>NC_045787.1:168596001-169931204 GCF_009873245.2 Balaenoptera musculus
CTGCACGCGGGCTTTCTCTAGTTGAGGCGAGTGGGGGCTACTCTTCATTGCGGTGCGCGGGCTTCTCATTGTGGTGGCTTCTCTTGTTGCAGAGCACGGGCTGTAGAGTGCAGGCTCAGTAGTTGTGGCACACAGGCTTAGTTGCTCCGCGGCATGTGGGATCCTCCTGGACCAGGGCTCGAACCCATGTCTCCTGCATTGGCAGACGGATTCTTAACCACTGCGCCACCACAGAAGCTCCCTACTACTGTATTTTAAATTTCATTTATTGTATTCTTCAGCTCTGATTGGTTCTTCTTTATATTTTCTAACTCTTCATAAACATCCTTGCTGTGTTCATCATTCTTCTCCCAAGTTTGTTGAACATCTTTTTTTTTTTTTAACATCTTTATTGAAGTATAATTGCTTTACAATGGTGTGTTAGTTTCTTTTGGGAGGTCTGACGTCTTCTGCCAGCGTTCAGTAGGTGTTCTGTAGGAGCAGTTCCACGTGTAGATGTGTTTCTACTGTATCTGTGGGAAGGAAGGTGATCTCCGCGTCTTACTCTTCCGCCATCTTGCCCCTCCCCCTGTTGGATTCCTGAACATCTTTATGGTCATTACCTTGAATTCTTTATTCATTTGATTGCTTATCTCCACTTCACTTAGTTCTTCTTCTGGGGTTTTGTCTTGTTCCTTCATTTGGAACATATTCCTTCTTCTCCTCATTTTGTCTAATTCTCTGTGTCTATATCTATGTATTAGGTAGGTCAGTTTCATTTCCCAATCTTGTAGATGTAACCTTAATGTACGAGACAACCTATGGTGCCCAGACACAAACTCCCTTCTGGACATCTGAGTTATATGCTCTGGGGGTGCTCCCTAGGTGGGCTTATGGGTCCTTCTGTTGTGGTGAATCTGACCACTGTGGATTCACTCATAGGTGGGACTGTTCCCTGGCCTGTTTGGCTCTCAGGCTTTGCTGACCCACTGGTGGTCTGGGGCCGGGTCCTGGAGTGACTGGTTGCTCATCCCATGGGGGACTCAGGACAGGTGCCGGCCTGCTGGTGGGCTAGTAAGCCCCCAGAGCTTATAGGCTAGATGGAGGACCCCAAAATGGTGCTTTTCAGCAATGATGTCCTTGTGGTAAAACAAACTCCCCAAAATGACTGTTGCCAGCCAGCATCGGTGTCCTGAAAGGGAATCCCAGATGCCTCCTGCCTCTCTGAGATGTTCTCCAAGATCAGCAAGTGGGACTGAACCAGTCCTGCAGGGAGGCTAGGGCCTCATGGTCCGGCTTCCCATGGTGGAGTCTTGGGTTGCTGACCTCAAGCCCCAGATGTGAGGGTGGGGATGAAGGGCGAGGTCACCCCATGTCAAAGGTCACACGTCTGACAGAGCCTGGCCCTGCCTTGAACGTGGTGACGTCACTGTCTTTGTTCTTAAACAAAGGGCATAGACCCAGGGCGACCTTAAATTGGGCAGACCACTGGCCCAGGATGTCACCAGACCCCCATCCCATCCTGTCCAGTCCTGGCTCCCTGGGGAAACTGAATCAAGACACACACATTGTTAAAAAAAAAAAAAAAAAAGACACACATTTGGCTCCAGGAGGGTATGCCCATTCGGGACCAGGTTCAGCTCAGAGCCCAGGTGGGGGGTGGGCTGGTCAGCCACAGGTGTCCTGTTGACCTGTCACTGAAGAGGCAGGGGGCGGGTCTTGGGAAATTGTCCAATCAGAGCCCTCCGTGAGAGGGCGAGCCCAGAGCACCCTCCAATCAGAGCTGGGGGCAGGCCCGCTGGCACCCTGCGTGGACCTCGCTCTCGCCCAGCTGCTGTGCTCACCTGCCACGTGTGGTCCCGGGTGTACCGTCCCCATCGTTCTCACCTGCCCGGGCCGCGGGCCGCAAGGAGAATGCCCCTGAGAGGCAGGAGGGCTGGAAGCAGCCATGGACCCGGCCCTACCCCAGGGCTCACAATCCAAGTCTCCACCCTGCGCCGCAGGGTCAGGTACCGGCGTCCTGTCCGGACCTTACGCGGGGGTCCCGCCCCAGTCCTTTGCTGGGTAGTGGTCGGAGGGAGGATGGGACGACCACTGGTTGCAGGGTGGGGGTGGGGTGCGGTTCGTGTGGCTGCAGGGGACCCGCCCTGGACCTGACGGTTCTGCGTTCACTCTGATCACAGGTTTCAGCAAAGGTAGAATAATGGATCTTTTCCCAATTTCCTTCCACTTAGTGAAAACAAGTGTTTCATTTCTGTTCTTTGCCTCCTGGTGGGGACGCTGTTGTTTTGACTTGTGCTGTTCTGGGGCTTAGTTTGGGAATGCGGCTGGGGAAGGAGTCACACCCGGCACAGGCAGAAAGTCCTGCCAGCACCCAGGAGAAAGGGGCCAGGTGGCGGGAGGACAGGCGGGGTGGAAGCCGTGCTCAGCCTGGGCAAGGCTCCCCGTGCTGGGAGCTGCCCCTACCCCACCCCCAGTGTGAGTCAGGCCCTTGAGAACCTCAGACACACGGAGATCACATCGGGCCGTGCCTGGCACCTAACAGCCCCTTCCTAGCACAGGCAGCTAACCTGCAAAGTGCTGACAGGGCCCTGGCCTCCTCCAGGCCTGCAGGGACAGGAGGGAAGAGGCTCAGGACTGGAGATGCACTCCTGAGGTGTGGGGCCCCCCTGATACCCTGGGGATTCCACTTCCGGTCCCACCCTCTCTGCCCCCAGCCCTCCAGGGCTCCCACCTCCCTGGGGGGGGAGGGAAGCCCAAGTCCTCCCCTGTGGCCCGCTAGGCCCTGCATGACCTGCCCTGTCCCCTCCCTGTCCTCACCCCCTCCCTCTCTCCCCCTTTCCCCTGCCTTGCAAGGAGGGGCAGCCCTGCTCCAAGCTCCTGGTCACTCATTCACCTGCTTGCGATGTTCCTGGAGCCCCTGCCAGATCTCCTGGAACTGCAAAGGAACAACAGTGATCACACTGGGAGGTGGTCGATGGAAGTGGGCAGGAGTGCAGAACTGAATGCTGTGTGTGCTTCTCCCCAGCTGTGTGACCCTGGGCAAATCATGCTACCTCTCTGGTCCCTGCTCTCATCAAATGGGATACTACCTACCATACTCAAGAGTGGGAGGTAATTAGGGAGACCCCTGGTTTTCATTCTAGGTGTGAAGTGGAGGTCAAAGAGGGGCACAACTTGCCCCGGTCCCCTCCCTGCCCTCCCCTCCTCCCTCTCTCCCCCTCGCTCACTCTGCTTCAGACACACGGGCCTCCTCACTATTCCTCCAACACACCAGGCCCGGTCCTGCCCCAGGACCTTTGCACGGGCTGTGCCCTCTGCCTGAAACAGCCTTCCCTGTTCTCTCTAGGGTGGCAGGAACTCCTTATCTTCCATGTCTCACTGTGAACATCACTTCCTCCAAGAAGCCCTTCCTGACTACCTTAGCTCAAAATCTTGGCTCACTTTCACCCGTTCACCTTCTATTTTCTTTTAAGCACTTACATTTTGTGAATCTTGTTTCTCTATTTACTTATTTGTCTCTCTCCTTCCGTTAGAGCTGCCGGGTCCTGTGAGGTAACCACTAGTCAAATGTGGCTCTTTAACCTTCAATCAGTTAAAATTCAGCTCCTTACTGGAGCTCAGTAGCCACATGTGGCTGGCGGGTGCCATATTGGACCCTGTTGATAGAGAACATCCCTATCATTGAGTCAGATCCTGTCCCTCCCCTGCTCAAACACCCCCCAGGGCTCTCAGTCTCCCAGAGTCAAAGCCGAAGTCCTCAGGTGGGTTTTGAAGGCCCCACGGCGTCTTTAGCACCCCTCTGACTTCAGTCCCTTTATTCCAGCCACACAGGCCTCCCTGCTAGTCCTTGAACACTACCTCAGGTCCTTTGCTCAGGCTGATTCTTGCCTGAAACAATCTTTGCTGGGACAGTTGCAAAATGATCGTTTGAGCCCTGGAGAACTCCCCCAGGCTTGCCCGTGGGGCCCTTGGCTTTCGTCTCCTTAATTGTTTTAATGGTCCCATTGTCCCAGATTTGGCCAGTAGGAGCCCCTTCCAACTGGCTTCTGGGCTGTAGTGACAAGCCCCCATCATTTTGTGAGCACTGCCTGGCTTTCAGGCATAACTAGATGCCCCAGGATTACTGTCCCAGCCCTGGGATCATCTTTGTCAACATGCAGATTTCTGAGCTCAAGCCTGGTGCTTCTAGTTAGGGGATTCCTAGGAGAATGAGTAACTTTTTAAATTAAAAAAAAAAACCTTCCTGGTGGGTTAGGGTGGCAGGAAAACTAGGAGGGAGGTGGGTGCGATTATAAGGGCAACACAGGAGACCCTTGTGGTGATGAACATACTCTGTATCTTGACTGTAGATAAATGAACCCACCCAGGTGTTATAATTGTATAGAACTTAATACACACACACACACACACACACACACACACCCCTGAATAAAATAGATTGTATCAATGTTAAGATCCTGGTTGTGACATTGTACTATAGTTTTGCAAAATGTTACTACGGGGGAAAACTTGGAAAAATGTAGAAGAGATCTCTCTGAATTATTTCTTACAACTGCATGTGAATCTACAGTTCTCTCAATAAAAATTTTCAATTAAAAAAGAGACATACTGGGAATTCCCTGGCGGTCCAGTGGTTAGGACTCTGCCCAGTCACTGCTGAGGGCGCGGGTTCGATCTCTAGTCGGGGAACTAAGATTCCCAGAAGCCGCGCAGCGTGGTAAGAAAAAAAAAAAAGAGACATACTAACAGAAACGTAAGAAAATGGTTTCATGATGGGGATGCCAATAATATGAGAGGCCATGAAAAAAAAAATAAAAGAATACATGGGCTGCGGCTTCCAAGCAATGATCGTGTCGAGGTAAATGAATGAATTTCCCCTGTCACTGTCCAATCTGCTTTTCAGAAATAAATGTGAGATTAAAATTCAGGATGAAAAACAAAAAGAAAAAGTGTGACACAAAGAAGCAGCTTCATTTGGGACCCATTGCTTTCAACCACAAATAAGCTATTATAAAATTCCTTAAAGGGATGATCTTACCAGTTATATTCGTGGAAAACACAGCAATAAAACCAGAGATACAGGAAAACAAATGAAACCAAATGGTCACAGACAATTAAAATCGATCACTGATTTCTTTGATCACTGGTTGGCTATCTATATGCTTTCTAGTACAAACTAGGAAACTATTTGCGGGGGGAACTTTTTATTTTGATATAATTTCAAGCTTACAGAAAAGTTGCAAGATCAGTACAAAGAACTCCTGAATATTCCCTTCACCCAGTTTTCCCAACATTCATAGCTGGTCCCTTTTGCTTTTTGATTTTCTCTCTGTGTATATATACATACGTATATGTAAATTATTCATATTTCCCCCCTTAACTCTGGATGTAAATTGCATTCTGTGCCCCTGTAACCAAGCAGGACCCTATGGGAACTTTGCAGGACAAACCGCCCCCCCATGTCCTCCACCTTCCTCTTGTCTGTAAAAAAACCTTTAGCTTCCTAGGCCTTCCTTGAGTTCCTAAGAATAAATTCAATCAGAGAAGGGAGAAAATGCAGAAAGAAAGTAAAACAGCCAAGCAAGACGAAATAACAATGATTTAGCCATTAAAGTCAAGGACCTTCCGTTCCTCCTCAAGGGCTATAGATAATATTCTGAGTCATGTCCTTTGAGTTGTTTTGCAGATACTGAAACCCCCACTAGGTGGATGGAGTTAACTGCACGATGCCCACAAGCACGTAGACCCCAGACCAATTGGAACCAGAAGGTTTATGATGTTGATGCCTGATTACCTCACCACCAACCAATCAGAAGAACGTCCACCAGCTGATCACGCACACACAACCCCCTCTCTCACCCCATCTTTAAAACCTTTTCCCTGAAAACTACTGGGGAGTGAGTCTGGGGCTTTTGAGCACTAGCTGCCTGGACTCCTGGCTTGGCGCCTGCAATAAACATTCCCCTTTCCTTCACCACAACCCGGGTCAGTAAACTGGCTTTACTGGCCGCACGTGAGCAGACCCAGTTTGGTTCGGTAACATCCCCTTTATCCTGCAATACTTCAGTGGCTGCTCCGAAACAGCCAACTAGGAGGTTTTGCTAGTGAAAGGGCGCCCTCTTGTGGTCACTATTTTTCTCCACTGAACGCTTTCTTTGTATATTGTGGATACAATTACTTGGTCAGTGTCTGTTGCACAAATATCTTCTTGTGGCTTGCCTGCTTGCTTTCTTCACAGTGCCTTTCAATGAGCAAATGTTTAAAAATTTAATGGCCTACTTGATCTTTCCTTTGTGTGTATTTGCCACATTTTGTATCCTAGCTAAGAAATCTTTGCCTAACCCAAGGTCACAAAGATTGTTTTTAAATATTTATTTATTTATTTGGTTGCGCTGGGTCTTAGTTGCGGCACATGGGCTCCTTAGTTGTGGCATGCATGTGGGATCTAGTTCCCTGACCAGGAATGGAACCCGGGCCCCCTGCACTGGGAGCGCAGAGTCCCAACCACTGCGCCACCAGGGAAGTCCCAAGATTTTTCTCCTGTGTTTCTTCCAGATGTTTTAGAGTTTTATCTCTTACATTCAGTTCCATGATTCACTCTGAACTGACTTGTGTATACTATATTATGATGAAGTTATCGTTTCTGAATCGACAGACATACCCTTAAAAAGAAGACCTATAAGAATTTTCAATTCTCCCAAAATTGAGCCTGTTAATTTAATGCAAATAAGCCAGCTGCAGCCCATCCTGGACACCATCCACTGCACATCTGAGCTTCTCCAAGTGCCTGAGATGACAGTTCACAGCCAGGAACTGCTCGCAGAGCCCCCAGGCCTGCCCCAGCCTCACCTCAGTCACCCTGGCAGCCCTCCCTGTACTAGAAGCATCCCGCCTAGAACCTGGAAAAAGGCTGGAGATGGGTCCCTAAAAGGGGAGAGGGGGCGGTTAGGGCAGGGCAGAGGCTTCTCTGTGTGTGATTGGAATCAAACAGCTGTGCAGGGCCCTGGGGAGGCAGCAGAAGCAGCAGGTACTCACAGCCTCTCCCCTGTCCACACTGGGATACATTATATTTATTATATATGCTCTTTATATGGTTAATTTTTGTCCCTCCCCACTGGAATCTAAGAAGGATGAGGGCAAGGATTTTTGTGTTCGTTTACTGCTGTCTTCCCCCGTTCAGACAATAGAGTCTGGAATACAGAGATGCTTAATGAGCATTTTTTTTGAGGAATCCACATGCATTTTTCCCGGGTACACCCAATACAAATACATACATAGGTACAAAAGTGAAAACATGAGCTAGGTCGCCATCCAGTGGCCACCATAGGATATCACAAGGCATATATTAGTAACAAAAGCAACACGTAGAGAAATGAATAAAATATGACCCCATTTCCCCAAGAAATAAGAGACTTTCAGGGGAGAAACATTCCAACAATGGGAATGTCTTTTTATATGGGTGTGTTAGCATGAGGAACATGTTTGGAGAGATAAGCATTTATTGCTTATGTGAGCGGCCATTGCTTATCAGAGTAAACTGGGCGCTCAGGGATTAGCGGGAGGCCGCGCCCCCAGTAGCGTCCCTGGGCTCCTTAGCCGATAACCACGCCCACGTAGGCGGATCCCTCCTTAACCGCGCCCAGGAATTTCGGTTTCTGGAATGACCTAGAGGGGAGAGGCTGGACCTTGGGCCCAATCACGTCCCGCGGGGGAGGGGACTCGCCCTTCTCTGCTCGGCTATTGAAGGATGTTGTTGGCCCGCCCCTCCTCGGGGCTCCACCAGTCCCAAGCCGAGGGCTTGCCTCCTTTTCCGCTCCCGACAGTCCTGGAGCCGGAAGCGGGAGCGGCGGTCGGGGAGTGGTCGCCGGGTACTGTGGTTTCCCTTCCGCGCCAGCCTATTTCTCGGGAG
Source organism: Balaenoptera musculus (assembly GCF_009873245.2). Classification (NCBI taxonomy): domain Eukaryota; kingdom Metazoa; phylum Chordata; class Mammalia; order Artiodactyla; family Balaenopteridae; genus Balaenoptera; species Balaenoptera musculus. The sequence goes on from NC_045787.1 coordinate 168,603,893, forward strand.
GTAGGTTTTTCCTGTGTCCACCGGAGGTCGTGGCCCCGCGTCTGCTCGTCGGCCGAGGCTGGAGGAGTGGCGGGCGGCGGTGGGAATGGGTCAGAGGGCGGGGCACAGTTCCAAGAGTAGGGGGCGGGGTCATTAAAAGCGCGAATTCCCGGGTCCCGCCCAGGTGGAGGCCGGTGGGATGGGACTGAGCCCCGGGGGGTTTGGTTGGCGCGGGACCTTCTGACCCCCTGGGCCTTAGGACCCGGATCGGACTCACTGTAGGATTTTGGGGAAGGGTGGGTGTAGGTGAGATGTAAGTGCAGCCTGGTTTCCATTGGCTCAGAGCAAAACTGAGCTCCGTGCAGAGGGGTCAGCGTTGGGTCTGGACGGCGACGTGGACCCAGGCCCTGTTTCCTTGGGAACCGCAAAGATAAGATGCCTGTGGATTGTATGTCCGGAAACCCCTTATCTGAGCCCTGCACCTGGGTGGAGATGGAGACAGATTCTTGGTATCCAAGGGAATTATGTTTGACAGGCAGGAGAGGGACGTTGTCTTCCTTCTGATAGGACTTCGGTCAGAAGGTGTGCTTTTAATGGACAGAGTATTCAGCGAGGTAGACGGCAATGGCTCAAAAGGGAGCTGTTTTGACACTTTACAGCTGTAGCGTGTTCTGGGAGGATACGTTTCCTGCTAATTTTGCTGTCTTCATCCGCCCTCCCAGCATGATGAATGACAGGGCCGGTACTTTCTCAGCTGATTTTTACTCTCTCGTATCCCGTGAGACCTTCTGCTCAGCTGGGCGCCAGTCGTGAGAGCCTCAGTCAGCTCTCCGGTGATAGTAGGCAGGTTGCTAAGCCTCTCAGAGCCTCAGTTTCCACATCTCTAAATTGAATGCTGGTACGTAACAGTACCTGCATTTAGCAAGTGAAGAGTGTGATGTAAATCATCTGTCTAGAGCAGTGATTTTTCAACCCTGGGGCAGTTCCCCCCCCCCGGGGACACTTGACAATATCCAGAGACATTTTTGTACCACCTGGGGGGTGGAGGTGGGGTGCTACTGGCATCCAGTGGGTGGAAGCCAGGGATGCTTCTCAACACCCTGCCCTGAATGGGGCCGCACTTACAACTAAAGTTATTTAATAGTGCAGATATGGAGAAACCCTGTTTAGAGTGAGTGATGCATGATGTGGAGTAGACAGTCATTAGATACCATGATATCGTTATTATTCTATTGGTAAATTTTCACAGAGAAATGATTGTCTTCCAGATCCAAAGTAATTCCTTAATCTTAACAAAACACCATTTCTATATTTGCTTTTTTTTTTTTTTTTTAAACTTTGGTTTTATTTATTTATTTATTTTTATGGCTGTGTTGGGTCTTCGTTTCTGTGTGAGGGCTTTCTCTAGTTGCGGCAAGCGGGGGCCACTCTTCATCGCGGTGCGCGGGCCTCTCATTATCGCGGCCTCTCTTGTTGCGGAGCACAGGCTCCAGACGCGCAGGCTCAGTAGTTGTGGCTCACGGGCCTAGTTGCTGCACAGCATGTGGGATCTTCCCAGACCAGGGCTCGAACCCGTGTCCCCTGCATTGGCAGGCAGACTCTCAACCACTACGCCACCGGGGAAGCCCCTATATTTGCTTTTTAATGAAATAATTCAATGAAGCGTACACAAGCAATATACAGATTTTAACACTTAGCCATATTTGCTGCACACATTTGTAAAACAGTATGGATATTTCTCTCCCTCCCTCCCCAGAGGTAGCCATTTCTAATTTGACATGTAGTCTTGTAGTTTATGTGTATATAGGCTTTTTAAAAACGTGTGTGCCCTTAAACAACACATGGTAATTTTTGTGTGTTTTTAAAAACTGCCATAACAGCATCCTACTGTTAGGATTCATCGCCAGCTTTTTTTCTTTTCCTTCAACGTTATTTTTGAGATTTAGTTTTTATACACCAGGGTTTCTGAAATTCAGCACCGCTGACGTTCAGGACCAGATCATTCCTTTTTGGGGGTCTTTTCTGTGCACTGTAGGGTGTGGACCAGCATCCCTGGTCTCCTTGCACCAGATGCCAGTAGCAGCCCCTCCGCAGTCAGTCGTGAGGTTCAAAACTGTCTCCAGACACTGCCGGGGGTCCCCCCAGGGAGCAAAATTGCCCTTAGTGGAGAACAAGTTTATACAAAATGATGTAATTAGTTCCTTACATCTGCCTTGTATATACTATGACTTACTTAACCATATTCTTGTTGACGGTGTTTTGGTCTATTTTCTCAATGTTTCACTTTTGTTACCCACTCAGGTCCTTGGAGTCTGTAATCAATAGAAATTGATAAGAGACCAGAGGAGAAATTCAGGAAAGGCTTCTTTGGGACTCGCTGTGAGGGAGTGAAAACAAGCAACAGGTGCCCTTGCTCGCTCTCCGAGGGGGTTGGATGGTTCCGTAAATGGGGTGAGGCGGGGGCAGACCTGGGTCGGGCCGGAGGGGTGGCTGGGGTGGTCTGTCCCCCACTGCCGGTGGTGCTGTGTGCGGGGATCGTGCACAGGACCCTGCTTTTCCTCCGGCACCTCAGAAATGGCAGTTGTGTTTTGGCCTTTTCCTATCTTATGTTCTTAATTGTCCCCGCTGGGCATGTTTGCAGTTATTTTTAGTCCCTTAGAGTGAGTTTGTATCCTGTTGCAGGAGAAGATGTTTGTCCAAGGGCAAGTGCAAGCACTGCAGTAAAGGGTCCCAGCCTACCTCACTTTCACACACACCACCCATCCTTGCCCTTAAATCCTGTATGCAGCTGTGACAGTGGTCCAGAGAGGCGGTGCACAATCACAAGATCATTAACAGTTTGGTGACACAATTTTTATCGAGCCCCATGTTTAAAAATCACGACTTACGTGGAACACTTGTGTGATTTGTGTCGCTAAGTGAACAAATTCTCCGTGTGAAAAATTGGGCAAAGTATGGTACCAAACGGTATACTGTGAAAAGAGGTCCCATGCCAGTCCCCATGTCACTTGGTTGGGCCCATTGAAAGCCATCAGAATTTCCAGGTGCTCGTGGGGTTTTCAGATCTCTGCCTGTATCAACGTGTGATCTTCTGTAAGCCCAAACAACCATTGACGTGTACATTTTAAATTGTAATGGAAACTGCCAGATTGTCGTTGGAATGGCTCCCAGGGTCTGAGAAGGGCTGTTTCTCACCCATTCTGGCCAATAGCTCTGAAGTTCATGGTCACATGGAAGGGTTGAGTCAGCCCTCAGTTGTGTTAGCTGGGTTCACCTTACCTAAGCTAGCTTTGCATCTTTTTGAAGTTTCCTTCTATGGCAAGATTCCCTGGCCAGGTTTTGCAGAGCTCACTTTTGCTAAGAAGATTCGATTCTTCTGTCAATTTTAGTCCACAGTTCTTTTTTTCCTACCATGTCTGACTTCTCAGAGTGAATTCTGGAAATTTTCAGTGTCCTGCACGCTGTGGTTTTTCTGTTGTTTTTCTTTCACAGAGGCACGTGCTCTCCAATATGATAGCCAGTAGCCACATATCTTGTTTTTATTTAAAGAGTTTAGTGTGTATTTTTTAAAAAACAGCTTTATTGAACTATAACTCACATACCATACAATTCACCATTCAAAGTGTACACTTTAGTGGCTTTTCGTATTCACAGAGTTGTACAACCGTCATCACAGACATTTTTAGACTATCTTCACTACCTCAAAAAGAAACCCTATACCTTTTACCTATCACCCCCTATCTCCCCAACCCCTACCCCAGCCCTAAGCAACCACTAATCTACCTTCTTTCTCTATAGATTTCCTTCTTTGGGGTATTTCATATGAATAGAATCATATAGAATGTGGTCTTTTACAATTGGCTTCTTTCATAATGTTTTCATGGTTCATCCATGTTGTAGCCTGTGTCAGAATTTCCTTCCTTTTTAAGGCTGAATAATATTCCCGTGTAAGGATGGACCCCGTGTTTATCCATTCATCTGCTGATGGACACTTGGGTGGCTAACACCTTTTGGCCATTGTGAACATTTGTGTACAAGTATGTGTTTGAAGCCGTTCTCAACTCTTTTGCTAGATCCCTAGGAGTGGAATTGCTGGGTCATGTGGTAACTATATGTTTACTCACTTGAGGAACTGCCAGACCTTCTTCCACAGCAGTACACCATTTTACATTCCCACTAGCAGTGAATGAGGATTCTGATTTCTCCACATGTCACCAAGCCTCGTTGTTATTTGACTTTTTGATTCCAGCTGCCTTAGTGGGTGTGAGTGATACCTCGTCGTGGTTTGGGTTTGCATTTCCCTGGTGGCTCATGGTGTTGAGCAGCTTTTCATGTGTTTATTGGCTCCCTGTGTATCTTTCTTGGAGAAATGTCTCCTTAGCTCCTTTGCCCACTTTTATTGGATAACTTATCTTTTTATTCTTGAGTTGTAGGAGTCTTTAAAAATCCATTCTAGATACAATTCCCTTATCAGATATATGATTTCCAATTATTTCCTCCTATTCTGTGGATTGGCTTTTCACTTTCTAGATCATGTAAACACATCCCCAGCCTTGCCCCAACCCCTGTTCAGTCACCCTGGGTGAGCCCTTCAGCACCAGAAGCATTCCTTCTAGAACCTGGAAAAGGTTGGGGCTGGCTCTCTGGGGAGGTGGGGTGTGGGTGAGGTGGGGGTCAGGGCAGAGCGGAGGCTTCCCTGTGTGTGATGGGAATCAAACAGCTGTGCTGGGCCTGGGAGAGGCAGCAGAGGGACAGGTGCTCACAGACACTCCCCTGTTCCTTACCTGTGTACTGTGCCCTTGACGTGTGCCCCCATACTGGGATATATTATATTTATTATATATGCTATTTGTTAATATGGTTATTTCCTGTCCCTCCTCACTGGAATCTAAGAAGGGTAAAGGATTTTTGTGGTCATTTACTACCGTACTGTCCAGTTCAGAGAACAGTCTGGGACATAGGAGATGCTTAACAAGTATTTATTAGAGGAATACACCGCATTTTTCTTTGTGCGCACACAAAAAGTCTTTGTAAGGTTATACAAAATGCTGGTGACGGTGTTTGTCTTGAGGGAGGGCTCTTGGGGGATGCGGTATTTGGATTGAGAGGATCTTTTTATTGACAGTGAACTGCCACAAAAAGTCCTTAACCTTCAAAGAGTTAGACCCTGTGCTTTGGTTTGGGCCGATTATCATATTTATTATTTAGTAAAAGAAAAAGATATAGTTGCACAAAAGTGTGTATGAAATGATCCCACTTTTGGAAAAAATTAGAAACATCATAAGAAGAAAATCCTAAATATGGGTGTATCGTTTGACAGCCTTATAAGCATGAAGAAAAGTAAACAGGATTTCCCTGTTCTGGACGTTTCACGTAAATGGAGTCACACACTATGTGTCCTTTTGTGTCTGGCTTCTCTCGCTGAGCATCTGTTTTCAAGTTCTGTCCACATACCACGTGTCAATGCTTCATTCCTTTTCAAGACAGAATAATATTCTACTGTGTTGATGGCTCACATTGGGTTTATCCACCCATCTCTTGATGGACACTTGAGTTGTTTCCACCTTTCAGTTGTGAATAGTACTGCAGTGAACACTGATACACAAGTATCTGTTTGAGTACTTGTTTTCAATTCCTTTGGATATATTCTGTTGACCTAAAACAATAAAACAGCAAAATGGGTTTATTTGGGAACAGCAAAATTGCAATCCCGGACTTGTAATTTATGGTGAGCCACAGGCAAGTCTGGAGGACAGAAGAGAACAGGATTCTTCTATAAAGGAGAAGGGGGAGTTGGGAGGGGCTGTTATAAACAGAGTCCATTGGAGGAAACTGGGGGTTCAGAGTGCAGTGGTTTTTCCTTGGCTGAGTGCTGACGGTCTCTCATTGGCTGGGCTGTTGCCAGGCAAGGAGAAATTCTTCCTCCCCCTGCTGAGTAGTAAAGTAGTAACTTTCCTGCGAGAGATGCAAAGATATGTCTCTTCCTATTGAGTTAGAAAGGCTTAAGAGCTCCCCCTTCTGGCCTCCCGAAATTTTAAGTGAGGATTTTGTTTATTTTCACAATACCTAGGAGTGGAATTAATGGATCATATGCTAATTCTCTTTAACTTTTTGAGAAACCACCAAACATTTCCACAGCACCTGCCCCATCTTACACTCCCACTAGAAGTGTACAGGGGTTCCAATTTCTCCACCTGCTCACCAGTGCATTACTCAAGGCTTTTTTTATTTTCTATGTCCTGATGCTCTGACAGCCGCGGCCTCAATGACCCTAGAGGGATCTGCCCCTCCCAGGGGTGGCCAATCCCTAGACAGTAAACAACTCACCTGTGAGTTCACCTTTCACACACAAACCAGCCAGTGCAGAGCTGCATCCCAACCCCTCCTCTACGGGGCTCCCACTCTCGGGGCCATTGTCCCCCTGTCCTAGTCACCCCAGCAGCTCCTCCTCCCCAGAGCCCTGGAATCATGCAAACTAGCCGATCCTGAGCCTGCTCACCCTGCCTGCCGGCTCCTTCCCCAGGGAACCGCAGTAAAGCTTCTTGCTCACATTCCCCCTTCATCCCCCTGCCTCCTGAGCATGCCTGGTGCTTCCCTGTCTGGCCCTGTGTGCCCCCTCCCCTGGGGGAGGTCTGTGAGAACACATTATCTTTTCAGTGGCACTCACCTCCTAGACTGCTGGCCTCGCCATAGCTGAATAATAATAATCCCTGCATCTCAAAACAGCCAAGACTTGTTATGTTCCATTTTTTAAATTATAGCTTAATGAAATCTATTTTATCTTTTTTTTTTCTTTTGTAGCTCATGCTTTCTGGGTTCTATCTAATAATTCTTTGTTCCAAGAACTCAAGGATAGACCCTAATGTTTCCTTCTCAAAGGTTTGCATTTCACAGATGGGCCAACAGGCACATGAAAAGCTGCTCAACATCACTAATTATTAGAGAAATGAAAATCAAAAATACAATGAGGTATCACCCCACACCAGTCAGAATGGCCATCATCAAAAAATCTACAAACAATAAATGCTGGAGAGGGTGTGGAGAAAAGGGAACCCTCCTACACTGTTGGTGGGAATGTAAATTAGTACAGCCACTATGGAGAACAGTATGGAGGGTCCTTTATTATTTTTTAAAATATTTATTTATTTGTTTTTATTTTGCTGCACCAGGTCTTAGTTTCGGCACAAGGGATCTTTGTTGCGGCATGCGGGATCTTTAGTTGTGGCATGCAGACTCTTAGTTGCGGTATGCATTCGGGATCTAGTTCCCTGACAGGGGATGGAACCCGGGCCCCCTGCATTGGGAGCACGGAGTCTTAACCGCTGGACCACCAGGGAAGTCCCTGGAGGTTCCTTTAAAAATGAAAAATAGAGTTACCATATGATCCAGCAATCCCACTCCTGGGCGTATAACTGGAAAAGACAAAAAAAACTCTAATTTGAAAAGATACATGCACTCCATTGTTCACAGGAGCATTATTTACAATAGCTGAGACATGGAAGCAACCAAAGTGTCCATTGACAGATGAATGGATAAAGAAGATGTGAGATTATATATATATATATATGATGTGGTGTGTATATATATACACACACACACACATATACATATACACCTTCACAGTGGAATACTCCTCAGCCATAAAAAAAGAATGAGATAATGCCATTTGCAGCAACATGGATGGACCTAGAGATCATCATACTAAGTGAAGTAAGCCAGACAGAGAAAGACAAATACCATATGATATCACTTGTATGTTGAATCTTAAAAAATGATATAAATGAACTTATTTACAAAACAGAAATAGCCTCACAGACATAGAAAACAAACTTACGGTTACCAAAGGGGAAAGGTGGTATAAATTAGGAGTTTGGAATTAACAGATACTACTATATATGAAATAGATAAACAACAAGGTCCTGCTCTATAGCACAGGGAATTTTATACTCAATAAATTTGTAATAACCTATAAGGAAAAAGAATCTGAAAAAGAATATAGATAGATAGATATGTATAACTGAATCACTTTGTTGTACACCAGCAACTAAAACTATTTACAACTGTAGTTGTAAATCAACCGTACTTCAATAAATAAAAAGCTTTGTACTTTAGCTTTTACATTTAGATCTATAATCCATCTCAAAATAATTTTTGTTTATAGTGTGAAATTGGGATTAGAGTTTATTTTTATATGGATTTCCAGGTGTTCCAGAACCATTTCTACCTTGAGTTGCCTTTTGGCAAAATTAATTGAGCATATATGTAGGGTCTACCACTGGATTTTTAAATTCCATTCCATTGATTGATTCAACTGTCCTTATGGCAATACAACACTGTCTTGATTACTAGATGTATTAATTTGCTTGGGCTGCCATAGCAAAATACCACAGACTGGGTGGCTTAAACAACAGAAGTTCATTTTTCTTCCAATTCTAGAGGCTTAGAAGTTCAGACTTCTAAGGTCCAGGTGTCAGCAGTGTTGGTTCTTTCCGAGGCCTCTCCTTGGCTTGTAGTTGGCTGTATTCTCCCCTTCTCCCCGTGTCCTCACGTGGTTGTCCTTCTGTGTGTGTGTGTGTGTGTGTGTGTAACCTAATCTCTTCTTATGAGGACACCAGTCAGATTGGAGTGGTGTTGGAGTAAAATGAGGATTAGGGGAATTCCCTGGCGGTCCAGTGGTTAGGACTCAGCACTTTCACTGCCCAGGCCCCAAGTTCAATACCCAGTCGGGGAACTAAGATCCCAAATGCCTCGGGGCATGGCCAGAAAAAAAAAAAAAAAAGGTTGGGAAAAGAATAAAATGAGGATTAGGATCTCATTTTAACCTAATCACCTTTTTAAAGATCCCCGTCTCCAAATATAGTCACATTCTGAGATGTTGGGGGGTCAGGGCTTTAACAAATGAATTGGGGGGCGCACAATTCAGCTCTGCTGACACTAAACACTATCCTTATACTAAAATTCATAGAACTGCACACTGAAAGAATTAAATCAATTTTACTGTTTAATACTCTAAAAATAAAAAAAAGAAGATGCAACAAACGGTTTGTGTTGGATCTTGGTTAGGACAACCAGCTGTAGAGAACACTTGGGGATAATTAAAGGAAATGAAGATACAGGCTATTGTCAACTAAAAATGCACAACCTAAAAGTTGAGAGTTATATTTTATTCGGCGGACATTCGTAGGACTTCAGGCCCGGGAGACGGCATCTCAAATAACTCTGAGAGACTGCTCTGAAGAGGAAGGGGGGAAGCCAGGATATATAGGAGTTTTTAAAACAAAAGCAGGTAGAACAGAAAATGAAACAGAAAATGAATTTTTCTAATTATAAGTAAAATGGTCAACGGTATAGAAGTTTATAGTTTTTTACTTCAACTCAAGTTGGAGGGTTTTTTTTTTTTAATTTCTGTGAACTTTATTGACCCTCGCATGATACAGACCCTGTGCTTAAGAACACACCTTGCAGCACTCCCCAGTTATTGCTGTATTTTATAGCAGAAATACACAAGCCATGTTTAAGGAAGAAAATATAAAAATGCTTATAAATAGACCTATGTTTTGCCGAAGGAAAGGTACAAAATGCCACATTCAAACTAAATGCTTCAAATGACCAATTGAAGGGGCTTCCCTGGTGGCGCAGTGGTTAAGAATCCGCCTGCCAATGCAGAGGACACGGATTCGATCCCTGGTCTGGGAAGATCCCACATGCCGCAGAGCAACTAAGCCCATGTGCCACAACTATTAACCCTGCGCTCTAGAGCCCGCGAGCCACAACTACTGAGCCCACGTGCTGCAACTACTGAAGCCCGTGCACCTAGAGCCCGTGCTCTGCAACTAGAGAAGCCACCGCAATGAGAAGCCCCACGCACTGCAACGAAGAGTAGCCCCTGCTCGCCGCAACTAGAGAAAGCCCGTGGGCAGCCAAATATAAAAAAATTAATTTTTTAAAAAAATCAGCTGATTTTCTTTGTCTACAGAAAGTAACAAACCAGGAGAGATTGTAGGGGGAGGTGACCCACTTTCAAAAGCCTGTCAAAGCACATCTTCCCCCAGAAGCTTCATCAACAGAAGACGTTTCCAATAAACTCAAAAGAGTAATTTGCCGCTTTACCTGGGAGACAGCGCTGTGTTGTTACCGTCCAGTGACTGCAGGGCATCTACTAACTATTCACACCACCTCACTTAGCTGGGATCCCACCTACCAATGAGCGTAACCATCACTCATATTAGACTCTGGCGTCAGCGTCAAGTCTTGAAACCACTGTCCATTTGCAAATCTGAAGAACTCTAGATCAGAAAGCTGCTGTCTACTCTGGCACTCTCAAGATCAGACAAGCAGCACGCCTTGGGGAACACTGCTCCATTTCGTTGATTCTTTCTCCAGCAGTGGACAAAACTGATCTTTGGCTTATGCCTCACATAGGGAAACAAACAGCTCCCTCATACAGAATACTCTCCGAAACACAAAATGAAATATTCTCAATTTTTATTGTTCAAGTTAAACTTGCACACTAGCAATTCGGTTCTATTTCCCCTAACAAAAATGTACCCCTTATAGAAATTAATAACAACCCAAATCTACTTTTCATTAAAAAAATCACGACAATTTTAAGAGTTTAAAAACTAGCTCCATTCCATTAACAAACCAAAACAATAACCACCCCTCAGACGTCTCTAGCTCAGGCCTCTGTCCTCTCCCTGTAACTCCCAGGCCAGTAGGCCAGCAGATAACTGACCTTCCATCCTCAAGTTTACCCAGTAACTTTGCTTCCAAAAAGTCTTTGTATTCCACCTCAAGAACTGCTGCTCCAACAAGAGATGACAACGATTCGTATCAACAAATAAAAAAAAGTCACACGTAGTCAAATCAGTCAAGAATCGCTGCAAGAACTATTTCCCATTCCAGAAACCCAGATGTTATTAACCACCTTGGCAAGCAAGACCCTGCCACAAGCCAAGAAGAATACAGACACCTGGCTGACAAACTGGCGGACACCAGCTCCTTTAAGAAAACCAAACAACCTTCCCTCGAGGTCCCCGGGAAGAAAAGTTTTACCAATCAGCAATATTCATGAAGGGTATTTTCTGAAATGAGCAGTCATATGAAATGCTATTAAGTGTTTTGGCCTAATGTAATCAGAATATTAAGAGTTTTCAGGTCCAGTGAAAACTTATTTAAGCTTTTCTTGCTTTTTCTTATGTCAGTTAAAATAGTTCAGTTGCTTTAGGGATATCACAGCCTTTTTGTATTTCAGAATTTTCCAGCGACACACTAAACGGATCTAAAAAACATTTCCTTGCAGTGTAAAATGCACACCTGAGAATTGTGGCATCTCACAACTGTGGATGTGCTGAGACGAGTTCTGCACGCCCGTTGGGGCCTCGGGGTCCGACTTCCCACGGGGGAAAGGTTCCTGGGCCTTGGGTTGCTGATCTCAAGCCCCAGAGGCGGGGGAGGGGACGAAGGGAGGGGCTTTCCCGTGTCAAAGGTGAACCTGCTTTGCACGTGGTGATGTTAACTGCGAGTCTTTGTTTTTAAAGGGAACATTTCCACAGTGACTTCGGCCCTTGCAGTGTCCCGCCTTTTCTCATCCTCACTCCGGATATGGAGCGATCCGCGGGAAAACTGAGTCTGGACTACCAGGTGCAGGAGGAGAACACAAGGGAGCCGCCCAGCTGTGGGCAGATGCCACAGGGTCTGCCAAGCAGGGAGCCCAAGTCCCAGGCGAGCGGATCAGCTATGCGCGTCCCTGTGGCCTGTCACTCAGGAGTAGGGGCGGGGTCTGGTTGAAATGTCCAATCAGCGGCGACTGGGCGGGGTCAGGCCAACCAGCACAGAGTAGGATGGGGCGAGGAGGATTGAGCGTGGGGGCGGGGCAAGGATTACCGTCCAATCGGCCGGGGGCGGGCGCAATTTCGGCTCCTAGGGAGAGGCTGTCCGCCCTCTGCTGCGCTTGTGCGCACGCCGAGCTCGTGCGCGCCTGCCCCACGCAGCCCCAGGTGTACGTTCCACATCGCTCTCACCTGCCCAAGTCTCGGGGCCGCTTGCAGGACGCCGGGCAGAGCTCAGAGCGAGGCGGAGATGGTGAGTGCCCGAGCCGGGGCCGGAGACCAGGAGGGGCTGGTTCGAACCGGCAAGGAGCCCACTGGAAGCTGACGGGGTCCCAGGTCTCCCTCCCCACTCCCCCTGCTAGTCTCCACCTCAATAAGCCCTCCGCCCCGGGGTGAGGTCTTGGCGTCTTGTACCGTCCCCACGCGGGGGTCCCTCCCCGAGTCCTTTGCTGGGTGGGGTCGGAGGGAGGACAGGACTTGGGGAGGGCGGTTGGGGTGGCTGTAGGGGACCTGCCCTGGACCTGACGGTTCTGCTTTCACTCTGGCCTCAGTTTTCAGTAAAGGTAAAATAACGGACCCTTTCCCCCTCTCCTTCCACTTAGATAGTAAGTTCCTCAGGTCTGCTCTTGGTCTCCTGGCGCGGAGCGTGTTTTCGACTCGTGTTGTTCTGGGAAGGGTCTCAGGAATGTCCTGTCTTCCACTGCAGTTGTGGGGAAAATGCAGAAAGTTCTCTGGAATTAATTGAAGAAACCTCAGCTAAAGTTGGAGTGGAAATGGGCCTATAGGGAGAGCTCTCGGCGTCCCCCTACCTCTCCCCAAGCTTCATCAATTAATCCAAACAGGTGGAGACCTCCCTCTACATCGCCAACCGGAAGGCGCATCTTACTACCCAGCAGAATGAAGAAAACCTCTCTGGGCCAGGACAGCCCAGCCACTGAGAAGCCTCCATATTTTGGACGCCCAGCTCCTCCAATGGACTCCTCGGTTATTACAGCCGCTCCAAACTACTCCTTCTCCCTTAATAGTAAGCGCCCCTTCATTATTCTCTGGATTTGCCGGTGGTCCGTCATAGATTGCAATTACTCCCTCTATTCCTGAACTCACTTTTGCTGGTAAGGTAAGTGGCTATTACATTGTTAAACTTGACAGTACACTGAAATAAGGTCGACAAAGAGGCGGATTCATGTCTTTATAAAAATAATAGTGACTCTTCCATACAAGGTACAGCGTTCCTGACGCTCTGGTCCTGTTCCATTTCCTGTTAACGCATGGCATTCAGATTAATGAAAATTCTGTAAAATGTGACCTGTAAAAGCAACTAGTGTTCAATTCTGATTAATTTACAAACAGTGTGTTACCGTGAGGGTATTAGCTGATAACTGTTACCAACCTGGGTTCTTGGAGCCCTTAATCAGTAGAAATTGATCAGGCCAGGTGAGGAGTTCAGGCAAGGCTTTATTGAGGTTCCTGCTACAGCACGAGGGAGCGAGAACAAGTAACTGGTGCCTTTGCTGGATCCAGGAGGAGGGGCGGGCTGGTCCCTTAAACCGGGTGAGGGTGAGGGTAGGTGGGTGGGTCGGGCCGGAGGGGTGGCTTAGATGGTCTGGCCACCCCCTTGGTGGTGCCGTGTGCGGGGGTCATGCACAGGACCCTGCTTTTGCTCCCGTACCTCGGAAGTGGCAGTTGGGTTTTGGCCTTTTTGTATCTTGGTCTTAATTTGCCCCCAATGCGCATGCGTGCAGTTATTTTTAGTCCCTTAGAGTTTTCTTTGCATCTGTTGCTGGAGGAGATGGTTGTCCAGGTGCAAGCACTGCAGCAAAGGGTCCCAGGTCCCAGCCTGTCTCAATACCTGTCTTCTGAAAGGAATAAGCAGGATCCAGTTATTAAAACCATAAAAGTGCCCTAGAATTTCCCTCCTTTACGTTATCCGTGAACACAGGTGGAAGCGGGGATCCTGCAGGCTCCCATTCACACTCTGGGGGGAGGGTCTTTGTCTCCTGTAAATGACCCACGGAGCTTGAAGCAGGGGCATCACCTGGGGTGGGGGACAAGCTGAGCGCAAAGCTGAGCCTTCGAGGGAGGTGAAGGGAGGTGCCCTGGGGTCTTGCTGCCCCCTCAGCCCATGCAGGTGGCCTCCAGACCATGAACTACCACAGGAGGAGCTGTGGATGCCACGATCACGAGGGGAGGGGATCCGCTTCCAGTAGGGCTGGGGGTAGTGTGTCCTCTCTGAGGTGTCCTGTGCTTGCCCTGGGGCTGTTCTTAAATCGCGTGACTTTTGCATTAAGTTAATGATGCCAAAATAATCTTGGCTCTCTGTGCACCAATGCGGAACAGAAACATGGAGACAGAGATTTGAGGAAAAGAAAGAATAGATTGATTCTTTGCCAGGCAAAGGGGAGAACACAGTAGGCTAGCGCCTCAAGAACTGTGCCCCCTTCGAGAGGGTAGAGAGTTTTTTATACTCAGGACTCTGGGTCTGGGGTAGGTGATAAGGATCAAAGCTGTGAAGGTCTTGCATTTTTTTCTTGCATTATTTCAAAATGGTCACAGCTGGCGTTAGGCAGCCTGGCAACCGGGTCTGGTATCCCTGAAGTTATAGGCCTGTGACCTTCTTTCTGAAATAAAGAGCGCTACAAGGGAGTGTAGGGGGAGAAGAGTGCCAGGTGCAGAGTGTAATTCACGTGGATTCCTAGAGTAATCAGCTTTGTGAGGGACAAGTCTAGCTACAAGTGTTTGTTAGTAGTAACAGCTGAAGAATAACCAAGGTTGCTTATCTCTTTCATGCCCGTTTGGCTGGTCTGTACCTAAGCCCGTTTGCTTGTTTCTGTTTTGCTGCAAAATTAATAATAACAATATAAACACCTGTGGACTCACCCCCCAGGTGTACAGGTAGGCCTTGGTACCTGTTGGCATCTCCGCATCCTGTGCTTCTCCCACATCTCTCCCTCCTGTTGCCAAGGTGACCTCTGTCGTGATTCTTTGTTATTATTCATACCTTTACCATCTCTTATCACTAAGCAGTGTGTCGTCTGATTTTGCCCCTTCAGTTTCCAATGAGTGAACGTTAGTTCGTAAATCACCAGTAATGTCACACAGAAGTTTCTCTGGGGTTTCTCAGCCCTAGTCTGTTTCACACGTGCTGGTGTCTGAGGCTCAGCTCTCCCCATTGACTCATGTGTTCCAGTGCCTTTGCTGCCTGGGTTCTTCCAAGTGTTTTGGGTTTTATTTTGGCTGCACCATGGCTTGTGGGATCTTAGTTCCCGGGCCCCTGCAGTAGAAGTGCATAGTCCTAACCTCTGGATTGCCAGGGAATTCCCCAAGTGCATTTTTTGATTAGTTAGCAATGCTGCGACATTCATTCTTGTTTTTATCTCCAAGTGCGAGATGTGACTTGAGTTTCTGCACTTCAGAGAAAAAAGCGTGGCTTCGTAGCTTATGGATAAGTTTAAATTTACTCAGAAAATGCTGGTCGTGTCCAGAGTGTATTCTTGCCCGCCTGTTTATTTCTTCCTTGTGGTCCCCATCGCTGAGTGATCTCGATAAATGTTTGTCCACCTCCAGTGGGAGCCAGGGTCTCTTCGTGGTTACGTAGGGTTCTTACCGGACGAGGGTGTGGTGGTTCATCTTCTGTGTGATGTGTGTATTTGTATGTTTCTTGATTTCTTCAGTTTTCTTTAGATGCTCTGGGCATGAATCCTTTTTCGTTTGCAGGCACTGCCAATATTGTCTCCCCGTGTGTGGTTTATCTTTTCATCTCCTTTATTCTGTGCTGGTGAATGGACTCAAGGTTAACAGAAATGAATTGGTCAATCTCCTCCTTTGTAGCTTCCTTCTTATTTTCCTTATATAAGAAAAATCTGTATACAGAAGTCGTGGGACACTTGCCTTTAACTTCTTCTGAAAGTACTTCCCTGGCGGTCCAGTGGTTAAGACTCCGTGCTTCAACTGCAGGGGGTGTGGGTTCGATCCCTCGTCAGGAAACTAGGATCCCTCATGCCTCAGGGCTCGGCCAAAAAAAAACCCCAAAATCTGCATTAAATGGATTATTATACATGACATTGACAGTGTTACCCACCCCCCTACCCCACCCGCCCGTAGACAGCCGTTTGTCATCGCCCTGTGGGCCAGTGCCCGCCCTGGAGGAGATTCCTGCCCCATGTCCATTCTTTCCCCAGGTCTGTGAGTCCCTCCTCCTGCTAATGCTGTGTGGCCCCAACTACTGTCCGGACTTAAATGCTTTGATGTGTTTTAGGGAAAGTTCTTCCACCTTGTTCTGTAGGAAACTTGGCTATTCTTAGACATTTGGCTCTCATTTCAGTTTTTAGAAGTAGTTTTTCATAAACAAACCAAAAAACCCGACCTGGTTTTGGATGTAATGGAATTTTGTGAACACTCTGCATCTGTTTGGGAGAGTTGCTATCATGATGGCATTGCGTCTCTTTTCCGAGAACACACGCTCTCTCTTTCTTTCTACTTTGATGTCGTTCGGTAACACTTTATAATTTTCCTATTAAGATCGTTTCAGGGACTTCACTGGCGGTCCAGCGGTTAAGACTCCGAGCTTCCACTGCAGGGGGCCAGGGTTTGATCTCTGGTCGGGGAACTAAGATCCCACAAGCCAAGTGGTGCGGCCGAAAAGAAAAAAAGATCATTTTATGTCCTTCATTAGAGATTGCCTTGGAACAAACTACAGCTCTCCGCACTGTGTCTGTCTGTTTTACTTTCACACAGAACATTTCACTTCTGCTACTTCTGGTCACCAGAGCTATAGGGGTTTCCCAGACCCAGCAGTTCTGTGACACCAACCAGGTGTCCTACAACCCAACTCAGTTCTGACACCGTCCACCTGGAGACAGTGTCAGACCCCACAGCTTAAGGGCTCAGTCCCTAAGGACCGCCCCCCCCCCCACTTTAGATGCTAATCGAAAGTAGTTGGTCCCTAGGTTGCCCACAACTTCTGTCTGACTTGGCTACAGATCAGAGTTTCCCATAACCCCCTTCTCAGGTTCAGTTAATTTGCCAGAGTGGCTCTCAGAACTCAGGGAAACATTTGCTTAAGTTTACCAGTTTAGTGAAGGATATGATAAAAGATACACACTAACGTCCAGATGAAGAGATACACAGGACGAGGTCTGGGAGGGTCCCGAGTGCAGGAGCTTCTGTGCCCGCGGACTTGGCGCGTGTCGCCCTCCTGGTGTGGATGTGTTCACCTTGAAGCTCTCAGAACCCCCTGCTTCTGGGATGTTATGGAGGATTCTTCACACAGGCGTGATCACTTATTCACTCCGTTCCAGCCCCTCGCCCCTCTCTGGAGGTTGGGGGGTGGAGCTGAAAAGCCCAAGCTTCCAGTCATGGCGCGGTCCTTCTGGTGACCAGTCCCATCCAGGAGCCCACCCAGTTGCCTCCACAGAACAAAAGACGCTCCTGGTGCTCTTATCGCTTAGGAATTTACAAGGGTTTTAAGAGCTCTGTGCCAGGAACCAGGGGTAGAGATCAATATATAAATTTTGTATTTCGCAGACATACTTTAGGACTTAGTGTGTCTAACAAATTGAAAAGGTGCCATTAAAGTTAGTTTTAATCGTCTAGGTTATCTTCTAAAAATGTCTTTTAGCTGCTGTTACTAGTGATTCACAATGCACCAAGATCTGTTTTTGTATTGCATTTCTGGAAACTTACCAAAAACCCTATACTCTGATTATAAGCTTATTCTCTGATTCAACTTCCTTGTGGATCTTCCGTATGTAATACTTAGAGTTATTTCATGTTGGACTGTATTTGATTTACAAAGTGATAGTTTCAGATGTACAGCAAAGTGATTCAGTTATACATATATCTATTCTTTTTCAGTTTCTTTTCCCATTTAGGTTATTATGGATTACATATTTTTTAATTTTATTTATTTATTTTTGGCTGCGTTGGGTCTTCGTCGCTCCGCGGCATGTGGGATCTTCCCGGAGCAGCGCTCGAACCCATGTCCTCTGCATTGGCAAGCAGATTCTTAACCACTGCACCACCAGGGAAGCCCTATTATGGAATATTGAGTAGAGTTCCCTGTGGTCTTGTTGGTTCTTGTTGGTTATCTATTTTATACATAGTAGTGTATTTTTTTAAATTAATTAATTTTTATTGGAGTATACTTGCTTTACATTGTTGTGTTAGAGTACTGTGTGTATGTCAATCCCAAGCTCCTAATTTATCCCACACGCCAGGTTTACCCTTTGGTAACCTTAAGTTTGTTTTCGAAATCTGTGAGTCTGTTTCTGTTTTGTAAATAAGTTCACGTGTATCATTTTTTCAAATAAGAACCAACATATGAGTGTTATCATATATTTGTCTTTCTCTGTCTGACTTACTTCATTTAGTATGATAATCTCTAGGTCCATCCATGTTGCTGCAAATGGCATTATTTCATTCTTTTTAATGGCTGAAAAATTCCATTGTATATAGGTACCATATCTTTATCCATTCATCTGTTGACGGACATTTAGGTTGCTTGCATGTCCTGGCTATTGTAAACAGCACTGCAGTGAACACTGGGGTGATGTATTCTTTCAAAGCATGGTTTTCTCCAGATATATGCCCAAGAGTAGGATTGCTGGATCATATGGTAGCTCTATTTTAAGTTTTTTAAGGAACCTCCATACTGTTCTCCATAGTGGCTGTACAAATTTACATTAATACCAACAGGGTAGGAGGGTTCCCTTTTTTCCACACCCTCTCCAGCATTTATTATTTGTAGACTTTTTGATGATGGCTATTCTGACTGGTGTGAGGTGGTATCTCATAGTTTTGATTTGCATTTCTCTAATAATTAGCAATGTTGAGCATCTTTTCATGTGCCTCTTGGCCGTCTGTATGTCTTCTTTGGAGAAATGTCTATTTAGGTCTTCTGCCTTTTTTTTTTTTTTAAGATTTTTTTTTTTTGATGTGAACCATTTTTAGTCTTTATTGAATTTGTTACAATATTGCTTCTGTCTTGTGCCTTGGTTTTTTTGGCCACAAGGCATGTGGGATCTTAGCTCCCCGACCAGGGATCGAACCCACCCCCCTGCATTGGAACGCGAGGTCTTAACCACTGGACTGCCAGGGAAGTCCCTTTCTGCCTATTTTTTGATTGGGTGTTTGTTTTTTTGATATTGAGCTGCATGAGCTGTCTGTAAATATTGGAGATTAATCCCTTGTTGGCTGCATCGTTTCTAAATATTTTCTCCCATTCTGTGAGTTGTCTTTTTGTTTTGTTTATGGTTTCCTTTGCTGTGCAAAACCTTTTGAGTTTAATGAGGTCCCATTTGTTTATTTTTGTCTTTATTTTCATTACTGTAGGAGATGGATCAAAAAAGATATTGCTGCGATTTATGTCAAAGAGTGTTCTGCCTATGTTTTCCTCTAAGAATTTTATAGTGTCCAGTCTTACATTTAGGTCTTTAATCCATTTTGAGTTTATTTTTGTGTATGTTGTTAGAGAATGTTCTAATTTCATTCTTTTACATGCAGCTGTCCAGTTTTCCCAGCACCACTTACTGAAGAGACTGTTTTCTCCATTGTATATTCTTGCCTCCTTTGTTGTACATTAATTGACCATAGGTGCGTGGGTTTATCTCTGGGTTTTCTACCCCGTTCCATTGATCTATATTTCTGTTTTTGCATCAGTACCACACTGACTTGATCACAGTAGCTCCGTAGTATAGTCTGAAGTTAGGGAGCCTGATTCCTCCAGCTCTGTTTTTTGTTGACCCAAAGATTGCTTTGGCTATTTGGGGTCTTTTGTGTTTCCATACAAATTAAAAAATTTTTTGTTCTAGTTCTGTGAAAAATGCCATTGGTAATTAGTTCTGTGAAAAATGCCATTGGTAATTTGATAGGGATTGCATTGAATCTGTAGATTGCCTTGGGTAGTATAGTCGTTTTGACAATATTGATTCTGTCAATCCAAGAAAATGGTATATCTTTCCATCTGTTTGTGTCATGTTCAGTTTCTTTCATCAGCATCTTATAGTTTTCAGAATACAGGTCTTTGCCTCCTTAGGTAGGTTTATTCCTAGGTATTTTATTCTTTTTGATGCGATGGTAAATGAAGTTGTTTCCTTAATTTCTCTTTCTGATCTTTTGTTGTTAGTGTATAGAAATGCAACAGGTTTCTGTGTATTAATTTTGTATCCTGCAACTTTACTGAATTCCTTGATGAGCTCTAGTAGTTTTCTGTAGCATCGTTATGGTTTTCTATGTATAGTATCATGTCATCTGCAAAGAGTGACAGTTTTACTTCTTCTTTTCCTTTTATTTCTTTTTCTTCTCTGATTGCCATGGCCAGAACTTTCAAAACTATGCTGAATAAAAGTGGCGAGAGTGGACATCCTTGTCTTGTTCCTGATCTTAGAGGAAATGCTTTCAGCTTTTCACCATTGAGTGTGATGTTAGTTGTGGATTTGTCATATATGAACTTCATTATGTTGAGGTATGTTCCCTCTATGCCCACTCTCTGGAGAGTTTTTATCATAAATCGGTTTTGAATTTTGTCAAAAACCTTTTCTGTATCTATTGAGATGATCAGATGCTTAAAGTGGTGTATCACAGTGATCGACCTGCAGATATTGAAGAATCCTTATATCCCCGGAGTAAATCCCACTTGATCATGGTGTATGATCCTTTTAATGTATTGTTGGATTTGGTTTGCTAGTATTTTTTTTTTTTTTTTGGCCATGCTGCATGGCTTATGGGGTTTTAGTTCCCTGACCAGAGATCGAACCCAGACCCTCAGCAGTGAGAGCATGGAGTCCTAACCCCTGGACTGCCAGGGAATTCCCATGGTTTGCTAGTATTTTGTTGAGGATGTTTGCGTGTGTGTTCACCAGTGATATTGGCCTGCAATTTTCTTTTTGTTGTGGTATCTTTGTCTGGTTTTGGTATCAGAGTGGTGGTGGTCTCATAAAATGAATTTGGGAGTGTTCCTTCCTTTGCAGTGTTTTGGAATAGTTTCAGAAGCATAGGCATTAACTCTTCTCTAAATGTTTGATAGAACTCACCTGTGAAACAGTCTTGTCCTGGACTTTTGTTTGTTGGGAGTTTTTTTGTTTTTTGGTTTTTTTTAAAATTTTTTTAATTAATTAATTTTATTTTTGTCTGTGTTGGGTCTTCGTTTCTGTGCGAGGGCTTTCTCTAGTTGCGGCAAGTGGGGGCCACTCTTCATCGCGGTGTGTGGGCCTCTCACTGTCGCGGCCTCTCTTGTTGTGGAGCACAGGCTCCAGACGCACAGGCTCAGCAGTTGTGGCTCACGGGGCTAGTTGCTCCGCGGCATATGGGGTCTTCTCAGACCAGGGCTCGAACCCATGTCCCCTGCATTGGCAGGCCTACTCTCAACCACTGCGCCACCAGGGAGGCCCTTGTTGGGAGTTTTTAAATCACAGTTTCAATTTCAGTACTTGGGATTTTTCTGTTCATATTTTCTATTTCTTCCTAGTTCAGTCTTGAGAGATTGTACTTTTCTAAGAATTTGTCCATTTCTTCTAGGTTGTCCATTTTATTGGCATATAGTTGCTTGTAGTAGTCTCTTATGATCCTTTGTATTTCTGTGGTGTCTGTTGTAACTTCTCCATTTTCTTTTTTTTTTTATTTATTTATTTATTTATGGCTGTATTGGGTCTTCGTTTCTGTGCGAGGGCTTTCTCTAGCTGCGGCAAGCGGGGGCCACTCTTCATCGCCGTGCGCGGGCCTCTCACTATTGCGGCCTCTCTTGTTGCGGAGCACAGGCTCCAGACGCGCAGGCTCAGTAATTGTGGCTCACGGGCCCAGTTGCTCCGCGGCATGTGGGATCTTCCCAGACCAGGGCTCGAACCCCTGTCCCCTGCATTGGCAGGCAGACTCTCAACCACTGCGCCACCAGGGAGGCCCTTGTTGGGAGTTTTTAAATCACAGTTTCAATTTCAGTACTTGGGATTTTTCTGTTCATATTTTCTATTTCTTCCTAGTTCAGTCTTGAGAGATTGTACTTTTCTAAGAATTTGTCCATTTCTTCTAGGTTGTCCATTTTATTGGCATATAGTTGCTTGTAGTAGTCTCTTATGATCCTTTGTATTTCTGTGGTGTCTGTTGTAACTTCTCCATTTTCATTTCTAATTTTTTTGATTTGAGCCCTCTCCATTTTTTTCTGGATGAGTCTGGCTAAAGGTTTATCAGTTTTGTTGTTTATCTTTTGAAAGAACCAGCTTTTAGTTTCACTGATCTTTTCTATTACTTTGTCTCTAATTTCATTCATTTCTGCTCTGATCTTGATGATTTCTTTCCTTCTACTAACTTTGGGTTTTGTTTGTTCTTCTTTCTCTAGTTGCTTTAGGTGTAAGGTTAGGTTGTTTATTTGATATTTTTCTTGTTTCCTGAGGTACAGCTGTATTGCTGTAAACTTCCTTCTTAGAACTGTTTTTGCTGCGTCCTGTAGGTTTTGAATCGTGTTTTCGTTTTCATTTGTCTCTAGGTATTTTTGATTTTTGCTTTGATTTCTTCAGTGATCCATTGGTTGTTTAGTAGCATATTGTTTAGCCTGTATGTGTTTGTGTATTTTACAGTTTTTTCTTGTTGAATTATAATCTCATAGCATTGTGATCGGAAAAGATGCTTGATATGATTTCAGTTTCATAAATTTACCGAGGCTTGCTTTGTGGCTCAGCATGTGTTCTATTTTGGAGAATGTTCCATGTGCACTTGAGAAGAATGTGTATTCTGCTGCTTCTGGTTGGAATGCCCTATAAATATCAATTAAGTTCATCTGATCTAGGGACTTCCATGGTGGCGCACTGGTTAAAAATCCGCCTGCCAATGCAGGGGACACAGGTTTGAGCCCTGGTCTGGGAAGATCCCACATGCTGTGGAGCAACTAAGCCCATGCACCACAACTACTGAGCCTGTGCTCTAGAGGCTGTGAGCCACAACTACTGAGCCCGCGTGCCACAACTACTGAAGCCCCCACGCCTAGAGCCCATGCTCCACAACAAGAGAAGCCACTGCAGTGAGAAGCCTGTGCACCACAATCAAGAGTAACCCCCGGGGCTTCCCTGGTGGTGCAGTGGTTGAGAATCTGCCTGCCGATGCAGGGGACACGGGTTCGAGCCCTGGTCTGGGAAGATCCCACATGCCGCGGAGCAACTAGGCCCGTGAGCCACAACTACTCAGCCTGCACGTCTGGAGCCTGTGCTCCGCAACAAGAGAGGCCGCGACAGTGAGTGGCCTGTGCACTGCGATGAAGAGTGGCCCCTGCTCACTGCAACTAGAGAAAGCCCTCGCACAGAAACGAAGACCCAACACAGCCAAAAATAAATAAATAAATTAAAAAAAAAAAAAGAGTAACCCCCCGCTCGCCGCAACTAAAGAAAGCCCACGCACAGCAGTGAAGACCCATTGCAGCCAAAAATAAATAAATAAATAAGCATTAAAAAGACTCAATGTATAAATAAATAAATAAATAAATAACTCCATCTGGGCTAATATGGCACTTAAGGCCTATGTTTCCTTATTGGTTTTCTGTCTGGATGATCTGTCCATTGATGAAAGTGGGGTGTTAAAGTTCCCCACTATTATTGAGTTACTGTTAATTTCTCCTTTGATGGCTGTTAGCATTTGCCTTATATATTGAGGTGCTCCTATGTTGTATGCATATATATTTACAATTGTTGTAACTTCTTAGATTGATCCCTTGATCATTATGTAGTGTCCTTTTTTGCCTCTTGTAACCGGCTTTATTTTAATGTCTGTTCTGTCCGATACGAGTATTGCTACTCCAGCTTTTATTTGATTTCTATTTGTGTGGAATACCTTTTTCCATCCCTTCACTTTCAGTCTGTATGTGTCCCTAGATATGAAGTGGGTCTTTTGTAGACAGCATATGTACGGGTCTTGTTTTTGTATCCATTCAGCCAGTCTATGTCTTTCAGTTAGAGTATTTAATCCATTTACGTTTAAGGTAATTATCAATTTGTATGTTCTTATTGCCATTTTGTTAATTGTTTTGGATTTGGTTTTGTAGGATTTTTTTGTTCTCTTGTGGTTTGATGACTAACTTTAGTGTTGTGTTTGGATTCCTTATTCTTTTGTGTGTGTGTGTGTATCTATTGTAGATTTTCGGTTTGAGGTTACCATGGAGTTTTGATATAGCAGTCTATATAGATACAAGATTGTTTTCAGTTGCTGGTCTTTTAATTTCAAATGCATTTCCAGTATTCTGTATTTGTACTTTCCTCTTCTCATGATTGCTGGTTTTGATATCATATTTGTGTGTGGATGATTTCCTACCTCTGCTGTATGTTTGCCTTTAGTGGTGAGCTTTCCCATTTGTAATTTTCTTGTTTGTAGTTTTGGCCTTTTCTTTTCCACCTAGAGAAGTTCCTTTAGCATTTGTTGTAAAGCTGGTTTGGTGGTGCTGAATTCTCTTAGCTTTTGCTTGTTTGCAAAGCTTTTGATTTCTCCGTTGAATCTGAATGAGAGCCTTGATGAGTAGAGTATTCTTGGTTGTAGGTTTTTCCCTTTCATAACTTTAAATATATTTTGCCACTTTCTTTGGGCCTGTAGTGTTTCTGCTGGAAAATCACCCTATCGCCTTATGGGGATTCCCTTGTATGTTATTTGTTGCTTTTCCCTTGTTGCTTTTAGTATTTTCTTTTTGTCTTTAATTTTTGTAAGTTAAAAAAATCTTTATTTATTTATTTATTTGGCTGTGCTGGGTCTTATTTGAGGCACGCAGGAGCTTTGATCTTCGTTGCGGCATGTGGAATCTTGAGTTGCAGCATGCAGGATCTTTAGTTGCGGCATATGAACTCTTAGTTGTGGCGTGCAAACCCTTAGTGCGGCATGTGAACTCTGAGTTGTGGCATGTGGGATCTAGTTCCCCGACGAGGGATCCAACCTGGGCCCCCTGCATTGGGAGCGTGGAGTCTTAGTCCTTGGACCACCAGGGAAGTACCACTTTGTAAATTTGATTAATATGTGCCTTGGCCTCTTCCTCCTTGGGTTTATCCTGCCTGGGACTCTGCTTCCTTTCCTGTGATAAGGAACTTTTCAGCGATTATTTCTTCAAATATTTCCTCAGGTCCTTTCTCTCTTATCCTTCTGGGACCCCAATAATGCGAATGAATTTTGGTGTGTTTAGTGTTGTTCTAGAGGGTCTCTTAGACTGTCATTATTTCTTTTCATTCTTTTCTCTTTATTCCGTTCCAGGGTAGTGATTTCCATTATTCTGCCTTCCAGCTCACTTATCTGTTTTTCTGCCTCATTTATTCTGCTATTGTTTCCTTCTAGTGTATTTTTCATTTCAGTTATTGTATTGCTCATCTCTGTTTGTTTGTTCTTTAGATCTTCTAGGTCTTTGTTAAACATTTCTTGTATTTTCTTGGTCTGTGCCTGCATTCTTTTTCCGAGATCTTGGATCATCTTTACTGTCATTACTCTGAATTCTTTTTTGGGTAAATTGCTTATCTCCACTTCACTTAGTTCTTCTGGGCTTTTATCTTGTTCCTTCGTCTGGGACCTATTCCTCTGCTGTCTCATTTTGTCTAACGTTCTGTGATTGTGGTTTCCGTTCCACAGGCCGCAGGATTGTAGTTCTTTTTTAAAATTAATTAATTAATTTTATTTTTGGCTGCGTTGAGTCTTTGTTGCTGCGTGTGGGTTTTCTCTAGTTGTGGCGAGCGGGGGGCTACTCTTCGTTGTGTTGCACGGGCTTCTCATAGCGGTGGCTCCTCTTGTTGTGGAGCATGGGCTCTAGGTGCATGAGCTTCAGTAGTTGTGGCACTCGGGCTCAGTAGGCTCGCAGGCTCTAGAGCGCAGGCTCAGTAGTTGTGGCGCACGGGCTTAGTTGCTCCGCGGCATGTGGGATCTTCCTGGACCAGGGCTCCAACCTGTGTCCCCTGCATTGGCAGGCAGATTCTTAACCACTGCGCCGCCAGGGAAGCCCGGGATTGTAGTTCTTGATTCAGGTTTCTGCCCCCTGGTGGGTGAGGCTGGCGAAAGGCTTGTGCTGGCTTCCTGGTAGGAGGGACTGGTTCCTGCCCACTGGTGGGTATAGCTGGGTCTTGTCCCTCTGGTGGGCAGGGACGTGTCAAGGGGTGTGTTTAGTGGGAAGCTGTAGGCTCAGGAAGACGTTAGGCAGCTTGTCTTCCAATGGGCAGGGCTGTGTTCCCGCCCTGTTGGTTTTTTGGCCTGAGGCATCCCAGCACTGGAGTCTACAGGCTGTTGGGTGGGGCTGCGTCTTGGGGAGAAAATCTCGGTCTCCAGGCGGGCTCGCGCCAATGAGCACTCCCCAGAACTTACACTGCCAGCGTCTCTGTCCCCACAGTGAGCCACAGCCACCCCCCTCCTCCACGCGAGATCCTCCAACATCAGCAGGTAGGTCTCGCCCAGGCCCTTAGGAGGTCACTGCTTTTCCCTCCGGGTCCTGGTGTGCTCGAGACCTTGCGTGCATCCTCCAAGAGTAGAGCTTCTGTTTCCCCCAGTCGTGTGGAATTTCGGTGATCAAACCCCAGTGGCCTTCAAGTCCAGCTGGTTTGGGCACTCACCCTCCCAATGCCAGACTCCGAGGCTGGGGAGACGGATGTGGGGCTCAGAACTTTCACTCCTGTGTGCGAACCTTTCCAGTCTAAATATTTTCTAGTTTGTGGGTCACCCAGCCGGTGGGTGTGGAATTTGATTTTATCGTGATTGTGCCCCTCCTACTGTCTCTTTGTGGCATCTTCTTTGTCTTTAGATGTAGGGTAACTTTTTTGGTAGGTTCCGGCGGTTTTTGGTCAATGGTTGTTCAGCAGTTAGTTGTGATTTTGGTATTTTCATGAGGGGGGTGAGCTCAAGTCCTTCTACTCTGCCATCTTGTCTTCAAGCCCCGACTTCATAGGATTTAATTGTAAAATATAGTGTCTGTAGAAAATGCATAAGCCATTGCAGGACCCACCTAAACCTACTAAAGTGGACATGCACGGAAGGACGGCCAGGCCAAGACCTGGATGAATCCCTCACACCAGCCCCCGCTCCACATGACTCCCAGACAGGCCTCCCCTGTCGGGTGAGTGACAAGTGTGTGCCTCCCTGGGTCCCTGTGTTTTAATTCTGTGTGCTTTGGAGTGCAAACGGCATTCTGTCAGTTTTCTGTTACTCAGTGCTGTTAGCTGCCCATGGGATGGCAGTCTGGTCACTTTTGCTAGTCTGTAGGGCCCTGTGATGGGGCTGCACCCTGTTCATTTCTTGATTCTACTGCTAGTAGCCACTTGGGTGGCCTCGAGGGTTTTCTGTTATGACATGTGCTTCTGAAAACTTTGGAAATCTTACACACTTGGATGTCTCGGCCTCATCTTCTCCAAATCGCCCATACTAGACCCCTGTTTCTCAGCCCCCAAACATTTCCTCTTCTGTTTTATGGTTGCCCTTTAGGAGGGGGATCAACCCTGCCCCCCACCCAAGATGGGCTTGGTTGTCAAGATGATGCCACTTGCACCAAGAGGATCAGAAGATAGTTGGTAATCTGGGGAGATGGACGTAGGTGTACGCTCTTGCAGGTGGCCAGAGGAAGAGCTGGTGGGGCCTCCGTCGTGGCTGGGCGTTTGTGAGGTTTGATCTTCCCACCCACAGGACGCATGGCACTTGTGGGCCTCCTTATCCATTCGCATAGACTGGGCCAGGCAGGGAAGAGGGTGGGGCTCTGAAAGCTCTTCCTAGTCAGACCACAGGTCAAGTCACGAATGGATCCAGCCTCTTTATTGTTATTCAGCTCCGATGTTTGGTTCATGACTGACACACCTCATCTCATCTAATCGAATATGAACTTGTCTGAGTGTGAAGTTTAGAAGCCTAGTGCCCAAGCAGTGTATTTTAGTTAAGACAAGCAGACGTCGGAAGAGCGTTGGAATCCGCTTAATCCCAGGGCATTGGAGAGGGGCGGGAGACACACTGGGGGATTCCGGGCTCTGTTCAACTATTTCTGCCATGTTTTTGTGCAGCCTTGCCAGGGCTGTCTACCCACATGCAGTGAAAGGCCCCTTCAGGGAAACTGCCCCTTCCCTGGCTGGCCAACGAATAGTCCTCAGCCAAGTGGTCAGCAGCTCCATGGAAAGCATCTACATACAAGCCATCTGCTGCATGTGGCTAGAGTATTTTGGGTATTTCCTGAGTGCCATGTGTGTTGTGGGTCCACAAGGCCATCGTCACGTGGGAGGTGCCAGGGGCAGTGGTTCACCTCTGTCCTGCCAGCACCAGTTCATTTCAGGAAGGAGGCCTCTGGAGGGGTGACCCTGTGTGGTGCTGCAGGCACAACCCAAGGCATCAGGGCAGCTGGGTGCCCGCAGCCCGGGCTCAGGGCCTGGGAGGGCCTCGGCTCCAGCAGGGCCCAGGGAGTGGCCGTCGTGGTGCGCTACTGCTCTGGAGCGCTAGGAGGGCTACCAGATGCCCGTGGGCAGTTAACGGCGCATGGTAAATTGGGCCTGCCGGCCTACAGACCCCTGGACGTATGAGATGGTGGTGTGTTTGTTCCAGTGGATGAACCTACACTGACATGTCGTAATCACGCACAGTCCGCAGTTGACTTTGCATGTATGTTCTGTGGGTTTAGACAAAGATGCATCCACCTTTATAGTATCCTACGAAACATGTTCACTGCCCTAAAATATCCCCTGGGCTCCTCCTACTCACCCCTCCCCCAGCCCCAATCCCCGGCAACCACTGGTCCTTTTACTACCATCTCCATAGTTTTGCCTTTTCAAATAGATTTAGAAAAATCTTTTGATATGCTGTGATTTTTCTTCTTTAGACAGCTGAAGTGATTTTTAAAAATTATTTATTATTATTTTTGGCTGTGTTGGGTATTAGTTGCTGCACGTGGGATCTTTGTTGTGACATGTGGGATCTTTCGTTGCAGAACATGGGCTTCTCTCTAGTGGCCCACGGGCTCTCTAGTTGTGCTGCACGGGCTCTCTAGTTGCGGTGCACGGGCTCCAGAGCACATGGGCTCTGTTGTTTGCAGCATGCTGGCTCTCTAGTTGAGGCACGTGGGCTCAGTAGTTGTGGCGCGTGCACTCTGTTGCCCTGTGGCATGTGGGATCTTAGTTCCCTGACCAGGGATCAAACCCACGTCCCCTGCATTGGAAGGTGGATTCTTAACCACTGGACCACCAGGGAAGTCCTCTGAAGTGATTTTTGAATATTGAGCCAGCCTTGCATACCTGGGATAAATACCACTTGGTTATGGTGTATAATTCTTCTATATTATTGGATTCCGTTTGTTAATATTTTATTTATTTATTTTGACTGCACTGGGTCTTAGTTGTGGCTTGCAGGATCTTCCTTGAGGCATGCAGGCTTCTTAGTTGCGGCATGCAAACTCTTAGTTGCGGCATGTGGGATCTAGTTCCCTGACCAGGGATCAAACCTGGGCCCCCTACATTGGGAGCATGGAGTCTTAACCTCTGGACTCCAGGGAAGTCCCCAGTTTGGTAATATTTTGTTTGGGATTTTTACATCACTGTTCATGAGAGAGATTGACCTATAGTTTCCTTGTAATGTCTGTGTCTGGTTTTGTTATTAGGGAAATGCTTACCTCAAAGAATGAGTTAGTGCACATTCCCTCTGCCTCTGTCCTCTGAAACTAATTGTAGAGAATTAATTTCTTCTTTAAATGTTTGGTAGAATTCACCAGTGAACCCATCTGGATCTGGTGCTTTCTGTTTTGGAAGGTTAGTAATTATTTTATTTTTTACTTTACTTTTTTATTGAAGTATAGTTGATTTACACTAGTGTGTTAGTTTCAGGCGTACAGCACAGCGATTCAGTTTTATACACACCCACGCACACATATATCTTTTTCGGATTCTTTACTCTTATAGGTTATTACAAAATATTGAGTATAGTTCCCTGTGCAATACAGTAGGTCCTTGTTGGTTATCTATTTTATATATAGTAGCATGTATATGTTAATCCCAACTTCCTAATATATCCCTCTGTCCACGCCCCTTTCCCCTTTGGTAACCATAAGTTTGTTTCCTATGTCTGTTAGTCTCTTTTTATTTTGGAAATAAGTTCATTTGTATATTTTATTTTCTTTTACTTATTTATTGCTTTAGATTCTACATATAAGCGATATATGTTTGTCTTTCTCTGTCTGGTTTACTTCACTTAGTATGACTATCTCTAGGTCCATCCATGTTGCTGCAAATGGCATTATTTCATTCTTTTTTATGGCTAAGTAATATTCCATTGTATATGTACCACATCTTTTTTATCCACTCATCTGTCAATGGAAATTTAGGTTGCTTCCATGTCTTGGCTATTGTAAATAGTGCTGCTGTGAACATTGGGATGTATGTATCTTTTTGAATTACAGTTTTGTCCAGATATATGCCCAGTAGTGGGATTGCTGGATCATATGGTAATTCTGTTTTTAGTGTTTTAAGGACCCTCCATACTGTTTTCCATAGTGGCTGCACCAATTTACATTCCCACCAACAGTGTAGCAAGGTTCCTGAAAGGTTACTACTGATTGTTCATTCAGTTTCTTTCATAGACACAGGACTATTCAGATTATCTATTTCTTCTTGTGTGAGTTCTTGCAGGCTGTGTCTTTCAAGGAATAGGGCCATTCCATCAAGGTTATTAAATTTGTGGGTATAGTTATTCATAGTATTCCATTATTACCCTTTCAACATCCATAAGACGTGTAATGATATCCCCTAGTTCTTTGCTGATAGTAATAATTTCTGTCTTCTCTATTTTTTTCCTAGTTAGCGTATGATTTTATTGATCTTTTCAGAGAGCCAGCTTTTGGTTTAGTTGATGTTCTCTACCAATTTCCTGTTTTAAATTTTATTGATTTCTGCTCCAAATTTTAGTATTTTTTTCTTCTGATTACTTTAGATTTAATTTGCCCTTTTTCTAGTTTCTTAAGGTAGAGGTTTAGGTTATTGATTTTTGATCTTGCTTCTTCTTTAATATATCCTTTCAGCGCTTTCTCCCTCTAAGCATTGCTTTCACTGCATCCCTCGCATTTTTTAAAAAATTTATTTATTTTATTTTTGGCTGCATTGGGTCTTCGTTGCTTCGTGCAGGCTTTTCTCTAGTTGTGGCGAGCAGGGGCTACTCTTTGTTGCGGTGCACAGGCTTCTCATTGTGGTGGCTTCTCTTGTTGCAGAGCACGGGCTCTAGGCACGTGGGCTTCAGTAGTTGTGGCTCGCAGGCTCATTAGTTGTGGCGCATGGGCTTAGTTGCTCCATGGCTCGTGGGATCTTCTTGTACCAGGGCTTGAACCCGTGTCCCCTGCATTGCCAGGCAGATTCTTAACCACTGGGCAGGGGGTTCTTAACCAATGTGCCACCAGTCAAGCCCTGCATCCCTCACATTTTGATAAGTGTTATTTTTGTTTTCATTAAGTTCAAAATATTTTTTATTTCTCTGGAGATTTCTTCTTTGATCCATTTGTTATTTGGAAGTTTGTTGTTTACAAGTACTTGGGGGACTTTCCAGCTACCTTTATGTTATTTCCAATTTAATTCCACTGT
Organism: Balaenoptera musculus; assembly: GCF_009873245.2. Lineage (NCBI taxonomy): Eukaryota > Metazoa > Chordata > Mammalia > Artiodactyla > Balaenopteridae > Balaenoptera > Balaenoptera musculus. Next base: position 168,635,223 of record NC_045787.1, read on the forward strand.
GGCCTAAGAGCATCCATTGTGATTTCTATTCTTTTAAATTCATTAAGGTTTGTTTTATGGCCCAAGATACGGTCTTTGTTGGTGACGGTCCCATGTGCACTTGAGAGGAATCTGTGTGCTGCTGTCTTTGGATGGTGTTGTCCATAGTTGTGAATTATATCCAGTTATGGATGGTGCTGTTGAGTTCATTTATGTTCTTACGCCTCTAGGATCTGTCATTTCTGATAGAGATATATTGAAGTCTCTAACTTTAATAGTGGATTCATCCATGTTTCCTTGCAGTCATATCAGTTTTTGTCTCTAGCATGTGGACTCTGTTGTTAGGCGCACACGCACTAAGGTTGTTATGTCTTCTTGGGGAATCGATGCCTTTATCATCATGTCATGCCTCTCTTTATCTCTGAGAATTTTCCTTCCTCTGAAATGTGCTCTGTGTGAAATACAGCTACTCAAATTTTGTGTTTTTTTGGTTTTCGTTTTTTTTTTTTTTTTTCTTTTTTGGCTGCGTTGGGTCTTCATTGCTGCACGCAGGCTTTCTCTAGTTGCGGCGAGCGGGGGCTGCTCTTTGTTGTGGTGCGCGGGCTTCTCATTGCGGTGGCTTCTCTTGTAGTGGAGCACGGGCTCTAGGCCCGCGGGCTTCAGGAGTTGTGGCACGCGGGCTCAGTACTTGTGGCTCACAGGCTCTAGAGCGCAGGCTCAGAGTTGTGGCGCACAGGCTTAGCTGCTCCGCAGCACGTGGGATCTTCCCGGTCCAGGGCGTGAACCCGTGCCCCCTGCACTGGCAGGAGGACTCCCAGCCCCTGCCCACCAGGGACGCCCTCCAGTTTTCTTTGATTGGTGTTAGCATGGTATGTCTTTCTCCATCCATTTTCTGTTATTTGCGTCTTTATATTTAAAGTGAGTTTCTTGTAGACACCCTATGGTTGGGTCTTGTTTCCTTGATCCACTCTGAGAATCTCTGTGGTAAGCTCCACAGGGGTCTTATGTAAGGGGTGCACAAGGGGAAGCAGGGGACACTGTTGATCACAAGGGCTGCTGGTGAAGTCATATGAGGAACTTATGTTTGTTCATGACTCTGGGGGCTGCCGTCTAGGGCACACACTCACGCAAGGGGCGAGTGTCAATTCAAGGACCCTGAAGGCTGCTTGGCCCAACAGAACGGATGCCAAAGCAGCGGTACCACGGAGCAGCTTAGCTAAACCCTCGACGATCCGTTCTGTGATGCCTCGGCATCAGGAATAGCAATCCTCTGAGTAGCAGATATGTCCAAGGACATAGATACTGAGGCCACTGTGGCACACATTTAACCAGGGCAACAGTGATGAAGCCCGTGATGAAGACTCCATAGAGTTTGAAACCCTTTTCTCAGCCACTGCCTTGAGTTGTTAGGGTTCCTACAGCAAGAGGTGCCCTGCAAGGAACAGACTCACTTGGTTAATCATCACTGTTTGTGCTAGTGAGTCATGCTCTTGCTGCATCAGACTCTGAGCACGGTGGAGCGTCTGCATGTGGTTGTTTAGGGTGGTTGGTCATTGCTGGGTGGCTTTTTTTTCTTTTAATTAATTTATTTTTGGCTGCGTTGGGTCTTCGTTGCTGCACGCGGGCTCTTTCTAGTTGCAGCGAGCGGGGGCTACTCTTTGTTGCGGTGCACGGGCTTCTCACTGCGGTGGCTTCTCTTGTTGAGGAGCACGGTCTCTAGGCACACGGGCTTCAGTAGTTGTGGCACGGAGGCTCAATAGTTGTGGCTGACGGGCTCTAGAACGCAGGCTCGGTAGTTGTGGTGCACAGGCTTAGTTGCTCCACAGCATGTGGGATCTTCTGGGACCAGGGCTTGAACCCATGTCCCCTGCATTGGCAGGTGGATTCCCAACCACTGTGCCACCAGGGAATTCCCTGCTGGGTGGCTTTTAACATTTGATGTTGTTCCTACGCCCCCGAGTCCCCTGGTGATGGCCAGTCCCAGCAGGACAGGGACAGGAATGGCCCTCTCTGTATGTGAGCAGGACAGCTCTAGTGGAAAAGTGTCAGAAGAGTGAAGGGTGCCGGGATCTTAAAAGTAACACTGTTGTAACCATAGGGGTTATCTCTGTGGATATGCTGCAGACTGGGCAGGGTCCAGCGGGCTTGCTCCTGACTGCTCGAGTCAGGTCCAAAGTAGAATCTGAATGAGGTGTCAGTTATCATTTGGGGGCAGTGAGTGTACAGGGTGAGGGGCAGTGTCTGTGCTTGCATGTAGTTAGTAGCCTTTAGAAAGTACCACCACGAGCGGGGGTGGTTAGTTATGCTGGTTATCCTGATGCTTACCCTCAGGTTGCCCCGTATGGGGTCCTGATTAGGGGTTTTGTTTAGCCCAAGTGAGGCTCAAGGTATTTTGGAGGGAATCAGCACATAGCTGATCACTGCAGGTGATGACTGCAGGTTAGTGACCTGGGGATGTAGGTCTGGCCCCGCGTAGAGACAGAGACAGCGTTGTTTTTGCTTGTAAGGCCGAGGCTGCTGTCAGAGGTTTGCACAAATACATTTGTCCTGGCAGGTGTGGCCTACTTGGTCGTGGTGTTGGAGGGGATTCTGGCGTATAGCGGGGAGCGGCTTGTGCCTACCATGTGGTTACAAAGGAGGGCAGCAGCTTTGAGTACGGAAGGTGGTGGTGGGAATAACGAGGGAGTCGGATCTGTTGTGGGTACATCGGGTGGGGAGCAAACGCTGTCATCAGCGCATCAGCCGGCACACACGGCAGCAAGAGGTCCCTGATCATAGGCTCTAGGTAGGTCAAGGTAGGAGCGTTGTGAGGAGGTGCCCCCCGTGGCTGATGGGGGTTAGAATACACGGCTTGACTTGTCATGAAGGCAAAATGATGTTACTGGTGCCATGCAGTTGGCAGGGGACCTACTGTTTTTTGGGGGGTTTTTTTGCTTTTTTTTCTTATTGGGGTAGAGTTTTTTACAGTGTTGTGTTAGTTTCTACTGTACAGCAAAGTGGAGTTCCCTGTGCTGTACAGCAGGTTCTTATCAGTTACCTATTTTATATATAGTAGTGCCTAGTTAAGTATTGTGATAGCGGCAAGGAATTAGCGATTTCACAAAAACAGTCTTCTAGAGGGCCCTCAGCGTCCATCACCTGGAGGCACTGGTGCAGCTCGACCTTGAGGTTGACCATCACCAGTCTCTTCCCTGCTGATGTGAAGGCAGTCTGGGAGGGGAAGGTCCCACTGTTCCACGAGCTTGGGGAGCATGATTTCCCTCGTAATTCTCTTGGGTTGAGACGTCACCCACTGAGACACTGGTGTGCTTGGGGTGGCCTTCCCAGGGGGAGACCCGTGAAGGGCAGAGTGGCTAAGAGGTGTTAAGTTCTGAGCAGATCTGCTGGCGGCCTGTGCAGGGCACAACTACAAGCACAGGCTCTGCTGGTGGTTGAGCGGATCGGTAAGCTCCATCAGAGCAGTAGGGGTGCATCTTGGGAAGGGCATGCCGTGTCCAAGACCGAGCCTTGTGGGGACCCCATCCATGACGCACACAGATTCCGGGCACACTGATGGGCTAATTGTAGGCACACCTTGTGGCCTACAGCTTCAGAATCCAGAGTTCACCCTGTTAAACCGTGGTAGGATCACGACAGCCCAAAACTGCCAGCCATCTGGGTCTGATTCGGTTAACACTGGGAAGGCCGTTTTGCCTGGGATATAACTTGAGGTTTTGTAAGAGGAGGGAGCAGCTTGTTTCAGCATCGTTTCTACTGGCACCACTTAACGTGGAGAGAGGTGAGCTCTGGTTAGAATCTACACCGTCGTGTGCCAGCCGAAGCTCTTCTCACAGGGCCTGCTGCCCCGGCACTCAGCCACCCCGTGGTGCAGTCATGCACGTGGCTCGTGTGTTCCCGCACAGCTCCTGGGGCAGCACCAGGCTCCAGGGGTCCACTAGCAGCCCTGCCATCCAGGCTGTACACATTAAGGGCCACAACCAAGGAGAGTCAGATGTGCACTTGGCTTGCTGGGGCCTCCTTTGAGTTGAGAAGTGTGGATACTGTGTGTAGCTGCTTTGGGGCAAGAGGCCGCTTGTCTTCTTTGTCTAAAGTCGGGTAGGGACCTGGCCCATGTCTGCTGATAGTGACGCTGGATTCCAGGCTTCCCTTGTGGATTTCATTTCCTAACGACACGGGCATCCACTAGGTGGGGAGCCTCTTGTCTTTTCTCTGAGATCCACGCAAGTTGCACTAGTGGGTCCTGGAGCTATAACTTCAATCTCCTGCAAAACTTTTGATGAATATGGTTTAATAAACCAGCTGTTCAGAAGTGAGGCGAAGCCAGTGGCCTTAAGATTTGCGGCTAGTCCTGGGCCATCATGTGGGCCAGTAAAATCTGTATAATCATGATCTCTAAGCAGTTGGGTAGGGGCTTGTCCCCTTGGGGGCTCTCTCTCTATATCACGTTGCACAACCAGCCCTTGATCGACCTGATCAGGTGCGTGGTAGACAGTGAGATGATGGGCAAGGGGAGCGTTCGTCTGCTGAGCAGATGTGAACGATGCCTGATGTCAGAGGGCTGAAGGTTCCCTTTACGTGCTCACGGAGGAGTCCGTGGAGAAGACTGCCAGCTGGTGCGTGTATGGCGGGGTGTGGAGATCTGAGGGCCGGGGGTTAGGCAGTGTTAGAGCTTGTGGTAATGTCTTTTTGTCCATTTTGGGGACCACCTTTGTTTAAAAGCTTGGGGGGGGCCTGCCTTTGAGTAGACAGTGGTATCTCTCTTTAAGTTTAGCCACTTGGGGCTGCTAAGTTAGTTGGAAATTTTACAAGAGTCCATGTGCCAGAGCCCATGACCGAACAGACTGGGAGGTGAAATGGGTACCTTGATCTGAATCCATGATGCCTGGTTGGCCGAAAGGGACGGGCACATACCTGGTCAAGAAGGAGATCACAGCATTTCTGGAGGGAGTGGCCAGCAGAAGTCCAGGGGAGGAATCAATGAGGTTGAATACCCACTACCTCCAGCAGAGGGCAGTAGTGGCCTGATAAAGTCAATTTCTCACCGGAAGTAGGGTCTGTCAGCCCGGGGTGTATGCATGTGCCTACCTGGGAGGCTTCCAGAGCTTTGTTTGAGAGCAGAGGGGGCAACTATCTACCACCACTTAGGCTGGAGCCAAGGCAAGGGGCCTGTATACCCCACCAGTGAGCACTGTCACTTCCCCGTGGACCCACTGTGTTAGCAGGTGTGCATCTCTGGAGGAACAGCTGTGTCTGGACCTGTGTCGTACTGTGAGAGGTGGCTTACGTCGGGCTCTGGAACAGCTGAGTATCTCCTTCTGGTGTTGGCACGTGTAGGCAGAGCCATGAGTATCCATATCGGTGTGTGTGTTGCCATCTCTTTCCAAGTGGAGGTGCCCCAAGGAGGCCACTGTCCAGACCAGACTGTGAGCCCACTGGCTACTGCTCGGGAGTCAGAGAAAATCTGTGTCCTTGGGAGTCTCATTTTGGTGGCCAGTGGTAGAGCCAGGCCCACCACCATCAACTCTGCCAGTTGGGCTGAGCTAGGCAAGCCCTCCTAGACGGGGGACATGCCACTGGCAGGAAAGCACGGCTGTCCAGCGGGCGGCCCTGTGTACAGTGGTGGTGGTCCTGTCAGTGAAGAACACCAGCTCCCTTTCCACGTCAGACAGTTGGTCCCAAGGGGCTTCGCAACTGTTAGGCCGACACTAACTGTATCTTCATGTCAGAGGGCAAGGGGCTGAGCATGGGGGAAGCCACATCCTCCTGTATTCTGGAAAGGCCCCTGACATCAGGTATAGCCCTTTCCTGAAGGTGTAATTTCCATTTCAACAGTGAGGCCTGCTGACGAAAAATCAAATAACAATCAAGCTAAGAAAAAAGAAAAGAGAATTTTATTCGAGTCAAACTGAGGATTATAACCCAGGAAACATCCTCAGAAAGTCTGAAAACTGCTCCATTGATCAGGAGTCAGAGATGCAGTTTTATACATTTTTGAGACAAATTATGTCTCATATTGACAGATTAGCACTGTGTACACAGTTCAATCAACAAGTTGTGGGGTTTTTTCCCCTTAATATTGCATGTACAGACAAGCCTTTGGTCAGTGCGACCCCCTGTACCCTTGTATAAGATGAAAAAGAAATATATTAGTCATAGAATTACAATATTGAAATGCTGGCGTCTAAAGAAAGGGTCATCTTTTTCTCAAAGGTTGATTTCATCCTGCTGCTTTGAGGAGGTCTGGTTAATGTGTCATATAGATATGCACATGGAACACTGGGTAAAGCTTGCCACAAAGGGAGCATGTCATTTGTTTTTTTGTTTTCTTTCTTAGTTTGATTGTCCTGCCATAGAATATTTATGATTTCCCTCATCATCTTCCCCCTTTTGATCATAAATCTTTTGATAGAAAGCATTAGATGATCAACTATTTGGTCCCTTGGTGCCGAGGTGGTTGCTTACCTGCCTCCGATTCATCATGTCCCTCCATGCTGGGTCTTGACAGCCCGGTCCTTTTTTTTTCTTTTGTGGCGGGGGATGCACTAGTAGGGTGCTTGGCAAGGACTGGTAGCCAATTCTAAGGTGTCCAATAGGACTTATGCCAGTTGTACTTTATGTGCATTGCATATGTCCATTACCTTATACAGAATTATAGAAATGACCAGCAGTTTCAATTTGTTTAAGCATCATTATATATTTTATCATAGTAATTTAATGCAGTAATCATAGAAATATATTGATGAAGGCAAGTTTTATAGATTATACATTTGATCAGTCATCTCAGTTTGTTGTACGATCACTGTACGTGTGCTTTTGGCCGTAGACTTAGAACAAGCAGTGATACATGTCATGAGTAATTTGATAGCCAGGAAAAGAATGGTAGTGCATATAATGAAAATAACAACTGTAAAGCAAAGCGGAAAATGTTGCCTAGTTCTGAGGGTAGCCGACTAAAAAGGTCACAAAGCAGGGGTGCAGGGGTCCCCAACCCTTGGGACGTGGACCACTACCAGTCCTCGGCGTGTTAGGAACCAGGCCGCACAGCAGGAGGTGAGCGGCGGGCAGGCGAGCGAAGCTTCATCTGCGGCTCCACATCGCTCACATCACCGCCTGAACCATACCTCCCTGCCCCCGCCCCGGTCCATGGAAAAACTGTCTTCCATGAAACCGGTCCCTGGTGCCAAAAAGATTGGGGACCGCTGACTTAAAGGATCACTCTTTCTTACATCTTGTAACCATTTTGCTCTTCGGAAAATTTTTTCCGGGCGTGTCTCAACCTTTCCAAAGGTGTTAACATAAGTGCAACACGTGTGACCAACAGCACAAACGCCTCCTTGTTTGGGCAGTAGGAGATCTAAGGCAATTCTGTTATCTAACACAACTTGGGCTAAGGAATCTAAGGATTTCTGCTGTGCTGCAGTGCTTTTTGCAGTTTCTTCAACCATTTGACCCAACGGTGGCTGATAGGTTTCTAAGCGTATCCCTGTTGACATATACTCCTGCGCTAGGAACCAAGATTCCAAAGACTTTGCCACCAGGTTTCTTTGGTATCCTGCTCGCATGGATCTCCTGACTCTGTAATGGGGAGAAAAAGGAGGTCCATCTGTCTCTTTTTTAATAGACAATGGGGTAACATAACGTCCTGATAAAATAAACCTTCTACTTGACAGCTCTTCAGACATTTATGTGAATACCCTTGGGAAGGTGGGTCAGTTCCAATACCATATACGAAGACAAAACCTGGGGGAGCACAAGTGACTCCTCCTAGAGTGCTTTTGTTGATGGCTTCGTTAACTGGAAGTTCTGTTAATACAGTATTAAACCGTGGGCCATTTCTTTTGCAGGCTTTCCAAAAGCTATCCGTATGATATTGGAGGTGGGGGAGTTGCTGGCATACGTGACTTGTATTTTTCTCTTTAAGACATTTGTTAATTAAGTACGGGACACGGGGACCTCCCCGGCGGTCCAGTGGTTACGACTCCGCGCTTCCACTGCAGGGGGCTCAGGTCTGATCCCTGGTCGGGGAACTAAGATCCCGCATGCCGTGTGGCACAGCCCAAAAAAAAGTAAGGGACAGAATGAGAGGGGCCTAGGGTAAGTTGTGTGCCATCTCTAAGAACCGAAGATAGTGTTAGTGTCAGTCAAGGGGTGGACATGTTAGTGTTTTGGAGAATTTGAACCTGAAAAGTTAGGCCAGAGGGAGCTGTGTCTGAGTAAGTGGTAACATTAGGAACATCTGAAAAGTCAGTGACAGGAATTACAAGGGGTTTAATCGGCCTTGTACTGACGGAGGAATCTGATGACAAACCAACAATCAGTTAACCTCCCCCAGTACCTATACTTCGTGATAGTTTTATTAAAAGAGTTTTCCTTCCACCCTAAACATTGGCCTAAGAACATAGCCAGAAATAGAACAATAACTTTCAATTTCTTTTTCTATTTTTTTGGCTGTGCCGCGCGGCATGCGGGATCTTAGTTCCCTGATCAGGGATGGAACCTGTGCCCCCCTGCAGGGAAAGTGGGGTGTCTTAACCACTGGACCGCCGGGGAAGTCCCATAACTTTCAATTTTGATAGAGAGGAAGACGTTTTGATGGAGAGAGGCAGTTTCTTACAGGTCTGGTCTGGACTCTTGGGTTAGCTGTCTACCACTGTTGTCGTGTTCTTCTCATCCTGGTTTGATGGAGCCTCTCTTAGCGGAAGTGGGGTGTCAGAAATAGGAGTTGCAGTTGATTCAGGAGGGGAGGCCCTTTTGAGGTGAGAGATGTGAGTCCTAGAGATTAGTCCTTTAAGTTTTGCCCCACAGGGATTTGTTAAGAGTAGCTGGTATGGTCCTTTCCAACGTGGTTGTAAGGAGTCCTTTTTTTGCAGTCTTTTCCAATAGACGACATCTCCAGGCTGTAACCCTGGATCCTTAGTAAGGTCTTTGTCTCCCAGGAGCTCACTGTGGAAGGAATCAGTTACTAATTTTTCATTTTCTTTAAGCACTTTGATGAGTCCCTGACAGTAATGTAGAATGTGACCTTTAAGCAGCGCTGGTTCATACGTACCTTCATCTAAAGGCACAGGTCGCCGCCCAGTAATTATTTCAAAAAGAGACAACTGATGTTTACCAGAGCGGGTAGAACTAAGGTTGAGGAGTTACCAAGGGAAGAGCTTTTGGCCGTGGAAGATGAAAAGCCTCTGAAAATTTAGCCAATTTGTGTTTTAATAGTGCTCTTGGTCCTTTCTACTACCACTGAGGATTGAGGTGATAGGTGCGGTGAAAATATTGCATTAGCGGCCAAATCTTACCAGTGGAGTTAATAATCTGTCCAGTAAAATGGGTTCCCTGGTCGCTATGCAACTCAGAAGGAATTCCCCAAAGTGGAATTATTTTTTTTCCAATAGTAAAATTGCCTACTATTAAGGCTACTGGCCTTGTGCAAGGAAATGCTTCCACCCAGTGTGAAAACATGCAGACCACGACCAGGATGCACTTATAGCCTTCAGAGGAAGGCACGTGGATGAAGTCCAGTTGCCAAACCTACAAGGGTTCCTCAGGGAGGGGGAAGTGGCCTTGCGAGCCATGAAGGGGTTTACCAGGATTATATTTAGGACAGATAAGAACATAGGTCATAAACCTTATGAGCTATAGTGGGAGAAGGTTTCCAGATACATTGTTTTCCCTATCATACCATTTTCTCGGGTGCCCGTGGGCCAGGGAATGTCCTTGCTGGAGTAAAGGCAACCAAGAATAACTAAATTAAAAAAAAAACCACCCAGCAATGACCAGCCACGCCTAAACAACCACATGCAGATACTCCGTATTTGTGAGATGGGATCCAAGTAGCCCCCCTTTTTTTCTTCCAGGCCTGCTCTTCATTTTCTGAAGCCAGTTCCTGAGCCTGCAAAAGAAATTTCTTAACGTTTCGTCAGAGTTATGATCGAGCAGAGGAGAGCCCTGAAACTGGGCAGGGACAAGACTTCAGGCAGCTTGTTTAGCTGCAGCATCAGCCGATCGATGTCCTTTGGCCTCTGTTGAGACAGATTTGGAATGCCCAGGTATCTTCATGAGTGTGAGCTGTCTGGGCAATTGAGTGGAGTCTAATAGTTGTGAGATGAGGTGTCCATTCTTTACAGGCTGACCAGAAGAGGTGAGAAATCCTGTTTCCACAGCACTGTAAAATCACGAGCCACTCCAAAGGCATGGCACCTATCAGTATAGACATTGTTTATTTGACCTTTGGCTAATTGACAAGCCCTAGTCATGCAATCAGTTCAGCTTGTTGGGCCGATTTGGTGTCTGGTAAGTAAGAACTTTCACTTATTTCTACTGTTGAAGTTATTGCAAACCCAGCTCAATAATGTCCTTTTAAGTAGGATCCACCTGTAAACCAAATTAAATCAGAATTATCAATGGGAACTTCTTGCAAATCAGTCCTCGGAGTTAGAAGATAGCCAGTATAATGCAGTCATCTTGAGATGCTGGAAACAAAGTTGCAGGGTTAAGACTGTTACACCAGCAAGCGGAAGTAATACTGGGTGATGAGAGTAACACTACTTCGTAAGAGGCCAAGCGACTCACAGAATAGTGTTGAGTATGATGGGAACTTAAGAGAGATTCAACTGAGTGAGGAACACAGACAGCCAGAGGAGACCCCATGACAAGTTTTTCAGTAGCTTTGCATAAAGAGGGCAGTCGCTGAAATAGCTCTCATACGGGGTGGGAGCCCTTCTGCCACCAAATCTAACAGGAGACTATAACATCCTGTGGTCACAGTGCCTCTGAGTGAATGCACCCAGGGCGTGTCCTCTGTCTTCAGGCACAAAGAGGGAAAATGGTAGTCTGTAGTTAGGATGGCCCAAAGCTGGAGCCTGGGCTAGTGTAGATTCCAGGGCATTTATAGCTTTCTCTCCTTCTGTTCGTCCATTCAATTGGGTCTGCCTGATCAGATTTTTTTTTTTTAAGTATTTTTTAAATTAATTAATTGTTTTGGCCATGCCGCGCAGCATGTGGGATCTTAGTTCCCCGACTAGGGATCAAACCCGTGCCCCCTGCAGTGGAAGTGTGGAGTCTTAAGCACCGGACCGCCAGGGAAGTCCCTCTGGCTGATGAGACTTGAGTAATGCATAGAGGTTATTAGGCCACGAGGCAGAAACTCGGTACCCAATTCCTGCAATACCCAGTTAGACCTAGAAATCCTCTCAGCTGTTTCTTTGTCTGGGGGAGTGAGAAAGCTAGGATTCCCTTAATCCTTTCAGAATCAATCAACAATCCTTCCTTAGATTAAATTAAATGACCTAATTATCGCACAGTTGGTGAGCAGAATTGTAGTTTGTCTTCGGACACTTTATGCCTCTTTGACACTAATTGTTGCAGCAAGTGGATAGTGTCTCTTGGCAATCCTGCCCGGTTCTAGAACACAAAGGTAAATTATCTACGTACTGCATCAGAGCAGTCATTTGGAAAGTGTACATCCGCCAAATCGGCTTTAAGTATTTGAGAAAAATAAGTCGGGCTTTCAGTATAGCTTTGTGGCAGAACTGTCCAAGTTAGACTGGCAATCTTCCCATGTAAAGGTGAAGAGGTATTGACTTTCTTTTTCTACTGGAATACTCAAGAATGCGCTCCGTAGGTCAACTACTGGGAAATAACAGGTGTCTGATGGGATGGCTGAGAGCAGTGTGGGAGGATTAGGAACCACAGGGTGGCGGGGAATCACAAGAGCACTTAGAGCTCTCAGTCCTGAACCAACCTCCGGGCCTTTCCCTTTGGTTTCTTACTGGTAAAATGGGAATATTGCAGGGACTGGTGCAAGGAATTGTAAGTCTTTTCTTAAGGAATTCCTGAATAATAGGTCTTATTCCTTTTAATGCCTCCGGTCTGCGTGGCTATTGTCGGATATTAGGTAGAGGCTTGGAATTATCCATAGTTACTTTAATAGGAGGAGCCATTTAAATTTTCCCAATATCTGAGGATAGATGATGACCATAATTCCTTAGGCACTTGTTACAGCAAATCATTTTATTTTTTTACTGAAGCATAGTTGATTTACAATGTTGTGCCAGTCTCTGCTGTACAGCAAAGTGACTCAGTTTTACACATACAGACATTCTTTTTAAAATATTCTTTTCCATTATGGTTTATCCCAGGAGATGGGATATGGTTCCCTGTGCTCTACAGTAGAACCTTGTCGTTTATCCATTCTAAATGTAATAGTTTGCACCTACCAACCCTGAATTCCCATTCCATCCCTCTCCCTCTCCCTTCTCCCCCGCACCGCTTGGCAACCACAAGTCTGTTCTCTCTGTCTGTGAGTCTGTTTCTGTTTTGTAGATACGTTCATTTGTGCCATATTTAATTTCCACACTTAAGTGATAGGGTATTTGTCTTTCTCTCTCTGACTTACTCCACTTAGTATGATAATCTCTAGTTGCATCCATGTTGCTGCAAATGGCATTATTTCGTTCTTTTTTATGGCTAATATTCCATTGTATATATGTACCACATCTTCTTTATCCATTCCTCTGTCCGTGGACATTTAGGTTGTTTCCATGTCTTGGCTGTTGTGAATAGTGCTACTATGAACACTGGGGTGCATGTATCTTTTTGATTTATAATTTTGTCTGGATATATGCCCAGGACTGGGATTGCTGGATCATATGGTAACTCTATTTTTAGTTTTCTGAGGAATCTCCATACTGTTCTCCATACTGGCTGCACCAACTTACATTCCCACCAACAGTGTAGGAGGGTTCCCTTTTGTCCACACCCTCTCCAGCATTTGTTACTTGTAGACTTTTTAATGATGGCCATTTCTGACTGGTGTGAGGTGGTTACCTCATTGTAGTTTTGATTTGTACTTTTCTAATAACTAGTGATGTTGAGCATCTTTTCTCGTGCCTATTGGCCATTTGTGTCTTCTTTGGAGAAACGTCTATTAAGGTCTTCTGCCCATTTTTCGATTGGGTTGTTTTTTTTGTTGTTGAGTTGTATGAGCTGTTTGTATTGGGTTGGCTAATGATATTATGGAAAAACCCAAACTTTTTGGCCCACCCAATATATTTTGGAAATTAAGCCCTTGTCAGTCACATCATTTGCAGATATTTTCTCCTATTCCGTAGGTTGTCTTTTAGGTTTCTTTGTTTATGGTTTCCTTTCCTTTGCTGTGCAAAAGCTTGTAAGTTTGATTAGGTCCCATTTGTTTATTTTTGTTTTCGTTTCTATTGCCTTGGGAGACTGACTTAAGGGAACATTGGTACAGTTCATGTCAGAGAATGTTTTGCCTATGCTCTCTTCTAGGAGTTTCATGGCGTCATGTCTTATGTTTAAGTCTTTAAGCCATTGTGAGGTTATTTTTGTGCATGGTGTGAGGGTGTGTTCTAACTCCGTTGATTTACATGCAGCTGTCCTGTAACAGCAAATCATTAATTTCCTCTTGATTTGTCTGAATTTTGATTTTCATAACCGTTCACTTTTCAGTAATTATGTTCTGATCAGCATCTACAGCTTCTAAATCTAAAATCATTTCACCTATAGGTGAAAAGGCAATACGGGCAATATACGCCTCTAAAAGGTCTCATCCAATCAGATGAATTGGAGCACATTTCACCACAAGGAATACATGTCTTCCTGTGACAGTTCCTAGCTGAACAATTATTGGTTCTGATTTAAAAACCTGCACAGGAAAGTTTGAAACCCCTACCATTAGAATCGATTGTTTACCCCAAGCGAGAGGGCAGTGAATAAGGGTTGGGTTAAGGACAGAGAATGTAGCCCCCGTGTCCACAGGGCCTTAGAAGTTTCCCCTCTGATAGTTATTTCAGTCTCCCCTAAGGTATTCGTGAGGAGGAGGGGAAAATGCCCTCTCGTAACCCTCAGAGCACCCCTCTTCCTTTTAATTTTACCTTGTTCCAAGTCTTGCTTGAATTTGTGGCAATCCCTTTTAAAATGTACATGCTTTTTTGCAATACAAGCAGGTGTGGTCCTTTCAAGCCTGGCTGGAATTTGGGCAGGTGAGTTTTGGAGGGCTGCCAAACTGCTGTAGCTGCACAGTCATAATCTCGGCAGCTTTTTCCTTCTCTCCTTTCCATAAGGTTTTAGAAAGCTTATCAGCAGTAGTGACAAGGGCATTAGTATGCATAGTAGCCCAATCAAGTTCATGCCTTTTAACCAGGCGTACCAATTCTTCATCTAATCCTTCGAGAAAAATAGAATGTAATACTGAATCATTCTTGATGGTTTACAAAACTCTCTGGATCCATGCCAGAGTGTTGTTTGAATGTTTTTTCAAATCTTTCAAAATAATCAAATAGTTTCTCCTGGCCTCTATTTACACTGATGGATCTTTGCCCAATCTGTTTTCTTTTCTTTTATTTTTAAAAAATACTTGTTTTATTTATTTATTTGGCTGCGTTGGGTCTTTGTTGTGGCATGCAGGATCTTTCAGTTGCGGCATGTGGGATCTAGTTCCCTGAACAGGGGTCGAACCCGGGCCCCCTGCATTGGGAGCGTGGCGTCTTAGCCACTGGACTGCCAGGGAAGTCCCATGCCCAATCTGTTTACTGTGGGAAGATTTTTGGAATAGCCTGATATAAGTTGTGGGCAACTTCTCTACATTTCTGGCGATCTGTAGCCTCACACTTAATGAAAATCCTCCATAGGTGCTTTCCAATTTATGTCTTAGAGCCATTCTTTTGCTTTACTTTCAGAGACTAGTCAATGGACGAGCTGGTACAAGTCTGAATATCCAGGTTCGTAAGTTCTTACTGTAAGATCAAATTCCTTAGCAAAAGCTAAAGGGTCTTTGTAAGGGATCTGGAAAATCCTTAGTCAAGTTACTAAGTTCTGCCCTAGTCCAAGGGCTGTAGATAGAGCAGGTTCCCCTCTGCTCATGGGCTTCTCCTTAAACTTGGTGTTGCTTTTCATTTTCTATCTCGCATTCAATATATTTTTCTTTTGGTGTTGGAGGAGGGAGAGCAGGAAGGGCAGGGCAGGGCAGGGCAGCTCAGAAAGAAGAGAACATAAAGAAGCTGGAGACGGAGGTTGAGGCTTTCTCTAATTCAGCCACCACCGTTTCTAATCATTTTTGGTTTGTTTCTTACAATGAAGCCATTTTATTATTTCCTCATTTGTGAGGCTTCCAGGTCCCAATTAAAATATGCCTCCCTGTATACACTACCGAATGTAAAATAGCTAGCTAGTGGGAACCAGCCGCATAGCACAGGGAGATCGGCTCGGTGCTTTGTGACCACCTAGAGGGGTGGGATAGGGAGGGTGGGAGGGAGACGCAAGAGGGAGGGGATATGGGGACACGTGCATGCATATGGCGGATTCGCTTTGGTGTACAACAGAATAGAATTAAAATATGCCTCCCATTCTGGTTGATTTTATAGCTGCTTTTTCTAATTAAACATGCAAATAAACCAATGTAGGTAAATCAAAAGTACCTCATTTTGGCCATTTCAGGGACAAGTTATCTTTGGTCAGGTTTTCCCATTTGGTTAAATACTTGCAAGTATCAGGTCCATGGGTATCATACATAAACTCAACTGGTGTTACCATAGGTGGCTGTCTGTCCAGGAGCTGTTCAGCCTTCAAGGCACGGTTTCCCATTGTTAATTTGCTAGCCTGATTCAGATACGAGACATGATCTGAACAGTTTTCTAAGGGCATGTGATGGATCAGATGTGTGTGGCTTCTGAGTCTAGCTCGTCAGGGAGCAGCCCTTGGGTCGGTTTGACTCTGTTAAGTGCCTCGGTTTCTCCTTCCGACAGCCTAAAACTGCTGTGGGTGCTCGGGGCATCGGGGGATCAGCCTTTATTATGCCCCCCCGTGGCGAGCAGAACTGACTTAATGGTTGCAGTGGGATCCCCTGTGGGACCACAACACGTCACGAGGATTGATCCTCAGACAATAAAAAAATTAAATTAAAAAAAAAAAAGTGGAAGCAAGTTGAGGTTGTGAGTCTTCAATTATTGGGGCCAAGTAAAACCTGTTGGCCGGATCCTGGACAGCTAAATAGGAGCCTTGAGCCTTTGAGGTATCAGTATCATCTCTGTAATACTGGGGATGGGAACCATTGTGGCAGGAGCTGTGCGTCTCAGTTTCAACAGCACTGGCAGAGTGGGCTGTCACAGGGGAGATGTGCTGATGACCCCTCTCTGATGATGGGCTGAAGGCCCCCTGCACGTTGCTCCAGGTGATACAGATACCAATTCATGTTGCATTTCCTGGTGGCACTGCAGGTGGTGCTTGGCCTGGTTCCCATTTCCTATTCCCTGATGTCAGTTGCAAGCATGACTCCATCCATCCTGTTTGTGATGCCAGTTGTTTTTTTTTCTTTGTTGTTTATTTACTTAGTTATTTAATTTTTAAAATTTATTTCGGCTGCATTGGGTCTTCGTTGCTGTGCATGGCTTTCTCTAGTTGTGGCGAGTGGGGGCTACTCTTCGTTGCGGTACACGGGCTTCCCATTGTGGTGGCTTCTCTTCATATTCATAACTTTGAATGTGTTATCCCATTACCTGTAACCTCCCTGGTTTCGGCTGAGAAGCCAGCTCGTGGTCTTACAGTGGTTCCCTTTTAGGGGACAAGGTGTTTTTCTTGCTGCTTTCAAGCTTTTCTCCTTGTCTTTGACTTTCACCATTTTCACTGTGACGTATCTGTGTGTGGATCGCTTTGCAAGTTTATTCTTCAGAGTCCATTGGACATCTGTATGTGTAGTTTGGTGATTTTCAATAAATTTAGCACGTTTTCAGCCAGTACTTCTTTGAGTATTTGTCCTGCTTCTTTCTCTCCTGCTGCCATCACCCAGGTATTGGTGCACTAAACACTGCCCCACATTTCTCTGAGGCTCTTCCACCTTCATTCATTATTCTCTGTTCTTCAGATTGTACCATCTGTCAGTCAGTGTTCAAGTTCACTAATCCTCTGCCAGTTTCAACTGACTGTGAAGCCCCTCTAGTGAATTACTTATCATATTGTGGGGTGTCAGGGGTGTCCAAGACCAGCCCCAGGTCTGGGGATTCACTACAGAGCTCACAGGAGGACCTGTTTCAGAAAAGCAGTTATACACAGTTTATATTACAGGGAAAGGACACGTATTTAAATTAGTGAATTAGTACTTAGGGCAGAATCCAGGAGAAACTAGGCTCAGAGTTTGTTATCCTCTCTCAGTGGAGTTGCATGGGCAGAGCTTAATTTGCAACAACAGGTATGAAATATTACTAACAGGAGAGCTCACCCTAGCCTTGGAGTCAACGAGCCTGGGTTGTTTTCTGTTTTTCTTTTTGTTTTTATTATTTTTGGCTGTGTTGGATCTTTGTTGCTGCGCACAGGCTTTCTCTAGTTGAGGCGAGCGGGAGCTTACTCTTTGTTGTGGTGCTTGGGCTTCTCATCGCAGTGGCTTCTCTCGTTGCGGAGCACAGGCTCTAGGCACGCAAGCTTCAGTAGTTGTGGCACGCGGGCTCAGTAGTTGTGGTGCTCGGGCTTAGTTGCTTCACAGCATGTGGGATGTTCCCGGACCAGGGCTCGAACCCATGTCCCCTGCATTGGCAGGCGGTTTCTTAAACACTGTGCCAACAGGGAAGTCACCCACTCTCACCACTTTTATTCAACATAGTTTTGGAAGTCCTAGCCATGGCAATCAGAGAATAAAAAGAAATAATAGGAATCCAACTTGGAAAAGAAGAAGTAAAACTCACTGTTTGCAGATGACATGATACTATATGTAGAAAATTGTAAAGACGCTACCAGAAAACTACTAGAGCTCATCAGTGAATCTGGTAAAGTTGCAGGATACAAAATTAATACAGAGAAATCTGTTGCATGTCTATATACTAACAACGAAAGATTAGAAAGAGAAATTAAGGAATCCCATTTACTACTGCATCAAAAAGAATAAAATACCTAGGAATAAACTTACCTAAGGAGGCAAAAGACCCATACTCCAAAAACTATAAGACACTGATGAAAGAAATCAAAGATGGCACAAACAGAAAGGTATACCGTGTTTTTGGACTGAAAGAATCAATATTTCCAAAATGACTATAACTACCCCAGGCAATCTATAGATTCAATGCAATCCCTATCAAATCACCAATGTCATTCACAGAACAAAAAAATTTTTAATTCGGATGGAGACACAAAAGACCCCAAATAGACAAAGCAATTTTGAGAAAGAAAATCAGAGCTGGAGGAATCAGGCTCCCTGACTTCAGACTATACTACAAAGCTGCAGTCATCAAAACAGTATGGAACTGGCACAAAAAACAAAAATATAGATCAATGGAACAGGATAGAAAGCCCAGAAGTAAACCCATGCACTTATGGCCAAGTAATATAAGAAAAGGATGCAAGAATATACAATGGAGAAAAGACAGTCTCTTCAACAAGTGGTGCTGGGAAAACTGGACTTCTACACATAACACCATATACAAAATAAACTCAAAATGGATTAAAGACCTGAACACAGGAAGAATACTCTTTCACATAAATTGCAGCAATATCTTTTTTGATGTCTCCTAGAGTAATGGAAATAAAAACAAAATTAAACAAATGGAACCTTAATTAAACTCAAAAGCTTTTGCACAGCAAAGGAAACCATAAAGAAATGAAAAGACAACCCACAGAATGGGAGAAAATATTTGCAAATGATGCTAGAGACAAGGGATTAATCTCCAAACAAACAGCTCATGCAACTGAATATCAAAAAAACAAACAACCCAATCAAAAAATGGGCAGAAGACCTAAAAAGACATTTCTCCAAAGAAGACATACAGATGGCCAAGAGGCACATGAAAAGATGCTCAACATCGCCAATTATTAGAGAAATGCAAATCAAAACTGCAAAGAGATACCACCTCACACCAGTCAGAATGGCCATCATCAAAAAGTCTACACATAATAAATGCTGGAGGGGGTGTGGAGAAAAGGGAACCCTCCTACACTGTTGGTATGAATGTAAATTTGTACAGCCACTATGGAGAACAGTATGGAGGTTCCTTAAAAAACTTAAAATAGAGCTACCATACGATCCAGCAATCCCACTCCTGGGTATATATCTGGAGAAAACCATGGTTCGAAAGGATACATGCACCCCAATGTTCACTGCAGCACTGTTTCACTGTTTATGATAGCCAAGACATGAAAGCAACCTAAATGTCTGTCAACAGAGGAATGGATAAAGAAGATGTGGTGCATATATACAATGGAGTGTTACTCGGCCATTAAAAAGAAGTAATGCCATTTGCAGCAACATGGATGGACCTGGAGATTATTATACTAAGTGAAGTAAGTCGGAGAAAGACAGATGTCATATGATATCACTTACATGAGGAATCTTTAAAAAAATGATACCAGTGAACTTATTTACAAAACAGAAATACACAGACTTAGAAAACAAATGTATGGTTACCAAAAGGGAAAGATGTGGGGGGAGGGATATATTGGCAGTTTGGGATTGACATATACACACTACTATATTTAAAATAGGACCTACTGTATAGCACAGGACACTCTGCTCAATATTCTGTAATAACCTAAATGGGAAAATAATTTGAAAAAGAATAGATACGTGTATAACTGAATCACTTTACTGTACACCTGAAAGTAACACAATATTGTGAATCAACTATATACCCCCATATAAAATAATTTTTTAAAAATCAATGAATTTTTTGCAGAAGGAGAAACCCATCATAAAATTCAAATCAGAATCTCAAGGGGTCTTGAAAAGCCGAAACAATATTGATAAAGAAGAATAAAACTGGACAACTCCTATATCCTGATTTCAAAAATTATTATGGAGCTATAGTACTCAAAACAGTGTGGTACTGGTATAAAGACAGATATATAGACCAAGGGAATAGAATAGAGAGCCCAGAAACAAACCCTTTCCTATACAATCAAGTGATTTTTTACCAAGAGTGAAAAGACCATCCAATGGGGAAAGGACGGCATTTTCAACAGACAATGCTGGGAAATGCGATATCCACATGGAAAAGAATGAAGGTGGACCCTTACCTAACATGATATACAAAAATTAACTCTGAATAGCTCAAGGACCTAAATGTAAGACCTACAACAATAAAACTCTTAGAAGAAAACAGGACAAAAGTTTCGTAACAATGGATTTGGCAATAATTTCCTGGATATGACACCTGGATATGATACCAAAAGCCCAGGTAACAAAACAAAACAGTAAGGACAAATTGGACTGCTTGAGGTTAAATTTGTGCATCTAAAGACATTATCATCAGAGTAAAAAGGCAACACATAGAATGTGAGAAAACATTTGCAAATCATATATCTGATAAGGGATTAATATCCAGAATATATAGAGAACTCCTAAAACTCAACAACAAAAAACGCAAACAACCAAATCCAAAATGGGCAATGAACGTGAATAGACATTTCTCCAAAGAAACACAAGAGAGAAAGCGGTGGGCGGGGCCGGTAGGGCAGTGAGCAACGCCTGCACCAAATGCCACCAGCGCTTCCCCTTCGAGGCACTGTCTCGGGCAGCAGCTGTGCAAGGAATGTCGGATTGTACACCCTGTTGTGAAGTGCACCTACTGTAGGACTGAGTACCAGCAGGAGAGTAAAACCAATACAGTATGCAAGAAATGTGCTCAGAATGTGCAGTTGTATGGAATGCCCAAACCTCATCAGCATTGCAACGTAACTGCAGCATTTACTGGCAACAAATGCCAGCGCTGCACAAATTCAGAGAAGAAGTGTGGACCACCATGTTCTTGTGAACAGTGCAAGCAGCAGTGTGCATTTGACAGGAAAGATGATAGAAAAAAGGTAGACGGGAAATTGTTATGCTGGCTGTGCACACTTCCATACAAACGGGTCCTTCAGAAGACCAAAGAGCAGAGGAAGCACCTGAGCAGTTGTTCCCGTGTCGGCCACCAGGAGAAGGAGCAGTGCAGTGGACTGAGCGGTGGCAGCCATTATAACAGTCAGAAAACACTTCCTACACCTTCAATTCAAAATGAAATCCCAAAGAAAAAAAAAAAATCCAGGTTTGAGTTGATCACAACCAACAGCCTGTCCTCAGACCTGGCTCTGGACTCACCAGGCACGGACCACTCTGTCATCATTGCCCAACTGAAGGAAGAAGTAGCCACTCAGAAGAAGATGCTGCATCAAAAGGATCAAATGATTTTAGAGAAAGAGAAGAAGGTCACAGAGTTGAAGGCTGATTTTCGATACCAAGAATCTCAGATGAGAGCCAAAATGAACCAGATGGAGAAAACCCACAAAGAAGTTACAGAACAACTGCAGGCCAAAAACCGAGAGCTCCTGAAGCAAGCAGCTGCCTTGTCCAAGAACAAGAAGTCAGAGAAGTCAGGAGCTATAACCTCTCCATGAGAGACCACGAGGACGCTCCTGGCAATAGCAACGGATTCCTGGGTTAGGGTGGCAACGTAGCTGTTCTCTGGGAATTGCAAGCTTTCTTAAGAAATCTGTAATTTCACTATAGTTATCCTTGTTTGTGTGACTGCAGTGGGCTGAATGGAAACACCTGGTTTGTGCTGTATTATGACTGCTTGCTTGAATGTTTGGGGTTTCAGGCTCTCTCTTTCTCTCTCATACTCTCCCTCACTCCCCTCTCTCTCTCCCAAACCCTTCTCTCCGCACTACTGTCTCTCTTTTGTTACTTTTGTGTGTGTGCGCTGGTCACTGCTCAGTGTTACGTGCAGAATGGTTTTTTGGTTTTTTTGGTCCATCATTGCATCCTGCCATACCCATGAGCAAATAGTTCGGCATTAATTACATATCACTGCCACCCTCTGAACTTTTGAAAACTGCCACCTTAAGACTTGGTACAGTGGAAGAGACTTTTTCTCTCCCATAAACCTTTTGCTTCAGGGTATACTCTTGGGTATTTTTCCAGGTATATTATGTATGAACTTTGTACTACGTATAGCCAGAGTTTTATTTACTTTTTAAAAAAAGAAACTTTTTTCTGGATAAAGGAATAATGGTAGCCTAGCTCATTCTTCTTGTAAAAGTGATGCCTCTTAAAAAAAAGTCCTACTCTCTAGCGTTTAGTAAAAGAATCAGATCTTTTCTTTCTTGTTACCGTGGAGTCTTAAAACCTGATTGCTGGGCTTCCCTGGTGGCGCAGTGGTTGAGAATCCGCCTGCCAATGCAGGGGACACGGGTTCGAGCCCTGGTCTGGGAAGATCCCACATGCCGCGGAGCATCTGGGCCCGTGAGCCACAACTACTGAGCCTGCGCGTCTGGAGCCTGTGCTCCGCAACAAGAGACGCCACGATAGTGAGAGGCCCGCGCACCGCGATGAAGAGTGGCCCCCGCTTGCCACAACTAGAGAAAGCCCTCGCACAAGAAACAAAGACCCAACACAGCCATAAATAAATAAATAAATAAATAAATAAATAAATAAATAAATAAATAAATAAATAAATAAATAAATAAATAAATAAAAATTAAAAAAAAAAACTGATTGCTGGGGCTTGCCTGGTGGTGCAGTGGTTAAGAATCCGCCTGCCAATGCAGGGGACACGGGTTCAAGCCCTGGTCCGGGAAGATCCCGCATGCCACGGAGCAACTAAGCCCGTGTGCCACAGCTACTGAGCCTGCGCTCTAGAGCCCGCGAGCCACAACTACTGAGCCCACGTGCCACAACTCCTGAAGCCCGTGTGCCTAGAGCCCGTGCTCCGCAACAAGAGAAGCCCTACAATAAAAAGCCCACACACTGCAACGAAGAGTAGCCCCCGCTCGCCGCAACTAGAGAAAGCCACGTTCAGCAACGAAGACCCAACACAGCCAAAAATAAATAAATAAAATAAATAAATTTATAAAAAAAAAAACTGATTGCTAAGGTGAAACAATTCAATATGTAAGTATGGAGTTAAGTATCTTCTTACATGCTCTTCCAAGAAATCCTCCAAAAGGCACTTAAAGGGCAGAAAGAAAGGTTGTCCAGGTTGTACTGGACACGTCTCTCCCCTACCCCTTTCTTGATTGTTTTTTTTTTTCTCACACTGCCACCTCTTTTTTAAAAAATACCCTTGGGCTTCCCTGGTGGCGCAGTGGTTGGGGGTCTGCCTGCCAATGCAGGGGACACGGGTTCGGGCCCTGGTCTGGGAGGATCCCACATGCCGCGGAGCAACTGGGCCCGTGGGCCACGGCTGCTGAGCCTGCGCGTCTGGGGCCTGTGCTCCGCAACAAGAGAGGCCGTGATGGTGAGAGGCCCGCGCACCGCGATGAGGAGTGGCCCCCACTTGCCGCGGCTGGAGAGAGCCCTCGCATAGAAACGAAGACCCAACACAGCCAAAAATAAATTAATTAATTAATTAATTAAAAAAAAATACCCTTATATCCGTTGTCATTCTGGGCCAAATTCAGGTTAACTTTTTTTTTTTTTTACCTAATTCAAAATGGGATAATATTTAGACTACAGAGCATTTTGGAGATTAGTATGAGCTGCTGTAGTAGTGGCTGTAAGTCTGACTGGGGCAGTGATATCACTCTACCTCTTCCCCACTCCTCCTCACCCACCCCAGCCTGTACACTCCCTGCTTTTAATGGAAATGTGTTGAAAACAGGTGCTTCTCTCTCAAAAGCAGCTTGGCCCCAGCCTGAATTTTGTCCTGTTTTCCCTTCAGGCACATGGATTTCCTTTTCCAGGTGAGAGGACAGACTGGCATTTCTAGCCATTGTCTCAGGTCCTCTATATGATGTTTGTGAAAGGAACTAGAGATGTGTAGTGTGCCGTGAAACAGTAAAACCAGCTACTGTGCAATCATTAATGCAGGGGGGCGGTACTAGAGTTAGAGGTAATCATAAGGGCAGATGACATTTGTACCTCAGTCTTACCAAAAGTGTAGCAGCAGTAAGTTTAACTTGCTAGGCATTTCCTAGGAGCAAATGCTTCTAATTGGTGAGCATTCTCACAAGGGAGCCATGCACATAATTGGACAGAGATGTGGAAATGAGGGACTTCCTTCTGGTAAGAGGAACAATGGACCATGTTACTTATATATCACTCTAGTAGAGGATGTAATTTTCCCTTCAAAGCAAGGGAAATGGCAGTGCTAAATAGTTTTGTAACTTTCTGAATGAAACTTTTAGGTAAAGATAAACTGTGTGAAAAAAGTTAGTCTTTTTTTTTTTTTTTAAAGACTTGAGAAATTCTGCTACATGAAGTGACAATGTAAAAATACATTTAGTTTTATACTAAATCTTTTTTTAAGGTCTTGGCATTTAATATAAAGCAAATCCACACATTTTCTAACTTTCCACAAAAAGGGAAGGAAGAAACCTCAGTCTTGAAATTTTGGTTCTTAAAAATCATGACACTGTTTTACCATGAAATTGTGTAGCTAACTTTTGGTAACACCTTTTGTTTATTTGTATGTTTGTAATAATGGACTTTTTAAAACAGGAATGTTTTGGTTTGTACAGACTTTGAAAAATGTGTGTTAATAAAAATTCATACTGACTCAAGTATAAAAAAAACAAAAAAGAAACATACGAGTGGCCAATAAGCACATGAAAATATGCTCAAAATCACTAATCATTAGGGAAATGCAAATCAAAACTACAATGAAATACCACCTCACACACATCAGGACAGCTATTATCAAAAAAAAAAAACACCCAGAAAGCAAGTATGGACAAGGATGTGGAAAAACTGGAATCCTTGTGCACTGTTGGTAGGGATGTAAGATGTAAAGCAGTTGTGGAAACAGTATGGTAGTTCCTCAGAGAACTGAAAGAATTACCATATTCTCCCGCAATTCTACTTCTGGGTATATACGCTAAAGTACTGAAAGTAGGGTCTCAAAGAGATGCTTGTTTACCCACGTTCATGGCAGCATGATTCACAATTGTTAAAATATGCAAAGCAACGTAAGTGTTCATCAAAGAATGAATGGAGGGCTTCCCTGGTGGCGCAGTGGTTGAGAATCTGCCTGCCAATGCAGGGGACACGGGTTCGAGCCCTGGTCTGGGAAGATCCCACATGCCGTGGAGCAACTAGGCCCGTGAGCCACAACTACTGCGCCTGCGCGTCTGGAGCCTGTGCTCCGCAACAAGAGAGGCCGCGATAGTGAGAGGCCCGCGCACCGCGATGAAGAGTGGCCCCCGCTCGCCACAACTAGAGAAAGCCCTCGCACAGAAACGAAGACCCAACACAGCCATAAATAAATAAAAATTTTAAAAAATAAAATAAAATAAATAAAAAAGAATGAATGGATACACAAAGTGTGGTCCATCCATACACTGGAATAAAAGGAAGGAAATTCTTTAATACGCTACAACATGCATGAACCTTGAGGGCATTATGTTCATTGGAATCAGCTAATCACGAATGACAAATACTGTATGATTCTACTTATAGGAGGTATGGAGTCAAATCTCATAAAGCCAAAGTAGAATGGCGGTTGCCAGGGGCTGGGGGGAGGGAGTATGAGGAGTTATGTTTTTATTGTTTCTGTTTTACAAGATGAAAAGAGTTATGGGCTTGGGTTATGGTGATGGTTGCACAACAATGTGAATGTAATACCACTTAAAATGGTTAAGATGGTAAATTTTATGTTATGTGTATCTAACCACGATTTAAAAAATGGTTTTTAGGGCTTCCCCGGTGGCGCAGTGGTTGAGAATCTGCCTGCCAATGCAGGGAACATGGGTTCGAGCCCTGGTCTGGGAAGATCCCACATGTCGCGAAGCAACTAGGGCCGTGAGCCACAACTACTGAGCCTGCGCGTCTGGAGCCTGTGCTCCGCAACAAGAGAGGCCGCGACAGTGAGAGGCCCGCGCACCGCGATGAAGAGTGGCCCCCGCTCGCCGCAACTAGAGAAAGCCCTCGCACAGAAACGAAGACCCAACACAGCCAAAAATAAATTAATTAATTCATTAATTTTTTAAAAAATGGTTTTTAGAAGGATATGAAAAGACAAAATAAAACTATATATCCATTACTTTCCTATAACACTTTTCAATTTTTATTTCTACTCCACTCATTTCTCCACATAATTTTGAAGAAACTCTCAGATATACCATTTAATCAATGAATATTTTGGAATATATGTTTTTTTAAAAAACATAATCCTAAGTCCATTATCACACCTAAAAATAAACAACTTGCGTTTACCATATTCAAATAAACACGAGCAGCAGTCAGCTTCCCTAATGATCACCACAGGGATATAACAAGATCCATACATTGCATTTTGTTCAAATGTCCTTTATCTGATAAGGGTTTAGTACCCAGAATATGAAGAACTCTTTCAGCAAGGCAACCTAGTTTTTAAAAATGGGCAATAGACTTGAACAGACATTTCTCTAATGAAGATACATAGTCAGCAGATACACGAGTAGAAGTTCAACATCATTGGTCACTTAGGATATCACGGCATACCCACTATGGGGACTATAATTTTTAAAAAATAAAACACAGGTTTTCCCAAAAGATGTGGAGAAATAGGAGACCTTGTACACTGCTGATGGGAATGTAAATGGTGCAGGTGCAGCCACTATGGAAAACAGTCCCTCAAAAAGTCAAAGAATCACCACATGACCCAGCAACTCCACTCACGGGTATCCGCCGAACAGAGATGAATACTCAGGTGCACACAGAAGCTTGTACACGGATGCTCAGAGAAGCAGGGGTTTTTTTCCACAACCGAAAGGTGGAAACAACCCCAATGTCTATCGACATACGAATGCATAGGCAAACTGTGGTGTACACACACACAGTGCAATCACACTCTGCCATAAAAAGGAAAGAGGTTCTGCACATGCTGCAATGTGGATGATCCACAAAAACATGCTGAGTGAACACTAGACCCAAATGATCACATGTTGTGTGACTGGTTTTTTTTTTTGGGGGGGGGGGGTGGCCACGCAGCGTGGCATGCAGGATCTTGGTTCCCCGACCAGGGGTCCAACCTGCACCCCCTGCAGGAAGACCCTTAACCACTGGACCACCAGGGAAGTCCCCGTGTGACTGCTTTTATATGGAATCACCAGAATGGGCAAATCCATACAGGCAGAAAGTAAGATGGTAAATTTTATGTTATGTGTATCTAACCACGATTTAAAAAAATGGTTTTTAGGGCTTCCCCGGTGGCGCAGTGGTTAGGAATCCGCCTGCCAATGCAGGGGACACGGGTTTGTGCCCCGGTCCGGGAAGATCCCACATGCCGCGGAGCAACTAGGCCCGTGAACCACAATTGCTGAGCCTGCGCGTCTGGAGCCTGTGCTCCGCAACGGGAGAGGCCGCGACAGTGAGAGGCCCGTGCACCGCGATGAAGAGTGGCCCCCACTCTCCGCAACTGGAGAAAGCCCTTGCAAAGAAACGAAGACCCAACACAGCCAAAATAAATTAATTAATTAATTAAAAAATAATAAATGCAACTGCACAGCCATTGTTGCATCAGAGGATTCATCTGATCATTTTGCATCAAAAAAAAAAAAAAAAGGCAGGCGAGACTAATCCTATTCCAAGTACAGCCATTCTCTGGAAAACATCCAGATTACAAAATCTGTAATAAAGATCCGGGTACCATACAGTAGGGTCTTGAAGCTGGACTTCATCCGCTTGTGGACAAGAGAAGGGGCTGACAAAAGACAGCTGCCTGACAGCCCAGCAGCTGACCTGGCACATACTGCTGGGCACTCACAGAATGGTCGGCGGGTTCTGTTAAACAATCCGTGGAGCATAAAACCACACCGTCGCTCTGATGGGGATGGAGAACACCCATAAGGCCACTGTACAGTCATGTCTAAAAACACAAAAGTACTGTCCAAACCAAAAACAAGACCAGCTCTCAAACGTATTATATCAATAGTTGGAGGAACTTTTTCCACGTTCCCCAATTACAAGTTAGCGTCACTCCATTTTTCCAGCTCTGTAGGTAACAATTACTAAAATTCTTTCCATACGCTACCCCATGAGTACATCCAATCCACAAATCCTGCTTCCTTGCTCCTTCCACAAACCTGGCGAACACGAGGCGAGATCTCCTGATAAGGTCTCTCACTCCATCCTCCTGAGCTAACACATGGTTCCTCGTGAACTCACTGCAGTCAGTAAGCAGATGTTATTCAACCATAATCGTGTTGCTGGGTGTGAGGAATGAATAAAGGCTCTCCCACATCTCACACTTACAAGGTGAGTGCTTTTATGTCGTGTGATGACGACGAAAGCCTTTCCCACATTCCTTATATTCCCAAGACTTTATTCCATTATGAGTAGTCCCGGGTCTTCTAAGGGCAGAGCAATAAACAAGAACCTTGCCATGTTCTTTCCCTTCATAGGTTTTCTGCTGGCTTGTGACCACTCCCATGTCTGAAAAGATGAGTGACGATAGAGTTCCGCCACGTTCCTCACGTGGCATTTACCAGGGAGACATGTTTCTGAAGAGGAGAGAAAAGGAAAGGCCGTCCCACATTCCTGACACGGATAGGTTTTGCCTACAGTGTGAGATCTCACATCAACGCTTAGATACGAGACCCGTCTGCCCAGCCTCACACTGAAGGCTGGGGTCTAGACGTGGGTTTCCACGGAAGCCTCCCCGCACTCGGTACATCTGTAGGATTCGACTCCAGCAGGGTGTCTTTGTTTCACAGTAAGACTGTAGTCTCGCTTTAGGTTTCTCCTTACTTATCATCTTCATCACGGTTGTTCCACATATGGACGAAGTACATTAACGATTCATAATCTGGCTTCCCTGGTGGCGCAGGGGTTAAGCATCTGCCTGCCAATGCAGGGGACACGGGTTCCAGCCCTAGTCTGGGAAGATCCCACATGCCACGGAGCAACTGAGCCCGTGCGCCACAACTACTGAGCCTGCGCTCTAGAGCCCGTAAGCCACAACTACTGAGCCCACAAGCCACAACTACTGAAACCCGCGCACCTACAGCCCATGTTCCACAACAAGAGACGTCACTGCAATGAGAAGCCCGCGCACTGCAACGAACATCCAACGCAGCCAAAAATAAATAAATAAATAATATTTTTAAAAATTCATAATCATTAATGATGTAAGAACTGATAGTTTTTCACGATTATTGTAACTACACATTTCCCAATATTTGTGACTGTTTATGTTTTTCATGCTGCAGTGTGTTTTAAGCATAGTATCCCTCGGATAAGGGTGCCCCAACCCAACATTTGAAAACTATGCTCGCTTATCAGTTTGAGCCTCAAGAGAGAAAAAGTCAGCTTAGGGACTTCCCTGGTGGTCCAGTGGTTAAGGCTCCATGCTCCCAATGCATGGGGGGCCTGGGTTCGATCCCTGGTCGGGGAACTAGATAACCGCATGCTGCAAGGAAGATCTCACACGTGGCAATGAAGATCGCACGTGGCAATGAAGATCGCACGTGGCAATGAAGATCCCGCGTGCCGCAACTAAGACCCAGTGCAGCCAAATAAATACTTTTTTAAAAAGTCAGCTTAAAACATCTTAAAAGATGTTTAAGCAGATCTTTGTTTTCAAAGTAAAGCTGTTCATTAGTCTCAAGACTCCGTGAGGCCTCTGACCACGTCTGTGTGTTTGCTAACGTGTGCCCGTTTCTCAGCCCAAATCTTGGAACGAGGTCAACAGAGTAAGATAGGTTGTTCTCTAAAAGGACAAGTGAAGGAGTGATGCCACCCCTACCTGCTGAGGCCACGTTCCCGAAGGTTCGAAGTACATCTCTGTAGAGTTCCTCTGAACAGGACTTAGCAAAGTCCACTCTGCCCAGGTGAAGCCCGTAGCCGCATCCTCAAAGACCACTGAGTCCTGAAACATAACACGTATCTTAGAGCAACAAACCCACGTCCTCCAGTACGAGCAGGAAGGCTGGTGCAGCTCACAGCCCAGGGGAACTGGACTCAATCATACTATGTTCACCCAAGGCTCTGTCGTCCTCCAGCTTCAAATCTAAGCCTTAGGAGTCAGACCTTTCCACTCTATCCAGAGT
Organism: Balaenoptera musculus; assembly: GCF_009873245.2. NCBI lineage: Eukaryota > Metazoa > Chordata > Mammalia > Artiodactyla > Balaenopteridae > Balaenoptera > Balaenoptera musculus. The sequence goes on from NC_045787.1 coordinate 168,665,136, forward strand.
CCTCTTGTTCACTGATCTCATCACATCCCATACATCTAACAGCACCTGTGACATCTTTTTTTTTTTTTTTTGCCAAGCAACAGCAGCATGCAAGATCCTAGTTCCCCGACCACAGATTGAACCCACGCCCCCTAAAGTGGAAGCATGGAGTCTTAAGCACTGGACCGCCAGGGAATTCCCCAAGCACCTCTGACATCTTGAACTTATTTCCCCAGCAGTTAGACTGTGACCATTCCTGGTTTATTTCGTTCCCATGTGCACTATGAAGAAATGACAGAAATGCTCTAGAAATGAACCATGTCTGCATCAAGATCACCCATTTCAAATGACAACAACTATTTTATCTCCCTTTTCCTTGCCCAACACAGCTATCAGTACATGAAACAAGCATCAGATCTACAGAGGTGGTTAACAATGGGAAAACACTGAAGGAACGGGGAGGTGGTATTCTTTTTAATGCACCTTCCAAACTGTCAGAAACCCAGAGGGAAATTAGAACGGCCACCACCAGTCTTGACTGGCCATCTTTCTGGAAGAACACTAGGCCATTAAGAGAACACAGGCCTACCGTGCAGCGCAACAAAGAGTAGCCCCCGCTCGCCACAACTAGAGAAAGCCTGCGCACAGCGACAAAGACTCAACGCAGCCAAAAATAAATAAACTAAAAAATAATAAATTAAAAAATAAAACAGAACACAGGCCTATTTTTCCAATCGGAATACTATTTTGGAGAATTTTTAGTTTGGACTTAAGTGTGAAGTTTTGTGCAAATTAACTGTGAGGGAGAAGTGCAAAGCTCTTGACACTGAACCCAAGGCCCAAAAGAAGTAAACAACAGGATTCTAGGAATTCAGGTCCATCAAATATTGATAGGAATATGAAAATACCAAACACTCGTCAAGGCAAAGTTCATAATGTCTGGCATCTGATCAAATATAAGGCATTCGGAAAAGTTGAAATGTAGGGACTTCCCTGGCGGTCCAGTGGTTAAGACTCCGCGCTTCTACTGCAGGGGGCATGGTTTCCATCCCTGATCGGGGAACTAAGATCTCACGTGCCTCGAGGTGTGGCCAAAAAATAAATAAAATTTTTTAAAAGGTGGAAATGCAAGACTCATGATGATGAGAGAAATCAATCTACTGAAACACCCCAGCACTGACACCATGTTAAAATTAGAGAAGGAACTCTTATAATTGTCTTCTATATCAGTGATCCCCAACCTTTTTGGCACCAGGGACCGGTTTTGTGGAAGACAATTTTTCCACGGATGTGGGAGGGGGGAGGGTTCAGGCGGTGATGCGAGCAATGGGGACGGGCAGATGACACTTCGTGTGCTTGCCCACCGCTCACCTCCTGCTGTGCGGCCTGGTTCCTAACAGGCCCGGGGGGATGGGGACCCCTGTTCTATATGACAAAAACCTTATATAGAGAAATGGAGATATTATTTTAAAAGACCCAAATCAAACTTCAGGACACGGAAACTACAACATCTTAGATGAAAAATATACTGAATGGAGGGGCTTCCCTGGTGGTGCAGTGGTTAAGAATCCGCCTGCCAATGCAGGGGACCGGGTTCGAGCCCTGGTCCGGGAAGATCCCACATGCCGCAGAGCAACTAAGCCCGTGCGCCACAACTACTGAGCCCGCACGCCTAGAGCCTGTGCTCTGCAACAAGAGAAGCCACCGCAATGAGAAGCCTGCGCACCGCAACGAAGAGTAGCCCCCGCTCGCCACAACTAGAGAAAGCCCGCGTGCAGCAACAAAGACCTAACGCAACCAAAAATAACTAAATAAATAAAATAAATTAAAACTATATACACACACACACTGCATGGCATTAAAAGCAGATAAAATATTGCAGAAAAAAGAGATGTGAACGTAAGGATGCGTCTTTACTGCAAAGATGTGAACTTTGCAATAAAGTATCAAAAAATGTAAAGAGCATCTGTGAGCTGTGAAAGGACCCCTAACAACCAACTACACATGTAACTGGATTCCCAAATGAGAGAAGGAAGCTAGAAGAAAATCTTCTAGCTATAATGATCAAAATTATTGCTGAGAATTTTTCAAAATGAATGAAAAATATAAAGCCCATATCTAAGAAGGTTGACAATCACCAAGCACAGGAAACAAAGAAATCTACACCAAGGCTTGTCATAATTATATTTCTCAAAACCAGAGATAAGGAAATTCCCCAGCTGTACAGTGGTTAGGACTCCATGCTTTCACTGCCCAGGGCCTGGGTTCCATCCCTGGTCAGGGAACTAAGATCCCACGAGCCATGCAGTGAGGCAAAACAAAACAAAAACCAGAGATGAAGAGAATACCTTCAAAGCACCCATAGAAAAACAACACATAATACACAGATAAACAAACATAAGGTTGACACATGAGTTCTCACTGGAAATAATGCCAGTGCAAATACATTGCAGTAACATATTTAAAATGCTCAGAGCAAAATTGTGTGTCACAGAAAATGTCTATACTAAGAGGAAACACCTTTCTACACTATGGAAACTGAGTCAGACACACAAATGCTGAAAGAATCCATCCCCAGCAAACTGGCACTACCAGAAAAGAGAAAGGAAGTCTTTCAGGCAGAAGAGACAGGACGTCAGCTAGAATTGGAGATCTGTACAAAAGCTTGGAAGGTTCTGGATGTGTGGCTACATGGACATAGATATAAGATGGGGGACTTCCCTGGTGGTCCAGTGGTTAAGAATCTTCCTTCCAATGCAGGGGACGCAGGTTTGATCCCTGGTCAGGGAACTAGGATCCCGGATGCTGCAGGGCAACTAAGCCCGTGCACCACAACTACTGAGCCTAAGCTCTAGAGCCCGCGAGCCACAACTACTGAGCCCACGAGCCACAACTACTGAAGCCTGTGTGCCTAGAGCCCGTGCTCTGCGACAAGAGAAGCCACCACAGTGAGAAGCCTGCGCACGGCAACAAAAAGTAGCCCCTGCTCGCCACAACTAAAGAAAGGTCACGCGCAGCAATGAAGACCCAACGCAGCCAAAAAAAAAAAAAAAAAAAAGATTAGATGGTTTTTCTTTTTTTTTGTCATTTCAGTCTTGAGAAATACTTGATTATTTCAACAAAACACCAATTTATTAGAGGGCTAGTATATATCTAGAAGTAAAACACATGACGGCCGTTGCAGGAAGACCAAGAGAGTGGAAATGACGTCTTTTCTGTAACGTTAGTGTTTTTCACTTCCTTTCCTGGTGGCTTACTTCCTTTTAAAGTTAGAACCGGTAATGTCCTTTTTCCTCGTTTTCTCTAGTGCTGTTCATTTGCTGTGAAGCCAGGTTAAGTGGCCCCTCATCTTGGAGAATGTCAGCATGGGTGAGGGTCAGTCCTTTGACCCCAGGCTTCTGGCCCCAATGTCAAGGCCAACAGGTAGGAGCACCACATCTCTGCCATGAAGGTCAAGCTCAATTCGGGTGTCTACTCCCCAGGTGGCACTGCCACAGTGTGAAATCCTTGAGGGACCTGTAGATGCATAATCTACAATGCACCGATTTCTCTCCAATGTGAAGAAAATTTCTCATGTGTTTGCAGTTAAGGAAAGAAACAATTGGGACTTCCCTGGCGGTCCAGTGGTTAAGATTCCACGCTTCCACTGCAGGGGGCCCGGGTTTGATCCCTGGTCGGGGAACTAAGATCCCACAAGCTGCGCAGCACAGCCAAAAAAAAAAAGGATAAAAACAAGACTGCAGTTGCACTGTTGAACACACACACACTCTTGAAACAACAGAGGCCCCAGGAGCAAATGGATGAGTTAATCAGATGACTCACAGGTTCAGATACCAGCTTGTGTGGAACAGACTGGGCTAAGACAGAAAACATTTTCAATATAATATCAATAGTGTATTACTGGGAATACCCATTGATTAAAAGTTCGAAAGAAGCAAAATTAAACCAAACACTCTTTGGTGATAAATATGAGAGGGCAGGGGCTTCCCTGGTGGCGCAGTGGTTAAGAATCCACCTGCCAATGCAGGGGACACGGGTTCAAGTGTTGGTCCGGGAAGATCCTACATGCCACGGAGCAACTAAGCCTGTGCGCCACAACTACTGAGCCTGCACTCTAGAGCCCATAAGCCACAACTACTGAGCCCAGGTGCCACAACTACCGAGTCTGCGCTCTAGAGCCCGTGTGCCACAATTATTGAGCCTGCATGCCACAACTACTGAAGCCCACGTGCCTAGAGCCCACGCTCCACAACAAGAGAAGCCACCGCAATGAGAAGCCTGCGCATAGCAACGAAGACCCAACGCAGCCAAAAATAAATTAATTAAAAGAAAAAAAAGCCACCCAGCAATGACCAACCACCCTAAACAACCACATGCAGACGCTCCACCGTGCTCAGAGCCTGATGCAGCAACAGCATGACTCACGAGCACAAACAGGGATGATTAACCAAGTGAGTCTGTTCCTTGCAGGGCACCTCTTGCTGTAGGAACCCTAACAACTCAAGGCAGCATAGGCCAACCTCCGGAAGACGTGTTAAGATACACAGGTCACGCAGAAGAGAACTAACATATTGCAGCTCCACACTCCCTGAGGTCCCTGAGGTGGTCTCGTGGGTCTTGCCATCCACTGGAGGAGCAGTGGCTGAGAAAAGGGTTTCAGACTCCACGGAGTCTTCATCACGGCCTTCATCACTGCTGCCCTGGTTAAGTGTGTGCCACAGTGGCCTCAGTATCTATGTCCTTGGACATATCTGCTACTCAGAGGATTGCTATTCCTGATGCCGAGGCATCACAGGACGGATCGTCGAGGGTTTAGCTAAGCTGCTCCGTGGTACCGCTGCTTTGGCATCCGTTCTGTTGGGCCAAGCAGCCTTCAGGGTCCTTGAATTGACACTCACCCCTTGCGTGAGTGCGTGCCCTAGACGGCAGCCCCCAGAGTCATGAACAAACGTAAGTTCCTCGTATGACTTCACCAGCGGCCCTTGTGATCAACAGTGTCCCCTGCTTCCCCTTGTGCACCCCTTACATAAGACCCCTGTGGAGCTTACCACAGAGATTGTCAGAGTGGATCAAGGGAACAAGACCCAACCATAGGGTGTCTACAAGAAACTCACTTTAAATATAAAGACGCAAATAACAGAAAATGGATGGAGAAGGACATACCATGCTAACACCAATCAAAGAAAACTGGAGGGCGTCCCTGGTGGGCAGGGGTTGGGAGTCCTCCTGCCAGTGCAGGGGCCACGGGTTCACGCCCTGGACCGGGAAGATCCCACGTGCCGCGGAGCAGCTAAGCCTGTGCGCCACAACTACTGAGCCTGCGCTCTAGAGCCCGTGTGCCACAACTACCGAAGCCCACATGCCTAGAGCCCATGCTCCGCTACAAGAGAAGCCACCGCAATGAGAAGCCCGCGCACCACAACAAAGAGCAGCCCCCGCTTGCCACAACTAGAGAAAAGCCCGCACGCAGCAACGAAGACCCAACGCAGCCAAAAAAGAAAAATAAAACGAAAAATAAAAAAAACACAAAACTTGAGTAGCTGTATTTCACACAGAGCAGATTTCAGAGGAAGGAAAATTCTCGGAGATAAAGAGAGGCATGACATGATGATAAAGGCATCGATTCCCCAAGAAGACATAACAACCTTAGTGCGTGTGCGCCTAACAACAGAGTCCACATGCTAGAGACAAAAACTGATACGACTGCAAGGAAACATGGATGAATCCACTATTAAAGTTAGAGAATTCAATATATCTCTATCGGAAACGACAGATCCTGGAGGCAAAAAGTGAGTAAGAACATAAATGAACTCAATAGCACCATCCATAACTGGATATAATTCACAACTACGGACGACGTCATCCAAAGACAGCAGCACACAGATTCCTCTCAAGTGCACATGGGACCGTCACCAACAAAGACCATACCTTGGGCCATAAAACAAACCTTAATGAATTTAAAAGAATAGAAATCGGGCTTCCCTGGTGGTACAATGGTTAGGAATCTGCCTGCCAATGCAGGGGACACGGGTTCGAGCCCTGGTCTGGGAAGATCCCACATGCCGCGGAGCGACTACGCCCGTGCACCATAACTACTGAGCCTGCGCATCTGGAGCCTGTGCTCCGCAACGGGAGAGGCCATGACAGTGAGAGACCCGCGCACCGCGATGAGGAGTGGCCCCCGCTCGCCGCAACTAGAGAAAGCCCTCGCACAGAAACGAAGACCCAACACAGCCAAAAAATAAATATAAATAAATAAATAAATTTATATTAAAAAAAAAAGAGTTGGGGGTTCTAATTTAAATAAGTAATTAAAGCTACTAAAAATAAAAAAAAATTAAAAAAAAAAGGAATAGAAATCACAATGGATGCTCTTAGGCCACAGTGGAATTAAATTGGAAATAACATAAAGGTAGCTGGAAAGTCCCCCAAGTACTTCCAAATAACAAATGGATCAAAGAAGAAATCTCCAGAGAAATAAAAAATATTTTGAACTTAATGAAAACAAAAATAACACTTATCAAAATGTGAGGGATGCAGGGCTTGACTGGTGGCACAGTGGTTAAGAACCCCCTGCCCAGTGGTTAAGAATCTGCCTGGCAATGCAGGGGACATGGGTTCAAGCCCTGGTACAGGAAGATCCCACGAGCCATGGAGCAACTAAGCCCATGCGCCACAACTAATGAGCCTGCGAGCCACAACTAGTGAAGCCCGCGTGCCTAGAGCCCGTGCTCTGCAACAAGAGAAGCCACCGCAATGAGAAACCCGTGCACCGCAATGAAGAGTAGCCCCTGCTCGCCACAACTAGAGAAAAGCCCGCACGAAGCAACGAAGACCCAATGCAGCCAAAAATAAAATAAATAAATAAATTGTTTTAAAAATGAGAGGGATGCAGTGAAAGCAACGCTTAGAGGGAGAAAGCGCTGAAAGGATATACTAAAAAAGAAGCAAGATCAAAAATCAATAATCTAAACCTCTACCTTAAGAAACTAGAAAAAGAGCAAATTAAATCTAAAGTAATCAGAAGAAAAAAATACTAAAATTTGGAGCAGAAATCAATAAAATTTAAAACAGGAAATTGGTAGAGAACATCAACTAAACCAAAAGCTGGCTCTCTGAAAAGATCAATGAAATCATACACTAACTAGGAAAAAACAGAGAAGACAGAAATTATTACTATCAGCAAAGAACTAGGGGATATCATTACACATCTTATGGATGCTGAAAGGGTAATAATGGAATACTATGAATAACTATACCCACAAATTTAATAATCTCGATGGAATGGCCCTATTCCTTGAAAGACACAGCCTGCAAGAACTCACACAAGAAGAAATAGATCATCTGAATAGTCCTGTATCTATGAAAGAAACTGAATGAACAATCAGTAACCTTCCAGGAACCTTGCTACACTGTTGGTGGGAATGTAAATTGGTGCAGCCACTATGGAAAACAGTATAGAGGGTCCTTAAAGCACTAAAAACAGAATTACCATATGATCCAGCAATCCCACTACTGGGCATATATCTGGACAAAACTGTAATTCAAAAAGATACATACATCCCAATGTTCACAGCAGCACTATTTACAATAGCCAAGACATGGAAGCAACCTAAATTTCCATCGACAGATGAGTGGATAAAGAAGATGTGGTACATATACAATGGGATATTACTTAGCCATAAAAAAGAATGAAATAATGCCATTTGCAGCAACATGGATGGACCTAGAGACATTCACACTAAGTGAAGTAAACCAGACAGAGAAAGACAAATATATCGCTTATATGTAGAATCTAAAACAATAAATAAGTAAAAGAAAATAAAATATACAAATGAACTCATTTCCAAAATAGAAAGAGACTCACAGACATAGGAGACAAACTTATGGTTACCAAAGGGGAAAGGGGCGTGGACAGAGGAATATATTAGGAAGTTGGGATTAACATATACACACTACTATATATAAAATAGATAACCAACAAGGACCTACTGTATAGACCTACTGTATAGCATACTCAATATTTTGTAATAACCTGTAAGAGTAAAGAATCCGAAAAAGATATGTATGTGTGCGTGTGTGTATAAAACTGAATCACTGTGCTGTACACCTGAAACTAACACACTAGTGTAAATCAACTATACTTCAATAAAAAAGTAAAGTAAAACAGAATATAATTACTAACCTTCCAAAACAGAAAACACCAGACCCAGATGGGTTCACTAGTGAATTCTACCAAACATTTAAGGAAGAAATTAATTCTCTACAATTAGTTTCAAAGGACAGAGGCAGAGGGAATGTACACTAACTCATTCTATGAGGTAAGCGTTACCCTAATAACAAAACCAGACACAGACATTACAAGGAAACTATACATCAGTCTCTCTCATGAACAGTGATGTAAAAATCCCAAACAAAATATTAACAAACTGGGGACTTCCCTGGTAGTCCGGTGGGTAAGACTCCATGCTCCCAATGTAGGGCCCAGGTTTGATCCCTGGTCGGGGAACTAGATCCCACATGCCACAACTAAGAGTTTGCATGCCGCAACTAAGAAGCCAACATGCCTCAAGGAAGATCCCGCAAGCCACAACTAAGACCCAGTGCAGTCAAAATAAATAAATAAATAAATATTCTTAAAAAATATTAACAAACGGAATCCAATAATATAGAAGAATTATACACCATAACCAAGCGGTATTTATCCCAGGTATGCAAGGTTGGCTCAACATTCAAAAATCACTTCAGGGGACTTCCATGGTGGTCCAGGGGTTAAGAATCCACCTTCCAATGCAGGGGACGTGGGTTTGATCCCTGGTCAGGGAACTAAGATCCCACATGCCACAGGGCAACTAAGCCCATGCGCCACAACTACTGAGCCCGCGTGCCTCAACTAGAGAGCCAGCATGCTGCAAACAACAGAGCCCATGTGCTCTGGAGCCCGTGCACCGCAACTAGAGAGCCCGTGGGCCACAACTAGAGAGCCCGCGGGCCACTAGAGAGAAGCCCATGCTCTGCAATGAAAGATCCCACGTCACAACGAAGATCCCACGTGCAGCAACTAATACCCAACACAGCCAAAAATAATAATAAATAATTTTTAAAAATCACTTCAGCTGTCTAAAGAAGAAAAATCACAGCATATCAAAAGATTTTTCTAAATCTATTTGAAAAGGCAAGACTATGGAGATGGTAGTAAAAGGACCAGTGGTTGCCAGGGATTGGGGCTGGGGGAGGGGTGAGTAGGAGGAGCCCAGGGCATTTTTTAGGGCAGTGAACATGTTTCGTAGGATACTATAAAGGTGGATGCATCTTTGTCTAAACCCACAGAACATACATGCAAAGTCAACTGCGGACTGTGCGTGATTACGACATGTCAGTGTAGGTTCATCCACTGGAACAAACACACCACCATCTCATACGTCCAGGGGTCTGTAGGCCGGCAGGCCCAATTTACCATGCGCCGTTAACTGCCCACGGGCATCTGGTAGCCCTCCTAGCGCTCCAGAGCAGTAGCGCACCACGACGACCACTCCCTGGGCCCTGCTGGAGCCGAGGCCCTCCCAGGCCCTGAGCCCGGGCTGCTGGCACCCAGCTGCCCTGATGCCTTGGGTTGTGCCTGCAGCACCACACAGGGTCACCCCTCCAGAGGCCTCCTTCCTGAAATGAACTGGTGCTGGCAGGACAGAGGTGAACCACTGCCCCTGGCACCTCCCACGTGACGATGGTCTTGTGGACCCACAACACACATGGCACTCAGGAAATACCCAAAATACTCTAGCCACATGCAGCAGATGGCTTGTATGTAGATGCTTTCCATGGAGCTGCTGACCACTTGGCTGAGGACTATTCGTTGGCCAGCCAGGGAAGGGGCAGTTTCCCTGAAGGGGCCTTTCACTGCATGTGGGTAGACAGCTCTGGCAAGGCGGCACAAAAACATGGCAGAAATAGTTGAACAGAGCCCGGAATCCCCCAGTGTGTCTCCCGCCCCTCTCCAATGCCCTGGGATTAAGCGGATTCCAACGCTCTTCCGACGTCTGCTTGTCTTAACTAAAATACACTGCTTGGGCACTAGGCTTCTAAACTTCACACTCAGACAAGTTCATATTCGATTAGATGAGATGAGGTGTGTCAGTCATCAACCAAACATCGGAGCTGAATAACAATAAAGAGGCTGGATCCATTCGTGACTTGACCTGTGGTCTGACTAGGAAGAGCTTTCAGAGCCCCACCCTCTTCCCTGCCTGGCTCAATCTATGCGAATGGATAAGGAGGCCCACGAGTGCCATGCGTCCTGTGGGTGGGAAGATCAAACCTCACAAACGCCCAGCCACGACGGAGGCCCCACCAGCTCTTCCTCTGGCCACCTGCAAGAGCGTACACCTGTGTCCATCTCCCCAGATTACCAACTATCTTCTGATCCTCTTGGTGCAAGTGGCATCATCTTGACAACCAAGCCCATCTTGGGTGGGGGGCAGGGTTGATCCCCCTCCTAAAGGGCAACCATAAAACAGAAGAGGAAATGTTTGGGGGCTGAGAAACAGGGGTCTAGTATGGGCGATTTGGAGAAGATGAGGCCGAGACATCCAAGTGTGTAAGATTTCCAAAGTTTTCAGAAGCACATGTCATAACAGAAAACCCTCGAGGCCACTCAAGTGGCTACTAGCAGTAGAATCAAGAAATGAACAGGGTGCAGCCCCATCACAGGGCCCTACAGACTAGCAAGAGTGACCAGACTGCCATCCCATGGGCAGCTAACAGCACTGAGTAACGGGAAACTGACAGAATGCCGTTTGCACTCCAAAGAAAGCACACAGAATTAAAACACAGGGACCCAGGGAGGCACACACTTGTCACTCACCCGACAGAGGAGGCCTGTCTGGGAGTCATGTGGGGCGGGGGCTGGTGTGACGGATTCATCCAGGTCTTGGCCTGGCCGTCCTTCCGTGCATGTCCACTTTAGTAGGTTTAGGTGGGTGCTGCAATGGCTTATGCATTTTCTACAGACACTATATTTTACAATTAAATCCTATGAAGTGGGGGCTTGGAGACAAGATGGCAGAGTAGAAGGACGTGAGCTCGCCCCCCTCATGAAAATACCAAAATCACAACTAACTGCTGAACAACCATTGACCAAAAACCGCCGGAACCTACCAAAAAAGTTACCCTACATCTAAAGACAAAGAAGATGCCACAAAGAGACAGCAGGAGGGGCGCAATCACGATAAAATCAAATTCCATACCCACCGGCCGGGCAACCCACAAACTAGAAAATATTTACACTGGAAAGGTCCGCACACAGGAGTGAAAGTTCTGAGCCCCACATCTGTCTCCCCAGCCTGGGAGTCTGGCATAGGGAGGGTGAGTGCCCAAACCAGCTGGGCTTGAAGGCCACTGGGGTTTGATCACCGAAATTCCACACGACTGGGGGAAACAGAAGCTCTACTCTTGGAGGATGCACACAAGGTCTTGAGCACACCAGGACCCGGAGGGAAAAGCAGTGACCTCATAAGGGCCTGGGCGAGACCTACCTGCTGATGTTGGAGGATCTCCCGTGGAGGCGGGGGGTGGCTGTGGCTCACTGTGGGGACAGAGACACTGGCAGTGTAAGTTCTGGGGAGTGCTCATTGGCACGAGCCCGCCTGGAGACCGAGATTTTCTCACCAAGACGCAGCCCCACCCAACAGCCTGTAGACTCCAGTGCTGGGATACCTCAGGCCAAAAAACCAACAGGGTGGGAACACAGCCCTGCACATCGGAAGACAGGCTGCCTAACGTCTTCCTGAGCCTACAGCTTCCCACTAAACACACCCCTTGACACGGCCCTACCCACCAGAGGGACAAGACCCAGCTATACCCACCAGTGGGCAGGAACCAGTCCCTCCTACCAGGAAGCCAGCACAAGCCTTTCGCCAGCCTCACCCACCAGGGGGCAGAAACCTGAATCAAGAACTACAATCCCGGGCTTCCCTGGTGGCGCAGTGGTTGAGAATCCAACTGCCAGTGCAGGGGACACTGGTTCGAGCCCTGGCCCGGGAAGATGCCACATGCCACGGAGCAACTAAGCCTGCACGCCACAACTACTGAGCCTGCGCTCTACAGCCTGCGAGCCTACTGAGCCCGAGTGCCACAACTACTGAAGCTTGCGCACCTAGAGCCCATGCTCCACAACAAGAGGAGCCACTGCAATGAGAAGCCCGCGCACCACAACTAAGAGTAGCCCCCGCTCACCACAACTAGAGAAAGCCCACGTGCAGCAACAAAGACTCAACGCAGCCAAAAATAAAATTAATTAATTAATTAATTTAAAAAAAGAACTACAATCCTGCAGCCTGTGGAATGGAAACCACAATCACAGAAAGTTAGACAAAATGAGACAGCAGAGAAATATGTCCCAGACGAAGGAACAAGATAAAAGCCCAGAAGAACAACTAAGTGAAGTGGAGATAAGCAATTTACCCAAAAAAGAATTCAGAGTGATGACAGTAAAGATGATCCAAGATCTCGGGAAAAGAATGGAGGCACAGACCAAGAAGATACAAGAAATGTTTAACAAAGACCTAGAAGATCTAAAGAACAAACAAAAAGAGATGAACAATACAATAACTGAAATGAAAAATACACTAGAAGGAAACAATAGCAGAATAAATGAGGCAGAAAAACAGATAAGTGAGCTGGAAGGCAGAATAATGGAAATCACTACCCTGGAACGGAATAAAGAAAAAAGAATGAAAAGAAATAATGACAGAAGGATTAACCAAGATGGCGGAGTACAAGGACGTGCTCTCACTCCCTCTTGCGAGAGCACCAGAATCACAACTGGCTGCTGGACAATCACTGACAGGAAGACCCTGGACTTCACCAAGGAGGATACCCCACGTCCAAGGACAGAGGAGAAGCCACAGTGAGACGGTAGGAGGGGCGCAATCAGAGTAAAATCAAATCCCGTAACTGCTGGGTGGGTGACTCACAGACTGGCGAACACTTATACCACAGAAGTCCACCCACTGGAGTGAAGGTTCTGAGCCCCACGTCAGGCTTCCCAACCTGGGGGTCCGGCAACGGGAGGAGGAATTCCTAGAGAATCAGACTTTGAAGCCTAGTGGGAATTGATTGCAGGACTTTGACAGGACTGGGGGAAACAGAGACCCCAGTCTTGGAGGGCACACACAAAGTAATGTGTGCATCGGGACCCAGGGGATGGAGCAGTGACCCTGGGGGAGACTGAACCAGACCTACCTGCTGGTGTTGGGGGGTCTCCTGCAGAGGCGGGGGGTGGCTCTGTTTCACCGTAGGGATAAGGACACTGGCAGCAGAGGTTCTGGGAAGTTCTCCTTGGCGTGAGCCCTCCCAGAGTCTGCCATTAACCCCACAAAAGAGCACGGATAGGCTCCAGTGTTGGGTTGCCTCTGGCAAAACAACCAACAGGGAGGGAACACAGCCCCACCCATCAACAGTCAAGTGGATTAAGGTTTTACTGAGCTCTGACCGCCACAGCAACAGTCATCTCTACCCACCACCAGAGCCTCCCATCAAGCCTCTTAGATAGCCTCAACCACCAGAGGGCAGACAGCAGAAGCAAGAAGAACTACAATCCTGCAGCCTGTGGAACAAAAACCACACTCACAGAAAGATAGAGAAGATGAAAAGGCAGAGGGCTATGTACCAGATGAAGGAACAAGAAAAAACCCCAGAAAAACAACTAAATGAAGTGGAGATAGGCAACCTTCCAGAAAAAGAATTCAGAATAATGATAGTGAAGATGATCCAGGACCTCGGAATAAGAATGGAGGCAAAGATTGAGAAGATGCAAGAAATGATTAACAAAGACCTAGAAGAATTAAAGAACAAACAAACAGAGATGACCAATACAATAACTGAAATGAAAACTACACTAGAAGGAATCAATAGCAGAATAACTGAGGCAGAAGAACGGATAAGTGACCTGAAAGACAGAATGGTGGAATTCACTGCTGCAGAACAGACTAAAGAAAAAAGAATGAAAAGAAATGAAGACAGCCTAAGAGACCTCTGGGACAACATTAAACGCAACAACATTCGCATTATAGGGGTCCCAGAAGGAGAAGAGAGAGAGAAAGGACCAGAGAAAATATTTGAAGAGATTATAGTCGAAAACTTCCCTAACATGGGAAAGGAAATAGCCACCCAAGTCCAGGAAGCGCAGCGAGTCCCATACAGGATAAACCCAAGGAGAAACACGCCGAGACACATAGTAATCAAAGTGGCAAAAATTAAAGACAAAGAAAAATTATTGAAAGCAGCAAGGGAAAAACCACAAATAACATACAAGGGAACTCCCATAAGGTTAACAGCTGATTCTCAGCAGAAACTCTGCAAGCCAGAAGGGAGTGGCATGATATACTTAAAGTGATGAAAGGGAAGAACCTACAACCAAGATTACTCTACCCGGCAAGGATCTCATTTAGATTTGATGGAGAAATCAAAAGCTTTACAGACAAGCAAAAGCTAAGAGAATTCAGCACCACCAAACCAGCTCTACAACAATGCTAAAGGAACTTCTCTAAGTGGGAAACACAAGAGAAGAAAAGGACCTACAAAAACAAACCCAAAACAATTAAGAAAATGGTCATAGGAACATACATATCGATAATTACCTTAAACGTGAATGGATTAAATGCCCCAACCAAAAGACATAGACTGGCTGAATGGATACAAAAACAAGACCCATATATATGCTGTCTACAAGAGACCCACTTTAGACCTAGGGACACATACAGACTGAAAGTGAGGGGATGGAAAAAGATATTCCATGCAAATGGAAATCAAAAGAAAGCTGGAGTAGCTATACTCATATCAGACAAAATAGACTTTAAAATAAAGAATGTTACAAGAGACAAGGAAGGACACTACATAATGATGCAGGGATCAATCCAAGAAGAAGATATAACAATTATAAATATATATGCACCCAACATAGGAGCACCTCAATACATAAGGCAACTGCTAACAGCTATAAAAGAGGAAATCGACAGTAACACAATCATAGTGGGGGACTTTAACACCTCACTTACACCAATGGACAGATCATCCAAAATGAAAATAAATAAGGAAACAGAAGCTTTAAATGACACAATAGACCAGATAGATTTAATTGACATATATAGGACATTCCATCCAAAAACAGCAGATTACACGTTCTTCTCAAGTGCGCACGGAACATTCTCCAGGATAGATCACATCTTGGGTCACAAATCAAGCCTCAGTAAATTTAAGAAAATTGAAATCATATCAAGCATCTTTTCTGACCACAACGCTATGAGATTAGAAATGAATTACAGGGAAAAAAACGTAAAAAAGACAAACACATGGAGGCTAAACAATACATTACTAAATAACCAAGAGATCACTGAAGAAATCAAAGAGGAAATCAAAAAATACCTAGAGACAAATGACAATGAAAACACGACGACCCAAAACCTATGGGATGCAGCAAAAGCAGTTCTAAGAGGGAAGTTTATAGCTATACAAGCCTACCTCAAGAAACAAGAAAAATCTCAAGTAAACAATCTAACCTTACACCTAAAGAAACTAGAGAAAGAAGAACAAACAAAACCCAAAGTTAGCAGAAGGAAAGAAATCATAAAGATCAGAGTAGAAATAAATGAAATAGAAACAAAGAAAACAATAGCAAAGATCAATAAAACTAAAAGTTGGTTCTTTGAGAAGATAAACAAAATTGATAAACCATTAGCCAGACTCATCAAGAAAAAGAGGGAGAGGACTCAAATCAATAAAATCAGAAATGAAAAAGGAGAAGTTACAACAGACACCACAGAAATACAAAGCATCCTAAGAGACTACTACAAGCAACTTTATGCCAATAAAATGGACAACCTGGAAGAAATGGACAAATTCTTAGAAAGGTATAACCTTCCAAGACTGAACCAGGAAGAAACAGAAAATATGAACAGACCAATCACAAGTAATGAAATTGAAACTGTGATTAAAAATCTTCCAACAAACAAAAGTCCAGGACCAGATGGCTTCACAGGTGAATTCTATCAAACATTTAGAGAAGAGCTAACACCCATCCTTCTCAAACTCTTCCAAAAAATTGCAGAGGAAGGAACACTCCCAAACTCATTCTATGAGGCCACCATCACCCTGATACCAAAACCAGACAAAGACACTACAAAAAAAGAAAATTACAGACCAATATCACTGATGAATACAGATGCAAAAATCCTCAACAAAATACTAGCAAACAGAATCCAACAACACATTAAAAGGATCATACACCACGATCAAGTGGGATATATCCCAGGGATGCAAGGATTCTTCAATATACACAAATCAATCAATGTGATACACCATATTAACAAACTGAAGAATAAAAACCATTTGATCATCTCAATAGATGCAGAAAAAGCTTTTGACAAAATTCAACACCCATTTCTGATAAAAACTCTCCAGAAAGTGGGCATAGAGGGAACCTACCTCAACATAATAAAGGCCATATATGACAAACCCACAGCAAACATCATTCTCAATGGTGAAAAACTGAAGCATTTCCTCTAAGATCAGGAACGAGACAAGGATGTCCACTCTCACCACTATTATTCAACATAGTTCTGGAAGTCCTAGCCACGGCAATCAGAGAAGAAAAAGAAATAAAAGGAATACAAATTGGAAAAGAAGAAGTAAAACTGTCACTGTTTGCGGATGACATGATACTATACATAGAGAATCCTAAAACTGCCACCAGAAAACTGCTAGAGCTAATTAATGAATATGGTAAAGTTGCAGGATACAAAATTAATGCACAGAAATCTCTTGCATTCCTATACACTAGTGATGAAAAATCTGAAAGAGAAATTATGGAAACACTCCCATTTACCATTGCAACAAAAAGAATAAAATACCTAGGAATAAACCTACCTAGGGAGACAAAAGACCTGTATGCAGAAAACTATAAGACACTGATGAAAGAAATTAAAGATGATACCAACAGATGGAGAGATATAATACCACGTTCTTGGATTGGAAGAATCAACATTGTGAAAATGAGTATACTACCCAAAGCAATCTACAGATTCAATGCAATCCCTATCAAATTACCAATGGCATTTTTTACGGAGCTAGAACAAATCATCTTAAAATTTGTATGGAGACCCAAAGACCCCGAATAGCCAAAGCAGTCTTGAGGGAACAAAATGGAGCTGGAGGAATCAGACTCCCTGACTTCAGACTATACTACAAAGCTACAGTAATCAAGACAATATGGTACTGGCACAAAACCAGAAACATAGATCAATGGAACAAGATAGAAAGCCCAGAGATTAACCCACGCACCTATGGTCAACTAATCTATGACAAAGGAGGCAAAGATATACAATGGAGAAAAGACAGTCTCTTCAATAAGTGGTGCTGGGAAAACTGGACAGCTACATGTAAAAGAATGAAATTAGAATACTCCCTAACACCATACACAAAAATAAACTCAAAATGGATTAGAGACCTAAATATAAGACCGGACACTATAAAACTCTTAGAGGAAAACATAGGAAGAACACTCTTTGACATAAATCACAGCAAGATCTTTTTTGATCCACCTCCTAGAGTAATGGAAATAAAAACAAAAATAAACATGTGGGACCTAATGAAACTTCAAAGCTTTTGCACAGCAAAGGAAACCATAAACAAGACGAAAAGACAACCCTCAGAATGGGAGAAAATATTTGCAAATGAATCAATGGACAAAGGATTAATCTCCAAAATATATAAACAGCTCATTCAGCTCAATATTAAAGAAACAAACACCCCAATCCAAAAATGGGCAGAAGACCTAAATAGACATTTCTCCAAAGAAGACATACAGACGGCCATGAAGCACATGAAAAGATGCTCAACATCACTAATTATTAGAGAAATGCAAATCAAAACTACAATGAGGTATCACCTCACTCCTGTTAGAATGGGCATCATCAGAAAATCTACAAACAACAAATGCTGGAGAGGGTGTGGAGAAAAGGGAAACCTCTTGCACTCTTGGTGGGAATGTAAATTGATACAGCCACTATGGAGAACAATATGGAGGTTCCTTAAAAAACTAAAAATAGAATTACCATATGACCCAGCAATCCCACTACTGGGCATATACCCAGAGAAAACCGTAATTCAAAAAGACACATGCACCCGAATGTTCATTGCAGCACTATTTACAATAGCCAGGTCATGGAAGCAACCTAAATGCCCATCAACAGACAAATGGATAAAGAAGTTGTGGTACATATATACAATGGAATATTACTCAGCCATAAAAAGGAACGAAATTGAGTCATTTGTTGAGACGTGGATGGATCTAGAGACTGTCATACAGAGTGAAATAAGTCAGAAAGAGAAAAACAAATATCGTATATTAATGCATGTATGTGCAACCTAGAAAAATGGTACAGATGAGCCAGTTTGCAGGGCAGAAGTTGAGACACAGATGTAGAGAATGGACATATGGACACCAAGGGGGGGAAAACTGCGGTGGGGTGGGGATGGTGGTGTGCTGAATTGGGCGATTAGGATTGACATGTATACACTGATGTGTATAAAATTGATGCCTAATAAGAACCTGCAGTATAAAAAAACAAACAAAACAACTAATACTAAACTTTCATTGGGTTATTTGTATGGAAATATGTTAATATAAATGTTTCAGACATTACATGAAATTTCTAAAAATCTTATATTTGTATTTGTATGGAAATATGTATGGAAATATGTTAATATAAATGCTTCAGACATTACATGAAATTTCTAAAAATCTTATATGTTCTGGTATAATGTTATAAGTAATAATCCTAGTTATTACTTTAAAATGTATATCTCAGAAATACTAATTTTCTTGTCAACTGCATTATTATGAACTTTCATCAAATCTTTAACCGTGGTCATTTTTAAGTCTTTTGTCATTTTACAGACAGTTCTGGGTGTACTCTGATGATTTTGCAAATATGTTCCTATAAAAGGGTTTCATCTTCAAGAAATTCATGGAAAAGACTCTGACAAGTACAGGTTTCTGGTAACTGACTGTACTGCTGAACTGAATGAATAAGCATTTTCAGAACTCTAATGAAAAACTGATGAACTCATAAAGTGCTAAAAAAAGAACAAGATGAAAAAAAAAATTAATTACATGGGACTGAGTGAACTGATGAGGATGAGTATAATTTTTGTGACTTTCTGTCTGAATTAAAAAAAAAAAAAAATCCCACAAGGACTCAGAGGCAAAGAATATACAAATCAATTTTCACTGCAAAGTAAAGGAGCTGTTACAGTGGAGGATTACTGGACTGAATGTCAATATTATGACATACTATGAGTGTGTTTCATGTTTGATAATTGCAATCATTGTTGCTTTTGTTGTGGGCATCCATATACAATGCTTGGTGTCAGTCTATTTATCTCTTGTAAAAATAAAATACAGTGTGTGTGTGTGAAAAAAAAAAAAGAAATGGATTATGTGCTCCCCCCCACCCATCAAATAATGTCTGTAGCTTCCCATTGCACTTCAAATAGAATTGTCACCTTTAGGTACTGTGTACTACCCCCAAGCCTGCATGACTTACCTCTCACTCTCATCCTTGCTCTCCTGCACCAGTCATAGCATCTCTGTCCACTTCCAGGAGAGGCAAAGCTCCTTCCTCTCTGAGGTGTCACGTTACTTCCCCTCCTCCTCAAGTTCCCTTCACCTCCTCCTCCCTCCAGTTTCTCCATTGCCTTATAACAATTCATAGTTGGTAATTGCAGATGGTTGGCTGCAAAGAGAAAGGAGAAGAGCCTTCCAGGCAGAGGTAAGAGCAAATGCTAGCATGTGCAAGGCTTCTGATCAGAGATGGGAAAGAGCTATATGTGTTTAAGAAACTGAAATAAAATTTTTTCAGAAGACAAAAAAAAAAAAAAGAAAAAAGAAATAATGACAGTCTAAGAGACCCTCTAGAACAACATTAAACACACCAAAATTCGTCCGCATTATAGGGGTCCCAGAAGGATAAGAGAGAAAGGACCTGAGGAAATATTTGAAGAAATAATAGCTGAAAACTTCCTTATCACAGGAAAGGAAGCAAAGAGAGTCCCAGGCAGGATAACCCCAAGGAGGAACAGGCCAAGGCACATATTAATCAAATTTACAAAAACTGGGACTTCCCTGGTGGTCCAATGGCTAAGACTCCACGCTCCCAATGCAGGGGGCCCAAGTTCGATCCCTCGTCGGGGAACTAGATCCCACATGCCACAACTCAGAGTTCACATGCCGCACTAAGGGTTTGCACGCCACAACTAAGAGTTCATATGCCGCAACTAAAGATCCTGCATGCTACAACTCAAGATTCCACATGCCACAACAAAGATCAAAGGTCCTGCGTGCCACAAATAAGACCCAGCAGAGCCAAATAAATAAATTTTTTTTAACTTACAAAAATTAAAGACAAAAAGAAAATACTAAAAGCAACAAGGGAAAAGCAACAAATAACATACAAGGGAATCTGCAGAAGGTGATAGGGTGATTTTCCAGCAGAAACACTACAGGCCCAAAGAAAGTGGCAAAATATATTTAAAGTTATGAAAAGGAAAAACCTACAACCAAGAATACTCTACTCAGCAAGGCTCTCATTCAGATTCAACGGAGAAATCAAAAGCTTTGCAAACAAGCAAAAGCTAAGAGAATTCAGCATCACCAAACCAGCTTTACAACAAATGCTAAAGGAAATTCTCTAGGTGGAAAAGAAAAGGCCAAAACTACAAACAAGAAAATTACAAATGGGAAAGCTCACCACTAAAGGCAAACATACAGCAGAGGTAGGAAATCATCCACATACAAATATAATATCAAAACCAGCAATCGGGGCTTCCCTGGTGGCGCAGTGGTTGAGAATCTGCCTGCCAATGCAGGGGACACGGGTTCGAGCCCTGGTCTGGGAGGATCCCACATGCCGCGGAGCAACTAGGCCCATGAGCCACAACTACTGAGCTTGCGCGTCTGGAGCCTGTGCTCCGCAACAAGAGAGGCCGCGACGGTGAGAGGCCCGCGTACCGCGATGAAGAGTGGCCCCCGCTCGCCACAACTGGAGAAAGCCCTCGCGCAGAAACGAAGACCCAACACACCCAAAAATAAATAAGTAAATAAATACATTAAAAAAAAAAAACCAGCAATCGTGAGAAGAGGAAAGTACAACTACAGGATACTGAAAATGCATTTGAAATTAAAAGACCAGCAACTGAAAACAATCTTGTATGTATATAGACTGCTATATCAAAACTCCATGGTAACCTCAAACAAAAAATCTACAATAGATATACACCCACAAAAGAATAAGAAATCCAAACAGAACACTAAAGTTAGTCATCAAATCACAAGAGAAAAAAATCTTACAAAAACAAATCCAAAACAATTAACAAAATGGCAATAAGAACATACAAATCGATAACTACCTTAAACGTAGATGGATTAAATACTCTAACCAAAAGACATAGACTGGCTGAATGGATACAAAAACAAGACCCGTACATATGCTGTCTACAAAAGACCCACTTCATATCTAGGGACACATACAGACTGAAAGTGAAGGGATGGAAAAAGGTATTCCACACAAATGGAAATCAAATGAAAGCTGGAGTAGCAATACTCGTATCGGACAGAACAGACATTAAAATAAAGCCGGTTACAAGAGACAAAAAAGTACACTACATAATCAAGGGATCAATCTAAGAAGAAGATACAACAATTGTAAATATATATGCACACAACAGAGGAGCACCTCAATATATAAGGCAAACGCTAACAGCCATCAAAGGAGAAATTAACAGTAACTCAATAATAGTGGGGAACTTTAACACCCCACTTTCATCAATGGACAGATCATCCAGACAGAAAACCAGTAAGGAAACACAGGCCTTAAATGACATATTAGACCAGATGGACTTATTTATTTTTTATTTATTTATACATTGAGTCTTTTTAATGCTTATTTATTTATTTATTTTTGGCTGCAATGGGTCTTCATTGCTGTGCGTGGGCTTTCTTTAGTTGCGGCGAGCGGGGGTTACTCTTGACTGTGGTGCACAGGCTTCTCACTGCAGTGGCTTCTCTTGTTGTGGAGCATGGGCTCTAGGCGCGGGGGCTTCAGTAGTTGTGGCACGTGGGCTCAGTAGTTGTGGCTCACAGCCTCTAGCACACAGGCTCAGTAGTTGTGGCGCATGGGCTTAGTTGCTCCACAGCATGTGGGATCTTCCCAGACTAGGGCTCAAACCTGTGTCCCCTGCATTGGCAGGTGGATTCTTAACCACTGCGCCACCATGGAAGTCCCTAGATCAGATGGACTTAATTGATATTTATAGAGCATTCCAACCAGAAGCAGCAGAATACACATTCTTCTCAAGTGCACATGGAACATTCTCCAAAATAGAACACATGCTGAGCCACAGAGCAAGCCTCGGTAAATTTATGAAACTGAAATCATATCAAGCATCTTTTCCGATCACAATGCTATGAGATTATAATTCAACAAGAAAAAACTGTAAAAAGCACAAACACATACAGGCTAAACAATATGCTACTAAATAACCAATGGATCACTGAAGAAATCAAAGCAGAAATCAAAAATACCTAGAGACAAATGAAAACGAAAACACGATTCAAAACCTACAGGACGCAGCAAAAACAGTTCTAAGAAGGAAGTTTACAGCAATACAGTTGTACCTCAGGAAACAAGAAAAATATCAAATAAACAACCTAACCTTACACCTAAAGCAACTAGAGAAAGAAGAACAAACAAAACCCAGAGTTAGTAGAAGGAAAGAAATCATCAAGATCAGAGCAAAATGAATGAAATTAGAGACAAAGAAAGTAATAGAAAAGATCAATGAAACTAAAAGCTGGTTCTTTCAAAAGATAAACAACAAAACTGATAAACCTTTAGCCAGACTCATCCAGAAAAAAATGGAGAGGGCTCAAATCAAAAAAAATTAGAAATGAAAATGGAGAAGTTACAATAGACACCACAGAAATACAAAGGATCATAAGAGACTACTACAAGCAACTATATGCCAATAAAATGGACAACCTAGAAGAAATGGACAAATTCTTAGAAAAGTACAATCTCCCAAGACTGAACTAGGAAGAAATAGAAAATATGAACAGGAAAATCACAAGTACTGAAATTGAAACTGTGAAATTAAAATTCCCAACAAACGAAAGTCCAGGACAAGATTGTTTCACAGGTGAATTCTATCAAACATTTAGAGAAGAGTTAATGCCTACGCTTCTGTAACTATTCCAAAACACTGCAAAGGAAGGAACACTCCTAAACTCATTTTATGAGGCCACCATCACTCTGATACCAAAACCAGACAAAGATACCACAACAAAAAGAAAATTGCAGGCCAATATCACTGATAAACACACACGCAAACATCCTCAAGAAAATACTAGCAAACCATGGGAATTCCCTGGCGGTCCAGGGGTTAGGACTCCATGCTCTCACTGCTGAGGGTCTGGGTTTGATCTCTGGTCAGGGAACTAAAACCCCATAAGCCACGCAGCATGGCCAAAAAAAAAAAAAGCAAACCAAATCCAACAATACATTAAAAGGATCACACACCATGATCAAGTGGGATTTACTCCGGGGATATAAGGATTCTTCAATATCTGCAGATCGATCACTGTGATACACCACTTTAACCATCTGATCATCTCAATAGATACAGAAAAGGTTTTTGACAAAATTCAAAACCGATTTATGATTAAAAACTCTCCAGAGAGTGGGCACAGAGGGAACATACCTCAACATAATGAAGTCCATATATGACAAATCCACAACTAACATCACACTCAATGGTGAAAAGCTGAAAACATTTCCTCTAAGATCAGGAACAAGACAAGGATGTCCACTCTTGCCACTTTTATTCAGCATAGTTTTGGAAGTTCTGGCCATGGCAATCAGAGAAGAAAAAGAAGTAAAAGGAAAAAAAGAAGTAAAACTGTCACTCTTTGCAGATGACATGATACTATACATAGAAAACCATAAAGATGGTACAGAAAACTACTAGAGCTCACGAAGGAATTCAGTAAAGTTGCAGGATACAAAATTAATACACAGAAACCTGTTGCATTTCTATACACTAAACAAAAGATCAGAAAGAGAAATTAAGGAAACAATTCCATTTACCATCGCATCAAAAAGAATAAAATACCTAGGAATAAACCCACCTAAGGAGGCAAAGACCTGTATTCTGAAAACTATAAGACGCTGATGAAAGAAACTGAACATGACACAAACAGATGGAAAGATATACCATTTTCTTGGATTGACAGAATCAATACTGTCAAAATGACTATACTACCCAAGGCAATCTACAGATTCAATGCAATCCCTATCAAATTACCAATGGCATTTTTCACAGAACTAGAACAAAAATTTTTTTAATTTGTATGGAAACACAAAAGACCCCAAATAGCCAAAGCAATCTTTGGGTCAACAAAAAACGGAGTTGGAGGAATCAGGCTCCCTAACTTCAGATTATACTACAGAGCTACTGTGATCAAGACGGTGTGGTACTGACGCAAAAATAGAAATATAGATCAATGGACGGGATAGAAAGCCCAGAGATAAACCCACGCACCTCTGGTCAATTAAGGTACAACAAAGGAGGCAAGAATATATAATAGAGAAAACAGTCTCTTCAGTAAGTGGTGCTGGGAAAACTGGACAGCTGCATGTAAAAGAATGAAATTAGAACATTCTTTAACAACATACACAAAAATAAACTCAAAATGGATTAAAGACCTAAATGTAAGACCGGACACTATAAAATTCTTAGAGGAAGACATAGGCAGAACACTCTTTGACATAAATCGCAGCAATATCTTTTTTGATCCATCTCCTACAGTAATGAAAATAACGACAAAAATAAACAAATGGGACCTCATTAAACTCAAAAGCTTTTGCACAGCAAAGGAAACCATAAACAAAACAAAAAAGACAACCCACGGAATGGGAGAAAATATTTAGAAACGATGCAACCAACAAGGGATTAATCTCCAATATTTACAAACAGCTCATGCAGCTCAATTTCAAAAAAACAAACAACCAATCAAAAAATAGGCAGAAAGGGACTTCCCTGGCAGTCCAGTGGTTAAGACCTTGCCTTCCAATGCAGGCGAGTGGGTTCGATCCCTGGTCGGGAAGCTAAGATCCCACAAGCCTCATGGCCAAAAAAACCAAGGCACAAAACAGAAGCAATATTGTAACAAATTCAATAAAGACTTTAAAAATGGTTCACATCAAAAAAAAAAAAATCTTAAAAAAAAAAAAAAAAAATAGGCAGAAGACCTAAATAGACATTTCTCCAAAGAAGACATACAGATGGCCAAGAGGCACATGAAAAGATGCTCAACATTGCTAATTATTAGAGAAATGCAAAGATACCACCTCACACCAGTCAGAAGAGCCATCATCAAAAAGTCTACAAATAATAAATGCTAGAGAGGGTGTGGAAAAAAGGGAACCCTCCTACCCTGTTGGTATTAATGTAAATTTGTACAGCCACTATGGAGAACAGTATGGAGGTACCTTAAAAAACTTAAAATAGAGCTACCATATGATCCAGCAATCCTACTCTTGGGCATATATCTGGAGAAAACCATGCTTTGAAAGAAGACATCACCCCAGTGTTCACTGCAGTGCTGTTTACAATAGCCAGGACATGCAAGCAACCTAAATGTCCGTCAACAGATGAATGGATAAAGATGTGGTACCTATATACAATGGAATTTTTCAGCCATTAAAAAGAATGAAATAATGCCATTTGCAGCAACATGGATGGACCTAGAGATTGTCATACTAAATGAAGTAAGTCAGACAGAGAAAGACAAATATATGATAACACTCATATGTTGGATCTTATTTGAAAAAATGATACACATGAACTTATTTACAAAGCAGAAACAGACTCACAGATTTCGAAAACAAACTTAAGGTTACCAAAGGGTAAACCTGGGGGATGGGATAAATTAGGAGCTTGGGATTAACATACACACAGTACTCTCACACAACAATGTAAAGCAACTATACTCCAATAAAAATTAATTAATTTAAAAAAATACACACACTAGTATATATAAAATAGATAACCAACAAGAACGAACAAGACCACTGGGAACTCTACTCAATATTCCATAATAGGGCTTCCCTGGTGGTGCAGTGGTTAAGAATCCACTTGCCAATGCAGGGGACACGGGTTCGAGCGCTGCTCCGGGAAGATCCCACATGCCACAGAGCAACGAAGACCCAACGTAGCCAAAAATAAATAAATAAAATATAAAAATATATATTCCATAATAACCTAAATGGGAAAATATATTGAAAAAGAATAGATATATGTATTTGTATAACTGAATCACTTTGTTGTACATCTGAAACTATCACGTTGTAAATCAAATACAGTCCAACATGAAATAACTCAAAGTATTACATATGGAAGATCCACAAAGAAGTTGAATCAGAGAATAAGCTTATAATCAGAGTATAGGGTTTTTGGTAAGTTTCCAGAAATGCAATACAAAAACAGATCTTGGTGCATTGTGAATCACTGGTAACAGCAGCTAAAAGACATTTTTAGAAGATAACCTAGACGATTAAAACTAACTTTAGTGGCACCTTTTCAATTTGTTAGAAACTCTAAGTCCTAAAGTATGTCTGCGAAATAATAGAAAATTTATATATGGATCTCTACCCCTGGTTCCTGGCACAGAGCTCTTAAAACCCTTGCAAATTCCTAAGCGATAAGAGCACCAGGAGCGTCTTTTGTTCTGTGGAGGCAACTGGGTGGGCTCCTGGATGGGGCTGGTCACCAGAAGGACCGCGCCATGACTGGAAGCTTGGGCTTTTTAGCCCCAACCCCCAACCTCCGGAGAGGGGCGAGGGGCTGGGAACGGAGTGAATAAGTGATCACGCCTGTGTGAAGAATCCTCCATAAAATCCCAGAAGCAGGGGGTTCTGAGAGCTTCAAGGTGAACACATCCACACCAGGAGGGCGACACGCGCCAAGTCCGCGGGCACAGAAGCTCCTGCACTCGGGACCCTCCCAGACCTCGCCCTGTGTATCTCTTCATCTGGACGTCCGTGTGTATCTTTTATCATATCCTTCACTAAACTGGTAAACATAAGCAAATGTTTCCCTGAGTTCTGAGAGCCACTCTGGCAAATTAACTGAACCTGAGAAGGGGGTTATGGGAAACTCTGATCTGTAACCAAGTCAGACAGAAGTTGTGGGCAACCTAGGGACCAACTACTTTCGATTAGCATCTAAAGTGGGGGGACGGTCCTTAGGGACTGAGCCCTTAAGCTGTGGGGTCTGACACTGTCTCCAGGTGGACGGTGTCAGAACTGAGTTGGGTTGTAGGACACCTGGTTGGTGTCACAGAACTGCTGGGTCAGGGAAACCCCTATAGCTCTGCGGACCAGAAGTAGCAGAAGTGAAATGTTCTGTGTGAAAGTAAAATAGACAGACACAGTGCGGAGAGCTGTAGTTTGTTCCAAGGCAATCTCTAATGAAGGACATAAAATGACCTTTTTTTTCTTTTCGGCCGCACCACTTGGCTTGCGGGATCTTAGTTCCCCGACCAGAGATCAAACCCTGGGCCCCTGCAGTGGAAGCTCGGAGTCCTAACCGCTGGACCACCAGTGAAGTCCCTGAAACGATCTTAATGGGAAAACTATAAAGTGTTACCGAACGACATCAAAGTAGAAAGAAAGAGAGAGCGTGTGTTCTCGGAAAAGAGACGCAATGCCATCATGATAGCAACTCTCCCAAACAGATGCAGAGTGTTCACAAAATTCCATTACATCCAAAACCAGGTCAGGTTTTTTGGTTTGTTTATGAAAAACTACTTCTAAAAACTGAAAAGAGAGCCAAATGTCTAAGAATAGCCAAGTTTCCTACAGAACAAGGTGGAAGAACTTTCCCTAAAACACTTCAAAGCATTTAAGTCCGGACAGTAGTTGGGGCCACACAGCATTAGCAGGAGGAGGGACTCACAGACCTGGGGAAAGAATGGACATGGGGCAGGAATCTCCTCCAGGGCAGGCACTGGCCCACAGGGCGATGACAAACGGCTGTCTACGGGCGGGTGGGGTAGGGGGGTGGGTAACACTGTCAATGTCATGTATAATAATCCATTTAATGCAGATTTTGGGGGGGTTTTTTTGGCCGAGCCCCGAGGCATGAGGGATCCTAGTTTCCTGACCAGGGATCGAACCCGCACCCCCTGCAGTGGAAGCACGGAGTCTTAACCACTGGACCACCAGGGAAGTACTTTCAGAAGAAGTTAAAGGCAAGTGTCCCACGACTTCTGTATACAGATTTTTCTTATATAAGGAAAATAGAAAAGAAGCTACAAAGGAGGAGATTGACCAATTCATTTCTGTTAACCTTGAGTCCATTCACCAGCACAGAATAAAGGGGATGAAAAGATAAACCACACACGGGGAGACAATATTGGCAGTGCCTGCAAACGAAAAAGGATTCATGCCCAGAGCATCTAAAGAAAACTGAAGAAATCAATAAACATACAAATACACACATCACACAGAAGATGAACCACCACACCCTCGTCCAGTAAGAACCCTACGTAACCACGAAGAGACCCTGGCTCCCACTCGAGGTGGACAAACATTTATCGAGGTCACTCAGCGATGGGGACCACAAGGAAGAAATAAACAGGCGGGCAAGAATACACTCCGGACACGACCAGCATTTTCTGAGTAAATTTAAACTTATCCATAAGCTACAAAGCCACGCTTTTTTCTCTGAAGTGCAGAAACTCAAGTCACATCTCGCACTTGGAGATAAAAACAAGAATGACTGTCGCGGCATTGCTAACTAATCAAAAAATGCACTTGGGGAATTCCCTGGCAATCCAGAGGTTAGGACTCTGCGCTTCTACTGCAGGGGGCCTGGGAACTAAGATCCCACAAGCCATGGTGCAGCCAAAAAAAACCGAAACACTTGGAAGAACCCAGGCAGCAAAGGCACTGGAACACATGAGTCAATGGGGAGAGCTGAGCCTCAGACACCAGCACGTGTGAAACAGACTAGGGCTGAGAAACCCCAGAGAAACTTCTATGTGACATTACTGGTGATTTACGAAGTAACAATCACTTCTTGGAAACTGAAGGGGCAAAATCAGACGACACACTGCTTAGTGATAAGAGATGGTAAAGGTATGAATAATAACAAAGAATCAGGACAGAGGTCACCTTGGCAACAGGAGGGAGAGAAGATGTGGGAGAAGCACAGGATGCGGAAATGCCAACAGGTACCAGGGCCTACCTGTACACCTGGGGGTGAGTCCACAGGTGTTAATATTGTTATAATTAATGTTGCAGCAAAACAGAAACAAGCAAATGGGCTTAGGCACAGACCAGCCAAACGGGCCTGAAAGAGATAAGCAACCTTGGTTATTCTTCAGCTGTTACTACTAACAAACACTTGTAGCTAGACTTGTTCTTCACAAAGCTGATTACTCTAGGAATCCACATGAATTACACTCTGCACCTGGCACTCTTCTCCCCCTACACTCCCTTGTAGCGCTCTTTATTTCAGAAAGAAGGTCACAGGCCTATAACTTCAGGGATACCAGACCGGTTGCCAGGCTGCCTAATGCCAGCTGTGACCATTTTGAAATAATGCAAGGAAAAAATGCAAGACCTTCACAGCTTTGATCCTTATCACCTACCCCAGACCAAGAGTCCTGAGTATAAAAAACTTCTCTCTATCCTCTCGAGGGGGGCACAGTTCTTGAGGCGCTAGCCTACTGTGTTCCCCACTTTGCCTGGCAAAGAATCAAGCTATTCTTTCTTTTCCTAAAAACTCTTTGTCTCCATATTTCTGTTCCGCATCGGTGCACAGGGAGCCAAGATTATTTTGGCATCATTAACTTAATGCAAAAGTCACACGATTTAAGAACAGCCCCAGGGCAAGCACAGGACACCTCAGAGAGGACACACTACCCCCAGCACTACTGGAAGCGGATCCCCTCCCCTCGTGATCGTGGCATCCACAGCTCCTCCTGGGGTAGTTCATGGTCTGGAGGCCACCTGCATGGGCTGAGGGGGCAGCAAGACCCCAGGGCACCTCCCTTCACCTCCCTCGAAGGCTCAGCTTTGCGCTCAGCTTGTCCCCCACCCCAGGTGATGCCCCTGCTTCAAGCTCCGTGGGTCATTTACAGGAGACAAAGACCCTCCCCCCAGAGTGTGAATGGGAGCCTGCAGGATCCCCGCTTCCACCTGTGTTCACGGATAACGTAAAGGAGGGAAATTCTAGGGCACTTTTACGGCTTTAATAACTGGATCCTGCTTATTCCTTTCAGAAGACAGGTATTGAGACAGGCTGGGAACTGGGACCCTTTGCTGCAGCGCTTGCACCTGGACAACCATCTCCTCCAGCAACAGATGCAAAGAAACTCTAAGGGACTAAAAATAACTGCACGTATGCGCAGTGGGGGCAAATTAAGAAGAACAAGATACAAAAAGGCCAAAACCCAACTGCCACTTCCGAGGTACGGGAGCAAAAGCAGGGTCCTGTGCATGATCCCCACACACGGCACCACCAAGGGGGTGGCCAGACCATCTAAGCCACCCCTCCGGCCCGACCCACCCACCTACCCTCACCCTCACCCCGTTTACCAGCCCGCCCCTCCTCCTGGATCCAGCAAAGGCACCAGTTACTTGTTCTCGCTCTCTCGTGCTGTAGCAGGAACCTCAATAAAGCCTTGCCTGAACTCCTCACCTGGCCTAATCAATTTCTACTGATTAAGGGCTCCAAGAACCCAGGTTGGTAACAGTTATCAGCTAATACCCTCATGGTAACACACCGTTTGTAAATTAATCAGAATTGAACACTAGTTGCTTTTACAGGTCACATTTTACAGAATTTTCATTAATCTGAATGCCACATGTGTTAACAGGAAATGGAACAGGACCAGAGCGTCAGGAACTCTGTACCTTGTATGGAAGAGTCACTATTATTTTTATAAAGACATGAATCCGCCTCTTTGTCCACCTTATTTCAGTGTACTGTCAAGTTTAACAATGTAATAGCCATTTATCTTACCAGCAAAAGTGAGTTCAGGAATAGAGGGAGTAATTGCAATCTATGACGGACCACCGGCAAATCCAGAGAATAATGAAGGGGCGCTTACTATTACAGGGAAAAGGAGTAGTTTGGAGCGGCTGTAGTAACCGAGGAGTCCATTGGAGGAGCTGGGCGTCCAAAATACGGAGGCTTCTCAGTGGCTGGGCTGTCCTGGCCCAGAGAGGTTTTCTTCTTTCTGCTGGGTAGTAAGATGCGCCTTCCAGTTGGAGATGTAGAGGGCGGTCTCCACCTGTTTGGAGTAATTGATGAAGCTTGGGGAGAGGGAAGGGGACGCCGAGAGCTCTCCCTATAGGCCCATTTCCACTCCAACTTTAGCTGAGGTTTCTTCAATTAATTCCAGAGAACTTTCTGCATTTTCCCCACAACTGCAGTGGAAGACAGGACATTCCTGAGACCCTTCCCAGAACAACACGAGTCGAAACAACACGCTCCGTGCCAGGAGACCAAGAACAGACCTGAGGAACTTACTACTCTAAGTGGAAGGAGAGGGGGAAGGGATCCGTTATTTTACCTTTACTGAAAACTGAGGCCAGAATGAAAGCAGAACCTTCAGGTCCAGGGCGGGTCCCCTGCAGCCACCCCAACCGCCCTCCCCAAGTCCTGTCCTCCCTCCGACCCCACCCAGCAAAGGACTCGGGGAGGGACCCCCGCGTGGTGACGGTACAAGACGCCAAGACCTCACCCCGGGGCGGAGGGCTTATTGGGGTGGAGACTAGCAGGGGAAGCGGGGAGGGAGACCCGGGACCCCGTCAGCTTCCAGCGGGTTCCTTGCCGGTTCGAACCAGCCCCTCCTGGTCTCCGGCCCCGGCTCGGGCACTCACCATCTCCGCCTCGCTCTGAGCTCTCCCCGGCGTTATGCCAGCGGCCCCGAGACTTGTGCAGGTGAGAGCGATGGGGAACGTACACCTGAGACTGCGCGGTTCAGGCGCGCACGGGCTCGGCGTGCGCACGGGCTCGGCGTGCGCACGGGCTCGGCGTGCGCACGGGCTCGGCGTGCGCACGGGCTCGGCGTGCGCACGGGCTCGGCGTGCGCACGGGCTCGGCGTGCGCACCAGCGCAGCAGAGGTACAAGAACCCCGATAACGCGGGCCGAAATTGCGCCCGCCCCCGACCCTAATTGGACGGTGCTCTTGGGACCCGCGCCCTGATTGGACGGAGTTCCGGGACTCCACGCCCTGATTGGCGGGTTTCCAAATTCTCCCCTGACCCTTGATTGGGCAGCTCTCCACCCCCTACTTTCAGATGAGAGGGTAGTCCTCCAGGCCCCGCCCCCGCCGTCCCTAATTGGACAGCATCACGGACTCCTTGGGAACCCGAGCAAAAGGCCGGCTGAGGTCACGTGTTGTCGACCTCAGACCGTACGTACATGGCCTCCTTCCCGGGACCTAGAATCGCCAGCCCGGGACGTGTCTCCGAGTGGAAACCCCTCCCAGCAAGGCGGACTCGCCGTCCGCCCGCCACTCGGCGGCCCCTCGTCGTCCTCCTGCTGGACCTGGATGTCCTCACTAAGTTTCCTTGCGGAGCGCCCCATGTCCGGAGCGGAGACTGGAAGGACGAGAATGGGACAGGGCAGGGGGTGCTGTTCTGGTGACCCTCGGGGTCAGGGGTCGGCCCGATGCGAGGTCATCCTGGGTCTGTGCCCTTTGTTTAAGAACAAAAACTCAGTGACGTCACCGCGTGCAACGAAGGGTCAGGCTCCTTCCCACAGGTGACCTTTGACACGGGGAGGGCCCACCTTCCATCCTCTTCCCCATCTCTTGGGCTGGAGGTCAGCAGCCCTCAGCCAGGGTCCTTTGCCCCGTGGGAATTCGGACCCCCAGGCCCCAGACTCCGTGCAGGACTGGTCTCAGCACAGCCACAGGTGTGAGAGGCCACAGACCTCAGGTGTGCATTTTACAGTACAAGGAAATTTATGTCAGATCAGGCTTTAGTCAGTCCATGTGAAATGTGAAACGTTAAAAGCTATTATTTCCTTTTTCAGATTAGAGTGATGGTTGCACAGGTGAGCGACATACAAAAAACAGTGAGTTTTACACTTAAAAGAGTGAACGTTATGGTATGTGAGTTATATCGCCATTGAAAAAGAATTAAAAGCAGTAATAGCCATGATAACTCTACCACCTGGTCACCACTAAAATGTTTTCTGACTCTAGATTTGCCTATTCTGGATCTTATATATGTATATAAATCATACAATATTGGCCTTTTCTGCCTGATTTTTTCCTCTGCATGTTTTCAAGTTTCATCCACGTTGCAGCATGTGTCAGAGCTTCCTTCCTTTTTGTGACTATTAGTCTCATCTTATGTACAGGTTACACTTTATCCATTCATCCACTGAGAGACATTTGGAATGTTTCACCCTTTAGCTATTTTAAATAGTACTGCAACCAGCATTCATGTACACGTATTTGAGCATCTGTTTCAGTAAAGGCAGGAGTGGAATAGTTGGGTCATAGGCTAATTCTATGTTTAACTTTCTGAGGAACTACCAACATCTTACCTGCAGTGGCTGCACCATTTTACATTCCCACCATCAGTGTACAGGGTTCTAATTTCTCCATATCCTTGACATTTCTGATTTTTTGATTCTACCCATCCTGGTGGTTGCAAAGTGGTTATCTCATTGTGGTTTTGACTTGCATTTCCCTGATGATTAGTGATGAATATTTTCATGTCTTTATTGGCTATTAGTATATTATACTTGGATAAATGTCTGTTTAACTCCTTGGCCCGTTTTTTAATTGAGTTGTTTGCATTTTTGTGATTGACATGTTAGGCTTTTTAATGTGCTCTGGACAATAAAACCTTATCACATTTATGTTTTGCAAATATGTTCTTCTATTCTGTAGGGATGTCTTTCCAGTATCCTTTGATGCACAAGAGATTTTAATTTTGATGATGTCCAACTTATTTTTTCTTGTGTTGCTTGTGCCTTTGGTGTCATATTAAGAAATCATCATGAAATCCAAGTTCATAGATTTATCCCTGTGTTTCCTTCATTCACTGGGTTACCCAGGATAGCCCACGGGGTGGGGATGGGATTCTCATCAGACACCTTCAACTCCTGGAACTGGAAAGAAGCTCCTGGTAAAGCAGGTGTCCCTAGGTAAATTTTTAATGCGAAAGCCCATGAAGTTTAAGGTATATCACTCTTTTAAATGGTAATCATCGATTCCTATGGGAACATACTTTCATATTTTCATAATTAAGCTACCAACGTAAGTTTTTAATCCTTGATCATTTTAATTAACCACCCCCCAACGTTGTTTAGAAAAACACTGCTACTACTAAACATTTGTTATTTGTAAAGCTTAGAAGTGAGATTTGTGAAGTTCTAAGAAACACTGATTGTAGAAAAAAGGGATTTTATGAAGACACTATAGCCATTTGTGAAGAATTGACATCACGGTGATACTGCTCTCTCCTTTCTTAGAACATGCTTTACCTTTCCATTTATTTAGTTTGATGTCATTCAATATAATCCTACATTTTTTACATTAGGTTCAATCTTTCATTAGACTTATTTTGACACGAGTGTCATTTCTACTTTTGGACACATTATCTTTTAAATTAAATCCTCAACCTCTTTTCCATAGTGATTAGAAATGTAATGACACTTTTTTTGTTGTTTTTGTCTGTGTTGGGTCTTCGTTGCTGCACGGGCTTTCTCTAGTTGCGGTGAGCGGGGGCTACTCTTCGTTGTGGTGTGCGGGCTTCTCATTGCAGTGGCTTCTCTTGTTGCAGAGCACGGGCTCTAGGCATGCGGGCTTCAGTAGTTGTGGCACGTGGGCTCAGTAGTTGTGGCTCACGTGCTCTAGAGCTCAGGCTCAGTAATTGTGGTGCACGGGCTTAGTTGCTCCGCGGCATGTGGGATCTTCCTGGACCAGGGCTCGAACCCGTGTCCCCTGCATTGGCAGGCAGATTCTTAACCACTGCACCACCAGGGAAGCCCATGATGTTTATTTTTATATTGAGTTTGCATCCAGAAAACCTGTTAATCGTCTTTTTTCCTATGGTTCCCTTATATACTTTTGAGGTGCTATATACACAATTGTTTCAGCTATGAAACAAGATAAGTTACTTTTTTCTTGCTTTATAATTCTTGTACCTATTTCTTATGGCACCGGCTAGGATATCCAGTAGACTGCTGATGGGGGCAGGACTATGGGTATTCTTGGTTTCTGTGTAATTTTATTAGACAAGTGACCTTTTGCCAATTGGCAGTTCTCATCTATTCCTTACTAACCAATATTTCAGAAACAGAGGCCTGATTAAAATACAGAGGCATTGATTTGGGATTTGTTAGGACTGCAGCCTGGGAGATGCAGATTCAAGAAGCGCTTGAGGGACTTCCCTGGTGGCGCAGTGGTTAAGCATCCACCTGCCGATGCAGGGGACATGGATTCGAGCCCTAGTCCGGGAAGATCCTACATGCCGCAGAGCAACTAAGCCTGTGTGCCACAACTACTGAGCCTGCGCTCTAGAGCCCACAAGCTACTACTACTGAGCCTGCGTGCCACAACTACTGAAGCCCGTGTACCTAGAGGCTGTGCTCCACAAGCCACCGCAATGAGAAGCCCGTGCACCGCAACGAAGAGTAGCCCCTGCTCGCCGCAACTAGAGAAAGCCCACACGTAGCAATGAAGACCCAACGCAGCCATAAATAAATAAATAAACATACATTTGTTTATTTTTTTAACAAAAGCCTCTGCACTCCCAGTGCTGGGGGCTCGGGTTTGATCCCTGGTCAGGGAACTAGATGCCACATGCATGCCACAACTAAGGACCCAGTGACCCGCAACTAAGACCCAGCACACCCAAATAAATAAATAAATATTAAAAAAAAAAAAAGAAGCACTTGGATTGGATTTTGCCTGACTACAAAATGGAGGAAGCTTATAAAGGCAAAACTGCAAGGCCACACTTAGTTACATAAGCTGTTTGTCAAAAATTATAATTAGATCCGGCAAGAAGTAAGGGTGCTTCTTAAGCAAGGATGTGTTGGGGTCTGAAATTGTTACATAGTTCCAAAGGGGGACCTTGAGAACATAAGGTCTCAGATTGGTGGATTGTGTTCTGAATAAAACTGGTCGTATTCTTGGGTCTGGTCATGTTCAAAGAAAGTTCAAGTTAACAGTGGAGCAGGGCTTCCCTGGTGGTGCAGTGGTTAAGAATCTGCCTGCCAACGCAGGGGACACGGGTTCGAGCCCTGGTCTGGGAAGATCCCACATGCCGCGGAGCAACTAGGCCCGTGAGCCACAATTACTGAGCCTGCGCGTCTGGAGCCTGTGCTCCGCAACAAGTGAGGCCGCGATAGTGAGAGGCCCGCGCACCGCGATGAAGAGTGGCCCCCACTTGCCGCAACTAGAGAAAGCCCTCGCACAGAAACGAAGACCCAACACAGCCATAAATAAATAAATAAATAAAATTTTTTTAAAAAAAGTATACATTTGACAGAAATATTATAAGCATCCATGACATCACAAACCAATGTACATGTGACATCCCACTTGGGTTGGCGCCGTCAGAAGCCCCACCCTGCTCACAGCCACCAATATCACACTTTAAAAAAAAAAAAAACTGCATTAATTAGTTCAGGGAAGAAATCTTCACTCTTTTTTTTTTTTTTCCATGACCCGCACCACATAGCTTGCAGGATCTTAGTTCCCCAACTAGGGGTAGAACCCAGGCCCTCAGCAGTGAAAGTGTGGAGTCCTGACCACTGGACTGCCAGGGAATTCCCACCATACAATATGACTGACTCTATAAATGCTGTATATTACATCCCTGTGACTGACTGACTTTAAAAGGACTGGAAGTTTGTTTCATCTCCCTCACCTATTTCACTCATTCTCCTTACTACCCTCCATTCTGACGACCACTTGTTTCTCTGTATCTGTGAGTCTATTTCTGTTTTGTTATGACTCTCTATGTTTTGTTTTCTTCATTCCACATGAGTGAAACCACATAGTATTTGCCTTTCTCTGCCTGAGTTATTTCACTTAGAATACCCTCTAGTTCCATATATGTTGTCCCAAATGCTAAAATTTCATTCTTTTCTATGGCTGAGTACTATTCCATTGTACATACATGCACCGTCTTCTTTATCCACGCTTTTGTTGAGAGCCATTGAGGTTGCCTCTGTACCTTAGCCATTGTAAATAATGCTGCAATGAACATAGGGGTGCATATGTATTTTTGAATTACTGTTTTTGTTTTCTTCAAAAAATGCCCAGAAGTGGGATTGCTGGATCGTACAGTAGTTCTATTTTTAAGAAACTCCATGTTGTTTTCCATAATGGCTGCAGCAATTGATATTCCCAGCAACAGTGCACTAGGTTACACTTTTCTCCAAATGCTTCACAAGACTTGTTATTGGTGGTCTTTTTGATAATAGCCATTCTGACAGGTGTCATTGACAGGTGTTATCTCACTGTGGTTATGATGTACATCTCCCTGATTAGTGATGTTGAGCAGCTTTTCGTGTGTCTGTTGGCCATCTGTATGTCTTCTTCGGAAAAATGTCTATTTAGGTCTTGTGCACATTTTTTTTTTTTAACACTTTTTTATTATTTATTTATTTATTTATTTATTTATTTATTGGCTGTGTTGGGTCTTCGTTTCTGTGCGAGGGCTTTCTCTAGTTGTGGCAAGCGGGGGCCACTCTCTTCATCGCGGTGCGCGGGTCTCTCACTATCGCGGCCTCTCTTGTTGCGGAGCACAGGCTCCAGTCGCGCAGGCTCAGTAGTTGTGGCTCACGGGCCCAGCTGCTCCGCGGCATGTGGGATCCTCCCAGACCAGGGCTAGAACCCGTGTGCCCTGCATTGGCAGGCAGATTCTCAACCACTGCGCCACCAGGGAAGCCCTTGTGCACATTTTTTAAGTGGGTTTTTTTTGTTCATATTGAGTTGTACAAAGTCTTTACATATATATGTATGTGTGCATATGTATGTATGTGTGTGTGTGTGTATATATATATATATATATGGCGTGAGAAAAAAGTCCAGTTTGATTCTCTTACATGTAGGTGCCAGTTTTCCCAACACTATTTATTGAAGAGGCTGTCTTTTCCCCATTGTATATTCTTTTGTCTTTTTTCCTACATTAATTGACCTTACATTGTATTTATTTCTGAGCTCTCTATTCTGTTCCATTTATGTATGTGTCAGTTTTTCTGCCAGTATGGTTATTGACCTGGGTCCTTGGACTCTCTAATCAATAGAAATTGAAACGAGGCCAGACGAGAAATTCAGGCAAGGCTTTATGGGGACTCACACTGCTCATCAAATATATGTGTAGTTGTAGCTCTTCCCTATGGGCAGAGCCAGAAGTCAGAAAACTGTGCTAGAACTCAGGGCCAGTAGGCTGCCATGCATCTCTGTCTCCTGATGGTACAGAAGACCCAAGAATCACGGTTTCCTTGGGGACTTCCCTGGCGGTCCAGTGGTTAAGACTCCATGCTTCTACTGAAGGGGGTGAGGGTTCAATCCCTGGTCAGGGAACTAAGATCCTGCATGCCAAGTGGTGCAGCCAAAATAATAATAATAATGATATTGGTTTGGCCAAAAAGTTCATTCAGTTAGTGAATACATTGTTCAATAAAATTCTTGGTGAAAATGAAAAATGTGATACTTTCTATTTTTACTTAAAACCGAATGAACTTTTTGGCCAATACAATAATAAAATTTTAAAAAAGAATCATGGCTTCCTCACTTCTGCTTTCCAGACCTCATGCATCTTCCTCTCCTCAAGAACTTTAACTCAGAACCACTAACAGAAGGACTCTGGATATAGTTTCCCACCTTACCCAAGATGACAACACAGTTCAGTAGAACAATCTGGACAGGAGCTTTCATTTTCACACCACCAGGTCGCTCTTATTTTTTTTTTTACTTTTTTTTTTGTCAGGGGGTGGTGGCCACACAGCATGTGGGATCCTAGTTCCCCGACCAGGGACCGAACCCGCATCCCCTGCATTGGAAGCTCGGAGTCTTAACCACTGGACCGCCAGGGAAGTCCCTCAGTTCGCTCTTCTTAACTCAATGTATTGTGTTCAATTTGCAACCAAGATCATGGACATGAACAGAGGTCAGATTATGAACATAATCAGATAAGCCTGTCATTTTCCATGACCTTCCACAATTACTAATTTCTGGGAGGAACACATATACGGTATCTGCTAGCAACAAACAACTTGGAAGACACACCTTTCAGTAATGAAGACTCAAGGAGAGGGTAAATATTGATTCAGGAGATTCCAGTATCTCTTAACAGTGGACAAGGAAAGACATTTAATTAATGCCAGCCTCATATCATGATCACATATTAGGAACATAATGGAACATAATGAAAAGTAAGAATCAAAAATCTGTTCATCAAAAATGAAAGAAATCACAAGTTGCACATGAAAAAAATCACAAACCAAAAGCCACTTAGCACCCCTGGTATCAAAGACATTCTAATGGAAATGAGACAAGTTTTATATGATTGTACAATGATATAAACTCAGAGATAACAAAATGTAAGTGGTAGAGACGAACATGGAGGGATACTTAGTATGTGTTCAGATCAGCAACATGAAGTACAAATTAATATACTGAGATCAGTATTGAGGATAAGGTACTTACAAAGGAAAAAAATTTTTCCAACATTTTTTCCATTCATAAGATTGCTCAGCAATTCCCTGGTGGTCCAGTGCTTAGGACTCCGTGCTTCCACTGCAGGGGGCCTGGGTTCGATCCCTGGTTGAGGAACTAAGATCCCACAAGCCATGTGGTGCAAAAAAAAAAATTCTTGACACTGTTTTGCTCCCACTTTTAAGTTTTAAGAAAGAATTATGGCTTTCCCACTATTCTTGGATTCAAGTTTTCCCACAGTGTGTGTTTTCATGTGTCTTTGCAGGGATATGAAATAACAGTAGGCTTTTTCACACTGCTGACATTCACACGGTTTCTTTTTACTGTGTGTTTTCATGCGTCCTTTCAGAGATATGGTATATCTCTGATATACCATACACTGCTGACACTGATGGGGTTTCTCATCACTGTGGGTAATCATGTGTCCTTGCAGAGATCTCTGAAGCCTGAAGACTTTTCCACAATGCTGACACTGATAGGGCTTCTCTTCACTGTGTGTTCTCGTATGTTCTCGAAGGGATGAGGGAGTAATGAACGCTTTCCCACATTCTGTACATTCATAGGGTTTTATTCCACTGTGTCTTTTTATGTGCCTTCTAATGTACCTGGGACAATGGAAGGCTTTTCCACATTCATTACACACATGAGAAGGCTTCTCTCTAGTGTGCATTCCCATGTGTCCTTGCAGGGATTTGCAATATGGGAAGGCTTTCCCACACTGCTTACGTTCATAGGGTTTCTCTCCAGTGTGCATTCTCACATGTTCTCGAAACTGTGTGCTGCGAGTGAAAGCTTTCCCACATTCTTTACATTCATACGGTTTCTCTCCAGTGTGAGTTCTCACATGCCGTGCAATCTGGGAATAATAACTGAAGGATTTCCCACATACTTCACACACGTGGATTTCCGTCCGTAATGACCTCTCTTACGTCACTGAACAGATGGCAGGCAAGTGAGAGCTTTTCCAGATTTCTTACGCTCTAAAGACTGTTTACTACTGTCACTCTTCATGTACCTCTTAGATGGTCTCCCAGCATCCTGATGTTTATCACATTTCTCTACAATGTCTGTTTCCCCAGGAGGATTTAGGCACGAGACAGAGCTGCAGGCTTGCCCACATCCTTCACATGGATAAGGTTTGTGTCCAGGGTGAGATCTTTGCTGATTCCTCTGGAAAGAATGATCCCTGAAGGTTTTTCCACACTAGTGCATTTATAGGGCTGAACTGCAGTGGGATAACCCTTATGCACAGTAAGATTTGTAATCTGGTTCAGGGTTTCTCCACATTGATGATCTCCTTTACCTTCACAGAGACTCTCCACCAAATGATTTCTGTTCAAAATGGGAAGCACACTATTAGGGATTAATACTTATCAGTAATTTACTAATTAATGATTTACCGATGATTGTTAGTATTTGTGTTGACTAAGTGTTTGCCATTGGCATGTTTCCAGCATGCTCTTCAACTGTTACAAAGTGCAACAAATTTAATACTCTGGCTGAGGGCTCAAACAGAACCGTAACTTTCAGTGTTTTCCAGATGAGGTTTCCTGACCATTGTTTCCTACTGAATTATGTTTCAGATGCTTAATATCGACATCACATTTATGAAAGTACTGTCTTGTGAAAATACTCTGAATACACAATTGTTTAACTAGGTTTCTATTCAATTTCAAGTGAGTCTAACACTGATGACACCCGCCCCACAACCACCCCCGTGGGAGTGCCACTCACCTCAAACGCCTCTCCTGGGTTACATGCTGATCACACATGTTATGAAATGCCCAGTTTTCTCCAAAAACAGACTAGGGATCATTTCTTCTGAATCTTACTATTTTCTCTTCACTGCATAGTTCATTATCCGAAATATCCCACTGAAGACTTGATCCACTGGTTTTAACTTGAGGGCAAGACCCTGCAACAATTAGTAGCATAACTAAATCCTTGGGGAAGAAATGGTGGGGAAAAGGAAAGAAAAGAGACCATATGTAGATGTCTTTCCACAGACTGATTCAAAAATGTAAAACTAACTTTATAAGGAAGGATGGTCATGTGCAACATTGTGGTTTATAAGAAATACATACATATATTTTTGGTCATGCCAATGAATGACATATATTTCTCAGATAGATCAGGTCCTCATCCACAGTTTCCTGCTCAAGCGTCCCAAAACTCTTGGAATTTCCTGAGCAATAAAAGCAGTGGAATAATATTTGGTCTCCTGTCCTCAGTTCCTGAAAATGCTTCAGGGTCAGAAGGGTGAAATGAGTGTTTTGTTACTCATAACAAGCTCTTTCCATCACAATTGTATTTATATTCATGAAGGTGACTGTTGGAAAGCACCACAGGATGGGGGCAGGTTGCAAATGGAGACACCATGTGATTAAAGGGTGGAACTTTCAGTCCCACTCACACCCCTGGACACAGCACCAGCAATGGGGAAGGGAGAGAGGCTGTAGGTTGAATCACTTGCCAATGGACAGTGATTCCATCAATCATGCCTAGGGAATGAAGCCTCCACACAATAAAAGGGGGGTTCAGAGAGCTTCTGGGTTGGAGAACACATGGAGATGTGGGGAGAGTGGCACCTGGACAGGGCGTGGAAACTCCATGCCCTCCTGACATAGCTTACCCTATGAATCTCTTCTATCCAGCTATTCTTCAGTAATATCTGTTTACGTTAAACTGGCAGTGAAGTAAGTAAAATGTTCCCCTGAGTCCTGTGAGTGTGGTAGCAAAATAACTGGACCTGAGGAGGGGGCGATGGAAAGCTCTCATTCACAGCCAGTCGGTCAGAAGTCAAGGTTAACAACCTGGGCTTACAAATGGAGTCTGACGTCTAAAAGGAGGTCACTGGAATCTCCAATGTTAGCTGGTTGGTCAGAAGCACTG
This sequence comes from Balaenoptera musculus, assembly GCF_009873245.2. NCBI lineage: Eukaryota > Metazoa > Chordata > Mammalia > Artiodactyla > Balaenopteridae > Balaenoptera > Balaenoptera musculus. The sequence goes on from NC_045787.1 coordinate 168,707,828, forward strand.
GCAACAGCCTGGCCTTGTGATCCACATGTGACGTGGGGCGTGAAGATGGGTGGGGGGGTGAGTCTTGTAGGACTGAATCTTTCAGCCATGTAATCTGTGGCTATTGCTGGATAGATAATCCGAGCATTGAGCTGAATTCTATGATGCCCTGCTGGTGTCCAAAACTTGTTTGTTGGTGTGTGGTGCCTTAACACATGCCCACAACACGTTGGAACTGGGTCCACACCTAATTTAACACTCAAGCCAAGAAAACCTTATGAGGACCTTGGCTTTTTGGAACTTCCACCATGGTAGGGAAACTGAGTCAAAGTGGCAGCCTGATCATTAAGAAATACTTCAAAAGAGATGGAGATTGAGGAATTCCCTGCCGGTCCAGTGGTTAAGACTCTGCACTTCTATTGCAGGGGGCACAGGTTTGATCCCTGGTCAGCGAACTAAGATCCCGTATGCTGCAAGGCACGGCCAAAAGAATTAAAAAATAATAAAATGTTGCTTCTTTAAAAAAAAAAAGAGAGAGAGAAAGATGGAGACTGATATTGAGATCAGTATTATCAGAGAAGTAAAGTAGGAAGGAACTGGGTAAAATGCACATTCCCAAATGCTCCCTTTGTAAGAGGAGCTACAGAAAGACTTCCCAAGTGGGCAAGGATGGATGAAAACTCCAAGAGGGAAGCCAGGTTAATGACAAACGTCACCTTCTCAAAGACCGAGTCATGTTTCTAACAGGTATGTCCAAATATCTCTCCCTGATCCAGAACCTGTTCCTCCCGAGAGGTATGCCCTCCTGGTGATCGCAGGCACAGAGGCCCTAGAGGAAGCCTATCTCCACTGACCCAGCTGCCACTGGGAGATCAGATGGTGCGTGGCTGCTGTCCTGCTTGTGGAGAAAAGCTCCTCAGGGGGAGGACGGAGGACCACAAGCCGTCCATCAGATGGGCCGCTTCTCTGGTCCTCAAGTCACTGAGGATGGGTGAGTGTGAGTTTAACTACAGCAAGATTATCATGTCAAATGTGTGCTGATCACAGTGTAACTTTCACAGGGTGAAAACCGTAACGCCGCTCTCACTGCCCCAAAGTGACACTGGAGACCATGCTCACATTTATACAATTAGGGAGACTCAGGATTCTGATCAAGAGTAACAAAGAGTCAATCAATACAGTAAACTTCGTTTTCATGGAAAAGCTACCTGACCCTAAGTAGGTATCATGAAAGCTTGGACTGTGTCTGTCTTTTCTCCAACATATTCCCATCTTTGTCCCTAATAAGAAAGGACAATTGTTAAGAAATATTTGTTCCCTAAAGACCAAGTACAGGGAGGAAGCCATCCTCACCCACGGACGCCAGGTTCCTGAAGGTCTCCAGCATCACGTCTCTGTAGAGCTTCCTCTGAACCGGGTCCAGCAAAGCCCACTCCTCCGCGGTGAAGTTCACAGCCATGTCCTCAAAGCCCACCGAGTCCTGAAACAGCCACAGGTTCCATGTCAGCAAGGCTCCCTCTTCACCCCCGTGTGTGGGAGGATGGGGAGGCCGACAGTCGGGAACCGGACTCAATTCCTAGGACTCCTGAGCTTACACTCTTGTGGAAAATGAACACACACAAGCCAATCAAATGCATTTTACTCAGTGATGGTAAGTGCTGGAAACTGAAGCAAAGTGTAACAGCAATATTTGATAAACACTCATGCACACATAATGAAAAAGAACTGTTTTTTTTACCAAATATAAAATAGATAAACAGGGACTTCCCTGGCGGTCCAGTGGTTAAGACTCCATGCTTCCACTGCAGGGGGCATGGGTTTGATCCCTGGTCGGGGAACTAAGTTCCCACGTGCCATGCGGCATGGCCGCACAAAAAATAAATAAATTTTAAAAATTAAATGTGTTTTAAAAAATAGATAAACAAGGATTTACTATATACCACAGGGAACTATATTCAAATCTTTTAATAATCTATAATGAAAAAAACCTGAAAAAAAGAATATATATATATATATATATATATATATATATATATATATATATACACACACACACACATGCATGACCAAATCACTTTGCTGTATACCTAAAAGTAACACAATATTGTAAATCAACTATACTTCAATTTTTTAAAAAAATTGTTTTTAGTGAGAGAGCAGAACCTGAGGTGGTAAAGACTGAAAATAAAATCATCATTCAGATAAGAAGGAAATGAATACTTGGTTTGGTCAAAAGTTATTTCCTTGAAACTCCAAGAACAGGAGCAGACTGTCAGGAGGTCGTGAACACTGATTTTCCAGGGCCGCTGCATCTGAAGAACTCTCGCCTGGACTGAACAGCATGTAAAATCCTGGGCCAGTCCCCTCATATCTGACAGAGGCAGAGACACGACCCCCTGCCAGGATGAGGTGGACACCGAGGGCACAGACGCAGGCCAGGGCCCAGGGCCTGGGACACCTGTGGGGTAAGAGGAGCCCTGGTTCCTGAGGGATCTGTCAAGCCAGCAGGGCCTCTCAGATAAATATTCATGTGCCCAGAAATCAAGGAAAATGATCCACAAAGAAGAATCGCAGAACGATCTGACAGCAACAGGGCCAAAGGTAACTTTAACACAGAGAAAAAAAACACCTAATTATTATCTTTAGGACAATATGGATGACAACAGACCCCTGAAATACAAAGCAAGCAATTATTTTTATAAATTAGAATTTTAATCCAAAATATATTCTGACAATCTAAATTATAAAAAATTCCAAATACATTAGCTACAAAGAAGGCAAGGCTGCCTCACCCGGGGCTGCAACTGGGGTTTGCTAATCACACACCTGATAAGAAACTTGTATTTTAAATACATTTTTAGGTACTTCTCTAGTGGCGAAGTGGTTAAGAATCCACCTGCCAATGCAGGGGACACGGGTTCGATCCCTGGTCCGGGATGATCCCACATGCTTTGGAGCAACTAAGCCCGTGCACCACAACTACTGAGCCTGTGCTCTAGAGCCCGTGAGCCACAACTACCAAGCCCACGTGCCTAGAGCCCGTGCTCCGAAACAAGAGAAGCCACTGCAATAAGAAGCCCGTGCACCACGATGAGTAGCCCCCGCTCGCCACAACTAGAGAAAGACCGCACGCAGCAACGAAGACCCAACGCAGCCAAAAATAAATAAATAAAATAAATATATTTATTTAAAAAAAAATTTTTTTAATTAAAAAAAAAGAATGAATACAACTGGCCAATAAGCTCATGAAAAGATGCTGGACATTACTCATCAGGGAAATGCCAATCAAAGCTACAAGCAGACATGTCTTCACACCCACCAAGAGGGATATAAAGACAGAGAAACAAGTGCTGGCGAGGACATGAGGAACTTGGAACCCTCACCCAGTGCTGGAGGGAAGGTAAGATGGTGAAGCCACTTCGGAAGACAGTCTGGTAGTTCCTCAAAATGATGAACACTGAGTCACCAATTTCACCCTAGGTATCTATCTACTTGAGAGAAGCGAAAGCAAACACCAACATGAAAGCTAATAGACAGGGGTTTCCCTGGTGGCGCCGTGGTTAAGAATCCGCCTGCCAAGGCAAGGGACACGGGTCCGATCCCTGGTCCATGAAGATTCCACATGCCGTGGAGCAACTAAGCCCGTGAGCCACAACTACTGAGCCTGCGCTCTAGAGCCCGTGAACCACAACTACTGAGCCCACATGACACAACTGCTGAAGCTGCCGCAATGAGAAGCCCACGCACCGCAACAAAGAGTAGCCCCCACTGGCCGCAACTTGCGAAAGCCTGCGCGCAGCAACGAAGACCCAACACAGCCAAGAATAAATAAAATAAATAAATTTATAAGAAAAAAATTTTTAAAAAGGGTGCATAGATGTATACGTATAACTGATTCACTTCGCTGTACACCTGAAACTAATGTAACATTGTAATCAACTATACTCCAACAAAGATTTTTTTAAAAATTAAAGATAATGAGCAGAATAAAAACAAAGAAACAAAAACAATAGAACTTGGGCAAATAAAAGACAATGTGAATTGCATAAGGAGCAAATTACAGATGTTTCAGAAATCCAGCAGGTTAAGGAGATACTGACAAACCAATTATTTAGGATGTGCATGTCCCCACAAGGCAAAACTGCTTGCCAGCAACTGAAATACCAGTCTTGGGAATCTATATATCATCTGCTTTGTAGTTCCTTCCTATTATTCAACAGGGAACTGCTCCTCTTTAGTGAATAGGTATCTGTGTACACCGCTGGGCTGCTTTGGGTCAAGATGTGATTGACCATGAGAGCTTTCAGGGTATGCAGAACTGGAAAATATATTTTTAAAAATCTGCCCAATGCGCAGTGGTTGAGAGTCTGCCTGCCAATGCAGGGGACACGGGTTCGAGCCCTGGTCTGGGAGGATCCCACATGCCGCGGTGCGACTAAGCCCGTGAGCCACAATTACTGAGCCTGCGCGTCTGGAGCCTGTGCTCCGCAACAGGAGAGGCCGCGACAGTGAGAGGCCCGCGCACCGCGATGAAGAACGGCCCCCGCTCGCCGCAACTGGAGAAAGCCCTCGCACGGAAACGAAGACCCAACACAGCCAAAACTAAATAAATTAATTAATTAATTAAAAAAAAAAAAATCTGCCGAATGCATTTGAGCAGAAGTGCTGGTTTCTATTTAAAACCTGTTTTTCTGCTGTATATACCGGGATGGGAGCAAAAGATGCCTTAATACGTGTCACGTGCTGGAGACAAGGAGCTTGGTAAATGGATGTTTATCTTCTGTGTTTTTAGTATTGGGTGACTGAGGTTTTCTGAGTGGTTTATCATAAAACCACACTTCAAGTCTTGTTTCTGCTCACAGTCTTTTCAAATATCCAAATGTATTTCTCATCCTGAGGTCTTGGTAATAATAGATATAGAAAGCTCTCTAATGGTGATCAGTAGTACATGTTTGATTTTTTAAAATCATTAATAGAAGATCAATGATGTGGTTTTACCAGGAAAAAAATACAGGCAGACCTCAGAGACATCAGTTTTTACTCCAGACCACCCAGATAAAGTGAATATCGAAATTAAGAGTTACACAAATTTTTTTGTTTCCTGGTGCATAAAGTCATGTTCACACTATACAGTAGTCTACTAAGTGTGCAAGAGCATTGTGACTAAAACCTTGTACGTACCTTAATTTTTTAAAAGAGTTTATCGCTAAACCATTAGTTTAGCCATTAGTAAGCAAATGCTCTTGGGAAAAAATGTCACCCAAAGACTCGCTGGATGCAGGGTTGCCACATACCTGCAATCTGTAAAAATCAAAGTATTTGCAAAGTGCAATAGGCATAACAGGATAAAACATGTGCCTTTATTCAAAGCTCAAATGACTGTCTATGTCTACCCAAAAAGAATATTAAGATAATCACAGATGGGAGGGAGACGCAAGAGGGAAGAGATATGGGGATATATGTATATGTATAGCTGATTCACTTTGTTATAAAGCAGAAACTAAAACACCATTGTAAAGCAATTATACTCCAATAAAGATGTTAAAAAAAAAAACCTAGGGCTTCCCTGGTGGCGCAGTGGTTGAGAATCTGCCTGCCAATGCAGGGGACACGGGTTCCAGCCCTGGTCTGGGAAGATCCCACATGCCATGGAGCAACTGGGCCCGTGAGCCACAACTACTGAGCCTGCGCGTCTGGAGCCTGTGCTCCGCAACAAGAGAGGCCACGATAGTGAGAGGCCCGCGCACCGCGATGAAGAGTGGCTCCCGCTCGCCGCAACTAGAACTTTTTTTAGAAAAAAAAAAATTACTTATAAAAAAAAAAAAAAGATAATCACAGAATCAGATTTTTAGTACATTTCCAGAATGCAAACTCATAAATCTCAGTGTACTCTGATCATTAGAAACAAGCAGTTGAAAAGTAAATTTTTTTTTATAAGCAAAGACTTTTAAAACTACTTGGGGGAATTCCCTGATGGTCCAGTGATTAGGACTCTGTGCTTCCACTGCAGGGGGCACAGCTTGGACCCCCGGTCAAGGAACTAAGATCCCGCAAGCCGCATAGCGCAGCCAAAAAAAAACCTACTTGGTATTAAAACTAATTTTCTTTCGAGATGCTCAACATTGCTAATTATTAGAGAAATGCAAATCAAAACTACAATGAGGTACCACCTCACGCTGGTCTGAATGGCCATCGTTAAAAAGTCTACAAATAGGGTTTCCCTGGTGGCGCAGTGGTTGAGAGTCTGCCTGCCAATGCAGGGGACACGGGTTCGAGCCCTGGTCTGGGAAGATCCCACATGCCACGGAGCAACTAGGCCCGTGAGCCACAACTACTGAGCCTGCACATCTGGAGCCTGGGCCCCGCAACAAGAGAGGCCGCGATAGTGAAAGGTCCGCGCACCGCGATGAAGAGTGGCCCCCGCTTGCCGCAAGTAGAGAAAGCCCTCGCACGAAACGAAGACCCAACACAGCCTAAATAAATAAATAAATAAATAAAATCCATGATTGTCTGCTTTCATGCTCTTGACCATCTCTCCATTAAAAAAAAAAAGGAGATGCTTTAAAAAAAAAAAAAGTCTACAAATAACAAATGCTGGAGAGGGTTTGGACAAAAGGGAACCCTCCTACACCGTTGGTGGGAATGTAAATTGGTGCAGTCACTATGGAGAATAGTATGGAGGTTCCTTAAAAAACTGAAAATAGAGCTACCGTTATGATCCAGCAATCCGACTCCTGGGCATATATCTGGAGAAAACCATAATTTAAAAAGATACATGCACCCCAATGTTCATTGCAACACTATTTAGGATAGCCAGGACATGGAAGCAACCTAAATGTCCATTGACAAATGAATGCATAAAAAGATACACACACACACACACACACACACACACGTATACTACTCAGCCATAAAAAAGAATGAAATAATACAATTTGCAGCAACACGAATGGACCTAGAGATTATCATACTACGTGAAGTAAGTCAGACAAAGACAGACTAATATCATATGATATCACTTATATGTGGAAACTAAAAAAAATGATACAAATGAACTTATTTACAAAACAGAAACAGATTCACAGACTTAGAAAACAAATTTATGGTTACCAAGGGGGAAAGGTGGGGGGAGGGATAAATTAGGAGTTTGGGATTAACAGATACACACTACCGTATATAAAACAGATAATCAACAAGGACCTACTGTATAGCACAGGGAACTCTACTCAATATCCTGTAATAACCTAAATGAGAAAAGAATCTGAAATATATATATATATGTATAACTGAATCACTTTGCTGTACACCTGAAATTAATACAACATTGTAAATCAACTATACTCCAATATAAAATGAAAATTTAAAAAAAGAAATGCTGAACACCAATGGGTTATCAGTAAAAACCAATATACCATCACAACGAGATCCCGTTTCAGACACTTGAGATGGACAAAATTAAGGTGGATTCTCCACGTGCTGGAAATGGCGTGGAATAAACACTCGACTCCAGCCCAACGTCCACACTTCCTAGTACTTTAAAAACATCCATAATCTACAACGTGGCAATTTTTGCCCACGAGTAAAAAATTTGTTATACATTTGACCCAGGAGACAAAAAGGAGTGTAACAGCATTGGTGACAGATCAAAAATTAACACGAGACGGGACTTCCCAGGTGGCGCAGGGGTTAAGAATCCGCCTTCCAATGCAGGGGACGAGGGTTTGATCCCTGGTGGGGGCACTAAGATCCCAAACTAAGATCCCACATGCCTAGGGGCAATTAAGCCTGCGCACCACAACTAGAGAAGCCTGCGTGCCGCATCGAAGAGCCTCGCAGGCCAAAACAAAAAATTTCTAAATTTAAAAAATAATAAATAAATAAATTAACATGAGACAACCATGAGCAAAATCCACAAGGGCTGGATGGAGGAGTTAACCGGGGGACCCCCTTCCTCTGACTGCAGCATGTGTGAAACAGACTGCGACTGAGAGCCACACAGAAGCCTTCCATGTGATGTCACTGGTGTAGCACTGCTCATATTCACTTATCGCAAATTCAGCAGAAGCAAAATCAAATAAAACACTGCTCAGTGATGAAAGACAGAGATAAAGCTGCAAAGAACACCAAAAAGACCAGGACAGCTGTCACCCCGGGGGCTGCCCACTGGGAGATAAATAAGTTTATTGGACTTGTCTGTGGCTTTTGTTATACCTTGTCTATCTGAGTTACAATTCTTTGCCGTTCGCCAAAGAAAAGAAAATTTTTTTTGCTGGTAAATAACTGACTCATTTTTAAGGTCAACAGCCATTTCTTACCCAAACTTTGCTCAGCCTTCTCCCCCGGAGGCCCCTGACTTTGGGCCCCTCCTCAGCCCCCCGCACCCCGACCCTGAGCAACACTGAGCTGCAGAACAAGCCCCTGCGGACCTGGGTCCAGAATGCACTGACCACAGGGGGCCCGGACCCGACAAACAGCCTTGCTCTCAAGTCCTCACAAAGAAGAGATAAGCCCTTGGCAGTGGGTTAGAGGTGGTGGCACGTTTTTACACAAACATGTCTCCCAAATTGCGATTCTTAAGACCCCAAACAAAGTTTTGTTCTTTGCAGCCTAAGTACAGATTTTCTACATGTGAAAGGAGGGCCTGGGGACCTCTTGAGTCAGGGGTCAGTCCAGTGGGCAAGGTCACTGTGGATCGGTGCCTTTTTTTTTTTTTTGTTGGTGGGTTATGCCAGATTGAGATCCCCGAGCAGGGATAGAACCTATTCCCCTGCAGTGGAAGCGCAGTCTTAACCAATTGACGGCCAGAGAAGTCCCTGGGTCGGTGCCCTTTGTTTAAGCACAAAGACACTCTGCGATGTCACTGCGTGCAAGGAAGGGGCGGGCCTCGTGGGTTCTCCCTTGATACCCTCCCCCCATATCTGGCCTTGCCAGCTTCTCCGCATCCCATTTCTTCCCCCACATCATCAGGCTCACCCCCGCAAGCCCCTGAACTTTGGGTAGCACCCAGGGAACAATGAGGTTCAGAACAAGCCCTTGGTCAGCTTCTCAAGAGAATGGGCCCACCCAGGGGACCCTGTCCAGTCCAGCCTCGCTGGTCCCGCAGTCCGCGCACCGCCCTCACTCGCCCAACTTCCCTCCTCACACAGAAAAGCCCTTTTCTGTGCGGTTGGATACGCTGGCACATCTCTGGGATCTGAACCTCGGCCCTATCGCAACAGTATCTGCAGTATTTGCAGTCTCCTTCACCATCTCTGGACTTGACTTGATGTGTCAGGTCCAGGGCGGATATCCCACAGAGCCTGACCATCCTTTCCTGCCTCGGACCCCCACTCAGCCGAGGACTCAGTCAAGACGGCTGGACCACAACCAGCGGCTGAGGGCTGAAACTTAAGTCCGGACCTGAGGACAACACGCCGGGTCCCCACCCCCCGGCCGAGGGGGAGACTCGGGTCTCGACACGGGACAGGACGCCGGGTCCCCACCCCGAGGCCGAGGGGGAGACTCGGGTCGGGACCCCGGGATGGGTGGGACGTGGGGAGATGCTGGCCCGCCGCCGCTTTCGATAGGTTCTGGTCTATTCTACGCAGCCTCTTCCAAGTTCGGGCCCCGGGCCGCGCACTCACCATCTCACCGACTCCTTCCGGCTTCTCCGAAGCGTCCTCACCGCGTCCCTGCGACCTGGGCAGGTGAGAGCGATGGGAACGGAACACCTGAGGCCGCGCGGGTTCGCACAAGAGGCGGGGCTGCTGAGAGAAACTTGCGCGGGCTGGGAACGCGCCCGCCGCGCGTCCTCATTGGACGGCTCTCCGGTGCCCGGGCTCTGATTGGATAGTAATCCGTGCCCCGCCCCTGCCCTGACGGACAGCCCTCCTGGTCCCATTCGGCCCAGATTGCTGTTTGTCCGGACCCCGCCCAGTCGCCGCTGATTGGACAGTTCAACCAGACCCCGCCCCTGCTCCTAAGTGACAGGCCACAGGCACACGCGTGTCTGATCCGCCCGCCTGGGACTTGGGCTCCGTGCAGAACGGGCTCTGGGTGCGGCGCACCCTGTGGCATCTGCCCACAGCTGGGCGGCTCCCCTGTGTCCTCCTTCTGCACCTGGAAGTCCAGACTCAGTTTCCCCGCGGATCGCTCCATATCCGGAGTGAAGATGAGAAAAGGCGGGACACGGCAAGGGCCGAGGTCACCGTGGAAATGTTCCCTTTAAGAACAGACTCGCAGTTACATCACCACATGCAAGGCAGGTTCACTTAAGGTTTTGAAGTGTGACCTTTGACACGGGAAAGCCCCGTCCTTCGTCCCCTCCCCCGCCTCTGGGGCTTGAGATCGGCAACTCAAGCGATCTGCCAAGTAACTTTCCCCCGTGGGAAGTCGGACCCTGAGACCCCAGCCACCGAACAGGACTGGTCTCAGCACATCCACAGGTGTGAGACGCCACAGTTCTCAGGTGTGCATTTTACACTGCAAGGAAATGTTTTTTAGATCTGTTTTTGAGTGTTGCTAGAAAATTTTGACATATGAAAAGGCTGTGATATCCCTAAAGCAATTGAACTCCTATTTTAACTGATTGAAAAAAAAAGCAATAAAAGCTTAATTAAGTTTGCGTTGGACCTGAAAATTCTTAAGGTTCTGATTAAATTAGCCCAAAACAATCCTACATGCCGCGGGGCAACTAAGCCCATGCGCCACAACTACTGAGCTCGCATGCCTCAAGAGAGAGCCCGCCTGCAGCAAACTACAGAGCCCACGCGGCCTGGAGCCCCTGCGCCACAACTAGAGAGAGTAAACCCACACGCCACAACTAGAGACAAGACCTCATGCCACAACAAAGAGCCAGCGGGCCGCAACGAAGATCCCGCCTACTGAGACTAAGACCCAATGCAGACAAATAAATAAATAAATATTTAAAATAAATAAGCTCAAAACATTTATAGCATTTCATATGACTGCTCATTTCAGAAAATACCCTCCAACTTGAGATGGAGTAAAAAAGTATAAACTTCAATACAACTGACCATTTTACTTATAAACATAATTATGAAAATTCATTTTCTGTGGTTTGCGGAAAGGTTTTATTCACTTTCATTAAAATTATAGTTCAGGGGGACAAATTTTAAAATGCTTTCCTATGGTAGAAAAGTGACTTCCAATTACAAGTAAATTACTTATGATTCCTAAACTATTTTTCATCTTTTTTTCATTTTGTGAATTAATAATGAATGCTGGGACTTCCCTGGGGACGCAGTGGTTAAGAATCCACCTGCCAATGCGGGGGACACAGGTTCGAGCCCTGATCTGGGAAGATCCCACAAGCCGCGGAGCAACTAAGCCCGTGCGCCACAACTACTGAGCCCACGTGCCACAATTAACTGAAGCCCGCGCGCCTGGAGCCTGTGCTCTGCAACAAGAGAAGCAACCGCAATGAGAAGCCCACGCACCTCAACGAAGAGTAACCCCCCCCCCCCTTCACGACAACTAGAGAAAGCCCGCGGGCAGCAACGAAGACCCAACGCAGCCAAAATTAATTAATTCATTAAAATAATAATAATAATGAATGCTGTTTCGAAAAACTTAGCCTGAGATTTAGAAATCTAAGAGTTATGGAGGAAGAATGTCAGCTGCCATATCAGTAAACAAAGGAAGTTGCCGCCATTAAGTCAGCTTCCACTGCAGCCGCCCCCAACTGTGCACCCCAGGGGATTCAGGATGGAGAAAAGCAGGATACTGGCCCTAGATACTTAAGGTGCCTATCAAAGGAATGATTTCGATCAGCCCAGACTCTCGCATCTTCCCATACCTAGAAAAGCACTAAATTCATTAACTTGAGATGTCTGGTTTTCTTTAATTAACAGTAATCTTTCGATGTTTCTACTACCTGATTTTTGTTGCAAAATTCCTATCCATCCTGGTTCCTCCCTTACCTCTTCAGAGAGGTCCCTCAGGGCGATCTGAGAAGCCGTCTTCTGACTTTCAATCCTCAGAATGTCTGCCAAGTATAACATAATTCTCCACTTTTAGGTTGTGCATTTTTTTTTCAGTCCACAATTGTGAATCACTATGTTGTACACCTGAAAATTCTATAATATTATACATCAACTATACCTCAATTTTTTAAAAAATTAAATAAAAATAATTTTAGAATTTTAACTTTTTAAAAATTCTTAAAACAAAAATAATGCGATTGGGAAATTGATGCTGAGAAATAAAATACTGTCTGCCATATCAGTAAACAAAGGATGTCACAGTCATCAGCGATTGCACCCACCTCCTACAGTGAGCCAGTGAGCCCTGAAGGAACTCAGGAAGGAAATAAAGAATACCTGCCATCTAGCAGCCATCAGACTGCAGCCACTCCCTGGTAAGCCCTGAGGAAACTCAGGATGTTTCAGGATACTGGCCCCAGAGAGCTGAAGTGCATATCAAAGGAATGATTTCAGTGAGCCAAGACTCTTGCAACTTCCCATACATAGAAAAGTGCCAAATTCCTTAACTCGAGATACCTTGTTTTCTTTAATTAACAATAATCTTTGGACGACTACCTGCCCTTTATTGCAAAACTTCTATATAACCTGGCTTCTCGCCTCGCCTCGCCTCCTTGGAGCAGTTTCTCAGAGTTATCTGTAACGCTGTCTCCCGGGCTGCAGTCCTCATTGTGCCCCAAATAAAACTTAACTCGCAGCTCTCATGTTGTGCATATATTTCTTATAAGTCAACACGAGGTTCGGCTGCTCACTGCTCATATGCCAATAATTCAAGAGGCAAGCGTCGGTAGGAAAGAAAGGGGCTTTAATCAGAAAAGCTGGCAATCTGGGGAGAAGGTGGACTTGTGTCCAGAGACCAACTCCAAAGATTCTGCTTAGCCATGACAGTTTTTAAAGGGGGAAAAGGGGGGTGGGGGAGAATCTCAGTGAATCATGGAGGCAGGAGGTTGAGTTCTGCATCCTTCTCCATTGCGAGCAGACTGGCTGACTCTCTTCAGATGTTATCTTGCCTGTGTGATCTGCCTGCAGGATTGCTAAGGGGGCTGTTGGGCATAGAGAGCTAGTCATTTTTTACCTGCTTTATTCTTTGTTCTTCCTTTCCATCTAGGAAAAGAACCACCAGGTTAGACAAGGCATGGTGTACATTCAGGAGAGCATAAGTCAGGAGTTAGTACCAACTGCTTAGTGATCTCATTCCTATAATTAGGTCTTTTAAGGTTAGTGGGGGACAGAAATGGGTAAAAGGAAAGGGGCAAAAGAGCTGCTTTCAATCCCTAGTATATGCACCTCAGCTATCTAGGGCCAGTTTCCTGTGCTTTCTCATCCTGAGTCTCCTCAGGGTGCACCTCGGGAGCAGCTGTAATGTAATAGCTTGACGGCTGCAACATCCTTTGTTTACTGATATGGCAGGCAACATTTTTCATTCAGAGTGTTTCTCATTGGTCGTAAATTCCACCAATGTTTGGGAGATATCTCATGACCAGTTTTGTCCCATGGTGCTAGGAAAGCTCATTCCTAGATCAGATAAAGATTCTGTTGATATGCCAATTTTTGGATTAGGCCTTGTTTTTTAAAAAAAATGTTTATTTATTTATTTATTTATGGCTGCATTGGGTCTTCATTGCTGTGCGCAGGCTTTCTCTAGTTGCGGCAAGCGGGGGCTACTCTTCGTTGCAGTGCACGGGCTTCTCATTTCGGTGGCTTCTCTTGTTGTGGAGCACAGGCTCTAGGTGCATGGGCTTCAGTAGTTGTGGCACGCAGGCTCAGTTGTTGTGGCGCACGGACTTAGTTGCTCCGTGGCATGTGGGATCTTCCCGGACCAGGGATCAAACCTGTGTCCCCTGCATTGGCAGGCGAATTCTTAACCACTGTGCCACCAGGGAAGTCCCGGATGGGGCCCTGTTGATAATTTAAAATTCTCTGGATCACCTGTCTTACTAGTTTACTATGATCCAGGAAATGTTTTCCCCTGTTGCTTTTTCCCATACCTAGAATTACACTATTACAATTGTTCTGTCTAGAGTTATAAACGAGATCTATTTCCTCAAGATGTTTAGCCATCATCAATTTTGTTGGAGGCCTGGTTACATACTGGGTAATGTAAGAGACAACAATCTTATAAAATAGACAGGATATAAGTAATATACCTAGTAACATTAATGAAGTCAAAAGTAGGGATTTAAGCCATAAGCTTCCAGAACAAAACCAGCTTCCCAAAAGATCACCAAGGCTAGGAAGTAGGTCATCTAAGGCAGCAATCTGATTTTTCAGGTAGCTTATTAAATGTATTATATTGGAGTATTCATCTTGTATGAAAACACAGGATTCAGTTTGAATTATGGCACAGGTGCCTCCTTGAGATGCTGTAAGGATATCAAGGACCATATGATTTTGTAACACAGATTTCCTCATCATAGAGACCTCAGAATTCAGTAGACTGATAGCCTGGTTACTATCATTTAAGGCCTTATGGTGAATTCTGTTAAGGCTTCACTGTGGGAAATTACATCTTCCAGTCCTACTGAAGGCACAAAATAGCTGCTAAGTGATCCTACCAGTGAAACACAGATCTTTTGGTCCATCGGGCTCATATTGATGGTAAATTTGCTGGGGTTGCGTCTAAGGGAATTCTAAAATACATCTTCCTATCCATCCTGGTAGAAGTCAGGGCCATAGGTTGAACCCACAAAGCCATTGAGTCTCATTAGGTGCGACCCATTATATTCCTGGTCACCTGACCCAAAATGTTCCATACCAATCACTATGTTTTTTTTTTTTTGGCCACAGCAAACGGCTTGTGGGATCTTAGTTCCCCGACCAGGGATCGAACCCGCACACTCAGCAGTGAAAGCACAGAGTCCTAACCACTGGACCAACAGGGAATTCCCCAGTCACTATCTTGAAGGGAAATGAAATGACATATTGGCATTTTTTATAAGGTACCCAGCCTAATTTCCTAGTGTTGTTAGGCTGATTATCTTTAGTATGATTTAATTGTTCACAACACATGGCGGGGGCCTTTAAACTTAGACGACCATCGCCTGGTGTTACCAAATAAATCCATCCCATAACTGAGGGAAGGTCCCTCCTAGTAATCAAGAGGTGACTTTTTTTTATTTTATTTTATTTATTTATTTATTTTTGGCTGCGTTAGGTCTTCATTGCTTCATTGCGTGGGCTTTCTCTAGTTGCGGCGAGCGGGGGCTACTCTTTGTTGCGGTGCGCCGGCTTCTCATTGCTATGGCTTCTCTTGTTGCGGAGCACGGGCTCTGGGCGTGCAAGCTTCAGTAGTTGCAGCACCGGGGCTCAGTACTTGTGGCTCACGGACTCTGGTGTGCAGGCTCAGTAGTTGTGGCGCTTGGGCTTAGTTGCTATGCGGCATGTGGGATCTTCCTGGGCCAGGGATTGAACTCGTGTCCGTTCCCTGCATTGGCAGGTGGATTCTTAACCATGCGCCACCAGGGAAGTCCCAAGAGGTGACATTTTTTAATTGAAATTTAGCTCATTGTTCTGACTGAGCTTGAGTAACCTTAAGGGAAAACTCATATTTAGGGCCAGGGTCAGAATAAATATGTTGGATTGCCCAAATCCAATCTGGTAATATCAGTAGTGACCCAGACAGAACTATAGCTTCTTTCTTTTAAAATAAAATTTTTAAGGCCCATCCAATAAGAGCCTTGGAGAGGAGAAACCCACCAAGGTAAAAGAGAAGTACTGGATGCAGGTAATTGACCACAAACCCAACAACTGGATTGATTTCTAAAATTCACATAGGATCAAGCCCATGATAGAGAAACATTTGATTTGTGGGCAAAAGCCCAAGAAATCAAGAAGAAAACATTATAAATAATCTTATGGGTCAGGTCCAGCCTCTTGGGATAGCTGTCTACTTCTGATGTTGCCTCTTCTGGTCCTGGCATTGGTGTTTCTTTCTTTTTAGAGCATCATTAGAGTATCACTTTAAGGTGAGTTTGAGGTCAGCAGTTCTCTCTATAGACCAGTCCAGTGCAAGGGCCCTTTTTAGGTGGGAAATGTAAATCCAAGAGTCAATTCCTTTCAGTGGGGTTTTATTTTTAATATTTATTTATTTACTTACTTACTTACTTATTTATTTATTTAGGCTGCGCCGGGTCTTAGTTGCGGCACGCGGGATCTTCATTGCAGCACGCGGGATCTTTTAGTTGCAGCATGCGGACTTCTTTAGTTGTAGTATGTGGACTCTTAGTTGTGGCATGCATACAGGATCTAGTTCCCCAACCAGGGATCAAACCCGGGCCCCCTGCATTGGGAGCACGGAGTCTTACCCATTGGGCCACCAGGGAAGTCCCAATTCCTTTTAGTTTTAATGCACTTGAGTTAGTTAAAAGAACCTGATAAGGGCCCTTCCATCTAAGGTCGGAGGGAGGCTTTTAAATGATGGCTTTTCCATTATACATAATCTCCTGTTTGTAAGTCATGGGGCATCTGATCTTCATCTGAGGATCAATTACTGTGATAAGCTTCAGATACAAGCTTAGAATGTCCTGTTAAAGTATGAAGATTCCTTTAAAAACTAAAAATAGAGCTACCATATGATCCTGCAACCCCACTCCTGCGTACATATCTGGAGAAAACCGTAATTCGAAAAAATACATGCGCCCCAATGTTCACAGCAGCACTATTCACAATAGCCAAGACATGGAAGCAACCTAAATGTCCATCAACAGATGAATGGATAAAGAAGATGTGGTATGTATGTATAATATAATAAAATATTATTCAGCCATAAAAAAGAATGAAATAATACCATTTGCAGCAACACGAATGGACCTAGAGATTATCATACTAAGTGAAGTAAGACAGAGAAATATCATATGATATCATTTATATGCAGATCTAAAAAACAAAAAAGATACAAATGAACTTATATACAAAACAGAAACAGACCCACAGACATATAAAACAAAACTTATGGTTACCAAAGGGGAAATGGGGTAGAGGAGGGATAAATTAGGAGTTTGGGATTAACATATACAGACTACTATATATAAAATAGATAACCAACAAGGACCTACTGTATAGTACAGGGAAATATACTCAATATTTTGTAATAACTTCTAAGGGAAAAGAATCTGAATCACTTTCCGGTATACCTGAAACGAACACAACATTATAAACCTACTATACTTCAATAAAAAAAAAAAAGAATGTCAGGGGCTTCCCTGGTGGCACAGTGGTTGAGAATCTGCCTGCCAATGCAGGGGACACGGGTTCGAGCCCTGGTCTGGGAAGATCCCACATGCCACGGAGCAACTAGGCCCGTGAGCGACAACTACTGAGCCGGCGCGTCTGGAGCCTGTGCTCCGCAACGTGAGAGGCCCGCGCACCGCGATGAACAGTGGCCCCCGCTTGCCGCAACTAGAGAAAGCCCTCACACAAAAACGAAGACCCAACACAGCCAAAAATAAAGAAAGAAAGAAAGAATGTCCTGTTGATAATTCCGTTAAGCCTTTGCAATAACGTAATATATCTCCCTTCAATAATCTAGGTTCATATAATCCCTCATCCAATCTCATTTGTCTCCCCATGATAATCTCAAAGGGAGACAAATGATGTTTGCCAAAAGGGGTGGATCTGAGGTTGAGGAGAACGAATGAAAGGGCCTTAGGCCAGGGTGAGGAATAAGCATTCATAATTTTAGCCAATTGAGGGTTTTTAAAAATATTTATTTATTTATTCATTTTATTTATTTATTTAGGCTCCACCAGGTCTTAGCTGCAGCATGCGGACTCTTAGTTAGTTGTGGTATGCAGATTTCTTTAGTTGGGGGATGCATGCAGGATCTAGCTCCCCACCAGGGATCGAACCCGGGCCCCCTAGCCATCTGAGTTTTAATTGTTCCGTGTGTCTTTCTACAAACCCAGAAGACTGGGGTTGATTGGCACAATGGAACTCTTGCATAATCAGCCAAATCTTACAAACTTCTTTAACAATTTGTCCAATAAAATGAGTTCCTCTATCGTGATGTAGTTCTGTGGGGATTCCACAAGTGGGAATCACTCTTTCTAAAATCAGTTTCCTGGGACTTCCCTGGTGGTCCAGTGGGTAAGACCCCACTCTCCCAATGCAGGGGGTCTGGGTTTGATCCCTGTTCGGGGAACTAGATCCTGCATGCGTGCCACAACTAAGAGTTCACATGCTGCAACTGAAGATCCCGTGTGCCTCAACTAAAGATCCCGTGTGCCACAACTGAAGATCCTGCATGCTGCAACTAAGATCCGGCGCAGCCAAAATAAATAAATTAAAATAATAAATAAATAAATAAATAAATATTAAAATCAATTTCCCTACTGATTGTGCTGTGGCACATCTACATGGGAATGCCTCAGCCCAGTGTGAAAACGTACAAATCATAACAAGAACATATTGATAACCATGGGAAGGAGGCATCTGTATAAAACCAATCTGGCATACTTCAAAAGGACCCACAGGTAATGGAAAATGTCCTTGAGAACAATGGATTGGCTTCCATGGGTTATATTTGGGACAAGGACTCTATCCTGAATAGACCTTTGGAGCTATAGTAAAAGAAGGCTTCCAAAAATACTGTTTACCACATAACACCATCTTATCTGGGTTCCAACGGGTTAAATCATGAGTATATTGTAAAATAGGATATTGAGCTCCAAACAGAAGGACAGGCTTCCCTTTTGGGCCTATCCACAGCTCTGTGTTGGAGTTGAATCTTCCTGCATTCTGTGTCCAGGTGTCTTTTTCTTTGTCTGGTACCATTCTCTGAAACTTGAACAATATGTCAGTAAGGTTACTGGGAGGCTGAAAGGGAAAGGCAGTGGTTGGTTGGTCCTTGTTGGTTTGTAAAGCTTCTGCTTGGGAGCGTTATCCACTAGAGAATTTCCTTTTGCTTTTGCAGTGTCAGCCTTAGAATGACCTGATGCCTTAACAATGGCAAGTGCCCTTGATAGCAGAATTGCATCTAGGGACTTCCCTGGTGGTGCAGTGGTTAAGAATCCGCCTGCCAATGCAGGCAACACAGGTTTGAGCCCTGGTCTGGGAAGATCCCACATGCCGCGGAGCAACTAAGCCCGTGCGCCACAACTACTGAGCTTGTGCTCTAGAGCCCACAAGCCACAACTACTGAGCCCACGTGCCACAACTACTGAAACCCGCGCACCTAGAGCCCGTGCTCCGCAACAAGAGAAGCCACCGTAATGAGCAGCCTGCCCACCGCGACGAAGAGTAGCCCCTGCTCGCCACAACTAGAGAAAGCCCGTGGGCTGCAACAAAGATGCAATGCAGCCAGAATAAATAAATTTAAAAAAAAAAAAAAAAGAATTGCATCTAGTAACTCCACTACTTATTTCCCATTTTTTAAAATTTAAGTATAGTTGATTTTCAATGTTGCATCACTTTCTACTGTCCAGCAAAGTGATTCAGTTATGCATATATATATATATATATATATACATTCTTTTTTATACATATATTCTTTTCCAATATGGTTTATCACAGGATATTGAATATGGTTCCCTGTGCAATACAGTAGGACCTTGTTGTCTATCCATTCTATATATAATAGTTTGCATCTGCTAACCCCAAACTCCCAACCCATCCCTCCTCCACCACCCCCTCTGCCTTGGCATCCACAAGTCTATTCTCTATGTCTGTGAGTTTGTTTCTGTTTTGTAGATAGGTTCATTTGTGTCTGTTTCCCATTTCTGATACACTGTCCTGAGGATGTTAAAAAGTCCTCTTTGAACTTCCCTGGCTGTCCAGTGGTTAAGACTCTGTACTTCCAATACAGGGGATGCAGGTTTGATCCCTGGTTGGGGAACTAAGATCCCACAGGCAGCGAGGCCCAAAAAAAAAAAAAAAAAAAAAAAAAAAGTCCTCTTGTTTCCAAAGCGTACCAAAATCATATGCCACTCCAAAAGCATACTAGCTGTATAAATATTAGCAAATTTTCCTTTTGCCAACCAACAGGCTCTTATTAGTGTTATTAATTCAGCCTGCTGAGCGGAAGAGATATAAGGCAAGGGACCATTTTCAAAGACAGACACTGGAGAAACAATGGCATAGCCAGCCTGGTACCTTCCATGAGGTCCTTGTAGATATGAACCATCAGTGAGTAATATAAAATCAGAATTATCCATTGGGCTTTCTCGAAGGTCAATCCTAGGAGATAAAAGATTGTCAGTTAATAAAAATAGAGTTACCATATAAGCCAGCAATCCCACTCGTGGGCATATATCTAGACAAAACTATAATTCAAAAAGATACACGCACCCCTATGTTCATAGCAGCACTATTTACAATAGCCAAGGCATGGAAACAACCTAAATGTCTATCGACAGATGACTAGATAAAGAAGATGTGGTATATACATACAATGGAATATTACTCAGCCATAAAAAAGAATGAAATAATGCCATCTGCAGCAACATGGATGGCCCTAGAGATTATCATACTAAGTGAAGTAAGTCAGAAAGAGAAAGACAAATACCATATGATATCACTTATATGTGGAATCTAAAATACGACACAGGGAATTCCCTGGCACTCCAGTGGTTAGGATTCCATGCTCTCACTGCTGAGGGCCCGGGTTCAATCCCTGGTCAGGGAACTAAGATCCCACAAGCCTCGCGGTGCAGCCAAAAATAAAAAAATAAAATAAAGTAAAATACAACACAAATGAACTTATCTACGAAACAGAAACAGACTCACAGACATAGAGAACAGACCTGTGGTTGCCAAGGGAAGGGGGTGGAGGTGGGAAGGAGTAGGAGTTTGGGGTTAGCAGATGCAAACTATTATATATAGGATGCATAAACAAGGTCCTACTGTCTAGCACAGGGAACTATATTCAATATCCTGTGATAAACCATAATGGAAGAGAATATGAAGAAGGGTATATATATACTTATAACCGAATCACTTTGCTGTACAGCAGAAATTAACAACTCTACTTCAATAAAATAATAATAATAATAATAATAATAAAATAGAGTAGCCAATTCACCATCTATGGCTTCTAAAAAGGCAGAGTTAAGTAGAGGATCATTTTGGTGGTTAGAGAATGAGTCAGGTGTCACGCCTGAATATGGTTTCGAAGTTTTCTCGAAGCCCTCAAAGTAATCCGGGATTGATTCCTCTGGTCTTTGCCTACATTGCTGAATCTTTGACCAGTCTAAGGCTTTGGGGAAAAGCCCTGGGATAAGTCTGAGTAATTTACCAGACAAATGCCTGCATTCAGCTCCAGTCTGCGGGCTACGTGGATGGAAATTCTCTAAGGGCGTCTTTCAGCCTGCTTTCTCTATCCACTCCTGTGCTTCACTTTCAGAAACTAACAGCTATATTAATTGATACAGATCTGCAAAGCTGGGCTCATAGGTTCGGATGGTTAACTCAGACTCCTTAGCAAATCCCGGTGGATCTTGACTAGGTTTGGGAAATTCCTTAGCTAAAGCTCTAAGTTCTGCTCTGGTCCAAGGGTGTGCACCTAAGCACCAAGAACAGTTCACCTCTCCCTGTAACAGGTTTCTCCATAAAGGGAGCTATGACTGCTTCTGATTTTCTGTCTTCCTTTGCTGGGAAAGGGGAAGCAGCAGGAGGCGAGGTTGATGGGAGAGAGAGAGAGAGATAGCCTCGGGATCAGGCATTTCAGATAAAAGAGGGAGAGACAGAGTTAAGGCTGGTGGCTTTTTAAATTCCAATATACACCTCAGCTATCTGGGGCCAGTATCCCGGGCTTTCTCATCCTGAGCCTCCTCAGGGTGCATCATTGGAGGTGGGGGGGGGGGGCTGCAGAGGCTGACAGCTTGATGGGGGACATCCTGTCTCCACCTTGAGTTCCCTCGGGGCTCACCTTCGGGGGTGGCTGTCACGTGATGGCTGCAACATCCTTTGTTTACTGATAGGGCAGGCAGCATTCTTATTTTATTTTATTTTTTATTTTTATTTTTGGCTGCCTCGCGGGGCTTTGGGATCTTAGTTCCCCGAACAGGGATTGAACCCGGGCCCCCCAGCAGTGAAAGCACCGAGTCCTAACCACTGGACCACCAGGGAATTCCCGGCAGGTAGCATTTTTAATTCACAAAGAGTTGAAAACAAGACCTCCTGCCAACCCAGAAAACCTCTCGCAAACATAGAAAAGAAAGAAAACAGATATAGAGTCATAGGTGTAGAAAACAAACTTATGGTTACCAGGGGGAGAAAGGGGGGAGGGATAAATTGGGAGATTGGGATTGACATACACACACTATTATATATAAAATAGATAACTAATAAGGACCTACTGTATAGCACAGGGAACTCTGCTCAATATTATGTAATGACCTATATGGGAAAAGAATCTAAAAAAGAGTAGATATATGTATATGTATAACTTATTTGCTGTACAGCAGAAACTAACACAGCATTGTGAACCAACTATACTCCAATAAAAATTTTAAAAAAAAAAGAAAACTTTTATTCTTGACAGCACTAAGCCAAAATGTGAGGCACATCGCAGGCAATCCGCTAAGAGGTTGCAAAAACAGAAAAACATTTCGTCCCCTTTTGGAGCCAGATGGATGCAACTCATGAATACCTGTTCTCAAGATAAGCCATAACCAGTCCTCAGGTGAGAGACCCCGACAGCATCGGTCACACTTAGTTCAAATTCACTCCTCCTGGTAATTGGGTGACCGTCTGTGTTAGTTAACTGACCTTATTCAAAGGCAAAACCCACTTTTACCTTTAGGACAGGAGGGAGTTTTGCACAGAGGAGCACGGGCTCCCCTGACAACTGCATTTCAGGGAGAAGGCTCTCAGGTCCTCCCGAAAGACTCCCGGGTGGTAAAGCTGGCAAGAGCCTTATTTAGTTTTTAAAAAGGTTTATTTACATTTCAAAGGACAGAGAAAGAATTTATCCCACCACACGTTCTCTAAAGAAAATGCTCTACAAAAAGGAGGAGGGATAAATCTCTTTCCTTATTTTCAACAGGGAGAGTTAGGGCTCTTGTTCTCAATTTGATTTGCCCTTACATCTGTTAAAAAAAACAAACAAACAAAAAAAAAACCATGGTTAAGTTTCAAGGGACCGGAATGAAAGATTTTTAGAAGCTCTTCCAAACCAAGATTGGAATCAAAACTGGGAGGGGGTGACCTAATATGGTGAAGAAAATATTGGAAAACTGGATATTGTTTCATGCTTAAAATCGCCTTTGAAATATTATGGAGAAGTCCAATACGTGGCACTCAGAAAAGAATGCACTAAATGTTGTACGCTACGTTTAATCATTTTAAGTTAAAAAAATCGTGTTCAGATTGTGAATGAAAAATGTTGCCTGCCATATCAGCAGACAAAGGGTGCTGTAGCCATAAAGCCATCAGCCACTACCAGCCCTACCCCGCCGCCCCCCAGCCCCGACAGTGAGCCAGGAAGGAACTCAGGATGGAGACAAAGGGGCTGCTGCCTGCCAAGCCCTCAGTCACTGCAGCCACCCCCCAAAACGGTGCACCCTGGGGGCGGTGGCGGGGGTGGGGGGGGGACTCAGGATGAGAAAGAACAAGATACTGGTCCTAGATAGTCAAGGTGCACAGCAAAGAAATGATTTCAATGAGCCCAGACTCTTGCGTCTTCACATACCCAGAAAAGTGCTAAATTCATTAACTTGAGATGTCTGGATTTCTTTTTTTTTTTTTTTTTCCTTTTATTTTTTTGTATGTTGGCCACACCAAGTGGCATGCGGGATGCTTCCCGGACCAGGAATCGAACCCATGCCTCTGCAGTGAAAGGTCCAAATCCTAACCACTAGGCCACCAGGGAACTCCCTGGTTTTCTTTAGTTAACAGTAATCCTTTTGCTGTTCCAACTACCTGGGTTTTGTTGCAAAACTTCTCTGTATCCTGGTTCCTCCCTTACCTCTTTGGAGCAGTCCCTCAGAGCGATCTGAGAAGCTGTCTTCTGGGCTTGGGTCCTCAGAACATCTGCCAAATAAAACATAATTCTCAACATTTAGGTTGTGCATTTTTTTTCCGTCGCCAAGCTTAAGGAATAAATAATAAACGGGCACTGTAGACTGGGCACCCACACTTACGAACAGAGTGAGGCAGCTCTTCTTCTTTTGAGGGTGCCCCACTCTGACTGCTACTCCCCCAGCCCCCAGCTGTCACCACCACCCTGAATTTTGTGGTAATTCTTCATAACTTGTATTATATATTATTTATTACTAAGCAGGGTTGGGTGTAATTCTGCCTCCTTTGAAATTTCAGAAACTATTCCTGGAATTACCCTGAAAAGCCTTTCCTGTGGTGTGTGTGTGTCTATGTGTTATTACCAGGCTCTGTTCAACCGAGTGTGTGCAGTTTCTTTTCTTTTTTTAAAACAATTAATTAATTAATTTTATTTTTGGCCGCGTTGGGTCTTCATTGCTGCGCGCAGGCTTTCTCTAGTTGCAGCGAGCGGTGGGCTACTCTTCCTTGTGGTGCACGGGCTTCTCATTGCGGTGGCTTCTCTTGTTGCGGAGCACGGGCTCTAGACTCGCGGGCTTCAGTAGTTGTGGCGCGTGGGCTTCTGTAGTTGTGGCGCACGGGCTTAGCTGCTCCACGTTATGGGGGATCTTCCCGGACCAGGTCTCAAACCCGTGTCCCCTGCATTGGCAGGCGAAGTCTCAACCAGTGCACTACCAGGGAAGTCCCTGTGTATAGTTTCTTAAGCTCACCTAGTGTTTCCCTCAGAGAAAACTGCACCCAAACAAATGTGAACTTCATGTTATGCTCAATTCGCTCACTTATATGGAAGTCATCTTGTACCCCATCTGTGCTCAAAACGCAGGTGTTCAGGCAGCCCTGACAGTGCCTGTCCTGGACTAAGAATGGTGCCTGCCCCATCAGTAAACAAAGGATGCTGGGGCTGGCCAACCAGCAGCCCCTGCAGCCGCCCTCAGCGGTGCACCCTGGGGCGATTCAGGATGGAGAAAAGCAGAATACTGGCGCTAGATGGTTAAGGTGCATAGCAAAGGAATGATTTCAATCAGCCCAGACTAAAACAGAATACAGGGACTTCCCTGGTGGTCCAGTGGGTAGGACTCCGCGCTCCCAAGGCAGGGGGCCCGGGTTCGAGCCCTGGTCTGGGAAGATCCCAAATACCGCGGAGCAACTAGGCCCGTGAGCCACAACTACTGGGCCTGCGCGTCTGCAGCTTGTGCTCCGCAACAGGAGAGGCCGCGACAGTGAGGGGCCCGCGCACCGCGATGAAGAGTGGCCCCCGCTCGCCGCAACTAGAGAAGGCCCTTGCGCAGAAACGAAGACCCAACACAGCCTTAAAGAAAGAAAGAAAGAAAGAAAGAAGCTTTCATTTTAAAAAACAAAAAAAGAAGACTCATACAGGGACTTCCCTGGTGGCTCAGTGGTTAAGAATCTGCCTGCCAATGCAGGGGACACAGGTTCGATCCCTGGTCCAGGAAGATCCCACAGGCCGCGGAGCAACTAAGCCCATGTGCCAAAACTACTGAGCCTGTGCTCTAGAGCCCACGAGCCGCAATTACTGAAGTCCGTGCGCCTAGAGCCTGTGCTCGGCAACAACAGAAGCCACCTCAATAAGAAGCCTGCACACCGCAACGAAGAGTAGCCCCTGCTCGCTGTAACCAGAGAAAGCCCACACGCAGCAACGAAGACCCAACGCAGCCAAAACTAACTAAATAAATAAATTTATTAAAAAAAAAAAAAAGAAGACTCATACAGGGGACTTCCCTGGTGATCCAGTGGTTAAGACTCCATGCTTCCACTGCAGGGGGCGCGGATTTGATCCCATGCTGCACGGCATGGCCAAAAACAAAAACTCATACAAAAGAGTGTTGGCGAAGATGTGGAGAAAGTGGACCTCATGCACTGCTGGTGGGAATGTTAAACTGTGCAGCCACTGTGGAAAAGTCTGGCAGTTCCCCAAGAAGTTAAACATGGAGTTACAAGAGAAATGAAAACAGATGTCCATACAAAAACTTGTACCCAAATGTTCACAGCAGCATGATTCACAACAGCCAAAAAGTGGAAACAACCCAAATGTCCATCAATTGGTGAACAGATAAACACTATGTGTCCATCCATACAATGGAATATTACTCAGCCATGAAAAGGAGAGAAGCACTGACACTCACTACAACATGGATGGACCCTGAGAACACGATGCTCAGTGAGAGAAGCCAGACACAGAAGGACACACAGTGTGTGATTCCATTGATGTAAAACATCCAGAGCAGACTTCCCTAGTGGCGCAGTGGTTAAGATTCTGCCTGTCAATGCAGGGGACATGGGTTTGATCCCTGGTCCGGGAAGATCCCACATGCCGTGGAGCAACTAAGCCCATGTGCCACAACTACTGAGCCCACACGCCGCAACTACTGAGGCTGCATGCTGTAACTACTGAGGCTGCATGCTGCAACTACTGAAGCCCGCACACCTAGTGCCTGTGCGCCACAACAAGAGAAGCCACTGCAATGAGCAGCCCACGCACCGCAACGAAGAGTAGCCCCTGCTCGCCACAACTAGGGAAAGCCCATGCGCAGCAACGAAGACCCAATGCAACCAAAAATAATAATAATAAAATAAAATAAAAATAATTTTTAAAAATTAAAAAAAAAAAAACCATCCGGAACAGGCAAATCTACAGAGAGTGCATCTGTGGTTGTCAGGGGCTGGGGAAGGAGGGTGGGGACTGACTACTAATGGGCAGGGGGTCTTGTTTTGGGGGTGATGAGAATGTTCTGGAACTAGAACAGCGGTGATGGCTGCACAACCCTGTGAATATACTATAAACAAGTGAATTGGACAGTTTAAAATGGTGACTTTTATCATATGTGAATTATATCTCAACTTTAAAATGTTAGAAAGAAAGAAAGAAACGGCTGGACAAAGGTGAGTAAAACCAGGCAAACCCCATAGAGATATCTTAAAACATGGGCCCCAAAATGTGAAGGGAAATGTGGGGAAGCAGCATCCACCACTGGGTAGAGAACAGGGCTGGTGTTGACCTCCGAGGGGTCTGCTGATGTTGGCAACAACGGGTAGAAATGGCAAATACTTTTTTTTTTTTAATTTAGTTTTTTTAATTTAGTTTTTCCTCCAGGTGCCCTGGAGAATTTTTCCATCCAGAGTCCCTGACTCTTCTTGGTCCCACTGGGAGATCATGGGAGGTCTGTGCGGCTTCCTGATCGCACAGGAAGATGCGGGATGGATGGTGTAGGAGGACGCAGCCCCAAACTACAAATCCTTCCCAGACTGGAGCCGATACTGCCGTCTCCAGGGCTCCGAGGATTGGCAAATGTGACTCTAGACCTGCCAACGGGGACCCAAACTTCTCTGGACACAAGTGATGGTTTTCACGGGACCAAATCCCCCAGCCGCCCTCACCCTGCACGCCAAGGGGATCAGGAAGCAGGAGGTCGAGTCACTGCTGGGGAAACGTGGCCGCCTGGGGAGGGCTCTTCACTGAGGGCAGGTCCCGGTGCTGTTGCCACGGCTCCCGAATCTGGGGAAGACTCTAGCAAGAGCAGAAGCCAAATAAACACACCTTGCCTTAAGGTGTGAACCTGCCTGTTCTCACCCAGGTGAGCTTGCCCCTGGACACGGGGACATGTCTGGCGACCTCTGGGATTGTTACCACTGGGGGGCTCCCGGCATCGAGGGGGCGGGGCCAGGGATGCCACTCCAAACCCCGCAGCGCCCAGGACGGCCCCCATGTCAGCAGTGCCGGGGAGCCCTGGCCCAGGGAACGTGGAGGAGTGGACGATGTTACCAAGCAAGGCCAGGTCTCCAGCATCATTTCTCCGTGGACATTCGTTTGGGAAGGATTCGGCAACACCCACCCCTTGGGGTGAAGTCCACAGCCACATCCTCAAACACTCCTGAGTCCTACGCCACCCCACATGCCTACGGGGCTGGCTGAGGAGGGGAACCAGCACACGCAGCGTTGTTCTGAGCTCGCCCTCCAACCTGGCCGGCACTGTGGGCGCCTGACGGTGATCGCCTACCAGCTGGAGGTTCCAGAATCTCTCTGATGCAGGTCTGGAGGCTGAACGTGGCTCTCTGCTGTCAGACCGGCTCGTCCCACCTCACCCGGACCTGTCCCGGGTCCACACAGGCCCAGGCCCACTGAGGGCATGGAGGGAACACCCAGGGAATAAGTCAACATTCCCCCACGGGGACCACGAGTTCTTGGGACGTTGGGGCCTCACAGCTCCTTCTGTGTCCCCACAGGACCTCAGGACATGCAGCAACTAGTCGGCTAAAAAGAGGTGTGAGAGAGACCCCGTGTGTCAGGGCAGCCCCTCCAGCCCCTAAGAGGCCCAGGGACTTGAGGGAAACCGGAGCCCGGCCTTGGCTGGCTGCCGACTCCAGCCCGGGGAGGAGAGGCGTCCACCCTTGAGAAAATGGAAAGTCCTGGGACTTCCCTGGTGGTCCAGTGGTTAAGACTATGCTTTCCAGTGCAGGGGGTGTGGGTTCCATACCTGGTCGGGGAGCTAAGATCGCACATGCCTCGCGGCCAAAAAACCAAAACATAAAAACAGAAGCAACAGTGTAACAAATTCAATAAAGACTTTAAAAGTGGTCCACATGAAAAAAATCTTAAAAAAAAGAAAATGGAAAGTCCTTCTGAAGGAGGAGGGATTTTCCACTCATTCACTTACAACCAACTCATCAGAAGCCCAGCAAACATCCCATCTTCTACTGGGTTCCCCTCATGCAGAGGACAAGATCCTGAGCAGGCAGGGCTGGAGGGAGTTGGGGAGACAGAGGCCAGGTGACCCCACACATCCCCAAGTCCTCCAGGCCACCACACTCCTACCCCCAGAGACCTGTGGCCTCATCACACCCAGGGCCCACCCACACAGCCCATGGAAGGGGTGACAATATCCCCGGTGTGCACGGGAGGAGACCAGCTCAGAGAGATCGGTTGTTTAAGGGGGCAAATGAACTTTCGAGTGGGGTTCTGGAGTTGCACCCTCAGAAAATGCCCTCCCCAACTCAGACATCAGCCAGCTGGGCGCCTGGGCCTCCATCTGGCCAGCCTCTGGCAGGACCATGCAGCATCCCCACCGAGGGAAGGTGCCCACACCAAGACCAGGGACTCACCTCACTCGGGGTGCCAGTCAGCAGCTGCCATCTGGTGAGAACATCCGTACCACTGTTGCTGGGCTCAGCAGCAGCAATGCCAGAATGTTCCCCTTCATGGCCCTGTGGCCTCTCAGGGAATGGTGGTTTCTGGGTCCTGTCTGAGCCATCAGTCACTAACGCCAGCCCCGAACTGGTCCCCATCCCAGGGGAAGAGGCTTAACATGAAAACCACCCCAAGTTTAAGATAGGGCACAGTCTTATTAATAATAAAAGACGCCACCCCTCAGCAATGATGACACACCAGATGGGCTGGGAACTTGGCACAGGAGAGTTCAGTAAATTTCATAATAATCCAGTGCCTGCTCAGGCTGCCATAACAGAATCCACAGACTGGGCACTAATCCCATCATGGGGCCCCACCCTCATGACTAATGACCTCCCAAAGGCCCCATCTCCCAACACCATCCCACGGAAGGGAGGGAGTAGGAGTCAGCATGAACTTGAGGGGACACATTCAGTCTACAGCAGATACTAAGCGTGGATATAAAAGGATGATAAAAGCAACAGAGTTCAAAGTGGCCAAATACTGCACTGAAGTGTCAGAGAGTAGAATGAACTTTATCAGGACCATGCAAGGGAACTATGCAGTGGTGCAAACAGGTGAGACTCCATATGGACATGGAAATTTGGCCACGTGGGAGAACAAAGGGAAGAGAGGGGGTGAATGTTCCCAGAACTGAAAGAACTCTGGACAGAGTGCTCCCTCGGGCCCCCCTCCTGGCTGCCACTGCACAGCCTCTTCTGTCTTAGGTCCTAAGTCTCTCTTTGCAATCAGGACAATGACTGCTACCCCTGGTGAGCAGGACAGTTTGTCCATTCCCAAAGGCTCTTCCGCCTATTTCTGCTACCCACACTCCCCCCCCGCAAGTCATCCTCTCCCCATCGCCATCACCAACTTCCTCTCCGGTCTCTGTCACGTCCCCCTCCCCTGTTCACTCCCCTTCTCCCTCTGGTGCTACCTAGCACCCTAGGATCTGCATCATTCCGGGTCCCAAAGTCCCCAACAAGGACACTCCCAGTGCTCTGTCCTCCACACCCTGGACTCCTCACCGCCTAACCCTCCCCCCAACTCCCATGGCCTCTGCTCCTGCCTTGTCATCACCCGCCAGGGTCCCCCCTCTGCTGCAGGTCAAATTGTGTCCTCCAAAAAGAAATATTCAAAGCCCAACCCCTGGCACCTGAGAAGTGGGCTTTATTTGGAAACAAGTCATGGCAGATTTCATTAGTTGAGATGAAGTCATACTGGAGTAGGGTGGGCCTTTATCTAATGACTGGTGACCTTATAAGAGGGAAACCCGACATAGACACACAAGGAAACGGCCATATGAAGGGACTTCCCTGGTGGTCCAATGGATAAGACTCTGCGCTCCCAACGCAGGGGGGCCAGCTTTGATCCCTGGTCAGGAACTAGATCCCACATGCTGCAACTAAGACCCGGTGCAGCCTAAATAAAAAAATAAATATTAAAAAAAAAGGCCACATGAAGGTGCTGGCAGAGACTGGCATGATGGTCTACAAGCCAAGGAGCACCAAGGGATTGCCGGCCACCAGAAGCTGGAGGAGACAGGAAGCATCCTCTTTCAGAGCCTTCAGACACCTGCTGACACCTTAATAAGCTCCTCTTGTTTGATGCCATCTGAGTTGGTGGTCCTTTGTTACGGCAGCCCCAGCCTAGGGGCCCTTCCTCTCAGCGCTCACCCACGCTCAGATCATTTTGATTTCAAACGAAAACTTTCAGCTGACTCCCTCTTCCCTCCTGCTATGTCTCTCTTCCGGCACCCACAGGCCACCTGAAAGGCCCTGGCGCCAGCCGAGCTCTCCCAGATGTGATCTGTACCCACCTGTGCAACTGAGACACAGCACTTCCACCTGCAACCTCAACATCCCCACAATCCATGAAAGAAAGGATTGATAGGGACTTCCCTGGTGGTGCAGTGGTTAAGACTCCACGCTCCCAATGCAGGGGGCCCGGGTTCAATCCCTGGTCAAGGAACTAGATCCCACATGCATGTCACAACTAAGAGTTCGCATGCCACAACTAAGGAGCCGGCGAGCCGCAACTAAGGAGCCCATGTGCCACAACTAAGACCCAGCACAACCAAATAAATACATAAACATTTTTTTTTAAGTTTTTTTTCTTTTAATTAATTAATTATTTTATTTTTGGCTGCATTGGGTCTTCGTTTCTGTGCGAGGGCTTCCTCCAGCTGCGGCATGCGGGGGCCACTCTTCATCGCGGTGCGCGGGCCTCTCAGTGTCGCGGCCTCTCTCGTTGCGGAGCACAAGCTTCAGACACGCAGGCTCCAGACGCGCAGGCTCAGTAGTTGTGGCTCACGGGCCTAGTTGCTCTGCGGCATGTGGGATCTTCCCAGGCCAGGGCTCGAACCCGTGTCTCCTGCATTGGCAGGCAGACTCCCAACCACTGCGCCACCAGGGAAGCCCCCCATAAACATTTTTTTAAAAAAAGGTTTGACAAGCTGGACTTCCTGCCCTGTGACAGGTGCTGCTAAGAGAATGAGAAGACAAGCCACAGACTGGGAGAAAAAAAATCTGCAAAACACACATCTGATACAGGACTTGTGTTGAAAATATACAAAGCATGCTTCAAACGCAACAATAAGGAAACAAATGACCCAATCTAAAAATGGGCAGAAGACCTAAACAGACACCTCAGCAAAGAAGATACCAATGAGCATATGAAAAGATGTTCCACATCCTGTGTCATCAGGGAAATGCAAATCAAAATGAGAAACCACTACACATCTATAAGCATGGCCAAAATCCAGAATACTGACACCACGAAGTGCTGACAAGGATGTGGAGCTACAGGAACTCTCATCCATTGCTGGTGGGAATGCAATGTGGTCCAGCCACTCTGGAAGGTTGGCGATTTCACAGGTTGGTGATTTCTTACAAAACTAAACATACTCTCACCATATGATCCAGCAATGGCACTCCCTGGTATTTATCCAAAGGAGCTGAAAACTTATATCCACACAAAAACTTGCACATGGATGTTTACAGCAGCCTTATTTGTAACTGACCAAAACTGGGAGCAACAAAGATATCCTTCAGTAGGTAAATGGATAAAGTATGGTACATCCAGACAATGGAACGTTATTCAGTGATAAAGAGAAATGAGCTATCAAGCCACAAAAAGACACGGAGAAACCTCAAATGCATATTACTAAGTTAAAGAAGCCTATCTCAAAAGGCTACACACTATGATTCCAACTCTAGGGCATTCTGAAAAAGGCAAAACTATGGAGACAATAAAAAGATCAGTGGTTGGACTTCCCTGGTGGCGCAGTGGTTAAGAATCCGCCTGCCAATGCAGGGGACATGGGTTCAAGCCCTGGTCCAGGAAGATTCCACATGCCGCGGAGCAACTAAGCCCGTGCGCCACAACTACGGAGCCTGCGCTCTAGAACCTGTGAGCCACAACTACTGAGCCCACGTGCCACAACTACTGAAGCCCGCATGACTAGAGCCCGTGCTCAGCAACAAGAGAAGCCACCTCAATGAGAAGCCTGCACACTGCAATGAAGAGTAGTCCCCGCTCGCCACAACTAGAGAAAGCCCACGCGCAGCATCGAAGACCCAATGCAGCCAAAAATTAAGAAAAAAAAAAACTTAAAAAAAAAATCAGTGGTTGCCAGGGGTTGGGGGAGGGAGGGATGAAGAGGTGGAGCACAGGGGATTTTTAGGGCAGTGACCCTATTCTGTATAATACAATAATGATGGACACGTGCCATTATACATGTGTCGAAAACCACTGAACTGTACAAAGCCAAGGGTGAAACCTAATGTCAACTAAGAACTTTAGTTAATAATAATGTATCTGGATAAACAACAAGGTCCTACTGTATAGCACAGGGAACTATAATTAATATCCTGTGATAAAACATAATGGAAAAGAATATTAAAAGAAAGAATGTCTATACGTGTATAACTGAGTCACTTTGCTGTACAGCAGAGACTGGCACAACATTTTAAATCAACTATACTTCAATAAAAAAATGTTAAAATTAATAATGTATCAATATCAGCTCATCAATTGTAACAAATGTACCACATGAATGCAAGGCAGGGAAACTGTGTGTGTGTGTGTGTGTGTGTGCGTGCGTGCATGCGTGCGTGTGTGTGTGTGTGTGTGTGGTGGGCAAAGGGTATGTGGGAACTTTCTGTACCTTCTGCTCAAATTTTCTACAAACCTAAAACTGCTCTAAAAGATAAGGTTCGTTAATTTTAAAAAATTTTAACCAATTAAGATTATATATATATCACAAAAAAAGAAAACTACAGGCCAGTATCATTGATGAAAAATAGATGCAAGAATCCTCAACAAAATACTAGCAAACCGACTCCAACAATACATCAAAAGGATCATACACCATGATCAAGTAGGATTTATCCCAGGGATGCAAAAATTCTTCAGTATCCACAAATCAATCAATGTGATACACCACATTAACAAACTGAAGAATAAAAACCATATGATCACCTCAAGAGGTGCAGAAAAAGCTCTTCATAAAATTCAACATCCATTTATGATAAAAACTCTCCAGAAAGTGGGCATAGAGGGACTATATCTCAATATAATAAAGGCCATATATGACAAACCCATAGCTAACATCATACTCAATGGTGAAAAGCATTTCCTCTAAATCAGGAACAAGACAAGGATGCCCACTCTCGCCACTTTTATTCGACATAGTTTTGGAATTCCTAGCCACAGCAATCAGAGGAGACAAAGTAATAAAAGTAGTGCAAATTAGAAAAGAAGAAGTAGAAGTAAAACTGTCACTGTTTGCAGACGACATGATACTCTATGTACAAAATCCTAAAGATGCCACCAGAGAATTACTAGAACTCATTAATGAATTAGGTAAAGTTGTGGGATACAAAACTAATACACAGAAATTTTACTTCTATACACTAACAATTAAATAGCAGAAAGAGAAATTAAGGAAACAATCCCATTTACCACTGCATCGAAAAGAATAAAATACCTAGGAATAAACCTACCTAAGGAAGCAAAAGACTTGTACTCTGAAAACTATAAGATACTGATGAAAGAAATCAAAGAGGACAGAAACAGATGGAGAGATATACCATGTTCTTGGATGGGAAGAATTAATATTGTTAAAATGATCATACTACCCAAGGCAATCTATAGATTCAATGCAATCTCTATCAAATTACCAATGGCATTTTTCACAGAACTAGAACAAAACTTTTAAAATTTGTATGGAAACACAAAAGATCCCAAAAAACCAAAGCAATCTTGAGAAAGAAAAACAGAGCTGCAGGAATCAGGCTCCCTGACTTCAGACCATACTACAAAGCTACAGTCATCAAAACAGTATGGTAAGGGCACAAAGACAGAAACATTAAATCAATGGAACAGGATAGAAAGCCCAGAAATAAACCCATGCACTTATGGTCAATTAATCTATGACAAAGGAGGCAAGAATATACAATGGAGAAAAGACAGTCCCTTCAACAAGTGGTGCTGGAAAAACTGGACATCTACACATAAAAGAATCAAATTAGAACATTCTCTAACACCATGTACAAAATAAACTCAAAATGGATTAAAGATCTAAATGTAAGACCGGATACTATAAAACTCCTAGAGGAAAACAGGCAGAACACTCTTTGACATAAATCGCAACAATATTTTTTTGGATCTCTGTCCTAGAGTAATAGAAATAAAAATAAACAAATGGGACCTAATTAAACTTAAAAGCTTTTGCTCAGCAAAGGAAATCATGAACAAAATGAAAAGACAACCTACAGAATGGGAGAAAATATTTGCAAATGATGTGACCCAGAAGGGATTAATTTCCAAAATATCCAAATGGCTCATACAGCTCTATATATAAAAAAAAATAAAAATAAAAAAATAGGCAGAAGATCTAAATAGACATTTCTCCAAAGAAGATGTACAGATGGCCAAAAAGCACATGAAAAGATGCTCAACATCACTAATTATTAGAGAAATGCAAATCAAAACTACAATGAGATATCACTTCACACCAGTCAGAATGGCCATCATCAAAAAGTCTACCAATAATAAATGCTAGAGAGGGTGTGGAGAAAAGGGAACCCTCCTACGTTGTTGGTAGGAATATAAATTGGTGCAGCCACTATGGAAAACAGTATGGAGGGTCCTTTAAAAAGTAAAAATACAGTTACCATGTGATCCAGCAATCCTGCTCCTGGGTATATATCCAGACAAAACCATAATTTGAAAAGATACACATACCCCAATGTTCATAGCAATAGCCAAGACATGGAAGCAACCTAAGTGTCCCTCTACACATGAATGGATAAAGAAGATGCAGTACATATATACAATGGAATACTACTCAGCCATAAAAAAGAATGAAATATTGGCATTTGCAGCAACATGGATGGACCTAGAGATTATCATGCTAAGTGAAGGAAGTCAGACAGAGAAAGATAAATATCATATGATATTGCTTATATGTGGTATCTAAAAAAAAAAAAAAAAAGAGATACAAGTGAACTTACTTACAGAACAGAAACAGACTCACAGACATAGAAAACAAACTTATGGTTACCAAAGGGGAAGGTGGGGAGGAATAAATTAGGAGTTTGTGATTAAAATATATATACTACTGTATATAAAATAGATAACCAATAAGGTCCTACTGTAGAGCACAGGGAACTATACTCAATATCTTGTAATAATCTATAATGGAAAATAATCTTAAAAAGAATAGATATATATGTATATGTATAACTGAATCACTTTGCCATACACCTGAAACTACACAACATTGTAAATCAACTATATTTCAACAAAAATTTTTAAAAATTATATGATACATACTGCTTTGTAACATTTTCATTTAATAGTATATATTGAACACTTTCCTCTGTCATCAGATAATCTAAAATACAATTTTAATGACTGGTTCATAGTCTTTCAAAAAAGATAGCTATGTGAAATACAATACCATTTACATTTATATAAACTTTCAAAGCCACAGAAGAATTCCACACACTGCTCAAGGATGCTCACTCAGGTAGTAAAAGTGTAACAACATAAACAGAAAGACTCACAGACGCTAAACCCTGCTTACCTCTGGGGAGAGTGGAAGGGGTTTCAAAGGGAGCTTCAAATACATGTTTTATATTTTTATGCAGCCAAAATGCCACACTGTTCAATTTTATTAAACCTGGGTGGCAAATATGCGAGGGATTTGTTTTATTGGTCTCTGAACTTTCCTTTGTTTGAACTATTTCACACTCAACAAGAAATAAAATGCAGATGGAAGGAAATGGTTTAAATGCCCGAACACAAGATTCAAAAATTAAATTGGCTTTTGAAAGTAATTTGTGATGAAACCGAATAGTAATGAGGATGTGCTGTTTGTCAGAAATTGGTCTGCACCCTTTTGCACGTGCGATGGATGATGATAAAAATCTCAGCTGCACTAATACAATACTTGCCAGGTGCCGACACTGCCGGAAATGCTTCTGTGTTAGCCCATCAGGGCCTCCCCAGGCAAAGACCACCAGGCACATGCCTGTGGTTGAACAGAGTGGGTTTATCACTCCCTGCAGCCAGGAAGAACACATAGCATAAGGAATCATGGCGTTGCTCTAAGAGGGTGCTAGAAAAGACTTACAGTGATTTGGCTTAGGTGCGGTGATACTGAGGGAATTCCCTGAGCCAGTGGTTAGGACCTGGTGCTTTCACTGCTGGGGGCACAGTTTCCATCCCTGGTTGGGGAACTAAGATCTCGCAAGCGGAGGTGGGGGCAAAAAAAAGAAAAAGAAAAAGAAAGAAAGAAACTAGGTTTGGTGATATTGAGGAAGGCTTAAAGAGAGCCAGGCTTGGGCTTCCCTGGTGGCACGGTAGTTAAGAATCCGCCTGCCAATGCAGGGGACACAAGTTCGAGCCCTGGTCCGGGAAGATCCCACATGCCGCGGAGCAACTAAGCCCGTGCGCCACAACTACTGAGCCTGCGCTCTAGAGCCCACGAGCCACAACTACTGAAGCCCGCGCGCCTAGAACCCGTGCTCCGCAACAAGAGAAGCCACCGCAAGAAGCCCGCGCACTGCAAAGAAGAGTAGCCCCTGCTCTCCACAACTAGAGAAAGCCGGAGTGCAGCAACGAAGACCCAGCACAGCCAAAAATAAATTAATTAATTAAATTTAAAAAAAAAATAAGAGAGAGAGAAAGAGAGAGAGAGCCGGGCTTTGCTCTACATTGGATGCTGTCAGGAGACTGGGGTAATCTGATTGGGAATATCATCTCCAGGAGGAGGAAATTGAAGCTGTGTTTGGCAAAGAAGCAGTTTTCACTCCTACTAGCCAAGAAAGGGGATGGGATGATCCTTTTTGTGATATGGGCGATGTTTTTGATGAGTCTGTGTTCCAAGAATTACAGAATGTTCTACGTTTGTCCATCAGGGTCATGGGGTGGCCTTGCCTGACGTCCACGTCCCGTTAAAAACAGGAGACATCTCTGCCCCGCTGTGCTGGGGCTGGCTCCCCACTGTCGCGAGCTGCTTTTCTCCTTCATTTAATCATCAGGACAACCTAACAGTCAGATACTATTGTTGTGAAGCCCACTTTACAGTTGAAACAGGGACAAAGAAGTTAAGTAGTCGGCTCTAAGTTAAGTAGCCGACTACTAAAGCTAAAAAGCGGTAGTGGGCAGGAATTGATTCCCGCGAATCTGGTTCCAAAATCCACATCCTTACCCACCCCACAGCCTGCCCATACCTCAGCACTACAAGCCCTTGGTTATGACCAAGTGTTCACAGCTGCCCATTTCTTAACCTCTGGTTTGTCTTGACCAAAACTTTAGGTAGGCTTCTCTCCTTCCCAGAGGACCCTGGATCTGTGCCCAAGCCTGAGCAAGCAATGAAAAAGTGGCCCGTGGCCCCCCCTTATCAGCTCCTCCTGGGGACCCGCTGACCACACCCAGACTACTCTTCTGCAGACATCTCTGGTCGTTTCCCCTTAAAGGATTCTGGTTATCTCTGCTTGCCCTTTCTTACCTTATTTTTTAAAGGCTTCTGTTTGATTTTGAGACTCTTGCAGATTTCTGAGATCGGAGCGTTCTACTAACTGCGAGTTTTTCTTCTACATAAAGTCTCTCCCTATCTAAGTCTGGACAGGTAAATAATGACAACAGCAGTACTAATAGATTAACAACGTCGGCACTTAACAGCACGACGTGCAGGGAACACGTCTGGGGCCTCTCTTAGATTAATTCCCCTATTTTTAAAGAGGGAAACTGGGACTTCCCTGGTGGTGCAGTGGTTAAGAATCCGCCTGCCACTGTAGGGGACACGGGTTCAAGCCCTGGTCCGGGAAGATCCCACATGCCATGGAGCAACTAAGCCCGTGCGCCACAACTACTGAGCCTGCGTGCCGCAACTACTGAAGCCCACACGCCTAGAGCCCGTGCTCCGCAACAAAGAGAAGCCACGGCAATGAGAAGCCCGCGCACCACAACGAAGAGTAGCCCCCGCTCACCGCAACTAGAGAAAGCCCACGTGCAACAATGAAAACCCAACGCAGCCGAAAATCAAATAAATAAATAGGGAAACTGAGGCACTGGGAGGGGGCGCAACTCGCCCACCATGGCAGTGGGACCCCAGACCGGCGCCGGCAGAGGAGTCTGGCGGCGGGACCATCGGGGCTCTCGGACTCCCGGGATGAAAACATCGGGAGCCCCTACCTAGGTCCCCGAGGTCTACCGGCCTTCGGAGCTACCTCCACGGGTCAGGAGACGGTGTCAAAACGACCCTACCCGCTGCCCTTAGAGCTCCGCCCTGGCCTGTGACCGCCCCACCCCTCGCCGAGCCCCCCTGGCCTCGGAGAGCTGGGGCCGCGCCCAGCGGTGGCGGGAGCTACCACCACCACTCCGATGCCAGAAGAGATGGGACGTTCCCGGAATTGGCAGAACCTCTGGGGTGGGAGGGGCGAGCAGCATCCTCCGATCATGGGCGGAAGCACTGGAGTTGCCCACTGCAACGCGATTGGGCTCTAGGACAGAATCCGTGCACCTAGGGCGTGTTTTGAGGCTGAGACCGCCCCATGGGCGTGGCTGTATCTGCCCCCGCCCTTCTGGGGGCGTACCTAACAGATGACGCTCCCTCAGGGGTGTGGTTTCTATTTGTCTCCACCTCTGCGTCGTGGTTTTTGGTTTTTTCCCACCCCCCCCCCACCCCCGCGTGCTCGAGGAAGTTTTACTTTTCTGCATGTTTATAAGGCTATCAAACGATATGCCCATATTCAGGATTTTCTCTTAATTGTTTTACAAAAATGGGATCGTTTCATACACATTACTATGCAACTAGCTTTAAAAAAAAAAAAAACAACAACTAAATAATACAATGATAATCTGCCCAAACCAAAGCATAGGGTCTCTCTGAAGGCTAAGGACTTTTTGTGGCAATCCATTGTCAATAAAAAGATCCTCTCAGTCCCAACACCCTGTCCCCCAGCGCTCTCCCCAAAGAAAAACATTGTCACCAGCGTTTTATGTAACGTTTCAAAGACTTTCTGTGTATGCACAAACAAAAATGCGGCTGATTCCTCTAATAAATACTCATTAAGCATCTACTATGTCCCGGACCGTTCTCTGCACTGGACAGTATGGTGGTAAATGACCGCAAAAATCCCTTATCCTTCTTAGATTCCAGTGAGGAGGGACAAGAAATAACCATATTGGGAATTCCCTGGCCGTCCAGTAGTTAGGACTCCATGCTTCCACTGCCAGGGGCCCGGGTTCAATCTTTGGTGGGGGAACTAAGATCGCACAAGCCTCTGGGCAAGGCCAAAAAAATAAACAATGGATGCAACTAGAGATTATCATACTAAGTGAAGTAAGTCAGAAAGAGAAAGACAAATACCAAATAATATCACTTATATGTGGAATCTAAAATATGGCATAAGTGAACCCATCTACAAAACAGAAACAGACTGACCGACATAGAGATCAGACTTGTGGTTACCAAGGGTGTGATTTGGGGGTTGATAGATGCAAACTATTACATTTAGAATGGATAAGCAACAAGGTCCTAATGTATAGCACAGGGAACTATATTCAATATCCTGATAAACCATAATGGAAAAGAATTATAAAAAAAGAATGTACATATATGTGTACGTATTTGTGTAACTGAGTCACTCTGCTATACAGCAGAGACTGGCACAATACTGTAAATCAACTATACTTCAATTAAAAATAAAGAAATAACCATATTAACAAATAGCACATATAATAAATATAATATATCCCAGTATGGGGGCACATGTCAAGGGCACAGTACACAGGTAAGGAACAGGGGAGTGTCTGTGAGCACCTGTCCCTCTGCTGCCTCTCCCAGGCCCAGCACAGCTGTTTGATTCCCATCACACACAGGGAAGCCTCCGCTCTGCCCTGACCCCCACCTCACCCACACCCCACCTCCCCAGAGAGCCAGCCCCAACCTTTTCCAGGTTCTAGAAGGAATGCTTCTGGTGCTGAAGGGCTCACCCAGGGTGACTGAACAGGGGTTGGGGCAAGGCTGGGGATGTGTTTACATGATCTAGAAACTGAAAAGCCAATCCACAGAATAGGATGAAATAATTGGAAATCATATATCTGATAGGGGAATTGTATCTAGAATGGATTTTTAAACACTCCTAAAACTCAAGAATAAAAAGATAAGTTATCCAATAAAAGTGGGCAAAGGAGCTAAAGAGACATTTCTCCAAGAAAGATACACAGGGAGCCAATAAACACATGAAAAGCTGCTCAACGCCATGAGCCACCAGGGAAGTGCAAACCCAAACCACGACGAGGTTATCACTCACACCCACTAGGGCAGTTAGAATCAAAAAGTCAAATAACAACGAGTCTTGGTGACATGTGGAGAAATCAGAATCCTCATTCACCGCTAGTGGGAATGTAAAATGGTGTAGCTGCTATGGAAAAAGGTCTGGCAGTTCCTCAAGTGAGTAAACATACAGTTACCACATGACCCAGCAATTCCACTCCTAGGGATCTAGCAAAAGAGTTGAGAACAGCTTCAAACACATACTTGTACACAAATGTTCTCAACAGCCAAAAGGTGTTAGCCACCCAAGTGTCCATCAGCAGATGAATGGATAAACATGGGGTCCATCCTTACACAGGAATATTATTCAGCCTTAAAAAGGAAATTCTGACATATGCTACAACATGGATGAACCATGAAAACATTATAAATGAAGCCAATCACAAAAGACCACATATTGTACGATTCTATTTATATGAAATACCCCAAAGAGGGAAATCTAATAAGACAGAAGTAGATTGGTGGTTGCTTAGGGCTGGGGTAGGGATTGGGGAGATATGGGGTGACAGGTGAAGGGTACAGGGTTTCTTTTTGAGGTAGTTAAGATATTCTTAAAATGACTGTGATGGGAGTTCCCTGGTGGTGCAGTGGTTAAGAATCCGCCCACCAATGCAGGGGACACGGGTTCGATTCCTGGTCCGGAAGATCCCACATGCCACGGAGCAACTAAGCCCATGCGCCACAACTACTGAGCCTGTGCTCTAGAGCCCGCGAGCCACAACTACTGAGCCCACGTGCCACAACTACTGAGCCCGCGCACCTAGGGCTCGTGTTCTGCAACGAGAAGCCACCATAATGAGAAGCCCGAGCTCGCCACAACTAGAGAAAGCCCACACCCAGCAACGAAGACCCAATGCAGCTAAAAATAAATATAAATAAATAAATTTATTTTTAAAAATGACTGTGATGATGGTTGTCCAACTCTGTGAATACGAAAAGCCATTAAAGTGTACAACTTCAAATGGTGAATGGTATGGTATGTGAGTTATATTTCAATGAAGCTTTTTGAAAAAAAATACACACTAAGCTCTTTAAATAAAAACAAGATTTGTGGCTACTGGCTATCGTACTGGTCAGCACATGCCTCCGTGAAAGAAAAACACCAGAAAAATCAGAGCTTGCAGGACACCGAAAACTGCAAGTATTCACTCTGAGAAATCAGACATGGTAGAGAAAAAAAAACTGTGGATTAAAATTGACAGAAGAATCAAATCTTCTTAGCAAAAGTGAGCTCTGCAAAACCTGGCCAGGGAATCTTGCCATAGAAGCAAACTTCAAAAAGATGCAAAGCTAGCTTCGGTGAGTAAGGTGAACCCAGCTAACACAAGTGAGGGCTGACTCAACCCTTTCACCTCACCATGAACTTGAGGGCTGTGTGCTTTCAAGTACTGGCCAGAATTCGTGGGGAAAGCTCGTTTCACACCCCGGGGAGCCACTCCGAGGACAATGTGGCATTTTCTATTACAATTGAAAAT
Organism: Balaenoptera musculus; assembly: GCF_009873245.2. Classification (NCBI taxonomy): domain Eukaryota; kingdom Metazoa; phylum Chordata; class Mammalia; order Artiodactyla; family Balaenopteridae; genus Balaenoptera; species Balaenoptera musculus. The sequence goes on from NC_045787.1 coordinate 168,750,290, forward strand.
GTATCCATCAGTTGTCTTCTTGGGCTTAAAGAACACACGTTGGTACATGCAGAGATCTAAAAACTCACAAAAGCAACTGGAAATTTTGATGGCTTTCAAGGGGCTCAACCAAGTGACATGAGGACTGGCGTGGGAGACCTCTTTTTCACAGTATACCATTTGGTACCATACGTTGCCCAGTTTTTCACAAGGAGAATTTGTTCACTTAACTACACAAATTGAGATAGGCTGGGACCTGGGACCCTTTGCTGCAGTGCTTGCACCTGGACAAACATCTCCTGGAGCACCAGAATCTCCGCAACAGAATACAAAGAAACTATAAGGGACTAAAAATAACTGCATCCAAGCACAGTTGTGGCGAATTCTGAACAAGATACAAAATGACCAAACACCCAGTTGCTACTTCTGAGGTGCTGGGGGAAAAGCAGAGTCCTGAGCATGATACCTGCACACAGCACCACCAAGGGCGTGAGGCCACCTACGCCACCCGTCTGGGGGGACCCATGGACCTGCCCCCCCCATCCCATTTAAAGGACCAGCTCCCCCGCCTCAGGGAGCGAGCAAGGGCCCCTGATACTTGTTTTCTCTCCCTCCCAGCACGAGTCCCAGTAAAGCCCTGCCTGAATTCCTCATCTAGCTTCCTATCAATTTCTATTGATTAAAGAGTCCAAGGAGCCAAGCGGGTAACAAAAGTAAAACACTGAGAAAAAAAATACCACATACAAAGGAGATGTCAGGAACTAATTACATCTTAACATATATACTGGTTCTCTATCAAGGGCAATTTTGCTCCCTGGGGGGGGACCTTGGCAGTGTCTGGAGACAGTTTTGAACGTCAGGACTGATTGGGGAGGGGCTGTCACTGGCGTCTGGTGAGTGGAGGCCAGAGATGCTGCTCAACATCCTACAGCGCACAGGACGGCCCCCCAAAAAGAACTATCTGGTACTGAATGTCAACAGTGCTAAATGTGAGAAACCCTGGGGTATAAAAACTAAACCCCCAAAATAATGTTGAAGGAAGAGGGGGGGAAGCAGGCGATGACTATGCACAGTAGTATTCCGTTGTGGCAGTTTCTAAAAACACACACACACAAAAACAACCAACCAACCAAACAAAAAACCTACATACACAGACTAGAAAGTGACATGTCAAATTACAGATGGCTACCTCTGGGGAGGGAGGGGGACAAATATCTGTACTGTTTTACCAGTGTGTGCAGCAAATACGGCTAAATGTTAAAATCTGTATATTACTTCTGTACATTTCTTTGAATTACTTCATTAAAAAGCAAATATGGAAATGGTGTTTCGTTGAGATTAAGGAATTACTTTGGATCTGGAAGAAAATCATTTCTCTGTGAAAACTCACCACCAATAATAATAACGGTATCATGGTAGCTAATGAATGTCTACTCCACATCATGCATCACTCACTCTAAACAGGGTTTCTCCATATCTGCACTATTAAATAATTTTAGTTGTTTAAGTGCGGCCCCATTCAGGGCAGGGTGTTGAGAAGCATTCCTGGCTTCCACCCACTAGATGCCAGTAGCACCCCACCTCCAACCCCCCCCCCCCAGGTGGTACAAAAATGTCTCCAGATATTGTCAAGTGTCCCTGGGGGTAAAACTGTCCCAGAGTTGAAAAATCACCGCTCTAGACCGTTCATTTGATACTAGAGTCTTTTCTCCCAAGTCCAAGGTCGTAAGTGCTGTCATTCTGCCGCCTGCATTTCAGGGGTCTAAGACTTTAATATGAGGATGACGACCACAATGATGAGCTGACACTAACAATAATCAACACTTTTTTTTTTTTTTTTTTTTTGGCCAAACCTCTTAGCATGCGGGATCTTAGTTCCCCGACAGGTATTGAACCCGGGCCCTCGTCGGTGAAAGCTCAGAGTCCTAACCACTGGACCGCCAGAGAATTCCAATAATAATCCACACTTTACATCCCACACATCACTTGCTAAATGCATGTACTGTTATGTATGTTCGATTTACAGGCTGGAAACAGGCTCTGCGGCTTAGCAACTCGCCTACTACCACCGGAGAGCTGATTAAGGCTTGGGGCCACGACTGGCGCCCAAGACTGGCGCCCAGCTGAGCAGAAGGCCTCACGGGACACGAGTGAGATAGTAAAAATCAGCTGAGAAAGTACCGGCCCTGTCATTCATCATGCTGGGAGGGCGGACGAAGCCAGCTGCAAAATTAGCAGGAAACGTATCCGCCAAGAACACGCTACAGCTGTAAAGTGTCAAAACAGCTCCCTTTTGAGCCATTCCCGTCTACCTCGCTGAATACTCTGTCCATTAAAAGCACAGCTTCTGACCGAAGTCCTATCAGAAGGAAGACAACGTCCCTCTCCTGCCTGTCAGACCTGATTCTCTTGGATACCAAGAATCTGTCTCCATCTCCATCCCGGTGCAGGGCTCAGATAAGGGGTTTCCGGACATACAATCCACAGGCATCTTATCTTTGCGGTTCCCAAGGAAACAGGGCCTGGGTCCACGTCGCCGTCTAGACCCAACGCTGACCCCTCTGCACTGAGCTCAGTTTTGCTCTGAGCCAATGGAAACCAGGCTGCACTTATATCTCACCTACACCCACCCTTCCCCAAAATCCTACAGTGAGTCCGATCCGGGTCCTAAGGCCCAGGGGGTGAGAAGATCCCGCGCCAACCAAAACCCCCAGGGCTCAGCCCCGTCCCACCGGCCTCCACCCGGGCGGGACCTGGGAATTCGCGCTTTTAATGACCCCGCCCCCTACTCTTGGAACTGTGCCCCGCCCTCTGACCCATTCCCACCGCCGCCCGCCACTCCTCCAGCCTCGGCCGACGAGCAGACGCGGGGCCAGGACCTGCGGTGGACAAAGGAAAAACCTCCCTCGGGAGAAGCAGGCTAGCCCGTCAAAGACCCGGCGCCCGCTCCCCGACCGCCGCTTCCGCTTCCGGCTCCAGGGCTGCTGGGAACGGAAAAGGGGGCAAGCCCTCGGCTTGGGACTGGTGGAGCCCCGAGGATGGGCGGGCCAACAGCATCCCCCAATCGCCGAGCAGAGAAAGGCGATTTCCCCCGCCCCACCGCGGGACGCGATTGGGCCCAACGTCCGGCCTCTCCCCTCTAGGTCATTCCTGAAACCGAAATTAAGTTGTGGGCGCGGTTAAGGAAGGATCCGCCTACGTGGGCGTGGTTATCGCCTAACGAGGCCCAGGGATGCTGCTGGGGGCGTGGCCTCCCGCTAATCCCTGAGCGCCCGGGTTACTCTGATAAGCAATGGCCGCTCGCATAAGCAATAAATGCTTATTTCTCCGAACATGTTCCTCATGCTAACACACCCGTAAAAAAAGACATTCCCATTGTTGGAATGTTTCTCCCCTGAAAGTCTTTTATTTCTTGGGGAAATGGGGTCATATTTTATTCATTTCTCTACGTGTTGCTTTTGTTACTAATATATGCCTTGTGATATCCTATAGTGGCCACTGGATGGCGATGTAGCTCATGTTTTCACTTTTGTACCTATGTATGTATTTGTATTGGGTGTACCCGGGAAAAATGCATGGAGACTTCTCAAAAAAAATGCTCTTTAAGCATCTCTGTGTTCCAGACTCTATTGTCTGCACGGGGGAAGACAGCAGTAAACGAACACAAAAATCCTTGCCCTCATCCTTCTTAGATTCCAGTGAGGAAGGACAAAAATCAAGCATATAAAGAGCATATATAATAAATATAATGTATCCCAATGTGGACAGGGGAGAGGCTGTGAGCACCTGCTGCTTCTGCTGCCTCCCCAGGGCCCTGCACAGCTGTTTGGTTCCAATCACACACAGAGAAGCCTCTACCCTGCCCTAACCGCCCCCTCTCCCCTTTTAGGGACCCATCCCCAGCCTTTTTCCAGGTTCTAGGCGGGATGCTTCTGGTACAGGAGGGCTGCCAGGGTGACTGAGGTGAGGCTGGGGCAGCCCTACGGGCTCTGCGAGCAGTTCCTGGCTGTGAACTGCCATCTCAGGCGTTTGGAGAAGCTCAGATGTGCAGTGGATGGTGTCCAGGATGGCCTGCAGCTGGTTTATTTGCATTAAATTAACAGGCTCAATTTTGGGAGAACTGAAAATTCTTATAGGTCTCCTTTTTTAAGGGCATGTCTGTCGATTCAGAAACGATAACTTCATCATAATATAGTGTACACAAGTCATTTCAGAGTGAATCATGGAACTGAATGTAAGAGATAAAACTCTAAAACATCTGGAAGAAACAGAGGAGAAAAATCTTGGGACTTCCCTGGTGGCGCAGTGGTTGGGACTCAGCGCTCCCAATGCAGGGGGCCCGGGTTCCATTCCTGGTCGGAGAACTAGATCCCACATGCATGCCACAACTAAGGAGCCCACCTGCCGCAACTACGGAGCCAATGTGCCACAACTAAGACCCAGCGCAACCAAATAAATAAATATTTTAAAAAAATCTTTGTGACCTTGGGTTAGGCAAAGATTTCTTAGCTAGGATACAAAATGTGGCAAATACACACAAAGGAAAGATCAAGTAGGTCATTAAATTTTTAAACATTTGCTCATTGAAAGGCACTATGAAGAAAGCAAGCAGGCAAGCCACAACAAGGAGAAGATATTTGTGCAACAGACACTGACCAAGTAATTGTATCCACAATATACAAAGAAAGCGTTCAGTGGAGAAAAATAGTGACCACAAGAGGGCGCCCTTTCACTAGCAAAACCTCCTAGTTGGCTGTTTGGGAGCAGTCACTGAAGTATTGCAGGATAAAGGGGATGTTACCGAACCAAACTGGGTCTGCTCACCTGCAGGCAATAAAGCCAGTTTACTGACCTGGGTTGTGGTGAAGGAAAGGGCAGTGTTGATCGCAGGCGCCAAGCCAGGAGTCCAGGCAGCTAGTGCTCAAAAGCCCCAGACTCACTCCCCAATAGTTTTCAGGGAAAAGGTTTTAAAGACGGGGTGAGGGAGGGGGTGGTGTGTGTGCGTGATCAGCTGGTGGACGTTCTTCTGATTGGTTGATGGTGAGGTAATCAGGAGTCAACATCATAAACCTTCTGGTTCCAATTGGTCTGGGGTCTACGTGCTTGTGGGCATCATGCAGTTTACTTCTTCCACCTAGTGGGGTCTCAGTATCTGTAAAACAGCTAAAAGGACACGGCTCAGAATATTATCTACAGCCCTTGAGGACGAACTAAAGGTCCTTGACTTTGTTTAATGGCTAAATCATTATTATGCTTGACTGTTTTCCTTTCTTTCTGCATTTTCTCACTTCTCTGATTGAATTTATTCTTTGGAACTCGAGGAAGGCTAGGAGGCTAAAGGTTTTTTTACAGACAAGACGAAGGTGGAGGACATGGTGGGCGGGTTTGTCCTGCAAAGGCCCCATAGGGTCCTGCTTGGTTACACAGGCACAGAATGCAATTTACATCCAGAGTTAAGGGGGGAAATGTGAATAATTTACATATACGTATGTATATATACACAGAGAGAAAATGAAAAAGCAAAAGGGACAAGATATTAACATTGGGGAAAGTGGATGAATGGTATATTCAGGAGTTCTTGGTCTGATCTTGCAATTTTTCTGTAAGCTTGAAATTATATCAAAATAAAAAGTTCCCCCCGCAAATAGTTTCCTAGTTTGTACTAGAAAGCATATAGATAGCCAACCAGTGATCAAAGAAATCAGTGATCGATTTTAATTGTCTGTGACCATTTGGTTTCATTTGTTTTCCTGTATCTCTGGTTTTATTGCTGTGTTTTCCACGAATATAACTGGTAAGATCGTCCCTTTAAGGAATTTTATAATAGTTTATTTGTGGTTGAAAACAGTGGGTCCCAAACGAAGCTGCTTCCCTCAGTCACATGGAAGCTTTTTCTTTTTGGTTTTTCATGCCGAATTTTATTCTCACATGTATTTCCTTAAATAATAAACTAGACACACAGATTGGGACAGTAACAGGAGAAATTGTCCATCATCACGTGGAATCGTCATGTCCAGCACTGCAAATCCAGGGAGAGCACAGGTTCTCACACTGGGATGGCCAGACCAACTGCATTAGCCACCCACTCCCCCCACCCCCAGCCTGGCTAGAAATGCAAATTCTCAAGCTCCCCCCACCCACCAGTAGGGGTTCTTATTCACACACAAGTTTAAGAACCATTGACTCAAAAATAGGAAGGTAAGTAATCTAAGAAAAGTAACAAACAGCAGACTCCAAGGCACCCCACCGAGGACACAGCAGGGGATGCTCATTTGTCATTTGAGATCTTTGGGTTCCATTTGCTTCATTTTATTTTGTGTTTATATTTTTAAAATCGAAATCTAGTTGCTTTACAATATATTAGCGTCAGGTGTACAGCATTGTGATTCAGTATTATTACAGATTACACTATTAAAAGTTATTACCAAAGAATGGATTTATTTCATGTTTAGAAGCAACGTGTCAGTGTACTTCTTTGGTGGAATGTTATTTTAAAGTATCCTAGATGCTAGATAATAGAAAGATGGATAAACAGAGGAACTGAAGGGTCAGGGCTCCACCCACCACAACGACCCAGATGCATTTGACTCTGTGATTCTGGCGGCCCATCTCAGAGGATGAGCAGAAATGAGCCTCTAAATCAGGACTGGAGCTGGACAGCCTAGAGGCTGATGCGGGCAAGCTGGCATCTGGCTACCAGGAGATCCCGTCTGAGAAGGAAGAAGTTCCTACCACCGTGAATCCCCTAATGTGAAAGTTTTCCCACTGGGAGGATGTGGAGCAACTGGGCCCTCAGGCACTGATGGTGGGAAAGGAAGATGGGGCAGCTACCTTGGAACAGCCTGGCAGCTTCTGAAAAGGTTAAGCAGACACCTGATCAGACCATACCTACCTCGTAGGCATCCACCTGAGAGAGATGAAAGCAAATTTCAATGCACAGACCTGTACACGGATATTCATAACAGCTCTACACATGATCACCCCAAACTGGAAACAAACCAAATGTCCATCAGCAGGTGATAGAATAGTACTAGGCCATAAAAAGGAAGCAAGGGCTTCTCTGGTGGCGCAGTGGTTAAGAATCTGCCTGCCAATGCAGGGGACACGGGTTCGAGCCCTGGTCTGGGAAGATCCCACATGCTGCGGAGCAACTAAGCCCGTGAGCCACAACTACTGAGCCTGCGCGTCTGGAGCCTGTGCTCTGCAACAAGAGAGGCTGCGATAGTGAGAGGCCCGCGCACCGCGATGAAGAGTGGCCCCCGCTTGCCGCAACTAGAGAAAGCCCTCACACAGAAACGAAGATCCAACACAGCCAAAAATAAATAAATAAATAAATAAAATAAAATAAAATAAAAAAAAAGGAAGCAAGTACGGATACATGCAAAAACATAGATGAACCTCAAGAAGATATGCTCAGTGAAAGAAGCCAGACACAAAAGATTACAATCTTATGACTCCATTTACATGACGTTTCTAGAAAAGGAGAGACAGAAAGCTATGGATGGGAGGGAAGGAGGGATCCACTCAAAACGGACAAAAGGGACATTTCTGAGGTGATGGAAATTTGCTCAAATTGGATTGTGGTGATGGTTGTACAACTGGACAAATTTACTAAAAATCATGGAACCCTGTGCTTAAACAGGTCAACTCACATTTTGTACACGTCAATGAGGCTGTAATAAAAAGTTTCCCCAGAAGAGGGCGCCAGAGACCACAAATTCAACTCAGAACATACCTTGGGGATGAGGTCTACGGCCACCTTCCCCTCTTTGCACCTCATAAAGGGAGTGAGCCGGACCCCCAGGAAGGTGTTCTGCAGCCTCTCCACACCGTGGGGGTCTCGCTGGGCTAAAGCCACCACCTTCCTTTAGATGATGTCATTGGAGTGAACAGCTGGCCAACTGGGAGTTTGCCCGTAAGCCCTCAGCAGCCTAAAATGCCTGGTTTAACCAACCCTAGTCCCGCTGAGCCCTAAATGTACACCAGGGGGCTGGATGGGCAAGTCAGTTAAGCACGTGACAGGGAGGGGTGATGTTGGAACATCACCTGGGTCACATCCCTTCACCAAGTCCCAGCGGAGGGGTCTTCACAGGGCAAAGTATGAATTGGGATGAACTGACAATATTGGATGTAACAAGGGGGCCAGGGCTTGGCCATCAAAAGACAACCTCAGCGGACTTCTCTGGTGGTCCAGTGGTTAAGACTCTGCGTTCCCAGTGCAGGGGGCCCAGGTTCCATCCCTGGTCAGGGAACTAGATCCCTCATGCCGCAACTAAGACCCAGCGCAGCCAAATTAAAAAAAGAAAGAAAGAAAGAAAAAAAGACAACCTCAGTACCACCACCCTGCCCAGCCCCGGTAGGGAAGAGTCAGAGGACACAGAGCTTCCTGGGGCGGGGGCCATCTTGGACCCTCACCTGAGACCCAGCCATCTGGGGGAAATAAACCCCCAAAAAATGCACTTGGATGAACACAAGAGTAATCCACCCAGCCACCCTTTCAGCCACACATGGACAGGATGGAGAAGAAAGAATTAAATAGGGACTTCCCTGGTGGTCCAGTGGTTAAGAATCCGCCTTCCAATGCAGGGGACGTGGGTTCGATCCCTGGTCAGGGAACTAAGATCCCACATGCCATGAAGCAACTAAGCCCGCGCGCTGCAACTACTGAGCCTGCGTGCCACAACTAAAGAGAAGCCCGTGTGCCGCGACAAAGAGCCTGCAAACCGCAACAAAATATCCCAGTGCCACAACTAAGACCTGACACAGCCAAAAATAAAATAAATTTAAAAATAAGAATTAAATAAAACCAAAAAAGTCACAGGGTGGTGAGTAGGATTAGGGGAGCAAGAGAGAGAAAGTGATGGAGCCTCACTGGGAAGAGATTTTAAATTGAGTTCTGGATGGCAGAAGATGATCCCTGTAAAAAAGGAAACAAGAAAGGCTGAAACATGGATAAATGTTCACCAGTGACCCAGCATTGAACCAGTGAAGCCACCTCCAGATTCCTGACCACTAGAACCCGTGTGAGGTGATGTTTCTTATTTCAAGGCACTAAGCTAGGGGGCACTTTGTTATGCAGCAGTAGCTAACTAATACATCTGGATTTCTTCAGAAGTTCCAGGTCCCAGAGACCAAAAATCCACTTCTGGGATGGACATACCTTCCTCTAAGCTTAGGTCCATGGGATGGCCCAACCTATCGCTACATGGACAGTTCAAATGTGGGGCTTCCAGCAATCCCACTCCTGGGCATATATCCTGAGAAAACCGTAATTAGAAAAGACACATGCACTCCAATGTTCATTGCAGCACTATTTACAATAGCCAAAACGTGGAAGCAACCTAAACGTCCGTCAACAGAGGAATGGATAAAGAAGTTGTGGTACATATATTCAATGGACTATTACTCAGCCATAAAAAAGAATGAAATAATGCCATTTGCAGCAACATGGGTGGACCAAGAGATTGTCATACTAAGTGAAGTAAGTCAGACAGAGAAAAACAAATATCATATGATATCACTCATATTTGGAATCTAATTTTTAAAAATGATACAAATGAACTTATTTACAAAACAGAAACAGACTTACGGATATCGGAAACAAACTTATGGTTACCAAAGGGGAAACATGGTGAGGGTGAGGGATAAATCAGGAGCTTGGGAATAACATATACACACTACTATATATTAGATAACCAACGAGGACCTACTGTATAGCACAGGGAACTCTACTCAATATTCTGTGATAACCTATATAAGAATCTGAAAAAATGAATATATGTATATGTATAACTGAATCACTTTGCTGTACACCTGAAACTAACACAGAATTGTAAATCAACTCTACTACAATAAAAAAAAAAAAATTTGTTTTTGGCTGCACCACGTGGCTTGTGGAATCTTAGTTCCCCAACCAGGGATCGAACCCAAGCCCTCAGCAGTGAGAGCGTGGACCCCTAACCACTGGACTTCCAGGGCAGTCCCAACTATACTCCAATAAAATTTTTTAAAAAACTGAACCATTTCAGCAAGTCCTGAAATAAAGGAAAATTAATTTCATTTTGCAAAAAAAAAACCGTGGGAGCTTAATTTAGATCTGGGCATTAGGGCATAAGGGTTATGCATGTACATCATGGGGTCAAATCCCAGCTTAGCCACTTAGTAACGGCACGACCCGGGGCAGGTCAGTTAACCTCTCTGAGCTTCATTTTCCTCCTCTGTAAAAGGGGGATGTCAGGATTCATGGAGGATAGAGTGGGTTGCTATAGTTACTTAATTTTTCTTTTGAGCCTTGTAGAGCGTAGAATTGTATCCCCTAAAAACATACAATTAAATCCTAACCCGCGTTAGCTGGGAATGGGACCTTTTTTGGAAATAGGGTCTTTGCAGGTGTAACTAGTTAAGATGAGGTCATACTGGAGTGGAGTGGCCCCAAATCCAGCGACTGGTGTCCTTGTAAGAAAAGGGACATTTGGATACAGACATACACACACACAGAGACACCGTGTGAAGACAGAGGCAGAGCTTAGGGTGATGCTTCTACAAACCAAGGACGCCGAGGATGGTCAGCAACGCCAGAAGCTGGAAGAGGCAGGAAGGATCCTCCCCTGGAGACTTCAGAGGGAGCAGGGCCCTGCCTGCCAAAGCCTTGATTTTGGACTTCCCGTCTCCAGAACGTGAGAGAAGAAATTTCTGTTGTTTTAAGCCACCCAGTTTGTGGTTATTTGTGACAGCGGCGCCAGGAAAGGAATACAAACCTCTTTCCACCAGGTGGCAGAAAGCAAACCTCAATCAATTCTGAGTAATTTGATAAATTCACTTTTCCTGGGGCCAGGCTAAGTTCAAGGGGACTCATGTGGTGGCTGAGTGGGGACAGCTGGGGGCATTGGGCCCTTGAGCAGCTCCCAGCCCGGCCAGTGTCTCTGGAGGGTCCGGGTCCTGCTGCTTCTTGGTCATTCATCTGTTGCCTGGACACTAGGGCCGTTTACCTACAGGCTTCTGCAGCTTTCCCCCTCACTCCTGTCACTTGGCTATGGTCTCTGGGCCACGAGGCCCACTGGGAGGTTCTGGGGATGGGGGAGAGAAGGTGGGGGGTTGGAACCTGTCACTACCTCCCAGCTGTCACCTCCCTGAGGTCACTCCACAGGCCCCTCTCCACCCTGGGCTCTCTCTTGAGCCCTCTGCCTGGTCTACATCCAACCCAGGTGACCCTGTGGCCTCTGGGCATCCAGGTCTGAGGTCTCTGAGGCTGAGCCCAGGGAATTCCAAAGCTTTGGAAATGCAAACTGTTTTTCTCTCAAACTTTCATCCAGACCTCGGATTTCCAAAGTAAACCACAGCAACTTGAGAGCCAAGAAGGAAATCTTTGCTTCCTTCTCTCCTAGCTGCTGTGTCATCCATCCCCTTCCTGAGGGCTCAAGGAGGCTGCTTCTCTGCCCGCCAGGCTGGAGCAAGCGGGGGACAGTAAAAGGGAGAAGCAGGGGTGAGCCCACACCAGCCAAAGGGCCAACTATCACCCCAGCCCCAGGTGCGGGGGGCTTTCCACGAGTGAGGATGAAATGGCTGCTATAAAACGGCTCCGATTTCTACAAGGACCTAGGTAGTTCTCCTTTTTAAGAACCTCAGATCTATGAAACTAATACAACATTGTAAATCAATTATACTCCAATATAAAATAAAAATTAAAAGAAAAAAAAAAGAGACCCTCAGATCTGCACTGACCAGCAGAACTTTCTAAGATGGTGTGAATGTTCTAGATCAGCAGTGCGGACAGTCAGGTGTGGCTACTAAGCAACTGACATTCATTTGGTCAGTGGCCCCCAGGAACTGAGTTTTAAATTTAATTGTAATTCATTTTAATTTAAATAACCACAGGTACCCAGTGGATACAGTAGAAGACAAGATAGCCTCGGATAAACTGGTGTGTTCAGCTGACTGTCTACAACCAGGGAGAGGGGGGAGCACACAGAAGGAGGCAATTAGCAGTCTGGACCATAAATAAAATACACTTCCATTAAGGGCCAGTGGAGGGATTGTGGGCGAAAACCTTTATTTGCGGCTCGTACATGGCAGCCCTCACTTTGTCCTCCATAGACAAGCCACAAAACCCAATTTGTGTGTTTACATCATAACCTCTGGGGGCTACGCATCCAAAGATCTGAACCCTCAGTCACCCGTTTCCTTCCATCCTCCCCCCATGACAAAGCACAGACTTGGGTGGGGGGGAAAGAGAAAGTGCTCTGGTTTGCGTGGATCCCGAGCCAGCATACCCACCCAGGTGCCTGTGACCAGGTGCAAGCAAGTGGGAGAATACCCGTCTGAACACAGCAGGGTATAGGGCTATGGAGATTACAAAATTAGCTCCAATAGAAACCAGATTTGGAGAAAAATAAGGGGGGATGGAGGCCTCCCTGAGCTGGTAACCTCTGAGCCAGAGCCGAAGGTGAGGGATTCATCCAGTGGCAGTCAGGGGACAGACTCTCCCTGGCCCAGGAAGGAACAGCCAGTGCAAATGTTCTGGGGTAGGTACAAAGTTGACCTCTCACCCCCAGACTCTGGACTGACCACTTCCCATCTCAAGCAGGCATTTCACACCAAAGCAGGACTCCTGAATCCCTCCACATACACCCCACCACTTATCTCTGAGGTCACCCCAAGCCTAGAGTAGGCACTACGCTTCCCTCCTTGGCCTTGAACCTGGAAAAACTGTACCAGCCTCAAGGCCTTTGCAGTTCCGGCTTTTTGTTCTCAGATTTCTCAGAGTCTCGGTCCCTGGGCTTGAAGGGTAGCTGGGAAAATTCGCTGATAAGATGCACAAGCCCCGGGCTTGGCTCCTAGGAAGCCTGGATAAAAAGGAGCCAAGGAGCCATTGAGTTTTCCCCAAGAAAGGGGACTGGAGCTTCGTTTGCATTGCACGTTATTTAAAATTGAGGAAAAGGTTCTTAGTCCAGATCTAAGGATTGGAGTGAGAGTGCAGAAGACTCCCCCCATCCCCAGCCCCAGCCATGAGCCACTCCTGGGCAAGAAGAAAAATTGACAGGGCTTCTCACCAAACAAGGCAAATACACACCGCCCAGTCCCTCCTCAAGTTGCACCCTCTGACTCCAAGCCCCTTGCCCTTCTAAATATCCTCATCCCTGCCTGGATCCCAACCTGCCTGCGACTCTGCACGCTGCCCTTCCCCGCAGCGGGACCGCAAGGGTTAAGCGGCGGCGCCCCGCGCGCTGATTGACAGCCCGGCCAGAGGCTGGGGAGAGCCGACCAATCACCGACGGCGACCGCGGCCCACGTGGGCAAGCGGCCTCGCGATTGGTCGGCACCGCCAGCGGCCGCCCGCGGAGCCCGAGCCCACGTGCAGCTGCTGCTAGTTCACTGACAAGCTTCGCGTTGCAGGTGGCGGCGGGGCGGGGCCGGGGCGGGGCCGGGGCGGGGCCGGGGCGGGGCCCGATGGGTCAATTGGCCCCCGGGGATGGGGGGACGTGCTTCCTGTCGGCCTGAACTTGGCTGACCCCGCGGCTTCCTCCTCGTTCCTCCTGGGCCACCATCCTAAGGGAGGCGGGTAGGCCTGCTAGTCTCCTGGAGGACCCCATGGTCCCTGGGCTGGGGAGGAGCCTAGAGGGGAGCTGAGGGGCAGAAGCGAAGTAAAGAAGGGGCTTGGTGCCGCAGGAATGATTGGGGGTAGAGAGACGTCTCTTTCCTCCTGTCTGAGAAATTTCTCCTAATTCTCCTGGTCAACTCTTACTCATCCTTCAAAACCCCTTTCCAAATGATGTTCTCCCGTGCTTTAGGAAATTGTCTCAAAACTAAGGTTGAGCTTTGATATCTTTCTCTGGGGTACCTCCAGCCCTGACTGCTCCTGTCAGGGAGTATGTTTGGCACCATATGGTGCCCCCCACCTCATAGGGTGAGGCCCCAGGGGGTCCCCACCACTAATAAGAACAGCTGGAAACACCAGAGAGTGATGAATGAAAGAACAGAGGATGTAGGGAATGCAGTGGGGTGCTGGCAGTCAGGGAGGGGTTTGGGGGCCCGGGACTGAGTCCTGGAGGAGAGAAGACCAAGGTGGGTGGTGCTGGAGGCCGAGGGTGTGTTGGGGCTAGTTCTGTCCTCTGCCACTGCCCAGCCTTCTGCGCTCATGATCTGCCATCTCCTCTTTACTTTTAGAGTCCCTGGCTAAAGTCCTTGTGACTCCAGCCTGAAGACTGACTTCTTGGGGCCATCTCAGCCCGCACGGGCACCCTCAAAGGATGGTGAGGCATTAGCCCCTGGGGGAGGGGGCAAGAGGCTCAAATCTTGTTCTCCTGCTCCTGAGGGACAGACATGGGCCGGCTGGCCAGGCCTTCAGCTGGTGACAGTAACCCATCATACTTTAAGGCACTTTCTTTTTAACCTTATTATTACCCAGGTGATAAAACATAGGGCTACATCACCTACTCAGTTAATATTTTACAAGCAAAAGTCCCTCTCTGTGCCTCCCAACCCGCCATTACTTCCCAGGGAAAACCATTTCTAACAGTTTAGGCCAGGGGCGGGCAAGCTTCTGTAAAGGGCCAGAAAGTAAATATTTTCAACTTTAGGCCAAAAATCAAGACGGAAGGTACCCTGCGGGTACTTAAGTAATAAGAGAGAAAGCAAATTACCTTCAGGTCTCAGGAGGCCCTACCTCACCCTCTTTGGGGCTGATGACCTAACGGCAGGGATACGGGGAGGCTGTGGGTTTTCCTCATCCCTCCTTCGACCTCTCCAGGCTCATCCTGAGGCCGGCCTTCCAGCCCGGAACTATCAGGACGCCCTGGATCAGCTCAAGCAGCACTTCCCCAGGTGAGGGCGATTCTCGGGGGCTGGAGGCCCCGCTGGGGCCCTAAGTCCCACCGAGGGAAAGAATCCCATCCTTGTCTCCATGGCCCAAAAGACAGGACCAGTGCTGATGGGGGGCGGGGAGGGGGGGGAGGAGCCATATTGAGGGCTGAAGCAAAAGGAAAGGAAAACCAGTAATACCAATACTGGCTTTCATTTAAATTTTTGATTTTGTTGTTGTTCAGTGTGAATTTGCTTGCATTCAATTATGTTTTTTAAAATACCGCATTAAAATCATATTCGTCTTGGCGCCTTCTTCAGTGTGGCACCTGGAAAGGACTAGCTCACTTGCCGGAACTGCCCTGCTGGGGGGGCTGGGGGCAGGGCTCATTCTGGGGAAGGGTCTTGAGGCCTCCTCTTGCAGCGGGTTTGTCTTCCCTGGCAGGTTCCCCACTCACTTGACGACACAGATGGACAGCGCTTACTACTTGGTGAGCCCCGGCCCGGGAAGCCCCGCCCTCTCTGGGAAGCCCCGCCCACCCCGCCCCGCCCCGCCCCGCCCCTACTCTCCCCACCACCACCAGGTAGCCCCTCAGGAGCCTCCTGGAAAGGCTGTTGAGTTTGGCCTCAGGATCCGGGTTTGGGGGCACCCTCTCCTCTACTTTGCTTATTTTAGGCAAGTGAGTTAACCCAGTGAGCACCAACTTCATGTGAGTTTTTCTTAATTAATAAAAACCTTGCTGTGAAAACAAGTAATTCTGTATTTAAATTAAGGAGAAGATTCTTCAGCCCACAGTTGATGAGTTAGGGGTACAGCACGTGATGGGAGTCCCTGCCCTTCAGGAATGTATGTTCTAGTATGTGCTGTCTTCTGGAACTTTCCATAAAGATAGGAATGTTCTCTATCAACAGGGTCCAGTATGGCACCCACCAGCCACATGTGGCTACTGAGCTCCTGTAAGGAGCTGAATTTTAATTGACTGAAAGTTAAAGAGCCACATTTGACTAGTGGCTACCCCATAGGACCCGGCAGCTCTAAGTGAAGGAGAGAGACAAATAAGTAAATAGAGAAACAAGATTCACAAAATGTAAGTGCTTAAAAGAAAATAGAAGGTGAAGCGGTGAAAGTGAGTCAAGATTTTGAGCTAAGGTAGTCAGGAAGGGCTTCTTGAACGTGAGACACAGTGACACCATGTCTCACTGTGTCTCACGTTCACAGTGAGACATGGAAGATAAGGAGTTCCTGCCACCCTAGAGAGAACAGGGAAGGCTGTTTCAGGCAGAGGGCACAGCCCGTGCAAAGGTCCTGGGGCAGGATCGGGCCTGGTGTGTTGGAGGAACAGCGAGGAGGCCCGTGTGTCTGGAGCAGAGTGAGCGAGGGGGAGAGAGGGAGGAGGGGAGGGCAGGGAGGGAGCAAGGGCAGGTTGTGCCCCTCTTTGACCTCCACTTCATACCTAGAATGAAAACCAGGGGTCTCCCTAATTACTTCCTACTCTGAGTATGGTAGGCAGTATCCCATTTGATGAGAGCAGGGACCAGAGAGGTAGCATGATTTGCCCAGGGTCATACAGCTGGGGAGAAACATGCACAGCATTCAGTTCTGCACTCTTGCCCACTTCCATTGACCACCTCCCAGTGTGATCGCTGTTGTTCCTTTGCAGTTGCAGGAGATCCGGCAGGGGCTCCAGGAACATCGCAAGCAGGTGAATGAGTGACCAGGAGCTTGGAGCAGGGCTGCCCCTCCTTGCAAGGCAGGGGAAAGGGGGAGGGGGGGGTGAGGACAGGGAGGGGACAGGGCAGGTCTATTGGGCCTTGTGCGCCGTGGAGGTGGACTTGAGCTTTTCCCCCTGAGAGAGGTGGGAGCCCTGGAGGGCTGGGGGCAGAGGGGGCGGGGCCCATAGTAGAATCCCCAGGGTATCCGTGGGTCCCCCACATCTCAGGAGTGCATCTCTGGTCCTGAGCCTCTTCCCTCCGGTCCTGCTCGCTGGTCCCTGCGTGCCTGGAGGAGGCCAGGGGCCTGTCAGCACATCGCAGGTTCGTTGCCTGTGCTAGGAAGGGGCTGTTATGTGCCAGGCATGGCCGGATGCGGTCTCCATGTGTCTGAGGTTCCCAAGGGCCTGGCTCACACTCGGGGGTGGGGGGAGGGACAGGCCTGCACTGGGGGCCCAGCTCCCAGCACGGGGAGCCTTGCCCAGGCTGAGCATGGCTTCCACCCCGCCTGTCCTCCCGCCACCTGGCCCCTTTCTCCTGGGTGCTGGCAGGACTTTCTGCCTGTGCCAGATGTGACTGGCAGAGGGCCAGGGCCATGTCTGCGACTTAGCGGGGCCTGGGGTGGGTAGCTCAGGGAACAGGGAAAGACAGATCCAGAGGCGGGGGTGGGGTGGGGCAGGAAGCAACCAGAACACGGTTATTCATTCAACAGATATTTATCCATCACCTCCTTGCCAAGTGCAGTTGTAGGCGCCAGGGAAATAGCAAAGGAGAACACAGACAAACCGCTGCCCTTGGGGTGAGAGGAGCTTGGTAAACAGAAGTGTCAGATGGTGAGGGCTGCGCAAGGCGGGGGTGGAATTGAGCAGCCCCAAGGCAACGTGGGGGGAACCAAGGTGGGAATGGGTTACAATTCAGGGTGGTCAGGGAAGGCTCACTGAGAAGGTGACATTTGGGCAAACTCTTGAAGGAGATCAGAGAGGGAGTGTAGATGTCTGGAAGGAGGAGTAGACCAGGCAGAGGACACAGCCCATGCAAAGGCCCTGGGGCAGGACCAGGCCTGGTTCACTGGAGGAACAGCAAGGAGGCCCGTGTGTCTGGAGCAGAGTGAGTGAGGGGGAGAGAGGGAGGAGGGGAGGGCAGGGAGAGGACGGGGCAGGTTGTGCAGGGCCTTGTGGGCCGCAGGGAGTACTCCGGCTTTTACCCCCAGGGAGGTGGGACCCTGGAGGGTTGTGGGCAGAGGAGGGGCGGGGCCTGACTCAGGTGCTCACACGCGTCCTATGGTGCTGCTTTGGGGAGGATGGATATTTGGGGGCCAGGATAGGAATTGGGGTCCAGTTGGACCATCCAGGTGTGGGAGGCTGGTCACTGAGCCGGTTTGGTGGTGAGAAGCAGTCAGAGTGTGGATGTGTCAGGAAACTGACAGCATGTGCTGAGTATCGAGACGTAAGGGGAGGAATTCCGTGGTGGTCCAGTGGTTAGGACTCCGTACTTCCACTGCAAGGGACACGGGTTCGATATCTGGTCGGGGGAGTTCTGCATGCCGTGGGGTGCTACCGAAAAAAAATAAATAAATAAGACGTAAGGGGATGAGGAGGACCCAGGAGGGTTGCCCGTAAGCACCCTCCTCCCCCAACAGAAGGCCCCAGGTGATGATCCCTAGCTGACTTGTGGTTTCGCAGGGACCACCTCCCCCTCCCCTGTTTCCTGTTCCTCGTCTCCCAGCCTCCTTGCTGTGTATTTAAAATCCTGAGCAGCAGCAGCAGTGGCAACGCCCCCGGCTCCCCAGCCCGCCTGCACACAGCTCTCCCCAGGGAGGACCAGCATGCAGGCAGGAGGGAGCAGCACTTTTCATGCTGAGTGCATTAAAGTGCCAGTAAATTGCACATTAACGAGCCAGGGAGAATTGGGGAAGGCTCCCCTGGGCCTCGTGCTGCTGGGAGGCCCAGCTGGGGAATCCATCGCCCGGCTACCGTAGGAGGCAGCCACCTGGAGCGCCCAGAGCTCAGGGAGGGGGTCCTCCATTCCAGCCTCTCCCTCCACCATCCTGCTCGCCGCCACCCCCCCCACCCCCCGCAACCAGCGAGGGGCGTGGGGTGGGACCAGGCTGCCAGTGGAGGCAGGTAAACACTGCTGGGCTCCAGGTGTCCTGACTTTAGGAAATTGCCTGTGAGGCTCTGAGCCTCAGTTTTCTCATCTGCAGAATGGGAATGCCAGCGGTGCCCGTTCAAAAGAACTGACAGCCACAGGGCTTATGCCACGTTCCTTAGCAATTATTTCTTTCGGTGAATCACAATATTTCCCCAGGATTTTGGAATTCGCTCTGGGCCAGACAGCTTCTTGGCATCCACCATGGAGGGGCATGTACATTCGGAAGGCCCATGGCACTGCCTCCAAAGCCAAAGGCCAAAGACTAAATCCATGTCACCCTCTACGGTAGCCACGGGACACACGTGGCTATTTACACCTTAATTGGCAGTCAAGTGGCACCGTCCACATTTCAAGTATTCAACCTTAGCTGGCGGGTCTAGAACATTCCTAATATCACTGTATTTAGTCCATCTGGACTAAATATAGCTGCACATTCCCGTAGAGCCCCTTATCGGGCCGAGAAGGTGGGTCTCCCCACAGCGAATTCCTGGCAGTACTGGCAGTTCGTGTCTTGCGTGGTCTGTGTCCTCAGCTGGCTGCCAAGCACGTTCTAGGTTCGTGCCTCGCCGTCTACTCCGGCAGCCCCCAGCCCCACGTGGCTATTGAGCACTTGAAATGTGGCCCGTGGGACAGGAGGGATTGCATTTTTAATTAAACTTAACTTTATATTTAAATAGTGACCTGCAGCCAGTAGCCACTGTGCAGGGAGGTACAGTCTCGAGGAAGGAGAGGTTAAAAACAAATCTGGTACCTGGGCCGGATAAATGCTCTTGAGAAAAGCAGTAGGACGTGCCATAGGAGGGAGCCTGTCCTAAAGGAACAGATGGGCAGCCTGCTGGGAGGGAGAAAAAGAAAATTTAGGGTGCCTTCCATGACCACAGAAACTGTTCACTTAAATCTGGAATCGGTAGTAGCCACATGGCTTGACTTTAAATATAAAATAATATAAGTGACCCTCCCACCAGGGCCCCTGACTTCCCCGTCGCCAGCCCTGCTCGCAAGAGGTAACCATTGGTGTCTTAGGATCTTTGCAATGTTTCAGCAGATTCAGATGTCATCCCCATAAGGGGGACATGCGTACACACGGCTTTGCTTCCTGAAGCCATTTTAAGCAAGGGGTTGGCATTCAGGCTTTTGTTTCCAAACATCCCAAGAAAAGCAGCTGGATGGGAACCCCGATCTGACTTGACTTGCGACCATATTATAGTGGTGACTGGTCATTAGGGCTCAATTTTGTCACCCGCAGCTAAGGGTGGCCTCTGGGTACCGAGAGCTTGCTTTTTGCTAGGTGATCGTGAATCCACCCAAAAACGTTCAAGGGAGGCGGTGTAGCCTCACTTTGTGAACAGGGAAACTGGCTTGTAGGAAGGTATTCGCACTCAGGGCTGTCCTTTAATGAAGCTTTAGCTGGGATGACGTTCCCCTTCCAGGCAGAAAACTTCCTACAGATAGTGGAGACCTGCGGCCAATCCCTGGGCTTCCAGCTGCAGGAGGTAGGTTCCTGGGTCCTTGAGTAGGGTGGGGATAGGCTTGGGGCAAAGGGTGCATCCTCGTGTCCCTCACGACCCTGTGCTTACAGCACCAGGGAAACCAGGCGTTCCCCATTGAGCAGCCCAACCAGGACCCCCAGCACCCAGAGGCCAAGACCCCACAGCCCTCCAGTCTCCAGGGGCCAGACTTCGAAGACGTCATGGCCACGAGGTCATCCGACTGGCTCCAGCAGACCCCCGGAGTGGACGATCACGCAGGCCATCAGCTAGACATGCGGCCGTCCTGGGACTCGGAGCCCCGGTTTTGGCAGGATGTTCTGACAGAGCAGCTCTGGCAGATTTTTGCTGGGACCCAGGACCAGGGGGAGCGCCCGAGACGCAGGAGTGAGTCTCCCTGAGGGTGAGGGGAAGTGGGCAATCAGGCCGCGTGGAGGGGCAGCACCGGTTGAACTGGCTTCTCCCCCTCATCCCCTTCTGTCGTCATAGCGACAGAGCAGGCGCCAGGCCAGGTAAGTAACTGGAATCCTCGGTACCCGGAAGGGTGGGCTTTGTCCTGGCTGGGCCCCCTGGCTTTGACCTCTGGATGCCTGTGGGATTGGCATGCCTCCCCCACCCTCAGCCCTTGGGTACCCTCAGAGGACCTGAGCCTGTCTGCAGCTCCGCCTGGACGGGAGGATGGGACTTCAGGCAGCTGGAGCGTCCTGCCACACTGCCTGGGCCCGCCTACCATGTTCCAGTTCTCAGACCGACCCTGGGCAGGTCCTTTGGTCTGAACTGATCTCCCCAATTCCCGCGGGCAGGAAAGCCAGGAGCCAGCACCACGACACTTGGGAGTGAAACTGCTCCCCAAGGACACTTTGGGTAATCCTGGTGGGAGGAGGGCAGCCCGCCCGGGTGGGGGGGTGGGGAGGGGAGCCATGCCTGCCACTGATCCACTCTTGTCTCTGCCCAGTTCTCAGCCCAGCTACGCCCTCCCCCAGCTCCTCTGAGGGCTCCCGAAAGGGAAGCACAGGACTGGGCACTGTAGGAGAGGGGGTGTTCTCCCGCATGGCCCAGGTGAGACCCCCGCACCCCACACAAAGGCTGGGGGGGGCTGGGGCGGGAGGAGGATGTGGCTCAGCTGTGACCTCGTCCACCCGCAGGAGCTTGCCGTAAAATCCTATCAATTTCTGAAGCCCATGTAAGTATGTCCCAACCTTGTGGTCTGAGGCTAAGGGAGCCCAGATGTGGGGGTGAGAAGGCTTCCTGGAGGAAGGGACATAAGGGTTAGGACCTTGAAGGATGAGTAGGAGTTTGCTGGGATAGGGCAAAACATGTCAGGCAGAAGGGAGCAGTGTTTGGTCATGGGAGAAGGAGACTACTTGGAGGGGTGTGGGTAGAACCTGGGGGGATATAGAGTGCCATGGAGAAATGAGGCCTGAGAGAACCCCAAATCTGAAAAAGAACGAAGCCCCTCTGGGGCTTGATAGGTGCCCTGCTCTGGGCAGAGAGGCTCACAGGCGGGCTGGTGATCCTGAGGCCTCCTCTCCCAAGATGCTGGGACCCTGAGGACTTTGAAAACACGTGGAATAGGCCTGATGCCTTGCCCTGGCAGTCCAAGAAGCTGGCCGTGCCACACAGAGTGGAGAAGATGCGGAGGCTAGAACATGGGGAACCCGTGCTGGCCACGGCCGTCAGCAGTTTCACGCGGCACGCCTTCACCTGCGGCAGGGGCGGCGTCAAGGTGTGGAGCCTGGTCGGCCAGCTGGTGGAGGCCAAGTTTCCGGAGAGCTACCTGCGCGTACAGGTGAGGGTAGGGCTGGCTCTGGGGCGGGGCTTGTGGGAGCAGGGAGAGCCCCCCCACCCTGCAGGGGAGGAAGCTCACCCCAGGCTCTGCCCACCCCAGACCCAGGGGGCCTACCTGCGCACCTGCTTGCTGTTCTCAAACAGCACGGCCCTGCTGACGGGCGGCCACAACCTGACCAGCGTGAGCCTGTGGGACCTGACGGCACCTTCCCTGTACGTGAGAGTGGAGCTGCCCTGTGCGGGCCTCACCTGCCAGGCCCTGGCCGCCAGCCCTGAGGACAACCTGGCCTTTGCCGGCTTCACCGATGGCAGCGTCAGGATCTGGGACCTGCGGAACCAGAGCGTGGTCAGGTGTGGCCCAGGGGTGGGCGGGGTCACCCTGAGAGCCCCTTCCCACCTGGACCCCTGAGTAGGGACCCAGCAGTCTCAAGGCCAAAGCCCCTTTCCTTAAGGAACTCTTGCATTTGAGAGTTGAAGACCCAGGTTCAAACCTTGGCTGGGTCCTTGAAGCCCAGTTGTGGTACTTCTTGCCTGCCTCAGTTTCCCCATCTGTCACCCGGGTGTGACTGAACAGGGGGTGTCCTCGGGGGCCCAAAGCTTAGAGTTTCAGCCCTGACCTCCCTTCCGATGCCTCTCCTGGCCAGGGACCTGCCGGGTCACCTGAACGGTGCCAAGAGCATCGCTGTCAAAGACCAGCACATCTGGACGGGGGGTCTGGACGCCTGCCTGCGGTGCTGGGACCTGAGGACCACTGGGGAGCCCCAGGAATACCAGTTCGAGTCTCAGGTGTGCAGCTGGGATGGGGCCTGCTTGGCCAGGTAGCAGCTGGGCTGTGGACTGAAGGAGGTGGACACTGGCGGGAAGGGCAGGGGTTAGTGGTACCTCAAGTCTCAGTGGTGCTCTGAAGAGAGGGGTCCTTAGCTACATCCTCCCCAGTTGCCCAGATAACACTGGATGCTTTCGTACTCTGTATCAGGGGTTCCTATTCTCATTGAGTCTCTGTGATAATCCCATGAAGTAGAGAGGACCACACCCATTTTGCAGATGAGCCAGCCAAGGCCGGATATGTGAAGTTGCTTTTTGGGGGTCTCACAACCAGGAAGCGGGCAGGCAGTCGGCCCCCGGGATGGGTCCCTGTGCTCCTGCCACCTCTCGGGCCCCGCTGGGACCTGGACAGTGTTTCCCTGCTGCCTTCTCCCCAGATAATGAGCCTGTCCCCCAGCCCCTGGGAGGACTGGGTGCTGGTGGGCACAGCCAACGGCCAGCAGTGGCTGCAGCCCAGCCTCGGGGGCCAGAAGCACATGGTGGGGTGTAAGGACGGCACCATCCTCGGTCTCAAGTTCTCCCCGCTGGGTGAGTGGCCAGGATCGCGGCGGGGAGTCTGCCGTGGTCCCCAGCCTCCTACAGGGCCCTGCCTCACTAAGACTGACTCCACCCAGCCCTCTCTGACCCTTCCTGACCCACCCAAGCCCTTCATCAGCAGGAACCGCCCTGAGTGATGCTCTCCGCAGGGGTGTGAGGGAGGTGGGGGGCTCCCTGTTTCCCAGATCCCCAGGGGTCCAGCCCTCAGCTGCCAGCTTTCCCCATGACCGGGCCCCCCTCTGCCTTCTCCCAGGCCAGTGGTGGGTGAGCGTGGGGACGGACAACCTGGTCAGCGTCTTCAGCATGCCCATGGGGACCACGGTCGTCCAGGTACGGGGGTGGGGCAGGTGGGCGGCATTCATTGGGCTGAGCCCAGGGGTCCAAGTGCAGAGACCCCCCCCCACCCAGGGACCACGTTTGAATCGATGGGCAGATGTTAAGGGCAAGGATGGGTGAACCCCCTCGCTCTGCTCCCCGACTCTCCCAGGTACCCGAGACGTCCTCCATCATGTGCTGCGACGTGTCCCCCAGCAACCACCTGATCGTCACGGGGTCCAGGGACCACGCCTCAGTGTACCAGATCACGTACTGAGGGCTCGCCAGCGTGAGTGGGGCGAGCACAGCTGGACCTATGATCTTTGTCACGTGTAATAAAAGCATTTGGAAAAAGCACGGATACAGTGCTGCATCCTATCTCCTGGCCGTCTCGTGGAGATTTGGAAGGACTTTGTCCAGCCTGGGTCTCTGAGCCTTTTGAGTCCACATTCCCTGAGAATCGGATCAGAGCCACTGACCCCTGCCGTTGGGGGAACTGGATGTAGAGCCCTTCTTTTTTTTTTTTTCTTTTTTGTTTTTGGCCACGCCACGCAGTATGTGGGATCTTAGTTCCCCAACCTGGGATGGAACCCGGGCCACGGCAGTGAAAGCATGAAGTTCTAACCACTGGACTGCCAGGAAATTGCCTGGAGCCCTTCTTTCTGCTCCACTGAGCTCATCTGATCTCATGGAGAGATGTTTCCCAGCCCTGCCTGCACAGTCCCAGGGATGGGGTCCTTGGTCCTTCCCAAGTTACCTGTGTCCCGTTAGATCAGTGCTTCTCACCTGGGGGGCTGAGTCTAACCCCCGGGGGACACTGGGCCATGTCTGGGGACAAATGTGGCTTGTCGCGACTGGGAGTGCTCCTGGCCTTGAGGGGTTGGGGGCCAGGGACGCTGCCTAGCACCCCACAATGCCTGGGACGGCCCCACAACCAAGAATTATGCAGCCAATGTCAGCTGTGCCGAGGGGGAGAGACTAGTTTACGGGGTGGCTCTTGCTGGCCAGCACTTTTCCACCCTCTCAGTGGGGCTCTGAAATCACCATTTGCTCACCCCGTCCTTCTGGGATGAGCAGTATCCCAGGTGGCGTCAACGGGTCTGGTCTCCCTAGCTGGAGAATTATCCTATCTCCATCCCATGCCTTCAGAAAGCCCCTGGGCATGACCGTTTCCAGCAGCGACCCTGCCACCCTGCCACCTCCCTCCAGA
Organism: Balaenoptera musculus; assembly: GCF_009873245.2. Classification (NCBI taxonomy): domain Eukaryota; kingdom Metazoa; phylum Chordata; class Mammalia; order Artiodactyla; family Balaenopteridae; genus Balaenoptera; species Balaenoptera musculus. Next base: position 168,775,088 of record NC_045787.1, read on the forward strand.
AGCTTCCCAGCAGCAGCCCTGCTTTGCCCCCCAGCCCCCGTAACCCATGGTCCTCGTGGCAGCCCCCGTGAACTTCCAGAACCCAGCTCTGACGGCTTCACCACCCCCACCGGCCTCTCCCAAAATCTGGCTCACATTTCCATGGGCTTTCTCTGCTTAGGCCTGATCCGGAGCTGAGGAGGAAACCCCACCCCCCTGCTCTCCTGCCTTCCACAACGGCCAAGCTCTTTACCTCTGAGCCTTCGCACATGCTGTTCCCTCTGTTCCCAGCACATCCTTCCATCACTCTTCCAAATGGCTGTTTCTCCTCCTTCAGCTCTTCTCTTTGCTGTCACCTCCTCTGGGACTGTGACCTCCGCTCAGCACCTGACCGTGGGCTGGGCATCGTGTGCCAGGCTCTTAGGAATTATCACTGAGTCGCAAAGGAAACATGACTGCACCCCAAATACCTTCGTGCTCCACCATATTCCCTAACGCTTTGTAGATGGGCAGAGTCTTGGGGTGAGTCTGTCCCACGGGCTGGCAGTAGAGCAGATAGGTGAAGCTTTGGGGCCAAGGATGTAAAAGCATCCCCCCTGCTATGTTGGCCTCAAAAGCTACACATTGAGGTGGTAAAACCTCCACCTGGAGCCCTGAGTGTCTGCTTGGAGTCGAGCCCCACCTGCTACAGGGGCATGGGTGAGAAATAAACATCTATTGTTTCAACCAACTGAGATCTGGGGGCTGTTTGTTACATGGCACAATGGAAGCCACACGGCCCAAGACAACACCCATTTCTTGTGGTCGACCCCTCAGCATTTCATGCGGAATGAATTCCTTCAGTGTCCACGTGAGGAAAAAGAGGCTGACACAGCTAGCAAGTGGCCTTCCCTCCGGAACAGTGCCCAGAAAGAGCAAAGGTTCCTGGCTCCTCGGCCCAAGACAGAAAGGCAGTTGTGATAAATACATTTATTTATTTCCTCAAACTCCCCCTGCACATCTGGTCCCACATCCAGCAGGGGAGGACGTAAGGGGGTCAGCCAGAGAGCAGATGAGATTTAGTGCTCAGAGTAGGACTGGAGAGGGGGTCCTGGTTGCCCCTCCCTCAGGAGTTGGGCCAGGGGTGCAGGAAGAGTGGTGTCTCAGTAGACCACCTCGTACACGGTGGCCTTCTTGTCCCCAGAGCCTGTCACGATGTACTTGTTATTCCCAGAGATGTCACAGCTCAGCACGGAGGATGACTCCTTGGACTGTCGACAGGGAGGGGAAGGGGGAGAGAGAAGGGAGAGTGAGGCACGGCCAAGGCCAGCACGGTCTGGTTCGTGCTCCTGACCACCTGCAAGTTCAGAGCAAAGAGGCAAGGAGACTGCCCGCAAGGGTGAGTCTGTGGTCCAGGCTGGGCCCAAGCCAGGACTCAGGGGAGCCCAGCGTGGGGAGCCTAGCAGGGGGGAGGGAAGGAGGGTGACACATTTTCCAGAGAAAGGTCCTTTGGAGCTGAGCCTCTGGACAGGTGACAATGCTCCTGGGAAGAGCGAGACCTCGGTTCTCTGGAACAGGAGAACTGCCCTTTCCTGGGAAGCTCAGAGAGGGTATGCACCAGGCATGAGGCCACACAGCACAGCAGAGGGCTAAGGCTCACAGCAGGATGACCTACACCAGCGCTCTGCAAACTTTTTCTGTAAAGGGGCCAATACTAAATTTTTAGGCTTTGACCTGAAAGCTCACTTAAGTCCAAATGCGCTCTGGCCATACGTCCAGAGACCAAATCAGTCTGTGTTACATCATCTCCTTTTTCTTTTACAACCCTTTTAAAAATGCAAAAACCACTCCACATCCAGCAGGATGGCTATAAGAAAGACAACAGAACAAGTGTTGTTGAGGATGGGGAGAAATCGGAACTCTCACACACTGCTAGTGGGAATAGAAAATTTGGAAAATAGTCTGGCAGTTCCTCCAAAGATTAAACAATTATCAGCAATTCCACTCCAAGATATCTGCCCAGGAGAAATGAAAACATGCATGCACACGAGAACTTGTACATGAATGTTCACAGCAGCCAAAAAGTGGAAACCACCATAGTGTCCGTCGACGGGTGATGGATAAACACAATGTGGTCCATCCATACAGTAGAATATTAGCCTTAAAAGGGAAGGAGATTCTGACACCTGCTACAACGTTCATGGACCTTGGGGACATGATGCTCAGTGAGAGAAGCCAGACACAAAAGGATAAATCTTGTGTGATCCCACTCATATGAGTCATCAAATCCATAGAGACAGGAAGTAGATGGTGGGGGCCAGGGTCTGGGGGACGGGATGGAGAGTCAGTATTGGACGGGGGCAGAGTTTCGGTTTGGGAAGATGAGAAAGTTGTGGGGATGGATGGTGGGGACGCCTGCGCGACAGTGTGAATGTGCTTAATGCCACTGAGCTGTGCGCTTACAAATGGCTAAAATGGCAACTTTTATATACATTTTATCGCAATTAAAAACAAAAACAGGCTGTGCACAGATGTGGCCCTCGGGCTGACCGCTCTGCTTTAGTAGCTCGTGGCTGGTGGGGACGCTTCCCTGTTCAACCCCCACTGGGTCCCCAGGCACCTGGTGTCCTGCGGGGATGGGGACCTCAGACACGAAGTACCTGGAAGATGCTGGCTCCGTATGGCGTCCTCCAGGCATTGAGCAGGTTGTCCTTCCCGGTGCTCACGAACCACCGCCCTGGGGGAAGGAGGGCAGGGAGTTCAGGAGCGGGGCAGACTGGAGGAAGCCAGGGCTGGGGGCTGTGGGCAGAGGCCGGGCAGCCTGGTCTGGCCTCTCTTCTCGCTCCCTTTCTCACACCTCTGCCCGTCTCTGGGGGACAGGAGGCCCCTTAGCTGATGCTCGAGCTTCCCCCCCACATTCCAGATACTGAAGCCAAGACCCCAAAGGGCTCCAACTGGCCTTCAAGAAGGGGGAGCCCCAGAAGAATGTTGCCAGATAAGAACAGGGTGCCCAGTTACGTTTGATTCTGAGATCAACCACACATCATTTTTAGTACCAGTGGGTCCCATATAGTACATTATCTGTTTGTTCGGGTTTTTTTTTTAAGTATATGTAAGTTCCATGAAATACTTGGGACATATCTATACTAAAACAAACAAACAAAAATTTTAGTGTAAGTATAGCCCATGCAATATTTGAGATATACCTGCACTAACACATTAGTTGCTTTTTAGTATAAGTATGTCCCACGTATTTGGGGGACATACTTATGCTAATAAATTATGTGTTGTTTAGTGTAAGTATGTCCCACAAAATACTTGGGATATACTTACTTATGCTAATAAATTCTTTGTCCTTTAGAGTATGTCCCATGCAATACTTAGAATGGGACAAGTAAGGAATGATTTGTTGTTTACCTAAGATTCAAATTCAACCAGGGACCCCCTCTTTCTGTCGTGGGTTTTTTTTGTTGTGGTTGTGTTTTGGCAACCCTGCCCCAGCGCCCCGGAGTCCCCACCCCAGACCGGCAGACACACACCACAGGAGGCAAATTTGAGGGAGAGCACACAGCTCTCGTGAAGATGCAGCTGGTATTTCTCAGGCTTTCGGACGTGCAGGATCTCCACGTTGCTGCTCTCCATGCCGACCGCCAGCCAGTCCTGGTTGGGGCAGTGGCCCAGGGAAAAAATCTGGGGGTGAAGAGGGAAGAGAGGAGATGAAAAACCCCTTGGGATGTGGGGGGGATGCCCAGAGCTGGGGGGCCAGGGCGGGGAGGGGAGATGTCCAACACTCTCCCGCTGCAGCTCCCGCGTGGAGAAGCAGCTGGCCCTGGGCCTGGAGCGCAGCAGGTAACTGCGTGTTGAGTCATTAATATTAATCAGAATTACACGGAACCCTGGGGCCTCATATCCATTATCTGCTCTGAACGCACAACAGCTCTGGGAGGGAGGGAGGGGGCGAAGCCAGCAAAGACAGTAGCTCCCCTTCAGCAGATGGTGGAAGGGAAGCTGAGGCCACATCCAGCTCAAGGTCACGTGGCAAGTCCATCAAAGACCAGGCCTTCTGACTCCCAACTTGGAACTTTCCCCACTTGCCAACACCAATTTTTACTTTGATTTGAAAGTATGCGGTGGCTTCATCAGTCTGTGCCCCATGCCCAGCACCGCACAGAAAGGCGTAAGGCCCTCACCCATCCTAAGCCTCTCAAAGTCTTACTGACAAATGAGACATGTGTGGAAAGAACCATAAATTCACAGCAAAGCCTGGAAGGTTTCACATGTTCCTGGCCATACGGAAGTGTTCCTGTATGAAGAAGGGCCCGGTGGGATGCGAGATATTCACCATGGGATCACCAGATACGTATGCCACCCGTCTAAATTTTGGGGACACGGGATGGACAACTATACCCACCTGCACCCCTGATTTCCCTATCAAAGGAAGCTTCAAGCTAAAGAGAAGGTAAAAAAAGAAAGAGTTTGGGGGCTAGTGCCCACCAGATTTCAAGGAGGGGGCAAATTGGAGATGGGTTTTGAAGGATGTGTAGGAGTTTACCAATGGGAGAAAGGAAAGGAAAGGCATGTCAGCCAGAGGGAACAGTGAGTGGGGAGGTCCAGAGGTATCACAGGGCATGGTGTGTGTGAGACTAGAGCACAGAGGTCTTAAAGAACAGGCCAAGGAGCTCACAACCTTCCCCCAAGGCAATGGGAGACAGGATCTGGGTCCAGGGTATCTGGAGACCTGTCCTTGACTCTTTGCTCTGCCCTGGGGAGCCCCATGATTCTGTCCAACCCCTTCACCACATCCTTGAATCTGGCCTTTCACAGCACCCCCAATAGAGACCTCTCTGTGTCCGGCTCCTATCTGTCCCCTGGGGTCAGCAGCTCCCCCACGATCAGTCCTGGTAGGGGGCGGTGGTCAGGAGCTCTCAGTAGGGTCAAGGGGTTGAAGGCTGGGAGAAGAAACCAGCTACACAAGAGACAAAGGAACAGAGGAATGGCTTGGCAAGAGCATCTGGGAAGATGATCTGAGGGTCTTAGTGCCCCACAGCTTGATACGAATCAGCTCCTTTGTGCTCCCCTGTGCTGTCTTTGAAGAATTAAAGAGGAAGGTCTGTGGATTTGTCTCAAGGACAAGAAAGATGGACACAGAGAGCAGGTAGTTGGTCCTGCCTGGCATCTGGAAGTGGGTGCCTCAGGGGGAGAGGAAGGGAGGCCAGATTCCTGGAGCTTGTGTCCCCCTTCTGCCAGATCCCGTGTGGCACCTGGGAGCTGAAGTCATGCTGCTGCAGCTGACGGCCCTCCCGCAGGTCCCAGCAGCGCACGGTGTTGTCCAGGCCCCCTGTCCAGAGCCGAGTGCCGTAATCAGAAATGTCGATGCAGCTGGCCCCATCCGTGTGGCCCTGGAATTGCCTGGAGGAAGGAGGGCCCAGGTGTCCATCCTGGAGGTGGTGCTGTTTCAGCATCCTCCCAGGCCGCTCCCACGGTACAAAGGGGAGACGGCAGGGGGCTTGCCCGAGGTCACAGGGCACCGGCCACCCACCTGACCATGGTCTGGTTCTGCAGGTCCCAGACCACGATGTTGCCGTCGCTGCAGCAGGAAAAGCAGACCTTGGCGTCGGGGCTGACGGCCAGGGCGTAGCAGGCGGGCGCCGAGGAGGTCAGCTCCGCCTTGATGCGAGGGGTGGGGGCCGCCAGGTCCCAGATGGACAAGGTGCTGGCCTCACCACCCACTATCAGACTCCGGCCGTCCGGCAGCAGCTTGCAGGAACGAATGTAGTTGTCCCGGTTCTGGGAGGGGAGAGAAGCAAGGGCGTGGGGTAGGACCCTCAGCCATGCCTGCCGGAGCCCAGCTGAAGAAGCCACCCCAGTTGGCCTGTAAGCTCTGCCCCTGGTTGGCCTATAAACTCCACCCTATTGGCCTTAATCTCCAATCCTGCTGGACTGTAAGTTCCACCCTCATTAGCCTATAAATCCTGCCCCTGGTTGGCCCATAAGCTCCACCCCATTGGCCCATAAGCCCCAACCCTGTTGGGCTATAATCTCCACCTGTGGGTGCCCTAAGAGCTCTGCCCCAAATTGGCCAACAAGCCCCACCCTGGTTGGCCTATAAACTCCACCCATTGGCCTATAGCCCCACCCCTAGGTGGCCTGTAAGGTCCACCCGGGTCGGCCTATAAGCCCCGCCCCGCTGGCCTGCAAGCTCCGCCCCGCCCTCACCAGGCAGTCCAGCTGGGCCACTGGCGTCTTGGCGCCCGGCTGGCCCACGTCCCACACCTTCACACAGCCCTTGCCGCCCGTGTACACATGCTGCGTGGAGCCGCTGATGGTGACCGCGCAGACCACCTCGCCGTGCGCCAGCGTGTGCAGCTGCCGCGCGTGCCGCGGGATGCCGGCGCCCACCAGCGCGTCAGAAGGGAAGGGCACCGGCTGCATCTGCCCGTCCGCAGACACATGGAAGGAGTACGCCCTGGACGGGAGGTGGGGCATGACGCACGGGGAGCCGGGACCCTCCCCACCCTCACCCCCCTGCCTGTGGCCCCCTGCGTTTAGAGACGGGGCCCCAGGATCAAAGGTCAGCGTGATACTGAAGAGGAAGGGGTCCGGCCGTGGCCCGGTGCATGGTAAGCAAGCACTTAGTGAATCTCCGTGGAACAGAGGATCCAGGAAGATGCCTTGTGAGCTCCAGAGAACGCAGTCCAATAGCAGCCACCAGCCACAGGGCCAGTTAAATTGAAAGAAATTTAAAATTTCAGTTCCTCAGTCGCAGTGACCACATTTCAAGTGCTCAAAAGCCACAGATGGCTGATGGCAATCAGATTGGACAGCTGTAAGTGCAGAACATTCCCGTCACAGCAGAAAGTTCTACTGATCTTGGGGCCAGGTCATTCTCTAGGGTGGGGCAGTCCTGTGCATTGAAGGCTGTTGAGTAGCATTCCTGGCCCCCACCCACTACAGGCTTGAAGCACTTGGGTGTGACAACCAAAAATATCACCAGACATCACTTAATGTCCTGGGGTTGGGGGGTGCGGTAAGGAAGCACAAAATCTACCCCCTGCTGAGAACCACTAGTGTAGGCTTTGCTTGTTACATAACCCTCTATCCAGAGAGCAACTCCAGGAGCCCCGATTATCTTACAGAAGAGACTTTCTGGAAAGGCAGAAGGGAAGCCCGACACCCACCCCACAATGTAAGCACCTGAGAGGAGGCAGGGAGCCCCACCCTGGTACTCACGGCTTTCCCCCAGGGATGGTGGGCAGGGAGGAAGAGATGGACGACCCTCGGAGATGTGGATGAGACTCAAATGCCATCTGCCAAAACGCCAACCGGGTGTCATGGGCGGATGACTCAAACCCACAACTGCCCTCTCCCATGCTCATTTGCCATATTCCTCTCTGTTTATCAGAGAACACCCCCCCCAATTTGTTTATCAGCCCCTCCCCAAGAAAGGGGAGATGCCCTTTCCTTTACCCATCCTACAGACGGGAAAGTGGAGGCTTTCACATGAGGGAACCCCAAGGTCTCTGGCTGGGGAATCCTATGGCCCCAGAGGTGGAAGGATCCTGATGAATCTTCTGTCCAATGCACAGAACAGGGGTCAGCAAACTCTGGCCCCCTGCTTGTTTTTGTAAATAAAGTTTTATTGGCACACAGCCACACCCATTCCTGTATATGTTGTCTATGGTGGCTTTTGAGCTATGAAAGCAGAGTTGAGTAGTTGTGATAGGGATCAACTGGTCTGCAAGGCCAAAAATACTTACCATCTGGCCCTTTACAGAAAACATTGCTGACCCCTGTTCTACAACTCCCCGTGCAAGTGCCCACCCAGGCTCAGGCCTTGAATAACTCCAATGACAGGCATTTTATTCCCTCTGGAGGCATCTACACCCACTTCAGGATGGCTCACTCCAGCAACCATCCGTCCCAGTACTGCCCTCTGGGGCCCACGCAGACCCTGTCTCCTGCCCCTGCCCCAGCTCAGGAGTCTCATGCCTCTCCTTCAACTCTTCCCCATGGTACATCACTTCCAGTCCTCTCCCTGGAGTAGTCCTTCCTCTACAGTCTACCAGAATCACCAAAGTCCCTTAAAAATCAGGGCAAACAACTGTACACCAGGCTGAAGCGGACCCTCACATCCCATGGCTGAGGTTCTCTGGTTCCCTTAACGCAACATAATCACAGTTGCTCTTTCCACAGTCACAGGTGCTTATTTGTATTAAGCTTGTGGGGCTACTGAGACCCTCAGATCGTCTTCCCACATGCACTTGCCAAGCCAGGACTTTCCTCCCTTTCCCCATTCCCTGGTGTCTCTGTGTGTACCTGGTTTCTCCTCCCAGCCCCCAGCCCCTGGGCCCTGCTCACACCTCCTGGCATCTCCCACCCTGAGGACTCACCATGGGGGAGCGTCCATACATCACAGAGCCGCTGACCTGGGGGGACAGGTGGAGGCTGACATAGGAGCTGGGCACAGAGAGGTCCCCATTAAGGGCGCTGTGGGAGCCCAGGCTGAAGGATGTGGTGAAGGGACTGGACAGGGTCAGGGGACTCCTCAGGGCTGAGAGAGAAGAGACAAAGACAGATCTTCAGACACGTTGGATCCAAATCCTGCCTTCCACTGCCTTGGGGGAGCTCCAGGGCTCTCATGCTCTGGCCCAGCATCCATCATACCCTGTCCTATCTGCAGACATTTACAGATGCTGTTCCCTCTGGCCAACAAGCCTTTCCTTTTCCTTTTTCAGTTGTTGAACTCTTACTCATCCTTCAAAACCCAGATTCAATGTCCAGCAACATCTCAGGAACATCCTTGAGCCTCCCCACTCCACCCCTTGCCTCCAACCTGGCCCATCTTGGGTCCCTTCCTCTACCCCAGCCCTGATCACAGAGAGCTGGGAATTTTGGGGTCTGGGTCTCCTCCCCCACCACCTGCGAGCTCCTTGAAGGCAAGTTCCAGGGCTAGTTTCTTTCTGGGACTCCAGAACCAGCCAGAGCCCGGCCACAAGACAGAAAAGAGGAGCACTCTCATCCCCACATTAATGATGGGGAAAGTGAGGCTCAGAGAGGTTGATCACTTGCCCGAGGTCACACAGCCGGTGAGTGTCCAAAGCTGGCCTGAAACCCAAGCCTGTCTAACTCCAAAGCTTGTCTCTCTAGCACTGGGCTGAAGCCCCCGAGCAAGTCACTTCCCCTCTCTGGGCCTCAGTTTCCCCGCCCATCAAGCCAAGGCAATGAAGAAATGGAGGCCCAGAGTGAGGCAGTGTCTAGTTCTGAGTCATGGAAAGGGCAAGGCAATGCCCCAGCTGGAATCCACACGTCCTGCCTCCCCCACCCCACACCATTTTTTGGAACTCCCCGGAAAGGAGGCCTGTCCTGGCAGGCACCAGCAGGTGCTCACCAATACTGTCCGTGGAAGGTGCTGGCTTGGCCGCGAGCTGGCGGAGGTGACTGGTGGAGCTGGGCCCAGGGGTGGACGCGTCCTGGGGCGGGGAGGAGTCGCAGGACTTGGAGGCAGGGGTGCCGGCAGGAAGATCGTTCTGGGGGAGAAAGGGCAGGGCTGAACACCCCCAAGCACCTGGTGCCTTGCAGCCCAAGGATCTGGGCAGAAGGTGAGTGGGAGGAGGGAGTACACCTGGAGCAGGCCAGGGCTCATGCAGGGACACACACACCAGGGGAGCGGGCCCCATAGCCGACCTCCTGAGCATGGGGCCCGTGTGAGCATCTGCACGCATCGGAACACCAGGCGGACGCCTGAGCGTCCACCCCACGGGGTGCACACACGTGCGTGCCCACGGGAACCCAGGCAATCTTGGGAGAACTGCGCATGCATGTGATAAGGTACACAGGGCAACCACAGGTTAAGGGATATGGTGAATATTCCTACATCTGGGGCATGGTGGGCGCACAGGGATCACGAGAGAAGGCGATGCACAAAGTTAGAGGCTGTCGCATCCTTTAGGGCCAAGGAACAAACTCTAGGATGGGCTCTCGAAGCAGGAGACCACAGTATGCTCCCAGATGCAAGACCCTCATCCAGTATAGCTGGGCACCCCCTTGCTCCCCACGAGGAGCTCCCCCACCGCTGTCCCTCCCCATGGGGACCCTGGAGGAGAGGGGAAGCCGGACCTCCTTCACAGAGGAACAAGCTCTGTCTCGGCTTTCTGCCATCGCTTCCTTTGCCTTTCAAGAAACTTCACATCTTCATCTTGTGTGGGTTGCACCCTATCTTTCCTTTACAAGGTCACACATTTTGTGATAGCCACACTCACACACCCACGACAGGGAGTGGATGGTGCCAACGTGGGGACCAGGGGGGCCTTCTCCATTAGAATAGCACTGCCCCTCCCCCTCTTTGTCTCCTTGGAGTGGGAGGAGGGCACAAGAGATGCGATGGGAGCCCCAACCTTGGCAGTTGCCATAGCAACCTGCTGGGAGGGGAGGCCTAGAAACCGACAGTCTCCCTGGTAAGGGCAGGGCAGGGGTCTGGGGAAGATTTGGGGGCAGGGACAAACGGAGCTGAATTGAGAATGCCTGGGGGAGTGCTTTTAGGTGGTCCACACGGCTGGCATTAAACATCAGGAGGCCCAAGGACAGAGTTGTTCTGATATGGGTCATCTTTTCTTGCAGGGACCACATCTCAGGTTGGGGCTGGTGTGTCCCCAAGGCCTTAACACTCCCAGGGCTGGAATCAGCCTGGCCAAGCCAGCAATTCTATAGTTTCACTGTGTTTATTTTCACCGGATTTCCTATTTATTGCAAGAGATACGTGGTTTCCACATAAGATGGTGAGCTGCCTTTTAATATTATTTACAAAGTTGCCTTTTCAGATTTACTGAGGTTCGGTAGAGTGAGTCCACTTAGGAAAAATTACTGGACTAATGTAGAGGTGGTTTTTAGGAAGGCAGCAAAATAATCACGAAGGGAATCCTGGACCACAACAGCCTGTTTCATTTCTCATCACCCCACATCTAATGTGGTAGAATCTGTTTCCAGGTCCCCAGGATGAATAAAATGAGTTTCAAGGCTTCCCCTACTCCTTACCAAGACGAGCTCCTTGGCTCTGGGGAGCGGTGAGCCAAGGCTGGAGGCCAAGGAGGCTGGACTGTCCACCAGGTCCCGACGGGCAGGGATGCAGATGGGTGCCTTTCCACATGGGGTGGTTGCTGGGCTGGGGGGCTCGGAGGGTTGGTCCTGGGTTGGAGGTGATGATGGGGGGGGGGTGAAGTGGCAGGGGAAGGAGAGGCCCTCTCTATACCCTGCCCATGTCCCACGCCAACCTCTAGACTGGGCACTTAGCACCCACCTTGGGAGGATTATGAAAACTCCCTGAGCCTCAGTGGACTCATCCGTAAAATGGGTTAAATGACATAAGCACAAATAGCAAGGACTATATATGGGCTTGGTTTTGTTTTCCCCCATTGAACAGATGGGGAAAAGTGAGGCCGGGGAAGGGGGTGTCACTCCCCCAAAGTGAGACCGTGAGCCAGGGCTTGAAGCCGCTTCCGTTGCCCACATCCAGGGTTCTCTGGGTCTCAGTTTCCCCACCTGTGCTATGGAGAGGAGGTCAGCCTGGGGTGCCCCAGTTTCTCCTACTTCCCCTGGCCCCATGCCATCCCCATCCCAGCCATCCCATAGAAAGGGGAACACCAGGACCCCCACTCCCTCTGGGTCCCCCAACTCCCCAGATAACCCACTGCCTGCTCTGTGCCCAGACCTCCTAGTCCTGAGGTCAGAGTGGGAGGAGGTTGGACCCCGACTCACCTCGTCCACCACCAGGTTGTAATCGCTCTTGTCCTCATCACTCTCCTGGGGGGACATGGGGGAGAGAGCTCACCCTGGCCATGCTCCTGCCTCCACGCCCCCTTACATCTCTTCAGGAGGGTTTGACTGGGGTTCTGGAGCTTGGTTCATTTGCTCAAGTACAAGGGAGGCCGGGGGGAGGGGGGAATCCTTCAATGGAGGAGGATGGAGGAGATGGAGCTGAGTGTCCAAGAGGTGCTGTGTGGCCTCACTTTACTCCTCTGTGCAGTGGGGGAAGAGCCAGAGACCAGGAGCCATCCTTACCTCCTTCCCAGCTCTCGACCCACAGGGGCAATCAATCTCTCAGGCTGGTCCGCCTCCCACACTGTCTGCCCACCCATGTGTGCCCCCCACTCACATAAGGTCCCGACAGATCCTTCTCCTCGGCTCTCTGCTTCCCATTGCCACCCGGGCCGCTGGGTCGCTCCTCTTCCGCCACACTCTCTGGGGGTGAGGGGGATGCACTCTGCAGAGACACAGGGCCCCAGACTGCGTCCTGGTCCAGCCAAAACCAAGGATCCCCTTCACTGTTATCAGGATCTGTGCCTCAAGCTTCCCATCTGGGAAAAGGGACCTTCCAAGGGCAGACTCAGTGGGGTCATGACAACCACAAATGTCCCCAGACATCGCCCAGGGTCCCCTGTGGGGGGCACTAGTGCGAACTGAGATGAGCTCTAAGTGCAAAATGCATTCGGATCTTGGAGACGTAGTACAATAAAAAGAACGGAAAAGATCCCATTAAAACTGTTTTAGGTTGGGAGTTTGGGTTTTGTGGGGGGCATGAGCCAACCTTGCAGGTCTCCTTGCATGGCCCTGCAATAAACCTTTCTCTGCTCCAAAAAAAGCAACAAAAAACAAAAAAACAGACTGTTCTGTGTTGATTACAGGTTGAAATATTTTAGATGCATTGTGTTAAATAAAATTTACTATTGAAATTCATTTCACCTGATTAACTTTTTTAATGTGCCTACTAGAAAATTTACAGTGGTTTACACAAAGCTAAACGTGTGACTGAAACTGCATAAACACACACACACACACACACACACATACGAGTGCATGTAAAACCGTGAAGTGGGAATAAGCCCTGTGGGTTGCACCCATGTCTGTTTCCTGGCTTTGATGTGGTATTTTAGTTGTGTAAGATGTTATCATTGTGTGAGGGGTGCATGGGACCTCCTTGTACATTTCTTTGCAACCTCCTGGGCATCCGTAATGATTTCAAAATTAAACAAGTTTAAAAAAATTACCTACAAGGCTCACATGATATTTCTATTGGTCAGCACTCTTGTATATGATAAAATGGAGTGGATGAGGGATAAATTAATGACGGAGGGATGGCTGGAATGCTACCCGGGCACGCATTTATTTATTCAATTGCAAAAAATCGCTAGAGATGGAAAATTTTAAATAAATAAAACTCTAGTCTTATGGGCATCCCCCCCCCACCAAAACAAAAGGCTACACAGTGAGAAAGCAGGACGCGGTCTCCTTCTGAGCCCCTATCAACTCAGAACAAGCAGCTTCAGCCGCATGTGAAGACAAAGCAAATGTTAGACAAGACGGCAAATCCCCCATGCCCCTCAACTTACCCTGCTCGGGGCTCTCTCCACTGGCAGGCGGGGGCATGGTGAAGAGAGAGAAGGAAAAAGAATGAGGGGTCTGTATCCCACCGTGCCAGAGCGCAGAGCCCTCCACAGTGTATAAAGCCCCCTTCCCAGCTCAGAACCCCCCTTCTCCTTCCAACACCCTTGCAAGGGGTGGACAATCCCTTCCCTGCACCATTCAGATAGATGCCCAGAGAGGGACAGAACTTGCCTAAGGACACACAGCCCACTGGGAATAGAGTTGAACCCGCGACCCTGCAGGCCCTTTCATGAGTTTGATGGTCCTGCTATCCTCTCCTTGGGCCCTTGCGTGCCCCCAGCCCGCGGCATCTGGTGATGTCCACTCACCTCTGGACCCCTCGGCCTCCACGCCTGCCCGGTCCTCCTTGGCGACCGCGGCCAGCTGAGCCTGGGCGGCCAGGGCTCCCGACAGGGCCAGCAGCCCCGTGGCACTGCCGCCCACCAGCCCAGCCGGGCGAGGGGTGAGGGGCACAGGGGGGGCGTGGTGGGACAGCGGCTGGAGCTGCTGCTGCTGGAGAGGAGGGGGGTGGGCCAGGGGCGGGCGGGGCCCCGACCGTGCCCTCCCCCCGCCCCCCCGGCCGCCCCACCCCCCCCGCAAGAGGCTACGGAGAGAGAGCCCGGACAGGCAGGGTCCAGGCAGAAGCGCACCCTTGGGGTCTCCAGGGGGGCCAGAGCCCAGGCCAGCTGCCCACCCGGCACCCCCAGCTTCACCACCCACGGCAGGGCGGGGCGGGGGCCGGAAGACTCACGCCGATGAGGCTGTTCAGCTCCCCCACGGTCACCTGCTTGGCCCGCTCCACGGCCTGCAGGACCTGCTGTTGGTGCTGGGGGTGGCGGGGGGGAGGCGCTCAGGAGAGCCCCCCATCTGCTCGGCAACCCCACCTCCCAGGCCATGCCCTCCGGGGCCCCTCTTCTTCTCTCACTTTTTTTTTTTTTTTTGGCGTCGGGATCTTAGTTCCCTGACCAGGGATCGAACCCGTGCCCCCTGCCATGGGAGCGTGGAGTCCTAACCACTGGACCGCCAGGGAAGCCCCTTTTCTCGCTTGCTCTTTGTAGTTTCTTTCTCTCCCTCTCTGCCTTTCCTTTCAAAATCATGAAACAGACAGACAAAGAAACAAAGCATTTAAGTGCAGTTCAAACTAATAATTAGAAATCGGGGTTTATACATCAGGGTCCCTCCCTCGGCACTGCTTACGTGGGGGCTGGGTCACCCTCTGTGGGCGTTCGTCCCAGGCACTGTGGGGTGTGGAGCAGCATCCTTGGCCCCCACTCACTCGATGCCAGGAGCCCCCCAGGGGTGATGACCACAGATGTCCCCAACATCACCCAGTGTCCCCTGGGGGCAGAGTCACCCCCAGTAAAGAACCACTGTACACATCAGTACCCGAGTACCAACCACCCAGGTCACAAAATACAAACTGGCAGCCTCTAGAGGCCCCGTGCACCCCACCCTCATCCCACCCTCCTTCCTTCCTCTCCCCACCTTCCTGCAGTGATAAAATGTCCTCAATCTGCACTGTTGGATACGGAAGCCACATGTGGCCATGGGCACTTGATATGTGGCTGGTGCAACTGGGAACGGAATGCATCCTTTAATTTAATTTAATAGAAATTTACATGTAAGTTTAATGTAATACGTTTTAAAAGAAATATAAATTAATACAAATGTAAATGGCCACACATGGCTGGTTGCTCCTGTGTGTGTTCTAAGGCCACCTGTGCACCTGCAACTACCCAGGATGGGGATTTGGGCTGTGTGACACCACTAAGGAGGTGTCAGGGTGCTAACCAGGCGCTCCTGTACAGGTCATGCCTGTGAGAGTGTGTCCAGGCCAGGGATTAGTACATTTTGACTGTAAAGGGCCAGAGAGTCAATATTTTCAGTTTTGCAGGCCAGAGGGTCTCTGTGAAAACTCCTCAACTCTGCCATTTTATGGGGAAAGCTGTCATAGACAATAAGGCCATGAGTGGGCGTGGCTGTGTGCCAATAAAACTTTATTTACAAAACAAGTGAAGGGCCGGTAACTTGGCCCTCGGGCTATACTTTGCTGACTCCTAGTCTAGAAGCATGGAATTTGCTGGGGCACACGTGTGTGTCTTAATTCACTCCTTCCTAAAGTCTTTTTACCCTGTTTCCTGTGGTTTTGGCCTTTCTCACTCTGGGCCACCTTGTCCCCATCCTGGGCTTTCAGACACCGTCTCTAAGTCTGAGACCAGACAGAATCTCACTCCATCCCAAGAGCCCGGAAGCCTCAGATTCAATGAGGTCCAAACCAAGAGGAGCACCTTTCCCTTTTTTTGGTCCCCAACACAGTGAGGGCCCCCCTGTATCCACCCTGTGTCAGAATCCGTCCTCTTGTCTCTCTGGAGACAGGATGCTCCAGACGGAAGCAGGAACAGGGGATGCAAAGGTCCTGAAGAACTTGGGGCATTTGCACAAGGGCTAACTTTATTTTTTTAAGTTTCAATGAAGTGCTCATACTCTATTGTTTTATCTGCCCTGTTCCACCTTTTTGTACTATTGTGGTTACAAATAGGTAAGAGTTACCCTTTTAACCACCTTTAAGTGCACAGCTAAGTGGCATTAAGTACATTCACATTGTCCTGCGACCGGCCCCACCAGCCATCTCCAGAACTTTCTCATCTTCTCAAAAGGAAACTCTGTCCCCAGGAAACACTGACTCCCCGCCCCCCTCCCCCAGCCCCTGGCCCCCACCATCTACTTCCTGTCTCTATGGATGTGATGACTCTAGGGACCTCAGGTGAGAGGAATCAGACAGTATTTGTCCTTTTGTGACTGGCTGATTTCACTCAACATAGGGACAAAGTACTAAGGACTAATTTTTATTGGGTGTTTACTAAGCACCCAGCATCATCTTCACCACCTTGTATGTATCAACTGTTCTAAATTTCATGACAGAGGCACAGAGAGGGCAAGCCACTAGCCCAAGGCCACACAGCCAGGACTCGGACCGAGGCAGCCTGGCTGTAGGCTTGAGCCCCCCTCCTCCCCCTCAGCCAACACCCCCCCTCCATCCTTAAGGCCCCAGCCCAGCCAGTGCCCAGGCCCCCAGGCCACCCAGCAGAACCAGTGCCTGTGGCATCCAGCCAGACCCCCTCCCCCACCCTTCTTCCAGCTCCGCTCCCCATCCCCCCACCAAGCCCACTCACCTCCTGCGTCAGGAAGGGGATAATCTGAGCACAGATACCACTGAGGCGCTTCACAATCTCAGCCTGGCAGGAAGCAATGGGGAGGAGGCTTGGAGGGGAGGCTGTCAATCCAGAACCTCCACTCCAGGGCATAACAAGCCTTTGCAAAGCTTGGGGTGAGGGGCCTGTCACCCGCAGGTGCAAGTGTGGGGCATGGGCTCCGGGATAGACTGAGAGCCTGGCAAGGACACCGTCCACCTGATGTCCAGGGCAGCCTTGAGCCGGAAGACAGGACAGACAGATACACCACCCGCCAGACCCACTCAACAGAGATTTCCAGAAAGCAGTTGCGCAGCCGCCCAGCGCAGACTGGGACCCCGAGGAGCTTTGAGTTTGAGCCCTGGCTGGGCCCAGGTCTCTCTCGGGCATGGCCCCTCTCTGGGTCGTGCCTGCGCCCTGGGGCTGCAGTCAGGGGCGATCCCAGAGCACCACACTCAGGGGTGTGATGCTGTGATATAAGAAATATACATTTGGGGGAAAAGAATTTGAAAAAGAATAGATACATGCATATTGTATAACTGAATCACTTTGTTGTACACCTGAAATGAACACAACATTGTTAATCAACTATAGTCCAATATAAAATAAAAAGTTAAAAAAGAAAGAAAGAAAGAAAGATACATTTGCTCTTTGCGCCAGTTCCTGGCACAGAGCTCCTAAACCCCTAGAGATTTCAGAGTAGTAGACGCAAGAGGAGCATCTTTTGTTATTCACAATAAGCCTGTTTCATCTGCACGTGAGTTTATTAAGAGGGATGGAACTTTCAATCCCACCCCCAACCCCTGACCTCCGTTTCACCTGCACATGAGTTTATTAAGAGGGATGGAACTTTCAATCCCATCCCCAACCCCTGACCTCTGGGGAGGCAAGAGGAGCTGGAGGTTGAGTCAATCACCAATGGCCAGTGGTGAAATCAATCGTGCCTAGGTAATGAAGCCTCCCTAAAAACCCCTAACTGAAGTGGTTTCCAGAGCTTCCGGTAGGTGGACACATGGAGGTGCTGGGAGGGGGCGCTTGGAGCGGGCACGGAAGCTCCATGCCCTTCTCCATACCTTGCCCTGTGTATCTCTTCCATCTGGCTGTTCCTGAGTTATATCCTTTATCATGAAAGGGTGATAGTAAGAGCTTTCTCAAGTTCTGTGAGCCATTATAGCAAATTATCAGAACGAGGAGTGGGTCGCGGGAACCTTGATGTATAGCTGGCGGGTCAGAAGCCCAGGAGGTCTGGACTTGTGATAGGCATCTGAAGTGGGGGCAGTCCTGGGGGGCTGATCCCTGAACCTGTGGGGTCTACACTGTCTCTGGGTAGTGTGTTAGGATTGAGCTGATGTGTAGGACACCCAGCTGGTGTCAGAGTTGGAGAACTGGTTGGTGTAGCAAAAACGAAATATTTGGTGTCAGAGGATAGAAATAGGATACAAAGAGTGTGGTTTTACTTGTAGGTTTCATCTGGGACCGGGGCTGGGCAGGTGATGCCCCATAGAGGCTGAACAGAGGGGAAGCATGTAGGTGGGTAAGGGGGTGTTTCGTCAGCCTGTGCTTTGCCTCTGCCTCAGTTACAGGAGTGCTGGGTGCTGCGTGTATCTGGGTGAGGTTTGTGTCTTCCATCTGCTACCAGGAGGGTGGAACGAAGGCTCCTAGGGCCGGGACCCTATCCCTTACCCTCCATCCTGTAAGGGGGTCTATTTCATGCACCCATGGGACCACACCATGCTCCAGGCAGACAAGCCCCCCGCCACCTACACCAGACGCAGCAGAGCCCCCAGAGACCCAGAAAAGCATGCAAAGGCAGGTGCCCCCAGGCACTCCCAGCATACCCCTACTTCTTCCCACCCACCAGAAAGACCCTAGGTTCTGCCCATTTATTCTAATATTTGGATGGACAAAATCCAAGATTCCTTCAACCTCAGAATCTCGGGGTCCCTTTCATCCCCTTAGAAAACATCAGGGTGCATGGGTGATAGAATCCTCGCCTGCCCTTAGAAACCATCAGAAAATCTCGAGCTCAGTCTCAGGATCTGGGGGTTAAACTTGGGCAACTGAAGTCAATTGCAGAACCTTCAGGTCTAACTCAGAACCTTGAGATCACACTCAGAAGCTGAGGACAATCTCAGAACCTCAGATCATTAGGGTTAATCTCAGAACATTCAAAACAGCGACAGAACCTTGGGGTCCGTTTCAGACCCTCAGGATCCATCTCCAAATGTCAGACATGCTGATCTGAAAGGGACCTCTAAGACTGTCCATTTGTCCCCCTCCTGGGACAGAAGTCCCTCCCCAGCCTGGCTGACCTGGCTGCTGGCTTCTGCTATGAGCCTTCCTTGACAGGGATGCCTGGCCCCTGTCCACTGCCCGACTCTCTCGTAGACAAGGTCTCCAGAAGTTCATTTTCCTTTCATGAGGCTGAAACCTGGCCCCCTGATCCCAGAGATTTCAGGATAAGACCTCTGTTCCCTGGAGCAGAGGGAGCGCTGGGTCCCTCTCACAACTTCCAGACCGCCGCCCCCTCCCACTGGACACCCTTACCCCCAACACACAGTTACCTGCTTATGCATTTCAATGTTGAGCCCGTAGGACATTTCATAGTACTGCAAAGGAAAAGCTGTCTGGCAATGTCCACCGTACCCATGGATGTCCAGCTGCTCTGGGTGATGCTGGGTCTTCCAACAGCCCCCAGACTGGGGGGGATCACAGCAGGACCCAGAGCCTCCCAGCTCCTTGGGGGCCCAGAGGGGGAGCCCAGAGAAGAAAGCAGGAACCCCCTCCATTCTCCCCAGGGGAGTGGGGGAGGGGGGCAGTACCCAGATACCCTAGTCCCTCAGAGATGCCCATGAGGAGAGTGGGCATCCTTGCCTTATTGTTCTTAAGAGCTGGGAGGGCCCTGAGAGACAGTCTAGAATCCCAAGCAGCCCACTTTACAGATGAGGGAAAATGAGGCCCAGAGCAGGCCGAGGACTTGCCCCAGAGTGGTACTAGAGTCGGGGTTCACACCCCACGTGTTTCCACTCACAGCCAAGCCCTCTTCCCCACTCTCCCCCCCTCCCTGCCCCGTTTTGACAACCCGCCTTACCATGACATAATGTCGCTGCATTTCTGTCTTCTCACTGGCCAACTTCTCACACTCCAGCTTGAGGCTGGGAAGGAGACGGGTAATCGGGATCCCACTCTCCCTGCCCCCCCAGCAGGGACACCCACGGACCCCTTCTGGGCCAGTTTCCAAAGCGATGGGATTGGCTCTCCCCCGCCCCACTTCCTCACACACACACCCCACCTCCCGCCCCCAGGCCCACCCCATCCCTTCCCAGGCTCAAAATGTCCCAGCACTGGACCATCCGTCCTCCTCACCTGCGATTCTACCTGAAGCCCTCCCTCCCCACGCCCCTGGGGCCCCTCCCTCCTCCCTGCACGCTGGAGGCCCCGCCCCTTCACCCCAGCGGGCCCCGCCCTTCGCCCCCAGGTGAGCCCCCGGGTGAGATCCCGGGGCCCCTGGGGCGGGACGCCCCCGTCCCCCCTCACCTGTGGTACTGAGCCTGAAGAAACTGGAATTCTTCTTTGATGCGGTCGCAGATCTCCAAGATTGAGAACTTGAAGGGCTGGCCGGACTGAAGCGGGGTCTGGGGGTGGGAAGCCGGGGTCTGAGTTCCCGGACGCGCGACCCCCCCTACCCCCCGCAGCCCGGCCCCCCACTCACCGGGTGCCTTCCCTGGGGGTACATCCTGCCGATTCGGGAGGCCCCCCCTCCCACGCCGCCTGAGCTTGACAATATGGGGACGGGGGCGGAGAGGGGGCGGAGAGGCGGCGGCGGGATGGGGGAGAGGCTGGGGTGGGGGGCTGCCCGAGAAAGAAGGGGGCAGCGGCGTGGGGCAGGGGACCCCGGAGTCCCCCGCCCCCCGAGCGAGCGCGCGGGGTCGCGGGGACCGAGGGGCGCCAAGGCCCCTGCCGGGCGGGGGGCGCGAGGCCGGCGCAGAAGGTCGGGCGAGCGGCGGCCGGTTTCAGAGGCGCGGGCGACGGGCCCCGCGCAGAGCCGCCTCCCTCCGGCGGGGCTCGGCCGGGAGCCGCGGGCAGAGCCGCCTTAAGGTGGCGCCGCCGCCCCCCTGCGCATCCGCCCCGTGCAGCCCCGCGACCGCGGCCGCGGCCTTGGGACCACCCCCTCGCTTCCACCAGGGACCAGCGGGGAAACTGAGGCTCGCGTCCAGCCCCGCAAACGTCGCCCCCTCGCCCTCCCTGAGGGCCCATGAGAGAAAAGCCCAATAAATACCTAGTGGCCCACTGTGGGAGTAGCTTGGTGGGGAGGGGGGCAGTTGGGGGCCAGAAATGGCCTTTCTGAGGAAGTGGGCTAAGACAAGGGTCGGGAGGAAGCAGCCTGCCGAGTGCTGGCTGGGAAACCTGCCTGCACAGAAAGGGACCAGGTGAGGGATGGGGTTGCGGGGCAGAGCTAGGCCCTTGCCCTTTCCTGGCCTCAGTATTCGCATCTGTAAAATGGCAGAGGCAGGGGCTATTTTTAAAGGACACAGCACATGAACATCCCTCAGGCTGGCCTGGCACAGAGTAGACTCCCAGAGCTGGGAGTTGGGTTCCAGTGGCCACTACCAGCAGACTGGGCTGTCTCCCCTCTCAGACGATGGGCTCCTAGAAAGCAGAGGTCCCAAGGAGGATGAAAACGAATCTCTGCCATCAGACTGAGGTCTCTCTGAGGGCAGGGGCTCCATCTCCCATCGCAGACCACAGATATCCAGTGAGGTAGGAGGTGGGACATTCTTATTCCCATCATGCTTCTGAGAAACTTCAGGGTTGTTTGTTAAGTCAATCAACAAACACGTGTTGACAGCCTACTGTGGACCAGACACTGTTCTAGGCACTGGAGCTCAGCAGGGAAGCAGAGAGAGAAAATCCCTGGCCTCTTGTTAATAGCTGCCCCTGTGTCATTAGGTGAGTAAGCAGAAGCGTACAAAAGCCCTATCAAATTTATTGAGCATCTATGGCATGCCAGGCATCCTTCCAGGCACCAGGGTGGATGGAGAACAGATTCCTGCCTTCTCTGAGTTCAGGGGATAAGGCAAGATCACAGCTTGGAAATTATGGAATTCTGTGTGCATACCAAGAGGAGTTTAGGGGGCAGTTATAGAGATAGCAGAGGGAATCTCCTTATCTGGGGTGTCTGGGAGAGACCTCTTGGAGGAGGTAATGTTGGAGATGAGACCTGGAGGATAAAGATGCGCAGCCATGGAAAGGGAGGGGAAGAGAGATCCTGAGGATAAAGATATGAGTGTGTATGTGTGTTAGAGAGAGTGAGTATTTGATGGCTCCCTATTTCCATCAAGATAAAATCCAAACTCCTCCCTCTTCCCACAAGGCCCTACACAAACCCCCTCCCCACCCTCCCTTCCCTGACCCCAACTCCCTTCACTTTCACCCTCATTCACTCTGCTCCAGCTGCACAGCCTCCTCCTCGATGCTCCTGCTGCTCACCTGGTACAGTCCTGCCCCAGGGCCTTTGCACTTCCTGCTCCCTTTACCTGGAATGCTGTTCCCTTGCTTCTCATCATTCAGGTCTCAGCTCAGATGTCATCTCCTCAGAAAGGCCCTTCCCGGCCACCCATCTAAGCAGTGCTCACCCACTCCACCCTGTAATTCTCAAACACTGCATCCTATTCTCTCTCTTTCTAGGTCCTATCAGAGTTTGTTTCGTTTGTGTTTTGTTCTGACATGATTGTGTTTCTTCTTGGGTTGTTGTACTCATTATTTGTTTCCCTCGCTAGGTTGTGTAGGGACAGAGCCCATCTTGGTGCCTGCAGAGACTGGCACACAATAAATGCTCAGTAAATGAACAGGCACTGGTGTGAGAAGAAGAAACAGCAGATTCAGCTAAAGCCAGAAATCACTGGCCACACTCCTGCTGGGGAATTCTAAGAAACAGGGGGTTCCACAATTCCATGATGCCGAAAGTTCATCATTCCAAGTTTTGGGGCATCTGTGAAGTCCTAATTCCAAAACCTTTCCAGGAGGTGCCTTACCTCCCCTGGGAAGGCAACAGCTCCCCTCTGGGCCACTAGTCCGAGCAGTGGTACCCTTTCCTCATCCTCTTCTCCTTCACAGCCTCTGTCTTCTCCTGGGCCTTCTCTTGACAAAAGCCCTCCACCTGGGGCTTCCCTGGTGGCGCGGCGGTTAAGAATCCTCCTGCCAATGCAGGGGACACGAGTTCGAGCCCTGGTCTGGGAAGATCCCACATGCCGCGGAGCATCCCACAAGCCCGTGCGCCACAACTACTGAGCCTGCGCTCTAGAGCCCACGAGCCACAACTACTGAGCCCACGCGCCACAACTACTGAAGCCTGCGTGCCTAGAGCCCATGCTCTGCAACAAGAGAAGCCACCGCAATGAGAAGCCCGCGCACTGTAACAAAGAGTAGCCCCTGCTCGCCACAACTAGAGAAAGCCCGCACGCAGCAACAAAGACCCAATGCAGCCAAAAAAAAAAAAGCCCTCAGCCTCTTCAAGTTCAACAGCTCCTTCTTGACCCTAATCTCACAGCTCTGCCCAGAGCAGCCTTTCCTCTCCCTGCCCCCATGCCCTCCTGACCTGTTGGCCCTCCTTCCTCTCTGAGGGCTGGTCTCTTTCCTCCTAGCCTAGTCACCTGAATGTCACCTTTGCCCACACCTCTGGTTGCCCAGGCTCTGAGCCACCATGTTCTCTTGGAGGCTTCAGGCATCACCTTCGTGAAGATGGCTCCAAGCTCTGGCTCCACTCCTGGTCCCTACCCTGAGACCCAGCCCTGTGAGTAGAGCCACCAACTAATGGATGTCCCCTTGGATGTTCCCCAGGCCACTAGATACAGCACCTTCACCCAGACCTGTCCCTCACCCTGTCAGGGCCCAGTCCACCCTGATCCCCAAAAAAAGAGCATCAGCCTAGCCTCTTTTCTCCCCTTCTCCTGCCATGCAACCTGGCTCCCCATCCACACAGCCCCCTGCCTGCACCAGCCCTTCATCCTCTCCCATCTGGACCTCAAGCCACCTTCTCACTCTGGGCAGCTTTCACTATTGTCACTTTCTATTTGAGTCTGGCCCTCCCTCACTTAAAACCCTCCCAGGCTTCCTATGGTCCTTGGGACAAAGTTCCAGATCTTTAGGCTAGCATCAGATGCCCTGCACCACCTGGCCCAGCCCAGCTTCACTTCCCTCCACCAGTTCAGACACTCTCTGCTCTGGTCACATCAGCCAGGTTACCTAATCTGTGTTCCTCCCCACCTCTGGGTCTGTGTTTATGTTGTTATCTCTTTCTAGAATTCCCTCCCTCTCCTTTTCTGCCTGGAGAAAATCCATTCTGTCAAGGCCCAACCCAAAAGGCACCTCCTCCAGGCAGCTCCTCCAAAAGGCATCTCCCCCTCCACACACAGACTGTTTAAAGTTGGCAGGTACATGGGTATTTATTCTATAACCACCTCTTCATGGGGAAGATGATGGGGCCCTAGAAAGGACCAGCCCCAGGCCTAGCCTGGGAGGCTCCCAGGGTGGGTGGGACAGAGCTGAGGACACAGGCCCACCTAATCAGTGCCAGGACAAGGGAGCGCCCAGGGCCTAAAGGACCCAGAGGAGGAACAGGAGCTCTGCCTGGTGAGTTCAGAGAAGGCTTCCTGGAAGAGGGGACTTTTACCCATCAGTTTTTAGATCCCTCAGCCAGGCACACTCCACAGGGGAGGGTAAATACAGATTTGTGGATTGCCTGAGAAGCCGCAAACACACACACACACACACACACACACACACCTCTTAGTGTGTGTAATCTGCCAGGAAGGAGGAGATGACTTGCTCTGAGCAGCAGCAACCCCAGTTTTGGGAGCAGCTTTGAGAATTTGGGGAGGCTCAGCAGTCTGTGAGATGGGGGTGAAACAGGAGGGGAGGGGGCAAGGGCACAACCTTTGAATGACATAGCCTGAGGACATGACATAAACTGATTACAACCAAATGGGTCCAAAATGGCAGATAAGTCGGACAAGTCAACTTCCAGTAGACCTTGAGCCTCAGTATATGCTCACTGTAACACATCAACAAGCTGAATGACACACCCACAGGCACCATGACAATTCCAAGATCAAAAAGTGGGCAGTGGCCCAATTCCTGGAAATCCCCGCGTCTTCCTAAAATAGCTGGAATACTCCTCCCCCTCATTAGCCTATGAAATTACCCACCCCTATAAAAACTGAAAACCCCGTAGCCTGGTGCCTTTCTCACCTTCTGAGATGGCCCACACTCTGTGGAGTGTTTCTCTCTAAATAAATCCACTTCTTACCTATCACTTTGTCTCTCACTGAATTCTTTATGCGATGAGACATCAAAAACCTGAGCTTCGGGGCTTCCCTGGTGGCACAGTGGTTAGGAATCTGCCTGCCAGTGCAGGGGACACGGGTTCGAACCCTGGTCCGGGAAGATCCCACATGCCGTGAGCAACTAAGCCCGTGCGCCACAGCTACTGAGCCTGCACTCTAGAGCCCGCGAGCCACAACTACTGAGCCCGTGCGCCTAGGGCCCGTGCTCCACAAGAGAAGCCACTGCAGTGAGAAGCCCGTGCACCACAATGAAGAGTAGCCCCCGCTCGCTGCAACTGGAGAAAGCCCGCGGGCAGCAACGAAGACCCAACGCAGCCAAAAATAATAAACAAATAAAATAAATAAATAAAATAAAAATAAAACTTAAAAAAAAAAAGAACCTGAGCTTCATTAAGTCCTGAAACCAGGTGTGTGATCTCAGTTGGAAGACTGTGGGTTTTGGCCGGGTTTGAGTCCCAGCCACGTGGGTTCAAGTCCCAATCTGAGGTGCACAGTTTCAGGGGGACCCCTAGGCAGCACTTACTTGATAATTCACTGAAATGCCACATCCGGCCAGAGCAGGAGGCAGGGAAAGGACTGCCAGGCATGAGTTACAGCCTGGTCAGTCTAGCACAACCTTCTCATTTCTCCGGGAAGGCTTTCCCCAGCTAACTCATTTGCCATCCAGGGCTTCAAGCCGCACTCCTCTGGGGTCTCAGTTTCCCCATCTGCAAAACCCAGGGGGAAGGTGCAAAACTGGGGAAAGGGGCTTAGCTTTTGATCTCTCCCCTCCCACTGTACAGAAAGACTCAGCCCCGGTTCCTGGCTGGGTTTTTATGATGTGGATGTTTTTTGCTTTTTTTTTTTTTTTTTAAAGGAAAAAGCTGAGAAGCAGCCCTGGGACACAGGATTGCTCAGACCACCTTAAATCAGCCTCACCGCCCCAGCTACTGTGGAAATTCCTTTCTCCGCGGTGGTTGGCTGGGCGCACCAGCCAATCAGCCCGCGGCGCTCCCACATGGGTCCGTGACGTCACAATGAGCGCTGGCCAATGGGGATCAAGGAATCGGCAACCAATGGCAGAAGGCGCTAGGATCGGCTGGGCCAATCGGAAGGCGGCGAGGCGCTCCCAGCGGGGTACGGAGAGTGTGGCTCCCGCTCCCTCAGAGAAGCTGAGACCCTCGTGGACTCCTGATCCTGGAGGGTTTGGGGCGGGGTCGGGGGGGAATTCTAGCTCCGTTAGTCTCCAAAAAACAGGGAGAAGCGATCCACCACCTAAGCCTGGCGGGTCTTCCCTTAAAAACAAGAGTCTCTCGTCCAACATACTACCTTGCAAAAGCCTGGCCAGCAGGCTGGACCGACTAGCGTCTTTCGCCCTATTTCACAGTTACGTAAACTGAGGTAGAGACGTTAAGTCACTGCGGACGCTCGGGGAAGAACTGAGACTCTCACTCGAGCCCGGAGGCTCCCAGCATTGTTCAGTTTCTGTCTTCAGGTCGGATGGGGAGGAATGGGCCCAGGGGTAGGCGAGGAGAGGGGGTTGCTGGTCCCCACGCCTCAGTTTGCCCGGGCGCGAGCGGTAGAGTAGACTGGAGCAGGGGTTCTAGGAAAGACTACGAGCCCCAGAAGCTCCCGCGCGGCGCTCGCCCGGGCTGTCAATCAAAGTAACGTGGGTCCCTCTCCGACCCGCGCTCCCCCGCCCACCGCCTCTCTCCTGCCAGCGCCCGCTCCCTCCCCGCCGACTCCGGGCCCGGCGCGGTATAATTACAGCCCATTGATCCGACCCGGGCCGGGAAAGCGGCTCCCTCGGGGAGGCCAAGCCTTTGGCTTCCGACTTCGCCAACCTCTGCCTACCGCCCCCCTAGCCGAGCTGCTGGGCCACCAGCCAGGCCTGTCCCCTCCTGCTGGCCAGGGCTCGCAGGTGACCTCTGAGCCTCGGTTACCTTGGCGGTGAGCCCCCCTCAGAAAAATTACACACAGGTTTCCTTCCACCCAAGAACTTGGGGCGCCCTCCTGCCCTGTTCTAGCGCCCCCCACCTCCTCATGTGACCTAGAGGCTCTTGAGGGCCTCTCCCTGGGCCACAGTTTTCCCACCTGTACGGTGAGATGGTTGCACAAGACTTATTCATGAAACCAATGCTTTCTGCTGGCCCCAAGCGAGCAGCCAGGGCTAGGCCATGCAGGAGGGGTTCCTGAGTTTGGGGAAGTAGGGGGAAACCAAGCAGATAGCTCTCAGACCCCTGAGAGTGGTCAGGGCTGGGGAAAAGGGACGCAGTGGGGTGGAGATGGGGGTGGAGGCAGAGCCAGGAGTGAGGTGTCTGCTTGGGAAGATGGAAAGGCTTCCTAGATGTCAGGTGGGGGTGTTTAAGCTGGGGTTCTGCAGAATGCATAGGAGTTGCCTCATTTGAGCTGTGCCTTTATATAACCCTAGACCAAAATGGAAGAGGAAAGATGGGGCAACTTTAAACCCTGCCCTGGAATTGAGGAGCCTTGAGCTCTGACCCCTTGCCTTGCTGAGTGGACCTCTGAACATTCCCTGGCTGTGAAGTGGGGAGTGGACACACCCATGGGTGTAATGCCCCTCTGCCTACTTTCACAAGGGTCCATAAAGTTCCAGTAGGCTCTGGCCAGTGGGAGATGAGAAACTGCAGCCAATGGCTAGAGGCACTCGCATTGGCTGCGGGCTCCAAACTCCAGCCTCCCCCTGGGCAAGAACTGGACAGCTCAGGGGGAAAAAAGAAAGGGCTTTTGGAAGTCCAGGGTGGACCTGGGCTCAGTGGGTAACCTTATCTGGAATACGAGGTTGATAATAGAATCTTCAAATAACTTCAGGCCTATAAAGTACTTAAAATAATGCTCAGAACGGGGTAGCCATTTGCACTCCCTTTATGCTCCAAAGGGCCCTTCTCTCCCAGCCTCACTTCACACCCCACAGCTGGGCTATGCACTCACTCTCCACTCCTCCCATATTTTTGATCACCCAAATGTGAATCAGATCTCATTCTTCCCTCTGCTCAAGAATCTTCCATAGCTCCCCATCACCCTCAGGGTAAAATCCAAACTCCTCACCTCTGTCTACATGATCTGACCCCCATCAATTTCCCACTCTCACCCCTCCCTCTCTCCTCGTCACTCACTCCCTTCCAGCCACACCAGCCTCCTTGCTGTTCCTCCAACACACCAGACAAGGTCCTGCCTCAGGGCCTTCGCACAAGCTGTTTCCTTTGCCTAGACCACAGCTGGCTCAAAACATCAGCACCTGGGGAGGCCTGGCCTGGTCAGCCTGGCTGCAGTAGCCCCCAACCTCCCTACCTGGTCAGCCTCTAGCATTTCACTTCCTTCAGAAGCCTCATCACTCTCTGAACACTTACAGTTTATTTGCTTATGTGTTTATGGTCTGTCCAGGCCCAACACAATGCCTGCTCCACATATTTGCTGGGAAGATAAAGGGATGAGCTTAGAGAGGGTCAGAGCCTCTCCCAGGTCACCCAACATGCGGGGCAGGGCCCCAGAGCCCCTGACAACCTGCCCAGTGCTAACCCAACCTGCAGGGGTCCCCTGCAACCTGAAGGCCTGGGTTCAAATCCTACCTTAGCTGCTGTGTTGCTGTGATTCTGTAAAATGGGGGCAATGACAGAAATTTCTTCATCCCGTGTCATAGGACTCCCGGCATGGCATGCAGAACTTCCCAGACCAGGGATTGAACCCCCGTCCCTGCAGTGGAAGCGCGGAGTCTTAACCACTGGACTGCCAGGGAAGTCTGAGGCATCCCCTATTTTTAAACTCCTGGGGTCTCCTGGTCAATGTAGCTATCCCAGACCCCACATCACCCAAGCCCCCTCCATCCCAAGCCCTGACCTCACCCTCTGGACCCTCCCATCTGGCATCTCTGTGAGCTGTGCCTCCATCTCTCCCCTGGGGGCAGGGGTGGGGGGGGTGCGGGGGGGGGTTGCTCCTTGCTGGACCGCAGACTCACCCAGCCCCCAGGCACTGCACAGGTGTGGGTGGAACCCTGTGGCCTCAAATGAATCTTCCCCAGCTTCTGGTTTGCAGGGAGACATTTTATCCTCTCTGGGCTTCAGTTTACTCATCTGGAAAAGGGGGCTGCCCTTGGTGATGGTACCCAGGGCAGTTATTACTCTGGGCTAGCTGCTTTATTCAGCTGACCTTGTGTCTGATGCTCATAACTGCGCTGCAAAGTAGGGGATGAGAACCTGCAGTGGACCAGGCAGAACTGCCTCCAGGCTTCTGTCCTGGGCTCCCTCTGCCTGGAACACCTCCCTGCCCCTAGCCATCTCCCTGAGGCAGGCTCCTTCTGTGATCCAGGTCTCGGCTCAAATGTCACCTCCTCAGAGAGGCCTCCTCCCATCTCCTGGCTCAAGTAGCCCCCTGTCATTCTCTGTCTCCTGCCCCTGCTGGATTTTTCTTCCTAGCACTTGACTGTTCTTGGAAATTATCTTATTCGCTGGTTTATTTGTTGTCTGTCTTCCCTACACGCTGTGGGTTCCACTAGGGGTAAGAGGGGCCCTGTCCTGGGTCCAGGGCAGCCACCACAGAGCCTGGCACACAGCAGGCGCCCAATAAATTCCGGTTGCCAGTCGGTCTGGCTTGGGAGTGGGGGGAGGGGAGGCGGCCAGGGCCAGAGACGCCTAGGAATCTATCCAAGGTCACAGAGAGCCGCGCTCCGGGTGGGCGCTCGGTGGCTGGCGTCCTGGGGTCACCCCTCCCCGCAGTTCAGGCCGAGGGGGCCGCGTGCCAGGTGGTCGTCCCCTCGTTCCCCGCGCCGCCGCAGCTGGAGAACACACCGGTAACCACGTGGGCCGGGCCAGCGCGTCAACCCAACTGGCCGGGACAGGCCCAGCGGGGCACGGGGAGCGCGGGCACCGCCCCTTCCCCCCCCGGGAGGCCGAGGAGGGGGAGGAGGAAACGGAGGGGACAAAGGGGGAGGAGGCGGAGTGGCGGGGGGAGGGGCAGAGGGCGAAGGGGGCGGAGGAGGAAGGGGCTGAGGGGCGGGGAGGGGGAGGAGGACGCGAGGGGGCGGAGGGTCAAGGGCGGGAGGAGCGGGCTTCCTGGCCTGGCCAGCGCGCAGCAACCCGGCCCGGGGGGCCTGGGTGGGTGGGAGAGGTTTGCGGGGGAGGGTGTGGGGGGAGCACTAGCGAGGTCGGCTGAGAGGCGGGGATGGCGGGGAGGGAGCACAGTAGGAGGGAGAGATCAAGGGGGAGGAGAGAGAGATAGAGAAGGACCTTGAAGGACAGAAACAAAGCTGGAGAGACAGAGACCCAGAGGCTCCCGGAAGCAGTGGGGGTGAAGAGATAGAGAGGGGCAGATCCCAGGAGAGACCCTCAGAGCAGGATGCTTGGCTGTAGGACGGGGGCTTGGGGTGCATGCAGCTCCCTCTTGCAGCTCCTAAAGTCAGAAAACATCTAAATACTACGCGGGCTTCCTCCTGGGGCCCTGCCTCTGTCTCCCCTCCAGCCGGGCCCCTCTGCGACCCCAGAAGATCTTGCTCATCGTGCATCTGGCTGCGCCCCTCCTCCGCTCAAACACCTTCCATGGCTCCCTGCAGCTGGCTCTCCCACTGAGCAGGCATCGTCCTGCAGGGCTGGCCCAGGCCCACCCATTTCACTGGCTCCTTTGCCATTTTCTCACTTTCTCCCTAGATCTTCCATGAACACCTATTGTGTGCCAGGCAGGAGTCTAAGCCCTGGGGATTCAGGAGTGACCAAAACAGACCCAATTCCTATTGTCCTGAAACTCATCTCAGAGTGGGGAACAGCAGAGGACAGGGAAAATTTGTTGACCTAAGTTGTTCACAGCGATCAATGCTGTGAAGATAAAGCGAGCAGGAGAGAGGGGGTGGTGATGGCGGGGAGTGCGCTGACTGTGGGGACAGCGTGTTCCACGCAGAGGGTCAGGCCCAGAGGTGGCACCGTGCTTGGTCACCCTCAGACACGGAAAAGAGGCCAATTAGAATGAAGACCCTGAGCAAGGGGATCGGCCATAGCTCTGCCCACCTGCACTGGATCCAGGCTAAGATCTGGACCCGGCAGCTTGCATCTTCCCACATCAGAATCCTGGTTCCGTGGCTGTGTGCCCGGGGCGAGTCACTTTATATCTCAAGCCTCAGTTTCTTTATCTGTAAAATGGTCCTTCCTTCACCAGGCATTTTCAAGAATTGATTGAGAGCTGTAGCTGAAGCCCTGAGCCAAAGCTAGAGCATGGTAGATGTTCAGCAGATTGCAGCCGTCTATGATTTCTGTTACCCTTAGGATTTGCATTGCTTTCCTGATTATTTTTTAAATATGTATTTATTTATTTATTTGGTCGTACCGGGTCTTAGTTGCAGCAGGTGGGCTCCTTAGTTGTGGTATGCGAACTCTTAGTTGTGACATGCACGTGGGATCTAGTCCCCTGACCCGGGATGGAACCCGAGCCCCCTGCACTGGGAGCGCGGAGTCTTAACCACTGCACCACCAGGGAAGTCCACTGATTATTTCTGTTTGTGCCTAGCGGGGCTGAGAGATCCGCCAGCCAGCAGAGGGCAGGAGACCGGCTGTGGCCCTGCCTTGTTTTGTGACTTTGACAACTTCCTACCTTTCCTCCGGCCTCAGTTTTCCTGTCTGCACAATGGGGAGAGCATGTGGTCATTCCAAGATCTCTGATTCCACGTCACTGCAGCTTCTTTTTGTTTCTCCTCCAAGTCCAAGTTCAAGGTGCAAACACACAGACTCTGGAAGGAGGAAGGCCACGTAAATATTTCAGGCAGTAGATGTACCTGGCCCGCCTGGCCTGTGACTGTTTAATGTGTCACATCCTAGTGTTCGCTGGCCTTCACAGGATGTTCTTCTCCCCAGCTGGGGAATCTGTTAGTCCTTGACCCCTCCTGAGACCTGGAGGCCAAACCAGGAGGAGAAGGTGGGCCTGGCTCTGGGGGGGGCTGGGGTGTAGGAGGGGTGTGTGGGGACGGGGCTGGGTCAGTCTCATGCCACTCTGGGGCCTGTGGGACTCTCCAACGCTGTGGACATCATTGTGTGCGCGGTGAAGTCAAGGCTCAGAGAGAGTCAGGGAGCCTCACAGCCCGGTGCACACAGATCCCTCCCTGGAAAGACCCCTAGAAAGGGGGAGGGGGCTGGAAGAGGGGACTCCCAGAAGGGCCTGGGGTCTAGGTGGGGGGCGGGGAGTCAGAAGGGATGGGTTCACCCAGTCCTGTGCCCCAGGAGCTGGGAGCGTAGCTCTGGCTCCTCCTCCTCCTTTCTGCCCCTCCCCCTCGCCGCCCTCCCCCCCCCATTGCTCCTTCATTCTCTCTCATCCCTCCTCCCCATCCCCCTCCGTCCCCCTCTCTTCTTTGCTTCTCTCCCTCCTCCCTCCTTTCCCTCACCCCCCTCCTCCCTTTCGCCCTCCCTCCCTCTCTCCCTTCTCTCCCCCTCCCCCCTCCCTTATCTCCATCCTCCCTCTTCCCCTCCTCCTCCCGCCCGCCTTCCCCCTCCTCCCCTTCCTCCCGCCTCATTAGGCGTGCCCGCGGCGCGGGGCCCATTAGCGGATCAATTAGCCGAGGTCGCCGGCAGCCCGGTCGTTAAGCGCGGGAGGCCGCACCTCCGCCCGCGCCGGCTTCCCAGCCGGGATCGCGTACCCCCAGGACCCTCTGGTCTCGCTCCCCACTGCGGACTCCTGGGCCCGCCCTATACCCTCCCCAGCCCCACGGGCGGGATGAGGGGCTTCGAGGCCCACAGGGAGACCCCAGGTCACAGATGTGTCCATGGCTAGGCAGGACCCCTTCTGCTTCGAAGACCCCAGGGGGGGACTGTCGGGTTTGCCCCCCTCCCCAACGCCCTTCATCTGCCAGCAACATCAGTAATAATAATATCAGCTGACGGCTGGTGAGCCCTTGCAGGCTTTCTGCTAATCCTCAGAACCTGCTTCCCAGAAACAGATCAGACAAGTGATTTCACTTGCCTCACTCCCCATAGCTCCTCTGCCTGCTGACACCTGCTGACACATTTTGTATTTTCCTACCACTGGCCACAGGGCGGGGACTTAAGTGTCCTGTTTCCTGCTGTGTCCCCAGGGCTCAGGGTAGGGGTGCAATAAATGAATGAATGAAAAAGATGAATGAATGAATGGGTGAGGGTCTGCTAAAGCACTTTCCACGGAGTCAGTAATAGGATCTTCATGACAACCGTGGGTTCTGTGATTATACCCATTTTACAGATAGGGAGGGAAAACCAAGAACCAGAGTGGTGAAGCCACTTGCTTGGATCACCCTGCTGTGAGAGGAAGAGCCAGGATTTAAACCCACGCTGGAGACCCCATGCCCAGAACCAGTATGTGACAATAACAACCACTGTTCCCTTCCAGGGGTGGGGGTGTCCCAGAGCCTTGCTTTGGGGGGAGGGTCAGGGGTGGCCTTCAGAAAAGTGACTTCTGGGAGTCCTGGGGGATTAGAACAGGGGACGGGGAGGGGGAAAAAAAAAGAACACTGTTCCAGGCAGAAGGAACAGCATGTGCAAAGGCCGCTAGGCAAGGAACAGCCAGATGTTTCAACCTGGCTGCAGCCTGCTGGGAAAGAATGATTAGAGGGCTGGGTAGCAGGCCCTTGGGGTCTCCTGGGCCTAGAATTTATTCCAAGGACCATGGAGGCCAAAGATTATCTATTCTTTAAATCCTTTTTTAAAAACTGTGAAATAGAACACATAGAAGAGTGCCCTGATTGTAAGCAAACAATTCGATGAATTATCACAAAGTGAACACACTCGTGTAATCAACTCCCAAATTACCATCACCCTTAGAAGTCTCCTTTGGTAACTCCACGACATCTGGTGCTATAGGTCCCTTGGGCCCGTCTTTGTTCTTTATATAAGTGGAGTCACACACACAGCATTGACTTTTTCATACCCGGCTTCTTCAGTGTTCTGTGTGCGAGATGTATGGTGTCAAGTGCAGTGAGGTCTGGTTCTTTTTCTGGCTGCGTAGTGTTCCACGGGCAGCTCATGTCACAACTTACCCTTCTGCCCCTTGATGGACAGCTGGTGGTTTTCAGTTTGGGGCAATGAGGACTAATTACAGCTGCTCTAAACATCCTTGTGGCACGTGTGTTGGGTGGATCCAGCATTCAAATCCAGGGGTGTCACTGGGTGCTATAAGCAGCCTTCTGAGGCAGATGTAATGATTTACACTCCCCAAGCGAGGGGCAGAGATGAGTTCTGGTTTTCAGCACAAGGATATACCTTAAGCAGGGAGTGATCCCATCTCACTGGCATTTTTGGAGGTGGTTTGGCTGTAGTGGGGGAGGGGAGGGGCCCAGCAGGAGGGTCCCCCTGTCCCCTGCCTCCTCTTTCTCTCCTTAGGGACAGGAGACATTTACCCTGAGGTTGGCTGTCCATCATCACCCCTCTGTCTCTCCCTCCTTCCCTTCCTGTGCCCTTGGCCCCCATGCGAACCCACTGGATTGGGCAGACAGGTGAGAATTCCTTGGATCCCTCATGCTCCCAGCTCCTTGAGGGTGGGATTTCTGTGGCATGAAGCCCTTGTGAAGATCTTACAAAGTCCAGATGA
Organism: Balaenoptera musculus; assembly: GCF_009873245.2. Lineage (NCBI taxonomy): Eukaryota > Metazoa > Chordata > Mammalia > Artiodactyla > Balaenopteridae > Balaenoptera > Balaenoptera musculus. Next base: position 168,809,529 of record NC_045787.1, read on the forward strand.
CTGTCCCCACTCTCCACCCCCCTCCCCGCCACCAGGCCCATATCCTGGGTGGGGAGCCTGAAGTTCTCTTAGTTTTTTTAATTATTATTATTAAATTTTTTGGCCGCAGCATGGAGCATGGAGTGGGATCTTAGTTCCCCGACCAGGGATGGAACCCACACCCCCTGCATTGGGAGCGCAGAGTCTTAACCACTGGACCGCCAGGGAAGTCCCTGAAGTTCTTTTGACTGAAATGCCAAGTGTGCTAGGAATCACCTTTCCTGCTGGCTCCCCCTCCTGGGGTGGTCCAGCTTGGATGCAGGGGGGCGAGGGTGGGCTCCAAGTTGTCCTTGGAGAGAGTTGAGGTCCAGCTGGGGGTCTGTGTTCTCTGATCTGGAAAAAAGCATTTGTGTGTGCAGTGTGACTGTCCACAGTCTCAGCAGCTGTCTTTAAGGGTAAAGACTGTCATTTAGGAGCCCTCTGGCCTGGGACTCAGAAACCAGTGACCCCTTAGCTTTTCTGAGTCCCTCTGCCTACCTGTCAAAACAGCTGGCTAGACCTCAAGCACCTAGGCTGTGCTGTGTGACCTAGAGCCTCCAGCTGGCCCTCTCTGGGCTAGGTGCCAAGTTCAGGAGCTAGACTACATTTACAAGCCGGACTCAGCTAGGACTCTCAATATCCAGTCCTGTAACAGACAAGGGGGACTCAGACTCGAAGGAAGCCCTCTCCTCCCCCGGGAAGGGGGGCACCACGGGCAACTCGCAACACAGAGGCAGGAACACAGCAACCAACCTTCTCACATCTTTATTTGAAAGGCACAGCTAAGCCCACCCTCGATACAGCATTTTCACTTCTCTCCGTAGAGATCAAACGACTGAACACAACAAAGGCTGACAGTCTAAAAGTCTATATACAGACACAGGTGTGGGTGTTGCTTTTTTTTTTTTTTTTTAACATTTTTCTGTCTTTTTCTTTTTTTTAATATCCCTTTTCTTAAAAGACAAGCTAGTATACTGGAAAAAGGAAAAATAAAAAATAAAAACCAAGACAACTTGAGTACCCTCATCTTTATTTGGGAAGGGGAGACAGGGAATTCTGGGTCGCCCACCCCACCCTGTTCCCCGGGCGAAGCTTGCTGTCCGTGGCCCCTCTTTCTTTCATGGGTGAGGGGACAGGACTAGGTGGGTGTGGGCGGTGGGAACTAGCAGAGGGTGAGTGAGTGGGAGGGGGAGACGCGGGGCGCCCAGGGCAGGGAGGGGCAGCTAGCATTGTGTTTGCATGCAGTGCCAGGGTGTGAGGCCAGGGTGTGCCCCGGGGAGGGTGGAGGGGGGGTGCCAGCGGGCAGACTGTCAGTTACAGGTGTGCGAATTGGGGAAGTGCAGGGGGTGTTGGACCTCTTGAGGTCTTGCTCCCTTCTGACCTGGCCTCCCACTTGTGCCTCCAGGCCTCAGCTTGCCTCATCTGTGGTTATGAGCGGGTATTGACCCATTCAGGCTGCAGGGGAGGAGGAGGGAGGCTGGGAGTCGGGGGGTAGGAGCCAAGTCAGGGGGTGGCACACAAGCAGGGCGAGGGCCCCAGCAGGCGGCTACCATAAATACTACCAGAGTTGAGCCAATCCCGAGCTATACTGTGTCTTACGCTGAATCTTCCTCTCTCTCTGTGTCTGTCTCCCCACCCCCATCCCAGCCGCCCACTAATCCGATTTCTCGCCATCATCCTCCTGGTGGGTGTCACCGTCGTGCCCGTTCTTGTCTTCCTTGGAGAGGTGGGCCTGGGAGCCCAGCGCCGACAGCGAGAGGAGGCCGGTGCCTGCACTGACCGCCGGCAGAGAAGGGGGCTGCAGCCCCACAGGCAGTGGGGTCAGAGGCAGGGCCAGAGCCTGCAGCTGGGACAGCTGGTGGGCTTGGAGCTGCTGCTGCAGGGCAGAGGGAGGGGAGCGTTAGCCCCCTTGGGCCCACCTGTCCTTCTCCCACCCGCTGCTGCCCCCAAAGACCCCAAACATACTCGGATGATGGAGTTCAGCTCAGGAGCAGTGACCTGCTTAGCCCTCTCGATGGCTCCCAAGACTTGCTGCTGGTGCTGGACGGGGACAGGGTGAAGAGAAATCAACTGATTCGCCCTGATCTTGTTAGGGCTCGTGGCTCAGAGCCCAGAAGAAGCCCCGCTCCCTCCCGAAACCCCCCTCTCTCCAGCTGATTCCTTTCATCCAGCCTCAGTCTCTTCACCTGGAAAATGGGATACACAGAGATGCAGAGAAGACCCAAAGGGCTTGGTACCAGAATCTTAGGAAAAAGCTTTTGGGTGAGTCTGAGAAAGCCTGAACCACGACCAATGCCATGTGCAAAGAAGCAGAAGTGCAGTGCACAACCTGGCCAACGGTACAGGGAAGTCCTGGTTCTAAGAGCTCAGACCAGGACTGCTGGTCCAAGAGATCTCAGATCTGCTAACCCAAGCTCCTCTTCCTCCACAGCCTGGGCAGGCCCAGTGAATTCTGGCAGGGCTGGGGCATGAGTCTGGGTTCAGGGCAATCCCCCACCCTGTACCCCAGCCCACCCTGAACGTCTGTCTCTCCGGCCATCAGATGCTAGAATCTGCCAAGCTCCTTCTTTGCCTTGGCTACCAGGGAGCCCCTGTTGTGAACGGAAACCACAAGGCTAGGTCTTCAGGGTCCTAAGAATCCCCTTCTTTGGGGCTTTCATGGTGTCCTCCTGGAATTGTTCCTGGGCATCACGTGAGGGACCCCAAGATATGGGCAGGGGTTAAAGAGAAAATGATGTAAATCTGGCAGAGAGCAGATGGGCCTTACATGACCCAGACATGTGTGTGTTTGTGTGTGTACAGAGTGGGCCTCACACCAAGAGTCTTAGAACCCCAGGAAACAAAAGAGGAAGAGTTGGGTACCTGGTTCCTCCGTGTGTCCCTGTGCATCTCTGTGTGTCTGTGTGCCGTGTGTTTATGTGTCGCATCTGTGCGTATCTGTGGCTGTTTGTATGTCTGCCTATGTGTGCTGAGAGCCCCCCTGTCCACACAGCGGCCAGCAGGGCCCCGCAGATGAACCTCAGGGGGTGAAAGACGGAAGCAAGACAGGGAAACAGAATTCCTGGTGTAGTCTTCGGCGTAGCTGACATTTTTACAGTGCAATGACTCACTGAGGCTGGGAATTCCACAGCAGGGTGAGGCCCCTCGCTCCACCGCCCTGCACCCCTGGGGTTTCTCCAACCTGGGGATTCTTCTGCACAGACTGGCTGGTGGCTGGGAGGTCCAGAGAGGGAAGGCGTGTGCCCTGGGGCACCCAGCGCGCTGCTGCCCCAGATGGCCGCAGTAGGGAGGGCCTGGGGAAAGTTCACAGTCCGTCTACCGCCTCCTCCCCGCAGCCCCGGGAGGCCTGGGGGCTCCACTCACCTCTTGGGAAAGGTAGGGCAGGACCTGGGCACAGATCCCATTCAGCCTCTTGACGATTTCAGCCTGAAACACACAGACGCTTCAGCGCTGGGCAGCAGCTGGGGCAGGCGCAGACCAGCCCCGGGAGGCCTCAGGGTTTTGTCTAATCTAAGAAGAGGCCAGCTCGGCCCAGGGTCAGGTCAACTCATCGGGCCCACGGGCACCCAATCAGCGGCAAAGGTGGAATCTGAGGCTGGCTCTCTGCCCTGTAGGCTAAGAGCACAGGACAAAGCCACGCCCAGCCGCCTGGGGTCCCGGGCGGCCCTGGGAAGATGATGCCCAGTGCCTGATAGGTAGGGAGTGCTCCGTGGGAGACAGGGGAAAAGGGGTGGGGGCAGCTGGCATCAGTGTTCTACAACACACCCGAGAGTAGCCTCATCAGGGCACAGATGGCAAGAGCAAGGCTGGAGGGCAAGGGGCAATCTGGGGGTTCCAGGGCGGGTTGGCACATCACCCCTCCCCTGCTGTTTGCAAAGGGGAGACAGTGGGGTGGGGGTGGCAGGTCCCCCGGAAAGTCTCTGCCCCTCCCCCCTCAGGGAGAGAAACCTGTCAGGGAGGCCTAAGAAAGAAGGGGGGAGGGTTCGGAGGTAACAGGATACCAGGGCAGACTTGGTGCTCAGCCAAGGGGTGAGCAAGCTCCTACCTGCCTGGGGGAGTGCCGAAGTAAGCGAAGTAAGCGAAGTAAGCGTGGGGCGGAGGAGGGGGGAAGGGGGCGTACCTGCTTGTGCATCTCGATGTTCAAGCCGTAGGACATCTCGTAGTACTGCATGGGGGGGGAGAAGACAGAGAGAGAAATGGGGGCGGGTGAAGGACGGGGGGCTCCAGAGACAAAGAGATGGGGGGAGTGACAGAGAGAGAGAGACAAAGAGGGGGAGAAGGGGAGAAATGGAGAGACGGGGAGGGGAGGGCAGGCGAAAGAGATGGAGATGGAAGTGGGGAGACACCCACACCAGGCGCTGGGGCCCAGGTGCCTGGTGGGGCTGCTGGGGAAGCTTCAGGGCCCCAGCAGCAGTGTGGGTGCCCTGGTTTCTGGAATAATGATCACACCCCAACCTCTAACACACACACACACACACACACACATTCCAAGGCTCCTAATCTTTTATCTTTATGTGTCTTGTCTGCGGGTGGCCCCGGACTCCAGGGAAGTTTGCCTTCCTGGGTATAAATAATCGAGGATAAACAAATCCTGCTGGGTCTGGCTCTGGGGCCAGCAGCGCCCCCCCTCACGCCCCAGATCTGACCCTGCCCCTTCCCTTGCTCTAAACCGTCCCATGGCGCGCCCCTCTGTCACCCCAGGGAGGGTGGGGGGGAAGCCAAGTTTGTCCCCAGGCCTTTGTGTGGTCTCCCCTTCTCTGCCCAGCAAGCTCCTACTCATTCTTCAAGACCCCAGCTGTAATGCCCCATCCTCTATGCAGCCTTTCTCAAACCGGGAGCACCCCCTTCTGGAGTCCCCCAGTCCCGGGTCCCTCTCTCTGCCCCAGCCCCATCCCTCCCTCTGAGGCCAGAGGTTCAGTGCCTGGCTCTGCTTCCCCCACAGCCTGGGAGAAGTGGGCTCTGGGCTGGACCGAGGTGCAGTGGGGCGTGGGGGTGGGGTGGGGTTGATGCAGAAATCGCCACCTGGTGGGTAGGAAACTGAGCAAGTGATTCTGGCCGTGTGCACGGGCAGGGTCTCAAATGTCAGGCCCAAGAACACAGCGCCACCCCTTCCCTCCCACGTCAGAGAGTCCTCCTCCCAGGCTCGGGCAAGGAGGGGTTAAGCCTGGGATGCCTGGACCACGGGGGCGGGGAGGGATCTGGTTGCTCCCCCAGTCAGATCCTGGCTTTCCCAGCCACTGGCTCCTTTCCTGCCAAGGACAGCCGGGGGACCTGGCAGGCCCAGACTGCAACCCGGTGGTTTGGCACCTCGGCCACTGCCTGGGCCGGCAGCCAGGCCAGCAAGACGGACTCAGCCCGGCCCAGGGGCAGGCGGGATGGAGAGCTGACCCTGACTCCTCATACGCCCCAGAGGTGGCGGCCAGGGTTCGGGCAGCAGCTGCCGGTGCTGGAGGGGGATCTGGGGTCCCCCATCCCTGCCCACTGGACCCCAGGGCTGGCTTACCATCACGTAATGACGCTGCATCTCCGACTTCTCGCTGGCCAGCTTGTCACATTCGAGTTTCAGACTGAAGAAGAACATGGGGAGGGGCAGGGGCTGGGCGGAGGTCCCCCCCATTGTGCAGGGGAGCCCCTAACTTTGGTGGGGGACAGGCAGAAGATGGGGCAGGGGGAGCCTCAGGTGTCCTAGCTAGAAAATGGGCATTATGAAACCAACCTTGCAGATCTGGGGGCGGAGAAAGCAATGAAAATAATAATAAAAATAACAAAAGTCAGAGCAAGTGCCCTGACTGTAGGTCAGACGAGGATTCAAAGAAACTTTTACCTCTCCTGAAACCCAAAGAGGTCAGGGCTGTTAACATCACTCTGTTTTTACAGATGATGCAATGGACGCCCAGAGAGGTTGAGTGAACGGGCTCAAGGTCACACAGCCAGGAAGCTGGCTTCAGAGGCCATACTGTCAAGCCCTGGGGAAAACTCTCCAGCAAAGGAGGAACAGACAGACACCGCGGAGAGGCTGCGAGAGCCGAGTTGGCTGGTAGGGCTCTGGATTGGATTTACCAAGGAATCTTCAAAGGCACCCAAGCCCCTCTTGTGGGTCCTGATTTCCCTAGCGGGGGGGCATAAATTTCCACCATTGGGTAATAGAGATGGTGACCGCCCCCGCCTCTCTCAAGCTCCCCCAGCAAGGATGAGCTTTGGGTATTTCTCAAAGGCCCCTCACGCGGGTGTCAGGGTGACAGGTAGAGAGCTGAGAGCACAAACTCAAGCCAAATAGACTGGGTCCAAAGTTCAACCCTGCTATTTTGATGCTGTGTGACTCTGGGCAAACCCCTCTACCTCTCTGGGTCTTGGTCTCCAAGTCTGTTGAGTTCCAACCCCCGAGGGTGAGGTGGTGAGGATGAAATGAATTAAGACCAGAAACACTCTTAATGCTGGTATTCAGTAAGTACCCAATAAAGACTTAGTTGCTCTTGTAGTCACCCCAGGAGACTGGAGTTTCACTCCGCCAGACTGACCATGACTTGTATACCCCGGTTGGGAGGACAGCCACAGTTGGTTTCTCCAGTTTTCTTTAAAAATGTGCATTTGTTGCCACCGTTAAAAACAAAATCAGGCAATTTCATTCCAAACTCTGCATTTCTGGCCCTTCCTGAAGGACTGGTGGATACTGTGTGAGCCCCCAACATGGTAGGACCCCTCAGTGTAAAGCAGGAAGCCCAGGCCCAGCGGATGGAGACTCCAAAGCTCAGAGAGGGGGTGTGGCCTACCTGAGGTCACACAGCGCTGTGGCAGCAATCTGACCCTCGGTCTCTGGAATTGGATCAGCCCCAGTGCTCACTGTGACATGGGCATGAGCCAGGCAAGGGGGTGGTGGGGGGGGGGGACACCCCTAGAGAGGCTCAGAAAGGCCAGGCCTGCCAGGCAAAGCCCCTAAACCCTCCACATCACAGGACCAGAACAAAGTTCCTAGGCCTGCCCTTCAACCATCTGTGCCTCAGTTTCCTCATCTTTGAAATGAGCACAGTGATAGAACAGCAGGAAAGACTAAACAAAAGGATGTATGTTCAATCTTCAGCAAATGGGGAGAATAGGAAGTACCCCCAAAGAACAAATATATCACTGTTCCCAATTTCTTCTTGGAGAAAACTCGGCATCCTTCAAAGAATACTTTTGTGTGGGTAAACTTAGGTCCAGAGAGGGCCCAAGACCCCACTGGTATTCGTGGCCATGGACCCCGTTTTGATTCCTAGGCAAAGCCCCCCTCCGTAGCAAAACCTTGAGAATCTGCATTCTTCAACCCAGAGACTGGGTACAAATCTCAGTTCTGCCACTTCCTTGCTGTGCAACCCCAGGAAATTCCTATCCTCTCTGGGCTTAAGTTTCTCTAAGTGTAAAATGAAGACAATAATAGTTCCTTTCTCTTTAGATCTGGCACATTGGCAAGCCCTTTAGAAATGTTAGATTCAGTTCTGGAAAGAGAATCGCCTTTCTGCTGGCTGGCAGGAAACCTTTCTCCAAAACTAGGCAGAGAGAGATAACATGCTACAGGTTTTGGTGGGGGGGTGGGGAGGTGGAGGGCCCAACCCCAACTCCAGCTGTTGGGAGGTCTTTTATCCAATGCAGATTGGGGTGGGGGTGGGGAGAGGGGCTCTGACACCAGACAGCTAAGGCTTTGGGCAAATTACTGAAATTTTTGTGCCTCAGTTTTCTCATCTACAAAATGGGACTGTCTTAAAGACTAAATGAATTTCATATCGGCAAAGTGCTAAAGACAGTGCCTGCCACCTAAGACATTCAACGCCTCTATTTTTCCGGAGCCTAGATATATAGCAGGGGCCACAACCTCCGCTGCAGGCTTCAGTCTTGCCATCTGAGCAGGGGGCTCCAGCTTCTCCCGGGGCAGGCACCACCAGCCCCAGCTCACCTGTGGTACTGAGCCTGCAGCAGCTGAAACTCATCTTTGATGCGGTCGCAGGAGTCCGAAGTGGTGAATTTCAGTTGCTGGGGGAGGTGCGACGAGCCCTGTGGGGAAGGGGCGGCCCGGGTCAGGATCCGGTGGGGCCGCCACCCACCTCTCTCCCCGGCTGCCCCGAGGCAGAGGCCGGCGCAGCTGCAGCGTCCCCCCGCCCCCCCGCCCCACTTCCCGGGCCCGTGTTTACAGCCCCCGGAGCGGCCCCCGCCCGCACTTCCTGCCCCCGCCTCTCCGCCCGAAGCCGAGGGGGGTGGGCGCGCCCGGAGGCTCTCGTCCCCCGCCCCCCCACCAGGCTGTGGAGGTGCGTTTGAAGGCCCGCCCTTGGTGGGGGGCAGGGTGCGCCCTCTACCGCGCCTCCAAAGCGCCGGGAGGGGGTGCACGTCTGAGCGCCCCAACTGCCTCTGGGAGGGGGGAGAACGCGTCCTAGAGGGTCCCCCTCCCCAAGCTGGCGGCGTGGGAGGGGGGATGAGGCTTCCTTGCTAACTCCCCTTGGGGGAGGGGCCTCTCTAAGCACCCGAAATCTTCTGGGGGGGGCCCACCACCCCAGATTCCTAACACCCTTCCTCCGGGCCGCGTTCTTCCGGGAGGGGTGCGCCTCCGGTCTCCCCCCACTCCCAGGCCCCGAAAGCAGCCCCGGCGTTAGAGGTGCCTGGTGGGGCTCCCGGGGCGCCCCAGGCCCGAGAAGGCCTCCGAGGCCCAGGCTGGCTTGATTGGGGGGGGGGGCACAGGGCCCAGGGGCTGGGACCGGGGCTGGGGGGATCTGATCCGGGATCTGGAGGGGACCTGGCTTGGGAGCTAGGGGGGTGCTCTGGGCCCGGAAGCTGGGAGGGGGACCGGGAGCTACGGGGGATGGGAGGGAGCCCCGGAGCTGGGGGTGGGGAGCAGCGCTGGGCCCAGAGCTGGAGGGGACTGGGCCTAGGAGGTGGGGGGGGAGACGCCGAGCTGGGAGCTGGGGGTGGGGGAGGTCCGGCTGGGATCTGGAGCGGGGGGCGCAGGGCTTGGTCCTTGAGGGGTGCGCAGGGCCCGAACCTGGGGGAGGGAAGGGTCCGGCTGGGACTGGGGGGACCGGGCCAGGACCTGGGCGGACGCAGGGCCCGGAGCTGGGGGGATGGCCCGGCCGGGAACTGGGGGTGCCGAGCCCGGATTGGGGGGGGGCGCCGGGCCGGCGGGCCCCGCTTACCGAATGCCTGCTTTGTGGAAACATCATGTCAGTCGCGGCGGGGGGCGCGGGCTGCGCCCCGGCTGTGCGCCCCAGCTCGGGCTGCTCGGGGCGCCGGGCGGCCGCGCCTTTGTCCCGGCGCCGATCGGCAGCTCCCGGGGCCGCCGCCGCCGCCTCCCGCGCCCGGCCTCGCCCGCTTCCTGCGCCCCCTCCCCGCGCGCCCGGCCCCGGCGCGCCCCGGGCCCCGCTTCCTGCGCGCCCGGCGCCCCTCCCCGCCCCTCCCCGCCGCCCGCCTCCCCGCACGCCCGGCCGCCGCTCCTATTGTCTAATGGCGGCGACGCCGGCAGTGGCCACGGCCTCGGCTGAGCGGAGTCTCCGGCTCCACCTGCTGCTGCAGCCGCCGCCGCCGCTGCTGCTTCCCGGGCCCCGTGCGCGCCGCCGAGGGGGGGGCGCGCGCCCGGGGAGGCCCGCGGATCCCCACCCATCCGCCTCCCCCGGGCCGGCCGGCGCAGTGACCTTGGGCCCGGCGCGCCCCCGCCTCGCCGCGGCCCCTCCCGGCCGGGTGGCCCCGGCAGCCGCCAGGGCCTCGGTTTCCCCATATGTCAGAGCCGGGGGGCCCGGCTGCCCCCATCGAAACCGCCGGCGCAGTCATGGCGCGACCCGGACGCGTGCCAGGGACATGCTCTGTAACCTTGGCTCACGGGCTGTTCTCTAAGCCTCGGTTTCCTCTTATGTAGAAAGGAGGTGGTGATACTGCCGACTTCCTGGGAGCCATGCCTTCAACACACATTTATGGAGCGCCTACTGTGTTCCAGGCCCCGCTCCAGGACGTGGCGGGGGGGAAGGGGTACAAAGTCCCGACCCTGGTGGAGATGACATGAGACGGCAAACACATGAACCAAATCCCTGGCAGGTCAGAAGGTGGTAACAGCTATGGAGAAAACAAAGCAGGAGGGAGGGCTGGGAAGGTGCGATTTTTCACAGGTGGAGGTCAGAGGGGGCCTGCTTGTCCTCTAAGAGGGCCCGAAGGTGAGGAGAGAGCGAGCGAGCCAGTAGTCTGTGGGGGTGGTGGCTTATTCAAGTAGGCAGAAACGCCAGTGCAAAGGCCCTGAGGCAGCACTGTGGCTGGCACGGGGTGGGGTGCTTGGGAGGAGATGGGGGCAGGGAGGCAGCAGCTTCCTGCATTCACGCAGGGGCGCTGCTCCCAGAAGGGCCTGCGCTTGGGTTAATGATCTGCCGTTTTGGTCTGGAAATTCCTAATAATTTTTGAACAAGGGGCCTCACAGTTTTGTTTTGCAATTTTTGAACAAGGGCTCTGCAAATTCAGTAGCTGGTGATGGGACCGGACAGATGGTGCAGGGCCTCGGGGTTTGTGGGAAGGACTTGGTCTTTTACTCAGTGAGGCCAGAGCCCTGGAGGGCTGTGGGCAGAGGAGGGACAGGACTGACTCAGGCCTCGAAGAAGCTGTTGAAGTAATACACGTGAACCCCCAGCAAGTGCTAAATAGACAAGCTCTTAATTATCACTATCACCATCAACTATGCACCTTGCCTCCTGGATGGGCCTTGGGCTTTCCCATCTGTAGTTAGGACTCTGGTCACCTTTCCTGGGCAGAGGAAGGGTTAGGACTAAGTTGACATGAATAAGCAAAATTGAAGACCCTTCCACCCAAAAAGCCCTTCAAGATAAAACAGTACTTTAACACCGTTTTTTTTTTTTTTTTTTTCCTGTGGCCACCCAGTGTGGCTTGCAGGATCTCAGTTCCCTGACCAGGGATTGAACCCAGGCCATGGTAGTGAAAGCCCGGAACACGATATTTTTTAAAATAAAAATTAATGCCAAAAATTCATCACGAGCAAGATAACACATTAACTAAGACAGCATCTTGGACTTCCCTGGCGGTCCAGTGGTTAAGATGCCAGGCTTCCATTGTAGGGGGCCGGGTTCAATCCCTGGTCAGGGAACTAAGGTCCCACATGCCACAGGGCATGGCCTAAATAAATAAACAAACAAATAAATAAATAAAACAGCATCCAGTGGGGCCAGAGACGAGTTAGGAGGATGCAGGGTCTCCCTAGTCCCGATGCCCTAAGAGAAAAAGCACAAACTTTTAGAAAGTTTACTATTCCTGGGGAATTCCCTGGCGGTCCAGTGGTTAGGACTCATTGCTTCCACTGCTGGGGGCATGGGTTGGATCCCTGGTCAGGGAACTAAGATCCCACAGGCTGTGTGGTGCGGCCAAAAAAAAAAAAAAGTTATAGAAAGTTTACTATTCCGAATGGTTCCGGAATATGCAGACCTCACAAATCGTATTGGGGTCCCTGAGTGGAACGGGCTACAGAATTTTCAGGGCCCAGGGCCAAATGAAAACGCAGGGCCTCAAGTTCAAAAAGGATCAGGAATTTCAGGATGGTGACAATAGAGCATTAAACTAAGAGCAGGGCCCTTCCTTCAAGTGCAGGGTCCTGTAGGACTGCACGAGTCACAGGCCCAAGAAAGCAGCCCTGCTCCCAAATCTCCCCACTCCCACACAGGGACCAGACACCGTTTCTCCTAGGAGGCCATCTGCATCTAGGCAGGCAGCTCCAAGTATTAGGGCTCTTGGTGACCATTTTAGCAGACCCTAGACTTGGGTGGGCAGAGATGGACACAGACATCTCCAGTACAGTGGGGTCAGGGCAGGCCTTTCACCATGTAGTAGAGAAGCCTGGAAGTGTGACCCAGACTATGAATAAACCGACCCACCTGTTTAGTTAATTAATTTATTTATTTTTGGTTGCGTTGGGTCTTCGTTGCTGCGCGCCAGCTTTCTCTAGTTGTGGTGAGCGAGGGCTACTCTTCGTTGCGGTGCGCGGGCTTCTCACTGCGGTGGCTTCTCTTGTTGTGGAGCACGAGCTCTATAGGCGCTTGCATTTCAGTAGTTGTGGTGCACGGGCTTAGCTGCTCTGCGGCATGTGGGATCGTCCTGGACCAGGGCTCGAACCCATGTCCCCTGCATTGGCGGGCGTATTCTTTTTTTTTTTTTTTGGCGGGCGTATTCTTAACCACTGCGCCACCAGGGAAGTCTCTGTTTAAGTTTTTATTTATTTATTTATTTATTTATTTTTAAATTTTTATTGGATTACACTGTTGTGTTAGTTTCAGGTGTACAGCAAAGTGAATCAGTTCTACATATACATATATCCACTCTTTTTTTAGATTCTTTTCCCATATAGGCCATTACAGAGTATAGAGTAGAGTTCACTGTGCTATATAGTAGGTCCTTATTAGTTATTCATTTTGTATATAGTAGTGTGTATATGTCAATCCCAATCTCCCAATTTATCCCTCCCCCGCCTTACCCCCTGGTAACCATAAGTTTTTTACATCTGTGACTCTACTTCTGTTTTGTAAATAAGTTCATTTGTACCCTGTTTTTAGATTCCACATGTAAGCGATATCATACAATATTTGTCTTCTTCTGTCTGATTTACCTCACTCAGTATAACAATCTCTAGGTCCATCCATGTTGCTGCAAATGGCATTATTTTGTTCTTTTTTATGGCTGAGTAGTATTCCATTGTATATATGTACCACATCTTCTTTATCCATTCCTCTGTTGATGGACATTTAGGTTGCTTCCATGTCCTGGCTGTTGTAAATAGTGCTGCTATGAACATTGGAGTGCATGTATCTTTTCTAATTATGGTTTTCTCCGGGTATATGCCTAGGAGTGGGATTGCTGGGTCATATGGTAACTCTATTTTTAGTTTTTTAAGGAACCTTCATACTGTTCATACCAGTTTACATTCCCACCAACAGTGTAAGAGGGTTCCATTTTCTCCACGCCCTCCTACCTGTTTGAGTTTTTACCATGAACCAGTCTCTGCTTTAGCATTTTAACCCTGGGTACTACCATTATGCCCATTTGAAATATGGGGAAATTAAGGCACCGAGAGGTTAAGAGACTTGGCCAAAATCACATAGCTGGTGGGTGGCAGCACCACGATGTCAGCCCAGGTGCTTGGGCCCTTGATCGCTATGCAGTCCTGCCCCTCCAGGTGGGGCGTGAAGGCAAATCATGGTGGGAACACTGGCTGGAGAGGGCCAGGACCCCAGATGATGCAGGACCCTGCATTCTGCACTGAGGAGTTGGGCTTGTACCTGGCGGGCACTAGGGAGCCATGGAAGAGTTTAGAGCAGGGTTTGTCAGTCTGTACTCTCAACATTCTGGCCCGAATCATTCTCTGGTGGGGGGGGGGCGTCCTGGGCACTGTGGGGTATTGAGCGGCATCCCTGGCTCCCACTCACTAGGTCCCAGGAGTACCCCCAGTCCCAAGTGTCCCTCAGGGCAGAATTGCCCCCAGCTGAGAAGCCCTGGCTTAGAGCAGCAGAGAGAGACCACCAGGGCGAGTGGTAGAAAATGCTTACTGGTAGTGGGAATGGATGCAGATGAGGCGGGAGGTCAGGAGACCAGGGGGGATCCCCAAACTAAGGCTCAGGAGGGGTGCAGGCTGGGCCGGGCCCGCTGTGTGGAGGAGCTTTTGCGGGTAGAAAGAGCAGAATGCCAGCAAGTCAGGGAAAGGCAGGGCAGAAGGCTGCGGCCCAGGAGGGAATAGTCTTCATCGTATAATTAATTTGGGGGAAACCGGGGCTTTTGAAGATCGTACTGTCTGGGAAGCTGCCATCCCACACCCCCCAGCTCCTAGCCATCACCACCTCCTTGGGTCCACATCCTGATCTTTCCTCTCCCTGGGGTTCTTAGGGCCACATCTGGGGCCAAGTTGGGGCGGGGATCTGTCTCATGTATCCAACAGCCTGAGACCAGCCTCACGGCCTGCTTACAAATGAGCGCTGGGCCCCGCGCCTCCAGGGCAGAGCCAGGCGCTGGCTGGCGCATGATGGATGGGGCTGCAGGGCCATTAATCAGAGGCGGGGGAGGAAACAGGTGGCTGCCGCGAGCACAGGGACCTCCCTGTGATAGGCCTGGCGGAGCTGGGGCCTCAGCTGTCCGGGCCTGGGTTTTAGCCCCTGGCTGCCGTAACCTGGCTAGGTGACCCCAGGGCAGTATGAGTTTACTGCTCTGTACCCTAGTGCCCCCCTCTCCAAAGGGAGCTGTTATTCATTCATTCCCTCAGTAAACATTTATTGCACCTACTGTGTGCCAAGCATGGCTCTAAGTGGAGGTTTATAGCAGTGATTAAGGAGGACAAAAATCCTTCCCCTTGCAGAGCAGACAGGCTTTAAATACTTGACTCAGGTCCTGCCCCTCCTCTGCCCACAGCCCGCCAGGGTCCCACCTCCCTCGAGGTAAAAGCCCAAGTCCTCCCCAAGGCCCTGCAAGACCTGTCCCGTCCCCTCCCTGCCCTCCCCTCCTCCCTCTCTCCCCCTGCTCACTCTGCTCCAGACACAGGGGCCTCCTGGCTGTTCCTCCAACACACCAGGCCCGGTCCTGCCCCAGGGCCTTTGCACTGACTGTTCCCTCTGCCTGGAAAGCTCATCCCCACAACCCAGTTTGGCTAATTCCTTTGTCTCCTTCCAGTCTTGACTTAAATGTCACCTTCTCAATGAGTCTGTATTGTGACCTTCCTATTTAATTCTGGCAGGGCTGGGACCAGGATGAGTGTACTTTCTAGTAAGGCACTTTCTTCAGGCGTAGAATTTAAGACCAAAATCTCAGTCAACAAGATAAATACTATTTTAGTGCAATCGATTTTTGAATTGTGGTAAAATACACATACAATTTACTATGAGAGACATTTAATACATTCACAATGGCGTGCAACCATCATGTCTATCCAGTTCCAAAACATTCCATCGGGAATTCCCTGGCGGTCCAGTGGTTAGGACTCCGAGATTCCACTGCTGGGGGCCCAGGTTCGATCCCTAGTTGGGGAACTAAAATCCCACAAACTGTGCGGTGCAGCCAATGAACAAATAAATAAAATTTATAAGGAAAAGAAACCATTCCATCACCCCCATAAGAAGCCCCATCCCCATTGGCATCCCCCCACCCCACCTCTGGAAACGACTAGTACACTTTCTGTCTCTGTGGATTTGCCTGTTCTAGACATTTCATATAAATGAATCATATACTATGTGACCTTTCGTGTCTGGCTTCTCTCACTGAGTATCATGTTTTCAAGGCCCATGCACATTGTATTGTATGTCAGTGCTTCATTCCTTTTTGTGGCTAATGTTCCATTGTAAGGATGGACCACATTTTGTGTATTCATTCATTCGTCTGTTGATGGACACTTGGGTTGTTTCCACTTTTTGACCATTGTGAATAATGCTGCTGTGACCATTCATATATAAGTTTTTATGTGAATGTATTGTTTTATTTCCCTTGGGTGTAGACCCAGAAGTGGAATTGCTGGGTCATAGGGTAAATCCTATGTTTAATTTTCGAGGAATCACCAAACTATATTCCAATTGCATTTTACATTCCCAATTGCACTGCACAAGGGTTCCAATTTCTCCACATCCTCGCCAATAATTGAAATTGTCCTTAAAATATATATACATATATAATACCCATTCTAGTGGGTGTGAAGTTGTATCTCAATGTGGTTTTGATTTGCATAAGGCAATATTTGAACAAATCAAAAGTAATGAAAAAATTTCCACGATGAACAAAATTTCAAAATTTTAAATAAAAACAGGATCCAGCCCTTCACTTGCATCACCAACTTTACTTGATTCCCTCTTCCCAGCCCTGTGGCAGCTGCTCCTTGTCCCCCACCCTCCCTAACCCAGTAATGAGGTCAATGAGGGATTTTAGTTCCCTGACCAGGGACTGAACCCGCACACCCTGCAGTGGAAGTGCCGAGTCCTAACCACTGGACTGCCAGGGAAGTGAATGGGGGAGGAGTGGGATGAACCAGAGGGGAAGATGCAGACTGGGGTTCAGATCCTTTGCTGTGCAACTTCTGTGCAACCTCCAAGCCTTGATTTTCCTTCTCCATAAAGTGGAAACCCTCTATAAAAAATGGGGACCGGGCTTCCCTGGTGGCACAGTGGTTGAGAATCTGCCTGGCAATGCAGGGGACACGGGTTCGAGCCCTGGTCTGGGAGGATCCCACATGCTGCGGAGCAACTAAGCCCCGTGCGCCACAACTACTGAGCCTGTGTGCCACAACTACTGAAGCCCGTGCACCTAGAGCCCATGCTCCACAACAAGAGAAGCCACCGCAATGAGAAGCTGGTGCACTGCAACGAGGAGTAGCCCCCGCTCGCCGCAACTAGAGAAAGCCCGCGCGCAGCAGCAAAGACTCAGTGCAGCCAAAAATAAAATAAAATAAAAATAAAAAGCAAGGACTCAAACAGATATTTGTACACCAATGTCCATAGCACCATTATTCACAATAGCCAAGAGTGGAAACAAATCTCCGTCAACAGAGGAATGGATAAACAAAATTAACCATCTTACCTGTTTTTAAGCGCACAGCTCAGTGGCAGTAAGTGCATTCACACTGTCATGCAGCCATCCCCACCCTCCACCTCCAGAACTTTCTCATCTTCACAAACTGAAACTCTGTCCCCATGAAACACTCCCCATCCCCTCCCCCAGCCCCTGGCCCCCACCAACTATTTTCTGTCTCTATGGTTTTGACTCCTCTAGGACCTCCTATGAGTGGGATCAGACAGTATTTGCTCTTCCGTGTCTGGCTTATTTCATTCAACATCCCTTAAAGAATCCCCGTCCCCATGAGCAATCACCCCAGCCCCCTCCCCCAGCCCCTGACAACCAGGAATCCACTCTGTCTCTGTGGATTTGCCTGTTCTGGAAGTTTCCCATCAATGGAATCACACACTGTGTGTCCTTCTGTGTCTGGCTTCTCTCACTGAGCATCGTGTTCTCAGGGTCCATCAACATTGTAGTGAGTGTCAGTGCTTCTCTCCTTTTCATGGCTGAGTGATGTTCCCGTGTGTGGAGGGACCACCTTTTGTTCATCTATTCATCTGTTGATGAAACGTTTGGGGTGTTTCTACTTTTGGGCTATTGTGAGTAGTGCTGCTGTGAATATTCATGTACAGATTTTCATGTGGACACGTATGTTCATTTCTCTTAGGTAGGTACCGAGGAGTGGAATTGCTGCGTCAGATGGAAACTCCAGGTTTAACTTTTAGAGAAACCGCCAAACTGATTTCCACTGTGGCTGCCCCATTTTCCATTCCCAACAGCCCTGGAGGAGGGTTCAGATCTCCCTACATCTTTGCCAGGACTTATTATTGCCTGTAACTTTTTTTTTTTTTGGCCCTGCACATGCGCGGGATCTTAGTTCCCCCAACCACAGATTGAACCTGGCCACAGCAACGAACAATAGTGATGACGCTGAGGATGGCACAGACTTCCTGCATGCTGGGAACCCGTCTAAGTCTTCTTTACGCATTTATTTACTAGTAACCCATTTTGCAGATGGGGACAAGAGAGGCTCAGAGAGAGTGTGACCCATCTGGAGGTCACCAGCCTGGCAGGGGCTGGGAACCCAGGCCTCTAGGCCTTGTCACTGCCCCCCAGGGCTGAGCTTGATAATAAGTGTGTTTTGTTTTTGTGCTTTTCCTTCTCCCCGGAGCTTCTGGCTGCACCCTTGGGAGCCTGGCATTGGCAGGGCCGGGAGCCACTGTTGGGGTGTTTAAAGGCCTTTAAAAGGTGTTCCCGGGGGACTTCCCTGGTGGCGCAGCGGTTAAGAATCCGTTTGCCAATGCAGGGGACATGGGTTCGAGCCCTGGTCCGGGAAGATCCCACATGCCGTGGAGCAACTAAGCCCGTGAGCCACAACTACTGAGCCTGCGCTCTAGAGCCCGCGAGCCACAACTACTGAAGCCCGCGTGCCTAGAGCCTGTGCTCCGCAACAAGAGAAGCCACCCGATGAGAAGAGTAGCCCCCACTCGCCGCAACTAGAGAAAACCCGCAGCAATGAAGACCCAACGCAGCCATAAATAAATAAATTAAAAAAAAAAAAAAAGTGTTCCCAGCCTTTCCCTGGGGCTGCGTGGTAATTAGGTAGCGTGATTAGGAGGCCACCCCCAGCAGGCGTGTCTCTGGGGACACCTGGGGACATCTGGGGACTGTGGGGAGCAGGGAGGCGCGGCTGCCCACCTGGCCTGCCCTTCAGAGGCCCCCACGGCCTCCTCTGAGATACCTAAGGGCCAAGTGCTAGCTGCAGCTTTGCAGCTGGTGGGCTGTGTGGCTCTGGACAACTCTCTGTCCCTCTCTGGGCCTCTGCTTTCCCATCTATGTAGTAGGGGAGGGTATAGTGCAGACCCCACAGGACCTGCACCGCTACCCTCGCTCCCTGGTGCCTAGATCCCTCCACCTACCCCGCCCCCAACAAAATAAATATCCTCTTTGTTGTAAGAGGCCAGGGTCTACTAAGCTCTTTCATATCCCCAGTGCTGCTCCAAGCCCTTGAAGTGGGCATGATGATCAGTCCCATTTTACAGCTGAGGAAACTGAGGCCCAGGGAATTTGAGAAATGGACTCAGGAACACACAGCCTATGAAAAGGAAGAGCCAGGATTTAAACCTCAGTCGCCATCCTAAGACCACCAGCAAATATTTCCCGACGTGCTACTGAATGTGGGCAGCACTTTTAGTGTTTTGCATGAGTGCTATGGAATAAATGGTGTCTTCCCTACAACAAACTTGTGCTGAAGCCCTGATCCTCTGTGGGCTAGTATTTGGAGGTGGGGCCTTCGGGAGGGGGTTAGGGTTAGATGAGATCATGAGGGTGGGGCCCTCATGGTGGGATTAGTGTCCTTATAAGAAGAGGAAGAGGCCAGAACTATCTCTCTGCTATGTGAGGACACAGCAAGAGGCGGCTCTCTGCCACCTAAGGTGAGAGCTCTCACCAGACACTGACCCTGCTGGCACCTTGGTCTCAGACTTCCAGTCTCCAGAATGGTGAAAAAATAAATTTCAGTTGTTTAAATCAATCAATCTATGGTGTTATGTTATGGCAGCCCAAGTAGAGTAAGGCAATGAGTTATGTGATTTAATCCCCAGAATAATCCCAGGAGGAAGTAGCTATAGCCGAGGAGACCCAGAGGCTCAGAGAGGGCAAGACACACCCCTAAGGTCACACAGACAGGAATTGACAGAGATGAGATTCCAACTCCAGTCTGGCTAGTTCTGAGTCCCGCCTGTGCCTGTATGTCCCTAAACTTCCCCATCCCCACCCCCACCCCAAGCCAGTCCTGGGAGGCAGTGTAGCCTCCTGGTTAATAGACAGAGGTGAGTTCAAATCCTCACTCTGGCCTTCTACTTGCTGGGTGACTGGGACCAAGGCACGTCCTCTGTCTGCACCTCCATCTCCTCATCGCAAACAGGAGTCCTAACAGTTCCAGAAAGTTGTGAGGATGGAATGAAATGAGATGTGAGGGTCCCTTAGCTGGGCATTAGCACAGAGTAAGAGCACTTGGTAAAAAAAATTTATTTATTATTTTTCTTTCTTTCTTTCTTTTCTTTCTTTCTTTCTTCTTTCTTTCTTTCTTTCTTTCTTTCTTTCTTTCTTTCTTTCTTTCTTTCTTTCTTTCTTTCTTTCTTTCTTTCCTTCTTTCCTTCTTTCCTTCTTTCCTTCCTTTCTTTCTTTCCTTTCTTTCTTTCTTTTCTTTCTTTCTTCCTTGCCACACCATGCAGCATGCGGGATCATAGTTCCCTGACCAGGGATTGAAGCCGTGCCCCCTGCAGTGGAAGCGTGGAGTCCTAACCACTGGACCGCCAGGGAGTTCCCTAAAAAAATTTTTTTTATTAAAAATTTTTAAAAAATTTAAAAAGAGCACATGGGCAGCTGTCTTCTCTGAACCTCAGTTTCTTCTTCTATACAATGAGCATAATGTCAGTACCTACCTTTGTAAAGTGCTTGAGTCAATGACAGTAAAGGGCTCAGAACAGGGTCTGGCGCCAATGAATGCTTGATATACAATAATTTTTTAAAAGTTCATAAATTCAAATACATTCACCAACGTGGAGACACACAATGGCCCCAGGGACACACACACACACCGGGACCCTTCCTGCCCAGGGATGAGCGGATGAGTGGCTGCTTTCTCTACCAATTGGGTTGTCCACCCTGGTTACTGCAGAGCTCCCCTGCCTATTTGCATTAAACATAAATTAACTGAATGAAAGGAAATTTAAAAATTGAGGTTCCTAGGCTGCACAGGCCACATCTCAGGGGCTCATTCGTCACTGGGGCTGGTGACCATCGCACTGGACAGTGAAGGTGCCCATTATCGCTCAGCACAGCAGGGTATTCTATGGAGAGCATGGTCTCGAATGTTCTAGAGCAGTGGTTTTCAGCCAGGGGTGATTCTGCCACCAGGGGACACCAGGTGATGTCTGGGGACATCTGTGGTTGTCACGAATGGGGGGATCCTGGCATTGAGTGGGTGGGGGCCAGGGAGGCTGCTCCACACCCCACAGAGCCCACGACAGCCCCCCAGAGGATGAGCCGGCCCCATGTCAGCAGTGCTGGGGCGACCCTGGGGTAGGGCAATGGATCTCAAACCTGTCCCCAGACCGGCTTCCTCTGGGAGCTTGGAGGAATGCAAAATCTCTGGCCCTGCCCCAGCCAGGACTGCTGCTCACATTTTACAATGCACAGCTCGGCCCAAATGTCCACAGTGCGGGGGGGGGTGCAGAGGAGGGTACCCTGGACTAGAGCTATGGGAGCCACTTCCCCTACACCGTTATATTATTACACTGAAATTGATGGAAATGAGATGAAATGAAAGACGCATGTCCGCAGTTGCCCTGGCAACCTCTCAGGGGCTCAGTGGACACAGGCGGCGAGGATGTTGGGCAGCACCGAGTTAGAATACTGCCATCCTGGCGGAAAGTGCTGGTGGGCAGCGCCCCGTCGAGACCCTCCCCAGGGGTGAAGCCAGGCTGTCAGCGCTTGGCTGCACTCCCTGGACAGGGGAGCGAGGCCGCGGTTCCACGACCGTCCACATGGGGGCAGCGTGTCCCAGGACCTGCGCCCCGGGAGGGAGGCTGAGCAAGGAGCCCCTCATGCCCTCCGCTCGCACATCCTTGGGGAGCGCCACCGTGGGCCAGGCTCTGGGCCTGGACACGGAGCTGCACACCAGACAGACTAGTCCAGTTAACCCCCTCTGCGCTTGGACACTGGTGCAGGTCATCCTCTGTGCGGGGCCGGCCTGGGCACTGTGGGGTGTTGAGCAGCCGCTATCCAGTTGACGCCGAAAGCCCCCCACAGTGTGACAACCACAGAAGTCCCCTGACATCTCCCGGTTGTCCCCTGGGGCAGAATCCCCCCCCCCCCCCCCAGTCCTGACAAGCAGAAATGTCACCAACATTGCTGGCCGTCTCTTGGTGGGGCAACATTACCTCCAGTTGGGAATCACCATTCCAGTGAATCAACTCATCACACCATCAATATTTAATTATGAAATAAGATGCAGTCTAAGGAGTTCCCCAGTGGCATAGTGGTTAGGATTCTGGGCTTTCACTGCCGTGGCCCAGATTCAATCTCTGGTGCGGGAACATCCTGCAAGCCATGTGGTGTGACCAAAAAAAAAAAAAAAAAAAAATAAGAAAAGGACATTAAAAAAAAATACTCAGTCTATAAGGGGGGAGGGGGGTTTCAAACTTTTTTGACCATGACATCTTCACCCAGTAAAACTTAATTAATTAATTTAATTAAAAAGGTATGCACACATGCTCAGGACACACATTTAAATACAGACATCACCCCAATAAAAGTTGCCCAAGATAACAGTTGCTGTTGCCCAGCATGAAACATTGTATTCCTATTTCTGTATCACTGAAAATAAAAATGTGGGTCATGACCCACTAAATTGATTTCTCGACCTGCAGATGGCCAAAAACAATGACTCAGAGTGCAGGCTGGGAAGGACCCAAACCAGAAACCCTAACCCTGAAGCCTGTCGACCTCAAGCAAGATAGCTTTCTGCTGGGGTCACAGCATGGAAAATGGTCAATGGCTACGTCACGACCTTGACACCGTCTTGCAGACACAACGTGGATGGAGGCTAGGCATGGAGAGCTAGTGGCCCGGCTGCACATATATGAAGTTCAAGAGCAGGTTCAAACTAATCCAATGAAGACATGGGCAAAGGACTTGAGTAGACTTTTCGACAAAGAAGTTACACAAATGGCCAAGAAGCGCTTTGAAAAGATGTTTGACATCATTTGTCATCAGGGAAATTGCCAATCAAAACCACAAGGAGATACCACTTCACACTCATTAGGACATCTATGAAAAAAAACAAAAAACAAACAAACAAAAAACCTAGAAAGTAACCACTGTTGCCGAGGATGGGAGGAAAATCAGAACCATCATGCTCGGCTGGTGGGAATGGAAAGTGGTGCAGCCCCTGTGGAAAACAGTCTGGGCAGTTCCTCAAAAGGTCAAACATAGAATCACCACATGACCCAGCAATTCCACTCCTAGGTGCATGCCCAGGATAATTGAAAGCAGGGACTCAAACAGATATTTGTACACTTGTGTTCATAGCAGCATGATTCACGATAACCAAAAGGTGGAAACAACCCAAGTGTCCATTGACAGATGATGGATAAACACAACGTGGTCCATCCACACACTGGAAGATTATGCAGACTTAGAAAGGAAGGAAATTCTGACACTCGCTACAGCATGGATGAACCTTGAGGACATGATGCTCAGTGAGAGAATCCAGACACAGAAAGACAAATACTCTCTGATTCCACTCACAGGAGGTCCCCAGAGGAGTCACATCCACAGAGACAGGAAGTAGATGGTGGGGGCCAGGGGCTGGGGGAGGGGCTGGGGAGTCAGTGTTTCACGGGGACAGAGTTTCAGTTTGGGAAGATGAGAAAGTTTTGGAGATGATGGTGGGGATGGTTGCCCAACAATGTGAATGTGCTTAAGGCCAGCAAGCTGTGCACTTAAAAATGATTGAGGGTGAGTTTTACATTATGTTTATTTTACCACAACTAAGAAAAATTAAGTAAAAAAATGTAAAACAAAACAAACAAAACCCAAGGCTGGTTGGGTGGGGAAAACAGAGCTGGATACAGACAGTACCATCCCACGTAGTCAGGGCTGGATTGCCGGGGATGGGAGAGGAGCAAAGACATTGCCTGAGCTTAGGGCTCCCAGAAACTACTGGATTCCCAGTTCAATGTGCATAGGACATTCTTATAGTAAAACCTTATTTGTTGCTTATCTGAAATTCCCACTTGTCTGCACATCCTGTGTTTTTATTTGCTAAACCTTGTTGGGAATTCCCTGGTGGTCTGGTGGTTAACACTTAGTGCTTTCACTGCTGAGGGCCCGGGTTCGATCCCTGGTCAGGAAACTAAGATCCCACAAGCCGTGGCTCACCCAAAAAACAAAACAAAACAAACCTGGTTAGTCCAGACCTGGTTTGCTCTGTGCCCACTGGCTGTGCCCACCGTCCTGGGATCTCTTCTAGCCTTTATCCTAAGAGGGAAAATCAGAGAATCATACCCCCTTCCTGCATAAATGTGGTCAGACACATAATTGTTGAGAATGGAGCCTGGCAGGAAGATAACGCTCAGAAATTGTTAGCTATTCCTCTCTCTTGGGGGTACAAGGCAGGCTGTCGGCTCACACTGCCCATGTGTCCGCTGTTATCTGCTCTCGGCCCTGCCTGCCCGGGAGCCTTGACGACTTTTATTGCTGGTCACAGATAAGGGGCAATAAGGGAACCGAGAAGAGAAGAGTTTCAAATAAAACTCAGAATCGAAAGCCTTTGCAGCCACACAGGTCAGAAGCTTCTTGTGCCAACAGGCTGGCTGGGGCAGGCCTCTGACCCAGCTCCGCCCCCCGAGCCTCAGTTTCCCTCTAAGAAGTGAGGGGCGGGGACATTTCCTAAAGGCATGCCTTGTGGCACCGATTGCTCCGCGATGAGCAATGCCTATTCCAAAAGGGCAGTTTTGATTTTACTGTATATGGTGGGGGAAGTGTACTGAACAATTGTTTTGGGTTGTGATCTAGAGTGAGGCACGGTGGATGTAGAGTCCCTTTTTGTTATTCACAAAAGTTCTGTGCTATAAAGTTGCTGCAAACACTGAATTACTGAACACTGCACCGCTGCTCCTGGGGACACGGAGGGTCAGGCTCCTGCGAGCTCTGGTCACGGCACTTTTGTCAACCGGTCAACACATAAACTTGTGTGATGTGTGTTTCTGCTTGAAGACACCTTATTTAATAAAAGTCGTTGATTCGCTAATACTGAGCTCACAGCCCGCAGGGCTGTAAAGTCTGAACGAAGCTCATCTTACACACGTACTTTCTCCGTGAGCACGTCACAGCCCTCCTGCGCTTAGGAACTAGACAGCACTTCAGCTCTACATCCGGGTCCATCCCTCATCATCGCTTACCCGGGGCCAGCAGTCATCCGCATCTTGAACCCAGACTCCCATCCTCGCCCCCTACAGTCTGTCCTCCCGAAGCAGCCACCAGAGGGCGCGCGTGAGCACCCGAGTCAGGCCCCGCCCCCACCCTGCCTGCTGCCTCCTGGGCTCCCACCTCCCTGGAGTAAAGCCGAAGTCCTCCCCGCGGCCCTCGAGGTCCTGTACGACTTGCCCCGTCCCCTCCCTGCCCTCTCCTCCTCCCTCCCCCTCCCTCTCTTCCCTTCGTTCAATCTGTTCCAGCCACACGGGCCTACTCCCTATCCCTCCAAAATGCCAGGCACAGGTCCGGCCCCAGGTCCTTTGCATACATTGTCCCTGCTGCTGGTAGATATATGGGTGCCTTGCTCACTTTTGCAGTGGGTCCTTCCCTAATCCTGGTACTTAAAATTCCACTCCCTCCCCAAACCCCCTACTGTGCTTTTTTCCCCTTCTCTTAAGCATTTACTCCTATCTAAGACCCAGTATATTTTATTTATTTATATTTATTATCTGTCTACCCTTACCTAGAACATTGGCTCCATGAGGGCAAGAATTCTTGTCCGTGTTTTCATTGCTGTATCCCCGCACCCAGAACCATGACACACAGTAGGTGCTCAATAAGTGTTGATTAAAAAACTGGCTCTATTGTGTCCATTGAGCCTATTATAATGATAATCCTGAATGTTTATTGAATGCCTTCTGTGTGCCAGGCCATGTGGGAATTGTTATTGTTTTTTTATCATTGACACATTTTTTGAGATGTAGTTCACAAATCATAAATTTACCATTTTAAGGTGTACACTTCAATGGTTTTTAGTATATTGTGCTGCCAACACCATCTAATCCCAGAGCATTCCATCACCCCAAAAAGAAATTCCGTCCCCATGAGCAGTCCCCCCACCCCCTCCCCCGCCCCAGGTAACCATGAATCCATTCTCTCTGTCTGTGGATCTGCCTGTTCTGGACGTTTCCCATCAATGGAATCACACCCTGTGTGTCCTTCTGTGTCTGGCTTCTCTCACTGAGCATGATGTTCTCAAGGTCCATCCACGTTGTAGTGAGTGTCAGTGCTTCACCCCTTTTCATGGCCAAATAATATTCCAGTGTGTAGATGGACTACATTTTGTGTATCTGTTCATCTGTTGATGGACATTTGGGTTGTTTGCATTTTTGGGGGGGCAATTGTGAATAATATTGCTGTGAATATTCATGTACAAGATTTTGTTCGAGGGACTTCCCTGGCGGTGCAGTGGTTAAGAATCCGCCTGCCAACGCAGGGGACACAGGTTTGAGCCCAGATCCAGGAAGATCCCACATGCCTTGGAGCAGCTAAGCCCGGGTGCCACAACTACTGAAGCCCGCACGCCTAGAGCCCGTGCTCCACAACAAGAGAAGCCACCGCAATGAGAAGCCCACGCACTGCAACGAAGAGTACACCCCGCTCGCCGCAACTAGAGAAAGCCCACACGCAGCAACGAAGACCCAACGCAGCCAAAAATAAATAAATTTATTTATTTATTTATTTTAAAAAAGATTTTGTTTGAACACCTGTTTTCAATTCTTTTGGATAGGTCCCTAGGAGTGGAATTGCTAGTGAAATGGTAACTCTGTGTTTACCTTTTTGAGGAACTGCTAAATTGTTTTCCACTGCGGCTACACCATTTTACATTCCTACCAGCCATGCATGAGGGTTCCAGTTTCTCCACATCCTAGCCCACACTTGTTATTATGTCTTTTTTATGATAGCCATCATGGTGGATGTAAAATAGTATCTCACTGTGGGTTTTGATTTGCATTTTCCTGATGACTAATGATATTGAACATCTTTTTTTTTTTTTTTAATTCACACAAACCAACCGTTGGGTGTCTATTATGTGCAGAGCATCTTTTCATGTGCTTAGTGGTGCCTGGAAATTCTTATCATCTCCCCCATTTTAACAGATGAAGAAACGGAAGCTCAGAGAGGGATGGCCACTTTCTGAGAGTCACACAGCCTGCAGGGCAGTGTGTATGGGATGAGGACCAGACAGTTTGATTCTGACCTACTAGCTTAAAATGAGACTGCTGTGAGCATCCGTGTGCAAATCTTTGTATGGACGTATGTTTTCATTTTTGTTGAGTAAATACTTAGGAATGGAATGGCTAGATCCCGTGGCAGGTATATGATTTTAAGAACTCTTTGAGAACCCACCACACTGTTTTCTGCAGAGGCTGCCCATTTTGCATTCCCACCAGCTGTCGTGGATGAGGGTCCCAGTTGCCCTGCTTCTCATCAGCACTTAGTATGGTCTTAGCCATTCTGGTGGGTGGCATCTCACTGAGGTTTTCCTGGGCTTTTTCCTAATGTGCTTATTTTATTGGCCACCTGTATGTCTTTTTTGGTAAAGAGTAAAAGCTAATATTTATGGAGTTGTGCAATAAACATTCATTGCGTGTCTGCAGGTCTACAAAACTGTCATCCAGACAGACCCAGACCCCTCACCCTGATCACTGTCTTTGAAATTTTTTTTTTTTAAATATTTATTTGGCTGTGTCAGGTCTTAGTTGCGGCATGTGGGATCTACTTCCCTAGGGAAGGGATCGAACCCAGGCCCCCTGCATTGGGAGGCATTGGGAGAGCGGAGTCTTAGCCACAGGACCACCAGGGAAGTCCCTGTCTTTGAAAATTTAAAAGAGGGATTTCCCTGGCTGTCCAGTGGTTAAGACTCTGCGCTTCCACTGCAGGGGGCTCAGGTTCAATCCCTGGTTGGGGAACGAAGATCTCCCATGCAGCACAGTGCAGCCAAAAAAAAAAAAAAAAATTTAAAAGAGAAGAAAACAAATAAATACCCTCTGGGATTGCAGGCTGGGGCGTTAAGTCGGGTTAAGGATGTGACCCCTTTCTGGTTCCTCCGACACTGAGTGTTCACGTGACATGGGTGATGATCGCCCTATTTTCAGCTCTGAGGCCCGGAGAAGGACAGGGACTTGAACACAGGGGAATCTGCCCCCGATTCCGGGGCTGGTGCTCTGGCCTCAGGTGCCCCTCCACCTTGCGTGCCCCCAGCCAGGGCCCCACTCACTTTTGCTCACGTTCTCAGCTCTGTGCCAGGAAATGGCCTTGTTCCCTGGCCCCCGGACCCGCTCATAAAATAGAATCCTTCAGGGCATGGGAGGCCAATATCCAAGGATGGAGCAGGGGAGGAAGCCATGGGGACAGGAGGACGGGGCCTCCCAACCATCAAGGAGTGCAGCCGTGGACTTTGTCTCTCTGGGCCTCTGGGTGGAGAAGCCAAGGTCAGTAATTAGCCACCAGCTGGGCCCTGGGACCAGTTCACCATCTCTCCGTGGGCCTCCGTTCCCCATCTTACCCGCCTGGTCCCCACCCACCTCCGGCACAAGGAGAGCACTCAGTGAATGGCTGAGAGCGACAAGCCACCCCCTGTGGATTCGGCTCCATTTCAGTGTCCTCTGAAACATGTAAGCACTTATTAAGCACCTACTATGTACTTTACAGTTACCACCTCCTTGGACATTTCTTATTTTGACAGCTTTATGAAGGTGTAATTGACATGTCATGAACTGCACGTGTTTTTGTTTTTTTTTAATTTTTCTTTCTTTATTTATTTATTTATGGCTGTGTTGGGTCTTCGCCTCTGTGCGAGGGCTTTTTCTCTAGTTGTGGCAAGCGGGGGCCACTCTTCATCGCGGTGCGCGGGCCTTTCACTATCGCGGCCTCTCTCGTTATGGAGCACAGGCTCCAGACGCGCAGGCTCAGTAGTTGTGGCTCACGGGCCCAGTTGCTCCGCGACATGTGGGATCTTCCCAGACCAGGGCTCGAACCCGTGTCCCCTGCATTGGCAGGCAGATTTTCAACCACTGCGCCACCAGGGAAGCCCTGCACGTGTTTAAAATGTACATTTTGATGAGTTTTGTCATATGTCTACCCCAATCACGGGCACAATCAAGATAGTGAACAAGATCCCACAAGCCGCGTGGCACGGCCAAACGTTTCCGTCACCCCAGAAAGTTTCCTTGGGCCCCTCCCCGCCCCGACCCTCCAGCCCCAGGCAACCAGCAATCTATTCTCAGTCACTATAGATTTCCATAGTGGGTGTTTTCCAGAATTTTATATAAATGGAATCATACAGTACATCCTCTTTGTGTCTGGTGCCTTTCACTCAGCATAAGGCATTTAAGATTCGTTCATGTTGTGTGTTTTTCCTTTTTTATGGCTGAATCATATTCCAGAGAATGTATGGACCCCATTTTGTTTATCCACTCACTTTGTTGGTGGACATTTGGGTTGTTTCCAGTTTGGAGATGTTATCAAATAAAGCTGCTACACCATGTGTGTACAGGTCTTTTTTGCTGGTTTGTTTGTTTGTTTTGGCCGCACCATGCGGCACGTGGGATCTTAGTTCCCCGACCAGGGATCGAACCGGAGCCCCCTGCAGTGGAAGCGCGGAGTCCTAACCACTGGGCCACCAGGGAAGTCCTGTGTGTACGGGTCTTATGTACACCTGTGCTTTTGTTTCTCTTGGGTACATGTGTTGTTATTAATTTCTATGTAACGAAACACCCCCAAACTTGCTGCCTTAAAACAATAAACATTCATGGTCTCACACAGTTTGGGAGGGTCAGATATTTGAGAGTGGTGTAGCTGGATGGTTTTGACTCGGGGTCTCTCATGAGCTTGCAATCAAGCTATGCACTGGGGCTGGAGGAGCCGCTTCCAAACCGGTTCCCTCCTGCGGCTGTTGGCAGGAGGCCTCAGTTCTCCTGCACATGTGCTTCTCCAGCAGAATAGGATGGTCTAGACGTCGGTAAAGAGCTTGCTGTAAGAGCGAGTGAGGGAGAGCCCACGATGGAAGCAAAAGGCATTTTGTAACCAAATGTCTGAAGTCTATTCCTCCGTATTCTGTTAATATTTCAGCAAACATTAAGCTTCTACTGTGTACGTGACAAGAACCTTCCCCTTGGCTACTGACAACAAGCTCTCTGAAAAACAACAAGTAGTCTGCCCACTTTGCAGACAGGGAAACTGGCCCAGAGAAGTTAAGTCACCCTCCGACAGTCTACACCAGAGTAAGCAGCAAAGGAAGGTTCCATCCTGAGGTTTAAGTCCCGAGTGAGGAGGAGGCCAGAGGTGGCAAGGAATAGGAGCAGAGAAGGGAAGAAGCGCAATTATTTTTTTCTTCCAGAGCAAGAGAAGACGCACCCAGGAGAGCTGTGTTCCTTCATTGTTTCACAAACATGTATCAAGCACCTACTGTACGTCAGGGGCTATTTTAGGCTGTGGGGACACTGCAAAGAGCAAGATGGACAATCCCGGAGCACGTGGCACTCACACATGTGGGTGGGCGATTCCACTCATCACTATCCAGGCCAGCACTGGTGCACCGTTTTGCTGGAGGAGGGAAGAGGCCTGAGGCTCTGTGCTGGACGTTGCGGACCCCAGGGTGACCGAGACACAGGCAGTCACTGCCCTCCTGAAGTTCACAGTCTGTTGGGTGAGATGGAAAACAAACAACAAAGAGCTCATCCATTCTTCCCTTCAATACTTATTTGTTACTGACCAGAGTCCTTGGCTTCCTTAATGAATAGAAATTGATGAGGCTAGACAAGAAACTCAGGGCCCCTGCTGCAGCAGGTGGGAGTGAGAACAAGCAACAGGTTCCCTTGCTTGTTCACTCCCTTGGTGGGAGAGGGGGGGACGAGCTGGTTCCTTATATGGGGTGAGGGTAGGGGTGTGTCCAGCGGTTGGGCCAGAGAGGTGACTTAGGTGGTCTGCCCACCCCTTTGGTGGTGTAGTGTGCAGCGGGCATGCACAGTATCCTGCTTTTGCTCCTGACACCCTGCTTTTGCTTCCGGGTCTTCAGAAGTGACAGTTGGGACTTCCCTGGTAGTCCAGTGGTTAAGAACCCACCTGCCAATGCAGGGGACACAGGTTCAAGCCCTGGTCCGGGAAGATCCCACATGCCGCAGAGCAACTAAGCCCGTGTGCTACAACTACTGAGCCTGCACTATAGAGCCCGGGAGCCACAACTACTGAAGCCCGCAAGCCACAACTACTGAGCCCATGCACCGCAACAACTGAAGCCAAAGCGCTTAGAGCCCGTGCTCTGCAACAAGAGAAGCCACCGCAATGAGAAGCCCGTGCACCGCAACGAAGACCCAACACAGCCAAAAAAAAAAAAAGAAGTGACAGTTGGGTTTTTTGGTCTTTTTGTATCTTGTTGTCCATAATTTGCCCCAACTGCGCGTGCAACACCGTATTTTAGTCCCCTTATAGTTTCTTTGTATTTTGTTGCCTGAGGAGACGTTTTTCCAGGTGCAAGCACTGCAGCAAAGGGTCCCAGGTCCCAGGTGCCAGCGTGTCTGAGCACTTACTGTGTACCAGGCTGGGGTCTAGATGCAGCAGTGATCAGGACATAGATACCCTACAATATGGTGGGGAGGGAACAGGACAGTAAGGGAAGAAAGCAGATGATTTCGGCCCATGAAAAGGGCCTGGGGAAGTCCAGCAGGGTGGTGCTGGGGTGGGGTGTGGGTGTCATCAGAAGGGGTGCTCAGGGAACACCTGGCCTGACCACCTCCCCTGGAGGAGGGGACATTGGAGCCAAGACCAATGTTTTTGTTCAGGTTCCCTGGTTGTGGGTTCTTTGTTCAAGTGGAGCTTTCCTCTACTGGTGGGGGGACCCCAGCGGCCCCTGCTCCGGCTGTGTGTCCAATTGGGGTGGGGATGGAAGCCCCCAAGATGAGTGTCTCAAGAAACAAAACTTTCCTCAGTCCCAATCAACTAATAAATGGAGACTTTGACCCTCCCTTCTCCCCTTATCTCAAGACAGGTGAGTACAGTGTGTCAAGGTGCAGCTTGGAAGGTTTGTGATGGGATCTGGGCAGGGCCAGGTGGAGAGGGGGTGGGTGTTGTGGCCATGTCATGACTGGGAGGAGTGCCATCGTCAGGGAACTGTGCATAAGGGCACTTCAGTTTCCTCATCTGTGAAATGGGTCTCCATTTCAGGCTTTTTTCTTTTTCCGTCATTCAAAACACATGGCGATTCCTGTGTTTAGGCCTCCTTCTAGGTCTCCTTCTGGAAGAGGCCAGATGGTAAATATTTCAGGGCTGTTGCAACTATGCAGGTCTGCCGGTGCAGGGTGAAAGTAGCCAAGCTCCTTAAATGAATGGGTGTGGCTATGCTCCCATAAAATCAACCCAGCAGTACTTGGTTTATAGTAGGTGCTTCATTAATGCTTGTTCCCTGCCTGGAATTATAGCAGGCACTGCACTAATGCCTGGTCGAGGCCTGGTATATAGCAAGTGTTGCATTAATGCCTGGTCCATGCCCAGTTTACAGTAGGCATTCCACTAATGTGTTTCCTGCCCAGTATATACCAAGTACTGCATTAATGCTTGGTTACACAGTAGGCACTACATTAAAAGCTGGTGCATGCCTGGTATACTGCAGGCACTACATTAATGGCTGATCCATGCCTGATATACAGCAGGTACTCCATTAATGCTCGTCACATACGTGGCATATAGCAGGCTCTGCATTAATGCGAAGCCCAGGCCTGGTATACAGGAGGCGTTCCATTAATGTTTGTTCCAAGAACGGAGGAGAGGAAGGTTCGTTTCCGGTCAGGTAATGCCAGGGCGCCCCAGGAGGCCGTGAGGGCTTGTACCCCAGTGTCTCGCGTTGGGCCTGCGTCGCTCAGCCTCGCGACCGCACCTGTGGGTCCGAGCTTCTCGCTCCGGGGCCCACAGAGCCGCCGGGCCGAGCGGGGCCGAGCGGGGCCGAGCGGGGCCGAGCGGGGCCGAGCGGGGCCGAGCGGAGCCGAGCGCAGCCGAGCCAGCCTGCCGAGTCCTCCGCATTCCCACAATCCCGGGCGGCCCCGCCCGGCTCCCGGCTGCGCGTCCCCCTTCCCACGTCGGCGCAACCAAACCCGCGGGCGCGCCCGCCTCGCCCCTCCCCGCCCCGCCCGCGCGACGCCCCGCCCAGCCCGACCTCTAGTCCCGCCCCCTCGGCGGGCGCGCGGGCCGCCGCCCACTCCCATTGGCCGCGCCGCCCGCCCGTCGGCGCTGTCCGCGCGCGGGTTAGGTTGTGAGGCGCTGTCGCTCGGTCGCGGCGGCTGCGGTTGGCGGCGGCGGCGGCGGCGGCGGTTGTGGCGGCGCGGGTGGAGGGCGGTCGGGAGGGACCAGCGGCTGAACGGGACCGGCGCTTGCAGGCGGCCGAGGCGGACCGCCGGCCCAGGGGCCGAGCGCCGAGGGCCGGGCGGGCGCGGCCGGGGCGGCTCGGGGCCAGGGCCGGGCCGGCCGGTGGGCGGCGGCGGGGGCGGCCGGCGGGCGGCCGGGGCCGGTGCCGGGGCCGGGACGATGACTCTGGAGTCCATGATGGCGTGTTGCCTGAGCGATGAGGTGAAGGAGTCCAAGCGGATCAACGCCGAGATCGAGAAACAGCTGCGGCGGGACAAGCGCGACGCCCGGCGCGAGCTCAAGCTACTGCTGCTCGGTGAGTGGGGCCGGGCCTGCGGGGTTCGGGCCGGCGGTGCGCGTGCCGGGCGGGCGGGCGGGGCGGCCCTGCGTGCTGGCCATGGCCCTGCGTACTGTCCAGAGCGGGCTCGACCCCCGCGGGGTCAGCCCTTGCCTACCTGTGCTGTCCACCTCTGGGCCACCCGATCTCTGCAGCCTGTGCTGTCTAGGTTGAGTCCCTGACATCAGAGGGGCCAGGCCCTGCCTCTGCTGTCCACATCAGCGCCCCAGACCCTCGGGATCTGCCCGCGCCTGTGCTGGCTGTGGCAGGTCACCAGCCCCTGCAGGGTCAGTGCCTGCCTCAACTGTCCAGATCAGGCCCCAGTTTCCTTCAGGATCAGCCCCTGTCTCTGCTGTCCAGGCGGGGTCCCCAGGACCCTTTGGGATCAGTCCGTGCCTCTGCTGCCCAGCCCCTGATCCCTGCAGGGCCAGCTTCTGCTTCTGCTGTCCCGTTCGGGCCCCCAGAACCCTCGAGGGTCTGCCCTCTGCCCCTTCTCAGGAGACAAGCCTCCTCCCTGCACAGGGCTGGCCCTCCATCCCTGCCCCCAACACACACACCAACAGGTGTGCCCCCTCGCTGCCCCCAGCATCCATTCAGGGCCAGACCTTTGCGATGTAATCCACAAGACGCGCCCCTTGCCTTCTGGCATCCCTTCTCTACTTTTCCCACCAGGTGGAGCCCTGTTCCCTGCAGGCTGGGCCTGTCCCCCTCCAGCCCCCGTTCCCTGAGGCCAGTTGGAAAACCCATGTCCCTCCCCAGTGGAGTGCAGTCCGTGGGGAAGAAGACAGCCTTTCCTCTCTTCTTGGGGCCGGGGCGGGTGGAGCCTTGACGGAGCAACCGTCTCTGTGCGGCCCCTCTCCTTACGTCCTAGCGGGAGCCGGGTCTCCCGGGTCCTCTTCCCCTTCCTGGAGAGGATTCCTGTTCAAGTCTCCGTTTCCCCCACTGCGCACCTGTTGCACGGAGCCAGTCGGCCCAGCAGTCGGCAAGCTGTTGTCACCCCAAATAAGGGCTGTTGGAGGACTTACCTCTGCAGTCAAAGGCAAGAAGGTCGTTTGCCCTTGCCCTGCCTTCTCCGGAGCTCTCCTGCATTCCTGCACTGCGGGGAAGGCTGGAAATGCTGCTGTGATGGGCCCCCGGTGGAGGAGGGGTCTGCCACCGAGGGGTCCTGCAGGACGGTGCAGGGTCGGAGGCAGCGAGTCGCTGGAGGCCGTGGGTCTTGGAGGGACTGCCTCGCTTCTCCCACCTGTGGGGACCCTCTGGGTCCTCCCTTTGATTAAAATACCTTCCCTGTTTTTTTTTTTTCAAACATTCCACTTTACCTAAAGGCTATAAAACGGGCCATCTTTGCAGAAAAGACAGGCAGAGAGTAACGGTAAAGTTTGGAGGAAACTTGCAGTGGGGTCCCAGTGGCACCTGGGAGGACAGCATGGCCCTGGCTGCCTTTTGCCAACAGAGGTAGACTTTATTTTCAGAGGGGGGTTGAGAAGTTACCAGCATGTTAATGTTACCAGACAGTCGGCCTTGCCTGGGGGCTGGGGGCTGCATGAACCTCTGCACGCCCCTGCTGCCTGCCCTGTGCGCCCCCAGGCTCCAGATTGACGTGGGGTTCGGGGGTACAGGTCGGTGGCCTGTGCTCCTGCAGCCTTGTTGTGTGTCTCTGGTCTCCCTGGGCCGGGGCTGAGGAGCCTTGCAGGGGATCTGGATGTGTCCAGCGCTCAGCCATGGGTGCTGGCTGTTGGCTGCAGGAGCACCTGGGTCTGAGGTCCCCCCCCTCCCCCTGCCGGCTTGCAGGACAGGGAGTCTGCACCTCCCTGGGAAGCTGTTAAGTCCTAGGCATGGGGGCAGATAGGAAGACGAGAGCTTGTGGGTCCAAGGTGAAGGTTTATGACACCAGGAGGGCGGCTATGAATGCCAGGCTGAGGCCCAGGGGACATGCTGGGGGCCGGGGGGTGCCGAGCAACATCCCTGCCCCACCCACTCCATGCCGGGTGCACCCCCAGTCATGAGAACCACAGACATCCCCAGGTGTGGCCCAGTGTCCCCCGGGGGCAGAATCACCCCCGTTTGTGTTATCAGAATCACCCTTGCCCCGTGTCAGTACACAGTGTAAAATGCGTGTTGCAGAGCCGGTATGTGATCAGTGTTAGGTTGTTTTGTCAGATGTTTTGTGTGTGCTTAAAAGGTGAATGCTTTTGTTACTACGGTCCAAAGCCACATATGTGTGTGCCGTCAACACGCAACACATCTACGAACATGTGTGATAGGTGTGTTCGGTTTTGTTGGTCCTGTTACTCCAGGCCACGTCCTTGTTGACAGTCGTCTGTGGTGGGGAATGGGGGTAGTGAGCGTCCCTGCAGGGGATACACTGGGGTCCCCACTTTACGGAAGAGGACCCCCAGGCTCAGTTAGGAGCGCCTGTGGGGGTCCCGGGCAGGCCCGCCGGCTTCTGCCTCCCGTGATCCCTCCTGGGTGCAGGTGCTGTCCCCTGCCCCTGCGTTTCTGCCACTCAGCGGAGAACCACCGAGGAGGCCCCTCGTCCGTTCCTTGGGACAGGTTTCCCCTTGAGAACCGAGGCCTACAGCAGGAAGCGCCGTTCCGGGAGCTGAGCGGCTCCGGGATTTCTAAATAAAGCAGGGCGGTCAGTTCCGCAGGCTTCCTGTCCTGCCTGCTGCGGCCCCGAGGGCGGTGGAAAGGGTCGGAATCCGGCCTGGGGTGTGGTGGCCCCTGCGGGAAGGGTGCGCCTGCCCTGCTTGGAGGCGAGAGTGGAACGTGGCCGTGGCTCCTGGCGGTGGCCCTGCCTGTTCCCCGCAGACCCCGAGAGCTGGAAGCGCCTGGGGCCCCCGGGCCACCCCTAGCGGCCCACCCCTAGCGGCCCACCCCAGGATGAATCTTATGGGCTTAAAAGTTAGATGAAATTTTGTGTCGTTGAAAGGGTGGGCGCCATCCCTGGAGGTGCAGGAGCCCAGGCTTGCTCTCAGAGCCCCTCTCCCTCGGTGTCCTGTGCGCCGGGCCAGTGGGAATCTCCCTCCCCTTGGGCCCGAGCACGGCCTCGCCAGGCGTGTCCCTGGGCTCCGGACTCCGTGTGCACAGATGCTTCCCGGCCTCGGCTGAGCTGCGCTGGTCGCTGCCTGAGAGCCTTGGATGTTTAACCACAAAAGGTTTCGCTTTCTGATTTTTGTGGTGGAGCCCTTCACCCTGCGGCTCGAGAACAGGTCGCAGTCACTGCTGCTCCTGGGCTGGGAGTTTGGAGCGGCTGCAGAAGGAGCTGAGTGGGGACCCCTGGCAGGAGGGACGGGAGCCCGTTTGTCCCCCCTCTGCCTCGGAGGGCCTTGGGGGCAAAGTCCAGCCCTGGGTGGGCGGGTCTGGTCTGGGCCGGGCCAGGCCGGGTGTGCGGAGCTGGGAGCTGGGCCGCACGCAGGGGGAACGGCCATCTCTGGGCCCCATCGGGCGCTCCTCTCCCATCAGGACAGTAGCCGCGGGGCCTGTCAGCCCAGTGTCCGTGGACGGGATTGGGGCATCTGCACGGGCTGCGGGGCACCCGCGTGCGGGGTTATGTTTTGGCGGACCTCCAGCTGCTCTCAGAACCGGGCCCCAGGCCGCAGGCTTGCTGGCTGGGGAGTTTGTGCCAATGCGCCCCGGCCCCCTGCTCCCGGGTGGCCGCAGTCTCTGCCCTCAGCCCGGGCGTGGGGCACCTGGCCGGTCACTACCAAGGTGTCTCCCCCTCGTTTTCCGCACCACATCCCCCCTCCAGGCCAGGCCCTGCCACCCCACGGCCCAGCACAGAGCCCTGCAGGCCTGAGATGTTTGCTGAGTGGCTTTGATTGGCTAACTGAACGCAGTTCTCTCAAGCAGGTGGAATGGGGGTGACCGGGCGCCCCGACTTAGGACATCCTCACATCCCGCCTGGATGTGAGGCTCCCTGCTCCGGGGCCCGTTGCCACTGCCGGTAGCCCTCTGCTGTGATGCGTGGACAGGCAGGGACTTAGGGGCACAGCTCGCAGCTACCACCCTCCCGAGGCCTCGTGAGTGGGCTTGGGGGCGCTCCAGAGCGAGCGCAGCCTCGGCTCCCTGCCTGCAGTGCTGTTGGGGGGAAGGCCGCGACGCCTGCGAGGCACTGTGCCCTCCTGTGGTCACGGCTCTCCCTACGGGGGGCTTTACCCGGGTTGACAGGCTGCCCGGGCAGCACTGGGAGGTGGGTCCCGCCAGGACCGAGCTGGAGAGTGTGGTGGGGTTTTGGTCCCCGTGCGTCCTGAGCCTCGGGTTTCCCTGCTGTGGAAGGAGAGCGTCCCCCAACTCCCGGACTGTGGGAGGGTCAGTGGGGGCGACGCATGTCAAACTGGGGAGCGCCGTCTGTGCCCTTGTCTTTATTTACGGTATCGCGCTGGCTGGCAGTCCCTCTGCGGCCAAGCGGGGACCTCCCTGTCTTGCGGTGGGGTGTCCGGAGCTTGGCCCTCAGGGCTGAGCCTCTCGTTCCCTGATCTGATCCCAGCGCCTGCCAAGGAGGTTTGCTTACGGACCTCGGTTGGCCCAGAGCTGGAAGGTCAGACCCCCCCACAGAGGCGGCTCGCCCCGTCTCTGCCCCATTGGTCCTCTCTGCTGAGCCTCGACAAGTGGGTGGGGGCTTTCCCGTCCCCCAGGCCGGGCAGCGGGGCTGCACGGCAGGGTTGGGCGGGACTGGGGCTCATACCAGTCTCCCCGACTCCTGAGCGTTAGGCTTCAGGAGGGGCTGCACTAGGACCTGGCACGTGGGACAAGAGGGGGGCTGGCCCAGGGGACCAGTGTCTGCGCCTGGAGTCACCTGGGCAGGGGACGCTGGACCTGCTGACTTAGCGGCCACGGTGTGGAGGTCAGATGAAGGGATGAGTCCCGAGGTCCGCCCTGTTGTCCTCCCTCCTGGCCCCTGTCCAGGCTGGCGCCCGCTGCTGCAGTATCTCTAAAAGGCCCGTGGCTGGCCCAGGAGAGCTCCCCCCGTGCTCTCACATTCGCTCACTTCCCTGGGTGGCGGTGACTGTGGACCACGGAGAGACGGACAGACGTGAAGCCCGAAGACCTGAGCCTGTTGAGGTCTGACAGTTACTGGCTGTGTGACCTCAGCGAAGCTGCTTGACCTCTCTGTGCCTCAGCTCCTTTACTTGTCCAGCAGGAGGTAGGGTGATAGAGGTACCACTGAATGAATGGATGAGCGGGGGTTAGGGGAGCGTGCAGTTGCCTTCCTTGGCTGCATGAGGGGTTTGCACTTTCTCTGTCCCCCAGCAGAAGGTCGCCATGCCTCTTTGATCTTGGACCTGTTGACACAGCTCGGGACTGAGTTGGATTTCCGGGCTGTTTCCAGGAGCCCAGATCCCCGGCAGTGCTCTCGCCTGGGCCTCCTGTGGTCCTGGGGTTCCTGGCTTCACTGTCACATTCTAGAATTAGGGATGGCCGGGTGGCAGCCCTGAACCTCAGCTTCTGACGCTAGTGTTCTCTTGCTAGATCGCGGCCACTTGCCCCGGGGGTCACGGATGCTGCACACCTTGAGTCCCACTGGGATGATGTCGGACCAGCACCATCCTTCCTGCCCTCCAGGCCCTTTCCCTGCCCCTCTTCTCTCCCACATTTGAGGAGTGGCTGCCCGGGCTCAGACTTAATTCCTCCCGGTCTGCGGTCCTAGATCTTGGCCGACCGTGCAGGTGAGACGGCAGCTTTCTCCCTCTGTCGCAGGGATGGGGCTGCTCTTCTCCTTCCTCTTCTCCAGTTAGTCTCGGTTGGGCGGCTGGTGATGCCACTGAGCATGCCCAGAGATTGTCCTGCAGGCTCCCGGCCCCGCTGTGCTGTCTGGCCCCTGCCAGGCCCCCAGGGGCAGGACCCCTCACCTGGGTCGTGCCCCCAGGGGCCCCCATTCTTGGAGTTAGGACAGGGGATGCAGAGGACCCGAGGGGGACACGTGACAGAACCGGGACTGTGGATTGGGGACGAGTTCATTTGGTTCATTCGGGAAAAATGTGTGCGGTGCCTTCTGTGGGCCGGGCCTGTGCTGGGGCTGGGTGTGAGGCTGCTGGCAGAGCCCCGCCCTCGGGGAGCTGGCTCCCAGCAGGGACAGACGAGAGCAGCAGGCCAGGAGCAGGTGGGGTGCGGGGGGCGCTGGGGCCCTTCCTGGAAAACGTGAGTTTGCGTTTCTGTGCAGGGAGTTGGGGTGGCGTTCGGGAGGGGAAGGGCCCGATGCGTGGGCGACGTGAACAGTGGTGTGGCGCGCCGGCCCCGGGCCGCAGTGCCATGGCTGTCCTCGTGCGAGGTTGGGCTGGTCGCGTTGTGGGGGACAGCGGGGGCCAGGTGACCCACAGACACGAGCCCGGGGTCTGAGTGCAGCCAGGACCTGGGGCCACTCGGCGTCCTCGCTGGGAGGGGGTGTGGCAGTAGGTGCCCTCTGCACCTGTGTAGGTGCGTGGCTAGAATGAGGCCTGTCACGGGGTCTCACACGGTCTTGCTTGAGGGGGGCCTTGCTCTTCTCCCTGGTGGGCAGCTGTTGAAGGTTTTTGTTTAATAAATATTTATTTGGTTGCGCTGGGTCTCAGTTGCGGCTTGCGGGCTCCTTAGTTGCAGCATGTGGGCTCCTTAGTTGCGGCTCCCGGGCTCCTTAGTTGTGGCATGCGAACTCTTAGTTGCAGCATGCGAACTCTTGGTTGTGGCATGCGAACCCTTGGTTGTGACATGTGAACTCTTAGTTGCGGCATGCATGTGGGATCTAGTTCCCCGACCAGGGATCGAACCTGGGCCCCCTGCATTGGGAGCGCGGAGTCTTCCACCAGGGAAGTCCCTGTGACCGGATCTTCAGGGGGAACTGACTGAGGGCCAGGCAGGATGAGCTGTAGCTGCCAGGGACCCCCGGGCGGCGGCCACAGCAGATGGGCCTGGTCGTGAGGTCCAGGTGGGCCTCGCACCGCGAGACTTCTCTGAACAGGTGGCTGTTGGCTTGGGCGTGTTGGGGGGCCCGGGTCCCAGCTCCCGGCACTGGGTGCCGGCAGCATGTGGGCTGAGTTGGGCCAGGGGGTGGGCACCTGGAGAGGACGCTGTGGCGGCTCTGCGTCCCCTGGAGCTTTTCCTCCCTCCCTCCCTGGCCAGTGGTGGCCGAGCTCCGGCCAGCTGGGCCTGCCGGTTCCAGAGCCCAGGGCCCGCGGCTCCGGCCTTCCACCCACAGCTCTGCTGGGAGGCGCCTGCGGGGACTGGCACCTGTCACTCAGTCGCTGTTGGCCCTGAGCACAGGTGACACGCCACCCTCGACATGCGGCTTGGTGGGGCTTTCCTCTGGGGGCCTGGCCTCTGTAGCCGCCACCTCCACACCCTCCTTTCTCTGTCCTTCCTGGCAAGGCGGCATGGCCCGGGCAGGGTCACTGACCGTCCCACCTCCTGGGCCGCACTGTCCCCAGGGTGTCCCTTTTGCCGCGTTCTCCCCCAGCTTTATTGAGACGTTAAGTGCCACGCGTGTTGTGTGGTTTCAGAGGTGCACGTGAGGACTTGACACGTGGCTTGTGACACGATTGCCCGTGAGGCCCGTCACCGCCCCGTCACCTCACTGGTGCCTTTTGCTCCTGGACTTGATCACGGTGCTGTCTTCGCAGCGGCTCCTCTGCCCCCGGCGGGGTTCGGGCCACGCGCCTCGTCCAGGACCCCCGACGTCTCCAGGGCCAGTTGCGTTTCCGGCTTCTGAGGGGTCCGTCTTCCATTTCTTGGTTTTCGGGGCGTGTCCCAGCTGCGTCGTCTGTGTTGGGCACCGGGGCGTCCCCCGTTGTCCCTCGGCCACTCTCTGGCCGGCGATCACGGCTCCTCCGCGAACACCCGCTGTCCCCTGGCTGTTGGCACGGGCGCGTGCACGTGTGTGAGACCCTCGGTGCCCTGCGCTGCCTCTGGGGAGCTCTGGGGGGGCTGCCTGTCCTTTTCGCACCCGTTTTGGAGACGCTGGCTGTGGTCTGAAGTCAGCAGGCTCTCTCTGGGTCTCCCCGCGCCCTTGCGCTTGTGCAGCTCGCTTGCCGGTCCTGCAGTTCAGGGGGGTGGACACAAGGGGCAGCGCCCCGGGGCCTGAGTGGCTGCCCGTCTCCACCTCAGCTGACCTGTGGCTGCAGGGGGTCGGGCTTTAGTGGCCACTGGTCTGATGTTTCCGGTGAGAGGCCCTTCCAAACACCAGCAGGGCACGTATCTTTTTACAGTAGCATAGTGTCAAAGACAGGGGTTCTCACCTGGGTGGTCCTGCCCCCAGAGGACACCGGGCAATGTCTGGGGATGTCTGTGTGTCACACTGAGGGGATCCTGGCATCGAGGGGGCGGGGCCAGGGGTGCTGCTCAACACCCCACAGTGCCCGGGACGGCCCCAGTGTCAGCAGTGCTGCGGGGACCCTGGTCCAGAGGAAACCGCACAGGGCATGGCATTCCTGTGTGTCACCTCCCCTCCCCCACCCCGCCCCCTGCAACGAGGGAGGAGTGCATGGACCCCTCAGGGAGGTGTGGGGTCACATGGGGTCCTCGCCCCTCCTGCCTCAGAGCTGGGGTGGGGCCTTGGTGGGAGTGGGCGCCTGGCCTCTGGTTGATGTTGTGGCAGCGGTGGGATGGGAGGTGGCATCGGGGTAGTTACCACTCGGTGACAGAACCAGAGTCGTATTCTTTTATTCGTGAAAGGACCCAGGGCCTTGATGGAGGTCCTAGAAAGGGGCAGCTGCAGTGAGGCCCCTGCTCTGTCTCCCCAGGTGGGCTCGGGCACCCGTGGTCAGTTACTCAGACGCGGGCGGAGGGCCTCCTGCTGCAGGATGGTGTGGTCACTGCAGGCCGCTCGGAACCCATGTCTTCTCTGGGAGCTCCCGGGCAAGGAGGCGGGCAGCAGATGCCTGAGAGACCCCCCGAAAGGCAGCGGTGATGGGTCCCAGCGCAGAGGGGGGCTGCCTGCCCTGCGCCCACGGCACTGGTGGCTGTGAGCCGGACGGCCTGCAGGGCAGGACGCACCTCAGGCCCCTTCGTTCGGGTGGGGGACGCAGGTGACTCCGAGACAGGGTGGGGAGGATGAGCCTTGACAGGCAGGCTGGGGCGAGTCTGGGGGGTTCTGAGTCCCCACAAGGGGGCCTGGGGGCTTCGGTGCATGGGTGAGTGGGGACCTGTGTTGGTTATCAAGTAGGGGTTTGAGGCCGTGCATCCGTAGGCTGTAGAAGTTCTCTCCTGCTGTGCAATAAAACCACCCTGTAACTTAGTAGCTGAAAATAACACACAGGCAGATTCTGAGGGTCAGGAGTCTTGGGGGTTCTGGGTCGGGGTCCCTTAGGAGGTTGTAGAGCACGTGTTAGCCGGGACTGCCTTATCTGAAGCCCCGACTGGGCCGGAGAAGCCGCTTCCAGGGCGGCCCCTCACGTGGCTCCTGTCCACATGGGCCCTCATGCATGGCGCTGCCCCCCGGCCCCCGTGAAAGTCCTAGAGAGGATGGGGAGCCCCGTGACTCGTCTTGGATGTGACAGGCCATCCTTGGTCAGATTCTTTTGGTTGGAAGGGAGGCACTGAGTCCAGCCCGCCCTCCAGGAGGGGTCAGGCTCCCCCTCTGCGTGGAAAACATCCCAGAGATTCGTGGGCACGTTAAAGCCACTAAATTGCAGTCCCTGCGTGTGGAGGTGAACAAAAGTGGGGAGACGGGTTTGCCGCTTAGAGGGTGACAGGGCGGTGAGAGGCTGGAGCAGGAGAGGAGCCCTCCCTCCCGCCACAGCGCTGGTGCCGGGTGGGGCTGGCCGGCCGGCACACGGCGCAGCTTAGCGCCGTAGGAGGACGCGGCGGCCACGTGGCCCCGTTCAGGGGTTTCTGCTCTGATCCCTTGATCCCAGAGACAGAGCCTCCGTGTGCCCTTCTCTGAGGTGGGGCCTTGACACCCGACACCTGGAGGGCTTTGGGACAGAGAGGGGAGGGGCCCCGGGGCGCCCGCCGGGCCTCTGGGCTGACAAGGACGTGGGCCTTGGGGCTGTTCAAGCGCCAGGGTCACGCTCGGTCTCGGGGTGGCGTGAGGTTGGGTGAGTTACAGGTTCAGGGGCTGCTGGGGACCGTGGGGGGCACGGCCCGGTGCCCTACGAAGGCCCAGCGTGGCCTCGACGCAGATGCCAAATTCGTTCCCTGAAGGAAAGCTGTTCTGATCGGAAGCCGGGGGTCGGCAGGATGTTGTCACACGAGGGCGTGTGGGACAAGGGAGCTCGTCACGTGACCAGTTAAGGGGGTGGCGGCATCTGGGGGAGATACTTCACTGCTCCCGGCCTCCAGTTCCTCGGCTGCGGCCAGAGCTGAATTCAGACCCGAGTTGCTGCAGGTGCCGCGGCTGCTCCCCTCCCGTACCTGCCCACGTTGTTGTCCCGACCTCCTCCGAGCCTCGGCTCCCCCTGTAGACAGGGTGTGCGTGGGAGGACGCGGCCCGCCCTGTTGTCCGGGCAGCAGCGGCTGGCCAG
This sequence comes from Balaenoptera musculus, assembly GCF_009873245.2. Lineage (NCBI taxonomy): Eukaryota > Metazoa > Chordata > Mammalia > Artiodactyla > Balaenopteridae > Balaenoptera > Balaenoptera musculus. The sequence goes on from NC_045787.1 coordinate 168,853,002, forward strand.
GCGCATCCCCACCTCGAGCCTCGTGGGCGGGACTCCGCGTGGGCGGGGCTTCTCGTGTGCAGGGCGCGGTGAGCCCACGGCTCGGGTCGTGGGTCCGGTCCCGCTGGGTCTCACTGGGCCATTTGCAGGCACGGGCGAGAGCGGGAAGAGCACGTTCATCAAGCAGATGCGCATCATCCACGGGGCGGGCTACTCGGAGGAGGACAAGCGGGGCTTCACGAAGCTGGTGTACCAGAACATCTTCACCGCCATGCAGGCCATGATCCGGGCCATGGAGACCCTGAAGATCCTCTACAAGTACGAGCAGAACAAGGTGAGGCCCCGGGTGGGAGCGCTGGGCACGGCTGGGCGTCTGGCAGCTGTTCGCAGCCCCGTCCTACAGTTGGCGGAGTGGGTCCTGGCCCCCTCTGAGGGCCAGCGTCCTACCAGGCACTGCACGCACTGTATCAGGCCCTCTGTGACCCCGGGTGGTGGCACATTCTCTTATTTTCTTCAGTAACAGCTTTATTGAGAAAATTTATATACCAAGTTCCCCATTTAAAGTATGCAACTCACTCATTTTTAACATATTCACAGAGTTGTGCAACCATTGCCTCTAATTCCATAACATTCTCATCACTCCAGAAAGAAACCCCGTCCCCACTGGCAGTCACCTCCCCTACCCCTAACCCAGCCCCTGCCAACCAGGAACCCACTCCCTGTCTCTGTGGATCTGCCTGTTCTGGACGTTTCCCATCAGTGGAATCACATGCTGCGTGTCCTGTGTCTGGCTTCTCTAACTGAGCATCGTGGTCTCAAGGTCTGTCCATGTTGCAGCGAGTGTCAGGGCTTCTCTCCTCTTTGTGGCTGAGTGATGTTCAGTGTGTGGAGGGACACATTGTCCATTGTCCATCATCCATCAAGGGACACATGGTTGTTTCCACTCTTCTGGCTCTCGCGGACATGCTGCTGGAACATTCGTGTGCAGGTTTTTGTTTGCACGCCTGTCCTGGTTTCTCCCGGGCGCGTCCCCAGCAGTGGAGGTGCGAAGTCCAGGGTAACTCTCCATCTGCCTTCCAGAGGGGCTGCCTGCCTGCTGTCCGAGCGGCGTTGCCCTGGCCGTGCACCAGGGGGCTCTCTCTGGCGGCTTCCCTTGGCTTTGCTTTTGTGGATCTGTTTTCGGGGACTTCTCTTTCAACTCCAGCAGTTTGCCTGGGCTGGCACGTGGCACCATGTATTGGACCATGTATGTCCAATGGGGTTTAAATTAATCTGTTTACTTTGAGGCTTAAGAGGGGCAGTCAACCAGATTTCTGATATTGGCGTCCTCCTGCCTTGATGCCCGGTTCACGGGTCATCAGGGACCCTACAGGGCCCAGCACTGTGTCTGGGGCCCGGCCAGCCTGGCTGTGGGGCTGAGCACGTAGGGCCTGCTGGAGCGCCTCTCACCCTCTGGTTCGTAGGATTGCTCGCAGCCGAGGCCCCTCAGAGGCCAGGCCCCACTTTAACCGTGGAAGTCCAGAGGCATCTGGAACAGGGATTGGCAGACTAAGGCCTGTCTCTGTAGGTGCAGCTTTGCTGGCACAGGCCACGCCCACTCGCTTACACGTCATCCGTGGCGGCTTTTGCTGCAGCAGCAGGGACAGCGTGGCCGTAGAAACAGACATGTAGGTCCCTGGCCTACATGCATCCGCAGTCAGGGGGGTTTTCTGGGGCTGGTGTCTGCTTCTCCAGGCCCGGATTGGGAGGCCGGGAGGGTGAGGTGGGGCTGAAGGACGCGGTTGTGCAGGGGCTGGGGCGGGAGAGCATCCCTGGGAGGCGACCGGTGGGTTCCAGAGCCTGGGCTGGGGCCCCCGCGTTCCTTGTTTGCGGTTCTGCCCAGCTGTGTCCCCTCCCCAGTCCCTCAGCCGTGTGGGTGGGACCATCCCGAGTGCAGGCATGTGGAGCAGGCTGGAGGAGAGACAGGGGTCTCCTGGGAGCCTTCTGCCCCCGGCGTTGTGTGTGTGTGTAGGTGTGTAGGTGTGTGCGTGCGCGTGTGTGGATCTCTGGGGTGGTGTGTCTCAGCGAGGCTCTTTAGCAGTGGGTCTCCGAGCCCTGTGGTCCAGGGTCTGTGTGGAGCCTCCGTCCCAGGGGCGTGAGTCATTGGACCACTGGACTGTTGTGATTAGCTCAGCCTCCCCTTCCTGGTGGATTGCTCTGGTCCCTAGACCCCATCCCAGGCTGCACACGGGAGGACCTATGCCTTCAGAGATCCCGAGGGTTTCAGGAGCTGTGTGCTTAGAATCGGGGGGCAGGTTCTTCTTAGGTCACAGCGGCTCTCTTTGCCTCGGTTTCCTCACCTGCAGCATGGGAACACGGGGGCAGCCGGGGGTGTTTGTTCCTCTGTCCTCTGTCCAAGGTGCCTGGCGGCCGGGTGGGCCCTGCTCCCGGGAGCTGCCTCCATCTGCATTTTCCTTTGGGGGCCTGGCACTGGGGGGCGATCGCTGCTGGTCGCCCTTGCGTCGTTCTGACGCGTGTTCATGGGAAACGGGAGTCAGTGGTTCCGAGTCGGTTGCCAGGTGCTGGCGCTGAGCGTCCCCGGGCCTGCCCCTCCCCCCGCAGGCCAACGCGCTCCTGATCCGGGAGGTGGACGTGGAGAAGGTGACCACCTTCGAGCACCGGTACGTGAGTGCCATCAAGACCCTGTGGAACGACCCCGGCATCCAGGAGTGCTACGACCGCCGGCGGGAGTACCAGCTCTCGGACTCCGCCAAGTAGTGAGTGGGGCCGGGCCGGGCCTGGGCGGAGGAGGGTCTGCACGGCGCCTCGTTAGCCGTGACGGGGCGATTTCCCTACAGGGAGGCGAGTGTCTGCGGGGATTTTCTGTTGTCTCTCTGCCCCTTTTCTGTGTCTCTAAAACTATTCCAAAGTGACAGGTTTGGTTGTGAAAAGCCACCCCTCTAGCCCACAGCCTCTCTTCGGAACCCCGGCGCCATCCCCATCCCTGGAGAGCCGTCCCTCAGAGCTGGGGTGGGGTTCTGTCCCAGGTGTTCCCTGCGGCCTCATTTCGTCCCTGTCCGTTCTCGTCCCAAGTACTTGGGCTGCTTGGGCCCCTCCCAGCGCTCAGGAGACCTGGGATGGCCGGGAGGCCCCTCGTGGGCTGGCTTGAGCGGTCCTGCCTGCTGTGTTGCAGCTACCTGACTGATGTGGACCGCATCGCCACCTCGGGCTACCTGCCCACCCAGCAGGACGTGCTGCGAGTGCGCGTGCCCACCACTGGCATCATCGAGTACCCCTTCGACCTGGAGAACATCATCTTCAGGTACCTGTGCCCCCAGCCCCGGCCCCAAGCCCCCGGTGTGGGGCAGCGAGAGCGGGTCCTTGTCCGTGGCTGTCACCAGGTTTCCGAGTGAGTCAGGCCCCGGTGGCGCTGGCGGGGCTGAATGGAGGCGGCCCGGGGGCGACGGCCTCCTCGTGCGGGCTCCGCATGGGCCCCAGATGGGGGGAGGGTGCCGGTGCTTGCGGGTGGGCGGGCGGGTGGTCTGGAGCCCAGGCCAGAGCAGGGGTGCTCCGGGCGGACGGTGGAGGAGCCTGAGGGCCCCAGGGGAAGGTGGCTCCAGGCCCCTCTGCGGCCCAGTTCCGAAGGCCATGCGGCCAGAGTGGACTCAGGGCCGTCCCCGAGGATGGGCCCCGCCACCCCGCGAGGTCACAGCTTGTCCAGAGCTGCCAGGTGGCAAGGCCAAGTGTGTCTCCCAGGGCAGCCGTAACAAATGACCACAGATGGGCAGCCTAAAATCACAGAAATGTATCTTCTCCTAGCTCCGAGGTCAAGGTATCGGCAGGTCTGGGTCCTCCTGAGGGCGTGAGGGGAAGCTGTCCCGTCCCTCCCAGTTCTGGCGGTGCTTGCAGCCCGCGGCGTCCCTTGGCTTTTAAAAGCCTTGCTCCATCTCTGCGTCCGTCATCACACAGCCCCTCCCTGGGTCTGTGCCCATGTTTCCTTCTTATGGTGACACCACCGATCACTGGATTCAGGGCTCCTGCTCTGGAGTGACCCTGTCTTAACTAGTGCCATCTGCAGTGACCCCGCTTCCAGATCAGGCTGTGTCCCCAGGTTCCACGGGGACTGACTTTGGGGGACACGGTTCGCCCAGGGCTCTGAGGCCCAGGCTCCGGGGTGGGGTTCCTCCTCTGGCTGCGAGCCTTCCCTCCCCGCCCCTGCATGGGGTCCCTTCTGCTGGGCGAGCCCACCCCAGGGGCCCCAGAGACAGCGCTGCTGGTGGAGGTCCTGCCCTGTTGCCTTGAAGCGCCAGCCCTGGGGGCGTTCAGGGAGTCTGTTGGGTTTGCCTTGAGGTGCCCTCTGGCCCGAGACCCACCTCTGTCCCCGGGGACCCGCACTTCTCAGGCAGAAGCTTCTGGGAGAGGGAGAGAGTCTGGGTGCCCCCAGCTGGCCCCCCATCCTTTCTCACCTGTCAGAGACCCCGGGGTGCCCTTGGACCCTCAGGAGTTGTAGGCATCACACCGCACATGCCTGATGGTACATTTTCTGGTGAGAGTTCAGCATTTTGGTTTCCTTCTTTTTTGGTCAGATTCTCGATGGGGTCCGGGACCTCAGAGGCCTGTGGGGCACAGGCCGGGGCTATCACTGGCCTTCCGCCCGACCCCACGTCCCGGGGTCCCCTCACACGGTCTTACCTTGGCCTCCGCAGCTGCTGTGCCCTCTGTCCAGAACGCCTCTCCCCTTCCCTTCCCGCCCCTCCCCCAAGCCTGTGTGTGCGCTCTGCTGCTGTCCGAACTGCAGAGTGGCCCTGCACCTCTGCCACCACTGTCCCTCGGCCAGCCCACCCCTCGCCCACCTCCCCCCTTGTCTGGTCGAGGGCTTACGGAGGGCAGGCCGGGGGCCCGGGCACGGAGCTTGTGCCCCCATCTTGATCGGAGCTCACACAGCATCCGGTGACAGTGCGATTGGCCTGATGTGTGAGGCCCGAGCCTGGTCCCTCACGGGACCTCCTGCAGAGACTTGACCCCCCCCCCCCCCCGGGGGCCCAGGTTCCCACCCGGCTGTACTGGGGAGACTCAGCTCCAGAAAGGCTGTGGCCCCTGACGCCGTTGGCCCGCTGGCGCTCCCCACACTGGCTGCGGCGGCCCACGTGGGCCTGGTGTCCACTCACCCCCCTCCCGTCCCCTCGGTCACCCTGACACGTCCGCCATCCGCCTGTGCTTGCTAGAACCTCCTCTGCGAAACCCCTGCCAGGCGGATTGGCCTCTGCTGCCTGACTGTCCAGCAGCTGTAGACGGGCCTGGCCTGGGGACCCTTGCCTTCTCAGGCTGCTGTTCTTTCTCGCCATCGTCTTCAAAAGTAGAGGGTTTCCTCGTCATAGAAAACTTAAGAAACTCACAAGTAGAAAGCGGGGACCTGTCACCAGTCGTGATGCTCAGGGCGCCGTCCTTAGCGTGTCCCCGCCCCCCGCCCCGCCTGGTGTCAGCATCTGTGTGCCGACATCTCCCGCTGGACAAGCAGCCTGCTCTCGCCGTGGCTGGGGTGGGTTCCAGCGATTCATAGGTGATGCCGTGTGGTGTCCAACAAGGGGAGACGGGTTTCCAGACGTGGGACATCCGAGGTCGCCCGGCTCAGCCCCACTGGGGTCTGTGCCTCACACGCTCCACGGCGCCCCCTGTAGGCCAGGGCCCCTCCCTCGGCAAGCAGGCGCCTGGCTGTTTCGGGGGTCCCCCCTCCCCTGCTTGTGCTGTATTCTCCTGGCTTAATGGTACTGTGGCTTTGCTGGCTCTGACAGGTGACTGAGGGTGCCCTCGTGGCTCTGATGCCTTAGGGGTCGCTTATGGCTCTGGCAGAGGCGGCTGTGCTGGGGGTGGGCAGTGTCATCTGCAGCCCCGCGCTGAGCCCGTGCCCCCCGCCCTGCAGGATGGTGGACGTGGGGGGCCAGAGGTCCGAGCGGAGGAAGTGGATCCACTGCTTTGAGAACGTGACGTCCATCATGTTCCTCGTGGCCCTCAGCGAGTACGACCAAGTGCTGGTGGAGTCGGACAACGAGGTGAGGCCCTCGCTGGGCCCAGGGAGGGGGGTGCCCACAGGCCCTTTTGGGGAACCTGCCGCCAACCTGCTGCCTGCCCCGCAGAACCGCATGGAGGAGAGCAAAGCGCTGTTCCGGACCATCGTCACCTACCCCTGGTTCCAGAACTCGTCCGTCATCCTCTTCCTCAACAAGAAGGACCTGCTGGAGGACAAGATCCTCCATTCCCACCTGGTGGACTACTTCCCCGAGTTCGACGGTGAGCCCGCCCTACCGGCCTGTCTCGGGCGCCGCCAGTGCCTCCCTCACCCTCTCTGGGCCTCGGTGGCCTAGTTGGCGACTCGGGAGTGACACGAGGACGGTGTTTCCCAGGCCGCACGGAGGCCGCGGCGCAGTTAGTGTGGCCGGAGCTTGGCGGGCGCCTCGCAGGGCCCTGGATGGTGGGGAGAGCTTCGTGTCCCCCGGGGGAGCGTCGTCTGTGGGAGGGGGCACCCTGCGGTCACCGCCCGGCAGCCTGTCCCCACCCGCCCAGGGCCCGGGCACTGGGAGGAGCGAGGCGCGGGGGATACGGGGTGAGCCGGACCCCTCCTGCCCCTCCGGCTCAGCCCCAGTTCCTCCTGCCGTCCCCACCCCCACACGTGGAGAACCCCCGGGGGCGCTCCTGGGGGGCAGTCTGGGCTCCGCCACTCCCCCCCCCCCCCGGCGTCTCCCGGAGGTGCTGCCCGAGGAGCCGGGAGACCCGGGGTGGGGTGGGGGGTGGGTGGCGGGCCAGAGCAGGAGGCTGGCTGCCAGGGGGCAGCAGGGCTGTGGACACGTGCCTGAGTCGGGGGCGGGGGGGTGGAGGGGAGGCGGGAGCCAGGGAGGTGGAGGCAGGTGGGAGGCGGGTCTGCCTGGCAGGTGGGCCCGAGTGAGGGGCTGCTGGGCGAGGGGGCTGCGCGGCTCCTTCCGCTCATCCCGCCCCCGCCCCCGCCTCCGCCAGGCCCACAGCGGGACGCGCAGGCCGCCCGGGAGTTCATCCTGAAGATGTTCGTGGACCTGAACCCCGACAGCGACAAGATCATCTATTCCCACTTCACGTGCGCCACCGACACGGAGAACATCCGCTTTGTCTTCGCCGCTGTCAAGGACACCATCCTGCAGCTCAACCTGAAGGAGTACAACCTGGTGTGACCGCGCGGACCCCTGCCAGCCGCCTGCTGGTCGCCAGTCTGCCCCAGGAGTCGGGGGTTTTTCATATTTTTAAACAAATGGTTTTTATTTCACAATTATCAGGGGATGTACATCTTTCTTCCTACACACCTCGTGCACCTTCTCATCTTTGTCAGTGGCAGAGGCCGCCTTTTTCTGGCCTTGACGCGTGGCTTGCTTTTTTCTAAAAAAAAACAAAAACAAAAAAAAAACAAAAAAGGAAAAAGAAAAAAAAGAGAACCCACAGAAGACGGGCAGAGAGGAGACCTGGCCCCCAGCGGCGCGGGACACGGCCTCCGGGGACGGCTGTTGGCCTGGTTTCTTCTGATCTCGGAAGGCGTGGAGATGCAGAGGCTGGGACTTCTCTTTCTTCCTTGTTTAAGTTATTGACGCCCTCACCACTGTTGCCGGGTTTCTGCCCCGGACTCCAAGACGTGGGGGTGGGTGGCGCCCCCCGCTGCCCACCCTGGGAAGTGCCTAACCATTTTTTCTTTTTTTTTTGAGGAAACAAAACGCAGCCCCCGGGGCCCTGTCCAACAGCCCTGCCTGCCGCGGGGGGCCGGGGCGTCGGGGTTCTCTGGGGCTCCCGCCGGGAGCGTTCCTGGGTTCTGGGCCCGGCCCCCAACCCCGAGGAGGCCCACTTGGACTGGGAGCCACTGTTTGTTTTGTTCCATTTTGTACCCAATTTGGAAACAGTGAGGGTGGGGTAGGGACTTCTTTCAGAATTTTCTCAGGTCTGTCCCCGAGAGGCAGAGAGGGAGGGAGGGTCGCCTTGGCAGGGCCATGGGTGGCTGGGAGGTGCCCACCGCCCTGCACTCTGCCCGGAGCCGAGCCGTCGGGGCTCGTGGCAGCTGGAGGTGGGTCCTCAGCCTGGCCACGGCCACGGCCACGCACTGAGGGGGGCCTCCCCGAGGGCCTGAGAGCTGGTTTCTGGGGGGAAGGGAGTGGCTGTCTCACGTGGCGTGGGCCGAGCACTGCAGTGGTTGGTTTTGTGTGGTTGGTTTCTTGCACCAACGTGACGGGAGTGGCCTGCCGGTGGCGCCCCGTACCTGCCCCGCACACCTGGGCCCTGCGAGTGAGCGCTCAGGGCGGCCCTTGACCAGGGCGTGTAGAGAAACGGCGCACACGTCAGACCAGCCCCACACCAGCCTTTTCCCCGTCCGTCCGCCTCCCACCTCCCTCCTGAGGCTGATACGCGGGGCCCAGAGTGGGGGGCAGGCTTCTCGGCGTGTTCTCCTCGGGCATCTCCACCCGAAGGGCCCTCTCTGGTGCCGTGGGTCCACTTGCGGGGGTTTGTGCCATAGCCCTGACGTGCGGCCAGGGGCGGTGGTGCCGCTGGCGGTGGGCTTCCGGGGGCCCACAACGCACAGGGAGCCGGGGCAGGCCTTCGAGGGGGAGGCGGTGGGGTGGCGCATCTAGAGTGTTAACTTCCAGAGGGGCCGGCGTGCCAAGATCCCGGGGCAAGCCCGGCTGCCGTGCCCAACCTCCCTGCCTGGCCCGCTCGCCTCCAAGGCGCTTGCCCGAGTGCCAGCCTCCCCCCACCGCTGTGTCACATCACCCAGCAGAACTGTCCTCCGAGTGCCAACGCCCCAGTGACGTGAGGGGCCGTGCCGGCTGGCGGGGGTGACCTCGCCCGCTTGTACTTGTATATTAAACAGTCCTGATTTCAGACAATTTAAACCTTAATCTATTTAAAAAAGAATATTATATAAAAATGCTGTTTTTAAACCTTTTGTCATTTGAAATGCATGTATTGTCCGTGCGGGCTGCGGGGCGGGCGCCGTCGGCTCAGTGCCAGTCTCCTGTGGCCGGAGCTGTCCATGTTCAGGCAGCGTGTCGGGGCCCTGACCCCTTAATCCAGAGATACGTGATGGAAATAGACTTTTCATACCTTTCTCCTGAAATGAATTCTGTTTTAAATTGGAATAAATTTTGTTCCTAAACACTCGGCCCCCTGTGGCTTATTTCCTGTTACTGGCCGGGGGCGGGGGGCAGCAGAGGGGCCCTGAGGCCCCCGGGGTGTCACCTGACTCCTGTGTGGCCTGCGGGGCCCTGGCACCTTCAGGATGGGGTCTGAGCTCACGGGAGCCACAGCTCAGCCGCCCGGGGTGTACCTCCTGCCCTGAGCTGGGACCGCGGCCCCAGGGCCCCTGACTTCAGGTCGATGTGCCGCGCTGTGGGCTGGAGCATCCTGCAAGAGGAACTCCTCCTCGTGGGGGGCAGGGGACAGAGATGGGGCGGAGCCCGGGCTCTGGACCCAGCTGACCACTCAACTGTCACAGATCCTCTTGGGAAGACGCGCCCCTCCCCCGGCCCCATTTCTTTCTGCAAACCAAGATGTTCTCAGTCTTTTTTTCCTTAAAATATTTTTTACATTGTGGTAAATACACATACAACTTAACCAGCTTCACCATTTTTAAATGAACAGTTCGGTGACATTAGTTTCATTCGCAATGTTGTGCAACCATCAGCAGTAATTGTCTCCAAAACCTTTTCATCACCTCAAACAGAAACTCCGTACCCATTAATCAATAACTCCCCACCCCCTCCCCCAGCCCCTGGCCCCTGGCCCCCACCATCCTATTTTCTAAGGATTTCACTCCTCCAGGGACTCCATGCGAGTGGAATCACACAGTATTTGTCCTTCTGTGTCTGGCTTCTCTCGCTGAGCATCATGTCCTTCAGGTACATCCATGGTGTAGCAGGTGCCAGGATCTCTTTCCTTTTTAAGGCTGAATCATTCCACTGCGTGGATGGACCACCTTTGTTTATCCATCCGTTGATGGTCACTTGGGTTGCTTCCCCCTTTTCGCTGTCGTGAATCACGCTGCAGTGAACACAGGTGTGCAAGTATCTCTTTGAGACTCTGCTTTCCATTCTACTGGCTATAAACCCAGAAGTGGAATTCTGGGTCAAATGGCGATTCTACGTTAAACCATTTGAGGAACCGCCAGGCTGTTTCCACGGCGGCTGCCCTATTTCTCGTTCCCGCCAGCTGTACGCCAGGGTCGCTTTTCTCCATATCCCCCTCCAGTTTTTGTTTTTTTTTTAAATAACTCCATGTTTTTAATTTTATTTATTTATTTTATTTTTGGCTGTGTTGGGTCTTCGTTTCTGTGCGAGGGCTTTCTCTAGTTGCGGCAAGCGGGGGCCACTCTTCATCGCGGTGCGCGGGCCTCTCACTATCGCGGCCTCTCTTGTTGCGGAGCACAGGCTCCAGATGCGCAGGCTCAGTAGTTGTGGCTCACGGGCCTAGTTGCTGCGCGGCATGTGGGATCTTCCCAGACCAGGGCTCGAACCCGTGTCCCCTGCATTAGCAGGCAGATTCTCAACCACTGCGCCACCAGGGAAGCCCCCACTCCAGTTTTATTTACTCATTCATCAGCGGGATGGAAATGCCCTGAAGGCCCCGTGTGTGCCAGGCACTGTCCTAGGCACTGCATATACAGGGAGACAGCACTTATCACCATGACTCAATCTATGAAGAAAAACAGCAGGGAAGAGGCATGGGCAGAGATAGTGGCCATTTCAGGCAGGCTGTTCAGGAAAGCCCTTTCGGAGAAGGTGGCGTATGAATAGGATGCTGGAAGACGTGAAGGGAAGGGGCAATGCTGTGGTCTGAGGGAGGGACTTTCCAGGCGGCGGGCAGAGCTCATGCAAAGGCCCTGGGGCAGGACCAGGTCTCGTTCATTGGAGGAACAGCAAGGAGGCCCGTGTGTCTGGAGCAGAGTGAGTGAGGCGGAGAGAGGGAGGAGGGGAGGTCAGGGAGGGGACGGGGCAGGTCGTGCAGAGCCTTGTGGGCCGCGGGGAGGACTTGGGCTTTTACCCTCAGGAAGGTGGGACCCTGGAGGACTCTGGGCAGGGGAGGCACAGGGCCTGACTCGGTGCTCACAGGCGCCCTCTGGTGGCCGCTGCCGGGAGGACAGACTGTGGGGGTGAGGGCGGAACCAGGGACCCGGATGGAGGGGACTCAGCTGGACCAGGTGGGAGATGATGGGGCGGTCCCAGGTGGAGGCGGAGGAGGGGAGTGGGATTCGGGAGGTGGGTGCAGGGAGGGAGCCCGCGGATGCTGCCGGCGCGCCTGGCCGTCATGTCCCCCGCGGCCGGCAGGTGCCACTCGCCTGCTTTCCGCGCCCGCCTGCGCGAACACGCATCCGCCCGGGAGGTCCTCTCCGCATCCCGGTTCCAACAGGGAAACCGAGGCACAGAGCGGCCGGGCCCTTGCCCTGACGGTAGGCGGCACCCCCGAGCCTGGGCACCAGCCGCGGCCCGGTGCAAAGTGAAAACGCAGGGCCCTTGTTACAAAACCAGGAGGCTTTCAAGACAGAAAACCTTCCGAGCCCGAGTCCCCCGCCCACCAAGCCGGCCCAGGTGGCCGGCGAGGGGATCCTGGGTGTTTCCTCCTTTTGGCTGCGGTGAATCATGCTTCTGTGAACTTGGGTGGGAAAGACCCTCTGGAGACCCTGCTTTCGGTTTGGATATACCCGCAGAAGTGGAATCAAATCCGTGATTCATCAGTTAATAAAGGGAGGGGATGGACCTTTGTACCCCAGCCTTGGGCCAGCCCTGGTGGGGGCGGGGGCATGACCTTGGGTGTCGCCAAGGTCAGTGGCCAGGGAGTGACCCAGCTGTGGCCTCCCATCAGCTGAGGACTGTGAGGTACTGTGAAACCATGTAAACATCCTATTCCTCATTAAACAGAAAGGGCATTTCTCATACCAAAGAAACAGCAAGGAAATCGTCGTTTCTGAATAAAGGAGAGACTTTTGGATGGGATAAATTTAGGTCCATAAAAACTCACCAGAGAGAGGCTTCCCTGGTGGCGCAGTGGTTAAGAATCCGGGCCCCCACTGCAGGGGGCACGGGTTCGATTCCTGATCAGGGGAACTAAGATTCCGCAAGCCTGGTGGCACGGGCAAAAATTTAAAAAACAAACAAAAAAATCTCACCAGAGCTACTGGGGTTGGAAATTGGTACATGCACTTTGGCAAAAGAGAGTTAATATCTGGGAAATACCTTGTAACCCAGCAGTTCCATAGTTGGGTATTTTTTAAAAAATAAATTTATTTATTTATTTTTGGCTGCATTGGGTCTTCGTTGCTGTGCTCAGGCTTTCTCTAGTTGTGGTGAGCCGGGGCTACTCTTCGTTGCGGTGCGCGGGCTTCTCATTGCGATGGCTTCTCTTGTTGTGGGGCATGGGCTCTACATGCACAGGCTTCAGTAGTTGTGGCCCGTGGGTTCAGTAGTTGTGGCTCACGGGCTCTAGAGCGCAGGCTCAGTAGTTGTGGCGCACGGGCTTAGTTGCTCCGTGGCACGTGGGGTCTTCCGGGACCAGGGCTCGAACCCTTGTCCCCTGCATTGGCAGGCAGATTCTTAACCACTGCGCCACCAGGGAACTCCCTGGGTATTATTTAAAGAGAGTCATACATATGGTCTCCAAAAAGGCACATCCCAAATGTCCATAGCCATCCTACTCATTACATCCCCAAATGCCCATCAACAGTAGAATAAATGACTAGCCCAGCATGGTGATGACAGTTAATAATACTGTATTGGGACTTCCCTGGTGGCCCAGTGGTTAAGACTCCGTGCTCCCAATGCAGGGGAAGTGTTTGATACCTGGTGGGGGAACTAAAATCCCACGTGCCACACGGCACGGCCAAACAAACAAACAACAAAAAATGACTGTTGTACTTTGAAAGTGACTGAGAGAGGAGGTCTTAAAAGTTCTCATCACAAGAAAAAAATCACTACATGTGCCAATGGACGTTAACTAGACTTACTGTGGTGATCATTTCACAATATATACAAGTATAGAATCATTACGATGTACAGCTGAAACGCATATGTTATGTATCAATTATATCTCAATTAAAAAAAAAATACAAAACGCTTACTAAAAGGATACATAAATAGATGGTGGGCTGTTCACCCAATGGAATAGTCTATGCAGTGAGAATTAATGAATTTCAACCACGTGTAACAATATGATTTATGACACAAACAAAACATTGAGTGATAGAAGCCAGACAGACCAGAATTCACAGAAAGTTCGAAAATGGCAAACAATGAACACAATATTTAAGGATGCTTAATCCACTTGTAAATTGATAAAAGCGAGGAAATATAGAGGGACATTACATAAGAGAATCATAAGAGAATCAGTTTATCAAGAGGACATAATAATCCTAAATGTGTCTGCACAAAATAGATGAAGCAAAATATGAAAATACTGATAGGAGAAATAGAGAAATCCACAATTACACTTCAAACCTTCCACAGTTCTCTCTCAGTAATTGGTAAAATGAGCAGACAGGGGACTTCCCTGGTGGCGCAGTGGTTAAGAATCCGCCTGCCAATGCAGGGGACACGGGTTCAAGCCCTGGTCCGGGAAGATCCCATATGCCACAGAGCAACTAAGCCCGTGCGCCACAACAACTGAGCCTGCGCTCTGGAGCCTTGAGGCACAACTACTGAGCCCGCGCGCCTAGAGCCCGTGCTCCGCAGCAAAGAGAAGCCACCGCAATGAGAAGCCTGCACACCGCAATGAAGAGTAGCCCCCGCTCACTGCAACTAGAGAAAGCCCATGCGCAGCAACGAAGACCCAACTCAGCCAAAAATAAATAAATAAATAAAATTAATTTTTTTAAAAAAAGAGTAAAATGTAAAACAATAAAACTCCAAGAAGAAAACAGAGAACTTCTTTGTTGGCCTTGGGTCTGGCAAAGGGTTCTTAGCGACAACACCGTACACATGACCCGTGAAGGAAAAACAAACTGATAAATTGAGCATCGTCAAAATGAAACACAAAGAACACATCTAAGAGGATGAAAAGCCAAACCACAGGCTGGGAAAAAATATTTGCAAACCCCATATCCCATAAATGACTTGTATTCTCAAGACAGAATAATAGGGAAACAAACCCACTGAAGGAAATGGCAAAATATTTGAACAGACACTTCAACGAAGATACAAACATGGTACATAAACACATGCAAAAATGTTCAACACCGTTAGCTGATCAGGGAGACGCAGATTAAATCCACAGTGAGGTACCATTACACATGTCTTAGAATGGCTGAAATAAAAAATATGGACAATATCAAGTGCTGATGAGGAGGTGGAAAAACGGGAACCCTCAGGCATTTCTGATGGGCATGCAAAATGGGAAAGCCACACCAGAAAACCATTCAGCCGTTTCTTACAAAGTTATACGTACAATTACCTTATGACCCACCCATCCCACTTCTAGAAATTTATCCTAGAGAAACGAACACTCATGATGATTATAGTGCATGTTTACAGCAGCACTATTCGTGGTCACCCCCAAACTGGGAGCAACCCAAATGGCCTTCTACGGGTGAACACATAAAGGGTGATGCACCCACACAACAGAAAACTACCCAAGAGTCCAAAGGAAAGGGCTCCTGACATGCCCCACTGCATAGACGGATCTCAGATGCTAAGTGAAAGAAGCCAGTCTCAAAAATTACACAGTGTATGATTCCATGTATATGACAGTCTCAAAAAGATTCAAAAAACCATAGCAACAAAGAGCAGATCGATGGTTTCCAGGGGTGAGGGCTCAGGTGAGGGTCTGGCTATAAAGAGGTACCTGGAGGGGGTTCTTCAGGTGACAGAACCATATTCTGTCAACTGTTTTAGCCATAATTTACATGACTGTGTACATTTGTTAAAACACAAAACCGTACACCAAAGAAAGCGCCTACCAAGCCACATAAATTGAAAAAACAAAAAACAAAATAAATCTTGTTACCAAAAAGTAACCCCTAAACCCAGAAATACCATAGAAGTTGGTGCAGTGCTGCCTGGCCAGCAGGAGGAAGGGGGTCTTGTTGGAACGGGTATCTGGGAAACCTCCTGGGGCTGACAATACCCTGAATCTTGGCCTGGGTGGGGATCACGTGGGTATCAGTTTCACAGGAAATTATTAGGTTATACGTTCATGTTTTATGTGTTTTCTGTGTGTGTGTGTGTGTGTTTATTTTAATTTTTAGTTCCCCGACCAGGGATGGAACCCACCTCCTCTGCAGTGGAAGGGCGGAGTCTTAACCACTGGACTGCCAGATAAGTCTGTGTGTGTATTTTTTTTAAATATATATTTTAAAAATTTACTTATTTATTTATTTGGCTGCGCCGGCTCTTAGTTGCGGCACGCAGGATCTAGTTCCCCGATCATGGATGGAAGCCGGGCCCCCTGCATGGGGAGCGTGGAGTCTTACCCACTGGACCACCAGGGAGGTCCGTGTGTGTGTATTTTTAAACACACAGCTCACCCTGTTATTCCCGAATGAACTAATAGGTGATAGGTGTCCCGCCAGGATGGCACCTCATCTGGAGAGGAAGCAGGTCCTCGCCTGTTTGGGGAAGTGGGAAGACTTGTTGTGAGGCTGAAGAAATTCACAGAGTATGGGCCCTGGAGGAGGGGGAATCAAGGCGCCTATTTTTTTTTTTCTGAGGTCAGTGGGAGCCAAGAAAGATATTAGACCTCGGCCTGCCATCCTGGCCCTGTGTGATGGGTTAGGGGCCTGGTGTCCTTTGGGAAACAGTGGGGTGGCCCTAGGTGCTCCTGGCCTTGCCCCGCCATCCACCCTCCAGTCTGTGACTCAGCCTGGCCTCCGGGTTTTGCCAAGCTGGTTACCTCCGTTCTGCTTCTGTGTGGCCCACATTATTATTTCTGCTTTTCTTCACCTGCCCGGGAGTGGGAAGTCACCCAGGCCTCAGGCCCCGGGGAGCACCCCCTCCTCACGGCCATCCGGTCTGGGGGCGGGAACGGGGTTGGGCAGGGCAGTGCCTGCCAGGAGCCAGTGACCCAAGGGGGCCCCTATCGAACTTCCCATCTGCTGGTCGTTATGAATCAACAGCGAAGAAAACCGCATTGGTGTCGTCTGGGGCGTGGCACAGGGAGACAGTTACGGCTGTGTGACCTCAGGCACAGCACGCACCCTCTCTGAGCCTCACCAGTGCCTCTGGGAGGGGCCCAGAGTCTCCTGGGTTCTGTGTATCTCTGGGGGGGGGAGGGGTGTTCGGGAACTTTCTAGAGCTTTCTAGAACCTCTCAAAGAGCATTCTGTCCCCGAACACGGCATAGAGCTGCTGGATTGGAGACATTCTGTGGGGACGCAGCTACACAGCCACCCTTGTGTCCCCTCCTGCTTCTAATGTCCTGAGGGCTGAGCCGTCAGGGAACGGGGGCCTCATGGCCTTGCTGGGACGCGGGCTTGACTCCCAAGGTCCCCCCTATGTCCAGGCTGCCTATCCGACTTCTCCTCCTGGTCCCAAATGCCTGTCTTCTCAGAGTGACCTTCCTTGACCCCCTGTTTCAAGCCACACATGAGGCCCCCCCCCCCAGTCTCCCATTCCCCCTTCCCAGCTTTATTTTCCTCTCACAATTTATGGCTATCTGATAGGCTCAGATATACATATATTTAAGGTATTTCTTTATCTGTCTGTCTAGACCATAAGGCAGGGAGATTGGGTTTTTCGTCATTTGGGTCCCTGCTGTGCGTAGAATGCCTGGCTCACAGTTGGCGCCGCATAAATGTTTGCAAGAAGAATGAATGGCCCGGTTCCAAAGTCCCAAAGCTGCCAGCTCTGCAGTTGAGACTGGGGCCCCACGGGTGGGAGAGGCTCCCCAGGGGTTGTCACTGCCTGGCTGTGCTTCTATGTCCCCATCTGTGCAGCGGGAATGGCAAGGAACTTGGGGTGCTGTCCGCATTGCCACCCCCTCCCCCCCCAATACACAAAAGCGTTTAAAACAGTAGGTGCCGCCGGGCCTTGGCTGTTTTTTAAAAAAGATCTTGTGGGGTATTCTGATGACTGCTTCTAATTGGCCCAGAGGAGGGGGAGAGGTGGGTGGGCCGGGGCCGGCGTCAGAGGCCCAGGAGGACAGGGTCCACCCCTTCTCCAGAATGAGGAAGGAGGCCCAGCGCAGACCCAGACTGCAGACGGCTGGGCCTTTCCTCCCCGCCCCGCCCTCCCCCGGGGCGCCCACCTCACCTCTCGCTCTACTGCCGTCAACCTGTCGGGCCGGGCCGGGCAGGTCTTGGGGTGGGCGGGGAGCCCTAAGCCGGCATCTCCTCTCCTCCTCCTCCACCCCTGACCCGGCCGCACAGGCCTCGCTGAGCTGGGCCGCCGGGTGCCCAAGGCCGGGAAGCCGGGGGTCCCTGGGGGGGGCGACCCCCACGACGAGGGAGACTCTTGCCGCCGGCTGTCAGAAGCCCTCCCCGGAGCGGCCGGGCCGGGGTGCCTCCCAGGGGGAGGGGAAGGGGGGGGCGGGGGCGATGCCGCCTGCTGCCCGCTGAGGTCCCACCATGGCCCGCTCGCTGACCTGGCGCTGCTGCCCCTGGTGCCTGACCGAGGACGAGAAGTCGGCGGCCCGGATCGACCAGGAAATCAACAAGATCCTCCTGGAGGAGAAGAAGCGGGACCGAGGGGAGCTGAAGCTGCTGCTGCTCGGTGAGTCCGCGGCCACCCGGGCGGGACAGCCTGGGAGCCCACTTTCAGGATGAGTCGACTGAGGCCCGGCTCCTAGTCCCAAGGGGTGAGCTGTGGGCCCGTCCGTCCCGCAGCACGGCCATCTCCTGGGCGTATGCAGGAGCAGAGGTGGTTTGGCCGGGTGGCCTGGCTTCTGTCGGGCAGGCCCGGCCCGTCCCAGCGGCTCCCGCGTCACAGGAAGGGAATGAGCCGCACAGCCCGGGGAGCTCCAGCCTCGCCCTCCAAGACCCTCCCGTCCCTCTGGAGGGCTGGGTCTGTTCTGGTGGTTTATCAGCATGAGTCGTGTGGGCAGAGAGAGCATTGCCATGTGCCTCTGATTGATTGATTGATTGGTTGATTGGTTCATTCGTTCAAGACTACTGAGTAATTCCTGGAGGCACAGCAGCAGAGGAGATGGGGCGTGTCCCTGCCTCTGGGGACCTCAGCTTCCGGTGGGGGAGACAGACGTTAAGCCCCAAAACTAATAAGCAGGTAAAATAATTTCCAGCAGCAGGAAGAACAGGAGGAAAATAGAACAGGGTGAGGGAGTGGGGGTGACTTGGGTGTGGTGGATTGGAAAGCTCTGAGGCTGTGACCTCTGAGACCTCATGTCTTCTTCTCCACGTGTGTCCACTCTCCCAGCCACCTTGCCCTGTGTATGACCCTGCTGGCCTAAGCCCAGGGATGCCAGCCTTGGAGGGTCTCCTGAGACTGCCTGAGCCCTGGGCAAGGGCCGGGGAAGTGTTCCAAAGTCCCATCCGCCTGTCCTGGGGCAAAGAGCCTGGTCATCTGGATGGCCGTCCTCTCTCTTCTCTTGCTCTGTGGGAAGGGGCAGCCCTGAGGGGTGGAGAGAGAGGAGAGGGTGGGGGCATGGGACCCCAATGAAGCTGTCTGAGCCTGGAAGGTTTTAATTAAGAATTTAATTTCATAGCTATCTCTATTCACTTTCTGTAATAGCTAGGCTAGTATATATATGTTATTTACTATTTTTTAATAAATAGGGCTATTTCTTCTTGAGTGAGCTTTGGTTATTGGTATCTTCCAAAGAATTTGTCCATTTCTTCAAAGTTGTCAAATGTATAGGCATAAGGTTGTTTATAACATTCCCTTGTCATCCTTTCATGTCTGTAGGATTTGTAGTGATGTCTCCTTTTTCATTCTTTGTCTTTGCTCCATTTTTCTTGACCTGTTGGGCTAGGGGTTTGGCAGTGTTAGTGATACTTCCTTGCACATCTCAGGTTTTCTTTAACCATACCTCAGGACCTTTGCACTTGCCATTCTCCCTGCCAAGGGCTCTCAGCATCCCCCAAGCCTTTGCATGGCTGGTGCTCTCACTCCTTTCACTCAAGGCAGGTCTCAGCTCAAGTGTCACTTCCTCAGAGAAGTCTTCCCTGATTTCCCGGGCTTCAAAGTCAGCCCCATCTTTCTTTCTCGCCTGATTTTTCTTCATACCACTCACTCGCTGGCGCTCTCTCAGGTGTTTTCTTGTTTCCTTGTTTATTGTCTGTCTCTCCAGTTACACAGCAAGCAACACAGAGGTGAGGACCATGTCCATCTTATTCACTCCTGTGTCCCCAGCATCTATTTCAGGAGTACGGTGACCTGACATAGAGCAGATACCCGATGCATGATTTATAAATGAGTGAATGAATGAATGAATGAATGAATCCTGTTTCAGGGGTGATTTTCCCCAGAGCTGTACCATATCTTCCTGGAGCTAGGAAAGTCCCTTGCCCCACTGACCACTGCACAGCCAGTCCCATATCAGGAAGCCACTTCTGCTGGTAGGGGTGGGAGAGGGGAGAGGGGAGGTTGTCCACGTGTCCAAGCACAGATGGTGGCCCTATGGACAGCCCGCTGGACTGTGGTTTCAATACCCCGTCCAAGCCCTGAGGGCTGCTTCCACACCTGCCCTCCTTAAAAACAGGAATTGAATCCAAAAGTTATTTTTTTCTTTTCTGGGAGGTGGCTGACCCTTTGGAGGAAGAAGGCCAAGGGGCTGGGGGTCTGTCTCTGACAGGAAGTGGTCACCACGTTGAGGAGGGGGAAGAGTCAGAATAAGGCAATTAAAGGAGCCAGCTCTGTCCATACTATGTGAGGTAGGAACCACTCCAGATGGGGAAACTGAGGCTCAGAGAGGTGAAGCGACCTGCCCAAGGTCACACAACCAGGATCGGAACCTAGAATTCTGGTTCCACAGTCCACGCGCTTGACTGCCCTGTGAATGTGCCTCCACAGAACCCCAATGACAGATGGGGAAACTGAGGCCCGGGGCGGCGGCAGGATGGGTCTGGGGTCTGCAGCCAGTTTTGAGGCAGAGCTGGGCATAGAAGATGAGCTGTCTGCTCTCAGGCAGCTCCCTGTGTCCCAGCGGCCCAGTTTCCTGGGGGAGGACGGCGGGGCTGGGACTGCCATCGCCCATGGAAGGAGCCGCACAGCGTCTCGTGATGCCTGGGGCTTGTCACGGCTCCTGGCCTCTGCGAGTTTCCACTTCCTCACCCATTCCCAGAAGGAAGCAATCACTTCCCTTCTGGGCTGCGAGGATGCGCCAGGTGGAAACAGCTCTCCCCGCAGCCCCCAGCCCCACTTGGGGGGATTCCTGAACCACATCAGGAGGGGGAGCAGAGAGGCTCCTGATTCCTCAGTGGCTCCAGGACAATCACAGCTGCAAAGATGGAGTTTTTCAGACTTCAGGTTGTGAACCACTCGTGAGTCACAAAACCCAAGCTGTGGGTGGCGACCAGGATTTTTTTTTTTCTTTAATGAAACAGAAGAGGAAAAAACAAAAAAAGAAATCGGTGCATCTCAACAAAATTAACTGTTGCGGACTTCCCTGGTGGTGCAGTGGTTAAGTATCTGCCAGCCAATGCAGGGGACACAGGTTCGAGCCCTGGTCCGGGAAGATCCCACATGCCGCGGAGCAACTAAGCCCGTGTGCCACGACTACTGAGCCCACGTGCCACAACTAGTGAGCCTGCGCTCTAGAACCCACAAGCCACAACTCCTGAGCCCATGTGCCACAACTACTGAAGCCAGCGTGCCCAGAGCCTGTGCTCTGCAACAAGAGAAGCCACTGCAGTGAGAAGCCTGCGCGCCGCAACGAAGAGTAGCCCCCGCTCGCTGCAACTAGAGAAAGCCCGCACGCAGCAACGAAGACCCAACGCAGCCAAAAATAAATAAATAAATAAAAATTAACTGTTTCTTGGTGAGATCTTTCTTTGTTCTCCACACTTTTGGGGGCAACCCAGAGGAAGGTCAAAGGGTGCAGCCCCCTGCCGTAGGTCTCACCGCCGTCTTGGCAGCACCCAGAGGAGCCGACGAGCTTCTGAGCGTCCGTAGAAACATCACATGAACTGATACTTTGATGAAGGTGAAGGATCCACAAGGGCTTGTGTTTACTCCTCTGCTTTTCCAGTAGCTGTGTGACCCTGGGAAAGTCACTTCACCTCTCTGAGCCCCCACATCTCCACTGTGAATGGGAAAACGGTGGGAATCTTAGTGACGATAATTCAGGCAGTGCCTGGGGAACTCCCCGGAATGATTATTAAAAAGCCCGTGAGCTCTGGACTCAGGACCGGGTTTGAGTCCCAGTTTGGCCACCCACCAGCTGCATGACCCAACCAATCTGGGGCTCAGTTTCCCCACATGAAATGTGGAGCCAAGAGCCGTTCCTCTTGTGGGCTTGGGCGAGCTGGTGCGTGTGGAACCCCCCCGGCACCCTAGGAGGACAGGGGGGCTTACGGTACCTCTTCCACCTCCAAATAGCAGAAGCTCCGGAGACCAGCCCGTCTCCCCAGCTTTCCCAGTGGGAGGCGAGGCTGTGGGTTTATCTCACTGACTGTGATAGTCAGAGGTTCTACTGCAGGAATATTTACTGAGTTTGATGTATCCCCGTCCTGAAATCCAAGGAATCTGAGACACACGTGGCTCCTTACTGAAGCATTTCAGATTGTGGAACTGTGGGGCGTTTTTTGTTTGTTGTTGGTTTGTTTGCAGGAAACTTTTTATTTTGGAATCATTTTCAATGGACAGAAATGTGGCAAAGATAGTCCGGAGAGCTCCCGTCTCCTCCTGAACAGCTTCCTCTCGTGATGACATCTTACATAAGTGCCGTGTGCTCATCACAGCTGAGATATTAATGTGGGACCCGTACCACTACATTTCTGTTAACTAAACTCCAGACTTTAGATTTCACTGGTTTTTCCACCACGGCCCCTTTTCTGTTCCAGCCTCCAACGCAGCATCTCACATGGCATTTGAGGGTTTTTTTATTTTAATAAGTTTATTTATTTTATTTATTTTATTTTTGGCTGCGTTGGGTCTTCGTTGCTGCGCGCAGGCTTTCTCTAGTTGCAGCACACGGGGGCTACTCTTCATTGTGGTGCGCGGGCTTCTCATTACGGTGGCTTCTCTTGTTGCGGAGCATGGGCTCTAGGCGCATGGGCTTCAGTAGTTGTGGCACATGGCCTCAGTAGTTGTGGCGCACGGGCTTAGTTGCTCCATGGCATGTGGGATCTTCCCGGACCCGGGCTCGGACCCATGTCCCATACATTGGCAGGCGGATTCTTTTTTTTTTTTTTTTAATTTATTTATTTTATTTACTTATTCTTGGCTGCGTTGGGTCCTCGTTGTGCGGGCTTTCTCTAGTTGAGGTGAGCAGGAGCCACTCTTTGTTTTCACTGCACTGGCTTCTCATTGCAGTGGCCTCTCCTGTTGCGGAGCACAGGCTCTGGGCACGTGGGCTTCAGCAGTTGTGGCACGCGGGCTCAGTAGTCGTGGCTCACGGGCTCTAGAGCACAGGCTCAGTAGCTGTGGCGCATGGGCTTAGCTGCTCCGCGGCATGTGGGATCCTCCTGGACCAGGGCCCGAACCCGTGTCCCCTGCATTGACAGGCAGACTCTCAACCACTGTGCCACCAGGAAGTCCCGGCAGGCGGATTCTTAACCACTGCGCCACCAGGGAAGCCCTTTGAGGGTCTTTTTTTTTTTTCCCTTTCTTAACTTTTCATTTTGAAATACTTTCAGAGTTATAAAAAAGTTGCACCGGATTCTTCTGCAAATGTTAACATTTTACCACATGCCCTTTATCCCATCCCACCCTGCTCTCTCTCTCTTTCTCTCTCTCTATATATATATGTATACACACACACATTATATATAAGTATATGTGTATATACTTATAATTTACATAATGCATAGCTATAGTTTATTTGCTATACATTTATATATTACATTTAATACGTACGTATTCATTGTTATCGGAACCGTTTGCGAGTAAAGTTGCAGCCCTGACACCTTTTCCCCCCCGGATACTTCAGTGGGCTTGAGTCCCACTAAAAAGCAAAGACCCCCCCAGGGCAGTGGTGAGCAGGTGATGCGCGTGATGCAATCCCTTCACCATCACGTCCCGCTGGCATTCCCAGTTTCCCCATGAATGTCCTTCAGGGCCATAGAAAAGCGACTCTTTTCCTTGGATCTCGAGTGCAGCGGTGTCGCTGGGTCCTGCCCTCACTGCCTTCAGAATTGCTGGGAGTGGGAGGGGCGAGAGCCCCCCAGGGGCGGTACAGGAGGGTTCCACCCCCTCTTCTGCCGCTTCCTACACTCCCCGCCTCCTCCCTGCTGTGTTTCCGCTGCTCCTGGTTCCTCTTTCTGGCTCCAGCCAGGGCACCCCTTCCCTTTTTTGCTGCTGGTCCCAGTTCCTCCTGCACGAGTCCCCTTCCCCATCCCTGGAGGGACCCCACACCAGTGTCCCCCAGGAGCCGGCAGGGCGACAAGGTGTTGCAGGTGGTTCCCGGCCCCGCACCTCCCGCCTGGCTATCATGCCCATTTCACAGACGAGAAAACAGAGGCTCAGAAAGGGAGATATCGGGGCTCAGACAGCAGGGAGCCAGGCCTTGCTCTTTGAGCTTCCAAAGCTTCTAGTGTTATTATCCCAGACCCATGACTGGCATTTTGACGTGCGACCCTGCACTCAGAAGGGCCCTGTGGTTTCATCCAGCATTTGGCCCTGGAGATTCTGTCGGTGAGCCTGCAAGGACCCCTCTCCCCACTCTGGTCCATCAGCAAGGTCGTGTGTATTCTGTCTCCCAAATATCTTGTGCATATGTCCTCTTCTCTCTAGCTCCACGTGGCCACCTGGGTCCAGCCTGGACCAGAACACTCCCATCTGGCTGGGTTCACCCCTCCCCAACCTGCCCTCCCCTCAGTAGCCAGGGGCCACCTGTGAGCCCCTGGGTCAGGCCCCACCCCTCCTCTACCCACAGCCCTCCAGGCTCCCACCTTCCTCGGGGTAAAAGCCCAAGTCCTCCCCGCGGCCCACAAGGCCCTGCATGACCTGCCCCGTCCCCTCCCTGCCATCCCCTCCTCCCTCTCTCCCCCTCGATCACTCTTCCCCAGACACACAGGCCTCCTGGCTGTTCCTCCAACATGCCAGGCATGGTCCTGCCCCAGGACCTTTGCATGTACTGTGCCTGCTGTTGGGAACGCTATTCCCCCTTCTCTTCTAATGAATTCTGTCATCTGCCAGGTCTCAGATGAGATGTCACCTCCTCAGTGAGGCCCTCCTAGATTACCCAGCCTAACTCAAAGCCCCCAGCTCCTTAGAACCCCTTCCACAATCATAATTTCACCTCCTCCCTCTCTCCCCCTTGCTCACTCAGCTCCAAGCACACAGGCCTCCTCGCTATTCCTCCAACACACCAGGCCTGGTCCTGCCCCAGGGCCTTTGCACGTGCTGTATCCACTGCCTGGTGCTCCCTCCTCCAGATCTTGGCACGAGAGCAACCTTCCCAGCCTTCAGATCTCAACGCCAATGTCACTTCCACTGAGAAGCCTTCCGTGACACTTAGCTGTAGTAGTCACTTAATCACTCTTTATCTATTTATCTTATTGTATTTCCTTCACAAAACTTTCTCTACCTGAAATTATTATAGTGAATAATAATAATAGTAATTATAATCATGGTAAAGACTACTATTGCTAATAATAGTGGACAGGAATGTAGCTCTTACTATGTCAAAGCACACTCTAAGCCAGGGGTCCACAGACTTTTTCTGTAAAGGGCCAAATGGTAAATCTTTTCAGCTTTGCAAGCCAGAGGGTCTCTGACTACTCAACTCTGTGGCTGTCCCGAGAAACCAACCCTAGATAATTTGTATACAACCAGGCACGGCCATGTGCCAATAAAACTTTATTGACCAACCCTGAAACCTGAATTTCATGTCATTTTCAGGTGTCACCAAAAAGGAATCTTTGGATTCCTTTCAGCTGTTAAAAAATTCAAAAACTGTAACCATTACAAAAATGTAAAAACTGTAAGGGTGAAAAGAATTAGAAATATAAAAACCATGCAAACTGTAAAACTTTGCTGGCCATGAAAAAACAGGCAGCTGTCAGGAATTCCTTGGTGGTCCTTGGTGGTAGGACTCAGCGCTTTCACTGCAGGGGACCCCGGTTCCATCCCTGGTCGGGGAACTTAGATCCCACAAGCCACACGGTGTGGCAAAAAAACAAAAACAAAAACACAAAAGAAAACAAGACCCAAAAAATAAAAACAAAAACGGCGGCCGGTAGGCCGTGGTTTGCTGCCCCTCCTGGGACAAACTTTTAATGAACTAGTTTACCCCTCACATCCACCCAGCAAACCACGTTTCACAGGTGGGGAAACCGAGACACAAGAGCCATGAAGCTGCTCACCCAGGATCACAGAGCGGGGATTTGAACCCTAGTGGCCGGATGTGGCGGGTGGCGGGAGCCCCGGAGGGCTGAGCTGACCGCAGAGTCGTCTCCCCAGGCCCCGGCGAGAGCGGGAAGAGCACGTTCATCAAGCAGATGCGCATTATCCACGGGGCGGGCTACTCGGAGGAGGACCGCAAGAGCTTCCGGACCCTGGTCTACCAGAACATCTTCGTGTCCATGCAGACCATGATTGAGGCTATGGAACGGCTGCAGATCCCCTTCAGCTGGCCTGAGAACAAGGTGAGCATCCCGGGTCTCGCCACATGGGCGCCACACTGGGTGGGGGTTCCTTAGGACTTCAGGGTGGGACTGTGTCCCTTCAGATCCCCTAAGTCCTTGTTAAGAACCACCTCCTCCAAGGTTTCCTGGGATCCTGGTCTGCATTCCAGACAGCTCAGCACCAGCAGGTACCCACCCCCCACCCCCGACTTGCAGGTTCCCCGTGGACACCCAGGGCTCAGCCATCTCTCCCTTGGACCCCATGATGCCTGGTAGGAGTCCTGAGTCAGCAGGCGTTTTGTTCTGGAAATATTAGTAGGGTGGACTGGTTCCTGAGCCCTGCCCCACCCTGCTGGGGGCCGGGGTGCTATGCAGACTGTGTGTCACATCACCCTTCTCTTTAAAATTTTTATTTTATTGTGTGAAGAACACTCAACATGAAATCTATCCTCTTAGCAAATTTTAAGCGCACGATGCAGTATCAGTAACTGCGGACACAGTGTCATCAGGAAGAGCTCTAGAATGTATTCCCCTTGCCTAAGGGAAACTTTATTCATAGCAAACCCAACTCCCTTCCCCTAGCCCATTCTACTCTCTGTGTCCTTGAACTTGCCTCTTCCAGATGCTTCATATGAGTGGGATCGTGCAGGATCTGTCCTTCTGTGACTGTGTTATTTCACTTAATATGGTGTCTTCAAGGTTCATCCACATTGTCCCCTGTTTCAGAATTTCCTTCTTTTTAAAGGCTGAATAGTATTCGAGATGTATCTATCTTTATCCATTCAACCATCGATGGACATTTAGGTTCTTTCCACATCTTGGCTGCTGTAAATAACGCTGCAGTGAACCTGGGTGTACAGATATCTTTTCAAGATCCCAATTTCAATTATTTTGGATAAATACCCAGGAGTGGAATTGCTGAATCATAGAGTAGCTCTATTTTTAAAAATTATTTATTTATTTATTTGTCATGCCACATGGCTTGTGAGATCTTAGTTCCCCGACCAGAGATGGAACCCGGATCCTCAGCAGTGAAAGCGTGGAGTCCTAACCACTGGACCGCCAGGGAATTCCCAGTAGCTCTATTTTTAATTTTGGCGGGAACCTCCATACTGTTTTCCACAGTGGCTGTACCAGATTGCATCCCCGCAGCAGTGTATGAGGGTTCCAATCACCAAGACCTCAGGGTTGGTTCTTTCTGAGGCCTCTCTCCTTGGCTTGCAGACGGCTGTCTTCTCCCTGTGTCCTCACATGGTCATCCTTCTGTGTGTGTCTGTGTCCCAATCTCCTCTTCTTACAAGGACACCAGTCCCATTGGATTAGGGCCACCCTCAAGACCTCACTGTAACTTCATTACCTCTGTAAAGACCCTGTCTTCGGACATGAACAACAGGAGCGCCTGCTT
Organism: Balaenoptera musculus; assembly: GCF_009873245.2. Classification (NCBI taxonomy): domain Eukaryota; kingdom Metazoa; phylum Chordata; class Mammalia; order Artiodactyla; family Balaenopteridae; genus Balaenoptera; species Balaenoptera musculus. The sequence continues at coordinate 168,880,033 of NC_045787.1, forward strand.
CCGGTGCAAAGAAAGGAGGACAGATAGAGCAGAGGTTACTGCCCCAGGCAGGGCCACCCAGAACTGGCGCTCCCTGCACGCAAGCCCCTTCTGGCCCCTCGCGCCGTGCGCTCCGCCTGTGCCCGCCCTCGGTGGATGGACGCCGGGACGAAAGGGGGTGGAGACGTCAGGAGGGCAACCCGCCCCACCCGGCTGCTCTGACCCACCCCTGTCCGTCCGTCCCTCCCCAGCACCGGGCCAACCTGATCATGAGCCAGGACCCCTACAAGGTGACCACCTTCGAGAAGCACTACGCCGTGGCCATGCAGTGGTTGTGGAGGGACTCCGGCATCCGCGCCTGCTACGAGCGCCGGCGCGATTTCCACCTGCTCGACTCGGCAGTGTAGTGAGTCTGGGGTCCGCGGGGACGGGCGCGGGGTCGAGGTGCCCAGCGCGAGGCGGTGCCGAGGCGGAGCCAGAGGAGACCCAGTCCCAGGGATCGGAGCCGGCAGAGGGGCCCCAGGCTGGCCGGCTCCCACTGCTGGGAATGCTGTGGGTGGTCTTGCCCCGGGGTGAGGCCGTCCCTGGGGTGACGCTGCTGCCCAGGTGACACAGCTCCTGGGGTGCACTGTTCCTGGGGTGACATCGTTCCTGGGGTGACACTGTTCATCGTCATGCAGTGAAGCTGTCCTGGGTACGACGCTGGGTGTCTAGTGCTCCAGGCTATCACTGTTCTTGGGGCAGTGACACACCTGGGGTGACAGTTTTCCCAGGGTGACGCCCACGCCAGCGAGACTGTCCTTGGGGTCACGCTGCTGAGGATGAAGCTGCTTCTCCCCATGCCCCCATGGCCTTAGGCTGTGCTCCTGAGCCACCTGGGACCCCAGAGATCCTGGCCCTCCCCCGGGGGCTCTCCTCCCCCCAGCAAGGTCCTCACCAGGCCCTGGGTGGGGGGCCTGAGAAGCAAAGGGAGGTTTCAAGGCCAAGACTCAGGGCTTCTGGCTCCACAGCTACCTGTCAAATCTGGACCGCATCACGGAGGAGGGCTACATCCCCACCTCGCAGGATGTGCTCCGCAGCCGCATGCCCACCACCGGCATCAACGAGTACTGCTTCTCCGTGCAGAAAACCAACCTGCGGTGAGCACATAGCCTGGTGGGTGGGGAAGGCTCCTGTTGGAGGGGCAAAGGAACTGGGGCACTGAGGGATGAGTAGGAGTTGCCTAGTCCCAGCCCACAAAGGGGCTGCCAGGCTGAAGGAGGCAAGGCTGGACACAGACACCTCCAGCCTCTCCATGGAATCAGGACTGGGACCTGGGGGAGTCCAGACTGAGCCCCCAGAGCTCTGGGAGGGTAAGTCTTCCTGGAGGAGGGGACATTGGTATTAGGGCATTGAAGAATGAATAGGAGTTCACTAGAGCAAGGAGGTGATGGGAAGGAAGAGACAGAGACTGTGCAGTCAGGGCTAGACCAGAGGGATTGATTTGGGGTTGGGGAAGCTCACCCTCTGAGCTTCCCCAGCCCCAAATGAGGGGTGAGGCTGGAGGTCAGGAGACCCAGGAGAAGGCAGGAGCCATGGTTCAGGCAGAAAGGGTTGGGAAGTGCCCGGGCAGTGGCCTTGGGGATGGAAATGAGGGGACGGTGCAAGAATGCTTTCTGATGTAGAATGGGCAGGACGAGATGAGCATGGAAATTAGAGCAGAGAGTCAAAAGTGACTCCCTATGGGGTTCCCATCAAGGTGACAGAGTAGATGGTGGAGCCACAGTGGTGGTGGCGGGATGGGAGGTGTTAGAATAGATGATGAACTCATTTGGGGCAGGTTGGGTCTGAGGGGTCTGGGGCATCTGGGAGGTGGCTGGGCGCACACAGGCCTGAGCTGGAAGCCAGAGGTGTGGGTGGCCAGTGCAGCAAAGGATGGTCCATGCAGAGTCATGGTTAGTGTCAAAGGCCAAGGAGAGGTCAGGAAGAATACAGTGAGAGAAGCGACTTCTGAGATTGGCCTTTAGAGAATCCTCAGTGACCTTAGTGGCCTTTAGAGAATCTTCAGTGACCTTAGGTAGGGAGCTGTGGAGGGTGCAGGGTGATGCTTGAGACCCTTCAGTGTTCAACCCACCCATGTTGATCCCTTGTTTCCCTGAACACCCCCTCCCCCGGCCCCATGTTGTTCTGGCCTCTGCAATAGTCCTTAGCAGGAAAGTTCATAATTTATCTGTTTGCATTGGGTCTCCTCCACTAGATGGAGAGCCCCTCAAAGTTAGGGGCTGAGTTTGATTCTCCTGCTTCACTAGTGATGATCAGCTGAAGGTCAGAGTGGAAGTTTGTAAATGTGAGTGGATGGTTGGAAAGATGGATGGATGGATGGGTGGGTGGATGGATGGATGGATGGACTTATGGATGGATGGATGGGGGGATGGATGGGTGGGGGGATGGATGGATGGGGGATGGATGGGTGGGGGGATGGATGCATGGATGCGTGGATGGGTAGGTGGGTGGATAGATGGATCAATGGGTGGGTGGGTGGGTGTATGTATGTATGAATGGATGAATGGATAGATAGATGGATGGATCGATGGGTGGATGGGTGGGTGGGTATGTGGACGTATGGACAAATAGATAGGTGGGTGGGTGATTGGTTGGATGGATGAATAGATGGATAGGTGAGTTGGTAAAAGTTTAGGAGTAAACGTAGTGGTTGGGGAAGTTCAGAAGGAAGGCTGGGCTGAGGAAGGGAATTATCAGATGGGGAAACTTGAGTCCGTTCTTAGGCCAAAGGTGAGGGCTCAGAGGAAACTGAGACTCCGAGCTGGCAAGTAGCATACCCCACACCTATCTCAGCCATCGGAGCCCCAGTCTCAACCGCTGCTTCACCCATCCTGCTCTGGATACGGGGTTTGAGGGAATCTGAGCATCATGAGACAGGCTGGTTTCGGGAATCAGGCGCCGCAGGCATCAGCCTGGACTTTCCTCCTGTACAGCAGGGCAAGTCTCTTCTTGCTCTGAGGCTTCTGGTATTTCCTACCAGCTGCCTGAGTAATGGTCCCATCCCTGGGGAAATGACACAGGGCTTGTTATCAGTAACCCACATTTCTTAGAAGAGAGAACAGGAAGGCAGGAGGGCCCAGGCTTTTGCTGTGGTGTGTGGGAGGGTGGAGGCAAACCCTTGCCCTGGGCCACACACAGAGGGGATGACGTTTGCCCATCTGTGTGGCCACTCGACACTCCCATAGTCAGCCAGAACACAGCTGATGGGACACTGAGGTCTGGAGATGATCCGCAATTTCCCTCTTGTCACCCAGCCAGAACCAGGGCAGACTGAGGGCAACCAGCTGTCCTCTACCATGGGGTAGAAATCAGGCAGCCCAGTGTAGTAGAAGCTCTAGAAAGTCCCCTCTCTCCCTATACCTCGGTTTCCTCATCTGTAAAATGGGCATAATAGCGATACTTGCTCCATGGGGTGAAATGCTGTAATACACAAGGTGGCTGGCATCTATTCTTGTTGCTATTAATATTGCTCATGGCATGTCCCAACCATGACTGGGGTCTGGGACGCCTCGTCACGGGGGTCCCGATTAAGCCTGAACTCTGAAAGGGAGTTGTTCCTGGTAGGATCGTGGACGTCGGGGGCCAGAAGTCAGAACGCAAGAAGTGGATCCACTGCTTCGAGAATGTGATCGCCCTCATCTACCTGGCCTCGCTGAGTGAATACGACCAGTGTCTGGAGGAAAACAACCAAGAGGTGAGGGGCCACGATGGATGCAGGGGCACCATTTCCCCTGCTTTTCTTATCCCCACCTTGGGCCGGGGACCCACAGCTGAGCAGGCACTCTTGAGTGGAGCTTTGTGTGTCTGGCTTGGCTTTGAGCGTCACCATCCACTCTTTTGTGGTCAGACCATTGAACCCCAACACATAGATCTACAAGCATTTGTGAGGCCAGGACCCTGACACACACACACACACACACACACACACACACAGAGTCAGACACTCGAGCCTCAAGACACGCACCCCACCCCTCACCCCCACCCCCGAAGCACAATGTAAGCCGTCCTGGGAATGTGGGTCATGGGGACAATGTCCTGCTTTTACTCAGAATTCTTCTCCTTTTCGTGAACTCTTCTCCTAATTAACCCCCTGCATGAAGGTCAGGCACGTTATCATCTCTGACATGTGCACTTTTCAGGGTTAAAGTTTCCCATAGACAGTTTCGGGATCCAAGGGTCTGATGTTATAATTTCGACTTTCAAACTGAATCAGATAGAATCAATTTGAGGTCATTCTGACACAGATCTTGCTCCAGTCCAGCCACACGAGATGTCCTAGTTTGCTAGGGCTACTGTGATGAAGTACCACAAACTGGGATGTGGCGGGCGTGGGGGTGGGGGGGAGCTGAAACAACAGAAGTGTATCGTCTCATAGTCCTGGAGGCCAGAAATCTGAGGTCAGGGTGTCAGTGGGGCTGGTTCCCTGTGAAGGAGAATCTGTTCCAGGCTCTCCCAGCTTCTGGTGGCCACTGGCAACCTTTGGCGTCCCTTGGCTTACAGACACATCACCCCATTTTACCTCCATCTTCAAGTGGCCATTTCCTTGTGTCCTAATTCCCCTTTTTATAAGCATACCAGACATTGGACTTAGGGCCCACCCTACTCCAGTGTGACCGATTCTTAACTAATTACATCTTCAAAGACCCTATTTCCAAATAAGGTCTCATTCTGAAGTTCCAGGTGGACATGAATTTTTTTTTTTTAATCAGTCATCAATTTTATACACATCACTGTATACATGTCAATCCCAATCGCCCAATTCAGCACACCACCATCCCCACCCCACCGCAGTTTTCCCCCCTTGGTGTCCATACGTTTGTTCTCTACATCCGTGTCTCAACTTCTGCCCTGCAACCCGGTTCATCTGTACCATTTTTCTAGGTTCCACATACATGGACATGAATTTTGAGGGTGGGGAGGACACTACCCAAACCAGTACAGGCACAAAACCACCTCGGGCATACATAGGCAGCTGGCCACACCACCCTCAGACCCAGCTGGGCGGGAATTGGGGAGCCTCAAGCTGCTGCTTGGGGGGCTGACAGCCCCATCTCTACGTGGGGGGAGGGCTCCTGTTTGGGCTGAGCTGGCCATCTGGATCAATGACCTGCTTGTGCCCCCCAACCCAGAACCGAATGAAGGAGAGCCTGGCCCTGTTTGGCACCATCCTGGAACTGCCCTGGTTCAAAAGCACTTCCGTCATCCTCTTCCTCAACAAAACTGACATCCTGGAGGAGAAGATCCCCACCTCCCACCTGGCTACCTACTTCCCCAGTTTCCGGGGTGAGTGGTTCTAGAACTTTCTATACCCTTCACTTCCCAAAAGCAGCTCCCAAGAGAGATGCTGGTCCAGGTCCTACCCCAGCCTAGAGCCAGTGGGGTTTCAAATGCAATGGGACAGGCCTGAGTTCCAGACCCATCTCTGTCCTCTGCCCAAGCTCTCTGAGTCTCAGCTTCCCCCTCTGTAGAATGGGGATAAACTAACAGAAGCCTTCATGCTGGATGCTGAAAACAGCAGAAATTTTTCTCCTCACAGTTCAGTAGGCCAGAAGTCTGAAATCAAGGTGTCAGCAGGGTTGGTTCCTTCTGGAGGCTCCAGGGGAGAATCTGTTCCAAGCCCCTCTCCTAGCTTCTGGTGGTCACCTGCAATCCTTAGCATTCCTTGACTTGTAGATGCATGTCTCCAATCTCTGCCTCTGTCACCACATGACTTTGTCTCTGGTTGTCTCTTGTCTTCTTATAAGGACACCAGTCATTCATTCATATATATATATATATATATATATATATGAGAATATATATTAATATTCATATATATATATATGAATGAGAGATGGTGGGGGGGAATCGCATGTGTGCCTCACCAGGATGGCCATCCTTCCCCCCACCCCTCGGCCTCAGTTTCCCCATTTGCACCTCCCCAGGATGTCTTTCTCTGCAGTTCCAGGCTCCCATCCCCCCAGCTCCAAGCCCAGCCAAGAGAGAGGGTCTCTCTTTAACACAGTTCTGCCCAAAGTCCCAGAGACCAGTCTCATTGGTCCATTCCAGGTCATGTGACCTGCATGAACACATACCTGATGCTCCTATTGGCTGGAACTGAGTCATGTGACCAGCTAGAAAGGCAGAAGATGGCGGTGGCCGGCAGGCACTTTGGTGGGTGGTCCCTGCAGCCCTGTTGCTGCCCGTATCAGGGACAGGGTCTCCAGAGCCCACCTTGGTCCCAGGAGGGAGAGGCTCCCACCTGCCCCATGAGCTGTGTGCCCTGACTGCCTACCCCTGTCCCCAGGCCCGAAGCAGGACACGGAGGCAGCCAAGAAGTTCATCCTGGACATGTACACCTGCATGTACGCCAGCTGCGTGGACGGAGCAGATGGTGGCAGGAAGGGCTCGCGCTCCCGCCGCCTCTTCAGCCACTACACATGTGCTACGGACACACAGAACATCCGCAAGGTCTTCAAGGACGTGCGGGACTCAGTCCTGGCCCGCTACCTGGACGAGATCAACCTGCTGTGACCCAGGCCCAACGCTCCGGACTCAGACCTGCGAGTGGCAGGCGGGACCTGCGGGCGGTGGGAGCGAGGTGGGCTGACGCTCAGCGAACCCAGGTGCCCCTTTCGCTCCAGCCCCAGGCCCAGGTGGCAGAAGGGCCACGAGTGAGCCAGGGTGGAAGGCCGATCGGCGCCTCCTCCTTTCTCCGCTCCTCAGCAGGACAGCCTCTGTGTCTTCCGTTCCTCGATTCACTGTATCTCCTTGGAGAGGGAGCATAATGGCCTTTTGAGAGGCCAGGGTGCAGGAAAAGGTGAAAAGAGCAGGGGATCCAGGACTTGGGTGGATGGGGTTCTCTCAGGACCCCCACCTCCAGGTATGTCCCCCCTTGGGCAGGGGTCTGGGACACTTTTGGGGGTGATGCACCAGCCCCGGGACAGGGGAGTGGTCCTTCATGCCGAGGGATGCGGACTCTGGCGCCCCCTAGCGGAAAGGAGCCGCATCCCAGCCTGAGGTCTGCGTAGCTCAGGGACTTCCGTTTTCTTAGGAGAAAGAGACGCCCGGAAAACGCCGCCGTATCAGAGCCTCGTGGCTCGAAGTGTGTCCTGCCCCAGTTTTCAGATGAAGGAAACCGAGGTCTACAGAAATCCCCCGCCCCCCTTCCTTACCAGGCTGGGGACCGGGCGTGCTGCATCTTACAACCTTCTGTATTTATTCCCTCACCTTCTGCGGGGCCCCTTGAAGGGTGGACATTAAAGAAATGACATTCTGGAGACCTTTGATTTCTTAGGGGCGTCCTGTTTAACAACCAACCCCCTGCCCCGCGCGGTCCCATTTCAGGTCGTCTGTCCCGGGCAGGGTAGCAACATGGCAAAGGAAGGAAAAAGTTCTACTTGCTGTCCATCCACTTGTGTAGGGCATGGTACACAGAGCTGTGTGGGACTGCGTGCACTTTGAGCCAGGAAGTGGAGTTCAACCTCTCTCCCTGGCCCCGGGGACATGTGAGCTGACCTTCTGTTGCTACTCACCCAAAATTCCAGCAGAAGCCACCACCTATCCCTGATGGAGATGATGATGACTCCACTTACCCCAGATCCTGGTCTCCCACCATCCTCAGGGCAGGCCCATGTAGCACAAACCCCATCACCCCCATTTTACAGATGGGGAAACCGAGGCACAGAAAACTGAATAATTTGACTAAGGCTAAACACCTGGGTGGTGGCCAAGCCAAGATTCTATTATTCATTCAAGAGGTTTTTTGTTTTGTTTTACTTTGTAAAAAATAAACTTTAATTTTTAGAATAGTCTTAGGTTTATAGAAAAATTGCAAATACAGAGGGTTGCCTTATGAAACCACACCTGATTTCCCATATTATTAATATATTAATATGGTACATTTTTTTTTCCATTAATGAACCAATATTGACCCATTATTAACTGAAGTCCAACAAATTTCCTTTTTTCCCCTAATGTCCTTTTTCTGTCCTGGGACCCCACCCAGGTTCCCACACGACATTTCATCATCACGTCTCCTTAGGCTCTTCTGGGCTGTGATGGTTTCTCAGACTTACCTCGTTTTTGATGACCTTAACAGTTTTGAGGAGTGCTGGTCAGCTATCCTTTTACTTCCCCAGGGCTGCTGTAACGAAGTACCACAGACAGAGGGGCTTAAAACCACGCAAATGTATTCTCTCACAGTTCTGGAGGCAAAGTCTGAGACTAAAGTGTCAGCAGGGCTGTGCTCCCTCCAGAGGCTCTAGGGGAAAGTCCTTCCTGCCTTTTCTAGCTTCTGGTGGCTCTGTGTATCCCTGGCTTGTGGCTGCGTCCCTCCCGTCTCTGCCTGTGTCTTCACATGGCCATCTCCTCTTGTGTGTGTCTGTGTCCAAATTTTCTTTTTACAGAGACACCAGTTACTCTGAATGAGGCCCGCCCAAATGACCTCATCCTAACTTGATTCTATCTGCAATGATCCCATTTCCAAAGAAGGTCACGTTCCCAGATACGTCTCCTAAAAGGTATTTTGTCAAATATCCCTTGGTTGAGTTTCGTTTGATGTTTTTCTCATGGTTAGTTGAGGTTTAGATTTTAGGTCGGAGGAGCACAGAGGTGAAGAAGGTTTTTGTCCCATTATATCAAGAGTACATGCCGTCAACATGACCTTGGTCCCCTGAGTTAGGCACCCAATTCTTATTTATTTATTTACGCTGCATTGGGTCTTCGTTGCTGCACGTGGGCTTTCTCGAGTTGCGGCGCACAGGCTTCTTATCACGGTGGCTTCTCTTGTTGCGGAGCACGAGCTCTAGGTGCGTGGGCTCAGTAGTTGTGGCACATGGGCTCAGTAGTTGTGGCTCGCGGACTCTAGAGCGCAGGCTCAGTAGTGGTGCACAGGCTTAGTTGCTCTGTGGCATGTGGGATCTTCCCGGACCAGGGCTCGAACCCATGTTCCCTGCATTGGCAGGTGGACTCGTAACCACTGCGCCACCAGGGAAGTCCCTGGTTACTTTCATTATCCCTGATATCATACCATTTCATCCACATCCTTCTAATATACAAAGACTCCCTTCTAAAAAGGATAACCATAATGCAACATTATCACATCTAAAAAAGTTAGCAATGATCCTTGGATATTTAATATCCAGTCAGTATCCAGATTTCCCCATGTGTCTTGTAAATGTCTTTTCTAAAGCTCCCCCCCGCCCCCCCGCCCTGCTGCGCTGCACGGCTTGCAGCTTTTGGGATCTTAGTTCCTCCACCAGGGGTTGAACCCGGACCCTCGGCAGTGAGAGAGTGGAGTCCTGACCGCTGGACTGCCAGGGAATTCCCTAAAGCTTTTCATTTTATAATAATTTTAGATTTACAGAAAAGTTGCAGCAATAGTGCAGAGTTCCTGAACATCGTCCACTCACGTTCCTCTGATGTGAACCTCTGAGATAACCATGCTGCAAGTCAGGTTATCAAAGCCGGGGAATTAACATCAACCTAACCTCTAGACTTGTTACCTACCTAGGTAACATTACCTAACCTCTAGACTTGTTAGAGTTTGGCCAGTTTTCCCTCTCCTGTCCTTTTTCTGGGCCAGGATTCCACATTGCATCTCCTGTCTTTGTCTCCTTGGTGACGGCTCGTCAGCCTTTGTCTGTCATGACCTGTTTAAGGAGTTCTGCCCAGGGGACTTCCCTGGTGGCACAGTGGTTAAGAATCCGCCTGCCAATGCAGGGGACACGGGTTCAAGCCCTGGTCCGGGAAGATCCCACATGCCGCGGAGCAACTAAGCCCGTGCGCCACAGCTACTGAGCCTGCGCTCTAGAGCCCGCGAGTCACAACTACTGAGCCCACGTGCCACAACTACTGAAGCCTGTGTGCCTAGAGCCCGTGCTCCGCAACAAGAGAAGCCACCGCAATGAGAAGCCCACGCACTGCAACGAAGAGTAGCCCCTGCTCGCCACAACTAGAGAAAGCCTGCGCGCAGCAACGAAGACCCAATGCAGCCAAAAATAAATAAATAAATAAATAAATAAATTTATAAAATTAAAAAAAATAAAAGAGTTCTGGCCGGTTATTTTATAGAACGTCCCACAATTTGGGCTTGTCTGATGTTTGCTCATGATGTGATTAATGGCATGCATTTTGGGCAAGAACGCCGCAGGGTCCCTCTTAGTGCATCAGCCGGGTGGGCCCATGATGGCAAAATGTCTCATCGCTGATGATGAAACGTCATACGTGTTTTTTCCGCAGGTGGTTCCTTTGAGTCAGGACCCAAACAAAGCCCACACGTGGCATTTGGTTGCTGTATCTCTAAGTCTCTTTTCACCTATAACCATCACCCAACCTTTTTTCTTTGCCATTTATTTGTTGAAGAAACCATGTCGTTTATCTGGTAGAGTTTACCAGCCTCCTGATTGGGTGGGTTGCTTCCCCGGTGTGGATTAATGGGCTCCTCTGTCCCCTGTAATCCCTGTGAATTGATCTACCTAGAAACATGAGCGGACTTCCTAGATGGTGTGAGCTCCACCAGACAACATATCTAGTTTGTTTTCTCTCTGTATCTCTGTGTCTCCCTGTCTTTGTCTCTCTCTCCATGAGATACGTAACAACATTAACACCCAGTTGGTTCCCTCCCCCACCTCGTTAAAATTGACCAGTGGGTTCAGGTGGCACAAGTCTGATTCATTTACTGCGAAATTTCCCCATGAACCTCTCTCATAATGGTCTTAGTGGCCACTGGTGATCATTGCTTACATATATCATTAGGGGTTGCAAAAATGGTGACTTTGAACACTTTCATTTCTTCTGCATTTATTGTCTGGAATTTTTCTGTTAAAAAACCCAGCTCAAGCAAAAGAACTGAAAGCAGGGTCTGAAAGAGATATTTGTACACCCGTGTTCACAGCAGCATTATTCGCAATAGCCAAGAGGCGGAAGCAACCCGTGTCCATTGAGAGATGGATGGATAAACAAATATGGTTCACCCATACAGCGGAATATGATTCAGCCTTAAAGTGGAAGGAAATTCTGACACACACTACAACATGCATGAACTTTGGGACCTTATGCTCAGTGAAATAAGCCAGACAGAAGGACAAGTACTGTCTGATTCCACTCACATGAGGTCCTAGAGGAGTCAAATCCATAGAGACAGGAAGTAGATGCTGGGGGCCAGGGGCTGGGGGAGGGGGAGTCAGTGTTTCATGGGGACAGAGTTTCAGTTTGGGAAGATGAGAAAGTTCTGGAGATGGATGGTGGGGATGGTTGCACAACAATGTGAATGTATTTTTTTTAGATTAATTTATTTTTGACTGTGTTGGGTCTTCGCTGCTGTGCGTGGGCTTTCTTTAGTTGCAGCGAGTGGGGGCTACTCTTTGTTGCGGTGCGCGGGCTTCTCATTACGGTGGCTTAGGTGCACGGGCTTCAGTAGTTGTGGCGCACGGGCTCAGTAGTTGTGGCTCGTGGGCTCTAGAGCGCAGGCTCAGTAGTGGTGGCCCATGTGGGATCTGCCTGGACCAGGGATCGAACCGGTGGCCTCTGCATTGGCAGGCGGATTCTTAACCACTGTGCCACCAGGGAAGCCCCAATGTGAATGTATTTAATGCCACTTAACTGTGCACTTAAAAATGGTTAAAATGGTAATTTAATGTCACATGTAATTTACCACAATTTAAAGCAATTTAAAAAATGGAGTATGATTAAAAAAACATCTTTCCCCTATCAAGTAATTGGTTACCCAGAAGTAAAGGCTGTGCAGGAAAGACAGGGTAAATGCCTGATTCTTGACTTTTCTTTAGCAGTTTTCAAAATAATTTGTTACTTCCTCAATATCCACAAAAGATCACCAGAGAGTTTTTTTTTTTCTCTTTTGTGTCACTATGAACTCATGGATGTAACATCTGATGTGTTTCTATCCATTGAATATCTTATTCTTCTCTTATGCCCACATTGTTTCGTCTTTGGCCAGTGGAAACCTCTTTGAGTTGGCCCCTAAGTCCTTTTGATGTGACCCAGTGGCCTTAAGGCCCTCATAGTTCTGGGGACTCCCCTGGCAGCCCAGTGGTTAAGACTCTGCATTTCCAATGCAGGGGGCATGAGTTCCATCCCTGGTTGGGGAACTAAGATTCCACATGCTGCGTGGTGCAGCCAAAAAAAAAAAAAGAGCTCATGGTTCTGGCACAGCATGATGCTTTCTACTCATTCCATACTTCACAGCCCCAGCCCTGGACCCGGCCATTTCTCCAAGGAGCCCTGCTTCCTTTTAACGGGAGATGATATTTAGAGACCATAATCTGACCACAAAGTTAGGAAATCCACATTTTCTTCACTCATCTTTTGACTTTGAAAATATTTCAGACCTACAGAAGTTGCAAGACGATGACAATGAACTCCCATAGACACTTCCTCTAGGTCAGGGGTCACTATCTGCTCTAAGCCTGTTTTCGTAAATAAAGCTTTATTGGCACATGGCCAGGCCCATTCATTTACACATGGTCCGGGGCAGCTTTCCCCGATGACAACAGTCATTGTGACAGAGACTGTCTGCCTCTCAATGCCAAAAATATTTACTATTTGGCTCTTTGCAGAAAAAGTCTGCAGACCCCTGAGCTAGATGCTCCCACAGTTAACCTTTTGCTTTATATTTCTCTATAAACATAATCTAAAAGTATACAATCTATTCCATAAAGAATATACACATTTTTTATTCTTTTTCTCAATTTTTTTCTAAGTAATTTGAAAGTGGGCAACATCATGCAACTTGACTCCAAAAAAACAAAAAAACAAACAAAAAAACCAAATGTATTTCCTGCAAACAAACACCTCCTGTTATGTAACCAGAAGGTGTTGGTCAAATTCAGGAAATCTAGCACTGATACAATAATAGTATTTAATATACAGCCCATATGAAAATTTCAACCGTTGTCCCAATATTGTCTTTTATAGCAACTCCCCCCTCCCCCCTCCCCCATTGTTGTATTCAGTTGGGGATCACTCATTGCATGTAGTTTCATATATCTCTGATCTCCTTTCTTCTGAGACAGCTTTAGGCTTTTTTTGTTGTTGTTGTCTCTTATGACCTTTTACGACCTTGACTCTTTCCAGGAGACCAGGCCAATTATTCTGTGGGATGTCCCTCAGTGTGGGTTTGTCTGATGGTTCCCACGATCAGATGCAGGTGATCCACGTTTGGCAGGAATATCCTAGAAGTGATGTGTCCTTCTCAGTGCCTTGTATCAGGAGGCCCAGGAGGCCCATGAGGCCCATTTTTTTCCCCCATTCCCAGTGTGTTTACTTGGTGTCTTGGTTAAGCTGCTATTCACCAGGTTTCTAAGTAAGGCATTTTCCCCTTTGTAACTGATAAATCATCTGTAGGAAAATACTTTGAGATTATGTAAATATCCTGCTCCCCAACAAACTTCCACCTAATTACTTTAGCATCCACTGATGAATCCTGCTTGGATCAATTATTGCTGGGATGGTTACCAAATGGTGATTTTTTAAACTCTGTTATTGAGTCAGTGCCTGGGAGTGGGATTGCTGGATCATACGGAATGATCATTCTTTTTTTTTTCCTAATTGTTTTTTAAAATACACATAACATAAAACGAACCGTGTTGTACATTTCAGAGGTATGGCTGAATGAATACATTCGTCATTTTGCAACTGTCACCACCATCCATCTGCAGAACTCTTTTCACCTTGTAAAACTGAAACTCTGTCCTCATTGAACCCTAACTCTGAATCCCCCCCCCCTTTCCCTGCCCCTGGCACCCACCATCCTACTTTCTGTGTGATTTTTTTAAAAAAAATTTATTTATTTATTTTATTTTTGGCTGTGTTGGGTCCTCGTTGCTGTGCGCGGGCTTTCTCTAGTTGCAGTGAGTGGGGGCTACTCTTTGTTGCGGTGCTCAGGCTTCTCATGGCAGTGGCTTCTCTTTGTTGCGGAGCACGGGCTCTAGAGTGCAGGCTTCAGTAGTTGTGGCCCACGGGCTTAGTTGCTCCGCGGCATGTGGTATCTTCCTGGACCAGGGCTCGAACCCGTGTCCTCTGCACTGGCAGGCTGATTCTTAACCACTGTGCCACCAGGGAAGCCCCATGTCTGTGTGATTTTAAGATTGTTCATTGTTGATACTCAAATTGTCTCAGGTTTGGCCAGCCTGTGTTTCTCCCATGGGTCCCCATCCTTCTCGGAGCCCTTCCTTACTCTCTGGTGCATCAAGACATTCCAGGCTCACCTTGTATGCTTTCTGCCCCATCCCTGGAATCAGCCGTTTCTCCCTAGAGTCCTGGATGCCTTTTTTTTTTTTTTTTTAGGGCATGATATTTAGAAGCCAAGATCTGGGTGCTAGGTGTGCTCATTCCTATTGGGTTATCTCAGTGGATGGAGTTAGGAAATTGATTTGTGTTTAAATATCAAGTCCACATGGATACTTTAATCCCATTTCATCCCTGTGGGGTTCTTCTATTTCATCTTTGCACCTTCTTTCTCCCCCAGGGAACACCTGATTCCTAATAATATCAACACACTTGCTACTTCGCCACATTTGCTACTTCACTCAATCCCACAGTACACGATAGTTTCAGAATCACTACATCTATGCCACTCCCAAAAACAAATGTACTGAACCAAATTTAAATTTTTTTTTGCAGTTCCCTTTGCCTTTAGAGTGAGTAGTGTGTCCAAAAGTTGCATAAGTTGGTTCTTTTCTATTTCTGTGAGGTTATGTTTTTCATTTGACATATCGTTCAGTTCATTTGTTTTCTATTTATAGTCCATCTTAAAGCTTCTGTCCTCCATCGTTGTTGATTTAAATTTTTGTTGAATATAGAAAGCATTAACAGTTTAAAAACTATACAAAGAGGAAAACACAAAGGGTGTCATCCCCTCCTCTCTTCAATTTCAATCCCATCCACTCCTGTAGATAACCAATTTGATTGGTTCTTGGTTTATCTTTCCTTTTGCAAAAACAAGGTATGTGGATATTTTACTCCCCCCTTCTTTATTATACAAAAGGTAACATACTACATATACTCTTGTACTTCCCCCTCAACTTAACAATACATCCTGGAAATCCCCCATTCCGCTCACAGAGATCACCCTCATTCTTTTTCATGGCTGCATAGTACTCCACTGTGAAGTGCAGTGTAATGCATCAGCCTCTCTCCTGTGTACAGACATCTGGATTGCTTCTAATATTTTACACTTACAAATGACGATGAATAACCTTCTGCATACTCACATGTGTATCGTTAAAGCTGTGTTTTCAGGACAGATTTCTAGAAGGGGGACTGCTCTTCTGTAGCATGGGGATAATCGTAAGATTAAATAAGGTATGATGCACATATGGCCTTTCACCCAGGCAGCAGGTACTTCATGGCAGAAGGTCACCACTGTTGGACAGCTTGGCCTCAAATTAGCCAAACTCTGCTCTCTCATAGCATTTTAGTCTAGTTCTCAATTTGCTCTCCCAGCCTGGGGTCAGGGGCTCAGCTGGGGTTGGGGTTTAGTCGGGGTTGGGGCTCCACTAGAGTTGGGACTCAGCTTGGCATCGGGGCTCAGCTTGGGGTCAGGGTTCAGTTCAGGGTCAAATCTCAACCAGGGTGAGGGGTCAGGGTTGGAGTCAGGCTACGGTCATGGGCTCAGCCAAGGTCAGGATTCAGCCTGGGATCAGGGCTCAGTCTAGGACCAGGGCTCAGTCCAAGGTCAGGACTCAGCCTGGGATCAGGGCTCAGCTGGGGTTTGGGGTCAGCCTGGGTCAGGGATCAGAGTTGGGGTCAGCCTATGGTCACAGGTTCGGCCAAGGTCAGGGTTCAGCCTGGGATCAGGGCTCAGTCCAGGGTCCAGGCTCAGAACATGCCGTGTGTCTCTCTGTGAATGTGCCTGGGTCAGGTGGTCCCTCGTGAGGCCGGGACTGGGTCTCGGGTGCTCATCCCCTCCCCCCTCCCCCCGGCTGCCTGCACAGCCCCTCCTCTCACAACCCCCCCCTTCAGATCCGTTTCTGCTTGGTCACCTCCAGTGATGAGATGCTGCTACTTCCCAGGGCGCCCCTCCCTCTGAGCTTCCCTGTAACTGTCCTGCTGCAGAGCTGAGCAATGAACTCAGGGTTCAGGTGCTGGGCGGGGGCCACAGTCCCTGGGCTGTCCTCAGCCCCTGTGTCCTGCCCACCCGCCACTCATGGGGGACACCAGAGGCCCTCAGACACCTGTGTCTCCCCCCTCAGACACTGGCCAGGGCCGTGCCTCCCCCCTCAGGCCCCCCAAACATCACTCCACACATAATCCCCGACTTCCTCTCCCGACCTGGTGCCCACACGCCTCCGTCCTCACCCTTCGCTGGTTGAGTCAGTGTGAGCCGGGTCAGGATGGCTGTGCGGTGGCGGTGGGGTGAGCGCCCCACTTCTGTGAGCCCCTCCCCCTCCAGAGGTGAGGTGCTGCCCCGGGTGGCGGTCCCCAGCAGCTCTGCTCCTAGCAAAGCCAGCTAAGGGGGCAGGAGAGGCAACGGAAAACCTGGGGAGAGAGGGTCTCGCCACGGAGGCCCTGGGTGAACGTGTGGGTGCGTGGGATTCACCTCCAGGCTGTGTGCTCTTCCGCGGGACCCGCGACGGACACAGCCTCTCCAGGCCTCGGTTTCCCCTTCTGTGGACTGCGTGGTCCTGGCCCTGTCGTGAGGCTAAAACGGGGTGCATCTGCGCTATCGATGAGGAAGCTGGTGGTGCTCCTGTGTGTGCAGCCGCTTGACGCACACTTATTAAGCACCTACTGTGCGCCAGGCGGGCTTGGAGCAGTTGGGGAGCCGGTGACGGAACAGCGGGTCCCGCAGGGAGTAGCTCATGGGGGCGGGGAAGTCGTCCAGCCCGGGTGTCACCGGGGAACAGGCTTCCCCCCCTCTGGGACGGGGCGGGGACCCCACCCGCAATGAGGCACCGCGGTCTCGCAGCAGGCAGCAGCCGCAGCGCCCTCCGGGAGTCCGGGTGGGAAGCGACCGTTGGGATGCCCCTCCCCGTCCCGGCCTCACCCTCACCCTGGGGGTACCTTGAACATAACAGGAAATTTCAAATAACAGGAAACCAAGACCGGGCAAGGCGAGCGGCTCCACCCTGCCTGGGGCGAACCACCCCGGGCCTCAGTCTGCCCCCGGGGACCGCGATGAACGCCACGGGGGCCCCGACCGAGGCCCCCGAGTCCTGCCAGCTGCTGGCGGCCGTCGGGCACAGCCGGCTCATCGCCCTGCATTACAACCACTCTGGCCGGCTGGCGGGGCGGGGCGGGCCCGAGGAGGTCGGCCTGGGGGTGCTGCGCGGGCTCTTCGTGGCCGTGAGCTGCTTGGTGGTGCTGGAGAACCTGCTGGTGCTGGCGGCCATCGCCAGCCGCATGCGCTCCCGCCGCTGGGTCTATTACTGCCTGGTGAACATCACGCTCAGCGACCTGCTCACGGGCGCCGCGTACCTGGCCAACGTGCTGCTGTCCGGGGCGCACACCTTCCGCCTGGCGCCGGCCCAGTGGTTCCTGCGCGAGGGCCTGCTCTTCATGGCGCTGGCCGCCTCCACCTTCAGCTTGCTCTTCACGGCGGGCGAGCGCTTCGCCACCATGGTGCGGCCGGTGGCTGAGAACGGGGCCACCAAGAGGGGCCGCGTGTGCAGCTTCATCGGACTTTGCTGGCTGCTGGCAGCCCTGCTGGGCCTGCTGCCTCTGCTCGGATGGAACTGCGTCTGCGCCTTCCAGCGCTGCTCCAGCCTGCTCCCGCTCTACTCCAAGGGCTACATCCTCTTCTGCGTGGTGGTCTTCGCCTGCATCCTGGCCACCATCATGGTGCTCTACGGCGCCATCTTCCGAGTGGTGCGCTCCAACGGGCAGAAGGCCCTGTGCACCCCGGCCCGCCGCAAGGCTCAGCGGCTGCTCAAGACGGTGCTCATGATCCTGGTGGCCTTCGTGGTGTGCTGGGGCCCGCTCTTCGGCCTCCTGCTGGCCGACATCTTTGGCTCCAACGTCTGGGCTCAGGAGTACCTGCGGGGCATGGACTGGATCCTGGCGCTGGCCGTGCTCAACTCCGCGGTCAACCCGGTCATCTACTCCTTCCGCAGCCGGGAGGTGTGCCGGGCCGTGCTGGGCTTCCTCTGCTGTGCGTGTCTCCGGTTGGGACTCCGAGGGCCTGGGGACTGCCTGGCCCGGGCCGCCGAGGCCCAATCCGTCGCCTCCACCACCGACAGCTCGCTGAGGCCGAGGGACAGCTTTCGGGGCTCCCGCTCGCACAGCTTCCGGATGCGGGAGCCCTTGTCCAGTATCTCCAGCGTGCGGAGCGTCTGAGCCCACGGTTGGGGCAGTGGTCCAGCTGCCGGGTGCACGTCCGGGCGCGCAGGGATGCAGCAGCAGGCAGCCTGGATGGAGAGGAAGGAACAGGGCAGCCGGGGGCGTGCGTCCCAGGGCCCTGCGGTCCTCCCCGAAGCCTCCTGAGGCTGCTGACGCCCAGTGGATTTCCCACGGTCTCCGTGGAGCAGGAGGCAACAGGAGAAACAGAGAGCGCGCTGGAACGGGGATGAATGGGTTTGCTGTGTACGCCGCCCCCCTCCTGTGAGATTCTGAGGAAATCCCAGCCCCACACTGGGCCTCAGTGGGGCTCCCAGGCTGCCAGGGCTAGGCTGGGTAGGGGGGTGTCTGTGCCCTGGCAACGCGAGAGTTCAATGATGGGATGAGATGCTGCAGCCCCTTATTCACATGTGGCATCAGGGTGATGGGATGAGGGCGGTGGGTCTGCTGGAGCTGTGCCTGCAGCACAGGGAGGGCCATGACACCCGCCCCTTCCTGTTCACTTCCCCTTTCCCTGCCCTATCTCTCATCTTGGGTCCTGGGCGGCCTCCTTCCCCCACCTCTGGCCTCTGCATCTCTTGGGACTCGGTCTGGAGACCAGCAGAAGGGGAGCCGACTGGCCCTCCTGACCTCGGGGAAATCTCACCCACTTCTCCCTTTAGCACTAACTGCCTCTTCCTTCCCCGTCTGTAAAATGGGCCTATAGCAGACGGAACCCACCGCAGGAGGCGGTCGTTACTCGCTCAGTGTTTTTGCCATGGCACGTGGCATCAGTGTGTTGACAAAACATTCAGCGATGGTGGAAATGTTCTACATCTGTGCTGCCAATATGGGACCCCCATGTGGCTACTGAGCCCTCGATAAGTGGCCTGTGCGACTGAAGACTGAACTTGGAATTCCTTTGCATTTAAACAGTCCACAGGACTTGCGGCAATGGTATGGGACAGCGACACAGGGGTACACCCTCCGGAGGTAGCCACCTTTGGCTGGTGGAAAGTTCTCTCTCTCCATCTTCCTAGCCAAGACAGTGCCCGCAAGTCTTTCTGCCTCCGTCTTGCCAAGTTCTTGGGTCAGCATCCCGTCTGCCACTCTGGATGGGATAGCTCCGTTCTGAGCCTCCGTTTCTCCCCTGCAGGATGGGGGATGCGGCGATGGGAAACTGTTTACTGCGCTGTTTCAATAAAGCAGCCATTAGCCACACGTGGGTATGTAAATTAATTAAAATGAATTTTTAAAATTCAGTTTCTCGGTGCATTTCTCGGAGCTGCCGTATCAAAGTATCACAGACTGAGGGGCCTAAACAACAGGAATGCATTCTTTCATGACTTCCCTGGTGGTCCAGTGGTTAAGACTCCGCGCTTCCACTGCAGGGGGCACAAGTTTGATCCCTGGTCGGGGAACTAAGATCCTGCATGCTGAGCGGTGCGGTCAAAAAAAAAAAAGAAAAAAGAAAAGAAATTTATCCTCTCATGGTTCTGGAGGCTGGAAGTCTGAGATCAAGGTGCCAACAGGTTTGGTTTGTTCTGAGCCCTCTCTCCTCGATTCTGGGGATTTGCTGGCAATCTTTGGCATCCCTTGGTTTGTAGACTCCATCTTCACATGGGTTCTCCCTGCGTGCACGTCTGTGTGCAAATTTTCCCTTTTTATAAGGACACCAGTCCTAATCCAGGTGGATTAGGGCCACCCTATTCCAGTGTGACTCAGCTTAACTAATTACACCTATAACCATCCTATTTCCTAATAAGGTCCTATTCTGAGGTCCTGGGGGTTAGGATTTCAAGACATGAATTTTGGAGACACAATTCAAGCCATACCACTTGATCACACTAGCCACATTTCAAGTGCTTGATGGGACATGGGACTTGTGGCTACTGTTTTGGACAGCGTAGACACAGAGCATGTCCATCATCACAGAAGTTTCTGTTGGACAGGACTGGAAAACGTTCCAAGCATGTATAAGCTGGGATACTTCTTACATTTTCCTGATTCCTGGTCCATGTGTGTTTATTTGGGACAGTGGCAGGCAGGGTGAGGTCTCGGTGGAATTTGATGTGAGTGGAGCCTGGGCCTCCTTGAAGCTCTCAGCCTGCGTCCTGGGCCTGTGTGAGCGGGCCCTGTGGCCCCTCTGCCCTGTGGGGTGTCACACTTTGCTTTGACTGAGCTGCACTAGTTGCTGCTCCCTCCCATCTGGGGTCTTTGCACCTGCCTTTGTTGTCCCCAGTAGAGTGGCCTGCCTGGCACGTGCCCTGCCCATCCTTCAGGTCTCAGCTTTAGCATCACCTCCTCCAGGAAGTCTCCCTGATTTCTCCTCCTCAGCCCTCTTCTGGGCTCCCACACCTGCCTGTGCAACTCCATTATAGATCCAATCGCGCCTGGTTACACATCCACCTTCTCCCCTGGACTTTGAGCTCCATAAGAGTGGAGGTAGGCCTCCCTGGGGGCACAGTGGTTGAGAATCTGCCTGCTAATGCAGGGGACACGGGTTCGAGCCCTGGTCTGGGAAGATCCCACATGCCACGGAAAAACTAGGCCCGTGAGCCACAACTACTGAGCCTGCGTATCTGGAGCCTGTGCTCCGCAAAAAGAGAGGCCGCGATAGTGAAGAGGCCCGCGCACCGCGATTAAGAGTGGCCTCCGCTTGCTGCAACTAGGGAAAGCCCTCGCACAGAAACGAAGACCCAACACAGCCAAAAATAAATAAATAAATAAAAGATTACTATTAAAAAAAAAAAAAAAAGAGTGGAGGTAGTGACAGTGTTTGGGCCACAGCTATGTCCCCGGCACCCAGCACAGGACCCAGCAGATAGTAGGTGCTCCATGACCTAGAGTGTTGGGAGAACTAGTCCTAGCATCATGCCTTCCACTGAGCCTGGGAAACCTCTTCCCCTCCTTACTCCCCACCCCCACCTTCCTCCCTGACTACGATGAAACTGTCCCCATGAATCCTGGCTTCTGCTCTTAGGTGGCTCAGGTGTCTGTAACCCATTACCGTTCCCCAGCTCTGCCACTCACCATGGGCTTCAGTTTCCTCATCTGTAAAATGAGGATATTGATATCCCCTGCCCTCCTGGGATGTTGGTAAGGCAAGGAATATAAAGGCCCTCAAACTTATGTGTCTGATTTTGTAATAGGGAAGAACAAATCTGACTCCTTTTTAGACCTGTTCCTTTTACTTTAACCTTTGTGCCCTGTTGCCTGTGCTTAGTCATGGTGGCCTTGTACCTTTTGTACAAGAATGTTGCCTATGGCCTGAAATATACAGGTGAGCCTATTCTCAAGGCTCCGACATTTAAGAGTCCATTCACATAGAGGTAAAATGTTTCAGAATAGGGAATAACATTTGTTTTGTTGGAGGTTTACAGGAACATCCTGACCTGACCTGCACAGCTGCAAGAACAAAGGATTCCAACACCAAGAAGTTTGCAACAACTAACCACCTCCCTCTCTCATTTGCCTTTAAAAGTGCTTTGCTGAAACCCTTTGGGGAGTCGGGGTTTATGGGGCATGAGACACTGGTCTCCTTGCATGGCCCTGCAATAAACCTTTCTCTGCTCCAAACTCCAACTTTTGGTTTGTTTGTCCTCACTGTGCATTGGGCACACGAACTTGCGTTTGGCAACATTTTTAAATGCCTTATGTATCACTCAACGTTATCCTAGTCACCTTTGTACTAGCTCATTTAATCCTTGGAAAATCTCCAGGAGGCAGGTACCATCATTAACTCCATTTTATAGATGGAGAAACTAAGACCCAGAGAGGTTAGGTAGCTTATGCAAGGTCACACAACTGGGAAGAGGCAGAGCTGGGATTCAAACCCAGACAGGTGACTTTTTTTTTTTTTTCGGGATCTTAGTTCCCTGACCAGGGATCAAACCCACGCCCCCTGCAGTGGAAGCGTGGAGTCTTAACCCCTGGACTGCCAGGGAAGTCCCCACAGGTGACTTCTGGATCCCTGTCTGTTACTGCCTCTTTGATGAATGAATGAATAAATGAATGAAAGAATGAATACCAGTTCCTTCTCTCCTTGGAAAACTCGAATGAATGTTCCATTTCATTCTATGGGCTGCCCCAAGGTTTCATCTCCACAAAGCAGGATTAGTTGAACCTCCCCATTTTACAGACAGAAAAACCAAGGCTCAGGAGAGGAGGCGGAATGGGCAGCCCTAAGGTCCAAGCCTTGTTATCTGAGCCAAGTTCAGGGCTCTTTCTTGCTTTGTCTCTAGGTGAGTGTGCGTGTCTTGCCTGTTCATAGCCTGGCCTGGAAGAGTGGGGGTAGATGGAGAAGCAGGTAATAAACATTTGCTGATGAAGATCACGTGGGCCAGAATTTCTCAGTCTTTTCCCTGCCCTGCCAAGCCACTCCTGACTCCTCATGCCTAGGACCTGCCTGGGGATGGCTGGAAGCAAGGGACACAGCTGGAAGGAAGGGGCTGGTGTGTTGGGGTTTTCATGACTCATTCATTCATTCACTCAACAACTGTGTGTCAGGCTCTATTCTGGGCAATGGGGTTGCAGCTATAAACAACCTGGTACCTGCTCGCGGAAAGGTCGCAATTTGCTGGGTGTGACGAACATCAAACTAAGAAATGTCCAACATCATTTCAGTAAGGAACTAGCCATGCAGAAAGTGGGAGGGGGCCCGTGAGTGTTTTGCAGGAACAGCGGATGCAGCAGCTCTGAGGCTGCACGAGCTTTGTGCGTTCTCATAATACCAACACTTATTGAGTGCTTCATGTATGCCTCATCCTTTCCAAGTGCATTCACGTGGATTATCTTATTGAATCCTCACACACCCCTGGGGAGCCGGAGAATAGTGTTAGATTATTTATCATCATATTTGGCAGCTGAGGAAATGGAGGCTCAGAGAGGTGAAGCGACTTGCCCAAGGTCACACAGCTGGGAAGTGGAGGAGCTGGGACTTGAACCCATGCTGTTAATCAACACAACTGCCACCTTTCACTTGGGACAGAAGAGAGGCCCACTTCCCTAGGCAACGGTATCAGAACCTGGGGGCCAGGGCCATGTGCTCTGCACCCTCTGGCCTCAGTCTTCCCATCTGTACAAGGGAGTGTGAGTTACTGATGCCCCTTAAGGCCCCTGGCCCAGAGACAATTGGGTTCTCAGGGGGCCAGATTAGAAAATACGAACTTAAGACACCCAGTAAAATTTGAATTTCTGATGAACGAATAATTTTTTTTTACTGAGTATGTCCCAAATATAAATACGCCTAAGTATAAATGTATCACCAACCCCGGCACAACACCAAGCTGCAGACTACAAGTCCCAATATCCATTGCGACATCCCTTTAGGAACCTTCTGTCATGATTTCTTGATTCTTCTTTCATTCTTTTATCCAAAAATTATATAAACCACCCACTGTGTGCCAGGCCTTGTGTTAAGTTCTGAGGAATACATCAGTGCAAAAAACAGACACAAGTCTTTGCCCTCATGGTGTTAACATCTATATTTCTTGGGAGTTTTAAGTGATTTTTCCCGGACTTCTGCCAGGAAGACTTCAGCTCCCATGACCCCTTGTGCTTGTTCAATGAGACTACAATTCCCAGGAGACCTAGCGCATCAGGCCGGCCCCTCTCTTCCTTATTCCCAACTTTCCTCCGGGTCGCAAGGTCACGTCTTGCACACCCCCCTGCATCCCTCCACCTTCTACCACAGCAAAGACAGGGTCTCAATAAGTTCCGCCGATTATAGTTTTTTTTTTTTAAGTCTCCGTATTTTCTGACTTGGGGTTTATGTGAAACCTTACTCAAACGGTCCACCACAGCTTCCTCTTTCGGGGAGTAACAGAATGGGCCTACAACTCCCAGGTGGCTCCGCGCGCGCCGGGAGGACTACAACTCCCAGCAGGCAGCGCGGCGGGCGGGCGGCCCTCGGCGGTGCCCGCAGGACCCCGGAGCGGGCGCGGGCTGCCCGGCGCAGCGCCCGCAGGACCCCGGCACCTACCCATGCCTAGGTGAGTTCGCGTGAGCCGCCGCCGCCGCCGTCCCGTCCCCGCCGCCGCCCCGCGCGGCCCCGCCGCAGGCCAGGATGCTGGAGGAAGCAGGAGAGGTGCTGGAGAACATGCTGAAGGCGTCGTGCCTGCCGCTCGGCTTCATCGTCTTCCTGCCCGCCGTGCTGCTGCTCGTGGCGCCGCCGCTGCCCGCCGCCGACGCGGCTCACGAGTTCACCGTGTATCGCATGCAGCAGTACGACCTGCAGGGACAGCCCTACGGTGCGTGGACCCGGGCCCCTGGCCTCCCCCCGGGGCCGGGCTTTCCCCATGGGCTCCTGACCTCCCCCAGCTTTGCCTCCCCGCACCTGACCTCCCGCTCAGCCTTTCTCCTCCCCGAGGCTCCGGCCTATGCCGGCCAGGATGCCCTCTCCTTCGGTTCGGTCTCTGCTCCCCGGGCCCCAGGACCTGCCTCTCCCACCTGTCCAGCAGGAGTCCAGCCCGCAGACCTCACTTGGGCCGCCAGACACTTACCCAGATCCCAGGCAAGTCCGAGCTTGGATACCTGGACCGACGCTAGGCCCCCAGCTCTCTCTGCCCCAGGGACCCGCCCCGCTGGCTGCCACAGCACCCCGGCCCCGTCCCCGACAAGGGCTACATACTCCAGCACGCAGAGCTCTCTCCCACCTTCAGGCCAAGCTGCCCCTGCTCCTTTTCTCCTGGGTCCTCTCTGATTCCCAGCTGGAACAGAGCCCCAACCTTGGGTCTTCTTCACTTGGAGTGGAGCCTCTCAGCGCGGTTCTTCCAGGCCGAGCTGGCCACCCTTTCACAGTCCCTGGCACCCCAGTGTGTTTTGTCCAGTGTCTACATTCTGACACCTTTCAGGGCTCAAGAAGCTCTGATCGCTGACCCCAGCCTGGCCCCGTGTCAAGGCCCATCTCTCCCCAGGCTCTGCTCCCTGGTCCCAACTCATGAGCCAGGTTCCTCAGAATTCCTTAGCTAATCCTTCAGTCCCCTGCCTTTGGGCTCCTGAAATCCCTTGGACCCCATTTCTTGCTCCCCGCTTTGGTGCATACCCACCCCTCGGCTTCCTGGAACACCACCAGCCCACCCTGGCTCCTTCTATCCACGATTTCAGGCCCCCACGGCTGGATCCTGTCCAGCTCCTGTTCCCCGGCCCTGCTCCCTCATCTGTCAAAGTTCTGACCCCAGTGCTCAAGTCATTCTGAATTTCTCTCTTTTTCCCCAGCCTTGCTGTATCTGGTGTTCCAGAACCTCCTGGTCTCTGGTTTCTCTTCCAGCTTGGTGCCTTAGGCCCCCACAAGTCAAGGCCCGCCCTCCCCAGTTCCCCTGGTCCCCTCCTCTCTGAGCTCTGGTTCTCTTGGACTAGCCTCTCTTGTTGGAACATCAGGCCTAGCCTGAGCCCCCTGGATCCCCTGCCACTGCCAGGCCCCTGGGGAGCCCCAGTGTCTGGAGATTCCCCTCAGATCCCTCATCACCCCAGAGTTATGTTGTTTCTGTTTAGTGCAGTGGTTGTCAACCCACTCAGTGGTTGTCGCTGAGTGATGACTTTGGGTTGTCGTGACTGGGGGTGCTCCTGGCATCGAGGGGGTAGGGCCAGGGGTGCTGCTCCACACCCCACAGTGCCTGGGATGGCCTCTCCCAGAGAATGATCTGGGCCAGATTGTCAGCAGTGCTGAGGGGGAGAACTTGGGGTTACAGTGATGTCTCTAGACCCCAGGCTCTCGACCGGTGGGGAGGAAGGCCAGGAGCCCCTAATGAGTGGGCAGTTTGTATGCGTTGTTGACATCCCCCTGGGGAGAGGGTTTCAGCCGGTGCTGTCACAGGTGGTCTTTTGAGATGTGGCGCATGCAATGGAAGAAGGGGATCTTTAGCATCTCTTGGTGGTTAACTGTAACAAGCTTGAATAGCTACGTGTGACTAGCGGCTGCCGTCCTGGTCTAGAGGATCCTGCAGTCCAGCAGCAGGCCTGGATCCTAGAACTCTCCAGGTCAACCCGCCAGACCTTCCCTCACCCAGTCACTCCGCCGTCCCCTCTCGCACTGCACTCGGAGCCTTGCCGGGAGCTCTCCCAGCACACCCAGCTCCGCTCCGGGACCCTTGGGCGGCTGTAATCCAGCAGCCTGGCTGCCCCGGATTCCCCCACCGCCTGCTCAGCGCTGGCCTGCTTGCGGGTGTGGCCCCCTCTCCCTGCCCCAGACAGGTGCCGCAGACCCGCTCCCTGACCGCATCATTCTCCTCGCAGGTCCTCGGGAACCTTCTCTCCTTTCTCCCTGCCCTCCTTCCCTCTTCCCCTCCTTTACCTGAGTTCTTCGCCCCTGTTCCTGGATTCCTTCCCGTTCTTTTTTCTGACCCAGTGTCTCCCCCCACCCCACAGGCCCTCCTTTCCGGCCCCCATCTTTGTTGCTCATGGTGAGAAACCTGGATGCCGAGTGGGCTCGGGGGTGAGCGGAGGGGCCTGGCAGGGCGCCCACCCGTCTCAGCTCGCACGTCTACACCTCCACCCAGATCACACCAGGCAGCGTCCCCCATTGGCAGGGATGTGAGGTCCCCACCGCTGCCTGGGGAGATGCTGGCGGGATAGTCCGGGAAGGCCCGGTGGTGCAGAGGGAGTCCCGGCTCCTCCCCGGTCGTGGAGCCTCTGAGGGCTGGTCTGCTGGGTCACTGCTGATTGCAGCATCCCCGGCATCACGCACGCCCTCGGCTCCCGCCTCCTGGCGTAACCCTTGCTCTGGGCCTCCTTTCCCAACTTCCTGTTCGCTCCTGTTGAGAAACAGGCGGGCAGGGTGCCGGGAAGGGGAGGCGTGTGCTCTTTGAGCTGGGGTGTGACCCCCACCCCCCACCCCCCGAATGGACTCCGGCCTTTCTGGGCTGGGCCGCTCACGCCCATCCCACTTGGTCCCCACAGAAACAGCCCTGGGAGGTTGGGATGTGGGCACCCACACCGGGCACGGGGATGGGCTCTCCGCCCCTTGCTGGTCGGTGGCTTCGCGCTGCAAAGGACCAGTGCAACCCGCAAGGAGAGAGGACTGGCCCTGGGCCCTCGGTAGAGAAGCTTGTGACCTCTGTCCAGGTCTGGTCCCATTGTGGGAACCGGCGACTTCCGTCCAGGTGTCCACCGCCCGCCCAGACGCAGGGGTGACCGAGGCTGCGCTGGCTTCAGCCTCATGCCAGCAAAGACGGTCTCCGCTCTTGGGGCGCTCAGCCTCTGGGGGCGGTTGGGGGGCTGGCGTCCACCTGGTTCTGCTCTCACCCCCCCCTTCCCATCTCTGGGTCTTTGTAGGCTCCACCCCGAGGTGACAGGTGACATCCGAGCCGCCCCTGGGAAGCTGCGGCTGGGACACGGGGGAGGGGCCTGTCCGGCATTCCCAGAGCTTCAGGGGCCCCTGAAGGTCTTTGCCGCCCTCCCCGCCAGGCCCTCCCGGGCTCCCACGTTGCCCTAAAGCAGAGGAAAGGCCCTGGGGCGGGGGAGAGGCACACAGCCCCCAGCCTGGGGCGCATGGCCCAGCTTCGCTCCTTGGTCACAGACCCCTGCCCCTGAGACAGCCCTGCCCTTTCCCACCTGGGGCGCTGTCCCTTCTGTGTTCTGCTGGGCCCCTCTGACGGACCAGCCCTCAAGATGGGCTGTAGGAAGCGACCCTTCTCCCGATGGCACGTCCTTGGAAAGCAGAGGTGGGGACCTCGCTCCTGGCCCTGAGCCTGAGGTCGTCTGGGCCTGGTGCATCCCTGAGGACACAGGTGTCGCCTTGCCCGGCAGCCTCGACCTCCAGGCAGCACACTCTGGCTCCCTGGGGGAAGCAGACCTGTTTCTCTGCATTGTTATTCTGACACTCACTGTGTGGGTCTCCAACTGGAGGCCCTAAGGGCCATATCTGGCCCCCATGTGCAGTAGGGTTTGTTTGTCTTTGTGCATCCTGGGTCAGCCTGGGACCTGTGAGACATTTTGGACCCGCCGTGTGCCTTTGTCACCTGGGTGATCTGACCTAAGAATCTGGATTTCTGGCAGCATCCCGCTGAGTGCTGGTGGCCCTGGCAGCTGGGGGCCTGCCTGAGCCCCCTTTCCCATCAGTGCAGGGATGGCCCTGAGGGCCCGCCGCTGCATACTGTGCACCCGTGGGTGCTGGCGCCCCCTCCTCGTTGCGCTGAAACGTCCACGCAGCTTCTCGCCGCCTTTCTCCAGTAGAGCTCTGAGGACAGCAGTGCTGTGTCTGAGGGGACCTGCTGGCCTTAGAAACGCGCTCTGTGCAATCCTGGCTGCAGCCTACTTCTCAGGCGGGGAGGGGTCAGCTGCCTGGAAAAGCTTGTGAGCGGGGAGGGGGCCAAGCCGGAAGCAGCCTCTCCCTCCCTCCCTGATTCTCTGGCCCTTTCTTGAGCTCCCAGAGATGAGAAACCCGGGTGGTCCTGCCCCCAGGGCACACCAGGCCATGTCTGGCATCATCTGTGGTTACCATGACTAGGGGGCTCCTGGCATCGAGGGGGCGGGGCCAGGGAGGCTGCTCCACACCCCACAGCGCCCAGGACGGCCCAGGGGGAACAGTGCAGCCCTGACTGGAAGAAGATGGACAGACCCTGGTGTTTTCCTTCCTGAGGGGCTTCAGGGAGACTGGGCGTTGGTTCGTTCCATGTCCTGAGCCTGCTGGGCTGGGAGTCGCCAGGCGATGCTGGGTTTGCAGTGTGGTGAACGAGGTCTCTACCCCTGGAACCCCCAGGCT
Organism: Balaenoptera musculus; assembly: GCF_009873245.2. Lineage (NCBI taxonomy): Eukaryota > Metazoa > Chordata > Mammalia > Artiodactyla > Balaenopteridae > Balaenoptera > Balaenoptera musculus. The sequence goes on from NC_045787.1 coordinate 168,909,011, forward strand.
AGTTAGGGGAGTAGATAGCGAGGGCCCCGGGGACATGGACAAGGCCGTGTTAGAGCTGTGAGGGGAGGGGGCCCTGGCCTGGGGAGGGCGGGACGGGGGCCACTGGTCAGGTTAGCCAGGGCAGGGTTTGGGTTTTCCTCGGGTCATTGGGAACTGTGGGGGGCAGTCCTGTAGGAGTCCTGGGGGCTCCCTCTGCTGGGGACTAGACCCTGGAGTGGGTGCTGGGCTCTGTGCTGGGGGTCTCCTGACACCCTGGGCAGGGCGTGAGGCACCTGTGGGGCCCTGCGTCCCAGGAGTCATGGGGAACCCGGGGAGGAGGGCTGGGGGAGCAGGACCGACTGGGTTCCAATCCCGGTGCTCCTGCTGACGGTCCCGCCTTCCGGGTGGGTGGCGTGGGGGGCTGCTGGCTGCCTCTGTGGGCCGGGGTGAGGGCACCCGCCCCTGAGCTGCCGCAGGGACATGGGGCGGGGGGCACGGCACCCAGCCTGGCAGGAAGCCCGCACATCCTCGCAGGGCGGCTGGGTGGGCAGGGACCACGTCACTCTCTGAGGGATGACTGTGGCCGTGGTGCAGTGGCGGAGGGAGGGTGCCAGAGCAGGGACAGTGGGTCCAGCCCTGGTTTAGGAATGGAGGGGTAGGGGGGTTGGTTCAAGGAGAAGGGTCTTAGTTTTCGGTGAGTTCTCGGAAGGCCCCTCGAGACCAGGGTTGGGGTGGGCGCGGCTCCGGTGGGTGGGCGGCTAGCTGAGGGACCCCTCCCTGCAGGCACGCGGAACGCGGTGCTGAACACGGAGGCGCGCACCATTGACGCGGACGTGCTGAGCCGGCGCTGCGTGCTCATGCGGCTGCTGGACTTCTCGTACGAGCGCTACCAGCGCGCCCTACGCCAGTCGGCCGGTGCCGTGGTCATCATCCTGCCGCGGGCCATGGCCGCGGTGCCGCAGGACGTCATCCGGGTGAGGCCCGCCCCGCCCCACCCCACCGGCTCCGGCTCCGGCTCCATCCCGTCCAGTCCCCGGTGCCCGCCCTCTAGGGGCAGCCCCGGGCCCCCCTGCCCGAAGCCGCGTGAACGTTTGTCTGTCCCGCAGCAATTCATGGAGATCGAGCCCGAGATGCTGGCCATGGAGACCATCGTGCCTGTGTACTTCGCCGTGGAGGACGACGCCCTGCTGTCCATCTACGAGCAGACGCAGGCTGCGTCCGCCTCCCAGGGCTCCGCCTCTGCCGCTGAAGGTGGGCTCGGGGCGGGGGGCGTGCGGAGAGGGGCCCCGCTGTGCAGTTTCCAGGACCCCCTCTCCCGGGCTGGGGGATGCTGCGGTGAGCTTGGCAGCCGGCAGCTCTGCCGTTTGACCGGTCCGGGGGCCATGGGGGAGAGTGAGCTAGCAAAAGTGGTCAAAGAATTGAGCCAAAAGGATCCAATCGCAGGTGTAGGAAAAGGAAGCTGGTCCTCGGAGCCAACGAGAGTGGGCAAGGCAGGCAGGTTTGTCCACACAGTGGACTCACCCAGCTCCTTGGGGAAACAGTTTGTGGGTATGTGTTTAAGCTGTAAAGGAAGGGTCATTCCTCCTGGCCAGATTATTAGCTGCGTGGATGCTAGACTGGGGGATGGCAGACTGTGGCCCTCGGCCGCCTGTTTGTGTAAATAAAGTTTTATCGGCACACAGCCAGTGTTACACACGGCTTATGGTGGCTTTCACACTACAGTAGGAGAGTTCAGTGGCTGTGACAGACTGGCCCACAGAGCTAAAAATTTCGACTCTCTAGCACTTTACAGAGAAAGTTTGCTAAACCCTGGTCTGAATTAAAGTCTGGACAGTGGCCGTCTGCATTGTGGCAGCACAAGAGTGAGTGTTTGGAAAGATCTTAATTTCTAGTTAGAGCGGAAGGGAGGGGGAGGAGTCAGCTACTTGGTGGAATATTACGCAGCCGTTAAGAAATGGCATCGGGTGTGAGAAAGTGCTTATTTTACGTTGGTCAGTGGAAAAACCAGAATATAAGATCATAGATCAGGATCACAACACTTTCTTAGGCGTAGCTTGTTTGTTTTGGAATAACACTGGGGTTCGGAAGAAGTTGCGGACATACTACGGTTCCTGAGAGGCACCCTCCCAGCTCCCCCAGTGATGACACCTCCCATGGCCATCACGATTGGGGTTTGTGTCATTGTCATTGTTGTTTTTCGGCCGCACCGCACGGCTTGCAGGATCTTACTTCCCCGACCAGGGATTGAACCCGGGCCCTCGGCAGTGAAAGCACAGAGTCCTAACCACTGGACCGCCAGGGAGTTCCCACGGTTGTGTATTTAAATGTGTAAAGAACGGAAGGGCTTGAGACAGGGTGAGCTCACGGGCGTTTTAGGGCAGCCGCTGCCCCCAGGTGAAAAAGTGGCAGGCGCAGTGGACCACTGGCTTGCATGGAGCAAGGTGGGCACCACCTCACCTCGGCTCAGGAGAGAGTGGAACTTTCCTTTCTATGAAAGTTTGAGTTCTCACGCCATCTTTGCTTTCGGGGCTGGGCTGGAGGATTGTGGGCCATCTGATGGGAAACTCCTGTTTTGGGGTCACTGCTGAAGTGATCCTTGGGGAGCTGGGTCGGAGGTTGTGCACGCGCCTTCGTGATTTAGGAACGGTCCCTGACGGTCCCGCAGAGCGAGGGCGCACGCGCCCTCCTCACCGACCTGAGTGGTGTCCGGGTGACTGTTTCACCGGCTCTTATACTGGACACCTAGGCTCTTGCCCGTGTCCAGTTACCGCATTGTGTTCTAGTCTGTGTGGTCAGTTCTGCTTTTGCTCAGACTGAACCCCTGGAGTCTGGGGTGCTGGGGTGGTGAGCGTGCCGGCTCTGGTCCGGGAACCCCCAGGCCGCGGCACGGCAGCCCCCGGGCTCAGGCTGGTCCTCCCCGCCCCCGTCCTCAGTGCTGCTCCACACCGCCACCGCCAACGGCTTCCAGATGGTCACCAGCGGGGTCCAGAGCAAGGCCGTGAGCGACTGGCTCATCACCAGCGTGGAGGTGAGTGCCCGGCGTGCCTCACTGCCCGTGCCCACTAGAGGGAGCCTCTGACTGGGAAATCGGGTCAGATGGCCGCCCGCCCGCCCGCCCTATGGAGAGATGGGCCTCCAGCCACACACCCTGCCTCGCCTCCTCCTCCCCCCACCCCTGCCCCACCGAGAGCCCCCTCCCCGAGTGGCCGGCCCTTCCCCTAACAGTAACATCACGGGGGCTCAGCTGAGCTGGTGGAGAGCAGAGCTCTGGGCAGCAATTAAAGCCTAATCTCCCACCGGGAGGGCGGGTGTATGCAGGCATCCAGGCCAGAGCAAGGTCCAAGTTCTCCCCCTCGCAGTCTCCCCACCCGGGTCAGCTCCACGGGCCGCCCGTGGGGTTGTCTCGCTGCACCCGTCCCACCCCCCCCGAAAAAAGCCTCCGGTGGTTTTGTTCCCCTTCCCCCACGAGGAGGCCGCAGCTGAGGCCTTGCAGAGCTGCCCTCTGTCCAGAGAGTAAGGGGCGTGGGGCCTCAGCACATGCTGCCCCCGGCTCGGACCGCCTGCGGGCCCTGCTCCCGACAGGATGTCTTTGCCGTCTGTTCCCTGCTGGACTTGACCGGGGGCTGGTTTACGCAGGAGGACCTCGGCCAGGGCGCTGGACCCCGACCCCCTGAGCTCTTCCTGTGCTGTCAGGACCTTGCCGTGCCTGCCGTCAGCGGGGCTCGGCCTTTGAAGGGTGGGCCTGGTTTCCCGGTGGCCAGGTCTGGCCACCCCCTGTGTCCACAGTGTAGCCGGCAAAGCCGAGAACACTGCCGCCGGGTGGGAGGCGGCCACTGCCTCAGGCCGGCTGGCCCTTCACACCTGTGTCTCTGCAGGGGCGGCTGACCGGGCTGGGCGGAGAGGACCTGCCCACCATCGTCATCGTGGCCCACTACGACGCCTTCGGGGTGGCCCCGGTACGTCCGTGCCCTCAGGGCCCCGTGAACACCCTGCGGGACGGGTGTCATCGTGAAGCTTCACTCCCCCAAACGAGACGTGACAGCAGAGGGAGGGGCGGTCCCCGGGGAGGCCCATGAGACCCAGCCAGGGATTCTCACTTGGGGCTGGTCACGCAGGCACCTCTGCCCGGCACGGCCGAGACCCCAGACCCAGGAGGAGAGCAGGTGCCCGTGCAGACCCTGTGTCTGCACAGACAGTGTCAGGACAGGGGGCCCCCGAAGTTCGGTTCCCGGCGCCCCCGAGGGCTGGCGTGGCCAGCGTCCCTCCAGGCTGCAGGCCACCCGGGGCTGTGCCCTCAGAGCCCCCGGCACGGTGGGGTGGGAGGTTCCTGCTGGAGAACCAACAGCCAGCTGAACCAGACAGTGTGGGTGCTGGGAGGGCCTGCATCCGGGCGTGCGCCCCTGACCGCGCCTTGCGGGGCACCCCACCTGGGAGGCCAAGGCTGTCCTTGAGGACGCCGGGGCCCAGAGGCCGGCCCTGGACAGTCAGCTCAGAGCCACGTTCTCACCCTTTTCATCATCCACCCCCACAGAGCCTTTTTAGACACCTGTGTCCTCATCTTCCCTTTCCTGTGAAATTTTCTTAGATATTTGAGATGTGATTCCCATAACATAAAATCCATCCTTTTAAAGCACGCAATTCAGAGGTTTTTAGTGAATTCACAAAATTGTGTAGACATCACCACTCTCTGCTTTCAGAGCGTTCCATCCCCCCAAAAGAAGCCCCCTCCCTATGAAGTCACCCCACCCCTCCCCCAGCCCCCGACAGCCAGGAACCCACTCTCCGTGTCTGTGGATCGGCCTGTCCTGGATGTTTCCCCTCAGTGGGGTCACACCCTGTGTGTCCTTGTGTCTGGCTTCCCTCACTGAGCACTCCGTCGCCCCCTCCCTGTGAACTTGAACAACATCGCACACCGTGTGTCAGTTGGTGAGCTGTGACTGTGGGAGGGTCCCAAGCCATGCAAACAACCCAGTTTTTTTCTCTCCAAGAACCAGTCGTTCCCCGTAGGGAATGTCGCCTTAGAGCGCAGGACCCAGACACGTGGGGGCAGTTCACAGCGCAGGGGGGCAGAAGGCCGGAGGTCCAGCTGGAGGGAACTCCCAGGGCGGATGCCCAGGCCGGACGGAGGCTGCGCACGGGGCTTCCCGCGTGCGTGGAGGCCGGGCGGCGCCCAGGGGCCGTCGGTCTTGGGTTTGGGCCGCGCAGGGTGGGTGAGCCCAGCTGCACTGGAGATGTGGACCGGGGGCGAGATTCGGGGGGGGGGGGGGGGGTGCGAGGCGCCGCACGTGGACGTGGGGTGACCTCGGCCTCCTCTCTGCACACTCGCAGTGGCTGTCGCACGGCGCGGACTCCAATGGGAGTGGCATCTCCGTGCTTCTGGAGCTCACCCGTCTCTTCTCCAGGCTCTATACCTACAAGCGCACCCACGCCGCGTAAGTGATGGGGGCAGGGCGGTTCCGACCCCGGAATCGCAGTGTCGGGTCGTGGAGCCCAGCTCCTCCCGGGTGCACCCCCGGGAATCCCCCCCAGGAGGCCGGGCTGCCCTCGCTCCCAGAAGAGCCGGGGATGCTCCAACGGCAAGAAGCAGAAATACCTGCGAGCCGGTTGCTCAGGCTGGCGTCTCCCCATCGTGGCCCTGGGCACAGCTGGTCACCGGTGTGGGCGCTCGTCTCTACACCGCGCTGCCCTGGGACGGCAGGGGCCCAGTGACGAGCGAGTCTCCCTGAGCTGCCGGGCCCGGCCCCATGCACACAGGTGCCCTGAGCGGCAGGGGTGCTCACGTTCCAGGCGGGGAGGGGAGGTTGAGATCAGGGTGTCAGCAGGGCCACGCCTCCTCCTGAAACCCCAGGGGAGGGTCCTTCCCGTCGCTGCCGGGTTCCAGCAGTGATGGATTCCTCGGTCCCAGCGTCACGTGGCCTCCTCTTCCTCCGGGTGTCTCTCCTCTCCTATAAGGACCGCCGTGGCCACGGCGGGATGGATGGGGCTGGGGGGGCGGGCGCGGGGACATGGTCCTTCACGACACCCCTGGCTTCAGTCCTGCTCGAGGGGCGGGGTGCTGAATCACCTGTCACTTTTTATTTCCCGATTGGTCCACCCGGTCTCTCCTGGTTTCGAGAGTTCAGTGAGGCCCCTGAAGCCATGCTTCTCACCAGAGAGGCAGCCAGAGCTGTGCTTCTCACCTGGAGCCCCGGGGGGACACTGGGCCATGTCTGGGGACATCTGTGATCATCATGACTCGGGGGCTCCTGGCACCCATTGGGCGGGGGCCAGGGATGTTGCTGCACACCCCGCAGCACCCAGGACTCCCCAATGTCAGCAGTGCCAGGATAGGGAGGCCCAACCCTGAAGGCTGGTTGGATTTCGTACTTGGGGGGAGACCACCTCCTCCTTGTCAGGGACCTGGACTCCCACGTGTCAACGCTGGCGCCCCACTGCTTCCCGCCAGGTACAACCTCCTGTTCTTTGCTTCTGGAGGAGGAAAGTTCAACTACCAGGGCACCAAGCGCTGGTTAGAAGACAATCTGGACCACACAGGTGAGCGGCCCCAGTGGCCAGGGTGGGGTCCGGGCCCCCGGTACTGCCCCCCACCTCCACCCACCAGCCCTCACTGCACTCAGATTCCAGCCTGCTCCAGGACAACGTGGCCTTCGTCCTCTGCCTGGACACCCTGGGCCGGGGGGACAGCCTGCACCTGCACGTGTCCAAGCCGCCCAGGGAGGGGACGCTACAGCACTCCTTCCTGCGGGAGCTCGAGACGGTAGGCGCCCCGCCGGAGGCCAGGCTGGGACATGGGATCTTTGCGCACCCTGGGGCCTCGGGTGAGCCTCAGGTGGGTTTTCTGGGGGGGGGGGGGCAGGTGGGCTTCTCCCTGGGTTCCAGAAGCAGGAGGTTCGGGGAGGGACTTGGGACCCGCCGGACGCGAGGGGCCACCTCCACAGAGACAGGCAGGGCTGGGGCGCGGCCTGCGGGCGCCGGGCAGAGCCTGAGAGTGCCCCTTGCAGGTGGCCGCCCACCAGTTCCCCGAGGTGCGGTTCTCCATGGTGCACAAGAAGATCAACCTGGCGGAGGACATCCTGGCCTGGGAGCATGAGCGCTTCGCCATCCGCCGGCTGCCTGCCTTCACCCTGTCCCATCTGGAGAGCCACCGCGATGGCCAGCGCAGCAGCATCATGGACGTGCGGTGAGCACCGCCGTCGGAGCAGGCGTGGGCCGGGGCATCAGCCGGTCCTTGGGCATCCGGCAGGCTTCCTGGAGGAGGTGGCACTAGAACTGATGGGCGTGAGCCAGGAGAAGGGTGTGGCTCGGTGGAGGGAAGACTTGGGGGGACGCGGGGGACCTCCCGGGGCAGCCCCCCACCCCACGCCGACGCCCACTCGGGTCGGGATGTGTTGCCTCTGAGGCTCCTCTTCTACGGTCCTGTGTTGCTGGCAGCCCTTGGTGTCCCTGGGCTTGTGGCCGTGCCACCGTCCCCGCCTCTGTGGTCACGTGGCCTCTCTCTCGTGCCTGTGTCCAAATTCCCGTCCTTATAGGGACACCAGCCGTGGGACTTCAGACCCCCCTACTCCAGTGTGATCACATTTTAGCTAATAACGTCTGCGGAGACCCTACTTCCAAATTGGGTCCCGTTCCCAGGTTCCGGGTGGGCGTGAATTTGGGGGACACTGTTGCCCCCACTACAGGGCATTACAGCAACTCCACCCTCAGCAGCCCATGGAGGCGGGTGTCCTGACCTCCCCCAAGGTCCAGAGGAGGAGACAGGCCCGGGGCCGCCAGTCACTAAGGCAGACGCGCGTCCATAGGGCGCAGGCTTGGCCCGGGCACCCAGGGTGCAGGGCAGCCCCGTCGGGGGCGGGCCCGGCCCAGAGAGGAGCCCGCGGTGCGGGGGGCGCCCGTCTGCTGGGAGGGCCGTCGCTCTGCTTGTCTTTATCGTTACCAGGTATATGCTCGCTCTTGGTTTTTGGCGATTGTGAACGATGCCAATTCCTGATATATGTGTTTTTAAAACCTGCCCTCGAAGGTCCCGGGTTGACTCTAAAACCCTGACCCGAAACACGAGGCTCATCGCCGAGGCCCTGACCCGTGTCATCTACAACCTGACGGAGAAGGTGAGCCCCCGCCCGCCCGCCCGTGAGCCCCCCGCCCGCCCAGCCGCTGGCGGGTCTGGACTCAGCCCCATGCTCTCCTCTCTCCGCAGGGGACGCCCCCGGACATGCCAGTCTTCACGGAGCAGATGGTAATGGGCGGGCGGGCGGGCAGGGGGGCCGGTGGGGCGGGGGCAGGGGTCCCGTGACCACGGCCGCTTCCCCGCAGCAGATCCAGCAGGAGCAGCTGGACTCGGTGATGGACTGGCTGACCACCCAGCCGCGGGCCGCGCAGCTGGTGGGCAAGGACGGCCCGCTCCTCAGCACGCTGGAGCGCTACCTCAGCCACTACCTGAAGGAGGTCAGGCCGCACCACGTGAAGGCCGACAAGCGGTGAGGCCGGGCGCCGCCCCGCCAGCCAGCGGGTGGGCTCTTCTAGGGCCTTCCTCCCCTCAGGGCCAGATGGGGCAGACAGAAACACTGGACGAAAAATAAACACGATAAGTGAGAAGTGCAGGTGCCCCGTTAAACGAGTTCCAGGTGAACCGCAAATTGTCTCGGTGTAAATATAGCCCACGCCGTGTCTGGGACATACTTACACTGAAAGCCCATTTCTTCTTATTTGCAGTCCTCGTAGAACTGAAGCCCTGTGTTTTATCTGGCAGCCCTATACCCCCAGCTACCCTTCGTGGACCTTTTGTGTTCTGGGCCTCGGGTGACTCCTACCCCAGGTCCCCTCCTGCCCTCGGGATGCTCTTCCCCACTGCAGGCCTCCTGAGTTCTGTCTTCTTTCTGTTCAGTGCTCCCATGCTCCCTGGTTGGGCTGAGCAGGGACCGAGGAGGGGTGTCTGGGGGATCCACAGGCAGGAGACACCCCCCGGAAAGCTTGGTGCCCCTCACTGGCTCTCCACCTTCCTCCCAACTCATGGCGCTCCAGGGAGAGCAAGCTCTTGAACAGAAGAAGAAACTGAGGCTCAGAGTGGACCCACAGCTGTGGAGCTGGGGGCCTCCAATTCCTAGGCTGTGGTCGTTCTCCCTCTATAGAAACGCTTCCCAGACCAGATAATTTCCAGTTACCACACTTCGTTTTAGAGAGTACACCCCAGAAAGCAACAGGAAAGACATTAGTTGAGAATAAAGGACGGTCCTTCCCCAGGAGGGGCAATGGCAGCCTTGTGCAGGCACACACCTGGGGTGCCCCCTTCCTGCGCCACGTTCCTAGGCTGGTGGGACCTCCGGTGGCCCTGCTATCAGGGTGAGCCTGCTGAGAAAGCGCTCTCTCACCAGGGACCCTGAGTTTGTCTTCTACGACCAGCTGAAGCAGGTGATGAACGCCTACAGGTGAGCGCCCTGGGTCACCGTCCAGGGGACTGGGTCCTCGGGACAGCTGGGAGCAGCCCGCTGACCCACCCCGCCACCCCCTCCCCTCCCCAGGGTCAAGCCGGCCATCTTCGACCTGCTTCTGGCCGTCTGCATCGGCGCCTACCTCGGGATGGCCTACACGGCGGTCCAGGTGAGCAGGGGACTGGGGGAGGTGAGGCCTCTCAGGAGACCCCTTGGGCGGCCCGAGGGCCTTCGTGCTGGCGGGGTCGCCCGACCTCACTGGAGCCCTCCCGCTGCCCCCAGCACTTCGACCTCCTGTACAAAACAGTTCAGAGACTGCTGAAGGCCAAGACGCAGTGACACGGCCGCTCCGCGCCGGCGGGAGGGCAGGGCCTTGCCCCTCGGCGGCTGTAACCCTGAATTACAGAACTTTTCTGTGTTGCTCTTGAGGATTTGGGGGCTTCTTTCTCTTGTTGATCCTTGGAGCTCCCTCGGAGGAGCGCTGGTGGAGGTCTGGTCTGGGGCCTGGCCGCGGACTCTGGGACAGAAGTGTGGATGAGCCCCCGCCCTGGAGTCGGCTCCGTGGCCCTCAGGGCGCGTAAGCCACGCCAGGAAAGAGGAACTGCGCCCAGCTCAGCCTCGCCCTCACCCCCGCCCGTGATGCTGGCCCGTGATGCTGACCGTGGACCTGGCGGTCGCAGGCCAACAGGGTCAGGGCCAGGCCACCCCCGTGCTGGCTCTGCGTCTGACCTCGAGGCTATCCCCACCCCCTCCGTCGACCCGGGTACTCCCTTCCCTCCCGTCTGGAGAGGGTGGCGCCGCCTCTGGGTCTCCGGGTTCTGGCCGCCCCCTCGCAGCCTTGTGCCCTCACCCAGCCGGCCCTGGGACGCGACTCCCCTGAGCCCGCTTGGGCGGCTGGCGCCTTGAACACCTGGCAGCCTCCCCAGGGGCCCTTGTGCTGCTCACCCTGCTTCGCACTGCCTCTGCCCCTCCTGTCCCCGCCCCGGACTCTCGGGGCTCTGCGCTCAGCCTGTCCCCCTGCGGAGCCCCCAGGGCGGGGGGCGGCCCCTTTGCTCATTTCCCTGGACCTTGGTTTCCTCATATGCAAGGAGGAGGATGCTTTCGGGGGGAGTGGGCACCCCCCCCCCACCCCAGGAGGAGACGTGACCATGGGAGCAGCTCTTCCTGGGACCCTGAGGGGGCGGGTCCGGGCCTGAGCCCTGCAAACCAGGTGCCTGGTGGGGCCTGAGCCGCTCAGAAGGGGTGGAGGGGGCAGGGCTGGGACTGACCTCAGGGAGACCCAGGTGTTCAGATTCATTAGCAATACAGTCAGTGAAGTGTTGAGTGCTGGGGCGTCAGGGTCCAGGAGAGGGGACTCCAGGGGCCTCCTGGCCACCAGGGAGGGCTCGCCTGCCTTCCGGTTCTGAGGGACCTGGAGGGGCTGGGGACTGGCTCACTCCCAAAGCCGCCCGATGCTCACTGGAGGGAACGGGCTCCTGGGGGCGCCTGGCTCGGCTGACCGTCCCGTCAGGCCTGGGATGGGCAGGCGTGGAGGCTGCAGGTCCTCTCTCTCGTACCTCCCTCTCCCTGCCCGGTGGCCCGTCTCCCCCAAAGACTGTTTACCGAGTGCCCGGCCACCTCTGGGGCGGGTATGGGCCCGGCCCCGCCCGGCCCATCCTATCATTCCCCACGTGTGAGTGTGTGAGCCGTGGACGAGCTGTGGTTGCCGCGTGAGCGTCCTTCCTCCCCAGGGCACATGGTCAGGATCGCTGACCAGTTGGAGCTCAGGATGTTTGTGGGACGCGGCCGGACGATCAGAAATAAAGCCATAATGAATGACAGCCTTGCGTGTCCTGTCCTGTCGGGGGCCGGGCCCTCAGGGTTCAGTCCTGCCCACGTGAAAGTGGTTTGCGTTCCCCTGGGGGGTGGGGGGCCTGGTGCCCGTATAAAGAGCAGGGCCAGCATCCCTCCGGCCCCCAGCTGAGACCACCACCACTCCCCACTGCAAGATGGGGGTAAAAACCAGCTCAGAGCTGTTGGGACAGTGGGGCGTGTTCCTTTCCTGCGGTGGCTGTACCACGAGCTCAGTGTCTCAAAACAGCAGGGATTTGTTGTGTCCCAGCTCTGGATGCTATGAGGGCGAGGATACCCGGTCTGTCCTGGCTTCTGGTCTCCGTGTTGCGTGGCCGTCTTTTCTGTCTTCTCTCATAAGGTTGCGTCTTTGGGTTTAGGGCCCATCCTACCCCAGCAGGACTGCATGCCAACTAATCACATCTGCAAAGGCCCTATTTCTCCGTAAGACCATAAGTCTGAAGTTATGCGTGGACGTGAAATTTGGAGGGACACCATTCAATCTGATGCAGGGGTGCAGTGGCTGTGTGAAGGCCACGCCCACTGGTCAGGCGCCGCCCCGCCCCCCCAGCCGCAGACCAGGCTCCGGGGAGGCCCTGGCTGGGCTGTGGTCCTCGGTGCCCGGTGCAGCTCAACACAGGGGTTCCGGCGTCGAGCTCTCTGCTCTGGACCTGGGAGCTCCCGAGGGTCTGCCTTGAACAAAGCTCTGCCCTCAGGAGCTTGGGTTCTGGGGGTGGGGGAGGATACACAAAGTACAGAGACGTATGCTGCGGGGACATGAAGCCACAGGCGACGGAGGCAGTGCGGGGGGTGCAATTTGGACGAGGCATCGGGGGAGCCAAGGGAGGGGGCTGTGGGATCCTTTCTCCCAGGGAGGTGGGACCCTGGAGGGCTGTGGGCAGAGGAGGGGGCGGGGCCTGACTCAGGTGCTCACAGGCGCCCTCTGCTGGCGGCTGCGGGGAGGACAGACGGGGGAGGGCGCCAGGCGCTGAGGATTGTGCTTGTCTAGGTGGGGGCACAGGAGGGGAGGAGCGGGCTGGGTTCCCCGAACCCAAAGGAGGGGCTAGGAGGGTGCTCCTGGGACCGTGTGGGCCAGACCGCAGGGGGCTGCTCAAGTTGCCTTAGTGACGCCCGTAGTCAGGGTCAGGGTCACAGCCGCCTCTCCTCAGACCCTCCTCTCCTCCCCCCACTGCCCTCCCCCACCCCGCCCCCCACCGCCCTGAGGCTGGAAGGTGGCTCTGGCCCCAGCACGGACTCATGTAAAACTCCCCACGTCTCAGAGGCAAAGCCAGCCCCTCATCTCATTTCAATACAGGTTGATATTTCCTCCTCGTTTTCCACAAAACTGTTCCATTGACTGTAGCCAAGAAAAGGAAAATCGCAACAACACCGGCCCTGCGGACAGAGATGGTCACCATCTACATGCTGGAGCTTTGTCCTGTACCCACACACCTGGGTACGTGGGTGTGTGTACACGTATGTACCCGAAACCTCGTTCTGGAACTGAGGTTCATGTATAAAAATGGTTTAAGTGTTTCTCTCCGTAGGCACAGTGGACAGGCACCCATGAAGCCATCCCACATGGAGGGGGTGGTGTGTGCGTCGTCCCGAACGCCCCCGGCTCCCCTTGCACCCCCTCCCTCCGCCCTCCTCCTCCCCAGGCGCCCGCTGGTCCCGTCACTACATATCAGTCTTGTTCGACTGTGGAGTGAAACAGTATTTCCCCACCTCCCCGCCACGTGCCAGGTACCGTGCGGGGGCCCGCAGACGCAGCCGCCAAACGGAGACCGCGGGGCTCGCGGTCCGCAGGGAAAGATGGATAAGTAAAAATAACGCCCGGTGGACATGAGGGGGCTCTTGAGTGAAATCGGGATGACAGGACGGTGGTCCAGGCAAAGGGCACAGCCCGTGCAAAGGCCCTGGGGCAGTACCATGCCTGGTGTGTTGCAGGAACAGCCAAGAGGAAGCCCGTGTGTATGCAGCAGAGTGAGGGAGGGGGAGAGAGGGAGGAGGGGAGGGCAGGAAGGCCCCCAGGACGTTGGTGGGCGTTTGCATTCTGCTCTCAGTGTGATGCGGAGCTGTAGGGAGGGGTGGGCTGAGGAGAGGAGGGATGTGGAGAGGTCACTGGCTCCCAGGGGACAGTTATGAAGATGACCGCGTTCCTTGGGCTCCCTCAGTGCCCATGAGCGTCACCCGAGGTCCCCATCAACCCTGGGCAGCAGCAAACGATTTGGGCAAAGGTGTCCTCCAGCGAGGGCATTGCACCCCCAACAGGGACCCCCAGGGGGTCACATCCAGTGGCTTTGATCTCTTCCCAGGGGTCTTTGTTTTAAGGCTGTAAAACAGGAGGAGCGTCCCATGAAACCACCTCGGTCCCTCCCCCTTCTGCACAGAGGCGTCGTCCACTGTCTGTAACTTTGTCATTCTTTTAAAAACGTTTACATGCACGTTTATGGATCCAGGGACAATATTCAGCATTGCGTGGTGTGTGGCCTACACATCTTCTATGGGTGGCATTGTGCCGTCCCTCTCTTGCGTTAACTCTTTTTTTAATTAATTAATTACTTAATTAATTTATTTATTTTTGGCTGTGTTGGATCTTCGTTTCTGTGCGAGGGCTTTCTCCAGTTGCGGCGAGCGGGGGCCACTCTTCATCGCGGTGCGCGGGCCTCTCGCTGTCGCGGCCTCTCCCGTTGCGGAGCACAGGCTCCAGACGCGCAGGCTCAGTAGTCGTGGCTCACGGGCTTAGTTGCTCCGCGGCATGTGGGATCTTCCCAGACCAGGGCTCGAACCCGTGTCCCCTGCATTGGCAGGCAGATTCTTAACCACTGCGCCACCAGGGAAGCCCTCTTGCATTAACTCTTGCTTTGGTATCTCCCACTTACACCCCACACCCCTTTTCCCTGCTGTGTAGTATTCTACCCTCAGAAGACACCACAACTTACCCACCCGGCACCCTGCTGATGGACATACCATCGCAAGCCTTCATAGGTGCCTCTTGGGAGGGAGTGTGTTTAACCAGAGGTCAGAGAACTGTGGCTCGTGGCTGCGTCCGGCCGTTCCCTGTCTTTGTAAATAAAGCTTTATTGGCACACGGCCACACCCACCAGACTGTGTATGGTCCATGGTTACTTTCTCACCAGGGACCCACCAACCCCCAAGTGCTTACCTTTACGGCTCTTTCCAGGAAAATCTGCAGCCCCCAATCTGCCCTCTGGTTTTTCTCCTTTCTCATCGTGGGAAACCTTTGGCCGCTACCAGAGCAGAGTGGCTCTGTGGTCCTTTTGCGGGGGACATACATCCTTGGCTTCTTTCGACATTTCAGTCTCAGTTCTGAGAGTTACTGCTGATTTTAATCGCCGTTTGACCTACAGCAGGTCCAGAGGAAATCAAGCCGGGGTCGGGGGGAAGGGGGCGGGTGGGCCATTGCAGGAACCGTGAATGAAGTGGGAGTGTCATTCCTGAGCGCAGTGTGATGTAGTGTCTGCCGGGCATCTCACCGGAGAGTCACTGTTTCCCCCTTTGTGATTAATAAGCAACTTGCAGGGAGATCCTTCAGTCTCTGCAAATACCACTCCTCCTCCAGGTCACCCCACAGTGTCAGCGCCCACTGACGATTCCTGCCCGAAACCAGGACCCTGGTGCCCAACAGGGACCCTCCTTCCATCCCTCCTCCTAAAGGTACAGGTCAGGATCACATACCTGCTCTTATGTACAATTTACAGAGAACAAAAGGGGAATCCAGGCAGGTGAAGCATCTTGCCTTGAGGTCGTGTGGCAAAAGGGCACAGCTGGCATTCAGACAGGTTTTTTTAATTAAAAAAAAAAAGCCTTATTGAGATATATTCACATACCATAAAATTTACGCTTTTAAAGTGTATATAGTTCAGTGGGTTTTAGTACATTCACAGAGACATGCATCCATCACCTCTATCTAATTCCAGAACATTCCATCACGCCAAAAGGCAACCCCGTGCCCATGAGTAGTCACCCCCATCCCCTCCCCCAGCCCCTGGCAACCACGAACCCACTCTCTGTCTCTGTGGATCTGCCTGTTCTGGACGGTTCACAGAAACGGAATCCTACACTATAGAAACCCACGCAGTTCTGATGGCAAGTTACTGGGTCACACTGAGGCTGCCTCATTCAGAAAAGAGAATTGATTCATGTCTTTCTCATTCTAACTTGGGGGGGAAAAAAACCCTGACAACTCCAGCGTTCAACATGGTGTGCACTCAGCCCCTCTTGTTCTCAAGCTCAAATTCCCAGGGCAAGAAGCCCTGTGGGGCAGGTGTCCACTCCTGTGGCGGGAGGGGTGGGGAGAAGGGGCCACGGCCCCCGGGCGGCCACGGCTGGATCTCTATTCCTGTTTCCAGCCCCTCCTTCCTTCCTTCCCCTTCTCCAGGCTTTCTCAGGGTTGGCCAAGCTGTGCTTCAGACCTCCCCCTCCCCGACCCCGTCCTGTCCAGGGAGTGGGGTTTGCTGAAAGAGGGAACAGGGAGGGGTTGGTCCAATGAGGAATCATTTCCCATCCCTGAAGCCAAATGGTGGGGACCGGGGAGGATCCGGGGTCCCTGCAGGAAAGTGGATGGGCAGCTCCTTCCCAAGAGAGGGAAGGCAGTGGAGTTGGGGGCACTGAGAACTGGAGAGCTCTGGCTGCTTTATGTCCTTAGATGTGTGAAGGCGGCAGGCATCTGGGGCAGGTGGGGACTGCGGTGTAGTGTTTCTGGGGGATGCATCCTGAGCCCCTAGGCCCTTGTAGGATGGACCTAGGGCATCAACCCCCTGGAATGTGCCAGAAGAGCTGTACACAGCCTGGGCAGTGAGGGTCTTCGAGGCATGGAGGGGGCAGAGCCAAAGGGCACCAGGGTCTAAGGGGATGAGGTGTGGCTGACCATCACCCAGGAAGACACTCAAGCTGGCTGTGCAGGGACCACTGAAGGGAAGGGGCCACCGGCACAGGGCAGCTCCAGGCCGGGCCCCCCGCCCCACTTGCTGACTCTGCCCTGCTGGCTGACCTTTCCACCGCCACCAATAACCCCCAAGCAGAGAAGGGCAAGACAGGGACCCAGAAAGGACATTTCCCTTCGTGGGCTCAACCCTCTTCACACCCACACCCTATGAAATGAGAGTCTTGCTAGTAAAAGTCAAGACAGGAACGCAGTGGATGTCTCCTCATAACTCTGCTGCCCTTACCTGGAGGCAGAGTCCCAGGCCGCACCTCAGACCCGCAGGATCGGAATCTGCATTCCTGGCAGGATGCCCAGGTGGTCTCGCGCACATCTGAGAGGTGCCAGCGGGGACTCTGCCCCCTGACCCCAACCTGGACCCTCTGCTGAGGTAAGCACCTTACCTGTCCACATCAGCAGTTCTCACCTGGGGCAGTTCTGCCCCCAGGGGACCCTGGGCCACATCTGGGGACATCTGTGGTGGCCACGACTGGGGGTGCTCCTGGCACCGAGCGGGTGGGGCAAGGATGCTGCTCAGCCGCCCACAGAGAATGACCTGATCCCAAATGTAGACAGTTTTCCTTTAAGATAAATTTATTTAAGTTTGGGTAATTATTTTGAGAAACCCTATTCTGGGAGATGAACACTAAGCAAGTGCAAAGGTCCTGGGGCAGGTTTTTGACGACAGATCCAGAGAGCCAGGCAACTTGCCAGAAACCTCCCAGCCCTGGATCCCCCAACAGGCTCTGTCCTCACCCTCATTGCCTTTTAAGTAACAGTCCAAACCGTGGGCCTCCTGCCATGATGCCAATGTGACAAGTTTCCTCTGGCTGATAATAAATCAGAGAGTCGGCCTCAAGGGCTTCAAATGCTTTCAGGCGCACAGCCTCTGTTTTCTCTGCCATGACCCTTTCCCTGATACGGCTGAGGTGTGTCAGGGAATAAACTCCAGGGATGAGTATTGTTCAGGATGTGGGATGCTGAATTTAAGTTCCCGGAGGTCAGACTCAAGCTAGACTGGGCTCTTTCCCTCAGTGGAAGAAAGAGGCTGAGAAAAATGCCTCTTTGACTCACAGGAGAGCTGATGGGGTTTTATTTTTATTCTTTTAAACGACTCTCCCGGCACATCAGAGGGCCACAGGGCTTCAAGCATTCTGTCTCCATGGAGACAGAGCCTATCTCCATCCTGGCTCCACAAGCCCAGCCTGGGGCTGAGCCGAGAACCAGGGGCTGGGCAGGGCCAAGGGGTGGAATGTTCTAAGAGGACTCTGGACCCCTCACCCGGGCTCTGCTCCTCCCCCAGTCCTGATGTCCTGCTCCTGTCTGGGGGTGGGCAGGTGGCTTCTGGTAACAGTCATGATAATAGCCATTTATTGAATGATCAAGATGTCCCAGGCGCTATGCTGAGCCTCACCTATTAGCTCACTGAATCCATGCCAGGGGCTTCACCCTCTTAATCTCACTCGGCAAATAAGGAAATGGAAGCTTGGCTGTGTAAAGCGTGGGAAAGACGGTGTGGGATCACGGGAAGCGTGTGGGTTCTGGAGTCCAGCTGGCTGGGTTCAAATCCCAGCACCCTCGCTGTGTGACTTTGCCCAAGTGACTTGACCTCTCTGAGCCTGTTTCCCCCTCTGTAAAGCGGGTATGGGAACAATACTTACCTCTTACGTTTGCTATGAGGGTGAGTTTGCCTGGGGAGCAAAGTTTAAGGGGGGGGTGCCAAAAAACATCAAGATAAAGATCATTTTAATGCAATAATTTTTTCTTTTTTTTTTTGAAGATCTGGGTTGTGTTATTTATTTATTTTTATAAATTTATTTATTTTATTTATTTATTTTTGGCTGCATTGAGTCTTCATTGCTGTGCGTGGGCTTTCTCTAGTTGCGGCGAGCGGGGGGTGCTCTTTGTTTCACTGCGCGGGCTTCTCATTGCGGTGGCTTCTCGTTGCAGAGCACGGGCTCTAGGCACATGGGCTTCAGTAGTTGTGGTGCATGGGCTTAGTTGCTCCACGGCATGTGGGATCTTCCCGGACCAGGGCTCAAACCCGTGTCCCCTGCACTGGCAGGTGGATTCCTAACCACTGCACCACCAGGGCAGTCCAATGCAATAATTGAAAAAAAACTAAAAATAATGCTGAAAAAATCCATGGTGAACAAAATGTCAACATTTTAAATAGAATCAGAATTACTGAGGTTTCCTTTGGCTCAGTATGGCACTGTTTCTGATCATGTTTTTATTTTAAAATAAAAACAAAATAAATTTAAAATGAAGTCCGTGTTGGTAGACTGCCCCCAGTGGCTGTGTGGTGCTCTTTCTCTTACAGCCACTGATCCCTGTTTCTCCAACCCTGCCTCAGGGCCTTTGCACTTGCCACTTCATTCTCATCTTTGCTTGAAGGCCATCCTCTCTAAGTCTTCCCTGAATTTGCCTCCTAAAGCCGTCCCTCCACTTCTGTTTCCTCCATTGCATTGATGACGGTGTAAAATATCTGGTTTACTTGTCTGTACCCACCCCAGGCATTTGTTGTGTGGATCAAATGAGTTCATACATGTCAAGCACTTAGCACAGAGCCTGGCACCTGGAAAGAGCTATGTGGCTTATCAATAAACGAGTAAGTATATAGCAAATTAGAATTAAATTAATTAAATTAAAATGAGTATAAATGCTATGGAGGAAAAAGGAAGCCTGAGAAAGGAAGTAATGGTAGCTGAACGATTTTCGATCAGGTGGACAGAGAAAGTGATGGGAGATTGAAAGAGTGGGCCATGCATCATTTGGGGGAAGGGAATTTCAGGCACAGCCTGTGCAAAGGCCCTGGGGCAGGACCATGCCTGGTGTGTTGGAGGAACAGCCAGGAGGCCCGTGTGTCTGGAGCAGAGGGAGCGAGGGGGAGAGAGGGAGGAGGGAAGGGCAGGGAAGGGACAGGACAGGTTGTGCATGGCCTTGTGGGCTGCAGGAAGGACTGGGGTTTTAATTTTGGGACATCTTTGTAGAGTTTTTTTTTTTTTTTTGAAGTATAGTTGATTTACAGTATTGTGTTAGTTTCAAGTGTACAGCGAAGTGGTTTGGTTTTATATATATATGTATTCTTTTTCAGATTCTTTTTTTTAATATCTTTTCTTAAAATTAATTAATTAATTATATTATTTATTTATTTATGGCTGCGTTGGGTATTCGTTGCTGTGCGCAGGTTTTTCTCTAGTTGCGGCGAGCGGGGGCTAATCTTTGTTGTGGTGCACGTGCTTCTCATTTCGGGGGCTTCTCTTGTTGAGGAGCACGGACTCTAGGCACGTGGGCTTCAGTAGTTGTGGCACGTGGGCTTCAGTAGTTGTGGCTTGCGGCTCTGTTGCTCCGCCGCATGTGGGATCTTCCTGTACCAGGGCTCGAACCTGTGTCCCCTGCATTGGCAGGCGGCTTCTTTACCAGTGCACCACGAGGGAAGTCCCTTTTTTCAGATTCTTTTCCATTATAGGTTATTACAAGATACTGAATATAGTTTCCTGTGCTCTACAGTGGATCCTTGTTGTTTATCTCTTTTATATATGGTAGTGTGTATCTGTTAATCCCAAACTCCTAATTTATACCACCCCCTTCCCCTTTGGTAACCATAGGTTTGTTTCCTATGTCTGTGAGTCTATTTCTGTTTTGTAAATAAGTTCATTTGTATCATTTATTTTAGATTCCACATGTAAGTGATATCATACGATATTTGTTTTTCTCTGTCTGACTCACTTCACTTAGTATGATAATCTCTAGGTCCATCCATGTTGCTGCAAATGGCATTATTTCATTCTGTTTTTTATGGCTGAGTAGTATTCTGTTTTTTTTGTGTGTGTGTGTATATATATATATATATATACACACACACACACACACACACACACAACAGAATATATATACAGGATATATATATATATATATATATATATATATATATATATCACATCTTTATCCATTCAGCTGTTGATGGACATTTAGGTTGCTTCCATGTCCTGGCTATTGTAAATGGTGCTTCTATGAACATTGGGGTGTATGTATCTTTTCGAATTAGAGTTTTCTCCGGATATATGCCCAGTAGTGGGATTGCTGGTTCATAGGGTAGCTCTATTTTTAGTTTTCTGAGGAGCCTCCATACTGTTCTCCATAGTGGCTGCACCAATTTACATTCCCACCAACAGTGCAGGAGGGTTCCCTTCTCTTCACACCCTCTCCAGCATTTATTGTTTGTAGGCTTTTTGATGATGGCCATTCCGACCTGTGTGAGGTGATACCTCCTTGTGGTTTTGATGGAGAGTTTTAAGCAGGGTTGACATGATGCCCATAGAGCACTCGGCCCAAATGCGTCCATATCCTTCGAAATATTTTGGACAGTATGTGTACATGGCAAGCGTGACAGAAAGTGTTGCTGTTGATATAACACAATGATTGCTATTTCTATTTCATAAGTTACAAACTTGAAACTGCTGAGCGCAGTGCCTAGCACATAGTATTATCAAAGTGTTCTTTCTTGTTGCTGTTATTATTATTATTCATGATTGTATACTTAAACATTCCAAGGACAGCCCTGTAAATGCCAAGTAAGCACCGTATAGAACTGTGCGCTACTTTTAGTGTTTTTCCTGCTGTTATCAGTGGGAGGAGCCCGTGCCACCTGGGGGCCTGGTCTGTCCTGCCTAAAGCTTCGCTGTCACCTACCCAGAAAGCAGGGGCTACGGGCCCGGTGGACTCAGTTTACCGGCCCGGACTGGGCGCCGGGATGCGGGATGTGAGATTCAGGATGTTCCAAGTGCGATGTGGGATGCGCGATTTGGGGTGCGCGATGAGCGCGGAGGCGGGATGCGGGATGCGGGATGGGCGATGCGCGCGGGGGGCGCCGCCTCGGCGAGGCGCGCTCTGGCCGCCAGGGGCCGCTGCGGAGCCGCCCTTTTGTGGTCCTGATGCTGGAGCGAGCGGGCGCGCGGAGGAGGGAGGAGGGCGCGGGGACGGGGCGGGAGAGAGGCGGGAGGCGGCGTCCGTCGCTCCAGCTGCGAGTCCGCCCGCCGCCCGCCGCCGCCGCCGGCTCGGTCCCGCGCCCGCCGCCCGCCTTCGCCCGCCATGGCCCGCCTAACGGAGAGCGAGGCGCGCCGGCAGCAGCAGCAGCTCCTGCAGCCGCGGCCCTCGCCAGTGGGCAGCAGCGGGCCCGAGCCCCCCGGGGGGCAGCCCGACGGCATGAAGGACCTGGACGCCATCAAGCTCTTCGTGGGCCAGATCCCGCGCAACCTGGACGAGAAGGACCTCAAGCCGCTCTTCGAGCAGTTCGGCCGCATCTATGAGCTCACGGTGCTCAAAGACCCTTACACGGGCATGCACAAAGGTGGGCACCCGGCCCCCTCCCTCCCCTCCCCTCTCCTCCCTCGGCCTCCCCACCCCACCTTCCGGTATCTTCTCCCCCCCACCCCACCAACCCTCCTCTCCTCACCTCCTCCCTCTGCTTGCCTCTGCCACGGCATCATTTCTCCCCCCCACCAACCCTGTTCCACCCACCCCCTCCTCCCCCCTCTGGGGGTGCAGCTGACAGATCCGAGCTGGCCCCCTCCCCTCCTCCGCCCCCTCTCCCTCCCTCCCCACCTTCCGGCATTCTCTCTCCCTCTCCCTCTCTCTCTCTCTCTCTCTCCCTCTCTCTCTTCTCTTTCCTTTTCTCTCCTCTCCCATCTCCCTCTACCTCCCATCCTCCCCCCCCACCAGCATCCTTCTCCTTCTCTCTCTTGCTCTCTCTCTCCCTCCCTCTCCCTCTCATTCCCTCTAGACCCCCACCCCTTCCTCCCTCCCTCACCCACTCTTTCCTGCCCTTTTGCTTGGGGAGCTGCCTGAACACTGCCACCCCTCCCTGCCGCCCCCCTCCCCATTCATTCGGCCTCTCCAGGCCCCGTCGGGGAAGTTTGCACCTCTGGACTCCATTGCTCTGGTCATTTTCACAAAGCCAGGCCGGTGGGGCAGGTCCAGCCGGCCACGGGGGACACGGATGCCCAGGATCCCGGGCTAATCGGTAACTACAAAGAAAGCGGGGTGGGGGGCTGGGGTGCAGGCAGCTAAGCCAGTCAGGGGGAGCACCAGCCTCGGGTGGTTAAAAGGCTACCGCTTGCCCTCCCCCCTGCCCACCCTGTCTGGAGCAGCATCCCCCCCTCCATTTCTCTATGGCCCCCCACCCTGAATGCCGCCTCCACCTTTGGCTCAAGTTAAAACTGGCCAAGCCTGTTAGCAGTGTGTTGAAGGCTGAGGCCAAAGACGATGAGCCTGGACCGTCCATCTGGCAGAGCCCAGATCCTGGGGTGGATGAAGAGGCGTGGGCGACCTGTGAGCCCTGCGGGGGAGGCAGGTGGGGTGTGGAGGCCTGCCCGCCTCCCTGCCACCTGATTCTCTGGTGGCATGCTGGGAGGGGGTGCCAGGGACTGTGGCCCCAGCCCTGGGCTCTGATCATGGCCCAGTATCCGAATGGGGGTGGCCCTGACAGTTCTTCCGGCAGGGGCTGGGGACTGCGGGTGGGGATGGTAGAGGCTTTGTGCTGACACCCCAGGTGAGACCCTGGAGGGGTCTTGGGGATGGATCAGGTCCCATGACCTATTTCAGGCCCCATTCATGCCTGTCCTCCCTTCAGTGTGGCAGGCATGGTAAGCATGAATACGTGTTTGTTGAATGAATGGATGAATGAATGAGTGAATGAATCAATGAATGATGGGTCAGGGCAGGCCATAGGGAGGGTCTGGTGGGTTGGAGCCCAGGCCTGCCACTTCACCTAGACCCTCCAGCCGGTACCCTGGGGGAGGAAAGCAACTCTTCCCATCCCCCACCTCTTTTCAAATCCAACCATAACCAAAAAAAAAAAAGGGCCTGGAAAATCTAACTTCTCCCTGTGGCCTAGGAGGGCAGAGGGCTTGCACTCATCCACGAGTCAGGCTAAGGGGTCCACGGCTGTACGGAGGGCTCTTTCCACAGCCCTCACCTCCTGGTGTGTCTGAAGGGCCATTTTCTAGAAAGATTCTGGTGGGGTGGGGGAGTGTCCACGTGGCCCCCCACAAATGTTGAATTGAAAGGCTGTCGGTCAGCTCTGGGTCAGGGAGACAGATGGGGTACGGGGAGAAGGAGACACCCGGTGGCCCTCCCCTCGTTTCTCATTTTTAAATCTCCCCTGGAGACCCCTGCCGCCCCCGCAGCGTGGGAAGGTGAGGGAGAAACTGTGGCTGGATTTTCACCTGGTCAGAGCCTCAGTTTACCTTCTGTTAACAGAGCAGGGTCTCATGAATGTGGGTGGGATTATTTTTTTCTGGCTGGAGAATGTTGGGATGGGGGGCATCTCAGGGTGTTTCCCATTTGCGATCTTTCCTTGGAGGGTGAAAATTAGGAAGCTGGATGTCCATGACACCTGGCTCTCAACCTCCACTTTGCAGGAGACTTGGGTCGGGCTGAGCCCTGGATGCAGGGCCTGGGGGTATGGGGGGTGGGGGTCTTCCCCTTCTATTCTGCCTCCCAGTATGATCAGGACCCGAATGGTTCCCCCTCCTGATCCCACCTATGCTGGGCCTGGCAGGACCTTACCTGTGGATGGGAGCTGGGGGGAGCTGAAGGCCAGCAGCTGGGATCGAGGCCTGTTTGTGGGGCTCAGCTGTGTGACCTCTGGCCAGTGGCTGCCCCTCTCTGGGCCTCAGCCAAAGGGAAGTGGAAGGATGCCTGGGAGGTTGTGGTGTGGGGACGAGCTCCAGGCCCCTCCTGCCAACACGTCTCTAGTTTCGTTTCTGGGGAGCCTACAGGGTGCAGGGTGCCTGCTGGGGGTGCTGGCTGAGAACCATGGGGTGGGAGTGTGGACCCCGGGTTGTGGAGAGAAATCCCCTGAGAGCTTTCTGGGCCACCGGAGGCTGGGCACCAGGGGAGCTGAAAGGGCCGGAGTGGGGTGAAGTGAAAACACCCATTGTGGTCCCCGTGACCCCAGCACCCAGTGGGAGAAGGACCATCCAGTATCACATTATTCTTATGATCACCATTGCACCCTTAATTTTCACATTTGGGGGCCTGTTTGATCCTCAGTGAAGGTATCGTCACTCCCATGAGCTTGTGAGCACCTGTGCATTTCATCCAGAAGGGAAACTGAGGCTGGAAGGGCAAATACTGGGTCCCAAGGACCGACCAGAGCTGCCCCCCAGCTGTCACCCACCTGTCTCCCTCCCAGGCCAGAAGAAGCAGAAGTATATCTGTGTGATGAAGGGGCGACAGTGTCCCCCAAGCTGAGGATGAGGACCCCCCCCCCACCGCGGTGGTGTTGGGGGGGGAGGGGAGGGGGCGGGGCTGTGACATCTGACAGCCGTGGCCAAGGGTGGGGGGTAGGGACACCCCATTTCCTATGGGCCGTGCTGGGACCAGGAGAAAGGCAGGGAGTCCAGCTGGGTCCTTGGGCTCTGGGGATGGGGCAGCGTTGCAGGGAGAAGGCAGGGCGGGAAGTGAAGATTCCTCAGGAGCAGGGCCGGCCCCTGGGTGCTGGCTTTTTTTGTTTTTAAGAGAGAGAGATGGAGACAGAGGTGGAGAGACACAGCAAGAGCAGAGAAGGAGAGAGATACACAGAGACGGAGGGAGGGAGAGACCCAGGGAGCCGCCCCCAGACCCCCCCCCCCACAGGAAGAGGCAGAGAGAGGGCGGGAGTGGGGCAGAGCTGGAGAAGGGGGGGCAGGGAGGCCACGAGACCTTCCCCCCGCCCAGATCGGCGCCCCATCCAGAGAAAGGAGGCCTCCCCCGCCGCTCCCAGCCCAGCTCGGGGCTCAGGCCAGGCACTGGGGGGGGGGTCTCCCACTGGCCAGTGTCCAGTCATCACTCTCTCCAGTCACCTTCTGGGGGACAGGCCCCCTCTGGGACCCTCCCTCCGAAGGCGCTGGGTGCACGTGGGGTCCCCGGAGGTGCCTGGTGTGGCTCGGGCCGTCCCTCTCCCGATCGGGCTGAATATTAATACCCAACCTGCCCGGGGCAGGCGCCTGCCAGAGGGCTCGTCCGCTGCCGCGCGGCCCCCATTTATGGTAATCACATATATATTTGCATGTTAATGACAATATTTGTCTTAAAGCGGAGGTTGTGAGGGGGGCCTGTGCAGGTGGAGGGGGCGGGTCGGGGGCCTACGGTTTCCATGGGAGCACCAGCTGCTCGGCTGGCGGCAGGGGGGGAGGCTGTAGCACGCCGCGATTGAGGCGTGAGATTCCGAGTGTGACGTGCCAGCCCCAGGGAGACGGCGGGCTGGGCGGCCGGCAGGCGCTGCCTGGCGGGGGGGACGGAGGGAGGGGACAGCGGCGGGGGGCTGGGGAGAGCCACCAGGGCTGGCTGTGCGGCTTCGAGCCAGGCACACCCCTCTCAGTGCCTCAGTTTCCCATGATGATGGGTTTAACAGGCTTTTCTGAGGGTGACTGTGCCATCGTTTCTGCCTTCCTTTAGGCTGAGGAAGGCTTGAGCGCCTACTGTGTGCCGGTGTTGGTGCAGGGCTGAGATTCTGAACAAATAGGAATCCCTATGTGGCACGATGGAGTCAACAAGCCGTAAATCCATCTCCCCCTATGACCAACATTTATTGAGCACCTGCTGTGTCCCAGGCCCCGTCCTAGACCCAGGATACAGTGTTGGGCAAACAGATAAAAATCCTCTCCCAGACTCGTCCCACCCCCAGATCCCACATGGTGGAGGACACAGTGAGGAACCAGGAGGTTACAAGGCACTGATGTCAGGGCTGCGATGGTGGAAACACATGAGCGGGGACAACCCAGAAGAGGCCCCAGCCTCCTCAGTGCTGTTATCTATAGAGTTGGGAGGCCAGCGGGACCTCCCATCTCGGAGAGGGTTGGGGGATGTAAGGACCAGAATGGTGGTTAAAGCTCTTGACACAGGGCTGGGCACAGAGCCATGCTTATTATGCGAGTAAGCTGAGACCTGAAGGGTGGGAAAGCTCTGTTGACGGGGAAGGGTGTTCCTGGTAGAGTATGTGCAAAGGCCCAGAGCAACGCTGATGCCGACTCTGGGAAAGTTCAAGCAGGGGAAAGACAGAGTTTTTGCCCTGGTGGGAAAACAGCAAAGAGTCCTGGGAGCCCCAGGGTCCCCTTCTGATGTGGGGCATATCTGGCAGGGCTCCTCTGAGAAGTTCTGGCACGGGGGGGTGGACCCACGAGCTATCTCTGAAATAGGCCCGTGACTCTCTCTTTCACCCCTGATGTTGGCAGATGAGACCCTCGCCATTAGGAGCACTCAGTAGGACCACACTCACTAATTTAGCCAACACTTCCTGAAAGCCTTTTGGGGCCTTGCCTTGTACTAGGCAAGAGAGATCTGAGACCCCTCTGATTGGTAGACAGAGCTAGACATTGGCGCCTATAGCTGGAATGGTCAGGGTTGTATGAAAGGGAAGGGATGCAGGGTTGAGGGAACTGGATAGGACATTGAAGGCTCTGCCTGGGGACTCTGGCTGCATGGCGGAGGGACATTAGAAGTGGGGTTTTGAAGGATGAATAGGAGCTTGCCAGGTGGAGAAAGCATTTCATGTATTTATTCACAGAGCACTTTTTTTGTTCTGGGCCCTTTTATGGGTGTGAAAAAAAGCAGTGAGTCAGCTAGGTGGATGTCTCTGTCCTCATGGATGTGGACAGAGGGAACTGGGTTTGCAAAGGCCTGGAGGAGTGAAGGGGCACAGATGGAGTAGAGGAGGAATTAGGTGAGGCATGGGAGGTGAGGCCAGAGAGTTGGCATGGGCTGGACCCTGAAGAGCCTCTTATGCTGGACTGAGCTTGGACTCTTTCCTGAGGACACTGGGGAGCCATGGAAGAATATGGAGCAGGGGAGGATCTCAGACCTGCATGAAAAGGGAGCTTCATGTCCTGTTAACTGTCATGGCCACCATTGGCCTCTTTCCAGCCTCCCAGCCTTGTTCAGCATATGCACATTTCCTACACACCTGGATGGGTACAACAGAAGCTTCCCCTTGGGGCGAGGCTCACAGTGTGGGACAAGAGGGTCACAAAGAAGCAGACATGTGCTCAGGTCGCAGTGGTTCTTAGAAAACCAGATTCCCCTCCCCCACATGGATAGGCGAGGAATTGGGGCTCAGTGATGGGCAACACCCAGACTCAAGTCACACAGCAGTATAGCTAGGTGTCACACCTCCCAACCTGAGACTTGACCCACTTTGGAAGAGAAATAAAGGAGTCAGAGAAAGAGATGTGATTGTGGAGACATAGACTCAGGATGAAAGCCATCCAGGGATGCTGGCTGTCCTTGTCCAGGGCCAGAGGGAGGGGCTGCTAGGTTTGGAAGACACTGACCTAGCAATAGCCCTGTTGGTCTGGGGTCATGGTCATCATCACTGACATGTAAGCTCTGTGAGGGCAGGGACTGTGTCTTGTTCACCATTTTTTTTTTAATTAATTAATTAATTTTTGCTGTGTTGGGTCTTCGTTTCTGTGAGAGGGCTTTCTCCAGTTGTGGCAAGCGGGGGCCACTCTTCATCGCGGTGCGCGGGCCTCTCACTATCGCGGCCTTTCTTGTTGCGGAGCACAGGCTCCAGACGCGCAGGCTCAGTAGTTGTGGCTCACGGGCCCAGTTGCTCCGCGGCATGTGGGATCCTCCCAGACCAGGGCCCGAACACGTGTCCCCTGCATTGGCAGGCAGACCCTCAACCACTGCGCCACCAGGGAAGCCCTTGTTTACCATTTTGAAGTGGATCGTGTGGATGAACAAGGGCCTGAGGGAATGAGAGGATGGGAAGGTGAGGGAGTGGTTGGATGTGGGGGGTGGGGCTGGTCAACAGGTGGATAGATGGATACATGAGTAGATGGCTCTAGGTATGAATGGACGGATGGGTGACAGTGACTTGGCTGTATGAGTGCATTGCTGGATGAAAGAGTGGGTAGACAGATGAAAGGCTGAATGGATTGATGGATGGATGGGTGGGTGGGTGGGTAAATGGATGGATTAATAGATGGATGGATGGATGGATGGATGAATGGATGGAGGAATAAATGGGTAGAGGGGTGGATGGATGGGTGAGTGGACGGATAGAGGGACGGATGGCTGGCTGGCTGGCTGGATGGATGGATGGGTTGGTGGACACCCCTCCATTTACCACCTTCCTCCCCACCTGAATGGGAATGACCATCAGCTTTGCAGCCGGGCAGGCTTGGTTCCTATTCCTGGCTCTGCTTTTTATTTCTGTGTGATCTTGGACAAACCACCTTATCTTTTTTCTGAGCCTTAGCGTCCTCATTTGTAAAAGAGAAAGAATATCCATAGTTGTCTTACAGAGTAGTTGTAAAAATTAGAATTAATTTATAGAATGTGGTTAATGCAATCACTATCAGTAGTGTCTTGTGTATACTTGGTGTCAGTAAATGGTTGGGTAGCCAGATAGTCAACAACTGTCTGTCAAGTCTCTGGGATGTGCCAGAGCTAGGCTCTGGGGGACACAAAGCAATCTGAGGGGAGGAGGGATTGACAATAAATGAGCAAACAGTTGAATAAGATTTGGGTAGGAGAGAGTTGCTCTGGAGGAAGTAAAATGAGATGTGTGTTGAAGGGTGACAGCTGACCTTGGGTGACTGAAGATGTCAGGAGGTGACATTTGGGATGAGAACTGCAATACAGATGAGAAAGATGTTGTTCTAAAGCCAAGGGAAAGGCATTCCAGGAAGAGGACATGGCATGTGCAAAGGCCCTGAGGTCAGAATTAGTTTGCTGTGTTGGGAGAATAGTGGCCTGTGTGTCTCAGGGCCCAAAAATCTGGAGGTAGAGAGCACAGCATGTGCAAAGGCCCTGGGGCAGGATAGGGCCTGGTGTATCAGAGGAATAGCAGAGATTTCTGCCACCACGGTTGAGCCCAGCTCCTCTGAGGGGCTCCTGAGAGATGGCGGGTTGCCTGCAGATGTCATGTAGGGTAGATTGTGACCTCCCCTAACTGTCCTCCTACTTCTCCCAGCAGCCTTTAAGGGTGGAGTCTTCACTTCTGAGAGGTGGGGAGGGGGCACTCATTATGTCCTTGTCCCTGACCCTCTGCTAGGAGGAGGGACCCAAGGAAGCATTCCCACCACAACTAGGGGTCTCCCGAGCAACCTCATGGGGAAAGGCAGGCTCAGAGAGGGGAGGGCACCTCCCCAAGGACACACAGCATGTTCATCATAGCAGTGTCTACGTTGGAAGGGTTTTGGTGTCATCTAGAGCTACCCCAAGTGGGTGGGCAGGGCTGCAAGGTCATTTCTTCACCTACATACCCACCCCCTCTCTCAACTGTTTGTTTTTTTTTTTTGTCGCTATTATGTGCCACCTTTGAGTGAACCAGACCTACTGTGCCCACGAGGAGCACAATGTGCTGTGAGAAAGTTGTCAGAACAGCTGAGTGGTCCTAAGGGTGGTGATTTGTGGTGATTAAAAAAGTCAAATCGTCATCTCTTGGTGGGGGGAGATGAGGAGGAGGAAGGGGTCCAGTGAGGTGGGTCTCACCCAGAGCGATCCTGCCCCCTGGGGGACACTCGGCATTGTCTGGGGACATCTGTGGTTGTCATGAGTGGGGGAGTCCTGGCTTTGGCTGGGGACCAGGGAGGCTGCTCCACACCCTACAGCACCCAGGATGGCCCCCACAGAGGATGACCCGGCCCCGATGGCAGCAGTGCCAAGGGGGGGACCCCGATCTAGGATCACACCAACATTCTGGCCTGAGCGGTTGGTGGTCAGTGTGGTGTCATGTAGACAAGCCCTCAGGGTGCTCAGGATAGAACCATGGAGTCACCCTCACTCTCCCCCCCCTCACACCTCTGCTCCCCATCCCTCCCTCCTGATGGCTCTGCCTTCTAACCTTCTCCACATCCACTCACTTCTCCCCCCAACTCTGTCCACCCCATCATTGCCCACCTGGACCGGCTTCGTCTCCTCCACCCCGGTCCCTCGTCTCCCATACTCACCCCCCACTGTCTGTCCTCCCCACAGCAAGCTGAAGGTGCCTGTGAGCACCTGAGCCAGACCCCACCCCCTCCTCTGCCCACAGCCCTCCAGGGTCCCACCTACCTCCCTTGGGGTAACAGCCCAAGTCCTCCACAAGGCCCTGCACGACCTGCCCCGTCCCCTCCCCTCCTCCCTCTCCCCCCCTCGCTCACTCTGCTCCAGACACACGGGCCTCCTCGCTGTTCCTCCAACACACCAAGTCCGGTCCTTCCCCAGGGTCTTTGCACGGGCTGTGCCCTCTGCCTGGACCACACTTCCCCCAAATAATCACATGCCTCCTCCTTCATCCTCTGTAAACTTCACCTTCTCAGTGAGGCCATCCTGCAGACATGATTTATAATCTCAGCCACTCTCCAGCACTCCAAACGCCTCTTCCCTGCTTTCCCCCTTTTTTTTCTGTGAAAATGAGAACTTCTGATGTACCATAGATTTTACTTTGTATTTTATTGGTTTTTCTCTCCTCCCAATAGACTAGAAACCCTATTAAGATGGGATATTTCTGCCTTTTGTGTTCACTGATAGGTCTCGAGTGCCTAGAAAAGTATCTGAAACACAGCAGGTGGGTGGGTGGATGCACGGATGTATGTATGGATGGATAGATAGCTCGATGTGTGGATGGATGAATGGGTAAATGAATGAATGATGGATGGATGAATAAAGTAATGGATGATAAATGGATAACGGATGGATGGATGGATGGATGGATAGGTGGATGGATGGATGGATGGATATGAGGATGGACAGGTGGTTGAGAGGATAAATTGAATTGTACTAATTGGATGGATGGATGGG
Source organism: Balaenoptera musculus (assembly GCF_009873245.2). Classification (NCBI taxonomy): domain Eukaryota; kingdom Metazoa; phylum Chordata; class Mammalia; order Artiodactyla; family Balaenopteridae; genus Balaenoptera; species Balaenoptera musculus. The sequence continues at coordinate 168,939,968 of NC_045787.1, forward strand.
TGGATGGATGGACGGATGGATGGATGGATGGATGGACAGGTGGGTGGATGGATGGATGGATGGACAGGTAGATGGGTGGATAGATGGATGGATGGATATGAGGATGGACAGGTGGTTGAGAGGATAAATGAATGGATAATGGATGGATGGATGGATGGACAGGTGGATGGGTGGATAGATGGATGGATGGATATGAGGATGGACAGGTGGTTGAGAGGATAAATGAATGGATAATGGATGGATGGATGGATGGATGGACAGGTGGATGGATGGATGGATGGGTGAGTGCACAGATGGGGGAATCACTGGTGCAGCGATGGTGACTAAATCCGTGGGAGGAGTCAACATGGCCGCAGGCAGGAAGTCGGGGGTCCAGATGAGCCCTGAGAAGCCCCAGTGTGTAAGGTGGGGGCAGAGGAGGAGAGAGCAACAGAGGCTAAGGAGCAGCAGCCCAGAGACGGTGTGCCTGAGGGAGTGTGAGCCCTGGGTCCTAGGTCTTGCCCTCTTGGACAGGAAGCAATGAGTTTATAAGCAGAGGGAGGGGCCCATCAGCCCCACTATCTCAGCAAAGTGGGGGATGGCTTCAGGATGAGAGGTTGGACGAGGAGGTGGAGAGGGTGACCAGGGACAGGGGGTGGTGGAGAGGTGGCGCCACAGCAGAAGGGAATGTCTCCTATAATCCTTAGTGGATGGTATTATTATTTTATGGATGAGAAAGTGGAGGCTCAGAGAGGTTAAGTGGCTGGCCCTAGGTCACACAGCAGAAGGGCATCGGGCAGGGTTAATTCCCCATCTTTAGTCCCTAGATGAGTGCTGAATTGAAAGACCTTGAACCTGGGGTGCCAGTCTGCGGTGGGTGGGGATCAGAGGGGTTTGAGACGAGGGCTTTGCACAATCGGTCATGGTGGGAGTCCTGGCTGGGGAGGGGAGATGTTGGTGGTCAGAGAGAAATGAACAAGGCTGTCTCTCCTGCTTTTGTTTCCCCAGCACAGCTGGCACATGACAGGTGCTCAGGAAATATTGACTGACCCGATGCTGGGCATGGGGGGCGGTGGAGGGAGGGAGAACAATGAATCAAATGTAGTTGCCGCCCTCCAGGAGGTGGTCTTGATATTAGCAGGTCAGTTTGGAAACAAAGTCATTCATTCAGTCAGTATTTATTGAGCACCTACTCTGTTCCTGGCACTATTTAAGTTCTGGGGACCCAAAACTGAACAAAATACAAACCTCCCCCCATCCTCTTGGAAGTGGCATTTCAGTGGGGGAGACAGAAAAAAAAAATTATGTGCCATTTGAGATGGTGACAAAGGCACTGGAAAAAATAGAACAGGGTTGGGGGTGGTTGAGGACTGTTTTTGGTTGCACTGGGTCTTCGTTGCTGCACGCGGGCTTTCTCTAGTTCCGTCCAGCCAGGGCTACTCATTGCGGTGGCTTCTCTTGTTGCAGAGCACGGGCTCTAGGCGCGTGGGCTCAGTAGTTGTGGCTCGCGGGCTCTAGAGCACAGGCTCGGTAGTTGTGGTGTATGGGCTTAGTTGCTCCGCGGCATGTGGGATCTTCCCAGACCAGGGAATCGAACGAATGTCCCCTGCACTGGCAGGCAGATTCTTAACCACTGCGCCAACAGGGAAGCCCCAGGACTGTCGTTTTAAACAGGGTGCTCCGTGGAGGTTTCACTGAGGGGGTGACATTTGAGCCAAGACCTGAAGGAAGTGAGAGGGTGAACCGTGCAGAGATCTGGGGGAACTACATCCCAGAACAGCTTGTGCAAAGGCCCTGGGGCAGGACGGGGCCTGGCGTGTTGGAGGAACAGCTGGGAGGCCCGTGTGTCTGGAGCGGAGTGAGTGAGGGGAAGAGAGGGAGGGGGGAGGGCAGGGAGGGGACGGGGCAGGTCGTGCAGGGCCTTGTGGGCCACGGGGAGGACTTGGGCTTTTACCCCAGGGAGGTGGGAGCCCTGGAGGGTTGTGGGCAGAGGAGGGACGGTGCCTGACTCAGGTGCTCACGGGCGCCCCCTGGTGGCTGCTCTGGGGAGGACAGAATGTGGGCGCCAGGGCGTAGCTGGGGACCAGGGTGGAGGGGACTGAGTTGGTCCAGGTGGGGCTGGACCAGGATGGAGACCAGGAACAGTGGCCAAATTCTTACTGAGCACGTGCTGTGTGCTGGGCCCAATGCTGGACACTGAGAACACATCAGTGACTGGGACACTACCTGTCTCCACCCCCCTGACCCAGCATCAGTTGGGGATGGGGAGGCTTCCCTGAGGAGCAGTGACTCAGTTGGGACCTTCAGGCTGAGGAGAAATGAGCCAGGCAAAGATGAGGGTGAGGGTGTGTGAACCAAGGAAAAAGCAAGTTCAAAGGTAGTCAGCAAGGGACTTCCCTGGCGGTCCAATGGTTAAGACTCCACGCTCCCAATGCAGGGGGACCAGGTTCGATCCCTGGTCAGGGAACTAGATCCCGCATGCCGCAACTAAAAGATCCCACATGCCGCAACTAAGACCCGACACAGCCAAATAAATAAATATTTAAAAAAAACCAAAAACAAAGGCAGTCACTGAGAGGCCAGGCGTGGGGTGTGTCCAGAGTCAGGGTGCAGCCAGGGACACGACCAGTGTCAATCAGGGTCAGTCCCCAGACCTACCAAGCTGCCTGGGAAGTGACAAAAATCCCAGACTTATGCATGAACATAAGGGCTATGAATAGTAAAAAGGAAAAAAAATTGTTTTTCTTTTCATTTTTAAAACAGTTTTTTTAGTTCATTAGATCAATGTAACAAGCTCCAGCGACTTAAGTCGTCCCCAACGCTCTGGAATTTTCTGGAACTCAGAAGCCCTTTACCCACCCCCAGTTTGGGTTTAGCACCAGGGGTTGTTTCTGACTTGCTGCGGGACCTCAGGAAAGCTGCTCAGCATCTCTGAGCCTGGGTTAACTCATCTGTAACATGGGGATAAAAATAGTGAGAATCCAGGGATGGCAGGGAGAGCAGCTGCATGAGGGCTTGGCTCTGTGCACATGGCTGGTACCACTTGGGGGATTTTTAGTCAGTCCTGCGGGGGTCCTTCCTATGAAGACCCCCAAACCCTCAGATCCAGCAGGGCCCAAACCGGGTTCCACCTCTTCCTTCCAAACTGCTCCTCCTCCTGGGTCCCCATCTGTACTAGTTTCCTGGGGTAGCCGTTACAAACGATCACAGATTCTCTCTCAGTCCTGGAGGCCAGAAGTCTGAGATCAAAGCTGTGCTCCCTCTGGAGGCTCCAGGGGAGGGTCCCTCCTGCCTCTTCCAGCTTCTGGGGGCTCCAGGCGTCCCTTGGCTTGTGGCTGCATCCGCCCAGTGTCTGCGTCCATATTCCCCTGTCTTCTGTCTGTGTCTCCTCTTCTGTCTCGTACAAGGACACTTGGCATTGGATTTGGGACCCACGTGGTTGTCCAGGATGATCTCATGTCAAGATCCTTACTTACATCTGCAAAGACCCTTTTTCCAAATAAGGTCCCGTTTCCAGGTTCCTGGAGTGGATGGATCTTTTCTTGGAGGACCACCATTCAGTGCCCAGAGATGCTTCTCATCTTCTGGGCTTCCTTAGCCCTGTGTCCCCACCTCTGCCCCAGGCTGACAACACACAGGGGTGTGTCTATCTCTGCCTCTACCCAGCCTGGAGGCTTAGCATCACCCATTAGTCAAAGCATTGTCCCCAGAACCCCAGCTGAGCAGAGGCCTGTTGCCATGGAGGGACAATGGGCACCTCCGCCCCCTTCCTCAGAGAGGAGCATCCCCAGGGCTGGAGAGAGGAGCATCCTGTGGGCTGGGGGAAGAGCCCTGTGTCCTGTGTCATGCAGGTATGGGCTTAAGTCCTAGCCCTGTCCTATCTGTGGGTGACCTGGGCCACTGGGAACCTCAGTCTCCTCATCTGTAACGTGGGCACTCTTCTCCCCACCATCGTAGGCTCTGTGGGGTCGGCCTGGGTCTCCATGTTTGGGAGGCCTGTATTAATGGTTCAGTTTATCTGTGCATCAAACAGTTGGTGTCTAGACTAGATTGTAGGTGGCCCACAAGGGTCTTTTCATGGATGCGCTTAAGGCCACCTTTGTCTTAAAATATTAAAGGTGTGGAGTGAGTTCAAGGAAGATGGCAGAATTGGGTGCCCCTGCCACTCCACACCCCAGGGACCAAAGCCCCAAAGGTGCAGTGGATGGGAGTGAAGTCCATGACATCGGATACCCCTGGCTTCAAATTCCAGCTCCACCCCTTACCTGCTGTGCAATCATAGGCAAGTCACTTTGTCTCTCTGAACCTCAATTCCTCCGTACTATGCATAACACCTCCCTCATAGGATTCCTGCAGAGAAGAGAGGGGCGTGGAGCCAAGTACCCAGGACAGCGAACGCCCTAAGTGTTCAGTGAATTGGCTGTTATTGCTACTACTGTTATCTTATAAGAGGGGAAATATTGTGGTGCAGAAGGGCTGGGACTGGAGTTAGACTTCCAGGGTTCAGATTCCACCTCTGGGACCCGTCGCTGTGTGACAGCTCAATGTCTGGTGTCTCCATTTTCCCCATCTTAAAATGGGGAGAAAAATAGATACAATAGTGCCATTCTCTTGGGCTAGGCTGAGGGTTTGAAGGGTTCATATGGGTGATGTCTCTATAAGATGCTTGGCACTCAGTGAACTTCAACTATTACTGTCATTATTACAACTTCAAGTCATGAAATTCCAAAAGCTGTGATCTTGGAGCAGAGAGCAGAGGATCTCGTCTAGAGGAGGGACCCTCTGGATTTCCCAGTAAAGAAGTTTCCTCTCTGGGGATCTGCTTGCTTACCTCCAGGGACAGGGCACTCCCTCCCTCCAGAGAGAGCCATGATGAGGTAGATCTAGTTGTTAGACAATTTTCATATATTGAGGAAATCTCTTGTTTCCCAAGGATCCCCCCATTGGTCCCTACTCCACCTGGGGTGTCGAGAGGTCAGCTCTTGTCCAGGCTTTGAAAATGGGGGTGGGTGTGAAGGGAACCATAGGGTTGTCAAGTACTGAGCATTCTGGGTTATTGGTTCTTGGAGGTGGGGCTGCCCTCTTGACCTGCCCCGCCTCTACAGAACCCCAGGGCTTGGCCAGCGCGGGGCTTGGAGTGTGTTTTGCTGAACACCTGGTCCCACCCTCTTGTCATTGACGAGGCTGGTGTATAGGGTGAGGGTAGCCAGGGCTGGAATCTGCTGAGAGGCTCACCCATTGTGGGCACTGGCTGGGCTGAGATTTCCCTGGGAGGGTCCCTCTAGGACTAGGATGCAGCAAAACAGACCCCCTCAATTGAACTGGGGTCCATGGCCTCTTCAACATTTGATCCAGCAGCACATTCTCTCAGAAAGGTGGTACTATTTTAAGGTTCCTTACAGGGAAAGTTAAGGCAGGGGCCTGTGACCCTCCACATAGGCCTGGGGGGCCTATTTCCCTCATAGGCCCTGGGGGAAATTTTTAGAAAAGATGCAAACTCCAAGCAGTGTATCCCAGTGGTTAGCACACAGTTCGAGGCGCCTGACTGCCTGGGATGTTCCACTGTGTGACCTTGGGCAAGTCACTTCCCCTCTCTGTACCTCAACCCCTCATCTGTAAAACGAGGACAATGCCAACAGCTCCTTTGTGGGGTTGTTGTGAGGATTAAATGAGTCAGTATTGAGTATAAGCTTATTAGCAATAAAAACTAAGGAGCTTTATTAACATCATCACTAAAAGTCTGTGTTTGTTGGGAACTGTATTCGTTTGTTAAGGCTGCTGAAATAATGTGCTGCAAACCAGGTGGCTTAAAAAAACAGAAATGTAATCTCTCCTAGTCCAACAGGCCAGAAGTCTGAGATCAAGGTGTTGGCAGGGCTGGCTTCTTTTTTTTTCTTTTTTTTTCTTTTTGGCTGCACTGTGTGGCATGTGGGATCTTAGTTCCCCGACCAGGGATCAAACCCGTGCCCCCTGCATTGGGAGTGCGGAATCTTAACCACTGGACCGCCAGGGAAGCCCCAGGGGCTGGCTCCTTCTGAGACCATTAGGGAGAATCTGATCCAGGTCTTCCAGCTTCTGGTGGTCCTGGCAGTCCTTACTGTTCTTTGGCTTGTCATACATCCCCCAGATTTCTGCCTTCATGTTCACATGGCGTTCTCCCTGTGTGCATGTCTCTGTGTTCAGGTTTTCCCCTTTTATAAGGGTACCAGTCTCATACTGGATTAAGGTCCACCCTACTCTACTATGACCTCACCTTGACTAATTACATCTGCAACGACCCTATTTCCAAATAAGTTCACATTCTGAGGTCCTGTTGGTTAGGAGAACAACATATGAGCTTGGGGGAGGAGGGAGACAATTCAACCCTAATAGAACCTGAAATTCGAGGCTCTATTATCCAGAAACTGGTGAACATGACACGTTTTCACCAATTAGAAAAGAGAAGCTAAGAGGCTGAGAAGAGATAGGGCCAAGAAAACAGGGAAACATTTCAGTACCAGGGACAGCGGTTCGCGTGTTTGTTTTGGTTTTTTTCTCTCGCTGCAAACCTTCCAGACCCAGAGGCTGATGGAAGGTTATTCAGGGGTCTCACCTACCCTCCTAGGGCCAGCACACTCCATCTTCTGCATATAGGGCTCCACAGGCAAGAAAGGACCCAAGGAGAAAGGGCTTTGCCCCTATTTGACATCTCCCTGCAGCCCAATTTCTTGCCAATCATGCCTAATTTCTCTCAGTCTTTATGGTTGATTTTCGTAGTGCTTCTCCTTTCCCTGAAGACCTTGGGAGATTCTATTCAGAAAATAGAAACACCAAAAAAAAAAAAAAAAAAGTGGAAAGACAAGGCATGTATTGGAAGAAGACATGGGCATCAAATATAATCAAAAAAGGATAAGCACACACAATTTATAAAGAGGCGATGTTTGTAATATATCCCAATTACAAGTTTTTATTCTGGTAAAATTACATAACAAAATTTACCAACTTAACCATTTTTAGGTGCACAGCTCAGTGGCATTCAGTACATTCACATTGTTGGGCAACCATCCCCACCATCATCTCCAGAACTTTCTCGTCTTCCTAAACTGAAACTCTGTCCCCATTAAACACTGATTCCCCATCCCCCTTCCCCAGCCCCTGGCTCCCACCATCTACTTCCTGTCTCTGTGGATCTGACCCCTCTGGGTCCTCCTATGAGTGGAATCATACTGTATTTGTCCTTCTGTGTCTGGCTTATTTCACTGAGCATCAGGTCTTCAGGGTTCATCCATGTTGTAGCAGGTGTCAGAATTTCTTTCCTTTGTGGTCCTTTTATAGATGGACCACATTTTGCTTATCCATTTATCTGTTGATGGATATTTGGGTTGTTTCCACCTTTTGGCTGTTGTGAATAATGCCGCTATGAACACGGGTGTGCAAATATCTCTTCGAGTCCCTGCTTTCAATTCTTTTGGGATATATACCCAGAAGTGGAATTGCTGGATCATATGGTAATTCTATGTTTAACTTTTTTTAGGAGCTGCCAAAGTGTTCTCCACAGCGGCCGCACCATTTTACATTCCCAACACATTTAAATGTTTTTTAAATGCTAGAAGCTGTCCTCAGCTCTGCCTGGTGCCCCTTCCCCAGGGCTGCAGGGCACCTCTCAGGCCTGGGGCGGGGACCCCTCCCCATCACCAGGCCCAGCTGGTGGGAGCAGCCGCGTAGTGAGCGCAGCCCAGCAGGATGCAGCTTTAATTAGCTCCAGCCTGGGGCGGAAGTGGTGCCCACGGAGCTGTTCCTAGGGGCTCTGCACAGGGGGTCCTCTTCGGGGGAGGCAGAGAGACCATGGGGAGGGAGCTGGGCATGGAGGACACAGGACTCGACAGCATCAAAGAGCCAACGATGGTCTCATTTCACAGACAGTGAAACTGAGGTCCATAGGGGTTAGAGAGGCAAACCCAGTGCTGGGGCCCAGATCCCTATGTCCATCCCAGGGAACTTGCCTGCATCCTCTAGCCCGCCTCGGGCAAACATCTTTCAAAATATCTTTGATCTCATTGGCCTTTCTCTGGGCGCCTCCCTCTGCTCGCTCCTCTTCTGTGTCTGTCTCTCAACCTTTCTTGTCTCTGTGGCTCTCACGCTTCTCACCCCCCGCCCCCACTCAGGACTTCCTCCAATCACACCCTCTCTCTGGACCACTTTAGGGCCGACCCCGCCTCTTGCCTCTCCTGATTGGCCCTGCCCTTTGACGCCACACCCCACCCGTGTAGCTCCGCTCCCCGCCCCTTGGTGGGTCCATCCCACCGCACCCTCGGACCATCCTCTCTGATGGGGGAAACTGAGGCCCACACAGGGGCAGCGTCCCATCCGAGGCCACAAAGCTGGTTAGTGGCAGAGTCACTCATTCCTCATTCCAGTGTTGAGGCCTCTTCTGACTCCTTGGGGCTGCTGGTGCCCTCCCCACCCTCCTCCCTGGGGCAGCAGCTCTGCCCCCTCTCCCCTCCCCCACCTCGCCCCGCTTTTTAACATCAGCCACGGATTTAATTAACAGCGGACTCTCCTCTCTGCCTTTCCCTGTCTCACCCTTTGGGAAGTGTACATGTGGGAGGGGAGAGCTGAGCTACTCCTACTGCCCCACACCCAAAGGGGGCTCCAGCCTCCTTTTCTCTTTTTTTTTTTTTTTTAATGTTCTAAGTGGATGATATATAGGTTTTTTTAATTTATTTATTTTTTATTTCATTTTTTTAAAAATAATTGAGTTCTATTTATTTATTTATTTATGGCTGTGCCGGGTCCTCGCTTCTGCGCGAGGGCTTTCTCTAGTTGTGGCAAGCGGGGGCCACTCCTCATCGCAGTGCGCGGGCCCCTCCCGTTGCGGAGCACAGGCTCCAGAGGCGCAGGCTCAGCAACTGTGGCTCACGGGCCCAGTTGCTCCGCGGCATGCAGGATCCTCCCAGACCAGGGCTCAAACCCGTGTCCCCTGCATTGGCAGGCAGATTCTCAACCACTGCGCCACCAGGGAAGCCCATCCTTTTCTCTTTTTGTTTTTTAAATTGTAGTAAAATACACATAACATTAAATTTACCACCTTCATCATTTTTCCTTCTTTTCTTTCCTTAAATTTTTTTTATTGTGGTTAAATACACATAACATAAAGTTGACCATTTTAACCATTTTTAACTGTGCAATTCAGTGGCATTAAGTACACTCCCACTGTTGTGTAACCATCCCCATCATCACCTCCAGAACTTTCTCATCTCCCCAAACTGAAACTCTGTCCCCATGAAACACTGACTCCCCACCCCTCCCCCAGCCCCTGGCCCCCACCATCTACTTCCTGTCTCTGTGGGTCTGACTCTCTAGGGACCTCCTGTGAGTGGGATCACACAGTATTTATCCGTCTGTGTCTGGTTCTCTCACTGAGCATCACATCCTCAAGTTCATGTATGTTGTAGCATGGGTCAGAATTTCCTTCCTTTCAATTTATTTATTTGGCTGTGCCGTGCGGCATGTGGGATCCTAATTCCCCAACCAGGGATCGAACCCTCGCCCCTGCAGTGGGAGCGTGGAGTTTTAACCACTGGACCGCCAGAGAAGTCCCATTTCCTTCCTTTATAAAGCTGAGTAATATTCCATTGTACAGGTGGACCACGTTTAGTTTATCCATTCATCAGTCAGTGGACGCTTGGGTTGTTTCTGCCTCTTGGCTATTGTGAATAATACTGCTGTGAACATGGGTATACAGCATCCTTTTCTCCTAACACCCCTTTTTGTCTCCCCTCCAGGCTGTGCCTTTCTCACCTACTGTGCCAGGGACTCCGCCATCAAAGCTCAGACTGCCCTGCACGAACAGAAGACCTTGCCCGGGGTGAGTCCTGGGTGCTGTCTGGGAAGGGAGGGGACACATGGAGGAGATGCTTTCGGCCTGGGGAAGGCTAAGGCCCTTCCTGGGATCAGCTGTGAAGCCCACGTGCCTCTGGACTCAGAAAGAGGCATAAGGAACAGGGAGACAGAAATCATCACCAGAATGAGCATTTCTTGTGTGCCTACTGCATCCCATGCTGTATACTTCACATCAGGGTGGTTGTGTGCCGTGCAGGCTGCATACTGCACAAGGGCACCTGACTTTGCACGTGAGTGTCATTGGACTGAAACCTGAAGGATGAGGAAATATTGGCAGGGCAGAGGGACAGCCCGTGCAAAGGCCCTGGGGCAGGACCGGGCCTGGCGTGTTGGAGGAACAGCGAGGAGGCCCGTGTGTCTGGAGCAGAGTGAGCGAGGGGGAGAGAGGGAGGAGGGGAGGGCAGGGAGGTGAGAGAGGCAGATGTGCAGGGCCCGTGGGCCTCAGGGAGGAGCCTAGACCCTACCTGTTTCTCACCATAAAAAGGGAAGGGGTTCTCTTTCCCCTTGTCCTTATGGAGCAAATGAAGCTATGGCCCCTTAATGTAATAGTTCCTCCCCAGGGAAGGCTGGCCCAGGCTCTGTCCCTGCTGGTCTCTCTTATCAGCCCTGTCCTCTTTGGGTGGGCAGGAGGTCCCTGCCCCCAGTAAAGGATGGATGGTCCCCCTGAACCAGCCAAGCCAGGTCTCCAGTGAGAACTGTGGCACACCCCCCCATGAGTTCGGGGGTGGGGGGTTGCCCCTTCCCTCCGGAAATCTCAGGGACCCTTCAGCCTCAAGGGGATTCAGCGGATGCTTTGGTGGCATCATGCCATCACTGCTGGGAGCATGGGCACAGCACGGCTGACAGTGGACAATCTGGGGTTCGCCTGCCAGGGACATGAAGCTGTGGCATGGGTTTGACTCAACTCTGAACAAGCATCAGAATGTTTGGGAGGGGGTGGCCTCAACCTTATCTTGCAGAACAAAGAACCCCTCTTTGGAAGGTGAAGTGGCAGAGGCAAGAGCATACGCTCTGGCGGCCACATCAGTGGACTCCTCATTCAGCTCCCACCTGTTTTTGCTGTGTGACAGTGAGCCAGTAACTCAACCTCTCTGGTCTTCAGCATCGGAAGAGTATAATGTGGTGAAACTGTAGAGAAGGTCATGGAGGGATTCACAGAGTAGGTGGCATCTGAGAAGAGACTTGAAAGATGAGAAGGCAGGGCATGCCAGGAGAAGGAGCAGGACACGCAAAGGTGACTTAGAGCCTGTGGAATAAACACCATCCGGAATTCACTCTTCTCCCTCCCTTGGGCCTTCTGCCAATACCTCCCCAAACCAACTGGAAACTGGAGGGCAGGTCTGTCCATACAGGTTAGCGTCAAGGGGCACAGTGGAGTTCTGCAGACTGTATTAGTTATCTCCTGATGCATCACAAATTACTGCTCAACTTAGTGGCTTCAAAAAATCAGCATTCGTTGTCTCACAGTTGCCAGGGGTCAGGAATTGGGGCGTGAGTTTGCTGCATGGTCCTGGCTTCGGGGTCTCTCCTGAGGTTGCAGTGGAGTCGTCAGCCAGAGCTCGACTGTTGGCTGGAGGCCTCAGCGTCTCTCCCCGTGGGCATCTCCCTCGTGCTTGCTGCTTGAGGGAGGGGCCTCGCAACAGGGCTGCTGGCTTCCCCCAGGGCACGTGATCGGAGGGAGCGTGAGCCAGGAGGAAGCCACGGCGCCTTTTATGGCTTCCTTTCAGAATGACACACTCTCATTTCTGCCATATTCTATCCTGGCAATCTGCCAGGAGCCAGGGGGCCTTGGGGAGGGACACCTTGGAGGGACAAAGTTTGGTAGTGGATTTGTCCAAGTTCTGGCAGCCAGCAAGCAGCAGAGCAGGGATATGACCTTCATGGTCTGACTGCAGACCCCATGCTAGCAACAGCCCCAGTGCTGTTTCCCAATCCTTCCATATCCAGTGGACCTTTTTTTGTGTGTGTGTGTGGCATCAGGTCTGGCTGGAAGCTCTGACTCTCTGTCCAGAGAAATCAATACCCACATGGAGATTTGCCAACGTTCCTAGCAGTTTCCCTTCACCCCATCAGCTAAGTCCCTCTTCCCCATTCCCCTGCGCCCATTTTCCTGATGGGATCACTGAGGTCCAAAGCCAGTGCCTTTGGCTGCCTGAAGCCTCAGGGGCCTGTTCCCTCTGTGTTGGGGGCTAAAGCTGGGCTCTGGCAGACGGTGGAAGAGCCAGGAGTCAAGGAGCCATCCCTCCCTGTATGCCCCGCCCCTCTTGCCAGGCTGGTCTCTGGTCCGAGGCCTCTTCAGGATGTAAAGATGCCAGTTGCCAGGGGTTCATTCTCTGTGTCAGGCTCAGGGCTCTCTGTCCTCCTCTCTCTGCTCACTCTCCCAGCCCATGGATCCAGTTCTTTCATCCATATATCCAGCCACCAGCAAACTTTCATTGAGCACCTATGCTGCACTTCTCTCGCCAGCTCTGTGTGCAGAAATCACCCCCTGGTGACTCTCCCAGGCACCCCAGACCCAGCAGAGCTCAAACTGGCCACAGCATCCCCTTTGAACAGGTTTCTCCTCCTCCCTCCCTCCCCCATCCCCCCCCCATCCCAGCCATCCCCACATCCTGCTCTCCAGAGCCTCTCCTCCATGTGTCACCCCTCCCCCCACTTCTGTGATCCTGTGGGTTCACATCCCAGCTCCACCCCTCCCAATCTGTGTGACCTTGACAGTGTCTTTCCTTCAGAGGCTCAGTCATCCTTGTCTCCAAAATGGGCATCGCCAGGTCCATCTGACCAGCCTGGAGAGAGGGTTGTTAAAAAATGTGGGTACAAAGTAGATTCCATTTTTGGAGATGTTAAGCTTTTATATTTTGGTCTCCGGCAGCCCCTAGTTCCTAGAAATTCCTCACTCCCCAGATACTGAGGGCCTGGAAAGAACACCAACCTCTAGGTCATGCCGAGAACGTGCGGGAAACTGCCTTCCTACCTGGAGAATCTCTACGCTGCTTTCAAGGAGACCCCTGTTATCTCCTCCCTCTGCTCATCTCTGACCCCTCGGGGCCGGGGGTGTCTGCACCTGCCTATGTCTCCCCCTAGATTGGGGGTCCCTTGAGAGCAGACCCTGACTTTCAGGATGGGAGTAAATCCGGTGGTGTAGACGTCTCCTAGGGCCACTCTTAACAAGGCACCACAAACTGGGTGTCTTAAAGCAACAGAAACTTACAGTCTCCCAGTTCCAGGAGCCAGAGTCCAAGATCCAGTTGTCAGCAGGGCCGCCCTCCCTCTGCAGGCTCTCAGGGAGATTCTATCCCAGGCTGTCTCCCAGCTTCTGGTGGTCGCTGGCAATCCTTGGCTTGTAGACGCATCCCTCCAATCCCTGCCTCTGTCATCACGTGGCCTTCTTCTCTGTGTCTTCAGCTCTCCCATCTCCCTCTGCCTTTCTCTCTCTCTCTCTCTTTTTTTAAAAAATATTTATTTATTTATTTATTCATTTGGTTGTGCCGGGTCTTAGTTGCGGCTCACTGGCTCCTTAGTTGTGGCATGCAAACTCTTAGTTGCGGCATGCAAACTCTTAGTTGCGGCATGCATGTGGGATCTAGTTCCCTGACCAGGGATCGGAGCCGGGCCCCCTGCATTGGGAGCGAGGAGTCTTTTTTATTTTTAATTAATTTATTTTATTTTTATTATTTTTGGCTGCGTTCGGTCTTTGTTGCTGCGTGCGGGCTTTCTCTAGTTGCGGCGAGCAGGGGCTACACTTCGTTGCGGTGCGTGAGCTTCTCATTGTGGTGGCTTCTTTTGTTGCAGAGCATGGGCTCTAGGCACGCGGGCTTCAGTAGTTGTGGCTCGCAGGCTCTAGAGCGCAGGCTCAGTAGTTGTGGCACATGGGCTTAGTTGCTCCTTGGCATGTGGGATCTTCCCAGACCAAGGATTGAACCCGTGTCCCCTGAATTGGCAGGCAGATTCTTAACCACTGCGCCATCACAGAAGTCTCTGCCTTTCTCTCTCTCTATTTTTTTTTAATAAATTTATTTATTTTTGGCTGTGTTGGGTCTTCGTTGCTGCGTGTGGGCTTTCTCTAGTTACAGCGAGTGAGGGCTACTCTTTGTTGCGGTGAGTGGGCTTCTCAGTGCAGTGCCTTCTCCTGTTGCAGAGCACGGGCTCTAGGCGCGTGGGCTTCAGTAATTGTGGCACGCAGGCTCGGTAGTTGTGGCTCACGGACTCTAGAGCGCTGGCTCAGTAGTTGTGGCGCACGGGCTTAGTTGTTCCGCGGCATGTGGGATCTTCCCGGACCAGGGCTTGAACCCGTGTCCCCTGCATTGGCAGGTGGATTCTTAACCACTGTGCCACCAGGGTAGCCCCTCTGCCTTTCTCTTATGAGGACACCAGTCATTGGATTTAAGGCTCACCTAAATCCAGGATGACCTCGTGTCCAGATCTATCACTTAATTACATCTCTAAAGATGCCTTTTCCAAATAAGTTCCCATTCACAGATTCCAGGGGTTAGGACTTGGACGTATTTTTAGTGAGGACAGCCATTCAACTCACTACAAGGGGTGACCACAAAATGAAGAGCCAGATATAAGGGTCACCGTGGGCAGCATCTCAAGGGAGAACCAGGTGACCTGCGTTGATGACCTCGTGGAGGGCAAACAGGGTGGCTTCTTGGAGGGGGATGCATTTGAGCTGAGTCGAGCAATGGGGAGGATTGTGGCAGATGGGGGTGGTGTGAGCGCGGGGTGTACCAAGACTTGGAAGCAGGAACATGCCTGGCCTGCTGAGTGCAAGGACATGTGAGAGCCTGACGGACGAGTTTACTGCCCCCAGGGACACTGGGCAATGTCTGGGGACATTTGTGGTTGTCATCACCGGGAGATGCTGCTGGCATCTTGTGGGTAGAGGCCAGGGATGCTGCTCCAAACCCTACAGTGCCCAGGACGGCCCGCCACGATGGAGAATTATCCAGCCCCAAATCAGCAGTGCTGAGGCTGAGAAACCCTGTTTAGGAGAATAAGGAGCTGGTTAATGTTCTAGAACGGTGCTAATAGGAATAGAATGCAAGGCATGTATAGCATTTAGATTTTTCTAGGAGCATCATTTAAAGAGTAAAAAGAAACAGTTGAAATGAATTTTAATGCTATCTTTTATTTTAACCCACTATCCCCAAAATCCTATCAAGAGGCAGTCAGTAGGGCCCACGTAAAGCTTACTAACGAGATAGTTCACATTCCTTTTTTTCATCCTAAGTGTTCCAGAATCCGGTGTGTTGATTGCACACTTCTGGTCCATCTCAAGTGGGACACTCAGTGGTTATCAGAGATGCTCGATCTGGATTTGCATTTTATAAAATTGACAGTTGAAAAAGTAGATTCACTTGCCCAAATCGTCCTAAACATACTTAAAGGTTTTCCAAGAATGAAGTCAGCTAGTATCAGTTTTTAGACTTAGGTTTACCTTTATATTAATTTTAAAAGAAATAAGTTCATTTATTTATTTTTGGCTGCGTTGGGTCTTCGTTGCTGCGCGCCAGCTTTCTCTAGCTGCAGCGAGCGGGGGCTACTCTTCGTTGCGGTGCGCGGGCTTCTCATTGCAGTGGCTTCTCTTGTTGTGGAGCACGGGCTCTAGGTGTGCGGGCTTCAGTAGTTGTGGCTCGCGGGCTCTAGAGCGCAGGCTCTGTAGTTGTGGCACATGGGCTTAGTTGCTCCGAGGCACGTGGGATCTTCCTGGACCAGGGATGGAACCCGTGTCCCCTGCATTGGCAGGCAGATTCTTAACCACTGTGCCACCAGGGAAGTCCTATATTAATTTTAACTAAACACAATTAAACACAGTTCCGTTTCTCGGTCACACAAGCCACATTTCAAGTGCTCAGTAGGCACATGTGGCTGTTGGCTGCTGTACTGGATGGCATAGTTCTAAAATGTTCCAGGCCAAGGGTCAGCCAGCTTTTTCTGTAAAGCAGAAATGTATGGCTTTGCCGGCCATATAGCCTCTGTCACATCTACTCAAAGTGTAAAACAGTAACAGATGACAAGTGAACAAATGGGCGTGGCTGTGTGCCAATAAAACTTTATTGACAACAACAGATTGGGGGCCCGAATAGGGCTGTAGTTTGCCAATCCCCATTATAGACCACTGCTGTCCAATAGAACTTGAAGGTGGAAGTGTTCTCTCTGTGCTGTCAAATAGGGTGGCCACTAGCTCCGTGTGGCTATGGAGCCCTTGAAAAGGGGCAAGAGTGACACAGGAACTGAAGTTTTAATGTTATTTAATTTTAATAGATGTAAATTTAAACTTCCAATGTCTACATGTGGCTAAGGGCTACCATACTGGACAGTGCAAATCTAGAATGTTCTAGATCAGGGATCAACTACTGTTTTGGACAGCCCAGACCCAGAATGTTCCAGACCAGGGCTCAGCCACCATATTAGACAGTGCAGACCTAGAATGTTCTAGGCTGGGGGTCAGCTACCATGTTAGACAGTGCAGACCTAGAATGTTCTAGGCTGGGGGTCAGCTACCATGATAGACCATGCAGACCTAGAATGTTCTAGACTGAGGGTCAGCTACCATGTTAGACTGTGTAGGCTAGATTGTTCTAGAACCAGGAGCATGGTGCAGTGTCATCATACATCTAGGTTAGGGAGTTCTCGGTCTCTCTTTGACACCTGCTCACAGTTGGGGATGGGTGAGGAGTCTCAAGCAATGCCCTTCTCTTCTTGGGCCTCAGTTTCCCCAGGGTTATCACTGTTTCCCAGCACTGCCGGGGCACCTCATCCATCTGCCATGTCAGGGGGGCACCAGGGCTGCTGCTCACCCCATTTGACAGGTGGGGAGACTGTGGTAAGAGAGAGGAAGGGACTTGTTTGAGGTCACCCAACAGAGTGAAGACTGCAGCTCCACCCACCCAGTTCCACAGACCTTGAACCTCTGGCTTCTCTGGCTCAGTTCCTGCAAGCTGGCCCCCTTCCTCCCTGGAGGTGAGGGCTGATGTTTGATAAAGAAGAAGGAGGTGGCTCGGGGCTGGACCCTGGGGACGGAGGGGCCCCTGGGGGCCACCTCCTGACTGGGGCAGCATTCTGTGGGAGTAGAGCCTGGCTTAAAATTTTTTTTTCTTAAAATTTGAAAAATACTGCACACTTAAGAGAAAAGTGCATGCAACCCAACTGATTACAAAGCAAGCACCCTGTTACCACTACACAGTTGGCACCCTGGAAACCACCCCGTCCCATGTCCCCAAGCCCAAGCCCCTCTCTTCTGTTGGAGGAGCTGCTGCCCTGACTTTTACGGTAACCAACCCCTGCTTTTCTTCTGGTACCGCGCCCGTGAGATTCAATATCACGCCTCAGCGCTTTGCACTTTGTCATCGCTGTGTGGTATTCCATGGCTGGGACACACCATTTATTCATCCACTCTCCTGCTGGTGGACATTTGGGTTGTTTCTAGTTTTGCTGTTAAGGCATAGAGATCCTTGCCGGTGTTTTGTCTTTGGTGGACACATGCCACGTTTGGGTCAGGTGCATACCCAGGAGTTCCGATCCCTGAGTACACATATCTTCCGATTCTGATGAGCGAAGACGCTGATTTGAGGGGTGAGCCTCCCTGCCTGAGAACACCCGCAGAAATGGAATCAGCCTTTCAGAACAAGCGCTGGAGGCTTGCTTGCTGATCGCACGAGGAGGCATGGGGGCTACTGCGCAGGAGACCCCCTTGCCTGTCAGCGGCAGCTGAGCACGGGCTTCCGAGCCCCCTCCCAGGCGTCTCCGCCAGAGGATGGAGCCTCGGCCGGCCGCCAAGAGAAAGCCCACCCCGCGGGCTCACGTCTCCGCGCATGCCCGCGCGCACCGCTGGGGAGTCGGGGAGGCCGGGGCTGGGTTGCGCTAGAGACAGACAGCCACCATCTCTCCTGTCCCCGTGTGTGTGCGCGTGTGTGTGTTGGAGGAGACGCATAAAGCGGACACTTCTGTTTTTCTATCTCTTGATGACCCAGGAGGGAAGTGGTCCCCGTTGTTTGCCGGCTCGGTGCATCTCTCCCTGCCCTGGCAGAGCCCAGGCCCCCTCCTACCATAATGCTGCTTTCTGCAGCGAGTGACCCACCCACTCCCACTTCCAGTTCCCTCCTCGAGTATGACAGCGGCGTCCGTGGGGGACGCAGTTTAATCAAATCTCAGCACTCTGGAATAGGACCCTACATTGAATAAGAGAATCCCAGAATAGAACCCAGAATGGACCGCAGGACCCTGGAATCCACGCTGGGTGGATGTCTCCGATTCCCGCAGGGGTTTCCTGCTGGCTGTCAAACCCCAGGACGGGGTTCCTGCGGATGGAAGGGACCCCCGCTCCCCTCCTCACACCCCCACCCCTATCGACAACAGGCAACAGGTCCAGCTCCCGCCTCTTGGATGGTGAGGGGCTGGGCCATGTGAGGCAATGCCATCTCTTTCTTTGTGAAGGCCTTGGGGGGTGAGGGATGCCCCAGACCTGGTGGCCGCCATGCTGCTCATCTGAGCACCCTGGAAAAGGATGAGTTTGTCCAGCTATGAGTCCCCCAACAGGCCCCTTCTGTGCACACAGGGGTCTCTGAGGTGGTCCCTTTGCACGATCCACCCCCATATCCCATGACTTGGCTCAGAGTCAAGCCAACCCTGAGAATGGGCGGGGGGCCCCAAAGTGCCGAATGTCTCATGATCTGGCTTCCCCAGACCTCAGTCTCCTCGTCTGTAAAGTGGGTTTGCGGAGTGTTTTGAGGGTCCTGTGAGGTGACACAGGCCAGATGCTGAGCACACACTTGGCAAATAGATGCTGAGTGAATGAACGCAGGGTCCCAGGCAAGTCGAGCTGTGGGACTCTGGCCAGTCATGTCTCTTCCCGAGCCTGTTTTCTCCCGTGAAATGGGGACAGTGCAGACATGCCTGGCACGAGCTCTTGGGTTACTTCCCGTGCAGGGCACTGTGCCCAGCATGCCTGCCCCACTCTTGCCAACAGGACAGGAGTCTGGAAACCATAGGTCTCGTCTCGTTTCATCTCAGTTGTCATTGGTGGACCCTATGCTGGGTCTTTCTGGGGAGGAGTTCCCAGAGCCCCTCAGCCCTGACTTCAGGAGTTCACCCCAAAGAGGGACGGTGTGTGTGTTGGGGGATGTGTCACCATCAAGGCAATGCCTGGGCAAAGCAACCAAAGCAGATGGGGATGGAGGGGAAGGCTTCGGGGATAGGTGGCATTCAAGGGGCTTGTGGGGCGAGGATGGGGTGTACAGGGGTGCATTCCAGCCCTGTGTCCTCGGGGTGTGGGAGGAGGAGGGGGCAGGAATGGCTGGGACTGGGCAGTAAAGGTGCCTCGAATGCCAGGATGAGGAGCTGGCACTCTACCCCAAGGGCAATAGGGAGCCAAGGCAGAATCTAGACCAGGAGAGGGGCTTGGTCTGAGAGGTTGGGCTGGGGCTTGGGTGGGAGAGGAAGAGGCTGGAATGGTAGCCCAGGCGGCCCAGATAGGGGTCCACTTGGCTTCCTTAGCCTCCACACCATCCAGAAACCACCCAGTTGGGGCTTTCCCTGGGCCCCCACATCTAAAGGCATAGCTTTGCAAATCCAGGAGAATATTTTGGGCCCCAGCCTGTCTACCGAAGAACCTTCCTGCAGTCCCTCCCCACAGTGGCCTCAGTTTCCCCATCTGTAATATACACAGGTCAGACATACGGGACCCTGTTTTCCCAGTGGTGTATGGCTTGATTGAAGTCACTCAGCAAAACCTAGGTGGCAGAACAAGAACTGGATTCCAGCCACTTAATGTATGCCCACCCAGAGCCCTATCCCATCTGATCCTTGGCTGGAGGAATGTCTGGGTCCTCAGAGGCCCCTGAGGAAACTGGCAGTAGGTCTGACCCCTGCTTCTGATTTTCTCCTCTCTCCTTCTGATTTGCTACCTGTAAAGGGGGCATGTTCCCATCTCATAAAGTTGTTTGGAGATTAAATGAATCAGTGGACGTAGGTATTGCTCGAACATGCTCCCCCCGCCCCACCACCAACTCCTATTTATACTTCAAAACCCACTGCAGATTTTCCATCTTCAGTGCACCCCCAGGATGATAGCCTTTGGCTCTTCATTGTTCTCGGCTCTAGGCTCTCCCAGCACTTGATCCTTCCCTCTGCCCCAACCCTGACCCCATGAGTCTGGAAGTGTCTGCATATGCCTCTGTTTCCCCCTCTGCCAGACTAGTAGGTTGCTCCCTGAGGCTGCAGAATTACTCAGCGTGAGGCACGCGGGAATGTTGTTGAATAAGTGAAAAGAGGAAGGGAGGGGGCAGGGAAAGGGTGCGGTGATGGGGAGCCAGAGAAGGTGGAGGAGGGAGGAAGGGCACTCGGCAGAGACCTCGGTGGGACAGATGGAGAGAGGGAGCCGGAAGGAGGTGGGCAGAGCCAGATGGGCGGGTTGGGGTGGGGGGGAGACCCAGCTCTCCCCTGGCACGCCTCCTCCCGGCTTGGGCGGGCAGCGCGCGCAGGGCCCGGCCTCTGGCGGGCGGATCGCCTGGGCGTTGGGCGCGGAGAACGAGGCGCGGAGCCCGGAGCCCGAGTGTGCGTGCGGCGTCTGCGCGCCCGTGCGCCCAGGGCCAGCCGGGCGGGAGGCGGCACATGGATGCCAGCCTGGCGCGCGTCTGCAGGCCGGTGGGTAAGGCGAGGCGCGGGTCCGCGGGGTGTGGATGGCCGGGCCTCGCAGCCTCGGCTTTCGAGTGGGCGACTAGAGAGGAAGGGGCTGCCCACCTGGCTTCTCAGAGCCAGACCAGGACCACCCCCCCCCACCCCCCCGCCGACCTGACCCAGGAGGGGGAAGGGGCCTCCCAGTCGGAGGCGGAAGGTCCCAGGCTCTGCAGCGGGTGGGGGAGATGGGAAGCAGGTAGCCAGGCCGCGAGAATGGGGTGGGGGTGGAGGATGCCGTGATGGGGGCAGGTTCCCTCCCTGTGGTCCCCCTCCCTCGCTCCCTCCCTCGGCTCATCCATCTCCAGAAGATTATATTTAAATATCTCTTTTGTGCAAGGCAGGAGCTGGGCTCGCCCCTAAGAGGCGGTTTCCATGGCAACAACAATTGCCAGCTTCCGTGTGGTGAATCAGCGTTGCCATGGCAACCCCATCCTCATCTGTCCAAGGTGCTGGGGGTGGCGGGGAGGAGGTGAGGGCCAGCGGAGGCGGGTGAGAGGGGTGGGAGAACGGGAGACTGGAGCCCAGGTGCCCCCTCCCCCCCACCTCCCTTCACCACCTCAGTCTGCCCTCAGCCCAGAAACTGGTCCCATCGGTTGAAATAATCTCCCCTCCCGCCTCCAGCTAGAGGGGTGTGGCACCCAGGTGAAGAGGGCCCAGGGTGTGTGTGTGTGTGTGTGTGTGTGTGTGTGTGTGTGTATGGTGGGGGAAGGGGGATGTGGTTCGGCCTTTCCCAGGTGGTCAAGGTTCCTCTGAGGGTGTGGCTGGGTGGCAGGAAGATTGGGCTGGGGGAAGTGGGGGCCAAGAGGGGAAAACAGAAGCCTCTCTGGTCTGGGGCTCCCAAGGCTGTGTTCACATTGAGGAGGCCCATATGTGCCCCAGACATACACTCAGAAAGAGGGAGAGTATCAGAGCGGGAGGGGCTCACCGAGGGGAGGGGAAGCAGAAAAATAACCTTTCCAGGCCTTGATTTTGACATCTGTAAAACAGTGTAAAAATTGTGCATCTTTCTGAAAGCTTGCTGGGCAGCTGCACTGTGATTTAAAAACATGTTTATCAAGCACCTCTGAATGGCTGTGGGGATCTACTCCGAGACTGTCTGACCTGGGAGGGGGGGCTGGGACCAGTACTCGTTCCAACCCCAGGCCTGGTGCAGAGGGACCAGGTGCCTTTCTATGCTGGTGGGTGTTGGCCACTTCCTTCTGGTCAGTTCTGTTCAGCAAACTCCTCTGATTCTCTCCTGTACCCTGCCCTGAGGGGCGGGGTTGTGATGTTATGGTCTCAGTCTGGAGGGAAACAGAGCAACACATAGACACTTCCTGCCCTGAGGCAGAGGGAGGAAGGGACCCAGAAAGGTGGAAGGATTGCCTGCATGGGGGCTTTTGAGCTGGGTTTTGAAGGATGAGTAGGAGTTCACCAGAGACACCGGGTTGGGAGGAAGATTCTGTCCTAGAATCAATAGAGAAGCAAATGCCACCCAACCCCACATCCCTCAAATCTGTTCTAAAATATTCACATTAGCTCATACCCCTGGCTGGGTAAGTTGCAGGAGTGGGGGTTAGAGAAGGATTTCTTCCACTGAACAGTTCACTGGTTTCTTCCATTTTCAGTGCTGGGAGTGGGGGACAGTGTCCAGAACAATAAGTCCAGATTGCAGGCCAGTCCACTGAAGTATGACAGTTCCCCCAACTTGAGGCTCAGGAAGCTGGCCAAAAGTAGCTGCCTTGGTGTGTCAGTCAGCTACTGCTGAGTAATAAACTGCCCCAACCATTTTATTTGTTCATGATTCTGTTGGTTAACAAGCTCAGGCTGGGCTTAGTTGGGCAGTTCTACTGCTTTGTCCTGAGTCATTCATGCAGTTTCAGTCAACTGGGGCTCGACTGAGGCTAGCTGAGCCAGGACTCCCATGCGTTGTGTGTCAGCAGGGCATCTCTGTGCATGAGATCTCCTGTCTTCCAGTAACTCGCCTGGATTTGTCCACCTGGCAACCTCCATGGTTCCAAAAAGGCAAGTTCTCTTGAGGGCAAGGCTTGGAACTCTCACAACTTCACTTCCACCACATTCTCTTGGTCAGAGCAAGTCGCATGGCCAAGTCCAAAAGGAAAAGGTGGGGAAATAAGACTCCAGTCCTTGATGAGAGGAACCACAAAGTCACATCACATACAGGGACTGCAGGAGTTGGGCCATCTTTGCAAACAATCTATCACACTTGGGGAGGCAAGAAGACTTCCTGGATGAAGGGTTATTGTTACTGGGCTTTGAAGGCAAAGTGGGAGTTTTCCAGGCAGCAAGAGCAGAGCCCTGTAGGTGGGACCATGTGTCATTTGGTGTGACTGGGGTGCTGGTTGCTGCCAGAGGTTGGTGGGATGCTGAGGCTGGGGAGGTGGACAGGAGAGCCCAGCAGAGCTCAGGTGAAGCTCCCACCCATGCTACCCCCACTGCCCACCTTGACCTCCCTCCCCCCTCTCTCCACAGATGGCACGGCCAATCCAGGTGAAGCCTGCGGACAGCGAAAGCCGAGGAGGTAGTTGTCATCTCTCCGTGGCCACCAGGCTGCGGGTTGGCAGAGGACTGGGAGGAGGGAAATCCTTGCACAAAGGTGGTGGGAGAGGCAGAGGCGCAGGCTGGGGTTGGGTGGGAGAGTAGGGAGGCCGTGTCCCCTCCTCCTAACCACAGGGCCACAGGCCCAGCAGTGGGAGGTGTGGCCAGGTCCTGCTGCTTTCCCCTAGAACTTGAAATACCCCACTCGTCTCAGGGTGCAATAACGGGGATCTTCAGACGCAGAGGGGATGGGGTCCCTGAAGGACTATGGATTGGTTTCCGGGCTCTGCGTGTGTGTGCATGTTTGCATGTCTGAGCAAGTGCAGGTGTGTGTATATGAGCATGCATTCCTGGGCACAGCTGTGCGCAGATGTATGCAAGTGTGTGCACAAGTGCGTGTGTGTTTCTGGCAGGTGCAGTGGGGGCGCCTGCCTGTCTGTGTGCACATCTGCGTGCCTGGGCTGTGCGTGGGTGTATATGTTCAAGCGTGTGTGCTTGACTGGTCCCGGCTGGGCGCGTGGGTGTGCAGGCTGGGCCCTGTGTCTGCATTAGGCTGGACCTCTGGGTGGCTGTGTGCCTATGGGGAGATGCTTGGCTGTCCCCAGTGGGATCCAAGGCTAGTCATTCTTGGAGATTTTTGACCCCCCTCCCCATCTCAGGTGGACTGGGGGCTGAGGGAGAGCAGCCAGCCTTGGAGGTGCTGTAGGGGTAGGGCTGTTAGGACCTCTGTGTATGTGTAGGATCCTGGTAAAGCCCGTCGGGACTGGGAGCTTGTTTTCACACTCTCCAACCTGGCCTCCACTGTGGGTCAGGGACTAGAGAGGGGGAATCTGCACGTTTTCATCTCTATCTCTCTGTCTCTCTCTCTCTCTCATTCTCTCTCTCCTTTGCTCCCTCTCCCTCCATCTCTGTTTCTCTCTCCTAATCTTTTTCTCTCCTCCTATCTCTCTGGTTCTCTTTGTGCTTCTCTGTGTATCTCTCTTTGCCTCTTACTGTCTCTCTCTTTGCCTGTCTCTGTCTCTCAGTCTCTCCCTGTCCCTCTCTCTCTCCCTCATATGTCTCTCTCTCCCTACTTCTGTGTCTCTCCCTCCCTCCCACCCCTATGAGTGACAGCTGCCAGAGAATGGGTTTCCATAGTAACCAAGCTCACCCTTCCTGGAAGAGGAAGCTGCCGTGTTCCTGATTACAGGGGAGCAGTGCAATTCCCCCGGGGGGAGGGGGGACAGAGCTCTGGTACCTCACATGGGAGAGGCTGGTCCAGACTGGCCCCTGGCCTTAAGAGTTGGGCAGGTCCCAGCCAGGCCTGCAGCCAGGCCCCAAGCCAACCCCAGGCTCCCCAGGCACCTGGTCTTGTGCACACACACTGTTCATTCATTTAACAGACGTTGATTGCTTGGCCCTTCCTGAGCCCTGGCAAGGTTGGGCGGGGAGCTCTGCTGGGCACTGTGAGGATGCAGGGGCCCTCAGCGCTCACCCCTGCCTGGAAAATCTAGATGGCAAACAGACAGACAGACATGGACCCAGGCCAGGCAAGGCAGTTCCTAACCCTGGTACTATGTGTGGACTCTGAGTGCATAGGAGGGAGTGGCCGTTTTGCCCAGAGAGTGGAAGCAGTTGGACAGAGAGGCATTCCAGGCAGGGGGCACTGCATGAGGTGGGACCTCGCAGGCACGTGGAAAGGTGGAGAGACCCAGGCAGGGAAAGCGCGTGGCTGTGTCCTCCCTCACACGCGCAGAAAATGGCCCAGGGGGGTCCAGGCGCCCTGCTCCACGCCCTGCTACCTCCACTCTCTGCTGGAGGGACGGAGAAATTCCCGGAGGTTAGGACTCGGCTGAGGTGGTGTCTCCGCCCACAGGGGACCGGAAGCTGTTTGTGGGGATGCTGAACAAGCAGCAGTCAGAGGAGGACGTGCTGCGGCTGTTCCAGCCCTTCGGGGTCATAGACGAGTGCACCGTGCTCCGGGGGCCCGACGGCAGCAGCAAAGGTGATGGGCCGGGGGCGGGGCTGGCTGCCGGGGGCGGGGCTGTGGGAGGGCGGGGCTGGAGGGATGGGGCGGAGCGGGTACAGGAGAGCGCGGCGGGATCCAGGGGGCGGGGCCGGACTCGTGGGGCGGGGCTGGCCCACAGTGGGCGGGGCCTAGCACGTGGAGAGCGGGCTGGAGGGATGGGGCCCCGCTAGGTACACAAGAGGGTGGGGCTCGCTCAGGAGGCGGAAGCGGCACATGGGAGGGCGGGGCCGGCTCCGGGGGGCGGGGCGAGCAGAGACTGTCCAGTCCCACGTGGTCCTACCCGTGTGCCCGTGTCCGTCTGGGGCTGCCTGTCTCCACCTGACTCTGTCCATGGAGCTGTTGCCGTCTGGATTTGCCTATGTCCTGTGCCTGATCCTACTTCCTCCACCGTTCCTGTATGGTTGTACCATGCAGGAATGATTGTTTAATGATCTCCAGAAACTTGTTTTCCGGTCTGCTCACGTGACTGCATGTACCTAGGGTTGAGTATCACTCCGCCTGTGTCTCTTAGTCTCTGACCCTCTTTCTGAGTGTCCAAATGGCTATTTCTGTTTGGGTATCCATGTGCCTGGTGGTCTCCGTCTACCTGATTCTACGTGTTCAGGTTCATCTGTCTGGGACTGACTCTCAGTTTGCCTGTCTCTGCCCTGGCGACTTTATCTTACTGGGACTGAATGTATCTGATGGTCCCTGACTGTTTATTTGCCTGGCTCTTTTCTTGTAATTGAGATGTGATCACATACTGTAAAATTCACCCTTTTAAAGTGTACAGTGAAGTGCTTCACAAAATTCACAAAACTGTGCAACTGTCACCACTATCTAGTTCTGGAACATTTTCACTCCCCTTCCCCCCAATCTGCCTGGCTCTTCCATAGCCCTCTCTCTGTCTGGAACTGTAGCCTATGACCGTCTGTCTGGATTTGCCTGTGTCTGGTGGTCTCTGGTTGTCTGTCCACCTGATTCTGCCCTTGCCTGGTGACTTTTCATCCCCATCTATCCAACTCTGGCCACATGGGCATATCTGTCTGGGTCTGAGTGTACCTCTGCCTGAGTGTGCCCACAGGACTGCATCTCTCTGTGTCTATGTCTGATGGTTTGTCACTCTAATTCTGCGTATCTGATTACAACTCTGGATCTCGTGGCATCGGTGGCTGGTGGGCGTTCTCTAAGCCCGTCCCCTTCACTTGTTCTAATGGGCAGGGCCTGCCTCTCCACCTGTGCACCTCCTCACACCCTCTGATGAGGTCTTGGACAAACCGCTATCTGGCTGGCTGGCTGTGTGCTTGTCTTACTGTCTGATCCTTCCTTGTCCAGCTGTCTGTCTGAACAAATGGCTGGCTGTCTCTCGGACGTCCGACTTTCGGGCTGCCTGTGTCCACGCTGACCGGCCGTGCAGGGCTGTCAGCCCCTCTCCTGTGGCCCCTCACCCGTTCCCCTTCTCTCGGAGCAGGCTGTGCCTTCGTGAAGTTCTCCTCCCACACGGAGGCTCAGGCGGCCATCCACGCCCTGCATGGCAGCCAGACCATGCCGGTGAGTCGGAGTTGCCCTGGGCGATGGGGATAGGGGTGGGAAAGGAGCAAGGGGGCCTGGCCTTACCATCCCAGCCATCCGGTAGCCCCTGCCCCTTCTTCAGAGAGGTCATGGTGGGGAGAAGAGGCGCAGTCTTTGATGGTGGTATGGGTGGGTGTATGTGTGTGATTGTGTGTGTGAGCCTGCAAGTAAGTGTGGAGTGTGTATGGATGTCCTGCCAGCACGTGGCTGCCTGTACGCGAGTACGCGCAGGCCAGTGTGTGTGTTGGTGTGTGCACGTGTGCGTGTCTGTGTGTGAGCGTGTGGTTGTGAGTAGGTGGGTGTCAGTGTGCACATGAGGTGTGTGTAATGGGTATGGATACATGTGCACGTGTGCGCTGGTGCATACACACATGTGTACACGCGTGACTGCATACACACAAGTGTGTTAAGTGGGTGTGTTCGTGGGAGCACACGTGTGCAGGTATGTAGCTGAGTGCACATGTATATTTATGTGCGAGTGTGTGTCTGGGTGACGTGGGGGGAGCGAGTGCATGTGTGTACATCTGTAGGAGTGTGTGAAGGCAAATGTCTATGTGTGGAGGGGTGAGCATGCGTGTGAATGTAGGCAGTCACGTGTGTACATGTGTGACTGTGTGCACGTGAGTGTGTGAGTATATGTGCACGTATTTGGGAGTGTATGCATGTGTGTCTGTGAGTGTCAATGGTGAGTGTGAGTCTGTGTGGGCGGAATGCATGTGTAAGTGTGTGCAAATGTGTGTGAGCCCCAGAGGAGCAGGAAGAGATGGGGCTGGAGGGGCCTGCAGTTCAAGGCTGAGAAGCATGGGGTTCCTCCTAGGGTGATGGGGAGCCCCAGAGGGAAGGGACCAGGTTATTTGGAAATGTCCCCGTAGGGCCAGAGTGGGGAATGGGCAAGTCTGGAGCCGGGAGCCTGGGCCTGCAGCAGTGAGAGGCTGGAGGGGACCACACAGGTGTTGAGGGTGGCCCTGCCTCCCAGGAAAGTGGCCCTGGGAGCCACCATCACTGTACATAAATGTCCAGATCTGCCACGGGGAAGACAGGCCTTGGGGACCCACTCTCTGTTGTTCTGGAAAATGGGTGTGGAGAGCAGGGCAGTCTCAGATCCTTCCTTCTATTGCTCTCTGGGTCCTCAGGCATCAGTTTTAGTCCCTAGAGGGGCAGGAATCAGCTCATCCGAAGGTCAGGCTTTCTCCTGCTCCGAGCTGTCCAGTGATGGAGCTGGTGGGCGGCGCAGGGAGTGAGCTCTCCATCAGAGGAGGTATTCAACCTCTCTGATGGTTGGAGCCTTACCTGTTCTCAGGTGTGGGTGGCAGCTATAGGGTCCTCCATGCGGGCCCCCATTGTTCCTCTCCAGCAGTTGGATTCTCCACCCATTTTGAGAGTGTGGTTGACAGTCAGGGTCCTCACTATGCCCCAGATGCAGGCCCCCCGCGCCCGGACGCCCCATTTGTGCGCACGAGGGGGCTGCAGGGTCAAGTGCGAGACCTGGGATGCTGATCTCCGGACTGTCCTCACTGTGGCACCTGGGACCTCGAGGGTGGGGCTGACAGCTGCTGCTATCCACACCCCTACACCCCTTGTAAGGGACCCCAGAGTCCCGGCTACGTCCCCCCTTCTTTCCCTCCCTGCTTGCGGCTGCCCCTGCAGGGTGCCTCCTCCAGCCTGGTGGTCAAGTTTGCTGACACGGACAAGGAGCGGACACTGCGGCGCATGCAGCAGATGGTGGGCCAGCTGGGCATCCTGACGCCGTCCCTCACCCTGCCCTTCAGCCCCTACAGTGCCTACGCCCAGGCTGTGAGTGACCCCGGCAGACGCACTTCTGTCTCCAGCAGGGCTTCTGAGACTTCTCTGGGGATCTGGCTCAGTCTGTCTCGCTCTCTTTCTCCATCTATTCTCGGTCTAGGGCTTCTGCCTCTTTGCCCATCTTTCTGTTTCTCTGGCCCAATCTTTCTGACCCAGGGCCTTATTCTGACTGTGGCTGAGTCCCCAAATCCAGGCCGCTTCCTGACCCCAACCCCAGCTGAGCCCCCAACCATGGACTATGCTCCGAGCCCAAGCGGAGCCCCACCTCTGGACGGACAGGACACCAGACTCAACCCCTACATGCAGCCTGAGCCCTCACCCTGCGTGAACATCAAATGAAGATCCAACCTTGAGTTGACCCCCAGATCCTAGCTGTTCCCCAAATCTAGATTAGCCCGAATTCTAGCTAAACCTCCTGGCTGACTCCAAGCTGAGACCCAACCCTGAGTGAGATCAACATTGGCTGAGCCCTGGTCCCAGACTGAGTCCTGATCTTAGACTGAGCCCTAATTCCTGGCTGAGCTCTCATTCCTAGATGAGCCTGGAACCTAGTCTAGGCCCTGATCCTACACTGAGACTTGATCCAGGCTGAGCCCCAATTCCTAACTGATCCCTGACCGCGACCTGAGCCAAGACACCCGGCCTGACCCCCTAGTTCCTGGAGGACCCGCCCCCCACCTCATGAGCCGTGATCTCAGGCCAGATGCCACTTTGACTGTGCACGTTGACTCCCTCTCCACCCCCAGCTCATGCAACAGCAGACAACGGTCCTGTCCACCTCAGGCAGCTACCTGAGCCCCGGCGTGGCCTTCTCACCCTGCCACATCCAGCAGATCGGCGCCGTCAGCCTTAACGGGCTGCCCGCCACACCCATCGCCCCTGCCTCTGGTGAGAGTCCGCCAGGGACCCACGGATGGGTGGGCAGGGCCGGGGCCAGTATCAGGCTCCCCATGACGCTCTTCCGCTCCCCAGGACTGCACTCGCCCCCGCTGCTCGGCACCACCGCCGTGCCCGGCCTCGTGGCTCCGATCACCAACGGCTTCGCAGGTGTTGTGCCCTTCCCTGGTGGGCACCCCGCCCTAGAAACCGTATATGCCAATGGCCTTGTGCCCTACCCAGGTAACTCGGGTGGTCCCCGGGGGCCGAGGAGAGTGGCAGGAGGCAGGGAGGGTGTCCCTCGGACAAGCATGAGTCCCTATGCCTTGGTGTTCAGGGAACAAAGGAGCAGGACAAAGGGAGTCTCAGGCGAACAGATACTAGCTGTGGGCACAGAGAAAGAGGTTAAACATAGAAACTTTGCATCCAGACCTTTCTGGGTTCGAATTCCAGTTCGGTGGCCCTGGGGGGTTTCTTTAAGTCTCTGAGCCTTAGTTTGCTCATCTGGGAAATGGGGCGGATAACATCAGTCATCTCATGAGATTGCACCGACGAGGCAATCAGTCTGTAAAATGCTAACGCGTCACCTGGTACCAAGAATGGCACCGTCAATCTTCATTAGTAATCGTTACCATTTGGGAAAATATCAGTGCCCATATTCATTCATTCACTCATTAATTCATTCATTCAATATTGGCCATGCACTGACTTGTTGGGCTGGGCTCTGCCCTCCTGAAGCAGAGGTCTCACTTTTCTCTACCCTATACCATAATTTCAAGGCAAACGTCTTCCCACACCTTGCTTAGGTGAAGTACGTCATCTGCGTTTCCACCGCTGAGAATTTGTTTATTCTTATCTTGCAATGATTGGCGCTCACGGGGAGTTTCAAAAATAATACAGAGAGGTCCTGGTACCCCTCACCCAGCGTCCCTGGATGCTAACGTCTTACATAACAACAGTACGTTGTCAAAACCAGGAAACTGACATTGGTACAGTACAATGAACTCAACGGGAGTTGGAGAGCCTATTCAGACTTCACTATTTACAGGCACTTGTGTGTGTGTGTGTGTGTGTGCGTGGTTCTGTGTCATTTTATCACAGGTATAGTTTCATGTAACCACCACCACAATCTACATACAGAACTGTTCCATCACTATAAAGTAATTCGTTCATGAGACCGCTTTACTGTCTTACCTCTCCCCCATCACCACTGCATCTTCTAGCAACCTCTCTCCATTCAAGATTTTTTTGCTCAATTTTCCCCAGACTCTCCAGCTCTGGTTGCCTAGACAAGCTCTCCCCTACCCCTGTGTCCTCCCCTAGGGACCGTCGGAAGGTCACAGCCACGTAGGGGATCCATAGGGTGTCTGATGATCAAGGTGTGGGGAGGGATAAAGGGAAGGGATGGGGATGGGTGGTGATCAAAAGCAGAGACCTGGAGTCCTGGAGAATCCAGAGAATAAAAGAGAGGAGCAAGGGGGGTCAGGATGGGGACAGAGAGTTGAAGTTGATTGTTAAACCTCTCTGGAGTCTGAGAAACCTGGATTCGAGTTTGGCTTCTGTCATTTCCTACCTGAGCGGCCCTGTGCCAGCTGCTGTTTCCCCACCTGTAAAATGAGGGTCATACCTGTAAAACGTTTATGCAGAAGTGAAGCTGGGGGTGGGTGTTGCGGGGTGGATGGAAGACTTCTGCTGCCCCCGCCCCACTCAGCCCCTCCGTCTGCCCCGCAGCTCAGAGCCCGACGGTGGCCGAGACCCTTCATCCTGCCTTCTCCGGAGTCCAGCAGTACACAGGTAGGGAGGCAGCGCGGCCCCGCCCCGCGCGTGACCCCGCCCCTCGGTCCCCGGCGTCCTACCTGGGCTAGCCACGCCACGCCCCTAGCCACACCTAGATATGGTCCCTGCCCTCAGAGCCGCCCTCTCATCCTACCTTCCCTCTTCTGCCTGTGCCTCCTAGTTTGGGCCCAATCCCAGTTCTTCGCCTTCCCCCCGCCCCGCCTTTCTTCAACATTTGGCCCTGCCCCTCATAACCTGCCTTTGGTACCGCCCCTCATGTCCTGCCCAGACTGACCCCGCCTCTGCCAGGGCCTCGCTCGGATCTCTGGCTTGTCTTCATAAGGGCTGCCTTGGCCCCGCCCTCAGCCGGGGCCACGCCCACTCTGCTCTTCCCTGTTGCCTTGGCCCCTCCCTCCAATGTGACCACGCCCTCCCAGACCCGTCCTCGAATATCACCACGCCCCCTCCTTCTTCCCAAGACGGGTCCTTGGCCTTGCCCTCAGACCGTCTCTCCCATGTGACCACACCCCTCCGCCTTCCCTAGACCCGGTCTTGGCCCCACCCTCAGCTGTGACCCCGCCCCTCACGTCTTAGCCCCGCCCCCACGCGCACCGGCTGCCCACCGGCCTCACGCCCGCTCCGCCCTGTGTCTCGCTCCCGGTCTCTGCAGCCATGTACCCCACCGCGGCCATCACGCCCATCGCGCACAGCGTCCCCCAGCCGCCGCCCCTCCTGCAGCAGCAGCAGCGAGAAGGTGAGGGGGCCGCGACCTCCCCTGGGCGCCAGCCCCGCCCTTTGACCACCCCCCTCCACCTCCAGGACCCCCGGCTCGGCCTGGCCTCGGGGAACCCCTCGGCCTGGTGTCCGGACAGACCTGGGTTCAAGCCCCGGCGTAGCCCATGTGTGTTTGGCGGGGCGACTGACTCTTCCTCTCTGAGCCTCAGTCTCCTCCTCCGGAAAGTGGGAATGGGGCTAGTCCCGACCCAGTAGGGATAGCCATGACCCAGAACGGGATGATTCTCTGAAATTTTTTTGAGAGAATTTAAGGGGTGGGATGGTGAGGTATCTCGGGGCAAATAAGGCTTCCTTAGTAAAGTCAAGGGGGCGAGGAGTTAGATTCTGGAGTCGGAGAACCGGGATTCAAATCCACCCAGTTCTGACTTGTGAGCGTCATAAGGAAGGCACCTCACTGCTCCGGGCCTCAGTTTCCTCATCTGCCACACAGGCGACCACCTTACTCCCCTTGCTGGGGAGTAAGCAGCGCCGGTTCCTGACACATGGTGGGCACTCAGCCAGGGAGGCCCTTCCTCTCCTTAATCCATCTAGTGGCGGTGGGGGCGGGGGGCTGGGGAGAGGCGACCAACCAGAAAAGCCCCAAATCGCCCCACGACCTGGGAAGCTTGCGGGTGGCCTGGCCCGCAGACTGATTTCTGTGAGGCTCTGTTCAATTTCTCCCTTGCCCTGGGCCTGCAGGAAGGGGAACACTGGCAGGGTGCAGTGGATAAAAGCTGGTCCCGATGCAGTCCGTGCTGCTGTAACAGGATGTATGCTTTCTGGAAAGTCACCTGAGTTTGCAGAACCTCACAATACCAACTACAAGGCTCCTGGGGGAAATGGGGTCGTGGTACACCATTCAGAAACGTTGGCTGTGAGGTGCCAAAAAAGAAAAAAGATAAGATCCTAATGAAAACAGTAGCAGTTTTATGCGTGTTAGATGGTTTAGAGATACCCGAATAGTACAATAAATTTGGTACTTTATCTTGGAAAAGACCGCAAGTTTGCAGGGGGAAGTGGCATCGGAAGGGTTGCAGCATGTGAGTTACCCTGAAGTGGTGGAAAGGCTTGTCTGAAATCAGACGGAGAGTCGGAACCCCAGACGGGGATGGGTCCTGCTCATAACATACTTGGAGAACTGAGAAAGTTGATGGATGTTGAAGCTGTGTATGCGTCTGTGTGTGTGTGCATTTTGCTTTCTTATGAGGTTCGGTGCAGCTGCATGTGGTTTTCTGCATTCACCTAGTGTTTCTTGGAAATGAGATAGCACACAGACAAACACAAAGTTCATGTTTGCTCAAAATTGTTCCGTAACATATCAGTTGTATGGGAACGCACTTGCATTTTAAAAACAAGCATGTTAGGGAATTCCCTGGAGGTCCAGTGGTTAGGATTCGGCGCTTTCACCGCCGTGGCCCTAGGTTCAATCCCTGGTTGAGGAACTAAGATCCCACAAATCTCGGGGCACGGCCAAACAA
This sequence comes from Balaenoptera musculus, assembly GCF_009873245.2. Taxonomy (NCBI): domain Eukaryota; kingdom Metazoa; phylum Chordata; class Mammalia; order Artiodactyla; family Balaenopteridae; genus Balaenoptera; species Balaenoptera musculus. The sequence goes on from NC_045787.1 coordinate 168,973,313, forward strand.
ACAAAAACAAACAACAACGACAACAACAAGCATGTTAGCAGAACTGTGGTCCTCATCAGGAAGATAAGGGTGGATGTGGATGTGAATGTGTAATCTTGGATTTTGTCTTTTCTGGGGTGGGGAATATTCATTGTGAGGGTGGGGGGATTCTCGGTGGTTTGAGGGCTACCTTTTTGGCGGGGCGGGACCTGGGAGAAGGTTGTCTGTAGGTTTGGGATTAGAGGCAGGTTTGAGGACTGTTGATGACTTTGGATAATCAAGGTTTTAAAATGCTATTATTATTTATGGTTCTTATATGAGCCATGACTGGGGATTACTGGGGGAGGGGATGATTCTTGAGGGTTAGCTGTGCTTTAAAAAATTATTTGTGGTTGGTATAGCATATCATTTAAAAATTATCGGTGGTTTCAGGATATCTGGGGTTCGGGACTAGAGAATAATCTTTTTATTTTACTTGATTTTATTTTTGCATCATTTTTGAAATTATCCAAGGTTTTGAAAATTATCCAAGGTGTGGAGGGTTATCCAAGGTTTTGAAAAATATCTGGATATTTGGGGTTTAGGACCAGGCAATTACTAGCCTTATTTTATTCTGTGATCATCAGACTTTCAAAAAGGCATGTTTCATTTTAAAACCAGTTTTAGATTTATGGAGTTATTGCAAAGACAGTACAGAGTGTCCGTATACCCTACGCCCAGTTCATCTGATTTCTATAAATGACCAGGAGTTTGAGGCTTAGGGATTTTCCGGGGTTTGGGGTTGTATGGGATTTTTGGATTATCTGGGGTCTGGGATGGAAGAATTTATCTCAGTTGTGGAGGGTAGGGATCATACGAATTTTATAAGTTCCCTGGGGCCTGAGGATCATTAGAGGTTTGGAGTGTCCGAGTGTGGGATTTTATAGGCAAGGGATTAGGGCTCCCGGCCTGCCCTTCCTGCCACTTCCACGCCCCTTCTTTCTGAGTGTCACGGGTCACCCCTCTCCCAACAGCTGGAGATGCCAGATGTGGGCTCCGGACCCGTGCCCCTCCCCGGGGGGTCCGCCTCCTCTCCTTGGGGGCTTTATGTCTTTCTCTCCCCCACCTGCAGGTCCCGAAGGCTGTAACCTGTTTATCTACCACCTCCCCCAGGAGTTTGGAGACACGGAGCTGACGCAGATGTTCCTGCCCTTCGGCAATATCATCTCCTCCAAGGTGTTTATGGATCGGGCCACCAACCAGAGCAAATGTTTTGGTGAGTCCCTGCTGCGGGTGCCCCCTCCTGCTTGCCAGCCCCGTCCCACGCGCCCCTCGCCCTGGAATGGGGGTTGGGAGGGTGTGGTCAGCCATGAGACAGACAGGTCTGGTCCAAAAGAATCCCTGGAGGTCCAGTGGTTAGGACTCCGTACTCTCACTGCCAAGGGTCCAGATTCAATCCCTGGTGGGGGAACTAAGATCCCACAGGCCTAGCGGTGTGGCCAAAAAAAGAAAAGAAAAAAAAAGAATCACATTTATAATCAAAGTAAACACTTATTAAGCACCTACTGTGTGCCAAGCACTCACCATGCAGCACTTCTAAGACTCCCTTGTTCATTTATTCATCAACAAATAGACATATGGTATACCTACTGTGTGCCAGCGCTCAACATTGTGCCTGGCACACAGCAGTGAAAGAAGCCAACAAAAATCCCTGCCCTCTGAAAGCTCACAGTCTTGCCACTCTGCCTGTAGAACTTTCTCCGATGATAGAAATGTTCTACATCTGTGCTGTCTGAGCCGACCACCCCATGTGGCTGCTGAGCACTTGAAATGTGGCCAGTGTGACCAAAGGACTGAATTTTTTATTTTACTTAATTTTAATGAATTTCAGTTGAAATAACCACCCGTGGCCAGTGGCTGTTGAACGAATTGGAAAGCACAGGTCCAGGGGGAGGAGATGGAAATAAACAAATATAGGATATAGGCCAGGGAGTTATAAATGGTATAGACAAAAATAAAACTGGTAAGAAAATACAGACTGATAAGGAGGAGGCAACATTTCAGCTGAGACCTGAATGATGAGGAGCCAGCCATGGGGTGTCTTGGAGAAGAGTGTTCTAGGCAGAGGGAACCACATGTGCAAAGGCCCTGGGGCAGGACAGTGCCTGGCATGTTGGAGCAACAGCGAGGAGGCCCGTGTGGCTGGAGCAGAGTGAGCGAGGGGGAGAGAGGGAGGAGGGGAGGGCAGGGAGGGGACAGGGCAGGTCGTGGAGGGCCTTGTGGGCTGTGGGGAGAACTTCCTTGTCCCCAGAAACAGAGGACATTAAGGCTCAGAGAGGCACGTAACTTGTCCGAAGTCACACGGCAGCAAAGAGGCAGAACCTAGGTTAGAACCAGTCTGTTTGACTCCAAAATCTGGGCTCTGAACCCACCCTGTCCTCTTGGAAGGGTCAACTTTTGACTATTTATTAAGCACCTCCTGTATATACTCATTATCCAACCATAAAAGGGAAGAATTATCCCAATTTACATGGGGAGGAAAGAGAGGCACAGAATGGTCAAGCGACATGCTTGAGGTCACACAGCAAGTTAGGGACACCACCCCCTCCAGTGCCCAGGCTCCCTTCTCTACATCCTGCTTCCAGGAAGAAGAAGGAAATTTCTGGAGGAAAACCTACTCTGTCGCATTCAGCAGTCAGGGGGTCACATGCCTTCTCTGAGCCTCAGTTTCCTCCTCTATGTAATGGGAGGTGTGGGTGATGTGAAGACATCCACCCACCCCAGCTCCAGATTCCCCTATGGCTCCGCATGGGCCTCAGCCAGACCCCTCAGCCCTGACCCCACCATCTCTCTGCCTGATCTCCCACTCCCACCCAGCCTCTCCCGTGGAGCTCAGGTATCCTGCCCCCAAATGCCCGCACATGCAGTCCTCTCCCCCTGGAGGATCTCCCCAGCCCCTGTGGTCTCTGCACAGTCCCCCAGGAAGTCTGTGAGGACCAACAGGTGAGGGGCAGGAGTAGGGCCAGGTGGAGGGTATTATGCTGGTGGAAGCTTAAGGGGCGGGGGGATGCTGGAGTGTTTCTGATGGCCCAGGGTGAGGGGGAGTCTGGGACTGGAAAGACTGATGGTGACAAAGAGAGAGATAGAGACCAAAAGAGAAGAGACAGAAAGGGAGGGACAGAAGAAGCACAAAGACACACACACACACACAAAGACAGAAAAAGAGAAACAGAGAGACAAGGACAGACAGAGACAGTCACATGGGCAGACAAGACCCCAGATGGATAGAGATCTCAGAGGAGGCGAAGGGTGGGCATCCAGAGCCTAGAAGGAGGCAGGCATGGGGTCTGGGGAGGGAGAACATGGCCCTCCCGGGGCCCCCAGAGACCCAGCCTGTCCCCCACGTCAGTTGGGAAGTCTCAGCAGAGCAGACCCCAGGTAAGGAGTGAGCGCCCCGTCCCCCAGGCACGCAAGCCCAGCGCGTGTCAGAACCAGGCCAGGGCTGCTGTGTGTGCTCTGGGAAGCCCTCCCACCTCCCTGGGCCGTCTGCCCCTGCGAGCGCACACCCCCGCCCCCAGGACCCCGCGAGCCGGGCAGCCAGGGCTGCAGCACTGGAGCGAGGAGAGGACGCCCGCGTTGCCCTCCATCGTGGGTCCACCCCGGTCTCCGCAGGCTTCGTGAGCTTTGACAACCCGGCCAGCGCGCAGACCGCCATCCAGGCCATGAACGGCTTTCAGATCGGCATGAAGAGGCTCAAAGTGCAGCTGAAGCGGCCCAAAGATCCGGGACACCCCTACTGACCGGCCCACAGCGCCCCGAGGCTGCGGGCTTGGCCCAGGTGAGCCGCCAGGCGGCCCCGCTCCCGCTCCCGCCCCCACCCCGGTCTTGTCCGCACCCCCTTCTCATTCTCCAAACCCTCCCGAGGCTGGGGGGATGCTGCAAGAGGCTACAAGGAGCCCCCAGGTTTGGTTGACGGGGACAGAGCTGGATGAAGACACCCCCAATCCCCACCTAACCCCCCACCCCCACCCCACGCCCCGCCAACCCCGTGGTCAGGGCTGGAACCAGAGCAGTAGGATGGGGTTGGGGAGGGTAGTTAAGGAATCCTTCCTGGAGAAGGCTTTGAAGGATGAAAAAAAGTTCACCTGAGAGGCGGGGCTTGGTCTGGGGTGGGGGCGGGCTGTGGGGAGGTGCTTCTGTCCTGTCCTAAGAATCTGTTCTCCCAGCTGGGCCCCTCTGGGAGCTCTTCATTTGGCATAATTCATACCCAGTGGGTTGATGGGAGAGTGGAATATTTACCCCACCCGACAGCATGCGGCGGGGGGGAGGGGGGTGTCGGAAATCCCCTCGAACAAATGAACAAATCCCCAAGAGTGTTTGTGCCATCAGAGTGAACACCTCTGTCAACTCATCGCTTCTTTGGGGAATGAGCCGTGAGCCTCAGGGGCCAATGGGGAAACTTATAAGTGAGGCCAAGCCTTGACAAGCCTCATCTGTGAAATGGGCCCGTGCCTGTGGCCTCCTCCAGGGGTCGTGGGGCGGATTCACAGGGCACTCGGTGTTTTCCCGGCTGAGCCCAGGACCAGCCACCTGGAAAGCTCTGGATAAGTCGTTTCGATTTTTTCCTCTTAACCACCGTCGCCATCGTCATCACAGAGGCTCCTCTGGGGTCTGGTGCGAAGCAGGTGCTCAGTGAGGGGCTGCTCCCAGACCCTGCCGGGGCAGCACCCACAGATTCGAGGGTGTTCAGTCACCGGGTCGTGGGTCGTCGGGGGCGCGCGCGCGGAAATCCGCCACCAGAAGCCAACAACAGGATATCGGCGTGCTTTGAACATGCTGACAGCAAATCCTCACTAAGCACCTACTGTGCGCCAGGCACTGTTTCCAGCACCACGAATGAACAGAAATGGGGGCGGGGAACTGCTTCGTGGAGATTCAGGGGCAGGGAGCTGGGAAGAGGAGGCAGAAAGAAACAGAAATGTTTGTCCCCAGTGGCCGGATGAGGACACGGGCTTGGCGACCCTCGGTCCCTTCCAAGCCGGGTGTGTCAGCCTCCAAACCCCGAAATGGACTCTTTCTGCAAAGGTGGGGGCCCTTGGGTTCCCAGACCCCAGCCTGGCCAGGGCAGGGGGGGTGGGTGGGAGGTGATGTCGTCGGTCGACGTGACCCTCCCGCCCCCAGCGCCGCGCCCTAACGCCCCTCCCTTCTCCGCCAGGTGAGGGGCCTTCCCACTTCCAACCGATCCAGGACTTTTACGTAAATTACAACTGAGTTTGGACACCAGCCCCCCCTTCTCCCCTGACCCCCTCCCCATAATGTGAAACGCTGCCCAAGGCCACATGGAATGGGGAGGGGGCTTCATGGTCTGTGGGGGACTCCTGAGTTGGGGGCCAAGGGGTTCACTGCCCCCTCCTGGGAGATTTCCTCGCTCCCACCTTCCTCCCACACACACAACCTTTGTGGCTTCCCCAAATGAAATCGCAACTTTTCCTATATATATATATGCATATATATATAGAGCTATAGACAGTATATATATTTTTTGAGTATAGATCAAGGGACCAAACTTTTCCGACTTCCTTCCATCCAAGAGAAGGTGACCCTGGGCCGGTCACTCAGCAGGGACGCTCAGAAGGGCTGAGGCTGGCGGGGCAGCCCAGTGTCCCCCACCTCCCGCTGTCATGTCAGACCAGGGCGCCGGCCAAGCACTGGGAATCATCAGCCAACGCGATATACCTCCAGGACTTTTGACCCCCCGCCATCGACGATTCTCGCGAGCCTGTGGGCTCAGCCGGCTTCAGTGTCCCTGGTCCTAGCTGCAGCTTCCGGAACCCCCATCCCCTTCGTTCCAGGGCCCTGCCTTCCCCGGTTGTAGGCACAAAACAGACCCCTTGGCCTCTCCCACCCTCTACCCTCCCCAGTCATAGCCTTACTCATGTGACCAATAGCCCTTAGCTTTCCGTCGGGGACAGACAGGGTCGGGGGAGCCCCCCACCCCTGGAGCCCCCTCCCAAGGGTAGGCGGCCACCCTCCCTGCCTTTGGATCACCAGCCTGGAATTCACAATCTCATGACCAAGATCGCCATGTGCACTGGACAAGCCCAGCTTGCACGGGCCCAGCATCCCTTCACCGGAGATACCTCTACAAAGTTGTTTTTTTTTTTTTTTTTTTTTAATCTTTCTGAGCAGGTACAAAGAAGAAAAGAAATGGGGGGAAAAATCAAAGGACAGTGGATTTTTGTTTCCTAGTTGGGGTGGGGAGGGAAATCCTGTGGGGTGCCTCTGTATAGCTACCCAAACCGTGAAAACCCCCCTTGAAGCACAGAGTCAAGTTCGGTTTTTTTTTTGTTTTTGTTTTTTGTTTTTTGGACGTCCGGTGGGGCCTCGCACCAGACGAGGCACCAGAGAACTTCATAAGCTCAAGAAAAAAATTTTTTTTGAAAAGAAAAACAAAGCATTCCCTTTTGTTTCTACCAAAATGTGTTGACCGACCCAGAAAAAAAAAAAAGAAAAAAGAAAAAGAAAAAAGAAATAGCAAAAAAAAAAAATATCTTCTGACCAACCTGTTTCGATATTCCAGAGTTTGATAATTGTTCCGAGACCCTGTCTAGTGCGCCTGTGTCCTGTGCGTCTGCGTGTGCGTGCGCGTGTGCTCAGGGGTGGCGGGGCCTCGCCGTGTCCGTCCCGCCCAGCCCCCGCCAGGCCTGCTTGGGAGTGCGTGCTGGCGTGCAGTGGCGTGTGTCCTCTGGTCCATGTTTACTGGCTGTAAATACCATTTTTATACTCCACATCAAAGACCTACGTGATTTGTACGATGTACTTTATTTCTGCTACAAGTAATTTCATGAAGTTTCAACTTGCAAACCGACTTTTGGAGACAAACCGCGCCACACACACACGCACACAGAGAGAGAAAGAAAGAGGAGAAAAAGACTTGGAGGGAACTTTGGGTTGACTTGGTTTGAATCTCGAGGTCCCTGTCACTGTGGCGTGTTTCAGGTGAGAAGCTGCAGACTTCATCTTCATGTCCAAAACGCCTCTCTTTGGTCTGGAGAAACTGAAAGTTTATTTAATAAAAGTTTTACTTGCTAAAGGACTGGGTCCTCCCTCGTTTGCCCTCTCGTCGAAAAAGACGAAGTAGATCTGACCGGGTTGGGTGCCTGGGCTAGAGATAAATCGGATTTAGAGTGAAGGGGTGCGGGAGGAAAAGGGTCTGACATTCCCATGGCCGGGATTTGGACGGATTCATCTAGACATTGAAGAAATGGAGTGTTCTTTCTGAAGAAGAGCCAGTGCCTGTGTTTGTTGATTCACACGTTCATTCATTCATTCAACAAACGTTTATTGAACGGCTACGGAGTGCCTGACCCTGTGCTGGCCACCAGGGACGCAGCAGTGACCAGATGGTTTTGGGCTCTGCCCTCAAGGAAGCAGCCAGGGGGGCGCGCGGGGGAGACACTCACTATTCGATACACATTTTTGCAATTGGGGTAAAATTCACACAACATAAATTTCACCAGTTTTACCATTTTGAAGTGTACAATTCAGTGTATTAAGTACCTTCACAAGGTTGTGCAACCATCACCCCTATCTAGTTCCAGAAGGTTTTCATCACCTCAAAAAGAAGCCCCGTCCCCATGAGCAGTCACCCCCGCCCTGTTCCCCTCCCCCAGCTCCTGACAACCATGAATCCACTATCTCTGCAGATTGGCCTGTTCTGGACGTTTCCTATCAATGGAATCACACACTGTGTGTCCTTCTGTATCTGGCTTCTCTCACTGAGCATCGTGTTCTCAGGGTCCATCCACGTTGTAGCGAGTGTCAGGGCTTCTCTCCTTTTCATGGCTGAGTGATGTTCCAGTGTGTGGGCCCTTGGTTCCACCTTTTGGCCATTGTGAATCATGCTGCTGTAATTATTCGTGTGCATGTTTCTGTCTGAACATCTGTTTCAGTTCTCTCAGGTACATACCTAGGAGTGGAATTGCTGGGTCCTGGTAACTCTGTGTTCCCACCAGCAACACATGAGAGTTCCTGTTTCTCCACATCCTCACCAATGCTTGTTACACAATAGATTTGAGTTGGAATGTTGAGGGAGAAATCCCCCCATTGGACCTGACACAGTCAAGGACCCAGAAATGTACGGAAGAGGTGAGACCTGGAGGAGATAAGATCTAAGAGATGATGTGGCTTTGGCTGAAAAAACAAAGCAGTCTGAGGCCCCTTCCCCACCCCGGTGAAAGCCTCAAAGGTCCTAAAGAAAAAAATTCCTGAGACCTGGGATGGGGGACAGTGGGCTCCAGGGTAAAATCCTGGAGTAGGACTGTGAGTAGAGGGGGATGGCCACACCCAAGCTGAGCCTTTCCAAGTTCATGGGAGGGGTACTAACCACTCGATTTAATGAGCTACTTAATATCCTGCCAGGGGCTTTGCAGAAACGATGTCTTTTAATCTTACCAAGGACTCATCCCATTTTACAGTTGAGGAGACTGAGGCTCAGAGACAGGAAGTGCTTTGCTCCAGCTCCAGCAGAGAGAACGAGACCCATCTGGAGTGGGAGCTGGAAAGGTGAGTCTGAGTCCACCTGGAAGGATTTTCCAGGTGGAAGGAACAGCCTGGGCCAAGGCTCAGAGGCTTGGGATGTTGTGGTCATTGGATCATTGGCCAAGACCACAGCACTGGGTGAAAAGATGGATGCAGAGATGACAGGGGCTGGGTTACAGAGGTTCTTTTGCGACTGAGCACCTTCTGTGTGCCGGGCCTTGTCCCTGCCCACCCAAGGTTTCAATCAAGGAGAAAGTACTTTTGGACAAAAAATCAAAAGTACCCCATCCCCACAAGAAAAAGTAATTCTCAAGTATGCTAAAAGTTGTAATCACAATGAGACCAGCAAATCTGGGAGATTTTTAATTTTATTTGGCCGTGCCACGTGGCATGCGGGATCTTAGTTCCCTGGCCAAGGATTGAACCTGTGCCCCCTGCAGTGGAAACATGGAGTCCTAACCACTGGACCTCCAGGGAATTCCCTGGGACATTATCTTGATGTCAGTTGGGAGCTACAGAGGATTTTGAGTAAGGGAGGGGTGTGATCAGGTTGGGGTGTTAGGAGGATACCTGGGTGACCTCTATGCTGCTGGCGGGGTGTAAATTGGCACTCTGGAGAACAATTGGGTAGAATAATATTCCTACCAAGCATTTATGAAGCACTTACTATTTGCCAAGCGTTGTTTCAAGCCTGTGTCATCCAATATAGTAGCCACTAGCCACCTGTGGCTATTTACATTTCAATCCATTTATCAAATTATTACTTTACTTCCTCAGTCACACTAAGCCACATTTCAAGGGCTCAAGAGTCACACATCCGTCACTTGGGAAGTTCTCTCGGACAACACTAGCCTCAACATTTTACACGACATAACTCAACCTGCCACAGCCTTGTGAGGTATGTCCTATTAATGGCCCCACTTTATGAGTCAGTAAACTGAAGCCCAGAGAGGTTAAGTGACCTCCCCGAGGCTTCACAGCAGTAATTGAACCCAGGCTCTCAGGCTGGTCTCTTAACCACTATGCTATCCCAATTCCCTGTCCTGTGTAGTGGCTTCAATTTGAATGTATTAAGTTGTAATTCAAGTTGTTATTTGCGATAGTCCAATTTAAGCTTTTAAATTTAACTCAAAGTCAGGGAATTCCCTGGCGGTCCAGTGGTTAGGACTTGGCGCTTTCACTGCCGGGGCCGGGGTTTGATCCGTGTTTGGGGAACTAAGATCCCTCAAGCCTTGCAATGCACGAAAAAAAAAAAAAGTACATAAATAAATTTAACTCAAAGTCATTAAACATTTAGAATGTGCATCCGTGCAAAACAGAGATTCTACCTGAGAAGAATAGGGTTGTGCTTGGGATGGCTGAGCCCTGGCTGTCATGTAGGTGTTCATCCAGGGGGAATAGGCTAAGTGACACCCAGGGCATATCAGTTAGCTGTTGCTGCATAACAAATTAACCCCCCCACCCTGCAATTTAGCTGCTTAAAACACTACACATCTATTATCTCACCCTGTTTCTATGGGTCAGGAATCCAGGAGTAAATTAGCTGAGGGGTTTTGGCTCAGGGTCCCTCAGGAGGTCACAGTCAAGACATCAGCCAGGGCTGCCTCATCTGAAGGCTCGACTGGGGCTGGAGGAGCTGCTTCCAAGCTGGTTCCCTCCCATGGCTGTTGGCTGGAGGCCTCAGTTCCTCACCACGTGGACCTCGCCATAGGGCTGCTCATGACATGGCAGCTGGCTTCCTCCAGAGAGTGTGATCCAATGTGGGGGGTGGGTGGTGGTGGTGGTGAGAGAGCTAGAGAAAGAGAAAGAAGAATATATATAGTTAAAACATTCTCTCTGAGAACGTGTATATGATTGTAAGAATGAGAAGATGGAACTTCCCTGGTGGTCCAGTGGTTAAGACTTCACCTTCCAATGCAGGGGGTATGGGTTTAATCCCTGGTTAGGGAGATGAGATCCCACATCCCTCATGGGCAGGGAACCAAAGCATAAAACAGAAGCAATATTGTAGCCAGTTCAATAAAGACTTTCAAAATGGTCCACATTAAAAAAAAAAAAATCTTAAAAAAAAAAAAGAATGAGAAGGAAAGGCTAGACGTGGACTTCCCTGGTGGCGCAGTTGTTAAGAATCCGTGTGCCAATGCAGGGGACACGGGTTCAAGCCCTGGTCTGGGAAGATCCCACATGCCACAGAGCAAATAAGCCCGTTTGCCACAACTACTGAGCCCATGTGCCACAACTACTGAAGCCCATGCGCCTAGAGCCTGTGCTCCGCAACAAGAGAAGCCACTGCAATGAGAAGCCCATGCACCACAACAAAGAGTAGCCCCTGCTCGCCTCAACTAGAGAAAGCCCACACAGCAATGAAGACCTAACGCAGCCAAAAATAAATAAGTAAATAAATAAATTTATTTTAAAAAAAGGCTAGAAGTGTATTCACCAAAATGACGACGGGATGGCTTTAGGGGGAATGAAGAATTAGAGGCTAAGATTAAGCAGAGTTGAACCTCAGCTGCAATCTTTACAAGGTGAATATATTTAGTTATTATTCAGGAAATTAATAATTAGGTTTAAATACTTTTTTTTTAAAGATGAAAGAATGGGAAAGACAGGTGTGGGAGTTATTTGGGGGAAAGTACCTACATGCAACTCAACTGCTCCACTGCCCTTCGGAGAGACCCTCAGAGCAAGGAATGGGGTGGGGCAGCCTCCAGCCAACAGCCAGTGAGGAACTGAAGTCTACCAGCAACCACATAGGCTTGGAAGCAGATCCTGCCTCAGTCGATCCTTCAGATGAGACCCCAGCCCAGCACAACACCTTGATTGCAGCCTGTGGGAGACCCTGAAGCAGAGGACCCAGCTAAGCACTCCAGATTTCTGAAACTGAGATAATAAATATTTTAAGCCACAAAGTTTTAAGGTAATTCATCATGCAGCAATGGTAACTAACACATCAGCAAAACCTCATCAACTACAAAGTACTACAACTACAAAGAAACTACAAAGTACCTGGAATAAACCTCAGAAAAATCTGCAGAGAGAAAACGGTAACATTTTACTGATATACATTTTAAAAAATACCAACCAACAAACAAAAAACCAAAAAACAGACAAGTGTGAAGTGGATGATGGAGGTACCCAGGGCAACTCACGATCTTAAAGGATCAGTTCTCTCCCAGATGAACCTTGAACATCATCGCAGTTCAGATCCTTGCAATAGTTTCCTTGGAAGTGGATAAACCGATTCTCAAATTCATGTGCATAATTGATTTGTAAGCAAAGCAAGGCTGGAATGTCCCGAAATGAATGACTCTTTATTGAGCATATACTATGTGCCAGGCACTGTTCCCAGTGCTTTTGTTATTAGGATTAACTCATTTAATCACCGCAGCAACCCCAGGTGGTTGGATCTAGTTCACAGGTAATGGAAGTATAGAGAGCTTGGGTGGCTGGCTGCAGAGCCTGCCCACTGGACCTCTATGCCACACTACCCTATACAACAGTAAGACACATTATAAAGCTACAGTAACTAAAATAGCAGGTCATCGGTGCCTGTCCTGTTTTATTTACTCTTCTATTCCTTAGAGCCCAGCACATAGTATCTGCTCGCTAAATGTCCTAAAATCATAGTGCTTAAGTCTGGAGGCTTGAGCTTAAGTCTGGAGACTGCCCAGGGTTTGAATCCCAGTTATGACATTTATGAGACCAGTGGCCGATCTCTCTTCAGCTAAGTCCCCCCCCACCTCTGGAAAATGAGTCTAATCGGGCACGCTTCTGAGGACTGTTGTGGGAATGAACGAGTTAATATTTATACAGCCCAGAGTAAGCACTACAGAAGTGTCAAAATAAATCAATCCCGCGGGAAATTCACTTTCCAGAGGCTTCGCTGCTGGCCACCAGCAGGGGGCAGCAGAGACTCACGCCTTCGTTCAGTAGTACTGGAGCCTTCACTTGAAATGCGACAAGCATATATTGAGCACCCAACGTGTGCCGCGCGCGCGCTTGGGGCTGGATGAGGTGGTGAGGAGATCCCTGGGCTCTCTCCTGGGACATAAAAGCTACCTTGCCCAAATTTCTTAGCCCGTCCCTTAAAGCCTGTGGGATCAGCCCCCACCTCCCTTCTGCCCCCTCGTCTCTCCAGATTGAATGTGGTCTAGCTGCCAGGCCATGGCACGTGCGGTTTCCCACACCGGGAAACCCTCCTACCCTGGAGTTCTGAGGCGCTGGGTTGGGGTGGAGGCACAGGTAATCTTCCGAGCACAGGGAACGGTACTGGCCAAGGTGTAGAGTTGGGAATGACCCGGGCCCTAGTGACAGAACAGGGAGCCCTTCAGCCTGGTTGGCCTCAAAGCTACACAGAGGATGCAAGCAGGGCACGTGGTGGTCAAATAGGGTGTCATTGGACGGACGTGAGGGCCACGAGGACAGAGACCGGCATGCTCACATCTGGGTCCTCAGTTTTTGCTGAGCTATTCAAGGTGTGCATGCCCTTGAACAACCTCATTCTCTTTCCAAGCCTCAGTTTCCTCATCTGTAAAATACTATGCACCATCCAGGATTGTTGATACGATCAAGAAGATTAATGCACACGAATAACAGCCGTTGTCATTATAATATAACATTGAGAGAAGGCAACACAGGATCTCCCGAATCAGAAACGTGAACTCTCGGACATCACTCCTACTGGATTCGAACGTCAACAGGCATTTACTGAGCGCCTGCGGTACGCCAGGCGCTGCTGTAGGTAGGTACTGGAGACACAGCCGGGAACAAAATGCACCAAAACACCCCCTGACCACGCCCCCAGCGCATCGCCCCGCCCCAGACCCGCCTCCTCTCCGCCCCCTCTTTCCTGAGCCTACCAGAACGAGGTAGAGGTGGAGCTTATCTACATATTCATGAGCCCATCAGCCAATCCACAGCCTGAACTCAGGCCTGTCTTTGGAGCCCGGGTGATTGTGACGTCAGGAGTGACGCAGTCAGTGATACTTAAAGGCGCAGTAACCTCGTATAGAGTAGGGAGTTCGGAACAGATTTAGAGCGACACACAACTGCCTCTCTTTGGGGGTCTGTACAATACAGGTTGGGATGTGCGAGGCATAGAAACCAACTCAGACTAATAGCACCGAAAGAGTGTTGCTTTCGTGGGTGAAGTCAGGGATACGTTTGGCGCGCGCACTCCCTGCCAGGCACTTGTCCAGCGCCGGGTTCTTGCCTGGAGCTGGAGCTTCAGCACCGGGGGTCGCGGACAGCTCCAGGGCCCAGACAGAGGGCCCTGAGTGGGTGGGTGTGCGGGTATGTAGAGGGCTCTGGGGACAGGGTCCAGAAAGAGCCCTAGGCCCTCAGCCAGCCCACGGGAACAAGGACCTACTCTCTCTGCCTGTCTGCCCCCCTATCCAAGCCTCAAAGGAGCCCAGCCCCCCAGATCTATGAATCCACCTGACATCTCCAGGCGGATGTTCATTAGGTCGAAACTGTTCCTGGTCCCCAGTCCTGCTGCTCCCACGTCGTCTCCATGTCTGCAGATGGCAGTTCCATCCTTCCAGGTGCTGGGGACAGATATCTTGATGTTATCCTTGACTTCTTGCTTGCTCACTCCATAACCAATCTATTGGTAAGTCCTGTCGCCTCTGCCTTCAAAAGTCTATCTTAAATCTGTGCACTTCTCCCCCCACCTCTGCCTCCCCTTGACGCAGCCCTAGGATCTCCCACCTGGACCAGTTCAGTCTCCTCCATCCAGGCCCTCAGTTCCAGTCCTCACCGGCGCCCCCCCCCGTCTGTCCTCCCCGAAGCAGCCACCAGGGGGCGCCTGTGAGCACCTGAGTCAGGCCCCGCCCCCCCCTGCCCACAGCCCTCCAGGGTCCCACCTCCCTGGGGGTAAAAGCCCAAGTCCTCCCCGCGGCCCACAAGGCCCTGCACGGCCTGCCCCGTCCCCTCCCTGCCCTCCCCTCCTCCCTCTCTCCGCCTCGCTCACTCTGCTCCAGACACACGGGCCTCTTCGCTGATCTTCCAACATGCCAGGCATGGCTCTGCCTCAGTCTTTGCACTGGCTGCACCCTTTGCCTAGAACCCCCTTTTCCCTGGATATCACCTCCTTTCCACTCACAGCGAGTGAGGGTGGGATAAGTTAGCAGAGGGCTAACTTTCAGGCATCATAGGCCCTGGAGACCTGGTGGCGATGTTGGTCTCTATCCCAAAGGCAATAGGGAGCCATGGAGTGTTTTATAGGCGGGAGAGGTGAGACAATCACATCTGCATCTTTTAGTTTCCCTCTGGCTGTTGTGTGAAGAACAAACTGCCCAGGAGACTATGTAAATAGAGGAGGCTTGTGCCGGCTCCCAGGCGGGCAATGGTGTGGCTTAGATGAGGCCAGGGCCCCCCAGAATTCCCCTTGGGAGAATCTGGGGTCTGCCTTGATTGTGCTATGTCCCCCAGAGCTCAGTACAGGACCTGGCATACAGCAGGTGCTCAACAAGTCTGAGGAAGGAAGGAAAGAAGGAAGGAATGTCCCATGCCCAGAACCCTGGCTTGGAGACATCTGACATTGCATTGGGACCTCACAGCAAAGCCGCGAAGAGGACATCATTGGATCCATTGTACAGATGGGGAAATTGAGAGTCAAAGAAAGGAATATGCCTGAGCAAACCCAGGCTGACTCAAGGGTCAAGGCCTCTGGTGGTAATGGAAGGTTTCCAGGGGGAGGTGGCATTTGAGTCGGGCCTGGAAAGACAGGGATGAAGGTCAAGGGCCAGAGGAGGGCACTCTTGGCTACAGGAAAGGCATGAGCGAGCGTAACGTCGTGCGATGGTAGGAGGATGAAATCCAGCTGGAAACCTGATGGAGAGATTGTGCAGGGCTGGAGGTCGGGGAAAAAGGTCCTGAGCTGGGAAGGTCTGTCCGGTGCAGAGAAAAGAGCTTCCGTATCTGCCCCGCGCCCAGACTGGGGGTCACCCATTCCCCTTGAGTGTGGGAGGGGCCTGCGACTTGCTCTAACCAATGGAATATGCGAAGGTGATGGCGTCACTCCCACGGTTAGGTTACTTTTTCCTCCCTTGTGGTTTTTCCAATTGTAGTTAAATACATGTAACATAAAATTTACCATTTTAACCATTTTAGGAGTACAGCTCAATGACATTAAGTACATGCATATAATTTATAATATAAGCATTTAATGCTATGACTTTTCTCCTAAGCACTGTTTTAGCTACATCTCACAAATTTTGATTTTCATTTTCATTGAATTAAAAGTATTTTCTCATGGCTCTTCCATCTAGGTTAGTAAGAAGTTTATGGTTTAATCTCCAAATCTTTGGAGATTTTTTTCATGTAGCTTTCTGATTTTTTTTCACATAGTTACTGATATCTAGTTTAATTGTGATACATACTTTGGATTATTTGACTTTTCTTAAATTTAAGGTTCATTTTATGACCTACCTTGGTGCATATGATTAAAGAATATGGTCTATCTTGTTGAATGTCCCATGTTAACTTGAAAAGGATGTATATTCTGCTGTTGTTGGGTGGAGTGTTCTAGAAATGCCATTTCAAGTCGGTTGATAATGTTATCAAGGTCTTCTAGTTCTTTGCAGATTTTCTGTCTACTTTTCCCACCAACTGCTGAGAGCATAGTTTGAAGTCTCCAAGTATAATTGTAGATCTGTCACTTTTCCTTTCATCTTTATCAGTTTTTGTTTTGTGCGTCTTGACTGTATATTGTTGGATTGTTTGCTGGTTGTATGTGGTGAGATGCATACACATTCAAGATGGGTAAATTGGCCCTTTTATCATATATGTCCCTTGCTATGATGTCTGCTTTGTCTGCTTTTTAAATTTTATTTATTTATTTATTTATTTTATTTTATTTTTGGCTGCGCGCGGGCTCCCTCTAGTTGCGGTGAGCGGGGGCTACTCTTCGTTGCGGTGCGCGGGCTTCTCATTGCAGTGGCTTCTCTTGTTGCGGAGCACGGGCTCTAGGCGCGCGGGCTTCAGTAGTTGTGGCACACGGGCTCAGTAGTTGTGGCTCGCGGGCTCTAGAGCGCAGGCTCAGTAGTCGTGGCGCACGGGCTTAGTTGCTCCACGGCATGTGGGATCTTCCCGGACCAGGGCTCGAACCCGTGTCCCCTGCATTGGCAGGCGGGTTCTTAACCACTGCGCCACCAGGGAAGCCCCCAGTATATTTTAAATGACTATTTTCTTGGTATATTTCCCCCGTCCTTTTACTTTTATCTATGTCTTTATATTTAAAATGGGTGTCTTGCTAATCATGAATTTCCTCAGCTTTTGTTTGCTGGAAAAGCCTTTATTTCTCCTCCATATTCAAATGATATTTTCACTGGGTATAAGCTTCTGGGTGGACAGGCTTTTCCTATCAGCACTTTAAAGACATCCTTTTTTTGTTTGTTTTTTTTCACAGTTAAGTCTGTGATCATTCTTGTCTTTGCCCCTCTGTAAGCCATGTGTCTTTTTCTCCTCAGCTGCCTTCAAGAATTTTCTCTTCATTTTTAAATTTCTGCGTTTTGAGTATGACATGTCTGGGTATGTATTTGTGGGAATATTTATTCCGTTTGGTATTTTCTGAGCTTCTTGGAACTGTGATTCGGTGTCTTAAATTTTGGAAAATTATTGGGCCATTCTCTCTCTCTCTCTCTCTTTTTTTTTTTTTAAGTCAGTTGAGGGAATCCCCTGGTGGTCCAGTGGTTAGGACTCTGAGCTTCCAATGCTGGCCATTCTCTCTCAAAATATTCTTCTGCCCACTTTTCCTTGTCCTTCTGAGATTCCAGTTACACATCTGTTAGATCATTTGAACTTGTCCTATGGCCTTCGGGGGCTCCCAACCTGTCTACAACACCTCTTTAATGCTTAATCATCTTTTTAGGAAAGACAGAGCAGGCTTCAGGCTTGTTTTCTGGTTAGAGTTGGATAGGACTGGGGAGGATTTTTATTGTATTTATCGTTTCAGCTGACCTTGACTGGTGGCAGCCTGTAGTGGTGAGTTGTACTTTTCTCTTTAAACACATCCAAGTCTTTTTCTAGAAATGGTCGGATGGGAAGAAAAATGTTCAGTAATACTCGGACACAGACAAAAGGGGGGGCGGGTGGTCTGTGAGTGGCAGGAGGTTGAGGGGGGCTTTCCTACCTAAACTCCTCTTTTGGCAGCTGGGGAAACTGAGGCTCAGAGTGGCCCTGGGCCCTCTGTCCTTGGGATTGGGGGGTGGGAAGTGGGGGAGGTGCTGGGGGGACCCTCACTGGGCCCTGGTCCAGCTCAGCTGCCGCTGAGGGTTTGGACATCCAACTGGCCCGCAGGGGTCTCAGTTTCCTTGAATGGAGATGTAGCTGATGAGCCAGGCCCCTCGACCGGATATGTGTGTGTCGGGGCGGGGGGGACCCCAGAAGCCTCACCAGCTCCCCTGTCGCACAGGGCATGGCTGGGTCTCTAGGCCTTTCTTGTTCTGTCTGTCTGTCTGTCTCTCTGTGTCTCTCTTTGTCTCAGTCCCTCTGTCTCTCCCTGGCTCTCCCTGTGAAGTCTCCTTCTCTCACCCTTCCCGTTTGAAAGCCACCTCCTACATCTGCCTTCCGCCACGGGGCTCTGACCCGCTGTCTGAATGGCTGACTCCCAGTGCACATCTGTGGGGTAATGGTCTCCTACGATCACAAGGTACTGAGGCAAATTATAGTTACGGGGCGGGGGCCTCCATGCGGGTGAACTGCGTCTGCTGGGCTGGGCCCTGCCGGCCTCAGCTGGGCAAGCTGGCTGAGGCGTGGCCCCGCTCGGGCCACGAGAGCTATGCCCGGCCCCTTGCCCCTCCCCACCCCCCTTGCCAGACCTGCAGCTTTTGTGCCAAGAGGAAAATGCCTTTGGGGAGAGTCAACAGGAAATGCCAATGTTTGCAAAACCCTGACCGGCTCTTCATTCATTTATTTCAACAAATAGATTACCGAGCGCCTACTCTGTGCCAGGCACTGTTCCGGATACTGAGGCCAAAGCCGCGAAGAAGACAGACAAAAGCTGATATCCCCCCCCCCAGCTGGGGGCCACAGACAATCAATAAGTAAAGTGATTAAGGGAAATAAAGCTGGGAGGGGGCTGCATGTGCGTGGCGGCGAGCACTATTAAGCAGGGGGCTGGGCGGGCACCTTCCTCAGGAGGTGTCATCTGAGCTGAGACCCGAAGGAGGCGAGGGTGGAAGCTGGGTAGGTGTTCAGCATTCCCCCAAATCACAGAAGTGAGTTCTACTTGCTGTGTGTCCCTGGGTTCGTGACTAAACTTCTCGGAGCCTCAGTTTTCCTGTCTGTACTGACCTTACACGGCTTCTGGCGTGTAGTAGGTGCTCAAGAAACAGTTGCTGTTAATAACAGTGATCTGAATAATCAAATCTGATCCACACCCTTGCGCTTGGTCAGGGATCATTGGAGCCTGTTGTGTGTGGGAGTCCCAGCTAGGGCTCAGACCCAGGTCCTGTCCTCTGGGAGTCCCCAAGCCAGACACAGAAACTCTCAGTCCCGTGTGCTCAGGGTTGGAACCTAGGGCCAGAGGGTGTGGGTTGCACAATGTCTTTCCAACAAGAAAAAGGTGGCTGAGGGACTTCCCTGGCGGTCCAGTGGTTAAGACTCCGCCCTCCCAATGCAGGGGGCCCTGGGTTTGATCCCTGGTCATGGAACTAGATCTCACATGCCGCAACTAAAGATCCCGCACGTTGCAACAAAGATCCCGCGTGCAGCAACTAAGACCCGGCTCAGCCAAATAAATAAATAAATATTAAAAAAAGAAAAAGGTGGCTGATAATCCAAGCCTCTCAGGGTGGGAGGTAAGAGCGTGTAGCCCAGACAGTGGACAGGGCATGGCTGGGTGTCTCTCTGTCTCTCTCACTCACTCTGTCTCTTCATCTCTGTCTCTCTCTTAGTGTCTCTGTTTCTCTTTATCTCTGTCTGACTCTACCTCTCACCCTCAGGGACAGGTGGGGAATATTGGGCTGGTTTTGAAGGATGCATAGGAGTCCCCAGGTAACGAAAGGAGGAAGGGTGTGCCGGACAGAGGGGACCAGGAGGAAGCCAGGCCCAGTGTCACTGGGGGCCTTAACCTGGGGTCACTGGGGAGCATGGAGGGTGGTAGGCAGGAAAGAGAACCCGTCAGAGCCATGTTTGAGGAAGAATCCGCCAGGTTGGTGGCAGAGCAGAAGGGGCGGGCCTGGGGCAGCCATTCCCAGCGTGCCACCGTGCTCACTCCCGATGCCACCGGGGTCAGCTTCGGTCCCCATTCATGTCCAGTCCTACTGCCACCATCTCCCACTCCCTCTGTCCACTCCTAATTGGCAGGCTTAAAGCCCAGTGGAGAACCAGATGCCACACACTCTCCAGCCAGACCTCGCTGCTCTGCTGCCACTTCAGAGCTCCCAGCAGCCCCTGGCCAGGCCGGGGGGTCCTTCCTGCTGTCCACCTTCAGTCTCTCCTACTGCCAGGGCATCAGCCCACACAGAGCAGAGACCAGCCCCTTCTCATCGAGCTTAGGCACACCCTCGGCGCTCCATAAATGCACAACAACCATTAGATGATGAGACCAAAAGAATCCCCCTGGCTGGCTTCTGCTCAGAAGTTGGGAGAAGGAAGGAAAAAAGTGAGATGACGATCCCACCCCCTTCTATGCGCGTCTGCGTTTTGTCTCATCCCCCATCCCCACCTGTACCACTGTCCTCAGTGGTCAGCTGACATCTTCAAGACAGGGAGAGGGAAGCCCAGAGAGGCCCAGGGACTGGTCCGAGATCACACAGCCAGGACTCAACGATCCAGGGCCCTCGGATGCCACCCTCTTTGTGCACCGAGAGTGCCTCTCTCTCCCCACCTCTCAAAACGTACCATCTGCTGTGCCTTGGCTTCAGGGCCCCTGCCTGGAGTTAATGAGGCCTCGGGGCCTGGGCACCTCCCCAGCCGGCATCCAAGACAGGGGTGGGTGGGAGGGAGGGAGTGGGGGTCGAGGCCCCCCCGCTGCACGCACCCCAACTCCCTCCCACCCCCGAGCTTTCTTCCCTGATGGAGTTGATGGGAAGGTGAATCAGCAGGGGAGGGGGAGAAGGACAAGCCACACGCCTTCCGGGGGTGGGAGGGGTGTATTCCCAATCAGAGGCTCATTCACAAATCCACGTACCGACTGCTCTCTCTCTCTCTCACACACACACACACACACACACACACACACACACACACAGACTCACGGCCTGTGACGGCCTCCTTGGGCTGTGGGTGGCCACTTGCAAGAGACCGGCCTGGTGTGTTTCAGACCAATGCATCTGCATCCCTCCCCCTCTCTCTCAAGCCTGTGATCTCCAGCTCTGAGAGTCCCTGGCACCCTCTTCCGACTCCACCAGAGAAAGCCCCTCGCTAGGGGCTATGGAAGTCTGGACCCCGGACCTGCACCCCAGGCGGCCGGCCCAGCCTGTGCTTCTGACCGAGTGAGGCAGCTCGGGCTGCCCTTGCCTCCTGCCAAGCATGGAGGTGCCCAGGCCCCTGGTGTCCAGCAAGCCGGGCGAGACGTCGGTCAAATGGCAGCTCTGCTACGACATGACGGCCAAGATGTGGTGGATGGTGAGTGGGAAGGCACCCACCAGTGCCGGGTGAGGCTCGGGTGGAAGTCTTGGGGGGCAGGAGGGGACAGCGGGGAGCCAAAGGGCTTCTCGCCCCGTTCTCTGGCCTCTTGGATTTGGGGACACTTGGACATTGGTGAAGGGGGGTCAGACGTGGTTGGCGGCAGCAGTGACCCCTCCCTGGGCATTTGGAAAAGGAGGAGAGGTGGTCAGAAGGGGGGAAACCAAAGCCAGACAATGGAGAGAAAGCCATTCCGGAGTCTTCCACCTGGAAGCGTGGCCAGGGCTGCCCAGAGGCGATTAAGAGTCCAAATGTGCCGGTGTCTGTGGCCAGGAGGGCGCCAAGGCTGGCCGTCATCTGGGAAGGTTTGCAGTATGTTAGCTGGATCTGAAACCTTGCAGTAGCCATGACTCCGTTGCCCCAGGGCCTACGATGGGAAGTTCTGAGTAGAGCGAGGTCTGGGGGCTAGGGGCGCTGGGTGGGGGGCTCAGGTTAACAGACAGGAGACAGGAGACTCAGGTCTGAGCTGCTGTGGGACTCTGGCCACACCTCTGCCCGTTTCTGTGCCCCCAGACCCTGGGGAAGGAATGGGCGCCCTGTAGCATCCGCCCTTAAGACTGGGCACATTTCTGGAAACTTCGAGGGGGATGGCCATGTTCCCTGTGTCGGGACCCAACTGATGGGAGAGAAGACATTCTGGGGCAAGGCAGGCTGTGGCACCTGGGGGCTGGATGTTTGCTGTCTGAGACTCTTCAGCCAGCATGAAGCCACAAACCTGTGCACCATTGTCTGCCCCGCCATCCATCCATCCCTCTGTCCCTCCAGGAGCTGACCTGCCACCCAAAGTGGAACTCTGAAATCTTCTACCTACCTATACAGTTCTAGGTCTGAACCTGGGTGTGCTGTGTGACCTTGGGCCAGTGGCTTGCCCTCTCTGTTCCTCAGGTTCCCCTATCAAGGAAATGGGTTTGGCACCTAGACGTCTCAGGCTTCTCAGCAAGTGTTCTCCAAGGAGAGCTGGGCCTTGGGTGGAAGACCTCCCACGACCCCTCATTACTGCTGCCCCTGGGGTTCAGGTGACTCAGGTGGGTTGGGTGAAGCGGGAGTTATAGAGTATCAAGGTTTTGGGGTCCATGAGGACAGAGATGTTCCCACATCCCTGAGTAGCGTCACGTGTCGGTTTCATTTTTCATTCCTCATTTAGCCAACATTGATTAAACACCTACTGTGTCTCCAGTCCTGTTCTCCTGCTGAGGACACAGCAGTGACCCAGACAAAGACCACTGTCCTCTTGGAGCTGATATTGCAGTGAGGGAGACGGAAAATAAAAGTATCAGTGCACAAAATCGGACTTAATTATGATTGTGGAAGGGGTTCTAAGGAGCTGGGGGCTTTGAGTTAGGCTGGGCAATCTAGGAGGGCTTCACTGAGGAGGTGACATCTCATCTGAGACCTGGCAGATGACAGAATTCATTAGAAGAGAAGGGGGGAGAGCATTCCCAACAGGAGGCACAGCCCGTGCAAAGGTCCTGGGGCAGGACCGGGCCTGGCGTGTTGGAGTAACAGCCAGGAGGCCCTTGTGGATGGAGCAGAGTGAACGAAGGGCAGAGAGGGAGGAGGGGAGGGCAGGAAGGGGACGGGGCAGGTCGTGCAGGGCCTTGTGGGCTTGTGGGGAAGACTTGGGGTTTTATTCCAGGGGCACTAGGGAGCCCTGGGAGGGCCGTGAGCAGGAGAGGGCCTCCCCCGTCTGCCGAGGGGGTCCCTCTGCCCGTCTGTGAGTGCCGCCCGCTCTCTCCCTTGCCGTGTGCCCGGCGCTGGGGTGGGATTCGGGGGGCACGTAGTCTCCCCAGCCCCCGGCCCGTGCCCGCCCAGCCGCCGCCCACTCTGCCCACATCTGAGGGACTGAGGAGCCGGACAGTCTGCTGCAAACCACGGAATGTTTCCCGGAGCACCTGGGCCGGGAATGTCGGTGAGGAGGGGAAGGGCGGCGAGCCCCGGAGAAGAGAGTTGGGGAGATACAGAAAGCAGGGCCAGGGAGGGGGGGCAGCACAGAGGGCTGAAGGGGTCACCATCATGCCCCCCCCACTTTACAGACGGGGAAACGGAGGCACGGGGCGGTGAATGGACTTGTCCACAGAGCTGGGGTGAAGCAGCACAAGGATTTGAACCCGGGCTGCAGAGCTTGTGGGCTTAACACCTAAAGGAGTCAGTGCAATTCTTTAAGTGAATGCATGAAAGAAAGAAAGAATGAATGAATGAATGAATGGTCTCTGCAAGGGAGTGAATGAAGGCAGCCAACACCGCCGACCCCGCCTCTCACTTGAGCCTGAGACAACCAGTACCTGACCGCACCCGTCAGCTCCCCACCCCACCCCGGCTCCGGGTCCCAGCACTTTCCTGCCTTCTGGAAGTCTTTCCTCTCTTCCGTCCTTTCTTCTCCTGGGCAGGCAAACATGGGGTGTTCAGAGCCTCCCCTGGGGGCTCCTGAGGCTGCCCCTCCAAGAGCAGGGTAGAACTGGGCTGTTGCTCATTCTAGAAGTCAAGAGAAGGGAAAGCCATGGCTCAGAGAGGGACAGTACTTTCCCCAAGGTCACACAGCAAACTACTGTAAATTTGCAGCGCTGAGCCGAGAGCTCAAGATAATAGCCAATTGGAGTCCTCCCAAAAAGCCTATGAAGAAGGAACTGCTATGATCACCATCTTACAGATGGGGATACAGGCTCGGAGAGGGACGGTCACTGTATGAGGACGAAGGGATGTGACAGGATAATGCGGTGGTTCAGAGTTTACCCTCAGGACCAGCCTCTGTCTGTCATCCATGAGAGGCTGCTATTTTGGGAGGTCACTTCACCCAGGTAGTGGGTGTCACACCCCAGCCCCACACAAGCTGATGACACAGTGCTTCTGTCCACCTTTGCCCCTGGTGGCCTTGAGAGGCTCCGAGAGCCCGAGGCCTAGAGCCAAAGACAGGGTGGCGGTGCCTGGTCTTTGGATGGAAACTCAGGGAGCAGGGAGCGGGCCCTGGCCGGGGGCGGCGGGGGAGCTCCCTGGAGGAAGTGGCATTTCAGCCAAGCCTGGGGGGATGCTAAGGCTTTCAGCTTAGAGAGATGGTGGTGTGGGCATTCCTGGCAGAAGGAACTGTGCAGACACAGGTGTGGCGGTGGGAATGTGCTGGGTGTGACAGAGCTAAAGGCGGGAGGAGGTGAGTGAGGTAGCAGAGGGAGGCGAGAGAGAAGTGTGAAGCCAGACCCTGGTGGGCCTTGCATGCCGGGCTGCGGAGCCGGGCCTTCCCTCCCGGGCAACAGGGAGCCATGCGGGGTGAATGAGTGGAGAGGGGCATGGCCAGATCTCAGGCAGCTGTGGGATTGGGAATGGGGGCTGGGAGGAGAGTGAAACGGTGATCCAGATGTTGGAAAAGGAGACCTGAGGAAGGATGGGGGAGAGCCCCGAGGGGGAGAATGGGTAGAACGTGAGGACCCACAGGCTGCGGAGAGGGAAGGGGGAGGAGGTGAGGTCGATGCTGCGATCCCAGCCTCAGGGGCGGTGAGCAACGGTGGAATTGTCCCTGAGGTGGGGACATGGGGTGGGGGAGGGGCAGGAAGATGCTGAGTCTAGGGACCCTAGGGGATGTCCCTGGGGGGATGCTGAGTAGGGTGTGGAGAAAACCACTGGGACCTAAAGTAGTGCGTGGTACCTCTTACGTGATCAGTAACTGCTTATCCATGGGAGGGAGGGACAGAGGGTCAGGGAGGGATAGATAGAAGGACAGAGGGATGGATGAGTGGGTGGGTAGATGGATTGTGGATGGATGGATGGATGGGTGGATAGATGGGTAGATAGATTGTGGATGGATGGATGGGTGGATGGATAGATGGGTAGATGGATTGTGGATGGATGGATGGGTGGGTGGTTGGATGGATGGATGGATGGATGGGTGGATGGATGGATGGATGGGTGGATGGATGAATTGTGGGTCGGTGGATGGGTGGATGGATTGTGGATGGATGGATGGGTGGGTGGTTGGATGGCTGGATGGATGGATGGGTGGATGGGTGGATGGATGAATTGTGGGTCGGTGGATGGGTGGATGGATTGTGGATGGATGGATGGGTGGGTGGATGGATGGATGGATAGATGGGTGGATGGATGGGTGGGTGAACATATGGACGATTGGATGGATGAATGAACAGATGGGTGGGTGGAGGCTGAAAACAGAAGTGGCTACCCTAAGTGTGAAGGCAAAAGGGCCCAGCACAGCCTGGTGAGGGCCAGGCCAGTGAGATTTGGGGGGCGGCCCAGAAACCATGTCAGTTTCCCCATAACTCTCTCGCAGTGAGGCCCCCCCAAGTCCTCTCCTCTGTCCTCACTCTCCATAGACAGCTGTGGGGCTAGATATTCCTCTCCACACACACATGGCTCAGCTCTGGGGGGCCCACCGCAGACAAATCAGTGGAAAATTAAAATAGTGCCTGTGTGCTGGTTATCGGCGGCCTCGGCTGGGCCACTTAATGACCCCTTTCTGGGGATTGTTACCAGCTGGAGGTGGCTGGGGGTGGGCATCAGCGCTGAGCCACCCAATCTGAAAGGGAGAGGGAGGGGGTGGTCCCTGGAAACAGTGCTGCCGGGAGAGGGGAAGGGCCATACGGTGGTCGCGATGGGAATCCAGGAAAAAGATGGTGCTGAGCTCTAGGTATGGACCAGCCTGGGCCCTGCATTCTGGTGGGTCCTCCCTCAGGGCCTCTGCCCTGCAATCCCTCCTGCAGGGGCGCCTGGTAGTTTCAGCTCATCTTTTAAGTCTCAGGCCCAATGGCACCACCTCCTGGAAGCCCTCCCCAGACCAGATCAACTCCTCCAATCATTTACTCTCTGCCCTGCTCACCTGTATGTATAATGTTATCCTCATGGATACACAGGTGTTAAGAGCAAGAACTTCACTTTGCCACTCGCCAGCTGTGTGTCCTTGGGTAAGTCACTTTCCCTCTCTGTGCCTCATTTTCCTCATCTGTAAAACAGGGATGATAATAACCCCTTCCTCATAGAACTGTTGGGAGGATTCAGTGAGCTATTCAGGGCAAACTGTTAATTACTGAACACTTACTATGTGCTGGGTAATCCCATTTTAGGGATGGGGTCATTGAGGCCCACAGTTAGATAAACTAACCTGATACCGTCATTATGTTGTGTGCCTGGACCAGGACAATCCCTTCTGTCCTGATTCCTCAGCTCCCACCCTGGTCTCCACAGTCTGTCCTCCCCATAATGACCACCAGAGGGTGCAGGTGAGCATCTGAGGCAGGTCCTCCTCCCTCTTCTGCCCACAGCCCTCCAGGGCTCCCACCTCCCTGGGGTAAAAGCCCAAGTCCTCCCCACCGCCCACAAGGCCCTGCACGACCTGCCCCATCCCCTCCCTGCCCTCCCTTCCTCCCTCTCTCCCCCTCGCTCACTCTGCTCCAGACACGTGGGCCTCCTCGCTGTTCCTCCAAAGGAACCAGGCCTGGTCCTGCCCCAGGGCCTTTGCACGAGCTGTGCCTTCCACCCGAGATGCTGTTCCATATCCTTTGGCCAAATTGGCTTTGTCTCATTCCTCAGTTCTCAACTCAAATGGCCCTCGGACAGTCCCCCTTCCCAACTAAAGCAGGTCCTTCTGCTGTTCTGTCCTTACCCCTCCCCCATTCTTCTCCTGAATGCAACAAACGCAAGTTGCAATTATATTCTGTGTAATTCTGTATCTCCCACTGGACCACAAATGAGAGCAGGGATTTCTGCCCTGGCCTTCTCTGGGTCCCCAGCGCTCCACATAGGACATGGCACACAGGAGGCGCTGAATAAATGTTTATTGAAAAATGAACAAAGGAGTAGATAAATATCACACAAATAATGTGCATGACAGAGCAGTCACAAACTCCCATCTCTCCAAGCTCAGCACCTTTATTCGCCCTGCTCTGGCCGACTTGATAATAATTTTAAAATAGTAGTTCATAGATGCCACTCTTTTTTTTTTTCACTTTCCATTTTTAAGATTCAGTTACATACGGGATAAGACAAATCCAGAGGGCAGAAATAGACCTCGATATATTTGGGGACTTTTCCAATTGGTGGAGAAATGATGGCTTCTTCGATAAATTTTGATCGAAGGACAGCTTTAAGGAAAAAAACTCCAACATTTTATTTTGGTATAGTTTTAGAGAAAAGTCACAAAGGTAACACAGAGAATTCCCATATACCCTCACCTGACTGCGCTGATGGGAAAATCTTTCTTAACAGCTGTGCATTTGTCACAACTAAGAAATTAACATCAGGATAGTAGTATTAACTAAACTCCGTCTTTTAACATCACTACCTGAGTTTTACCATTTTTTCTATTAATGCCCTCTTTTTGCTCCAGAGTCCCACATGGCGTTTATTCATCATGCCTCCTTAGGCTCCCTGGGCTATGATAATTTCTCCATCCTTTCTTGTTTATCATGACCTTGACTGTGTCGAGGAGGACTGGCTGACGTCCTGAGAACATTCCCGGATCCGGGTTTCTTGCATATTTTCTCATGATTAGACCGGGGTTTTGGGGAGGAAGACACAGAGGTGAAACGCCCTTCTCATTACACCCCATCAGGGGTCCCTGACGTGCACACAACATCACCCTGAGGATAACCTTTTTAAAACAATTGAACAGTAGTTGATTTACAATATTGTGTTAGTTTCAGGTGTACTGCAAAGTGATTCAGTTACATATATATAGTCATATATTCTTTTTCAGATTCTCTTTCGTTATAGGTTATGACAGGATATTGAATATAGTTCCCTGTGCTATACAGTAAATCCTTCTTGTTTATCTATTTCATATATAGTAGTGTGTATCTGTTAATCTCATACCCGTAATTTATCCCTCCCCCCACCTTTCCCCTTTGGTAACCGTAAGCTTGTTTTCTATGTCTGTGAGCCTGTTTCTGTTTTGTAAACAAGTTCATTTGTATTATTTTTTAGATTCCACATATAAGTGATGTCATATGATATTTGTCTTCCTCTGACTTACTTCACTTAATATGATCGTCTCTAGGTCCATCCATGTTGCTGTAAATGGCATTATTTCATTATTTTATGGCTGAGTAGTATTCCATTGTATACATAAACCGCATCTTCTTTATCCACTCCTCTGTCAATTGACATTTAGGTTGTTTCCATGTCTTGGCTATTGTAAATAATACTGCTATGAACACTGGGGTGCATGTGTCTTTTTTAATTAGAGTTTTCTCCGGATATATGCACAGGAGTGGGATTGCTGGATCATATGGCAACTCTATTTTTAGTTTTTTAAGGAACCCCCATCCCATTTTCCATAGTAGCTGCACCAACTTACATTCCCACCAACAGTGTAGGAGGGTTCCCTTTTCTCCACACCCTCTCCAGCATTTCTTATTTGTAGACTTTTTGATGATGGCCATTCTGACCAGTGTGAGGTGATACCTCATTGTAGTTTTGATTTGCATTTCTCTAATAATTAGCAATGTTGAGCATCTTTGTTTTTTTGATATTGAGTTGTATAAGCTGTTTGTATATTTTGGAAATTAAGCCTTTGTTGGTCACATCATTTGCAAATATTTTCTCCCAGTCTATAGGTTGTCTTTTCATTCTGTTTATACCCTGAGGTCAACCTTGATCATGTGGTTGTGATGGTCCACCAGGTTTCCCCACTGTCAGGCTACCCTTGTCCCCTTTTCGTGCTTTGTTCTTTGGAAGCCAGTCACTAAGTCTAGCACCCCTAGACTCACCTCCAAGAGGGAGGAATAGCTACATGAATTATGTAAAATTCTTCTGCAAGGAAGATTGTTCTCCTCTCCTCCATTTATTTATTTATTAATTCACTTATTATGATCAGTATGGACTGATGACATGTTAATCTTAGGTTCTAGTTTATCATCTGATACTGCATTATTCATTTTTTTGCTTTGATTTTTTTTTTTGGCTTTGACATTGGAGCTCTTTCAGGTGGCTCCTGTGAGGGGGAAGGACAATTTTTTAAGCCTTGGAGAAGAAAACTTAAATTGCCTCCCTATACTATATCTTTCAGCAATATCCATTACAAATGGGTCAACAGTGAAGCCATAAAAAAATTAAAACACAAAAGTACTAGAAGAAAATATGGGAGAAACTGTTTATAGGATCAGAGTGGAAAGGCCTTTCTAAGCAAGCACAAAGTCCCGTGAAGTCATAAAAGAAATGTTTTATTACATAAAAAATAAAATTTCATGGAGGGCAAAAAGGCCCCAAGATCAACAACAAATGTGAGAGAAATATTTGCAACATACTTGCAAAAGATTTTTGCCAGACAACAAATATGTAAAGAGTGCCTACAAATCAACAAGAAAAGACCAACTGAAAAAAGATGCAAAGGATATGAACGGACCATCCCAGAAAAGACCTGAAAGAAATAAAAATGGATTCAAAATCTGTGAAAAGATGTTTGACCTTATAGGGTGGGACATTCACAATAAAACTACTATCGTTCGGATTGCTAAAAAGCTAAAGTTTTCTTGTATGCTGCATTGTAAGTCATGGGGCACTGGTTCTAAACCAGGAGTGATTTTGACCCCAGAGGATACTCTGCGATGTCTTAAGACATTTTTGATTGTCATGACTAAGGGGAGGAGGCTACTAGAATCTAGCGGGAGGAGGTCAGGGGATGGGGTTCAACACCCGGCAATGCACAGGACGCCTGCCCCTCCCCCAGCAAAGAATGGTCCAGCCCAAAACGTCAATAAGGAAGCAAGCTCTTTTGTGTATTACTTGGGAGAACATACATTTTTTAGAGGTAATTTGGTATTATAGCATCTGCCAAAGTTTAAAGTGCAAACATCTTAAAAAACATTTCTTTTTAATTGAAGTACAGTTGATTTACAATGTCGTGTTCGTTTCAGGTGTACAGCAAAGTGATTCAGTTATGTATATATTCTTTTGCAGATTCTTTTTTTTAAAATTTATTTTACTTATTTATTTTTGGCTGCGTTGGGTCTTCATTGCTGTGCAAAGGCTTTCTCTAGTTGTGGTGCTCGGGCTTCTCCTTGCGGTTGGCTTATCTTACTGCGGAGCACGGGATCTAGGTGCCCAGGCTCAGTAGTTGTGGCTCGCCGGCTCTAGAGCACAGGCTCAGTGGTTGTGGTGCACGGGCTTAGCTGCTCCGCGGCTTTTGTGGATTATTTTTCCTTGTAGGTTATTACAAAATATTGGGTCTAGTTCCCTGTGCTATCCAGTAGGTCCTTGTTGGTTATCTATTTTATACATAGTAGTGTGTATATGGTTTTTAAAAAATATTTATTTATTTGGTTGCACCAGGTCTTAGTTGCAGCAGGCGGACTCCTTAGTTGCAGCAGGCAGACTCCTTAGTTGCGGCTCACCAACTCCTCAGTTGCGGCATGCGAACTCTTAGTTGCGGCACACATGTGGAATCTAGTTTTCTGGCCAGGGATCAAACCCGGGCCCCCTGCGTTGGGAGTGCAGAGTCTTAACCACTGCACCACCAGGGAAGTCCCTGTAGTGTGTATATGTTAATCACAAACTCATAATTTACCTTTCCCCCCAACCCCGCAAACACCTTTTAACACCACATTTCCAATTCTTGCAATATATCCTCCATGTCTGCAGAGATACAGGTGTAAAGGTATTTGGCACCATATTGTTTGTGGTAACAAACACTGGCAACAACCAAAATTAGCCTCAAGAGAAGACTAATTTATAGAAACCGTGGTCAGCAGAAAACAGGATGGTGGTTCCTCAAAAAATTAAACATAGAATCACCATATGACCCAGCAATTCCACTCCTGGGTGCATCCCCAACTGAATCAAAAGCAGAGTCACAAAGAACTATTTGCACACCCCATGTTCATAGCAGCATTATTCACAATAGCCAAAAGGTGGAAGCAACCCAAGTGTCCGTCGACAGATGATGGATAAACAAAATGTGGCCCATCCATACAATGAAATATATTATTCAGTCTTAAAAAGAAAGGAAATTCTGACATGCTCTCCAACATGGATGAACCTTGAAGACATCGTAGTGAATGAAAAAAGCCAGACGCAAAAGGTCAAAGTGTCTGATTCCACTCACGTGAGGTCCCTAGAGGAGTCAAATCCATAGAGACAGGAAGTAGATGGTGGGGACCTGGGGCTGGGGGGAAGGATGGGACGTCAGTGTTTAAAGGGAACGGAGTTTCAGTTTGGGAGGATGAGAAATTTCTGGAGATGGATGGAGGGGATGGTTGCACGACAATGTGAATGTGCTTAATGCCACTGAGCTGTGCACTTAAAATGGTTAACATGGTAAACTTTATGTTATATATCTTTTACCACAATTTTTTTTTTTTTTTTAAAGTGTGCATCCATGCAGTTGACTTCAGTCCTTAACAAGCTGCTTTGGCTGTTGATGGGCAACCATCTCTTAGGACAAACCAAGTAATAAAGGCTGCAATGCTTATGGGTCCCGCGAGAGGGCAGCACATGACCGGGAGACCCGCCTTAACGCTTTGATCCACGTTCGCACGTTACTGAAGGTTTCCTTTCTGTTTCCCACCTTTTTTGTTTTGTTTTATTTACCTCTGTAGTTCTATCCTTTTTTCCTATTACTGTCCCTCCATAGGCAAATGTCTCAAGTGTTCAGCGTGTGTCTTTTTTACATCTACGTGTCATTGAAAATGTATTTTGTTAGGTTGCATGCATAGGTAATATGCCTGGAAAGATGATGCATGAGTGACTGTGTGGCTGTGTGCCAATAAAACTTTATTTATAATAGCCAGGGATGGGCTGTGTGTTAGTCAGGGTTCTCCAGAGAAGCAGAACCAATAGGGTGTGTGTGTATGTGTGTGTGTGTGTGTGTGTGTGTGTGTGTGTGTGTGTGTGTGTGTATAGACATAGACAGACAGATAGATGTAGAAATAAAGATAATTATTTTAAGGAGTTATCTCATGCCATGTGGGAGCTGGCAAGTCTGAAATTTGTAGGGTAGGCCAGCATGCCTGAAATTCAGTTATGAGGCAGTGTTGCAGCCTTGAGCCTGAAATCTGTAGGCTGGGCAGGCTGGAGACTCAGGCAGGACCTCTGTGTTACAGTTTTGAGGCAGAATTCCTTCTTTCACCAGGAAACCTGTGTTTGCAGTTAGGTCCTTCGACTGATTTGACGTGGCCCACCCACATCCTGGGGGGCCATGTCCTTCACTTAAAGTCAACTGATGCAAATGTGAACGGCATCTACACAATCCTTGCACAGCAACATTTAGACGAGGGCTCACAAAATGTAACCATCCCAGGCTGAATTCGATCCATAGGACACAGTGTGCCAACACCCATGTCTTAATTTCCTGGGGCTATTAGAAAAAAATGTCACAAATCAGGTGTCTCGAGCCACAGAAATTTGCTGTCTCACAGCTCTAGAGGCTAGAAGTCCAAAATCAAGGTGTCCACAGGGCTGGTTCTTTCTGAGGCCACGTCGAAGAATCTGTTCCACATCCCCCTCCTTGGCTTGTAGACGTCTGTCTTCATGTTCACATGGCCTCTCCCTGGGTGCACATCTCTGCCCAAATTTCCCCTTTTTAGAAGGACACCAGGCATATTGGATTAAGGCCCACCCTAATGACCTCATTTTTAGCTTGATCACCTCTGTAAAGGCCCCATCTCCAAATACCATCACATTCTGAGGTCCTGGAGTTTAGGACTCCCGTGTACGCATTTGGGGAGGATACAGTTTGCCTCGTAATACCCTGTTATAAATGTGGATGGTTCTTTCTCCTTACTGTATAATATTCCATTGTATGAATATACCTCACTTTTTTCATCTGTCCTAGTAAGGATGGGCATTCTGGTTGTTTCCATTTTGGGGTTGTTATGAGTGAAGCTGCTATGGCCGTTCCTATATGTGCCTTCTGGTGGATAGATGCAGCATTGCTGTTAGGTGTGTACCTACCTGTGTCAACTGGTAGTGACGGGCTGCTTCCCAGGGGGCTGCCGCAGTCCACACACACACACACACACACACACACACACACACAGGTGGGCTCCCAGCAACCCTCAGCATCATCCATCTTTCTCATTTTGCCCCTCAGACAGGTGTAAAGTGATACAGCTGTGCTACTCTGCATTGCTCCTGGGTTGACCATTTCTGCTTTCCTCTGAAAGTCGCCTGTTCACACACGTTGTCCATTTTGCTCTAGGGGTGCCATCTTTTTGTAATGGTTTTGAGGAGTAGGGCCACTGTATGGCACACCTCCAGGGCAAATATTCCCACTGGGATGTCTTAGAACTCAATTAGACTAGAGTGAGAATGACTTCCCCTGCAATATGCAATACAGCAGCCCTGGGTAGGAGTTCCTTGTATACTCCAGCTATTGGCCCTGCCATTTCTCCTCCTGTCCCGTCATCTCTCTATTCACTCTGTTCCTAGTGTCCTTGACTGGACAGAAATCTTTAATTTTAATGTCATGGAATTCACACATCCTTTGCCTTCTGGCTTGTGCTTCCGAGGCTTTGTTTAAGAAGTTCTTTCTCACCCCCAGGTCCTAAAGTTCTTTTCCTACATCTTCTTCTATCAATGTTCCTGTTTTTTCTTTGACATTTAGGTCTTTAATCTGGGGGGCATCCATCTGCAGGTGACATCAGCCAGGGAACCAGTTTGAGTTTTCTCATGGAGCAAGCCAGTTTTCCCCAATGCCGTTGGTCCAGCCACCCCAGTCTTTTCCTCATTGGCTTGAGGCATCACCTCTGCAGATATCCAAGGATGCACCTCTGGGCTCTCAAATCTCTCTGATGGGCTCATTTGATTATTTTAAACATCTTGCCCCATTGGATGCCGTTGGTGAGGTGTGGACACTTATTCTATTTGACAGTTGGGGAAACTGAGGCTCGGGGAAGGGAAGAGAGCTCCCAAAGTCATACTGTGGGAGGATGAGGGTAGAGTCAGGACCGGAAGCTGGGGCAGGCTGAGTGCTTTCATTGGTTCTGATTATATCCGTTAGTGTAAAGCAGGGGGTCGCAAGTTTTTTCTTTTTTTTTTTTTAAAGTTTTTTCTATAAAGGGGTAGATAATCAATATTTTTAGCTTTGTGGGCCAGTCAGCCTCTGTCATGACTATTGAACACTGCAGTTCCAGCATAAAAGCAGCCATAGATGACATGTAACTAAATGGGATGGCTGTGTGCCAATAAAACTTTATTTATAAAAACAAGTGGTGGGCCTGACTTGGCCCCTGGGCTGTAGTCTGCTGACCACTGGCCTAAATGTTTAGCAAATCCTGCTGGGTGTCAAGCTCTGTTCTGGGCACTGGAGATACAGCAGTGACCAAGACAGATGTGCACAAACACAGAAATGAATAACTTCTAACAATGAGGAGGCTATGAAACAAAAAACAGGATGACAGGTGGGTGGCGAGTGGGAGGGGAGAAGGGAGGGAAGGCCTCATAAAGAAAGTGTCCTGAAAGATGAGAAGCCAGCCTTGAAGAAATTGGGGAAAGATGTCCCTGGCCGAGAGCACAGCCCATGCAAAGGTCCTGGGGCAGGACTGGGCCTGGAGTGTTGGAGGAACAGCGAGGAGGCCCGTGTGGCTGGAACAGAGTGAGCGAGGGGGAGAGAGGGAGGAGGGGAGAGCAGGGAGGGGACGGGGTAGGTCGTGCAGGGCCTTGTGGGCTGCGGGGAGGACAGCGGGATTTTATTCTTAGGGTGATGGGAGCCATGGAGAAATCGAGGGCCTTTTTACAGATGGGATGGGGTAGGGGCAGGAGTGAAATCCAGGAAACCAGAAAGGAGCTGCAGCAGCCCCCCTTGGGCAAATGGCTTCACCTTTCAGATTCTCAGTTTCCCCATCTGTAAAATGGGACCCATGAAACCCACTTACTCCACAGCAAAGCAAGAGCCCACGGTATGTTCACACGCGCAGGTCTTGGAGTCAGATGAAGATCCGAGGTCTAACTTGAGCTGCTGGAAACCACCTAGGCCCGGTCAGTGCCCCACACACAGTAGGCCTGCAGGGGTGCTACAGGGTGTGAGCAGTGGAGGAAACTGTGTAAATGCCCAATTTCAGGAAGACAGAGGCACGGGATGGGGGTGCAGAGCAGAGGGTGAAGGGTTGAAGCCGTGCCCTGCTTGGCAAGTCCTCGGGGGCAGAACCCCTCCTGTCCTCTCCCATTTCACTCTCCCTGGGTCTGTGCCAGTCACGGGGTGGGGGGTTCCCCAGAACTTCCTGGTAGATTCAGTTACTATGATGGGTGTGGTTCCTGAAAAGGCTGGGGACTGGGGGTCGGGATGGGGGGGAGTGGACCATGGGGTGAGCCAGCACGGGGACCACCCTGTGGCACGGCCTGGGCCATAATAAGGAGCCTCTACTGCCCCCTCCCTGCCTCCGGGGACATCAGACACCTGCAAGGGGCAGCGGGCAGCCAGCCCGGGAGTTGGGAGGAGTGGGGAATTCCAGCCTCTCCCTCATCCAGTCCAGTTTACTGCTTGCCAGCCGAGGCCCTGACCTTTCTCCCAGAGCCCGGAGCTGAGTAATCGTTACCGGAAAAATAAGTCAGGCAGCTGAGTGGCTGCAGCGCATCCTCATGGGGTTGGGTTACTCCTGGGTCCCCAGTCCTGGTTGCTGGAGACCAGGGTACATGGCCACGATGTGTATAGGGTCAAGTTCCTCTCCCCTCCCCCTGCACTCTCTACCCCTACTGTGCCCCACACTGCCCCCAACACAGGTTCCCCACCCCCCAGAAGTGACACTGCCCACCCGTCTCACAGCTCCCTGCAAGGTCTGACAAGTGGGTGCAGAAAAGGCCAGGCATCCCTGGCTTCCCCAAGCATTCTCGAGCCTTGGTCCCGCAGACGCCTGGGTCCAGGAGGAGCAGGGCAGCAAACTTGGCTGGGGTCTTGGACGTCAAAGGGAGCGGGATTTGAACCTCAAGCTCTGTCATTTCTTTGCAGGGTGAGCTTGAGCGGGTGAGCTTGAGCAGCTGACCCTCCCTTCTGAGCCTCAGTTTCCACCTCCGGGAAAGGGGAACAATTAAAACAGCCCTTCCTGTTTTGTGAGGCTCCCGAGGGATGCCCACGTGAGCATCCCAGAACAGAGCATGGTCCTGAGTGGCTATGCAGTACACACGAAGAGCTCCCCAAATGTGTGCAGGGTGCTTCCCGGGTGCCGGGTCCCTGTGGAGCTGGAATTCCAGGGAGAGAGACAGACCACAAAGGAAAAAGAACACAGTGTTGAGGGACACTGAGTGCCATAAGGAAAACTGAAATGATCGTTAGACTTTACTGCTGTTTCAGCTGGCGTTGTTGATGGCCAGTGGGTAGTGTGGATAGCCCATGTTCCACACAAGGCCTCCCAAGGCCTGGGATTATTTAGTGCCAACTGTGTACCACGCTCCAATCGCGGCTTAACCCTGCAAAACGCATTTCCCAGAAGAGAGTGTGAGGTCTCGGGTTTGTCCAAGGTCACGAGCCAGTTGTGCAGGCAGGGCCTGGGAGCGGACCTGCCGGGCAGCACACTTCCTGGACCTGCCTCCCCTCCTTGGGCAGAATTGGCATCCTCCCAACTGCACCGGCCCCACCAGCCCTGAGCTTCCCCCAGCAGGGGTCCAGGAGGTCTGGACTGGGGAGGGGCGTGGCCAGGGCGGACACTGGGGCAGGGCATAGAGGGAGCAGGGTGCCGCCACTGACCCCCAGGGCTGCCTGGGAAGCGCCAACGCCTAATCCTGGCTCCAGAGGACACGTTGTACTAGAGATTATATAAACCAACCTCTCCATTCGTTGGCTTAATTCTTTCAGGCTTTTCCCCTCATCTGTCATTCTTTAATCGCCCTGTTAACGGAGCTCCCGGCCAGGCCTCTCTCTGCAGCCTGACCCCAGCCACTCCCGTCTCTCTCCGTGAAGATCCAAGTGGGGGCCTCTGCCAACCCCCAAGGCCAGGTCGAGGTGGTGGAAGGGGTGCCGGGGGGAGGGGCGGGCATGGCGGATGCAGCGTGTCTGAGAGACGGGAGCATAGGGCCCAGAGCAAGGGCGCCCAAGTCAGGCTCTGACCCCACTCTCAGTTTCCTCCTCCAGAAAGTAGGGGTCCCGACCTCCAGGTTGTGGAGAAGGCCACGAAAGGAGCGAGCACATAGTAGGTGGTCAGTTAACGTGGGTCGGTCACCATTCTGATGAACCAAGAGGTGGGATGCCCACCCCCACCATGGGGCAGTGGGTACAGGACAGCCCGGGACTGGCCCTGGGACCCCATGACACTGGTGGCCCTCGCCAAGACTCGGTGCGTCCCTCTGTGAAGTGGGGAGACCACCTCCCCTC
Source organism: Balaenoptera musculus (assembly GCF_009873245.2). Classification (NCBI taxonomy): domain Eukaryota; kingdom Metazoa; phylum Chordata; class Mammalia; order Artiodactyla; family Balaenopteridae; genus Balaenoptera; species Balaenoptera musculus. The sequence continues at coordinate 169,010,685 of NC_045787.1, forward strand.
AGCTAAGCCTGTCAAGAGAGTAAATCCTGAGAGTTCTCATTATAAGGAAAAAATTTTTTTCTATTTCTTTGATTTTGTATCTACATGGAATGATGGATAAATATATGGTGGTCATCTGAAAAATTAAAATAAATTAAAAAGCCTCTTATCCTTGAGAAAAAAGAAAAAGTTAAAACCTAAAAATAAGTAAATAAATACATAAGCCAGGCCCATTGCACAGACGGGCAAACTGAGGCTGGGTTCCCCTGTGCGTCCGGGACAGGGCTGGGAGTTGGCGCCCAGTGGAGGGGAGGCTAAGATGGAGAACTGAGCTGAGGGCATCAGTCTCCATGGCCCGATTCCAAGTCATGGCCACCCCTGCTCTGAACCTCTGTTTCCCTCCTCCAACAGATGGGCCGGGTGGGCGGCGATGTCAGGGTGCCCGCCCTCCCCACCGTGCCGCTCTGCCCCTTTACGTAACCCAGCAGCACAGCCGGAAATCACGGTGCCAACGACTCTCTCCCTCTGTAACCGACTTCCTGCGGTTATGGCCCACCTTGGATGCCAGCCGCCCTCTCCCCACCCCACACCCCCGGGCCGCAGAGCCAGGGAGTCCAGTCCTTATCCGAGGCTCCCACTCCCAGGAAGCCAACCCCCTCAAGTGGCATGTCTACCTGGGTGACCGTGGCTGCCTCCTAACCCACAGCTGGAGGTCAGAGGGCAAAGGGCAAAGGCCAAGGAGTTCCCTCTTCAGATCCAGAGGAGCAGGAGTTGCCTCCTGATTTCTGGAAGGGAAAGAAACCTCCCATTTGGCAGGACTTTTCTGAGCTGCTGGCAGGAAGTGGGAGGGAGCCCCCACGGTGGGAAGAGGAGACCCCAGCCCTGCTCAAGGGACATGAGGAGGCACCTGTGGGGACATTCCTCCAGCCAGCAGGGCAGCCTGCAAATAATGGCAACCACGGCCATCATATGACTGCGCCCATTTTACAGATGGGCAAACTGAGGCAAGGATGCCTCCTGCCTGAGGCCACGCCATCTGTGAGCAGCAATGCTAGGGTCTGAGCCTCCAAAGGCCTGACTGCTGGGGCCTGGCGGGTGGGGGTGAGGGGAGGAGGTCTCCTGGGCTCTCTGGGGCTGGAAATCACAGTGCCACTCTGCTCCCATTGTTGCACGGAACTGGAAGGTCTCTTCCCTGCAGTGGCCCCTGCCAGGCACGTCAGTGAGTTCCTCTGGGACAGATGCGGAAACTGAGGCCCAGAAACCGGAAGCAGCTTGTCTGAGTTCCCACGCAACAGTGGGAGACGCCTAAGCTGGGCAGTACTGGGGGCCAGGTGGGCAGTGTCCCCACGCCCACCCTGGATGGCTCAGCAACTCCCACCCCGTGAGATCCAGCCTCAGTTTCTCCAACTGAAGGAGAGATGGCAGAGAGACATGAGCAGGACCTTGGAGGTTGGGCCCGGGGCCGGCGTGTGTGGGCAGGCTTCGGAGTTCCAGGCGGTGCCCGAGCCTACACCCAGGTGCCCGCGCCAGGCCCTCCGGCAAAGGCGCTGGGTGGAGGCCTTCCCCGATCGCCTCCGTGGAGGGCTGGGCTTGACTCCGGCCGCCACATTCCATGGTCTTCTCGCTGTCCCCAAACATGGCAGGCTGCCCCTCCAAGTCACTGGGCAAGCATGTGGCAAAAGCGGGATTCCAACCCAGCTCAGCCCGACTCCAGAGCCAAGGCGTCTGGAGAATTTCAAAGCGTTCAGGGATACAGCTCGCCGGCCAGCCAGGAGTCCCCTGCCCACAGGCAAGGGCTCACATCTTCCGGAGCCACAGTTTCCCTGTCTCGTCCAGAAGGGTCATCATACACCTGCTTTTTGCTCTGCTCCACTTTCAAGGGCATGAAATGTGTCCAGAGGGGGAGAAATTTGGGGTAAATTTCCTGTTCCCCGGGTCTCCAAACCCAGGAAGTTCTACCAGGTGTCTAGCCCCAGTCTCTCTTGCTGTTTTGCTTCCCTTCCCTGCTGTTTGGAGGGCTGCAGAGATGAGCCCAGGGAAGCCGGGGGCGGGGGGGGGTGCTGCGCCCTGAGCAGGTCGACAGCAGCACCTCCCACATTCTGGGAGGGTTGGGGTGAAGGGCTAGGGAGGGCCCAGGTCGGCAGAAACAGGGGTGCAAGTCTGAGGTGGCCTGGGAACTTGTATGTCGCATGGGGCCACAGAGCCCTGGAACGGACCTGCTCTTCTCTGGGCCTCAATTTCCCCATCTGTAAAGTGGGGGCAATAGTACTACACCCCCCCTCATAGGGTGGCTTTGAGAATCCCTGCACTGAGTGTGTAAAAGATTTAGCACAGGGTCGGGCTCCCAGCAGGTGCTGGTTGATATCGGCTATTGATGTTCCTATTATGATACAAGTGAGCGAGTCTGTCTACACTGCAGGCAGCGGTGCTACGCAAAGCATTTAACAAGTACCAGAGCCCAGGCTGACTAATAAGAATAGATTTCAGCTATGGACGCTGGGAACCCACCTCTGGATAGGTGAAGAGGAGGCTCTGTGTCCCAGGGAAGCGACCCTTGTGGGGGGTGGGGGGTGAGCTGGACCACAGGCCCGCGAATTGTGCGCTCTTGTGGAGCCCAGGGCAGCCTGGAGAAGCAGACGCAGTGGTCACAGGGCAGAGGACAGAGAGCCCAGGACAGGACCAGGGCAGTGAGGCGGAGGGAGCCTGAGCTGGTCTTGGGCTCAGTGTGTGATTGTGGGTAGGTGCCTCGGTTTGCACTCCTGTGAAATGGGTTGAGGAGAAATGGGCCCGTCGATGGGGGATGTGTGTGTACGAGATGGAGTCACATGTAGAAGAGGCATGGGAGGTACCTGGCATAGAGTAGGTGCTCGATAAACCTGTCGTGCTTTCGTTGTCCATGCCTCCCACAGCTGTCAGGAGGATCGGTGAAGTCCACCCTGTAAGGGCCTGGCCTGCGGCAGCAGGCAAATACATGCTTGTTGAGTAAATGGTGACGTTCAGGCAGCCTCTTTCTTGCCCACAATGTTTTCCAGTTTCCAAAACGCCTAGACCTCTCCTGCAGAGATTCTACCCCCGTGGACCCTGTGGATTTTTGGGGCTGCATCATTCTCTGTGGGGCTGTCCTGGGCACTGTGGGTGATGAGCAGCTTCTCTCTCCCCCCGACCCGTCATGACAACCACAAATGTCCTCAGACATGGTCCAGTGTCCCCTGGGGGGCAGAACCGCCCCCTTGAGAACCTCCATGGCCTCATTAGCACCCTCACGTTCAGAGATCTCCTTTAGCAGAGGAGAGAATTCAGGCTCAGGGAGGGCGCACAGCACATCAGGGTGGAGCCAGCCCCTGCTGCTGCCCCAGGCGCCCGCGCTGCGCAGGACTCTGGTCCCACCTGGGGAGAGGTGGGCAGTCAACGCCACCGGCCATGCCAGGGTTCCAGGAACTGGCAGAAGGAGCCCAAGACATGCCACAGTTGCAAAATCTAAGGGCGGCATGCTGGCATGCCTGGGCAGTGCCACTGCCTCGGCCCCGTGGGCACCGCCAGAAAAGAAAAAGCAACTCAGAACTGGGCACCAGCACAAACGGTAGAAACCCAGGCATGGGGATGCGGGGGGGGGGGGGGGGGCGGAGAAGAAGGATCCAATCAGAGACTGCGCCTTGCTGTGTGGCCTATCAGGACACGTCTGGGTACGTGCTGACCAATGAGAATGCCACAAAGAGTCAGGCCCCATCTCCAAGCGAAGCCCATTGGCCCAGTGAAGGGGTGCGGGGTGGGTCCATTTGGTCCCCCAAATCTAGCACTCTGGGTCCCTTACAGACATCCCTTTGCTGGTGCTTCTTAACTTGGGGGCCTCAGGGTTGGTTTGAGGGAGCTCCTTGCTCAGATATGTGCCCCAGGGCTGTTATCACCTTATCAAAGCCAGAATTATACGTAAAAGTTCAGTAAGTCATTCACTAAACACTTATTGATCAATTGCCACGTGCTGGGCAGTGAGCAGGTGAAGATGAGCAAGGCAGATGTGGAGGAAAAGCCACACTGGAAGGAGAGGAGTCTGGGAAGAGGAACAGCCCGTGCAAAGGCCCTGGGGCAGGACCGGGCCTGGCATGTTGGAGGAACAGCTGGGAGGTCCATGTGTCTGGAGCAGAGTGAGCGAGGGGGAGAGAGGGAGGAGGGGAGGGCAGGGAGGGGACGGGGCAGGTCTTGAAGGGCCTTGTGGGCCGCGGGGAGGACTTTAGTCATCCTGAGGGCAACGGAGCCCTGGAGGTCTTTAGACAGTGGGAAGATGTGCTGTGCCACCGAAGGACTGGGGTTTGGGGTACGGTCCTTCCTTTCTCTGGGCCATAATCTCCTCATTCATCAAATTGGGGAGTGATAATACCTACCTAGGGAGCTGATGTGACGGTAAAGGAAGGTTCCAGCAAGGTAGCTGGTACATGGTGGGTACACAGCCTTCACCTGATCCAGCCCAGCCCCCATTACCACCCACCTGGACCAGCACATCCCCTCATCCTTGTCCCCAGCTCCCACCCGTGCCCTCAGTCTGTCGTCCGTGCAGTAGCCAGAGGGCCCCTGTGAGCACCTGAGTCAGGCCCCGCCCCTCCTCTGCCCACAACCCTCCAGGGCTCCCACCTCCCTCCCAGTAAAAATCCAAGTCCTCCTGGGACACACAAGGCCCTGCACGACTTGCCCCGTCCACTCCCTGCCCTCCTCTCCTCCCTCTCTCCCCCTTGCTCACTCTGCTCCAGACACACAGGCCTCCCCACTGTTCCTCTATTGCACAAGGCATGGCCCTGCCCCAGGGCTTTTGCATGTGCTGTGCCCTTTGGAACACTCTCCCCCCAGACACCTACATGGCTCCCCGTCCACATCCTTTAGGTCTCAGCTTATTATATTACACCCCCAAGCTTGACCCCCCACTTCCCCTCCCTCTCTCTCCCTTTCTTTATTTTTCTCCGTGTTGCTCATCACCACCTGACATCTCCTTCCACATCTTGCTCCCCATCTGTCTCCCCCACTGCACCATCAGCTCCATAAGGGCAGGAATTTTGCCTTTTTTGTTCCCTATGGCAACCTCAGTGCCCAGAACAGCGCCTGGCACAAGAAGGTGCTCTATAAATGTTAACGGGTGAATTAATGAAAGAAGACTTTAATTATCTTTACCCCCCCCTCCCTGAACTGTTCCAGCTCAGCCCCTGTCCCCCTTCCTGTATCCCCTCCAGCCCACCCCTTCCCCCCCACCCCCAGCCCTGGGGGCGCCCCTGGGGTTCACTGGGCCAAGAGCGGGAACAGCAGGTGTGGCGAGAAGAACCAGGCAGGGGCCCCCCAGCGCTCCGGAGTCTGGACAGGGCCCCCCATTGCTGGCAGCAGGGCAGCCCCCTCCAGCAGCCGTCAGCCACTTCCGCTGTCCACAGGATTTGCTTTTTGAATTAGAGGAGGGGGAGTAATCAGGGCGGGCCGTGTTTGTGTTTGTGGGAAGACTTCGTGGCCTGGCGGCCTGGCGCGGCCTTGCTAGGCGGCTGGCTGGGACTCAGTTCTGGCCCGATTCCCGGGAGGGAACCGAGGAAACGGGTCCATGTGGGTGTGTGCAGACGTGTGTAGGGGTCTTGACCCCCCATCCGGCCCAGAAGCCCAGCTTGGCTCATCTTGGGGGACGCTGAGGCCTGGGCAAGCCCTCTGCTCCTGTATTTGGGCCCAGGGTCCCTGCCCCGCAGCTCCAGAATCTCTGCCAACCAAACCCCGGTGCTGAGGTTTTCGATGATGAACAGATGGTCTCAGGCCTGGCGGGGAGTGGGGTGCCGGGCTGAGCCCTGGAGGGGCACCGCGGCCCCCTGGAGGGATCACCAGGGCAGGGAGTGCCTCTGCGTCCGGGGTTTGGGGGGGGTGTCATCCTCGGAGGGTCCCCCGGTTTGGCCACGTCATGGTTGGCAGAAGACAGCCTTGTGGGGAGGGCGGAGGCCTGGGCCCGCTGCCATGTCAAATTCCTCCCGGCAGCAGTTGGGGGGTGGGGGGAGGGAGAGGTTTTTTTGTTTTTTGTTTTTTTTCCAACAGAATCCAAAGGAGGAGAGAGAGCTTTTGGCAGGAGGAAGGGATTGGAGCTAAGCCTGGGCCGGGCTCACTCTGAATCACGCTCCTGGCCTTGCGCTCGGCAGCTGGAGGGGGCTGGCGGGAAGGGACAATGGCACTTATCCTCTGCCTGCACCACCTTCTCAGAAAAGGGGTGGCCTCCTCGAGGGACAGCAGACCTGGCCTTCAACCAACCCCCAACCCCGGCTGCTGTCCCATCTCCCACCAGCTGCTCAACGGGCTTTGCTGCTTCCACACCTTTACTTAGGCTGTTCCTTCTGCCTGGATGGCCTTCCCATCCATCTCAGGGTCTCCCCAGGCCACCTCGGATCTGGTCTTCCGTCCCCCTGGGCCTAGAGGCCTGAGGCTGGAGCCTGAGGCCAAAAGAAAAATTAAAAAATCAACAATACCAATCCTGACTTTATTTAAACATGACATTTTGTTTGTCACAGATTTTCTGCAGATGCTTTAACAGATTAGTTGTCTTGATGACTGAGCTTTTGGTGCCCCCTTAAATATTGTACCCCTCTATAAGTGCCTCTACTGGCCTCACCCACGTTTCAGCCCTGGGGATCTAGTTTGTACCAGGCTGAAACCAAGGCCTGGGGATGGAGACAAGGCAAAGAATACAAAGGTCAGGCGTCTGGCCCCCATCACTGGAGACACACACTGAACAGGAGAGAGCCACGCGGGCACTAGCGATAATGGAGAAGCGCCAGCACTGAGAGGCCCACTGGACACTCAGCTTACCTGCTGTGTGACCCTGGGTAAGTCATTTCCTTCCCTGGGCCTGAATGATGCCTCTTCTATCACACAATCTAATAAGGGTTTCCCTGCCGGCCCCGAGGGCTGTTTGTGCATGAAATGGCATAATAGCCGGAGATGGCTGCCTACACAATGTAAGCTGTTATTAGGTTTTCAGGGCCACCCTTGGGCCTCAATTTCCTCATCTATAAAATGGGCGTAATGATACCTGCTATGGCTAACCTCCCAGGGCCCTGGAGGATTCAAAGGGGAATAATGATGCTTTGCAGAGGGACCTTGTGAAGGCTGAGAAAGTGGGGACGATCGCTTCTGTTGGGAAGTCTGGACCCCCCGCCCCTCCATTAGAATAACACCTCCTGCAGAAACATTGAAAAGGCGTACTGGCTGTGTGACCTTGGGCAACTCCCTCAACCTCTCTGGGCCTCAGCATCCTTATCTATACTATGGGAATGATGACAGTACCTTCCACTCGGAGCTGTAACAGTGAGTTAATGCAGAGGTCAGCAAACCACATCCTAGGGGCTAGATTTTTCTGTTCAGCGATCGAGCTAAGAATGTTTAAATGGTTGAAAGAAATCATAAAGAATAATATTTTGTGACAATTATGTGAAATTCTCATTTTGGTGTTTGTCAATAAAGTTTTATTGGCACCCAGCCATGCCCATCCGTTGACATGTTGTCCAACGCAGCTTTTGAGCTACAAGGGCAGAGCTGAGTGGGTGCAACAGAGACCCTCTGGCCGACAAGGCTGAAAAGAGTCATTCTCTGGCTCTCTGCTGAAAAAGTTTGCAAGCCCTGGCTTCCTTTGAACTGCAGTAGGCACAAAATGAGCTTGGTCCAGGTGTGTCCACTGCTGTTATTAAATCTGGGCTACTTTTCCCCTGTCAACGTCTAATCTCCAGCTTTTTCCCCACACCACTGAGGATTCTTGAAAGTCTGCCTTACTCCCCCATCCTGTGCCATCTCCTCCACAATCCCCTGCGGCTGGGCACTTAGGTTGTTCCTATTTGCTAAGGCAGAGCTGCAGTGGACAGCCGCGTGTCTCAAGCTCGTTTGTTTTTATGCAAAAAACGCCCTCCATCATTCACTGGGTGCTAGGTCCTGTTCTAGGCACTTGGCAAATATCAACTTATTTCATCCTCGGTATGACTACTGTGTTCCCCTCCCCCATTTTGCAGATGGGCAAACTGAGGCTCAGCAAATTGAGGTGACTTGCCCAGGGTCACACTGCTGGGATTTGAACCCAGGCTGGGTGACTGTCTGTGCCTTGGGCCGCTCTCCTCGTTCCTTGAGGTAGAGACCCAGAAGCCCAGTCCTTGCAGCAGAGGGGACAAGGATTCAAAGACTCCATTGGTTCACTGGCAAACTGTCCTCTCTGGATATATTTGAAGATCACTGAGGGCCAACGTGGCGTTTGATGCTTGAGCCCCACCTAAGGCCTCCCGAAGGCAGGCCCTGGACTCTGAGATTAGCCAGGAGAACTGGCCATTTCTGCCAAGACAGGGAAGTGACAACCCTTGGGTAGAATCCAGGTGTGGATTTGGGGGCCCCGCCCCAAACCAGTAGCTGCTTTTCGATTGGGCCTGGGAAGGGGGGCGGGGCCAACAGGGCTCTGCAGAATCCAGCAAGCTTTGGATTTATCCCTCACCTTCCCCGCTCCCCCACCCCTGCTGCCATCTGATTGGCACTCTCCCCATCACTCACCAGGTCTGCAATGATGCATCTGCTCCTCTGTTTGTTCAGTCTTGGCCACCGGATGTGGGGCAACTGAAATTCCCCATCCCTCTGGAGGGCGTGTCAGATGGTGCAACCACTTTGGAAAATAGTTTGGCAGGTTCTTAAAAAGTTAAACACACACCTACCACCGTGGGATCCAGCTTTTACTCCTAAGTCTTTGTTCAAGAGAAATGAAAGCCTATGGCCATGAAAGACTTTGACATAAATGCACTTAGCATACGACTCATTCCACTGCCAGACATTTACCACCACGAGGAACAAAAGCAAATGTTCATACGAAGGCTTGTGCATGGAGATTCATAGCAGCTTTATTTGTAATAGTCCGGAACTGGAAACAACTCAGATGTCCCTCAGCAGGTGAAGGGATACAACATTAACACATCCAGACAAGGGAATACTAGCCAGTGATAAAAAGGCATAAGCTATTGGTACATGGAACAATGTGGATGAGCTGCAAAATAATTATGCTGAGTGAAAGAAGCCAGACACAAAAGAATGTTATTGACACTTGACCACGCCCATTGGTTTACTTACTGTCTGTGTCTGCTTTTGTGCTAGAGACAGAGCTGAGTAGTAAGTGACTTTGGGTAGTCAGTAAGTAACTCTCTGGGCCTCAGTTCCCACATCTGTAAAAATGGGGCTAGGCATATCACCTACGCACAGGTGTGGGCATCTGTGTGGCTTTCTTCACGTTCTTACGTAAATGTTGGATGCATGTCTTTATCATTCAGCGATTTGGGTTTTCTTTTTTTTTCCTCTGCATAATAAAGGATCTTGGGGATTAGCTCATATCAGTGCTGTGACTGAGGAACGCTGATGCGTGTGTGTGTGTGTGTGTGTGTGTGATTCTTTTAAATATACATTTAACATATACACATATTATATAATGTACAAATATAAATTATATAATATATAATTATACATGTGTTCATAATATATACTACATAATACATGTTTAGTACACATGAATTTTATATGATTCATTTTTATATGTATATAAAGACTTAAGATACACACACATATGATTCTTTTTAAAAATGGGATTTTAAACAGGCGCTGTCCCTCTGAGACTTTCACTTATTCAACAAATATGTATTGAGCACCTACTATGTACCAGGCACTGTTCTCAGTGTCAGGGACACAGCTGTGAACCATACAGACAGCACCCCCTCCCCTGACATGGAGTTGACAGTCTGTTCCCAACACATCCTAATTTTGAGTTCGTGATTTAGTTGTTTATTTGGGCTTTAGATGCTGGCATGAGTTTAATCCCAGTCTGACTCACGACTTGCACTTATCATTGTTCCATTTATTAGTAACTTTAAATGTTTGCTAATAGACTAAATACCCAAATCCTCAAAATAAATACCACCAGGGTAAACAGAACATTCACAATAACACCTCAAAGTGCTTCTTCCTCATCCTACTTTCTGGGCTCCTCTCCCCAAAGTTAACCATACTCCTGAATCCTCTCTTTTCTTGAAAATAATTGTATCTCAAATACATATTCCCCCAAAATGTTGTCTCACTTTAGTTACTCTGAATTCATAAAGAGGGACTCATGCTGTGTCTAATATTTGGGAGTTCTTTGTTCCACTCCATGTAATGTTGCTAAGTCTATCCTTACTGTTTGCCTGTGGCTGAGAACACCACTGTGGCTGCTGATTAATATGCCACTGGATGAATTTCCCACAACGCATTTCTCCATTCTCTCAGTGATGAGCACATTTGGGTTGTTTCTGGGTGTCCGCCTTCTTCACAGTGCAGTAATGATGATTTTGTGGCATGTTTCCTGGGGCAAAAAGCCAGGGTTTCTTGTGGATATGTATCTGGGCGAGGAAAGGCTATGTTATGTGGCACATGAATGTTCAGTGTTGTCATTAATATCAGTCTGTTTTCCAAAGTGGTTGCAGTGTGGAAGAGCCCTGTGTACCCACAGCCTCTCCATCATTTGGTATTGTTGGACGTTTTAAATTTGGGGCAATGATAATGGGGCCTTGATGTGGCTTTGTCATGCATTTCCTTGATCCTTAAAGAGGTTGGACATCTCTTCATGCACTTATTGGTCACCCGTGTTTCATTGTTTGCGTGCTTTTTGCACGTTTTCTTTTGGGGTAGCTGCCTTTTTCATACTGAAACTTCTTTTTAAAGGATTGTGTCATCCCATCAGAAGGCTATACCATTATTAATAGCATGCATTCTCAGCAAGGACAAAAATCAGTTCTTGGGGGGTGAAAAAAAATCTTACTCTTTTAATGTACAAAACACAGATATACATACAGTATATAAACAAATATTCAGTATATCTGGGTATTAAAATTTCATAAGGGGTGATTAGGAAAAAAATGTCTAAAACAACTGGGGGGATAATGAAAAAAAGGCTGAGAAACACTGATTTATAGCAATTTTCACAAGTCTATGGTGATTAGGGGCATACATACCTTTTCCCAAGTTCAGGATAGACTCCCAGAAATTGGACCATAAGGTCTGAACTTGGCTTAGGCCTCTGCCATGCCTGCCAAACTGCCTTCCCGTTCATATACACATTTACCTCCAGGCAATTTATGAAAACGCCTGTTTTACCACATCCTCACCAGCACTGGGTTTTATCAATTTAGAAATCTTTACTGATTTTGATGGGTGCCAAAGCATGGTAGGTTCTTATTGTTCATTATTCTTTCTTTGGTCTCTGTAAGCCTGGACATTTTTTATATGTTTACTAATCAGTCTGTCTTTTGGGAATGTTCTAGGGTGGAAGAAATGTAAGCCAACACATCTGGAAGAAAGGGGATCTTTTATATACAGTGGCAGTAACTTAGCAGAGTTGTGTCCTACAGTTATACAGAAAGCAGAACTTGTAAGTGATGAACTTGGATATTTAGCAGAGGGGACTTTCCAGTCAAGTGTCGAAGGTGCAGCCCCGTTTCTTCTCGCTGCTTATAGCAAAATGTGAGAGGAAAGAGATAGATAGATAGAGGGAAGAACTGTTAAGCAAAAAGGAACCAGGACTTGATAATTTGGGAGATTCTCGCAAAAGAAGCCAAAATCAGGAGATTCACTGTCAGGAAAGCGTCCTCCGGACCACCACTCATCACTTACTGATTGGGTGAAATTGGGCAAGACTTTAAACCAGTCTGAGCCTCAGTTTCCTCATCTGTGAAATGGGGATACAAAGGTAATAGCAATCAACTACGTGCCAATAAAAATTAAAAAAAAAAAAAGGTAATAGCACCACCCACCTCATGGGGCTGCTATGAGGATAAATGCGTAGCCTCGTGTAAAGCATTTAACTCTATGCCTGCAGGCCCAGGGGTGGCCTTGTGGGGAAAATGATGGGTGGGGGGGCTGCTTCTGTGCCCCCACTACTGCCATCTGGACCCGAATCCCTGCCTGGCTGACATCAATCCCCCCCCCCACCCCGCCTCTCCTCCCAGGTACCTAATTCCCTGAGGTAGGGGAGGAGCTGAGGGTTCAAGCTGGGGATTAACAGAGGCCGATTAGAGTCGAGCTGAGAGCAGGGGGTCTCTATCCTCTTGACCCTTTCTTCTCCGGAGCCAGAGCCGGTGTATCCACCCTGGCTCCTTTTGGCTTCAGGTGTGTGAGAGGGGAGGCCACCTCCAGAACCTCCCCCCTCACCTGCAAAGCACCCTGGAAGAGCCCTTAGGATTAGGACCCTTGGGCTTCTGACGTGCTGGTTGAGGAGCTCCCCCTCTCTGGGCCTCACTTTTCTCTTCTTAAAAATGGGGAAAGGAATGTGCAGATGAAGCCGGAAAACCTCAGCGTCCCAGAGCGAACGCTCCCTGCACGCCTGAGATATTGGCTACACACTGAACACCTACTATGTAGGCAGAGCTGCTGTTAACCACCGTTTGCCTGAGATTTTCCGGCCCCCGGGGTGCCCAACCACGCACAGAATTAACTTCCAGAAGACCCCAGAGTCAGCCATGGCTCCAGAAGGGCGGTCCAGGGCCTGATTCTGCTCCCGGGGTGCTGCCTGCCCCCGCCCGAAACCCTGGCGTCCTCCCTGGGGGAGCTGAGAACCACCTCCCCAAAGGGGTCCCTGAATCCTGGAGCCCCAGTTGGGGGGAAGTGAGGTCGCACGCAGGGGGAAACCCAGACAGAAGGACGGCAGCAGAACCTCCTCCACCCCACCAGGTCGCGGCAAGCCCCCCTCCCGTCGTCCCCCAGTTGCGCCAGACGCAGAGCCTGAGAGGGGGCGGGGAGAAGGGGGCGGTGCCTACTCTGCGGCTGCCGGAGGAGGGGGGACTGCGGGAGAGCGCGTGGCGGGGGGCGGGGGCGCTGCGGCACGGCTTCCCAGCCCGCAGCAGCCCGCGCAGCAGGGGCGGGGGCGCTGACCCTCCACGGCCCGGCCCCTCCCCCCGCTGCGGAGGCTTCTCCCTTAATCCCGACCCAGGGAGGGGGCGGCCGCTCCCCCCCACACCTACCGAGCCGCCGCGCGCGCTCCCCGCCCCCCGCCCCGCCTGGAGGCCCTGCGGGACCCCCAGGGAACCCCTGCCCCCCAGGTCTGTCACCCTCAGTGTCCGAGTCTCTGTCTGTGTCCCCATCTGTCCCGTCTCCCCGCTGTGCGTGTTTGTGTCTGTGTATCCGGGACACCTGCACTCAGGGGCAGGGGTGGCTGCTGCGATGGCCTGGGGGAGGGGTCCGGGGGGGTCGGCGTGTGGCTCAGTCCGCGGTCTGAAATGTCTTTCTACGATTGTCAATCTGTGTGCGTGTCTGAGTGACACCCTGCTGGCTGTGAGTCTGTGTATGTGACAGCGTGGAGGCTGTGGGTGTCTGGGTGACACCCCGAAGGCTGTGAGCATGTGGGTCCCCGTGTGTCTGTCTGGGTGACACCGCAGGTTGTGAGTGTGAGTCTGTGTTCGCGGCATCCTGCAGGAGGTGTGCGTCCAAGAACCGCATCGGCTGTGAGCGTGGGCCCCGGTATATCTGGGTGACACCCGCAGACTGTGTGTGTCTGTAACACGCCGCAGGCGCGTCGGTGTGCGTTCTGTGTCGGTGTCGGAGTCGAGGAGGCCCGGGCCGCGAGTGTCCCCAGCTGTCTGCGTGTGTGTGTATCTGTGTGTGTGTGTGTGCGTGTGTGTGTGTATGTGAGCGCGCGCGCGCCGTGAAGGTGGATCCGCTCCCTCCGCAGCGAGCCCGACCCGGGCCCCACGACCCGCCGCCGCGGCCGTTCGCCTGGCCTCCCCTCGCGCGGGCCGGGCCGGGGATGGAGCCGCGGCCGGAGCCGCCGGAGCCGGGGCCGGGGCGCGGAGCGGCCTGAGGCGCGGGCGGCGCGCGGGACCGGGGGGAGGGCGGGCCGAGGGGAGGGTCCTGGGCTGGGGGGGGCGGGAACGGCGCGCCCCCTCCCTCGCGCGCTCGCTCCCTCCCCCGCGCGCCCTCCCTCGCCGCCTCCTCCCGCCGCCTCCGGCCCCCCCTCGCCGGGGACCGAGCGCGCTCGCTCCGGCGCCGGCCTCGCCTCCTCGCAGCAGCGCCATGGTACGTCGCCGCCCCCACTTTCGTTTTCGCCCGGGGAGTTTTTGGGGTGGTGAGTGGGCTCCGGGCGAAAGTTGAGAGGTCTGGGGGGGGCAGGGGGCGGGGGCCGCCCGGGGGAGGGGCTCGATGCGGGGACCCCCCACACAACCGCCGCCCCGGGACCCCCGCCCGCCAGTCCAACCCCCCCCGCGGCTGGGGGCGGAGCTGGCGCGCGGGGCGCAGCGGGGGACCCCAAGTGGGGGGCCCCTCGCGGGCACCATGGAGTTGGAGGGGAGGGCGGGGCTCCCGGGAGAGGGTCCCCCCCAGGCCAGGCCTCCGCCCCCTCCCTGGCCCGGCGGGAGAAGGTAGGCGGGAGGGCGCGGCTCCGGGCGCAAGACCCCCAAGCGCGCAGCCGGCTGGGAAGCCGGGCCCAGGGAGGGGGCGCCCGACGGGGCCGTGCGGGGTGGGGGTCGCGGCGGCCCTCGCGGGTTGCCCCGGCCCGGGCGAGCGCGGCGCGCCAGCTAGCGGAAAATGGCCGCTGCGGAGAGGGGCGGAGAGCGCGCAGCGGCCGCCGCCGGGCGCCTTGAACTTGGAGCCGGGCGGGCGGCCGCTCTCGGCGCCGCGCAGGGGCAGCCACCCGGCCGGCCCTAACGCCGCCTGAGCCCCGCCCCCCGGCCGACCCCAGCCCCGCCGCGGTCCCAGCCGGGAGGGGTCACCGGGTCTAGGCCGGGCGCGCCCCAGGCCCGCAAGCGCCGGTAGCTGCACTTGAGGGTTCCGGTGTCCGGTCCGCTGGTGCAGTGGCATCTTCACTCGAGGGGTGCGTTTGGGGGCCCCTGTGCTCTCAAACGAGTCAGCACGGGAATCCGGGGGTGCATTCGCGGGTCTGTGCAGCAAGGTGGTCCCATGCCTGTCCGTGGGTCCGTGGGTCCCCAGGCGTGGGGTCCTCTCCTTTATGTATCTGTGTGTCTGCACATCCACGTGGCTGTGTGTGTGTTGTGTTGAGTGTTGTTAAAGCATTGTGCGGCTATGGGACAGCGTGTGTGTGTGTGTTAGGGTAACTGGGCGACTGTGCCACGGGTCCCCGTGGGGCGGTGTTGTGAAGCTGTGTGGCTGAGTTGGATGTCCCAGGGGACGTGATGTCCCTGGATGACCATGGGGGTGTCCACGTATGAGTGTGTGGAGGTTAGGGGGTTGCCAGTGAGTGGGGAACTGTGTCGCGTGGCTGCGTCTCAGGGGACAGTTGGGTGTCGCTGTGTGCGTTTGACTGGCACTGAGTGACTATTCCTGGGGATGGGTCTACACTCTCCCCCCCACCCCCACCCCCCCGCCCAGTTCCTTTTTTCCTGTAACCCGGGCTGCCGGATGGGGAACGGGTGCTTCCTCCACCTCGCCAAAGCTCTGTCCCCTCCTCTCACTCCCTACCCCGTCCGCTCCAATTACCCCTGCCTCGGGGTCCCCTATCTGCATGTCCCCAGGTGGTCCCAGCTTGAGGTTCGGGCGCGAGGTGGCGCCGGGACGCGATCACTCGGCGGCGATGTCTCCCGCCAGGGGCTGCGCGTGCGCGTGGCCCAGAGGGGGCGGGGCGGCGGGGGGGTCCCCCCTCCCCCCCAGAGGAGGTCTCGAGGGATGGGTGGTTACCGAAGCGCGTGGGTTAAGTCTGGACCAGGGGGGTGGCAAAGGAGACCCCCTCGCCCGGATGGGCAGGGAGACGCGCCCCCAGCCCTACCTCCCAGCGCTTGCCCAGGACCAGGCCAGACCGGGCGGGCACACAGGGTTGTTTTCTCCCCTCCAGGGGAATCCCTGTCGCGCCCCCATCCCCACCCCAGGGCGCTCTATATAATTTTCTAAATATAAAAGCCCCAAGGCCAGGTGGGAGTCTCTGCTTTCAACTTTCAACCTGCATTCCCTTTTGGGGGGCTGTTTGGGAAGAGGAGAAAAGGGGTCCCACGTTGACACAGGGATGCATCCATACGCAACACTCAGGGATCCCAGCTCAGGTGAGATCACCCATCCTCACGCCCCTCCGTTCCCCGTGCTCACCCTGCCCTACATCCACTGCCGGTGCTCAGACGCAGCGCTCCCCCACCCCACGCCCGGGCACTGCCCTCCACCACACTGGCCTCCATCCCCACCTGTCACCTGGTGCGCAGTCAGCAGCACACGCTCATGACACGCTCTTACAGCTGTCTGTTCACAGCCACACGTGTACAGAATTCTGCCCCCACACAGGTGCACACGCAGCCACACACAGAGGCACGCAGCCACACACAGGTGCACACGCAGCCACACACAGAGGCACGCAGACACACACAGGTGCACACGCAGCCACACACAGAGGCACGCAGCCACACACAGAGGCACGCAGACACACAGGTGCACACCACCACCACACAGACACGCAGCCACACACAGAGGCACGCAGACACACACAGGTGCACACGCAGCCACACACAGAGGCACGCAGCCACACACAGAGGCACGCAGCCACACACAGAGGCACGCAGACACACACACTCGTAAACAGGCACCTGCGTTTGTGGGAGGGGGAGGAGCCAAGCCCATCGCGCCCTCCCCCCATCTCCGCGTCTGAGCCAGGTCCCTGCAGGATCTGGAGAGCAAAGACCCCAGCTGTGGGCGCATTTGGGGGGGAGGACAACCATGAGGGGGAGCAGGAATGCAGGTGCTGTGTGTCACCGTGTGTGTGTGTGTGTGTGTGTGTGTGCCAGTGTATAAATAGTGGGAGGGGTTCTGTCCATGGGTTCGTGTGCTTGTAAGTGTATACTTGTGTTCTGGCGTGTATGTGTTATTGTGGCTGATTGCACATGTGTTGTGCTTGGGCTGTGCGTGACCTCGTGTGGGCCTGTGTGTCTCTGTGTGAGTCTGCATGAGTCTGTATGTGTCCCCTCGGGTCTGGGTGTCTGTATCTGCTGGAGTCTGTGTGATGTGTGAGAATCTGTGTGTCTCCGTGTGGTGTGTTTCTGTGTGTCTTTGTGTCTCTTTGTGGCATGTTGTGTGTGTGTGTCTCTGTGTTGTGCCTGTACCAGCCCATATGTCATACCGCATTACTTCTCAAGGCTGAGGACCTTAACATCCCCTTCTGCAGGCTCAATTTCTCATCTGTAAAATGGGAACACACAGGATGCCCCACAAGGTTGCAGGAGGGGTGGCAATGTCAGCCGTGCATCCACAGGTCCTGGCCCCCTGGCTGTGTCCTCTATTCACTGGGTACGGCCGCTGTGGAGTTCCCTGGTGGTCTCAGGCTTTGATCATCCCTCCCTGAGCTGCTCTCACTTTTGAAAGTGCTGCTGTGAATTCCACTCACATGTTTTAAGTTTGCTTTTTAATAACATGAGCGACTCATGAACATCTAAAGAGGATGCAAAAGTACCCAGAGTAAAAATCAAACCTTCCTCATCACCCCCACCCCGCTGGGACC
Source organism: Balaenoptera musculus (assembly GCF_009873245.2). Classification (NCBI taxonomy): domain Eukaryota; kingdom Metazoa; phylum Chordata; class Mammalia; order Artiodactyla; family Balaenopteridae; genus Balaenoptera; species Balaenoptera musculus. The sequence goes on from NC_045787.1 coordinate 169,028,134, forward strand.
CCCCTACTCCAGAAAAGCCCTATTTCATCCAGCTTTGTCTGAGCAACTCCACATGTAACACATACACATTCTTATAAAGGATACACATATATTCTTATAAAAGATATATGTATATTCTTTTTTAAAAAATCCCAAATGAGATCTTGAGTCTACTTGCTGAGTCTACAGCAAGGGTTCTTAACTGGGGTGGTTCTGTCCCAGGGGATACTGAGTGATGTCCGGGGACACCTGTGGTTGTCACACTGGGGGGCTCCTGGCATCCAGGGGGTGGGGGCCAGGGATGCTGCTCCGCCCCACAGTGCCCAAGACGGCCCCCCAGCTATGGTCCTTAATGCTGAGGGGGGAGGAGCCCTGCGCTGCAGCATACTTTCCCCTGCGCGTTTCTTGGAGGCATCTCCATGTGGGGGCCCCTTGTTCTTTTGTGGAGCTCCATAGTATTCCAGCCTGTGCCCCCGGGTGGCATTGCTGAACTGGTCCCCACAGATGGACACGGTGGCTGGCTCCAAATTGTTGGCATTAGTGTTACAGGGTGACAGTCAGCACCCTCATGCGTCCGTATCTGGGACAGTCACAGATACAGTCCGTATCTAGCCTAAGAGTGAGTGATGGGGAGCGTGCATTTTTAAGCTCAAATGAGCTAAACTGTGCGCCAAAGTGCCAGGAGCTAAATCATGCAGCCCCTTTCTGGGATGTTATACACACAGGTCCAATCCAGCAATTGCTTTGTTTAGAAAACACTAGGTACGGTCCAAACACTGGCTGGTTTACCCACAACAACCCAGAGGGGTAGAAACTATTATCGTCCCATTTCACAGAGCGGGAAGCTGAGGCACAGGGAGTTTTAGCTCCTGGATGGAGAAGACATAGACCCAGGCTGCAACCCTGCACTGCAACTGGCCTGCTTTGGACCTACTGTGTACACTGTAGGGACCACTCCTGCTAAACTGGATGATATATATATATATATATGTAACTCTTCGGTGATGTTTGTGAACTGGTATCTGCCACCACTAATATATTAACACAGTCTTCCCACATGTTATCTTAAGGATTCCCATCCGCCCAGACTTCCAAAATGCGAGATGCGTCTATTGTTGCCATTTTACAGATGTGGAAACTGAGGTCCAGAGAGAGAGAGAGAGAGAGAGAGTGTCTGTGGTCTCTCCAAACTGTGCCTTCCAGAGTAACCTAAACTGCCTTGGGAAGGCTGCCCGTGGGGCGGGCGTGGTGGGCAGTCTGGGGGTCACTGCCACCTGGGAGAATGCTCCAAAGCCAATTTGAACTTGGAAATGTCTGTGAATTGGGGATTCTGCCCTCCAGATGTTCATGGCATTTTATTAAATAATAAAATATTGCTTTATGTTACGTCGGCATTTGGATTCCTAGACACCTGCCCTTCCCTTTCTTTCTGGGGTTTAAATGCCCCCCATGGCTGCACAGTGGATTTTTTAAAAAAACCATCTGTGAAGTGCTATTTGAATGACCGTCACCCACGTGCAGGGGGAGCCGGCCGGACGGAGGGCATATGTGTCCTGTGTGAATCCTGCTCACTTCTGGTCCAGCTCCAGGGCCCCAGGTCAGTAGCATCCGTTCCTGGGGCGTCGGTTTCCTCCCCTGTAACACGGGAGAATAACAGAGCTGTTGGCGTCTTCCATGCCCCTGGGCATGGGGCAGCTGCCTGAAGTTGGCGAGAGGTTATCATTTGTACTCGGGACACACGGGGCAAAATGGCCAAGCTTTCTAAGAATGTCTCTGTGCATATTTGACGGAAGGTCAAGGCGCTGCTAAGTGCCAGTATTCTTATGCTGATCAACCCCATGGGGTGGGCACTGTTCCTCCACTTCACAGGGGAGGACACCAATGGGGGAGCATCCTGGTCTGCTAGGTGGCGGAGGCCTCTGAGAGAGCCTGGGAGGATTCTCGGAGTGAACTGGGGGAGGGGTGAGGCTAGGTCATCAGCAGCAGGTCTGTGCCCATCTATCTATTCCAGAGGCAGAACAACCGAGCTTGCAGAGTGTGGGCCCTGGGGCCAGGTAGCCGGGCTCCAAGCCACTCCGCATGCCTCAGTTTCTGGATCCGTGAAATGGGCACACTGCGGGGGTCAGTAGGAATTACCAGACACCCGGGAAGAGGCTGCGAGGTTTTATCTGGCCAGCCTGAGGTACTGCCTGGACATCTTCCTCCTGGGGTACGGGGGCGACATATGGGGGAGGCCGAAGCCCCCCAACTCCCAGTTCCCCTTTGATGCTGGCTGAGGAGGAGAGAGCAGATTTCTGGAGGCTCCCCTGTTGGTTGAGGCCCTTCTGGCCACGGAAGGGCAGTTGTAGCCAAGCTCCTCTGCCTAGGAACTGCAGCCCCTGTCTGGCTCTCGGGAGGAGCAGGGGGAGAGGATGCCGTGGGACCCCTTCTCCCGCCAAGCACCCCGGGTTGTACATCTTTAAGGGGAAAGAGGCGCGCTCGCGCCGGGCCTCTGCACACGTCACTTCTTCGTTCTTTCCCAACCCCCCCACCCCCACCCCGCTCCTTTCTCCAACTTCCCGGCCCGCTCGGGGCGGGTTGGGGGGGGTCTTCAGAATCCACCTATGGCCCCCAAATGTCCTGCAACAGCCCAACCCCTGCCCACTGGACTCGGGCTGGCGGTCCAGGGGGACCCGCTGTGGTCGGGGTGTGCATGGGCCCGTGGGTCCCCGTCCGGTGGCCCTGCCCAGAGCGGCTGGAAATTCGTAATAATAAGCAACGATGGGGGTTCAGGAGGCATGGAGAGGGGGAGCGGCTTTCGTTCCTCGCTCGCGCTCTTTTTTCCCTCGTTTCTTTGAAAGTTGGATGTTGAGAAGTGGGAGGTTCGGGGTGGGAGGGGAGAGAAATTGGGGGAGGGAGAGAGGAGGTTGCCAGAGGGAGGAGAGACAGAGACACAGAGAGAGACAGAGACAGAGGAGGAGGTGGGGGGGGGGACAGGAAAGGAGGAGAGAGAGACAGAGAGAGGGAGAGAGAGAGGGAGTCGGGCGCAGGAGGGAGGGAGAGCGCGGGAGGGAGGAGGGAGGGAGACCGAGGGAGGAGGCGGCGAGGAGCGCGCCGGCCGCGGCCCGGGGGGGGGGGTTTGGAAAAATGACTCAGTAAGTTCAGCGCGCCCGCTCCGGCCGGCCCTGCGCCTCCCGCCGCGCCCGGGATGTATTCGTCCCCGCTCTGCCTGACCCAGGTACGCCCCCCGCCCGGCCCCCGGCCCGCGCCCCACCGCGCCCTGGCCCCGCGTCCCCCGCAGCCCGGCCCCGGAGTTTGGAAGCCCGAGGAGGCGGGACGAAAAAGGCGCGCGTCCCTCCCGCCGCCGCGGCCGGGATGCCCCCGCCGCCGGCCGGGGTCCGGTGGGGGGTTGGGCTGGGCCGGGGACACCTCCCCCCAGCCCGGGACCCTCACCGGGGACTCCCGCCCCGCCCCCCGCGACCTCTCCCCCCTGGGTCGCCCTACAGCCTCGCCCTCCCCGGACGCAGAACGCGCTCCCCCACCCCAGCCAGGAAGGTCGGGGGGCGCCCGGGAGAAGGCCAAAGGTGGGGCTCTGCGCGAACCCCCGGCCTGGACCCAGGCCTGCTCCTAGGAGGAATCGAGGGAGTCCTGGTTGGACCCTGGACGCCCGGGGACTCTTGAGACGAGGACCCTTCTGATGCGTTTCCCGGACCACCCCCCAAGCTTGTGCGCCGCCACCCCGGCCCTGGGCAGCCTTTTCCCCCATTATTGGCCCACGTGTGCGCGGAGGGGGAGGGGGCCCGCAAAGTTGGAGGCGCCAGCAGTGGGGGGAGGGGTGCCCCGACGTCCCGGCTCGGTCTCCCTCTCCCCCCCCTCCCCCCGTCCCTCAACCCCATCCCCATATTTTCGCCGCATCGATTGTGAGTTATTGAGCCGCCGCCGCCGGGAGGAGCCGGGAGGCCTGGCGTTCTGGGGTCTGGCCTGGGCACTGCGGCGCTGCGGACGCCCTCGCCAGCCCGGCACCTGCCCCTGCCCCCGCCCGCTGCCTCTCACCCCTGGCCGAGCTCCCAGACTGCCCGGGGCTCGGCCCTTGTGCAATGACCCAGGGGATGTGTGGGAAGGGGGCGGCTGCCCCTGTCCCGGGTCGCCCCTGGGGGACCCCTTCCCTCCCCCAGCTCCCCGGCAGGGAGGGGGGGCACCCTCCCAGGTCTACTGGTTCCACCCTCCAGCTCTGCCCCCACCCCGGGTCCTTGTGTGTACTTAGGCCATTGGGGTCCCGGCCTCAGTTTCCCCTGAAGTGACACGGAGCTAAGGCAGGTTCCAGAGAGGGGCAGTGTGGCCTCCAAGCTGTAAAGTGCGGGGCACAGGGAGGTGGGAGTCAAGCGGGTGGCTGAGTGTCCTGCGGACCACTGTGCAGAGAGCACGTGGACGCCAGTCTCCAATGGGGGTCCCCCCTTTCCTGATCCTAGGGTGCCCCTCACTCACGGCAGGCTCCCTCCCTCTCACCCGCCCCCTCCAGCTCCTCCAGTTTCTGGCTCCCCAGGGGGGAATGTGAGGGCCGGTGCTTAGGGGGTCTCAGGGCCTGTCCTACCCATCATCCCCGTGGTGACCTTGGGCACGTCCCTGCCCCTCTCCAGACCTTCCTTCCCCTCCAGCAGCTTTGGGGGTCCCCGACACAGTCATCACTGGCCCCCCTCTGCCTCTGTCGCCCGAAGCTCCCCAAGAACCACGAGGGTCCTAGTCAGGGTTGCCCGGTGACCTTGGACCTCCCAGTCTCTGGGCTCAGGGGGTGGCCTGGGTGGCCCCGGGGTGCCCCCGCCTCCTCCACCCGTTCCTCGCGCTCGCTCCCAGAGCCGCCCAAGGGGGCTGAGCCCAGGGAGGCTATTCCAGGCGAGGAGGTTGGACGGCAGCCTATTGTCACTGGGCCCTGGAATTCCCCCGTCAGGACTCCTCGGGAGACAGGCCCCCGTCCACGTTGCCCAGAGTGGGTGGCAGTGAGAACCAGAGCTGGTGTTGTGCTCCCCGGGCCTGGCTTTCCCTGGGGCGCAGGGCAAGGATCAGCCAGGCGGGCTCTTGGTGGAAACGTGACAATAAAAATACCTGAGGTTGCTGTGTGCGAGGGACAGGGCGACCAGGAGACAGAGACAGGCAGAGAGGACCAGGGAGCTCCCAGGCTCGGATGGGGATGGGGTGGCCCAAGCGCAGGGGGCTCCCCCTCCTCTGCTTTTTCTCCCATGGGTGCCCCCACCCTGGAGGGGAACCCAGGTCCCCCTCCCAGGACCCCCTCAGTGTAATCCTCGCAGCTGCTTGCAGGCCCAGCCTGGTCTGGGGTCTCCAGCTGGGGAGCCCGGAAGGACCCAGACTACCCATGCAGGACCCCCACTCCTGGCGACCTCATCGCGCCCTACCCATTCCTCTCTGTCTGTGTCTCTCCCTCTCCCTGTCTCGCTCCCTTTCCATCTCTGTCTCTCCCTGTCTCCCCCCTTGACTAATTTTACAACCTGAGCCCATCCTAAAATAGCTCCCTTTTAGCCGATCCGACCCGGATCCTGAGCCGAGACCGGCTCGGGGCTCGGGGCGAGTGAAGGGGGGGGGGGGGGCTGCTCCCGTGCCAGCCTACCCTGTGCCCCCGGGGTCCTGCCCACCGAGGGGGTGGCAGCCGCGGCCCGGGTGGCCCTGGAGGATTCTGGGAGCCCCGTCCCTGTTTCAGTGGTGACTCAAGTGCTTTTCACTTTTACTCTGAAGAGGAACTGTGGAGCAGCCGTTACTTCCATAAATCCTGCCGGCGGGAAGGCCGGCCTCCCCGCGCTTGCCCCGCTCTGGGCCTCCCTCCCACCCGCCTCCACCGCCACGTTAGTTATTCCGGGTTTGGGGCCAAATCCCTCTTGGCTGCAGTGCCCAGGATTCCCCGGGGCCGCAGGCTGGGCCTGGGCTGCAGCCACGGCAGTGCGGCCGCCAGGGCCCCCTTCCTCATTCATTCATTCTTTCCTTCATTCCTTCACCTCGTTGCCTTGCTGGGCAGCACTCTTTTTACCCCATTTCTCCAGTGGGGAGACTGAGGCTGGGGGAGGGTCCCCGACTTTGGCTTGATCGAATATAATAGATCTTCATTAAGCACCTCCTATGGGCCAGGTGTCTGTTGCGGGTTTGGGGGGGAAGGCACGAGGGGCCAGCCTGGTGTGGGTTCTGGGAGGCTCTGCTGGGATTGAGGGTCCCCCAGCACCTCAGGGCTGGGACAGGGGCCAAGACCAGAGAGGGCTAGGGCCTGCCCGGGGTGGCACAGCATGGCTGGTGGGGCTGGGGATTCGGGGCCACTGCCCACCTGGCTGTTTGGCCAGGCCTGGGCAGTTGGGTGCTCCCTGTGCCCCCCCCACCCGTGGTCTGATGGCCTCTGATTGGCTCCTGTACGCACAAGCTCGCCCCACGTCTCTCTCCCTCTTTCTGTCTCTCTCCGTGTCTGTGTCTCTCCCCCATCTTTTCTCTGCGGCGGAGGTGCCTCGGCGCGTCAGGGTCGGGCGCCTTGTAAATCACGACGCTGGGATTCTGGCCGAGTCAGCGTTCTCCTCCCCCTCTCTCCCCTCTCCCCTCTCTCTCTCTCTGTCTCCCTCTCCCTCTCTCCTCCTCCTCTCTCTCTCTCTCCTCTCTCCCTCTCCTCCTCCCCTCCCTCCCTCCCTCCAATATCTCTCTTCTTTCTCTCTCTCTCTCCAATGTCTCTTTCTCTGCCTGAACCTCCTACCTCCCTCACACCAAATGGATGGGACACGCCGAATGTCCTGGGACCTCCTGCCCCACGAAAGCACGTGTTCACAGTGACCCGCACGCGCGTGCACTGCCTCCTCACCTGGGTGTGTGTAGACCCTCGGCACGTAGTGCCTGCAGCCCACGCTCCCACACGTGTGAGCATGCAGACGTGCACACGTGCGTGCCCTGAAGGGTCACCGAGCAGAGACCTAGGGCGGCCTTGGATCTGCATGCAGATCTCGCCCAGGTGGCTGTGTGTCTCTGGGCAGGTGACCTAGCCCTTCTTCAGATGTTTCACCCTTAGCACAGGGCCTGGTATACAGTAGGTGCCAAATAAGCTTGGCTGTGATTGTGGTTGTCTCTAAAGTAATAACTGTATTAAACATCCCATAGGCATTTTCCAACTTACCCTCCTTTCCTTCTGTCGCTATCTGCTCAGCTTGGGCCGGGTGACAGGGACAGTGGTGACTCCCCCAAACCTTGAGCCCGGAACCCCCAGCCAGGGTTTTTCTCTTGGTCTTTCCTCCCCGCTCGCCCAGCCCTGTCCAGGGTCTCCCTGAGTTTGGCCAGACCCACGTGGGTACCAGCATCCTTTGTCCGTCGGGGTGTGTGCATAGGTAACAGGCAAAGGATGAGATTGCTCCTTTGCTGATCTGGATGCTGAGGACGCAGCAGTGGATGATACAGATCAAAGCCATGCCCTCGAGGGGCTACAGTGTAGGTGAGGGGCTGTCAGGACCGTGCTGCCGCTTTGGCACGTGACCCAGGGCTGAGCGGGGAAGCGGGCCACACGGGATTCAGAGAGAGCAGGTGGGGTGCAGAACGGGCGTTGCTGGGAAGTCCCGAGGATGGGGCCAGACCCTGTACTCAGGGAGCTGGCAAGTGGGGCCAGGGAGTCAGGAGGCACCCAGGTCCAAGTCCCAGCTTGGCTCCTTCCTGGCTGCGTGACTTTGGGCCGGTGGCTTCAGTGCTCAGTGCCTCAGTCTCTCCCTCTGGGCAATGGGCACAACAATTGTTCCCATTTCGTAGAGTTGACAGTTCAGTACATGCTCCGCCTCACTCCCTGTCTGTCTCCCCCACACCGTGGCCTTCTGGCTCAGCCCCCAGCATCCACCCAGGACACCACAGCACGGAGAGGGAAGTCAGGAGGCCCAGGGCTCAGACTCGCTCGTCACTTTGGCGGGGACTTTCTACTCCCTGGACTTAGTTTACCCAAAGTCTTCCCAGGGGTCCTTACCTTCCTGCCCTCACCACCTCCACTTTCCCTATTGTTCACTCAGCTCCAGCCTCACTGGCCTCCTCACTGTTCTCCCCAAACATCAGGCATGGTCCTGCCTCAGGACCTTTGCATGTACTGTGTTCTCCACCTGCAAAGCTCCTACCATGGAGTGTCATCTTGTGGGTCTTTGTTCAAGTGTCCTCTCCTATGAGAGACCCTCGCTGACCCCCCCTAGCTAAAAAAAAACAACCCCCGGCCCCCTCCTCAAACTCCTTTAAATTTCTCCAGAGCATTTTGTTCAACCTGGTATTTTATTCCATGTTTATTAGCTTGTTTAATATCCATCCCTGCCCACGTCAGGATCTGGGTGAGGGCCGAGCCGAGGACACTGCTGGGTCTCCAGCATCATGCATGGAGCTGACACAAAGTACATACTCAGTTAATGTTTGTTGAACAACCAAATGAATCTCTCCCTCATTGGATAAGAGCTGTTCATAAGCTATGATGCTCTGAGCTTGAGGGGAGGAACCACTCTAGGTTAGGAACACTTACTCTGGCACCAGATAGGCCTGCGTTCGAATATGAGCTCTGCTGTTTGACACTTAACCTGGAGGAGGGGACGTTGGAACCAGGGCTTTGAAGGGTGCATAGGGGTTTGGGATGAAAGCTTAGGGATGGATAAGAGATTCTCAGTAATGTTTGTTGAATCACTGAGTGAATGAAGGAGAGAGAATCCTTCGTGGAAAACTTTTGGTTTGGGAATTGGAGTTTCACGTCCTGGTTTGCTGCCCTGGACTGTCAGGATGGGAGGGCTACAGGGAGGCCCAGAGTGGGGCACAATCCAGTGCGCAGTTGACCAGTCCATAGCGCCCAGCAGGGGCTTGAACCCAGGTGTCTACCTCCCAGCTGCTGCTGTCCTCTTTGGCCAGGAAGTCCCAGCAGGGAGAGCAGGAAAGGCTGCCTGAAGGAAAGAACACTGAAGACAGGGTTTTGAGGGATGTGTAGGAGTTCAGGAGGATTCTTGGCATCTAACTTGCCTTGGCCAAGTGAGGTTTCTGGGAAAGGCCTGGTCTTGCTGCCTCCCCTCACCTTGCAGCTCTGATTACCAGGGCAATGGATAAGCCCCCCCACCAACCCCCAAAAGGGTGCAATGTCCTTTTCTGCCCTTTGTACAGAATGAGAAACAGGCCCAAGGTGGAACAGTGATTTGTTCCTGGATCATACAGAAGGTGAAAATGGAGGCTGTTGTCACCCAAGCTCATTCCCTCAACAAGTCTGCCTGGCAGCAAGTGCCTCAGCCCTGGGCCTCAGGGTTGGGGGAGAGCAACTGAGCTGGACTCAGAGACCCCAAGTTGTGTGGTCCAGGCTGGGTCTGGGAGAACCCTGAGGAGAGCAGGAAAGGCTGCCTGAAGGAAGGAACACTGGAGAGAGGGCCTTGAGGGATGTCTAGGAGTTCAGGAGGATTCTTGGCATCTAGCTTGCCTTGGCTGTCTCCCTTGCCCTGTCAGCCAGTGAGGGCATTGGGAAGTGCCTGGGGAAGAGGCCTTGGTTGTCACAGGTCTTACGGGACAAAGAGAGTGACAGGCCTGCCTCTCACCTGGGTTGACCTCCCCAAGAGGATGTGGGAGGCTAGGGCAGCAGGTCCACGACCCAGTTACAGGCTGTTTGTCTTCCTCCAGGACCAGCTGGGGTCACCAGTGACGTGGGCTCCCGCCCCTGCCCGCCTCCCTGGCATCTTTCCCCAGAGAGGGCCCGGGGAGGAGGGGGTAGGGATAAGGCAGGGGCACGGGGGGCTTGGAGAGGGGAGGAGCCAGAAGAGGAGAGGAGCTCGGAAAAGGGGGAGGGGGCTCAGAGACAAAGGGGTTCAAGGGGAGGAAGAGTCTGGGCCCAAAACAATCGTAACAACAACATCAATAATAATAATAGCGCAATGCAAGCTTTTGAGAGCCGGGCAGATAATGGGGTTCACATGCTAGGAAGAGATGGCACCCCGTTCAAGAAGGCCTGCTGGCTGACACTCCAGCTGCCCCTTCCCAGCTACCTCTTATTACCGCCCCAATAAGCTCCAGGCCTCGGGTGGCAGCCACAGCCATCGCCCAGGCCTCCTGCCACCCTGGCGTCCCCTCCACAGGGGACAGTGTCCTGCGCCTCCATCGATTTCCCACCCCAGCTTCTCTGGCCAGACGACCTGGGCTCTGCTCCCGGCTCTGCTGACCGGCTGTGTGACCCTGGGCGAATCGCTCCCCACCCCTGGGGCTGGCATGTCAAGTGACATGGTGACACAGAAAAAGCACCTCTGAGGTTGGATAGGACCTGACAGGGGATCGGCCCCCTCTATCCTCCCTCTGCCTCAGCAGGTCAGCTGGGGCGGGGACGGGATGGGGGAGCGGCTGAAAAGGGCCCCGAGGTCCGGTCCCCACCACAGCTGTTACGGTGACTCACACGTTGGGTGCCGTTGGCATGGGGGAGCTGGGCTGGCACAAACGGAGCCCCGTTCCGCCCCACCCCGCGAGGGCAGGAGGCTATTTTCAGAGCCTCAGTAATAGGGGAGATCTGAGGTCATCCCCCAGCCCCAGCACCCCATGGCCAGAGGTGGCCCAGGGGAAATGGAGCTCAGGGCAGGGAGGGGCGCTGGGTGGGCGGTACCGTGGGCATCCAGGCCTGGAGGTGGGAGCAAGCCTGGCCACATCCATTTAGAAAAACCCATGCGTGGCCCAGAGCAGCGGTTTCCCTGTCTCCCCGAGAGACCCTGGCCTCACAGAGAGCAGACTGCTCTGAGAAAGGGGCCAATGGGGTCCTGGGTTCTTGTTCTTACGCCGACTCTGGGACCCTCCAGGACCTTGGCTAGGTCTCTGCCCCTCTCTGAGCTTAGTTTCTCCATCACACAAGGCGTAGTGGAGCCTCGGGCCTTTTCCTGCCCCTGGGAGATTGTAAGCAACTGGAATAATCTTTACAGCGACAACAATGTCAATAATAATAATAATAATAGCATAACGCAGGCTTTTGAGAGCTGGGCGGATAATGAGATTCACATGCTAGGAAAAGACATCACTCCCATTCAAGAAGCCCAGCACAGGCCCCAGGCAAGAGCGGGGAGGGGGGGACCAAAGTTTCTCTTCTCTGTCTTCCTTTCTCCTTGAATTTCTCATCCCTTGAGGCTGAGAAACCAGGTCCTGGATGTTATGCAGACTCAGTTTCCCTTGCTGAAAAATGGCGAGAATGAGACAGCCCCCTCCCACCCCTGTAGAAGGGGATGGGGGCCTCCCATGGCCCCACGTTATTCTCTGAGGGGCCCGATGGGGGCTGCCGTTGTTTTCGGGGGGAAGTCAGGTGGGTGTGGGTTCCTGTCTCAGCTCTGCCCCTCATGATTGGGTCCCCTCTTGGGGTCTGTTTCTTCATCCATAAAATGGGTGTTGTGGCCACCCAGCAGCACCACTCAGGCAGAGGGAGGGGGATGTTGAAGTCACAGCTCTGGCCAGGTCGCTGAGCCTCCCAGGCCTCGGTTTTTCCATCTGTGGAATAGGTCTGTGGGGGACAGGGTAGGGTGAACTGGCCCCCAGGGCCTCTCTCTCCAGCTCTAAACCTCCATGGCTGAGCTCCCCTTTCTCTGGTGCATTCTGCTGTCTTGCCTCCTTGGGCCTCAGCTTTCCCCGCCCCTGTAATGGGTCTATGGCAGGACCACCCCCTCTATGCAGGAACCGCCTCCCCACCCTTCCATCAGCCCCTGACATCCAGGTGGCCCATCTTGGCCTGTGGACCTCAGCCAGTCCTGTCTGTACATCTGGGCTATAGGAATGACGTCTTGTCCTCAGTTTTTTCATCACTGCCAAGAGCCGGTTGAGGCAGCCCTTGGACCCCTGTCTGGTGTCAGCTTCCTCTGCTGAGCAGTAGGTCTGACAGACAAGCCCCAAGTGACCCTCTGAGCCTGGTTGCTCCTGGAATCGTGAGCATCCAGTGTGTGCTCAGCCCTGCTCTGGACATTTGAGCTCACACTCTAGTTCAGTGGTTTGCAAACTACAGTCACGGGGCCCAGTGCCCACCGTCTGTCTTTATAAATAAAGTTTTATTGGAACACTGCCATGCCCATCCCTTACATCTCCTCTGTGGCCAGTCTTGCACTACAGTGCAGGGTGGAGCAGTTGAAACAGACACAAAAATACTCACTATCCGGTTCTTTATGGTACTTTTAAAGTTTGCTGACCCCAGTTCTAGAAGGCAGAGAATGGATCCGTGCCACCAGCATTCCACCATCCTCAGTTTTCCCCATCTGTACAAAGGGTCCCCGTCAGCCTCCACCTGGGACCACCAGCTTGTCCTGCCTGTACATTGGGGTTCAAGACAGTCCTCCATGAACGACTGCCTTGGCCTGTGCCTCCCACGTGGTCCAAGCCTCAGTTTCCCCATCTGGGCAATGGGTTCTCAAACGACCCAGTGAACCTCTGCTGGGTCCCCACTGGCCTCCACTTTTTTCCAGGACATGGAGGGATCTGCAGCAGCCCCTTGCACACCTCTGCCTGGCCCTCCTTCTAGCGGGTCTGCCTGGGGCCCCTGCAGCCTCATTCTTACGGGCGGGGCAGTGGGTCCACGGGCCCCAGCGCCTCCTGACCTCTGGTCTCTCCCGCCCCGCAGGATGAGTTCCACCCGTTCATCGAGGCGCTGTTGCCTCACGTCCGCGCCTTCGCCTACACCTGGTTCAACCTGCAGGCGCGGAAGCGCAAGTACTTCAAGAAGCACGAAAAGCGGATGTCGAAGGACGAGGAGCGCGCGGTGAAGGACGAGCTGCTGGGCGAGAAGGCCGAGGTCAAGCAGAAATGGGCGTCGCGGCTGCTGGCCAAGCTGCGCAAGGACATCCGGCCCGAGTGCCGCGAGGACTTCGTGCTGGCCATCACCGGCAAGAAGGCGCCGGGCTGCGTGCTCTCCAACCCCGACCAGAAGGGCAAGATGCGCCGCATCGACTGCCTGCGCCAGGCTGACAAGGTGTGGCGGCTGGACCTGGTCATGGTCATCCTCTTCAAAGGCATCCCGCTGGAGAGCACCGACGGCGAGCGCCTGGTTAAGGCGGCGCAGTGCGGCCACCCGGTGCTCTGCGTGCAGCCGCACCACATCGGCGTGGCGGTCAAGGAGCTCGACCTCTACCTGGCCTACTTCGTGCGCGAGCGAGGTGAGGCGGGGCTTGCGCGTGCACGCGGATCTGGAGGCCGAAAGGGGGTGCGTTGGAAGGTCGTCGAGGCGGGGAGGCGGGCCCACGCGAGAGCGGTCTAGGTCTACCCGAGGCGGGGAGGTGGGCACACGCAAAGGTAGGAGCCGGGAGGCTGGCCTTAAAGTCCGAGGGCGGGGACAGGTGCAGGGGGAGGATGTGAGCCCTGTGAAGGGCCAAGGGGACGAGGTGCGGTTCAGGGAGAGTCTGGGGTGGGGGGCAGGTGCGTCCTGGGGCTCTGAAGGTAGAGGCAGGCCCTGACCTTGGGGGGTCAGGGGTCCAAGGGGAGTGGCAGGTCTCAGGAGGTGAGACCCTGTCCCAGGAGGTCTGTTGGCAACAGGGGTGAGGATAGGCCAGTGACGGATGCGCGGGGGACAATCTTATCCCTCCTGGGAAAGCTGGAGGGGAGCTGGGGTTGCACTTTGTGACTGATGGTTGATCGACTCTCGGACTTCCCCCAGAGACCTGACAGGTCCCATATTTCGGCCGAGTGGGAAGCTGGGGCGCTGTGTGACTTTGGCTAGGTCACCAGTCTCTCTGGTCTCCAGCGGCCCCCACCAGCCAGCTGGGTGTTTGCTGGCTCTGTGGTCAGATGGCCCACATGGAGACTAGCAGGGTTTGCGGATGGGGAAATCCACGGCAGCTTACCAGAGGAGGGGGCTCCACGGAGCTGAGCTCTGCAGAACGACTGGGCAGTGATGAGTGTGGGGGTATCCCAGGAGGTCAGCCGCCTGGACAGAGATGTGGAGGCTGACGGTCGGCAGGTCTTGGTGGCCAAGGGCAGGCCCTGGCTGGGAGGGCAGTGGGGTCTGTTGCCCCGCTGTTCCTGGTGGTGTGGCCAGTGGAGCTGTCAAATGGAGGGTATCAGCATCCTTACCTGGATTGGGCCTGGGGAGACTCGCCGAGATCGTGTGTGTGTGTATGTGTGTGTGTGTGTGTGTGTGTGTGTGTGTGTGTGTGTGTGTGTAGTGCGTTGGACTCTGGCCTGCCACGTGGCGGGTGGCAGCTGTGACTGTCTTCATGCGGATGGAATCAGGTGTGCCCGGAGACCCTAACAGGCACATGTCCCATGCCCCACCGTGCCCACCCAGGCTGGTACACACGTGGGTGCGAACCCACACACACTCGGGGGTGCCTGAGCGTGTCAGGTGGGTGCACTCGGGTTGCAAACCCAGCCCCAAGCCCCCGTAGACCCCACAGGAGCCCATGTGATCACAACCAGAAATGATGGAGGAAGGCTGGGGGAGGGGTGGTGAGAAGAGAGGGAACTCCGGGGCTGGACTGCCCAGATTCTGAACGCAGCCCTGCCAGGTGGTGTGCTGGCTGTGTGACTTTGCCTCAGTCCCTGTCCTGTGCCTCAGCTTCCTCCTCTGTACAGTGGGGGTAACAACCATGCCAACTCTTAGCGATGCTGTGAGGATTCCATGAGGTCTCCTGGTCTCCACTGTGTGTGGGAGGGAGAGCTGGGCAGAGTTTCCCAGTCTTGACCTTGATTCCTTGACCTTGACCCCATCTGCCCCTCCCCCGCCCCCACCAATTAGCACTGAACGCAGGGGGGCCAGAGGCAGAGGGGTAGACAAGGTGACTGTTTGCCGCGGGCGGGATTGGGGGTGTGGGCAGGGGCAGCCTTGGGGGCTGCAGTGCCCATTACCATGCAGGTCCTGGTCTCTCTCACCACATCCATCCTCCTCCTCCGCGCTGAGCTGATAAAATTTTGAAGCGAGTTTTCTGCCAGCGTCAGCACAATCTCCGGGCGCCTCCCCTCCCCCAGCGGTCCCCTCCCCCCTCAGCTCAGCAGGCAGGCCAGGCCTCCGGGCCTCCCCAGACACCTTCGCGTCCGACTGCCATGACTTTGCTGGCCGGTCTGGTCAGCATCCTCACGTGAGGGCCGGGGAAGGTCAAGGCTGCTGCGCCCGCCCGTGCAGGCTCCATCATCCCAGGGGACCACTGCTGCTCAGACAGGCCCCAGCTGACCCAGCTTCAGCTGGCTGGGAGTGAGGGTCGGGCGTGAGGGCCGGGCCAGGAACCCACGCCCAGCTCAGCCGCCTGCCTAACGGCTGGGTGATCCTAAACAAGTCACTTAATCTCTCTGTGCCTGCTTTCTTTGTTTTTAAAATGGGGCGCTCAAACATAGCTGTCCGGTAGGAATGTTGTGTTCTCATGGTAAGCGTTCAACAAATAACCCCCATGCGGTCGTGAACACAGGTGCCAGGCACAGGGCTAGGGCTTTGTGGACCGTTGTTATCAACGTTATCGTCCTCATTAGGATTATGATTTCCCGCCTCCATGCCTTTGCCCATGCTGTTCCCTCTGCCTGGAATGCCTTTCCCGTCTGGAAGACTCCTACTTGTGCTTCAAAACCCCAACTCCCAGCTCCACTTTCTCTCCGTCAGGCATTTTTTCTGAGGACTTAGCAATTCTTTTCCATTCTCATGGCAACCCTGCAAGGCAGGGATCATTGTACCCATTTTACAGATGAGGAAACCAAAACCCAAAGAAGATAACTGCCCGGTGCAAGGTCACACAGCTAGGAAAGGGCAGAGTTAGGGTTTGGACATGGGCAGGTTCTGTTGCTGACACCCCTGCTAGCCTTCTACGCTCGGTGGCGGAAGGGGATGGAAGTAAATCACAGTGTAGGATGTGGGTATCCAGTCAACGTGGCTTGGCCACCTCCGGGCTGAGTCTGTGTTCTAGGCTCCTACCAGCTAGGGCCTCATCCGGGGTTCCCAGGCTGAGGCTGGCCCCCAGAACCCCCCTGCTGAGCTTCAGCTCCCCAACTTCCACCGCAGGACCCCCGTCTTCATCTGGGCTAGAGTTATGTCTCTCTTCTCAGCCAGGTAGTCATCTGACCTCAGAGACAACTGGTCACCTCCCTCCTCTCACCTTGTGGGTCCCAGGGCTGCAGGGGGTCCAGGCCAAGGCCAGAGTGCTGTGCCCACTCAAATCAGCCCTGCTAGGAGGCCATGGGATTGATGGGGAGTGGGGGAAATGGGCCTCGGTTGGCTTCTGGGGGCGGGTGTCACAGGGTGGGTGGTGGGACAGGCACCCGCCATTCGGCTGAAAGGAGGTACCACCTCTAGCGTCAGAAGCGGGGCCTTGGAGCCGACGGAATGACAGTGAGAGAGAGAGACAGAGAGACCCAGAGACATGGGGAGACACAGAGAGACCCACAGACGCATCATACACTCGACCCTTCCCTGTCCCAAGACAAGGGGACAAAGTCCAGCTCCCCACACGGCCTCTGTCCGTATCTCTCCCAGGGGGTGTCAGGCGGACTGCTGGAACCGCACCCCAAAGGGGAATCCCAGGCCTCCATCCTCGGGTTTATTTTGGAGGAGAGCAGGGTGGGGACGAGCCATGAGGAGGTCCCTTTAGCGCTGGGGCTGCCAGGCTGATCAGAGCCCAGGGCACCGCCTGGGGCCAAATTTGGCTTCTCCAGGCATCCATCTGGCACCGTTGTGGACACAGGGGCCTGATTCCAGGGGTGGACTCCGTGTGTGCCCTGGAGGTGGGCTAGAGGGCAGCAGGGGGGCCGTGATGAGGGGGAGACATGAGCTCCACCTTGGGACATTGGAGCTGCCCACTCAATGCGTGCACTTTAGAGGGAGGGATGTGTGCAGTTAAGCAGGGCATGGGCAACCTGACAATTCTCAGTTAAATTAATAAAAACCTAATGACAGGGAAGGGTGTGGAGAGAGATGGCAGGGCAGGCACTCTGGCCAGGGAGGGCCTGAAAGAAGTGAGGGAGCTGCAGAGGGATTTGAGTGAGAGTGTGTGGGGCATTGGGGGGGGGCACAGTCAGTGCAAAGGCCCTGGGGCTGCAATGGCCCCGAGCACAGGTGCTAGAGGGGGAGGTGAGGCCCTGTGCCTGGCGATGGGGAGGACGGGAGTGGGTGAGCCGGCTCTCCTCTCTCCTGCCTCCCATTTGAGAAGGAGTCTGGAGAAAGCAGGGCCCAGAGAGGGAAGCCGCCTGCCCAGCCCCGAAGCCCAGCCAGGCCTCCCCGCCCCCTCTGGCGGCCAGAGAAACCTGAGGCGCGGGCGGGCACCGTGCCAGGGCGGGAGGGGGAGGGGCTGCCAGGCCCGCCCGTTCCGGCAGCTGCCAGCCCGCCCCGAGCCCCGCCAGCCCAGATGGTGCCCATCTGCTGACGCTGCCGTGGGCTGGCCTCCCGTTCCCGCCTCCTGTTCCCGCCTTGTTCGGTGCCAACCTCCCGGAAGGGCGCTGTGGGCAGGGGCTGGCTTGGGAAGCTCGCAGCTGCTAGAGGAGCTGCCCAGGGTGCCCAGGGAGGGGTCAGGAGGAACTGGGGGCAGGGGTCCCCGTCGCCTCCTGGATGGACCTGGGAAACAATAATAAGAACAGAGATAATAGTAACAGCAAACACATATCGTGTGCCCGGTGCTGAGCCCATCCTACATCTGGTTTCATTCTCTCCACCACTCTGGGAAGGAGGGACTATTACCTTCTCCCCTGTTTCTGATAAGGAAGCAGTCCCAGAGATGGTCAGCCACCTGCCCAAGGTCACACAGCTCCTAAGAGGTAGGGCGAAATTAGAACCCACAGATCCTGACTCCTTGAAACCATTAAAGGAAAAAACCTAAAAACCGCTTTTGAGGTTATCAGATGGAACCCACACCTTCCTAGTTGTACAGATCATGAAAAGAGCTGGCCCGGAATACACAGTGAACAAATGAATGAATATCGATGAACGTTCCCGAAGTGCCTACCGTGCCCAAGCCTGGGGGCTGGGGTCTCCATAAAGCACACCCTGGGCTCGGATGGCAGGAGAAAGGGCCTGGAGCAAGGGGGCCTGGATCAGTCTCAGCTCTGCTCCTGGCTTGCTGTGTGACTTAGGGCAGAGCCCTGCCCTCTCTGGTCTGGGGTTGGAGGAGAGCTGAGGCCAGGAAGGTAGGGCCTTGTGGGGCCACAGAGAGAAACAAGCCAGACCCTGACTGAGGGTGCTGCCGTCTCCTCCAACCCCTGTTAATCTTCATCCCAACACTGGCCCTATGCTGGGGAGACAGAGGGCGGATGTGGACTGGAGCGCGTGTGAGGGCACCGGTTGGCTTGTGTAATGGATACAGTTTGTGTCCACACGTGCTCCAGGCTGTGTGAGGTGCATTCCCCTCTCTGCGCCTTAGTTTTCCCATCTGGAAAGAGGAGAAAATAAGAACTATGTCCACTGCATTGATGATTGGAGTGATCCCCGGACAGCATACAGGAGGCCCTGGATAAACGCTCAGTCCCTTCCCGGATCCTCTTCCCAGCCCCAGGTGGCAAAGGGGAAGAACCTCAGTGCATCTAGTGAACCAGCAGGGGCACCTGTGACCCAGGATGGGCCCCCACTGGAAGCCGCCTCTCCAGGTGTCTGGGTGGCGGAGGGGTGAGGGGCTCTTGGCAGCCTGGACTCCCCCGGGGCTGAGCAGCCAGGTGGACCAGCCGTCTGTCTGTGCAGAGGAGGTGGCTACCCGGGGGTGAGGTCCAGACACCAGCTGACGATGTATTTATAGCGGCAGCAGGAGGCCTCTGGGCTCCTGGTTAGTGGTGCTGAGGGAGCCGCTAACCCAGCAGGTGGGAGCCCAGTGTCCGGAAGAGGTAGGGGCACGATCTGTAGCCAGATGGCCCAGGTTCAAATCCCGCTGCTCATGAGCTGTGTGACCTTGGGCAGGTGACGTCACTGCTCTGGGCCTCAGTTTCCTTCCCTCTGAAATGGGCATGATACAGATGGTGCCTGCTTCACCGGGCTGGGTAGGGTTAAATGAGTTAATGCATGAAGAGTGCTAGGACAGGGCCTGGCACACAGTAAATGCTCAAACATGATTTGGTGCCTTAAAAAGGAAGGCTATTCTGACACCTGCTACACCATGGATGGACCCGGAGAACATGATGCTCAGTGAGAGAAGCCAGACACAAAAGGACAAATACGGTTTAATTCCACTCACAGGAGGTCCCTAGAGAGTCACATCCACAGAGACAGGAAGTAGATGGTGGGGGCCAGGGGCTGGGGGAGGGGATGGGGAGTCAGTGTTTCATGG
Source organism: Balaenoptera musculus (assembly GCF_009873245.2). Lineage (NCBI taxonomy): Eukaryota > Metazoa > Chordata > Mammalia > Artiodactyla > Balaenopteridae > Balaenoptera > Balaenoptera musculus. The sequence goes on from NC_045787.1 coordinate 169,047,279, forward strand.
GGACAGAGTTTCAGTTTGGGAAGATGAGAAAGTTCTGGAGATTGATGGTGGGGATGGTCGCTGGACAGTGTGAATGTACTTAATGCCACTGAAGTGCACACTTAAAAATGGTTAAAATGGTAAAGTTTATGCTACTGATATTTTACCACAATTTAAAAAATTATTTGTTGTTGATAATAATAATTTGTAAATCAACTAGACTTCAATTTAAAAATTCAAAAAACCCGATAATAATAATGAATAATAGTACATCGTCTATTATACTGCAGTGATAAATAATAAAAATAAAATCAGTGATGGTAATATAATCCTAGTTATTATTATCACCGCCTTTATTATCATCATCATTCCTTTGTTTCTAGCCCCAGCTCTGCCCTCTGGCCAGCTGGGCAACCTTAGGCAAGTTAGTGCCCATCTCTGTGCTTCTGTTTCTTCATCTGCAAATTGAGCATAGGGAGTGTCCAGCGATTGGAGTTAAGATCGTATCTATGAGAAAGGAACCTCTTAGCACAATGAGTGCTCAGAAATATTTGGAGTTCTTTCCTGAGTAGCCTGAGTAGGTCCTCCCTCCCCCATGGACACCCCTGCATGGGCGCCCAGCTTGCACGCCTGCACCTGCCAAGGCAGGGCCGCAGAGGATCCTGAGGACCCGAGAGGTGCGGAGCCCTCAGAAAACGGGAGGCAGCTCGATGCACCTGTGGCGGCCACCCCGGCGTGGCGGGGCTGCAGTTGCCACCCTGGCCCTGTGCCCAGCAAGCCAAGGGGAGGCTGAGGGCAGCTAGGGACATCTCTGGGCCCCCCCCCTTCCGCAGACAGCTGCCAGGCCGGCCCCTCTCCCTCCAGCTGGGCGTGGGCAGGAAGTCGCAGATGGTCAGAGTCGGTGAGGGACAAGGGAGGGGGCACGTGGGAACACTGGATGTCTTGTCCAGATCAGGAAACTGAGGCCCAGAGAGGGGCGGGGCATTGCCCAGGGCGGCCCAGTAAGGGCCCTTCCTCTGGTCCATTCTGTCCCATCTTCTGTCCCAGGCTGACTTGGATGGGTGCCAGGATGGGAGACCCTGGTACTTGACGGTAAATGGCTTGCAAATGGGAAAGGGGTTTCAAGGCCCAGGGCGGGGTGGGGGGTGGCTGTGGCTGGTGGTGCTCTAGATTGCCAGAGCTGAGGTCTGCTCTAGATCCTCCAAGGGACAAGTTCTGGAATTTCCAAGGCCTGAGTTCTAGACGCTTCAGAGCTGGGATCTTTACCATCTGACAATTCTAGAATTCTCCCGGGTGGGTTCAGAGCAGCACAATTCAGTAGAAATACAACTCGAGCCATACAGGTAATTTTTCTGGTATCCACACTTAAAAGTATAAACCTACAGGGGAAATTAATTTTAACAGCCTATTCTGTTTAACCCAGGACATCCAAAATATTGTCATTTCGACACATAATCAATATGAAAAATTTATTGAGATGTTTCACCTTCTTTTTTGTCCTAAGTCTTTGAGATTCACTGTGTGTTTCGGACTGGCCACATTTCAGGCGCTCAACGCCACACGTGGCCAGTGGATGCCGTGTCAGCAGTAGAGCATCTGCGTTCCAGAGAATTCCAAGGCAGATCTCAAATCTCCCAAGTTGGGTTCTTGAGAATGTGAGGACCGATTCTAAAACTCCCAAATCAATCATCAATTATCCAATCAAGTATTGGTTTCGTCAATATCCAAGAAACCCTTAAGTGTATTCGTGACCATGGACGACAGTTTCCAGAATTCCACTAGTTGGGTTTTCACACGGCCAAGGACAAGCTCTAGAATGTTCTCGAGCTGGGTTCTAGAACATCCAGGGCAGGTTCTAGAATTCTCTGAGGCAGGGATCCAGAAAGTTCAGGTCAGAGTCGAGTAAGCCTGTCCTCAGACCCCGGGTGACTGAGTAGAACATTACAGAAAAGATGCCTGCAGAGGGAGAAGGAGGTCAATTTTCATTTTTTTGAGGCTTTTTGCAGACTGGCTGAGTCAGGGGCTGCGTGCTTGGGGGCAGCAAGGTGGATGGGGGCCCTGTTGTGGGAAAAGGTTTGGGAGCAGTTTGTGAGGATACATGACTATGAGAACCTGGGACTAGGGGGGCCCAGGAATAAGAATCAGGACTTTGTTTAATCCCCAGTAAACGTCTGTTATTTATTAGATGTTTGGACATGGAACCCTGCGTGTGTTTCCAGAGGCGCTTGTGGGGCTGTTGTGGGGAGGGGGCGCTTAGTAGGTCCTCGCTGGAAGGCAGCGGCTGTAGTTGGGGATTGTGACATTTGGCAGGAGGCAGGGGTTGTCTGTCTGTGTTTGGGGTGTTGGGGTGCATTTATGGGGGAACTGCAGGCATATTGAGGGCTTACTAAATTAAATTCTCAGTAAATGTCAGGAATTGTTAGTACCATTTCGTTTCACCTTAATTCCACAAAGGTAGAGATTATCATGAACCGCATTTATCACATGGGAAAATTGAGACCCAGAGAGGTTAAGACACCAACCTGAGGTCACACAGCTAAAAGGTAGCATCTGGATTCAAACCCAGGTCTGAGGGCAGATCTGAGGGTCTACAAAGGTCCCCTGGGAAGGGGCTGTTTGGGGTGTGTCAGGGACCTCCCTCAGAATGTCCCAGGATCCCTCCTTTGGGCCTAGAGGATTTTGGTGCTGGTGAGTGGATGCCAGGTTCAGCTGGATCAAGGAGCACCTTTGGGGGCTGCAGCCTGGCCGGGGCCCGGTGAGGGGGGTGGCTAGCCTCAAACCCTCGACATGGGGAAACCAGGAAGGCGAGAGATGCAGCCAAGGTCACGTGTTCCCTTTCAGTCTCTGTCTCTGGATCTCTTTTTCCGTCTCTTTGTCTCTCTCAGTCCCTGTCTCTGCCCAGCCCCAGTCTCTCCTGGTCTAGGCCAGTCTCCTCCCCTCACCGCCTCCGGGCAGCCTGTGGGCTGCCCGGAGGCGGCAACAGCAGCTGAATGGGCCCCTTGTTCCTGACCACACCCTCCCCTTAGGGTCACCCCGGGACAAGCTCTGGCAGCCTGCTGTCTTAAAGAGCCAGCGCCCAGAGAGAGGGGAAAAGAGGGGGCCGCTTCGCTCTCAAGCCCCACCCCCCAGCCTCCCAAGGATGGAGGAACTGAAGTGCATACATGCGGGGGAGCACCGCACCTGGACATCCCAGCCCCACGTGATCAGACGGTGGCCCTGGGGCTGTGTGTGCATGGTGGGGCTTGGGTTTCATCTGGGACAAATTCCTTCTCCTGTCTTGGCCGCCGTTTCCCCATCTGTATCTGCAGCTCCTTGTGCCCACCCGGCGTGGGGGGGGGTGTCATTGGGCAGATGGAATAGTATCTGGGCCAGGTTTAGTACACAGTCGGCGCTCTTCTGTGCCCATCGTGCAATTATGTAGCCCCATTTTACGGAGGAGCTGAGCGGTAAGGCTCTGGCTGAGGCTACGCAGCCCAGACTTCACCCAACTCTGCCACCTCCACCCTCCGCTTGGGGCTGTGAAGCTTCAGGTTGCTCGCTTGCCGTCTCTGGGCCTCAGTTTCCCCTTCAGAGCAACGGGAACCACCCCTGCCCACTTTCAGGCTAGAAGCCTTTCACTTCTCCCGCCCCGAGGATGCTGTGGCTGGGAGTTCCGGGCATCCCCCAGGTAGGAGCCAACCCAGAGGGCCTCGAACGGGGCTGCGCCCGGTAGCCACTCTGGGCGGCCTCGGCGCTCCTGTGCCCCAGGCCGGCCCCACAGACAGCCCGGGACAGGTTGCTGCCGGATGGACAAGCCTGTTCCCTGCTTCCTTATGTAACCAGGTTATGCAAGGGCAGCTGGCCTGCTTACATAAGGGGAGGCCGGGCCAGCCCCAGCTGGGGAGGGGGAAGCTCTTAAAGGGGCTGGTGTCTCCCGAGTCTCCCCTCCAGGGCCCTGTGCCAACCCATGGAGGGGAGCCTTATAAACTCTGGCCGATTCTGTACCCATCAGCGCCATCATTGCCGTCATTATTATTATTGCTGTTGATGTTGTTTATCATCACTCTGTTCTTTCCCAGGAGGCACAAAGCCCACTCTGCTTCTGACCCTCGGCTAGTCCCTTTTCTCCCTGAGCCTTAGTTTCCCCATCTGGGCAAGGGGGGTGGTGTCAGTGAAGGAAGGCAGTGGGGCGTAACGGGGGTGCTGGCCCCGCCACCTGCTCGCTGTGTGACCTCAGGCAAATGGCGATCCTCTCTGGGCCTTGGTTTCCCCATCTGTAAAATATGCTTGCCTCTCTAGGTTACTGAGAGGGAAATGAATTCAGACATGCGAAGGGTTAAGATGGCATCGAGCACACACTCAGCCAGTACAGCTTCTTGGTAGTCAATAAATATTTATTAAGCGCTTACTGTGTGCCAAGCCCTGTACTGCGAACAAGACAGACAAAATTCCAGGCCTTGCGGGGCTCACAGTCTGGTGGGGGAGATGGACAAAGAACAAGTTCGTGATAAGGGCTATTGAGAAAAATAAAGAAAGGCAAGGAATAGAGAGTGGTGGGCTATTTGGGGAGGGACTGTCTGAGGACTTGACATTTGAGCTGAGACCTGAGGGTGAAGAGGAAGCAGTTGTGTGAAGAAGTGGGGAAGGGCAATTTAGGCAGAGGGCACAGCCTATGCAAAGGCCCTGGGGCAGGACCTGGTGTGTTGGAGGAACAGCCAGGTGGCCCTAGCGGCTGGAGCAGAGTGAGGGAGGGGGATAGAGGGAGGAGGGGAGGGCAGGGACTTGGGCTTTTACACCTAGGGAGGTGGGAGCCCTGGAGGGCTGTGGGCAGAGGAGGGGCGGGGCCTGACTCAGGTGCTCACAGGCGCCCTCTGGCCACTGTGGGGAGGACAGACTGTGGGGGGTGAGGGTGGGAGTTGAGAGACCAGGGCTGAGGCCACCGCACTGGTTCAGGCATAGGCGGGTGACAGTGAGGGCCAGCCAGGCAGAGGCTGATTCCAGAAGCGTGAGAATTCAGTGGCAGTGGTCAGCCTGGGTGGAGCAGGACAGGGCACGTTGGTCACCTGGATTATGGGGCCCCTTCGGAGGCTGGCGCTGGCCCCGTTACCTCCTGCTTGGACCTAGGCAGGGAAAGGAGGGGCGGGCAAGCGCAGGGCCCCCGGTCACACCCAGGGCCCCTCCTGGAGTCAGGACGTTGTTTGCGGGCAAGCTGGGGTAGGGCTCTGGTGCCTGGGTGGCCCGCGGGGCTCTGGGCGGGCTGCGCGGGCAACTGCCGGGTGCCCAGCCCCAAGCTGGGTGTTCCACCTGCGTGGCTGCATTGTTCCCGTTTTTATTCCCCATCTCGTCAGGTGAGCTTGGGCTGGCATCTGCCCCGCCCTGCACCTCAGTTTCCTCATCTGTGAAATGGGAATGATCATCTGTAACTGCTCGGTGGGTTCCAGGAGCACTGGCACACAGTAGGTGCCCATTCAGTGACCAGCAGCAATAGTGCAGGAGGCTTGGGAGTGAGGGAGCCCCCCCGGCATGGGAGGCAGGCATGTGGAAACCCACGGTACTCACTGAGATGAGCCACTGGGCAACTAACTGAGTCCCCGCGACTGAGCCCCTGTTTTGTCCCTGCAAAATGGGACCACAGTCACAGAACCCCTGTGACACCTGGTCAAAGGCCAGCACAGAAAGGCATGTAGGCTGCTAGCACACTGTCCCAGCCCCGTGTGACACCTGGGGAAACTGAGATCCAGAGAGAATGGGGGTGCTTAGCCTGGAGTCACACAGCCAATCGGGCAAGGAGATGCCCCTGGAACAGATGGCCTGGCTTCAAGCCATTCAGAGGGCCTCAGTTTCCAAATCCGTGAAATAGGCACACTGCGGGGGTCAGTAGGAATTACTGGACACCCAGGAGAGGCTGCAAGGATTTATCTGGCCAGTCTAGACACCTTCTTCCTGGGGTACTGGCATGACCTATGAGGGGGGGTCTTTCGTCTCCCCCCATCCCCATCACCCAGTTCCCCTTAGGTGCTGGCTGAGGAGGAGATTCCTGGAGGCTCCTGGGTTAGCTGGGGCCCTTCTGGCCAAGGAGGGGGCAGTACGAGCCAAGGCCCCTCTGCCTGGAAACTGCAGCCCTGTCTGGTTGGAGCAGGCCTGTCCTCCTCTGCCCTGTAGAAGGGCTGGAGCTGGGCAGTCTGGCCCACCCCAGACAGACAGGGCTGTCTGTCTTTGCTGCATACCTACCATGTGCCTGCCTAGCCTCTGCCAGACCCAGACACGTTCAGTGAGGCAGCAGGTGGTGCGGCCAAGTCTGTCTGCGTGGGTCGAGTCCCAGCTTTGTGCACTTGGCCCAATTGCCTAACCTCCCTGAGGCCTCCTCTGCCCCTCTGTAAATCTGTGTGTAGCTCCTAGGATTATATGTAGCTCCTGGCAATATAAGCTCTCAATAAATGGAAGTTATGATTATTATCATTTTCATACACTGTTCTCTCTCCCTACAAGCCCCTTCTGTGCCTGGCAAACTCCTACTCAGACATCAAGGCCCCAGCTCCAATGTCGCCTCCTCCAGGAAGTCCTCCTGGGCCCCCAGGCCAGGTTTCTGTTATTTTCTTGGGTTCCTCCTGCCCAGAGGTCCTGCCCTCTGATATCCAGGACCTGGAGCAGTTGGGTGGGCTTCCCAAAAGAGGATTTCTGCTGATCCTCAAACAATGAAGGGGGCCCCGAGATAGGCAATGCTTAGGTGATATTCTATACCCTGCCCTCGGCCTGTTGTAGAAATCCCTTGTATCACCACTGGTTGGAGTGCACGCCTTTAAACCTGGTCTTTCCCTCTGAATATCCCCCAGTTTTCCCAACATTCCTCAGATTCCTTTGTCTGGCAAGCATTTATTTTGCACCTGTTGTATGCCAGGCCCTATCAGGATCATCCCAATTATTCATGCAACAGGCATGTATTGGGTGCTGTGTGCCAGGCTCTGCTGGAATAATCGCACTCACTTGTCTGCAGACATCTGTCGACTGCCAGCTATGTGTAAGCATTGCTTGAGCACCGACTGCATGCCAGGCTCAGGGAAGAGAGGAAGCCCAGGGGAGGAGAAAAGTCTCCCACTAACCCTCCCTCCGGGCTTGGGCCGTCTAGTCTCCACCCTCCTCCTGCATTCCAGGCAGCGGGTTAAAAACGTGGGCGCTGGAACCAGAGTAACTGAGTCGCCATCCGCTTGTCCACTCACTGGCGTGAGACCTGGGGCGAGCCCCTTCCGATCTCTGACCCCCTCTGTAAAGTGGAGCGCCCAGCAATCTGCTTGCAGCTCAAAACCTACTTTCTGCAGAGAAGGAAACTGAGGTACTAAGCAGGCAGGCTCCCCAGAAACCCCTCCGGGCAACACTGGGAGGGAACCCATCTTAGCCCAGAGAGGGGCAGGGCTGGCCCGAGGGCACACAGCTCTGGTCGGGACCCTGCCCTGCTCTGGAGCCCTCCCCTTGGTGCCCGCCTCCCTGGCCTGGCTGCCAGCCTCCGGCCTTCCCCCCACCCCACCCCCGACTCCCGCGGGGCTGCCGCGTCGGTGACGCAGCCGGAGAAACTTCAGAAGGAAGGGAAGCTGGGAGGGGCCGGGCTCCTCGGCAGCCCCTGGCTGGCCGGCCGGGTGCCCCCACCCCGTCCCTGGCAGGGGGGATGCTGCGAGCTTCTGCCGTCTCCATCCACCGCGTGGCCGCAGACGGCTTCCGGGGCCGCGTCCCCTCCTGCGGCCACACGTGAGCACTTAGCCCGTGGGCACATGTGGCTCCCCGGCTCCCACCCCCCAACACCCCCCCCCCACCACCCCGGTCGGGCTGCCAGGGAGGCAGGCCGAGGCCTTGGCTTGGCTGCTGGCAAAGCCAAGAATTTGCTCCAAATGTAAACAGCGAGTTATTTTAAGTCTGCCCCCCTCCCCGGGTGGCGCTGACACATTTGACATTGGAGGGGACCGGGAGGGGGGAGGGGGGCCGAGGTTGCGCGTGTGGGTATTTTTAACCTTGTTTTTCACATCCTTGGTGCCACCCGGAGTCTGGTTTGTGCCGAGCGGCGGCGGTGGTGGGGAGCGCGGGGCTCGGGTGGCAGCGGGCGGGCGCCTCCCCCCGCCTGGCACGGCTGCTGCCCTCCTGGCACAAGTGCCTTTAACCCGCGCAGGCCGCCCCAGCCCCCCCCCAACCATGGCCACCCCCCCACCCCACCCCGGGAGGGGAGCCCGGGCTCCAGGCCCCGCCAGCCCGCTCCTCCCGCGCCTACAAAATGGCCGCCAAGGCCAGAGAAGCATCTGGAAGCCGGGAGGGAGCGTTGAGAAAATGGCCGCCAGAGCGCTGATGTCATCGGTGGCGTGGCCGCCAAGAGCGGCCGGGGTGGGACGAGTCCCGGCCTGCAGGCCTCAGAGTGGGCCCCGCGGCCTATGGGGGCCTCCTTGCTGGCTTTTCGGCCCGGACGCCCCCAAACCACCTGTGCCAAAGCCCCCCTGGAGCCCGGCGGACACCCCAAGTTCAGCCCAAGGCCGCGCGTTCACCGCCCGGGCCTGCGCTGGGGCCGGCGGGGGGCGGTGGACGGCCGCTGCCCTGACCCGCTGGCCCGAGGTGTCCACCAGTGCCCGGCAGGGCCTGCAGCCAGGCCGCGGAGCAGGCGGGGGTGAGAGCCAGGCCGGGTGGGAAGAAAAAAGAAACTTTTCTTTGAAAGTGATTCCGAAGCAGGTTGGCTGGGGCCCAGGCGGCCGGCGGCAGGGCAGAGGGAGATGGAAAGTGTGGTCCAGACTCGAGGAACGCGGCGGGTCAGGAAGGACAAGGCGGGGGAGGCCCGGGCGGGGGCCGGCGTCCGGGAGGTCACCCCGGCCGTGGCCTTCTGCCTCTCGGCCCTGACGCCTTATCCAGATTTTCCCCGGGGGCGGATGAAGGCCGTGAACGTCTAGCATCTTGCTTTTTTCCCTTGGATTTGTCCAAACAGCCCTTGGAAGAGTGTCGCCTGGGGGTTTTAGATCCCGTGTACCAGGATGTGGAGGCTCAGAGAAGGAACGTACTTTTGCTGAGGTCACACAGCATTGGTGAGACTGACATCCATTTCTCGTGATTGCTGGCCTTGCGGGCCTGCGGTCTTGAGCCTGCAGGGGCAGGACGGGGTGTCTCCAGGGAGAGTCAGGGTTTGTACTGGAATTGCTTGAAGCCCAGGACAATTTCGGTTCTCGTCCTCCTGCTACACTACCAGGGAAGTCCAAGTTCAGTCTAGCCTGAAGCCTTCGTGCTGTGACTCAACTCCTGGCCCTCCTCAAGATGACCAGGAGGAAGCCTTGACCATGAACCTCATGCGGCAGAACTTTGTGTCTGTTTTGTTCGTTGCTGTGTCCCTGGATCCTAGGACAGGGCCTGGTACACAGTAGGTGCTCAATACATGTGTTGAGTGAAAGAATCACCGTTTCCCCTTATGCTTGGGTTTGCACAGACACTCATATGGGATGGGGGTGGAGACTCAGGACACAAAACAGGTTGTAACATAGCTGGACATACACGGGAATCCTTTGTCACGGTTCTTAGAAGGGATACGAGGACATGAAACCCAGACTTCCAGAGCGTCAAGCCCAGGTCCTGTGGACACATAATCCCCCCCTTGGTCTCTTGGGCAAGAGAGGGAGCTAGACCAGGCAGGCATTTGCAGGAAAGGCATTCCAGGCAGGGAACAGCATGTGCAAAGGCCCTGGGGCAGGACTCTGCCTGGCATGTTGGAGGAACAGTGAGGAGGCCCGTGTGGCTGGAACAGAGTGAGTGAGGGGGAGAGAGGGAGGAGGGGAGGGCAGGGAGAGGACGGGGCAGGTCGTGCAGGGCCTTGGGGAGGACTTGGAACTTTCATACATTTAAAGACCCAGACTCAGTCCAGTGTGATGAGAACTAGGACAAGGTTTGCACAAGGGGCCAGGGGAGGGTGTTCCAGAGAAGGAGACGTTAGAACCGGGCTTGGAGAGATGGTTGGAGTTTGCCTGAGAGCGAGAGGGGCAGGGAAGGTTCATGGCAAGAGCGAGAAGGATGAAGGCCAGGGTCGCGTGTACGGCGTGGCCTTCCAGGACAGAGAAAGTTGAACCTCAGCCGGCGATGTTTAAAAATGGCCGGTGACACTGGGGAGCTGGGAATTCCAGGGCCTGGCTTTGGTTCTCTCTCTAGCTGGCTGGTGTTGGGAGGCGGACGTGGCAGCAAGGCAGAGCCAGCTACATTTGGAAGCCCGCTAAGGTTGGAAGAGAAATCCTGCGGGCGAGCTCACCGTGGCAGCCGAGGCGGGTCCAGCGGACGCACCGCTGGGCCCCAGTGGGAACCCTAGGCTCTCCCGTATCCCGCCAGGTTTAAAAAAGTGCGATTATGGTATCAGCAAGTCCTGTCCTTTGTAAATCCCAAAAATAAATTCAATATGACCCCCCCTCCATACACCCCAGGCCATCACCCTGGGCCAGGCTGTTATGCCCACTGGGATGTTTGCCCACCCCTCTCCCCGGACTTCCAGCCTCTGAGAGTCCAGAATTCACTCCGCAGCCAGACTTTTTTAATGTGTGTGTGTGTGTGTGTGTGTGTGTGTGCGCGTGCGCACGCTTTATTGTGGTAAAATATATATAATATAAAATTCACCATCTTAACCATTTTTAAGCGCACAGCTCGGTGGCATTAAGTACATTCACACTGTCATGCAACCATCCCCACCAACCATCTCCAGAACTTTCTCATCTTCCCAAACTGAAACTCTGTCCCCATGAAACACTGATTCCCCATCCCCTCCCCCAGCCCCTGGCCCCCACCATCTACTTCCTGTCTCTATGGATTTGAGTCCTCTAGGGACCTCCTGTGAGTGGAATCAGGCAGTATATGTCCTTCTGTGTCTGGTTTATCTCACTGAGCATCATGTCGTCAAGGTTCATCCATGCTGCAGCGAGTGTCAGAATTTCCTTCCTTTTTAAGGCTGAGTAATATTCCACTATAGGGATGGACCACATTTTGCGTATCCATCACCTGCTGATGGACATTTGGGGTGTTCCCACCTATGGCTGCTATGAATCATGCTGCTGTGAACATGGGTGGCCAAGTATCTGTTTTCAATTCTTTTGGGCGTATACGTGGGCGTGGGTCACATTGGTGATTCTATGTTTAACTTTTGGAGGGACCGCCAAGCCATTTTCCGCTATGGCTGCACCATTTTACATTCCTGTCAGCCGTGCGTGAAGGTTCCAATTTCTCCACACCCTCATCACCAGAGACGTTTTAAAATGTAGCATAGATCATCGCCCTTGAGACTAAAGCCCCAGCTTCCCACGCGGCCCACGGGGCCCTGAGTGGTCTCACGTCTCCCTGCTTTGTGTACGTGTTGGGGCCACGTGCTCTCTCTGTTCCCCAAACGTCCCATGTTTGTTGCTGCCCCGGGGCCTTTGCACTTGCTGTGCCATCTGCCCTCAGCTCTCCCCATGGCTGGCTCCGTCCCATCCCTAGGCCCTTAGAGAGGTTTCGCCTGACTTTTCCGTCAGGAGTCACCTCCCCTACCCCCAGCCACTGTCTGTCCTCTCACCCAGTTTTATTGCCTCGGTGGAACTTAGAACCACCGAAATTATCTCGGGCTCCTTCTGTCGGCTCGTTTCCTGTCTGTCTCCCCCGCCTTGGCTCCCTGCCATTTCCCCAGTGCCTGGCAAGTGGTAGGTGGTCGGTAAACATCTGGGACATGAATGCTGGGGCGGTGCCTGGATCTCCCAGTTAGGAACTGCGGGAGCCTCAGCAACCAGGATGGAGGGAGTTGTCCGGGGCAAAGGGGGCGGGTGCTCTGGGGCGGGAAGGGCTGGACCGGAGGCCACGGCGGCGCCTTTGTCATGGGCTGGGACAGACCAAATTTGGGCTCGTGGCCACGGACAGGAAAGAACAGTTTGTACACTCCGTCAATGGGATCCAGTTTACATTTCTATTGTCGGTATGGTCATGTGTTTGTTTGAGGGAAAGGCCACAGGCGGTGGTGACGTTCCGGCTGCCTATGAACACCTGGCGGACCTGGGAAGTCGAGAAAACTGGTCCCAGGCCAAACCAGGGTGTCACTTGAAATACAGCCGCTGTCCGGGGCCAGTCTCACTTATACTAGCATGAGTGTGGTTACCTGTGCTTCATGCATCGTGCTGGAGAGCCTTTTGTGTGTGTCTCGGGAAAAAAGACCTTTCAGGAAGGTCCCGGCGTGAGGGGAGAATGTGAGCCACATAGATACAGAAGGAACCGTGTTGTGGGCAGAGGGAACCACATGTGCAAAGGTCCTGGGGCAGGACCAGGCCTGGTGTTCTGGAGGAACAGTGAGGACGCCCATGTGGCTGGAGCAGAGTGAGCGAGCGGAAGAGAGGGAGGAGGGGAGGGCAGAGAGGGGACAGGGCAGGTCGTGCAGGTCCCTGTGGGCCACGGGGAGGACTTGGGCTTTTACCCCCAGGGAAGTGGGAGCCCTGGAGGGCTGTGGGCAGAGGGGGGACAAAGTTCGTTTAACTTCTGAGTTTGGAAAAATGCTGTCACCCAAACAGTATTTATCCCTTTGTGATTGGCCCCTCCCCTCCCGGGGCTCCTCTGATTTCAACCTCACACCCGTATAAAGTAAGGCAACAATGGAGAAAGCCCACTTTACAGACGGGGAAAGCTGAGGCTCAGAGGGGAGAGAGGCCTGACTAGTCCCAGGTCACACGCCAGGTTGTGCCAGGGCTGGGGCTTCAACCCAGGTTTCAGGGTATGACTCCAGCTTCTGAAAGATGCCCCAAGGTCATACGAGTTTGGAACCTGGAGCCTCTTCTTCACGACCCCAGTGCATTTGAAAGACTTTGAGGAGTCCAACAGCTGCCCTGAGAAACCCGCAGCGATGCTCATGCTTTTTGACCATGAACCATGCGCTCGGGTGGAGTCTGCAGACATCCCCAAGGCACACCCATAGAAGATCCCCCAAATCCCCTACTCGGCAGCTGAGAGCGTGCATTTTGGTTCCGTGGTCCTGCTCTGGCCTGTTCATGTTTTCCTCGTGCAGTCGGGAATGTATTCTGAGCAGCACAAAGCACCAAATCGAACGCCTGATCTAAGCAGGGCTGCAGAAAGCCACGTATTCAGGGATGGGCAGTGGGGGATCTGGGGGACAGCGACCAGGTCAGGAAAGAACTCATTAACAGGCAAACGTTTTAAAGCCGGTGATGGACATGATATAAAATTCAGTAAGACATTCAAGAATATTCCCCCCCTTTTTTAAAAGTAAATCTTATTGGAGTATAGTTGATTTACAGTGTTGCATTAGTTTCAGGTGTACAGCAAAGTGATTCAGTTATACATATACATATATTCATTCTTTTTCAGATTCTTTACCCATATATAGATGATTACAGAATATTGAGTACAGTTTCCTGTGCTATGCAGTAGGTCCTTGTTGGTTATCTATTTTATATATAGTAGTATGTGTATGTTAATCCCAACCTCCTAATTTATCCCTCCCCACCACATTTCCCCTTTGGTAGCCATAAGTTCGTTTTTGAAATCTTTGAGTCTGTTTCTGTTTTGTAAATAAGTTCATTTATATCATTTTTAAAATTAGATTCCACATATGAGTGATAGCGTATGATATTTGTCTTTGTCTGACTTACTTCACTTAGTATGATCATCTCTAGGTCCATCCATGTTGCTACAAATGGCATTATTTCATTCTTTTTTATGGCTGAGTAATATTCCATTGTATATATATATATACCACATCTTCTTTATCCATGCCTTCGTTGATGGACATTTAGTTTGCTTCCGTGTCCTGGCTACTGTGAATAGTGTTGCAGTGAACACTGGGGTGCATGTATCTTTTCGAATTATGGTTTTCATGGATATATTTTTGAGAGGAGCAGATAAAACCTGGTCGGCCCATCAGCTTTCCTTGCTGTATGGCCTTGGGTAACTTACTTACCCTCTCTGGGTAACCCATGGTTGTCAGCCTTGATCAAGGATTGCTGGAGGGTGTTAGACGAAACTGTTAAATACATAGCCTGACATCTGGTGTTCGGTAAGCTGTCTGTGCTTAGCAGTTGCCATTATTATTGTTGTTATTGTTATTATTATTATTATCATCATCATCATCATCCCATATCTTCTCACTCTACACCTCAGCTCCCACCTCAGTGAGGTGGAGGTGCTCTGAAATTTCCCTGGCCTGTGCATCAGGGTCTGGGGCCTCTGATCCCATGGAAAGTACGGTCTGGGGGCTCTGCTTCCATGGGGTGCTTTTCAGCATAAGTGGAACAGAGATATGCAAACAATTTATCTGCCCCCAGCTGTCCCCAGCACCACAATTAGTGACAGAAGGGACCTTTGGCAAAAGCAGAGCAGCAGGGGACCCCCAGCTGGGGCCTTTATCTGACTGGTCAGACAACAGGGTCCAAACACAGGGAGTCACTCCAAACCACTGATAAGAAAGGGGTCCTGGAGTTGGGGCAGGACCAACTGAGCCCCCCTCCAAGGGCCCACTGGACACCTCCTAGTCAAAAGCACAGGACCCAATTGTGAGGCCTCGGGGTGTCTGGGGGTTGATCCCGGGCCCTTCGGTGCCACCTGGTGCTGCCTGAGTTTGAATATGTCGCCTGCCTCTCTTTGTGCCTCAGTTTCCCCATCTGGAAAATGGGGATGATAATCGCATATCCCTCTTGGGGGAGTTTCGAAGATTAGATGAGTCAGTGGAGGGGAAACTTGTAGCTCAACATAGTCAAAGGAGTGACTCACCACGTATTAACTATTGGAATGTACCATTTCACACGGTGTGACCTTGATGACCCTCCCAGGAGCTCCAGTCACAGCCCCTCACCCACCAGGGGCTGCCACTCACATCTCTGGGTTGCATGGCCTCCCTTGCACCTGGCACAGCCTGGAATTATACTCCTGGTTTATTTGCTTACTTGTTCATTGCCTGTCACTACACCATTAGGATGTCAGTGCCACGAAGGCAGGGAATTGTGTCCATCTTGGTTGCTGCTGCGTGTTAGACAAATGGCACCCTGGAGGTGCTCAGCAATCAGTTTGCCAAGTGATCAAAGGAGAGAAGTAAACGGTAGTGCAGTTCAGCTCTAATTTATGGATGAGGAAATGGACGCTCAGAGATGTCAAAGTACTTGCACAAGGACACACAGCAGAGGTTGGCAGACTTTCAGTGAAGTGAATGCTTTAGACCTGGTAGGTCACCTACAGTTTCTGTTGCGTACTCTTCTTTCTCTTTTGACAGCCCTTTAAAATTGTACAAGACCCTTTTCTTTCATTATTGCCTCCCCCTAAAGAGCCCTTTTAGACAGTTTTCTTCCCTAATCACTGCACCTCATGAAATTTTAATAGCACAGGTATATTATATATCTATTTATATACTGTATCTATATCTATCTATCTATGTTTTGTAAATAAAAAGAGCAAAAATTTTTAGCCCCCTCCATCGCCCCAAGAACCAGTTTTTGCCCCTACTGAGAATGGATGGATCTGGAACAGAGTCCCTCCGCCTCGGCACTGCTGACACTGGGGGCCGGATGACTCTGGGGGGTTATCCCAGACCAGCCTCCCTGTCCCCGCACCCTCGATGCCAGGAGCCCCCCCAGTCGTGACAAACACAGATGTCCCCAGACATCGCCTTGGGGTGCAGGATCACCCCAGTTAGGAACCTCTGCGCTAGGCAGACAATTTCTTTGAATTGACATCAGCTTTGGGATATAGACTCCCTGAGCTGGGCCTCAGTTTACCAACCTCATCAATTGGGTAAATTTAATCAGATAGTGCTATGGAGCTCCTAACACAGTAAAAACTCAGCAAATGAAAGCTGCCCACTTGGGGTCTGGGGCATCTTGGGGCTTTGGACATTAGCTGGCCTTTAGCATTATACACTCTGGGTCCATCTGTTCAGACCAAAGGAAGGTCCATTTTAGGACTGGGCCTCTAGATGGGAGGAGGAAGAATTATCGGTGTCCTCTTTTCTTTTTTTTTTTCTTCCCTTGATTTTTCATGGAAACATCCAGAGCAGCTCAGCCCGATAGAACTTTGTGTGGTGATGGTGCGCGTATTCGGTGCCGTCCAATTCGGTCGCCACCAGCCACGTGTGCCTGTCGAGTATTGAAAGGTGACTGGTGCGGCTGAAGTCCTGAAAATTTAATTTCAATTTAGCCAATTTAAATTTCAAGTTGCATGTGACTCGGGGCTCCCATACTGGACAGCTCCAGAAGACAGGGTTTCCAGGAGCCAAATGACAGGCAGGTGGTTAACAGGTGGGTGAGAAATAGTTCGAGGTTTTAGAGGTGATTAAAGATAAGATGGCAGGGACTTCCGTGGCGGTCCAGCATTAAGACTCTGTGCTCCCACTGCAGGGGGTGGGGTTCAACCCCTGGTCGGGGAACTAAGATCCCACATGGCCTGCGGCATGGCCAAAAAAAAAAGTAAGATGGCACAATAAAAAGGAAGGAGATTCTGACACCTGCTACAACATGGATGAACCTTGAGGACACGATGCTCAGTGAGAGAAGCCAGACACAGAAGGACACACACTGTCTGATCCCACTCACAGGAGGTCCCCAGAGGAGTCACATCCACAGAGACAGGAAGTAGATGGTGGGGGCCAGGGGCTGGGGGAGGGGTGGGGAGTCAGTGTTTCATGGGGACAGAGTTTCAGTTTGGAAAGATGAGAAAGTTCTGGAGGTGATGGCGGGGATGGTCACAAGATACTATGAATGTACTTAACGCCACTAAACTGTACACTTAGAAATGGTTAAATGGTAAAGTTTATGTTATGTATATTTCAACACAATCTAAAAATCAAATTAAAACAATTTTTAATGAGATGGCGTATAATTACAGCATCATATTATTTAGAAACTACACTTATTTCAATTTAAAAAGAACTACCAGGAGTATAGGAGTATGGGAGAAAAAAGAGAGAGAGCTTCTTCAGCCCAGTAAAGGGATCTGCAGAAACCACAGCTAACATTATTCTTAGTGGTGAGAGACCGAATGGGTTCCCCCTAAGATCAGAAGCAAGACGAGGACACCTGCTCTCACCACTTCCAGTCAACAGGGTTCTGGAAGTCCTAGCCAGTGCGATAAACCAAGAAAAAGAAATCAGAGGCATACACATTAGGAAGAAAGAAAGAAAACTTGCCCTATTTGCAAGCGACATGATGGTTTTCATAGAAAATCCCAAAGAATCTACCAGAAAAAGAAAAAGACTCTTAGAACTAATATGTGAGTTCAGCAAGGTTGCAGAATACAAGATTAACACCCCCAAACCAATCGCATTTCTAAATGCTAGCAATGATCAATTAGAAACCAAAATTAAAAACACACTCTCATTTACAATTGCTCCCCAAACCTACCATGTATTGAATATCAACCTGGCACCAACCCTTTTACACTTGTTATTAGCTGACTTGGAGACCCAACAAACCCTGGGAGGTGGGTTTTATTATAGTCCCATTTTACAGATGAGGAAACTGAGGCTCAGACAGGTGATATGGCTGGCCTGATGTCAAGAGCAGTGAATAAGGGCTCCAGACTAGAGCCAGCCGTAGCCTAGGGCCATGGCTTTCAAGGTACAAAGTAATAGCACCCAAGACAAAAACAGCAAGGAGATAGCAATAATAGTAATAAAACCCTCCCTCCAGTTGGTGAAGTGCTTACTACGTGTCAGCCACTGTTTGGGGCCCTTGATTGCATTCATTATCACCTTTTCCCTCCCGAGCAGCCTCTGAGGGAGAGTCTGTAATTGTGCCCATTTCACAGATGCGGGGAGTGAGGCACAGAGAGATGAGGGGTGGCATCTGAGGCCCACAGCCCGGGCTGCCTGGTTCCAAAGCATAAGCACACAGGCGGCGCTCAAGAAACAGCCCCCTTCTCGGGTAGGCCCCTGAGTGCCAGCCGGGCACTGTTGCCCGCTGAGTCCGTGTGGGTGCCGGTTCCGGAAGAGGGTCTGTGCCCAAGGCCTGGAGCCCGACGGCTGGCTGCCCGGGCTGGGCCCTTCCCAACCCAGTGGCCACCCGTGCCCAGCCATGCGGCCATCCAAGCAGGACGGGCCGGCTCCAAGGGGCCGCTGGCTGCCCGAGCCCGGGAGCGGCCACAGGGCGCGGGGCCGAGCCGGGCACAGCCCTCTCACCACTGCCCAGCCTGCCCAGCCTAGTCGGCCACGCGGGGGCTGCTCAGCCCAGCCAAGGAGGGCCGCCTGCATCCGCTCCTGTCGTGGATGGGGAAACTGAGGCAGGTGGGGCCGCTCCTGTGCTGTTTACAGCATCCCTGGGTCTTGCCCGCCAGTAGGTGCTCAGCGCACAGCGTGTGCAAAGGCAAAAGCGCGGTGCCAGGCAGACGGCGAGGGCCCAGTGGCTGTTGTGCGAAGTGTCATCATTATTATTATCCCCAAAGCAACCCTGGGTGCACTGAGGCCCCAGCAGGGGAAGTGACCCCCGCCTCCCGGGACCACGTGTCCTTGGAGGCTCCCAGAGCTGGGATGGGAACGCGCGTCTCATCGCAGAATCCAGGTGGCTCACGCAAGCGCCGTACTGGATGTCGGGATATAAGCACTAGCTACCGAATTAAAACAACAAGGGGCAGGGGAATTCCCTGGCGGTCCAGGAGTTAAGACTCTGCTTTTCCACCGCAGCGGGCAGGGGTTTGATCCCTGGTCAGGGAACTAAGATCCCTCAAGCGGTGCGGACAAAAAATAAATAAATAAAATAAAATGATACACTACTGTGTAAAAAAACAACAGCAAGGGGTGTGGGGCGGGGCACTTTTTTGTTATTCTAACCCTCCCTTTTCCTTGTGTACAAAATGGGTACACTAACAATGCCAGATTTGTGGCTCTCTTCATGATTTAAGGGAAAGTATGAAATAAGAACAAGAAAACACATTTGTGGTCATGTTAGGGACTTAAAAATAACAGTAATAATAATAACGGGGTGGATGTTACCATGGATCTAGAGCTCCGTATGCCCTAAGCGCTTCATATGTATCAGCTCCTTGCCACCTCCTGGCAACCCAGTCAGGCCTGTGAGATGCTTTCGCACATTTGAAAGAGAAAACTCTGAGGCTCAGGGAGGTTAAGCGACTTGCCTAAGGTCACACAGCAATTAGCTCTGGGCCTTGGAGTATGGCAGGTGGGAGGGGCCTGATTCTCTTTCTCTGGTATTTGATGGTGATTCCCGCCCTGCCACCTTTGTCCTTGACCTGAGAGACAAATGGGGGGGGGGCTAGGGGTCCTGTCTGGCTGGGCTTATCCATTTCCTCTCCCCCCCCCCCCCCCGCAGTCTGGGGTGGAGGGTGTGAGGGCTGCAGAGGGGGCTGGCTCTACTCGCCCTCCATCTAGGCCTCCGGAGCCAATAACGCTGAGCTCAGCGTCTGTCTGCTTCACCCGGCTGCCAAGGAGCCTGATTATTTTTAGATAAGATGGAGGGGCGGGCGCCGGGGTGGGAGGGAGCCCCCAAGCCCGGCGGGTGGGGCCGGAAATGTCACAGCTGCAGAAATATGCCCCTCGGCCCCCTCTCCGGGGATCCTGAGTGGCAACCCAAGACCACAGGCTGGGCCCCCAGGACTCGGAAGGCAGAGGCGGTGGGGAGGGGGCCCGAGGGGCCAGGGACTCACCTCTCTGGCCCTCTGTTTTCCTGTCTGTGAAATGGGCATGAGAGTTCCCACCTCATACGGCAGAGGCAGGATTAAATGAGTTATCCTCACTTGACAGATGAGGAAACTGAGGCTCAGAGAGCACTTCCCCACGACTGAGCCAGCCCCTCCACTCGGGTTCTCGCCATGGTTCAGGACACAGGCAGGCTGGCGCTTAGTGACCTCAGACGTCCATGACCCCCTGGGGCAGCAGCCAGGGAGGGGGCCATGCCATGCTCCAGACCACGGCGCTGGCCCAGCCTAGCACTGGGCTGATGTCTCCTCCCCTCCTAAGTGGGGGTCCCTGCGATGTCACCAACTCCCCCTCCCCTCTCTTTGCAGATGCAGAGCAAAGCGGCAGTCCCCGGGCGGGGATGGGCTCCGACCAGGAGGACAGCAAGCCCATCACACTGGGTGAGTCTGGAGGTGGCAGGGGTGGAGGGCACGGGCCCATCCCCACCTTTTATTTAGGAATCGTTTCCGGAGTGCCCCCTGTGGGTTCTGTGTGGTCCTGTGTGAGCACCTGAGTCACTCCTCCCAGCCATGCTGTAGAGTAGGTGCTGCTGTTGTTCCATTTTGCAGAGGCAGGGACTGAGGTCCGGAGAGGAATATGGGCCTTCCCAGGGGCATCCAGGGAGCTGGGGTTGGAACCCACGACCCTGAGCTCCAGCGTCTGGGCTCTGAGGTGCTCCCCCCATGGGAGAGGCCCTGGTGGGCCCTGCAGTCTCATGGGACATTGAGTGGATGAGTAGGACAACTCAGTTCTATGTTGCGGGTGTGGGAGCAGAGCCAGAAGGACAGAGAGGATTTGGAAGCTTCAGAGTCCCTGCTTCTACTCTGGTTCCCTGCCTACTCCCTCCCACAGTCTGTCCTCCCTGAAGTGGTCAGAGGGTGCCCGTGAGCACCTGAGTCAGGCCCCGCCCACCCTCTGCCCACAGCCCTCCAGGGCTCCCACCTCCCCGGGGGTAAAAGCCCAAGTCCTCCCTGCCCTCCCCTCCTCCCTCTCCCCCCCTCGCTCACTCTGTTCCAGACACACAGGCCTCCTTGCTGTTCCTCCAGCACGCCAGGCACCATCCTGTCCCAGAGCCTCTGCACGTGCTGTGCCCGCTATCTGGACAGCTAACTGCTTTCTCTCGCTCCAGATCACCCAGGTCTCAGCTCAAATGCCTCCCTCTCAGAAAGGTCTTCCCTGAGCCCCTCAGCTCAAGCAGCCTCAGTCACTCTCAATCTCAGCCCTCTGTTTTATTTCCTTTCGAGGAAGTTAGTGATTGCGTATGTATTTGCTTAGTTGCTTAGTGATTGCAAATGTGTTTGTTTATCTCATGTAGTGGAACATCACCTCCTCAGGGGCAGAGGTGTTTGTTTTGATCACTACTGTGTCCTCAGTACCTAGAACAGGACCTGGTACACACTAGGTGCTCAAAAAACATTTCTAGAAAGCAAAAAAGGAGAGAAGGATGAAGCAGAGGGAAAAAGAGAAACTAGAGGGATAGTATATTAGGGGCAAGGAAGGAGGAGAGATGAAAAGGGAGAAAGGAAGAAACAGTCAGTGGATGAGGGCATCCCCGTTGGAAGGTCCGTCACAGGCATGCACAGGGAGGCTGGATGGTTCCAGGAGGTTCACAGGCCCCCAGGCCACACCTCACTGGCCATCTGTGACCCGAGTCCTCCTTGACCTCCTGTGATCCCCAGGCGCCTCCCTCCAAGCCAGATGTTCAAGGCAGGCGGCGGGGGCCATGGCGCTTGGCCTGGTCCCGTGGGGAGCTCCAGCGTCTGGTAGAGGAAATCACTTCCTCCCCGCCCGCCAGGGAGTCCCCTGGAGATGGAGCTGGGCGAGCACTGCACAAACAGGAAACCCCGGTGGGGGTGGGGCGGAGGGGCGTGCTGACAGCAGCCGGCCAGCTGGGTCAGCAGGAAGTGGCCACGGCCACTTCCCCCTGGACACTGGGAGCCACCACCCTGTCCTCCTCGGGATGTTGTGGTCCCGAGCCTCCCATCATGGGCCTGGGCAGGTAGTAATTGCTCAATGAATGGTGGACACAAAGCTCATAAGCAGGGGGCTTGGGTGGCAGACAGCTGGGGAGCTGGGCACTGCTGTGAGCTCCCTGTGGCCACTGCTGCCCCCTGGGGGCCTGGACAAGAACTGCTCCCACCCCCCCCTCCCAAAGCCAAGAGCTGCCATTCTGTGGGTCCCACCTCCACTCTGACCACTCTCTCTGGCTCCTTCAACTCCAGCCCTGTTGGCCTCCGATTTGCCAAGTGCATCCCAACCCCAGGCCCTTTGCACAAGCCATTCCCGCTGCCAGGAACATCGTAACCCACAGGGAGGTGGCAAAACGTCGAGTTTAAGATCATCCTCATCGGGGCAGCCAGTTCTCACAAGGCAGTTTCCCTGTGCCAGGCGCTGTCTGGGCACTACCCAAATTTTAACTCACGTGTTCGCCTCATCCACCCCTACCTTGAGATCTTGGTTGAATGTCACCCTCCCAGAGAAGCCTTCTCTAGCCCTTCGTGTAAAATAGGTCCCCTCCCCAGCAGGTTCCCCCGACCTTGACTGCCTCACCACTGCCTGACACATCTCACATTTAACTGAATCATCTTTAATAACTTTCTTTTTAAATTGTGGTACAACACACATAAATGTAGAATTTTAACCCTATTAAAATGTACCGTTCAGTGACATTAAGTACATTCAGAGCTGTGCACCCATCACCTCTGTCTAGTTCCAGAACATTCTCATAAACCCACAAAGCAACCCCATCTCCATTAGTCACTCCCCCTCCCCGAGTGACCATGAACCCACTCTCTGTCTCAGTGGATTTGCCTGTTCTGGACGTTTCCCATCAATGGAATCACACCCTGTGTGTCCTTCTGTGTCTGGCTTCTCTCACTGAGCATCGTGTTCTCAGGGTCCATCCACGTTGTAGCGAGTGTCAGGGCTTCACCTCTTTTCACGGCTGAGTGACGTTCCCGTGTGTGGAGGGACCACATTTTGTGTATCCATCATGGTTGATGGACATTTG
Organism: Balaenoptera musculus; assembly: GCF_009873245.2. NCBI lineage: Eukaryota > Metazoa > Chordata > Mammalia > Artiodactyla > Balaenopteridae > Balaenoptera > Balaenoptera musculus. The sequence goes on from NC_045787.1 coordinate 169,069,886, forward strand.
GGTTGTCTCCAATTTCAGCTACTGTAAATCATGCTGCTGTGAACATTCATGTGCAAGTGTTTTTGACTTCCTGCTTTTATGTGGCGTCCTTCGCCCACCATGGGCTGTGAGTCCAAGAGGGCAGCTGCTCTTGTACGTCTTGTTCCCCACTGTGTCCCCAGTGCCCAGCTCAGGGGGCGGACACTGGAGGTGCCTGGTAATGGGTCCTGCCTGTGAGGGTCTCCAGGTGGGACAGGCCTGCTTCCAGCTGTCTTGGGTTGGCCAGTGCTCCTGCCCTCTCGAGGCCAGCCTCAGTTTCCAAATCCGTGAAATGGGTCTAAACCACCCCAGCCCAGAGAGGAGGGTCCCTCTTCCTTTGACATTAGGCGGGAATGGGTCCGGGCACACTGAGGATTTTGACTGCTGTCTGTGGACCCTCCATTCACCCCATGGTTCTGAGCCCCTGCCGTTTGCCAGGCTCTGGTCCGGGCACTGGGGACACCACAGAGCTCACAGCCTGGAGGCAGAAGGCTAAGAGACTGCAGCACTGCATGGGGTGATGAGTGAGGTAAAGGAAGCAAGCTGGTCCCTCCTAGGTAGTAGCATTCATAGCTCACAACCACCCAAGACGACAGGGTGTATGGTCCCCACTTTTGAGATCAGGGAGCAGCAAAGCTCAGGGAGGTAAAGTGACTTATCCAAGATCACACACCGAGCGGGCAGCTGAGATGTGAACCCAGGTCTGGCCTCCGCTTGTGTGTGCAGCCTCGGGGCTCCCGAGGAGGGCTGGGAGGCGGTGTGAAGGCCCAGGCTGGAGAAGGCGAGGCTGGCTGAGGCTGCAGTGAGAAGGACTGAGCAGAGACTCAGGAAGGGAGATCCGCTCCAGCTGTGTTAGGGTGGAGGAGTCCCCGTCGGCTTGGAGGGGCTGAGCCGGCCATCTTCCTGCTGCAGGGCTGTGGCGGTTGGGGAGGTGGGTAGACAAGGTGACTGGCCAGGGTGGGTCCAGCCCCCGGAGTCTGGGCAGCCCGGAGGAGTCAAGGCGGGGAACAGACACAGCTCAGCTGGCTGCCTACTGACCCCCATCCTTCCTCTCTTTTCCAGACACCACCGACTTCCAGGAGAGCTTCGTCACCTCCGGTGTGTTCAGCGTCACTGAGCTCATCCAAGTGTCCCGGAGTAAGTGTCCCCGCCCACCCTGTGCTGGGACCCGAGGTGGGGGCTGGGGTGGGCTCACACAGGGGAGGACTGTCGGAAAGGAGAAGTGGCTTCGGGATGGGGGCTCTAAGAGGGAAAGGGACTCGGGGAGGGAGGAGGAAGGAGCCCATCACCCTGCCCCACTCCCCCACGTCCTCTCCAGCCACCCTTGTCACCAAGCCTAAGTCCCTAGGAAGGGCAGTATCCAGGCCTTTCCCAGAGTCCAAGGTCAGGGTGACATGCTCTTCCCCAGAAAAGAGTCCAGATGCTGGGTGGAAGGGCTAAAGGACATTCTGCCCCAGTATCCCCCATTCCTGGGACCTCCCTCACCCCCACCCAGGAGACCCCAGAGGGCCCCCCCCCACCTATTTCACCTCTTGTCTTACCTATGGACCTGCTGGGGACCCACCCCCATCCCCAGACACCCCCATTTGAATCCTACCCCAGGGACCTCTGGGCACTATCCTGCCTTAACCCTAACCCTTGCCCTCCCCATCCAGATCAGCAGAGCCTGGCCTCTGAGAGTTCTGGGAAGCTTGGCCTCCAGCTCTGGCTATGCCTCTGCCTCACAGTGTGACCTTGGCCTCTCTCAATGGCCTTGTTCTTCTGACCCATAGTATAAGGCCAGTTTCAGCCAAATTAGGAATCAGGCCAATTTGGGAAGCGGTTCCTTTTCGTTCTGCCAGCCCCCAGATGGCTCTCCCCACCACTCCAGGGCAAAGTGCAGCCCTGGACCTTGTTCCTCCCTCATCCTCCTCTCTGTCGCCCTCCGCAGCACCTGTGGTGACTGGAACAGGACCCAACTTCTCCCTGGGGGAGCTGCAGGGACACCTGGCGTATGACCTAAATCCAGCCAGCACCGGCATGAGAAGAACGCTACCCAGCACATCCTCCAGCGGGTATGTCCCCGGGACCCCACCTCTGGGCACTTCACGCCCCACCCCCACCTCCATCTGGCCCCAGCTGGTTCATTCCTCTCCCTGTTTTCACGTTCCACCTGGGAAACTCTTATTCATCTTTCAAAACCCAGCCCCCAAGTGACTCTTTCCCCAGCCCTGACATCCCACGCTGGGCTCCCACAGCCTCGAGTCCTACAGCCCTAGCCCCTGCGACTCCATGAGAACACAGACACCGGTTCTTGCTGAGATATGCTGTGTGATCGTGAGCCGGTCACATTCTGTTTGCCTCGGTTTCCTCACCTGCTAAGTGGGATCATAATCCTACCAGGTTGTTCTGAGGATTACAGTAGGTCAAGCGATCAGCCAGGCTTTCAGGGCTTTAGTCTCCACTCTGCTAGCTTGCTAGCTTGGCCCTCTGCTGAGTCCCTCCCTGCCTATTGCCCCAGGTGTCCCACCCAAGTGATGGGCAGGTTAAAGCGGATGTCATCTGAGAAGCAGCCGAAAGTCCGCGTCTCGCGTGACGTCTCGCGATAGCACCCTCCTCGCCCTGCCCCCTAAGAGCCGGAAGTAGCAAAGCCCGCCGGGCCCGTCTCCGTGGTAACCGGTCTGCTGGCTTCCTTCCTCGCCCCTTAGGAGCAAGCGGCACAAATCGGGCTCGATGGAGGAAGACGTGGACACGAGCCCCGGCGGTGATTACTACACCTCACCCAGCTCTCCCACGAGTAGCAGCCGCAACTGGACGGAGGACATGGAAGGAGGTGGGGCTGGCGGCGGGGGCTGACCGACCTTCCGGTCTGGGTCACCGCGGCAGTGACTACGTGTTCCGGCAGGCACTGCGCGGGCGCCCCGGGGCGGAGAGTCGGCCTGGAGCCGCGGGGCCTCCTGGGAATTGTAGTCTCGCAGGCTGCGCGCGGTTGGAAGTAAAGTCCGGGTTCGCGTTCCCGGAGCTCTTTGGTTCCGCTCTGGCGGGGGAGGATGGAGATTATCCCTTGCCCGACTTTCCTGCCCTCTGCCTGTTAACGGCCCATCTCTGTGGGGTTCCTGCTATACAGAATTGACTCAGTAGCGATTCTGATCAACAGGGTGCTTCATCCTCGGGTCTGCCGTAGACCCTCAACTAGAGCGTCCTGATACGTGGGTTCCCTTTCCACTGGGGTCCTCCCTGGAGTCCTTTTTTTTTTTTTTTTGCAAGATTCCCATCTCCATGGGATCTTGCTCTCTGTGAGTCCAGTTCCATAGAAGCCCCGCCTCTTTTCTTATAGCGTCCTTTTCCTGGTAGATTTTCTTGTTGCTCCTCTGTCTTCATAGGGTCCTCTCCAGAGTGTCTGTCTCATGTGGCTCCTATTCTGTAGGGTCAGCAGTTCCGTAGAAGCTTTTTTCTGTTGAGCGCTGGCTCCTCCTGATTCTTTGTTTACTTACCGTCTCCCTAAGGGCATTCTCCAAAGATTTCCCTTCTTTGGAGTTTCCATCTCCATCACGGTTCTAATCTAAAGAATCCCTTTCTGGGAAGTCCCTGGTGGTCCAGTGGTTAGGACTCGGGGCTTTCACCACTGCTGTGGGCCGGGTTCAATCCCTGGTAGGGGAACTAAGATCACGCAAGACGCGCCGCGCGGCAAAAAAAAAAAAAAAATATCCCTTTCACCTTAAGAGTCTGCTCTCCAGCGGGCCAGCGTTGCACTTAAAGGAAATGGTTTGCAGAGTAGCCTGTGGGGAGGACGCCCCTGGCATTCCTCAGATTCTCAGCAGGGTCTGTGCCCCCAGTTTTAGAAGCATGTCTCTACCCGGTCCCTTATCCCTTAACAAGGGTTCACCCCACCGTATAGCCCAGTGGTTATGAACGTGGACACTCGAGTCCCCCAGCCCTTACAGCTTCCTGGTGACCCCACCTCTCTGGGCCTCGGTTTCTTCATCTGTAAAATGGGGGTGTTAATACCTGCAGTACCCACCCCATAGGGTTATTGTGGGGATGAAGTGAATTAATACATTTGATGTCCCTAAAACAGGCCTGGCACATAATAGGTACCCAGTATACCTTAGGATTTGTTTTCTTCTCTGCCCCTCCTCCTCTTTCCCTCTTCCCTGTAGAGTCTGATTTCTTATAAAGATCTGTCTATACAAAGTGCCATACCTATAGGATTCTTGAAAAGCAATATAACATTACAATTCAGAGGGCAGGTTCACTATAACAGAAAAGAATCTGATATATATATATGTACACACACACACATATATATATATCTATGGAACTGAAACATTTTGCTGTATACCTGAATTATTGTAAATCAACTCTTCTTCAATAAAAGAAAGAAAGAAAGAGAGAGAGAAAGAAAAAGAGGGCAGGTTCAGGCATCAGAGAGACCAGGGTTCAAATCCCAGCTCTGTCTTTGTCTCACTGTGTGGGCTGTGTAACCTTGGGCAGGTGACTTAACATCTCTGAGCCTCGGTTGCCTCATCTTTAAAGTGGGAGTGATGAGAACCATCATTCTTTTGGAGAGTTGGAAGGAGGACACGGTAGAATGTGACTTAAGCAACCATCTGGCACATAAGTGACCAGGAAACAGGAGAGTTTCTTTGGTGTTCATGTCTTTATAAAATTCCCATCTCTTGGAATCGGTCTCTAACACAGCTGGTTGTGACATTTGAGGTCCCAGGCCTCCTCCTTCTTCCTCAGTGTGGGCTCCCAGGTATCTAGTGCTGGGAGGACCTCTCTATTTATTAGGCTTTAATTTATGGGTCAGAGTGTCTCTACGGTTCTGTCTCTGTGGTTTCCCTATCTTTCTAAAGTTTGTCTCTATAAAGACCTGTATTCAATAAGCTTTAAGTCTGATTGTAGATAACAGAAAATACAAAAGGAAGTGCATTTCTCTCACAAATAAATGTCCAGCCATCAGCCGCCCTGGGCAAGTGTGATGTGAGGGACTCAGTATCCTGCCTTATGCGCCACTGAATGTGGTTTTCATCCCTACCTCATGGTCCAAGATAACTGCTGGAGCTCCAGCCATCATGTCTGCTTTCCAGCCAGTAGGAAAGAAGGGTCAAGTCTGGGCATGTCCTCTCCCTTTAAGAATAATTTTCAGAAGATGCACTTACCCCTTCTGCTTATCTCTGGGCCCCTGAGTTAGTCCTAAGGCCATACTCTGCTGCAAAGGATGCTGGGAAATGTAATCTTATTTGGGCCAATTATGTGCCCATCTCAAATCAAGGGTTCTGTTACTAAGGAAGAAGGATAAAGCAGATATTGGGAGACAGTTAACTTCTGCCCTATCATTTACTGATTGGGAACTCAAAAGCACTTCTCACTAACACTGTGATTGAAGAGGTTGTCTACATATAAAGTGAATACTATTTAGAGCTGAAAGACAGCCTGTGCTGATGTAGCCACAGCAGCCCTGAGAGGAAAAATTATAGCTTTAATTGGAAAAAGAGAAAGGCTGGAAATAAAGAACCCAGCATTCAATTCAGGATGCTCAAAAAAGAAAAACAAAATTTTAAAAGGAAGGAAATGCTGGAGGGAGTCACTGGGGCTTGATCCAACCTTCCTACACTGAGAATAAAGTGGCCATGATGGGGGAGGACAAGGAGGAAGCCCGTACCAGCTTCTGGTGTGCGATGGGGAAATCACAGAGCTGGAAGGGAATGCCAGAGGGAGTCAGTCCTCCTATAGCTCCCATTGGTTGCCTCAGGTGATGGCAGACTCACTCCCCCCTGTGGGAGTCTCAGTACAAACCTCTAGTCTGTGCCTGCCCCTGCCTTCCGGGTGCTCACATGCTCGTGGGCAGATGAATTCTATCTTTTCCTCCCCCTCCTCTTCTCCCTCCCTCTTCTTCCCCTTCCTGCCCCTCCTCCTCCTCCTTTTTCTCCTCTTCCTGGCTTCCTCCAGCTTCCTGTCTAGACAGCCCCCAATTAGCTGTTCATTAAGGGGGTTAAGCTGATTAGAGTACTCTCTCCCTTCCTCCGCTGTGGCCACCATGGGCAGCGCCCAGCTAACCCCCCAGCCCCAGCCTCCTCACTCCGGTGCCCTGGAGGGGCAGATGCCTGGGGGGGCAGAGGCCTGGGGGAAATCTTGCCAGCCCCGCCCAGGCAAGACCCCTGCAGCCACATCTCTCATACCCCATACACCAGCTTCCAGCCCTTTGCCCCTTCCGGGCCCGGGCCAGGAGGACCAGGAGTGCCCCTTCTCCTCCTGGCCACCTCCTCCTGAGGCCTTCCCTGATTACCCAGCCAAGCGGGGCAGAAAGGGGGTCCCAGAGTGCTTTGCTCTTGCTGCTTCTGTGGCCCTCCCCCAGGGGACATGGGCCTCCCACAGGCAGTTATTATACGGAGTGAAGCGGGGAAATCCCATCTCTCTCCTCTTCCCGCATCTCTTTTTGAACTTGGGGGGCAGGAGGGGGTGTCAGAGCGTGGCCTGAGGAGTTACAGAGTTGCCTTTGAATCCCAGTTCCACCACTTCTTGGCTCCCCAGGACCTCACAGAGGGTCACTTCTGCCCCTAGAGGACACTGGGCGGTGTCCGGGACATCTCTGGCCATCATGACTGGGGGGCTCCTGGCATCCAGTGGGTGGGACCAGGGACGCTGCTCCACACCCCACAGCGCCCAGGACGGGCCCGCTGAGGATGACCAGCCCCCGTGTCAGCAGTGCTGGGGGTAGTAGGGGAGGCCATCCCACGTGGTAAGTGCCCAGTGAGTGGTGGCCGATCCCAGCAGAACTGCGCTCCGTCCACCCACCCGTACACTCCGCACACTCTCTGCCCACCCTGTGTTCCGGGCCCTGGAGACCCAGTGGTTGGCTGCAGTGGGCCCCCCAGGGGAGCTGGCATTGCAGGGGGACAGGCTAGTTTGTCAAGCAGACGGGTGGGTGCTCAGATGGAGAATGTACAGGCCCACCTGTTAGATGAAGCGTGTGTGCTTAAACGGGGGACAGACAGGCACGTGTGACAGGCAAGTGGAAAGATACTTGGGGGTGGGCACCTACAGGCACGTGCGTCCGTTAAGGTTTGTATCTTCGACAGGGGACGTAGGGATACTTGACGCGGACGTGGAGATATGTATGTTAAGCAGAAAGATGGCCACTCGGATCGGGGAGGTCAAGGGCACGCCTGTTAAATGGAGAGACGCGCGCTTTGATGGGGCATATACGGGCACTGTGTTAACCAACGTCGGTTGCTCGTGTGGGGCCGTTCCCAGCGTGTTTGTTGAACGAACGGGGGACATTCAGACGCAGGAACGCAGGCACGAGGGTGACTCTTTCTTGCAACACCAGGCGCCCCCCACCCCCCTCCTGGACCCTGGCTCCCGAAGGCCCCATCTCAGGAAGCTCTAGAAGGGCCTGTGGAGGTGCAGCTGGGGGCGGGGTCCACGCCGGGCTATTTCCATCCAGGACAGGCTGTTCTAGGAAATCCTCCTAAGTGAGCGTCTGACAGCCGTAACCTCATTCCCCCTGCAGCCCTGAGCCAGCCGGGAGCCCAACACACACACGCACGCACGCACGCACGCACACACAGCAGGGCCGACCTCCTCCCTGCCGGCCGCCTTGGATACCACCAGCTCCTTCTGTCCCTGGGAAAGCCCGGGCCTGCACCCAAGGCCCCGCTTGGCCGCCAGGTCCCTCTGGGCCGCCAACCGCATCCCAGGACGCGCTCCCCCACTCACACACGGATGCGCACCCAGAGCCGACCAGGGCAGCAGCGTCTGTAACAGCAAAAGCAGATGGTGGCCTGAGTGCCCGTCGGGGGGCTGGTTCGCAGATCCGGCTCACCCCTGGCCGTGCCATCGCGGAGGACGAAAGCGCCCCACGTGGAAACGCCACAGTAGGGGTGGGGGGAATGTAGCAGCATCCCAGGTGGGACAGCCCTGGGGACCCATGCAGATGCCCACTCACAGAACCATCAACCCGAGACCCCAGAAACAGTGGTGGCAGGCCTCGGAGGAGGGCGGGGGCCCTAACTGGGGCGGCTCTGCCCCAGGGGACACTGAGCCGTGTCTGGGGACATCTGTGGTTGTCATGACCGGGGGGGCTCCTGGCGTCGAGTGGGTGGAGCCAGGGAGGCGCCGAGGGCGACCCACAGAGAATGTCCCCGGCCCTGATGTGTGCAGCCTGAGAGGCCACCTTTTGCGGGGTGGCAGGCAGTGTGTCCCTAGAGACTGTCATACTGGGTGAAGTAAGTCAGAGAAAGACGAGTATCACATGATATCGCTTATGTGTGGAATCTAAAAAAAAACAATGGTACAAACGAACTTATTTACAAAACAGAAGTAGAGTCACAGATGTAGAAAACAATCTTATGGTTACCAGGGGTCAAGGGAGGGGGAGGGATAAATTGGGAGATTAGGATTGACATATATACACTACTCTGTATAAAATACCTGGCTGATAGGGACCTGCCGTGTAGCACAGGGAACTCTACTCAGTACTCTGTGGTGACCTATGTGGGAAAGGAATCTAAAAAAGAGGGGATATATGCATGTGTATAACTGATTCACTTTGCTGTGCACCTGAAGCTAACACAGCATTGTAAATCAACTATACCCCAATAAAAACTATTTTTAAAAAAAAAAACAACCCTCACCATGTGTGAATCCACTGTGGGCCTCAGTGGGTGTGTTTCACTGTAAAATGAATTTTAAAACAATTCCTAAACATGTCTATCTCCAGTTCCCCACTTCCCCCAGAGCCCAATTCCAGAGAAGGGGCCAGGCCAAGGACTCTGCCTTTTTCAGACACGTCATCATCCTTTGCTGTCACTAGAAAAAGCCTCTGCAGAGGGTGGTGGGAGTGGGGGGTGGGATGCAGGGAGGCAGGCGGGGGGCATTCATGGTTCTTCAGGGCGGACGTGTGCCCCGCATCTCTGGGGTCCGTCTTCCATGTCATGACAAGGCTCCTCCTGAGCCAGCGTCCGTTCTGTGCCATGGCCTCCACGGAGTCTGTATGTGCCCATTTTACACCTTTTATTCATTGAGGCCGAGCTGGAGACCGTCTGGGTTCCCCAGGGCCACCAGGGGAGGTAGTGAGACCCCCGTCTGCTGAGGAATGGCAGCAAGTAATTCCAGTGCGTGGGTGTGTGCCAGGCCCTGATCTAACGGCTTTACATGTTGTATCGCATTTAATACTCACGATGACCCTACAGGGAAGGTTCTTTCCCCCGGGTAAGGATCGGTGGGGGGTGGGGGGGCACAAGCACAGAGCCACTTGGGCTTTGGGGCTTTGGACCAATCCCTCCTCTCTGCCCACCCTGCCGCCTTCTCCAGGGCTCTGGTGTCCCTGGGGGGCAGAGGGCAGCCCTGAGCCGACTTATGTCTGGAAGGAGAGAAGGTGGGGGCCGGACTCTGTCGTCCAGGGGGCGGTGTGGCGTCAGACTCCTCCTCCCGTGGGCCGTGTGACCCTGGGCGGCCCCCTTCCCAGCTTTCAGCCTTGGTTTGCCCCGCCTTACAATGGGCTCCCAGCCCCTTGCCCATGGGTTGCTGGGAGAAGGGGGGGCAGGGGCTCTGCGGGGAGGTCCAGGGGTCCTGGGAGTGGAACAACCCTGCCTGCCGGCCCTTGACCCTCTGGCCCTCCCCGCAGGCATCTCATCCCCGGTGAAGAAAACAGAGATGGACAAGTCCCCTTTCAACAGTCCGTCTCCCCAGGACTCGCCCCGCCTCTCCAGCTTCACCCAGCACCACCGGCCCGTCATCGCCGTGCACAGCGGTGAGCGCCACGGGCCCCGGGCGGGGAGGGGCGGCTGAGCCCTCTAACCAGGCCCCATATGGCCGGGGAAGTCCCACCTGCCATCTGACCACGAGTCCTCTTGCTGTAGCCTCCCACCCGGGCAGGAAATCCTGCAGGTGCCATGGTAGAGAGCACCTGGGCCTGACTCTTTTGGGGCCTCAGTTTCCCCTTCTGTACATGGAGGTGCAGCCTGGGACTCACCCTTCAACCTGCTCCCCACGTGTCATACTCGAGCGACCCACCAACAGACCCCGGGGCGGGATGGCCGCAATAGGAGGCAGACACCCAGAAGGACACACACAGGCCACGCAGGGGTACGAGAGCTCTCAGGAAGCACCACGCTCACAGCGTGAGGTGTGAGCTGAGCCCGTCAACCGTCCACTGGGCTCATAAACGACCCCCTCCCAGGGCTGTCCGTAGGACCAAATGAATTAAATCAGAATGAGTTAAATAAGAGCTTGAATGTCACCTGTTGCCCCTTGGTTGTGATAATGATGATTTAGTTCCATACAAGGGCAAATACACATACAGGGCAGAGGCAAACATCAAAATAGCACAACAGTTTAGACTAGGAGCCAGCCAAGCAGGCCCCCCAATTGCCACCGTTCTTGTAAATAAAGTTTTATTGGCGGAGGGCCACACCCATCTGTTCACATGTCATCTGTGGCGGCTTTCAGGCAACAAGGGCAGAGTTGAGTAGCTGCATCAGAGACCCTATGGCCTGGAAAGCCAAAAGTATTTACTGTCTGGCCAGGGGCTAGAGAGAGAGGAAGGGGGAGTGACCACTAGTGGACACAGGGCTTCTTTTGGGGGCAGTGAAGTGGTTCTGGAATTACAAAGTGAATATACTAAAAGTCACTGACTTGTTTAGAAAAAGAAAAAAAAAAAGCGAATACCACACTGGAATATTACTCAGCCATGAAAAGGGGTGAAGCACGGACACTTGCTACAACGTGGATGGACCTTGAGACCACAGTGCTCAGTGAGAGAAGCCAGACAGAGAAGGACACACAGTGGGTGATTCCATTGATGAGATATCCACAGACAGAGAGTGGCTTCCCGGTTGTCAGGGGCTGGGGGAGGGGATGGGGGTGGTGCTCATGGGGACGGGGCTTCCTTTCAGGGGGATGAGAATGTTCTAAAAACACACAGTGAATTGTACACTTTAGAAGGGTGGATTTTATAGTGTGCAAATAATATCTCAATTTAAAAAAAATATTGACCCACCAGCCATTTATGGAAAGAGCTAGCCGAGCCTTGGGTCCGGGTGTGGCCAGTCAGGCTGGGCTCGAACCCCGGGTCTGCCACCTGCTTGCTCTGTGGCTGGGGCAGAGGACATTCCCTCTGAGAGCCACGGTCATCCTCTGTCTTAAAAAAAGAGGTGATGGGACTTCCCTGGCGGTCCAGTGGTCAGGACTCAGCGGTTTCACTGCCGAGGGCCCAGGTTCAATCCCTGGTTGGGGAACTAAGATCCTGCAATCCAAAAATAAATAAATTTAAAAAAATAAAAATAAATAAAAATGCTCAAAGGGGTGACGCCAGAACTCTGTGGGGTCACAGGAGAGTCATCGAATCTGGGCGTGTAAATGACAGCAGGGCCTGGTCATGGCAGATGCCGCCGGGTCTCCACATATTCGTATTATTAAAGGTGCCGCAGCGTGGGCGTGACGCACACCCACAAGCACAGTCGCTCGGAGACAGGGCGGCCTGGCGGGAGCCCCCGGTGACCACTGCCCCCCTCGTCTCCACAGGGATCGCCCGGAACCCTCACCCGTCCTCGGCCCTGCACTTCCCCACCACGTCCATCCTGCCCCAGACGGCCTCCACCTACTTCCCGCACACGGCCATCCGCTACCCACCTCACCTCAACCCCCAGGACCCGCTCAAAGATCTTGTCTCGCTGGCCTGCGATCCGGCCAGTCAGCAACCTGGACCGGTGAGTTTGGGGGGGCACGACCTCCCTGGGGCCCTGGCGCGAGTGTCAGGCAACCCTTCCTCTGCCAGGGCAGCTTCTATTTTACAAACGGCGGGGTCCGCAGCCCCTGGAGCCAGACCGGGTGGGAATTCAGGCTTTTTTCAGATGTCTGAGCGGACGGTATTTTAGGAAGCCCCCAAATCAAACACGGTTACGGCTGAGCTCAGGCCGCCTTTGGCCAGACTTCCACCAAAGCTTTTGGTGTTCGGAGCCTTTCAGATCTGGGAACCGTGGGCGAGGTGGTGGATGAATGAATGCGTACTCGCGGCAAATGCGGGGAGATGCGTCTAGGCCGCCCGTGAGGTCCAGCGATGCTGTTTAGGAGGCGTGGAAGGAAAGCAAGTGGGTACACAGTAGCCTGAGGAGGCAGGGAAGGCATGGCGATCCCAGGATGCTGGAGGCCTGCGGGGTCAGGCGAGCACCGGGCACCCACCAAACTCGTCCCGGCCGTGCCCACCAGGCCGGTCCACAGCCCTGGGGTGGACGGCAGCCCGAGGCGGAGGGGGCACCCGCCGCCTTAACCACCTGTCTCTCTGTTCCCCCCAGTTAAATGGAAGTGGCCAGCTCAAAATGTCCAGTCACTGCCTTTCTGCTCAGATGCTGGCACCCCCGCCCCCCGGGCTGCCGCGGCTGGCGCTCCCCCCCGCCACCAAACCCACCTCCGAGGGAGGAAGCTCGTCGCCGACCTCGCCCTGTAAGCACCCGGGAAGGCGTCCCCGAGGGGCCCCTCCCCTCCCCGGCCCTGCTTCTGGGGTCGGGGTCTCAGGCCCAGCCCAGTGGGTACCGGCGAGTTTGGTGGGTCCCCAGACGGAGGCCTGGGGCCCACGTGGTCAGGTCCACACAGGGCCAAGGCAGCCTGAGGGGATGGCCAGGGGCAAGTCTGGGGTCCACCCCCGTTGGCCGAGTGGCCTGGGGCCCCCGTGTCCCCTCTCTGGGCCTCTAAACCCTCTTCCATGCAACAAGCAGCTGGCAGTAGGTGAAGATCTCAAACTGGAGGTGGGAGGGCCCGACTCGGCCCCCAGAAGCCTTTTGTCTGCGGAAAATGAGAATCTGTTGTGGTGATGGTGGTTTTAAAATCAGGACATCTCACATAGAAATTCCAGAGTTCCGGATTCTCCGGGGAAACTGGCCCCAGTGGGCCCTGTTCCTGCTGGTAACCTGGGCTGGGCCACATCTTTAGACAGGACCCACCCTGCCTGCCCACCTGACCCCAGGAGGCCCTGGGTTGGCTGCTTCGCCTTCTACAACTTTCTGCTCTCTGGATGTGGGTCCAGGTGGTAGCCTGGTGGGAGGCCCTGGCTTGGTCTCCTAACCTGCTAGAACTTTCCACTCTCTGGATGTGGCTCCAGATTACGGCTCGCCAGCCCCCAGGGCACCTCCCACCCCACCCCCCGCCAGCCCCCACCCCAGTCCAGGGCTGCTCCAGGCTGGGAAGAGGTTCCTAGAATCCCCATCCTGGGGTCTATCTACCCCATCAGTGGTGGCTCTGCCCCCAGCCTCTCCCTAAACCCCCTTCCTCTCTGGGTGTCTCTCTCTCCCTCGCTCCCCAGATGAGATTCCTCACCCCACCCAAGCAGGAGGGGCCAGCCCTTCCATCTGGGCCCCATCAGCCCCCCTCCCCGCATGCAGCACCCCAGTATTTCTTCCCCAGCATCCACTGCCTGCCGAGACCCGGGGCAGCCTCACGTGCAGACGGGCTTTCTCCAAACACCATGACGGAGCGCAGGGCACTGGGTTGCAATCCTGCCCCTGCATCTTGCTCCCTGTGTAACCTTAGGCAAACGTCCTCCCCTCTCTGAGCCTCAGTTTTCTCAGCCGCAAAATGGGAGAGTCACCAGAGGGTGGTGGCGAGTGAGTCAGTGCAATAGATCAGGGAGAACATTTAGCGGGAAGCCGGGCGCAGAGGACAGAGTTGGCATGTGGCGCTGGTCTTCACCTACTCTCCCTGCTTTCTCATCTGTGAAATGGGCATAATGATCACGTCTGCCGCGTTGAGGCTGCCGAGGGTTAAAATGGGATGGTGCCCAGTGCCTGGCTTACAGTGACGTTTAACAGACGAGGGAGAAACATGGATTTCTTCTCCTTCCCCTGCACCGGCTTCTGAACTGCAGGTGCAGTCTGCTTCCCACCACCCCCCCCGCAATCCCCTAAGCCTCACCACCTCCCACTTACCTGCGCTCTGGTGGAGACCACATGGGGACCCTCCCCCCACCCCCGTCCCCTCCCCAGCCTGGGTTGCGAATCATTCAGTCACCGGCAAAACATGGTGCGATAAAAATATAATCATATATATATGTGCGCACACGCAGCCTTCCCCATGCCCTCTCCAGGAGGGAAATTAATAAATAAAACGCCCTCAATAATTCATGGCACCCCACGCGGTGGGATGCAGGCCGCAGGAGCAGGATGGACCAGGCAGTGGAACACTCTGAATAATTCACAGGCGGTTTCTGGATTATGAAACTTTCATCCTGCGCCTTCCCTCTCGGCAGACACCTGCCCGCGTGACCCCGGGGGCCCGAGACCGTGGGCTTTTCGGGGTGCCCGGACCATCGGGGGAGGGCGGCAAGCTCGGAGGCGCCGGGTGCTGGGTGTGAAGGCCTGGCTGTGTGACCCTGGGCAGCGGCCACCCTCTCTGGTGCTCCCGCGCCGCCCCCGCGCTAACGGGCTTTCGGTCTCTCTCCTCCCCGCAGCCTACTCTACGCCCGGCACGTCCCCTGCAAACCGTTCCTTTGTGGGATTAGGACCAAGGGATCCAACGGGCATTTATCAGGCACAGGTAGGGGCCAAGAGGCCGGCTGGTGGGGGGGTGGGAGGGGCAGGGCAGAGGGGCCGGCCTGGGCGCGCAGGGAGAGGCCGGCCTGCTGGGTCCCGTGCCGCTCCCGCCAGCCGCACCCCTGGCACGGTGGCCAGCCTCCCAGCCCCTTCCAGGGCCTCGAGCCCACGCCCGGGGACGTGGTATGGCCCCAAATCCTGCCAGGGGACGCTCCTGGCAGAGCTGCTGTGGGGCTGGGGTTTTCACCGCCCTGGCCCCATTTGTACCTATGGGAAGACTGAGGCTCGCAGAGGCGAGGGGATTTGCCCAGGATCACACAGCGCGTCAGCCCAGGCTTTCAACCCCCCAGCCTTCATCCCCTCCCACGCTGGCCGGAGGGAGGGACCACAGGAGAGGGAGGTAGGGGGTGCCAGAGGACCCCAGGACGCCAGGGGCAGGTGGGAAGCTGAGGCAGCCCATGGCAGGGGGCGGGGCCTCCTGGTAGAACATGCAAGCCCTCCCCCCTGGCTGCAGCCTGCGAAGTGGGAGTGGGGCGGCAGAGGCGGGGTTGGCACCACCGCAGCTGAGTGTGCACCAGGGTCGGGGGCATGAGGCTGGCTGAGGACGAGACAAGGAGGCTCAGAGAGGAGGAGTGAGTTGCCTGAGGCCGCACAGCGGCGCAGGGCAGAGCCTCGATGGGTCTGGAACTGAGACTCATGGCTCCCAGCTTCCCTCGGGGTGGGAGGTGGCCTCAGCCCCTGCCCACGTGTCCCCGACCCCCGCCTCCGGGCCGGGGTCCACATCTGTGTTGCGTGCAAGCCGGGAGTGTGTTGGCGGGGGGTGTTCAAGGGCGGTGGCTGGACCCCAGAGCCGTGCTCCCTGGTGCGTGTTGGGGAGGGGGTCACGGGATATGAAACAGCCAGAGGGCAGCACCAGCTGCTGCAGGCCCACTGAGGCCCAGCCGCACAGAGAAACCTCTTCAGGGCTCCCCAGTTACTCCAAATCCCCAGAGCCAGAGAGTACGGGGATTTGTGGGGTCCCCAGGGGTCAGGTTCGGATCCTCAAGCCACTCTGGGAGGGTCCCCTGCAGTGGAGTTCATCGGGAGGGGCTGACCAGGCCCAAGGAACCTCCCGCCACAGCCTGGGCCCCTGGCGACCGTCTGAGGCTGGCCAGGTTGCTGCTGGCAACTCAGGGGGACAGAGTGGGTGGG
The DNA here is from genome assembly GCF_009873245.2 of Balaenoptera musculus. Classification (NCBI taxonomy): domain Eukaryota; kingdom Metazoa; phylum Chordata; class Mammalia; order Artiodactyla; family Balaenopteridae; genus Balaenoptera; species Balaenoptera musculus. The sequence continues at coordinate 169,085,605 of NC_045787.1, forward strand.
CAGGACCTGGCTATCCCCCTCCCTCCCTGCCCAGACTTTAGCTGGGGGTGCTGGGGTCAGGGCACCAGGGCTAACTGCGGGGAGCTCTGAACCTCAGTCTCTTCTTCTGGCCTTGGGCACCTCCTGGGAGTCTTTGAAGGGTCTGGAGCATTAGGGGACCAATTTTATCCAGAAAGGGCACTGAGAGGCCAAGACCACCCCAACACACCCTCGCACACCCAAAATATAAGTGTCCTGCTTTACAGAGCTCCAGCCAGGATCCAGACAGAGGGATCACTTGGTCAGGGTCACCCACCGAGTTGGGGTGGCCCCAGGATTCCCCGCTTTGGGTTTTGGGTTCTGTCCCGGCCTAGACACCCCTGCCCCCCGCCCCCGGTGCTCAGGGAGCCGGGCGTTTCCTCTCCCACCCCCACCTGACAGCCCTCCCCGCTGGAGGCTGGGAATGTCCTAATTGCTGCAGAAAGCAAAGCTAATAAAAGTGACAGGGAGGGGGCCCTGGCCCCTTAACCCTTCCCCAGCCTCCCCCCAACCCCATTGTCAACCCCTGCATGGGGGGATGGGGGACCACCCGGAGCCAATGGCCTGCAAGGTGGGGGGGAAACCAAGGTGCCAGGGAGGGGGGCACCTTTGGTCACCACCCCCCTTGGCCAGCAGGCCCCGCTGGGGACCCAGAGAGAGTGGGTCTGGGGCTGTGGAGGAACCTGGGGGTCGGGGGGCGCATCCAGGGCCCTGCCTGGGTGGGGAGGGGTAAGAGCCTTGTGTCAGGTAGAGCAGGGTGTCCAGGCAGGGGGATCAGTGCTGCCAAGGGCTGGAAATGATGGGGAAACAGCCTGAATGTGGAAGACCTCAAATGTGGGCTGTGGCCTGGGGGCCAAAGGGAGCCACTGAAGGGATGAGAGGGAGGGAGGAGCACAGCCAGGGCTGGGAGTTGGAAAGAACTTTGTGGGGCTGGTGGGGGAGGGTGGCACGGAAGGCGACAGACGGATGAGAGACCCCAAGGCTTATGGGAAAGGCGAGGCCCCCCCATCTAGGTCTGGTGGAGGACCCCGCCAGCACCACGCAGGCAGGACCACCGGTCCCTGGACTAAGGGCGCCCAAGTCCCCCAGTGGGTTCAGGCGCCCCCACCCCCACCCCCGGCAGACCCCAGAAGGAGGGAAGGGGGGAGGAAGGGGCCATGAGACCCGCTCCCCGCTCTTGGAGCCCCTGTGCAAAGGGCTCAGAGCCCAGAGGCCTCTCCTTTCTGGCCCAGTCAGCACTTCCTCCGCCTTCATTATTCCTGGCCAGTTGGCTTTCCTCTGCCCCCACCCCCCGCCCCTGCCCCCCAGCCTGCAGCGGCTACTCTCCCCGCACCACGTGCCCTTCCATCTCCTGCCCTCCCCGCAGTCAGTGCCTTGCCCCCTGATCAATATCCTCTCCCCCAATCAGCGCCCCTCCCCCAATCGATGTCGGTTGATCTCTCCCTGATCAATTGCCCACCTTCTTCATTCCCTCCACCCCCGTCTCTCTCCATCAGTCCCCCCAGTCCTGAGCCATCCATCACTTTGGCCCCCAGAGTGGGGCTCTTGTGGGCTCTGACACCCCCGCCCCCTCCCCTGTGTGAAGGGGTCCACCCGGCCGAGCATTTTACACCAGAAGCCCTTTGCCCATCACGCCCATTCAGCAGATGAGCAAACCGAGGGCCAGAGGAATTTAAGCCACATGCCCAAAGCCACACTGGTGGCTCCAGCCAGGCCAGGGGGATGCCAGAAGAGCCCAGACCTCACTACTGGCACCGCATGGCCTCCGTCTCCCCCTCAGCTGATGGGGGACAATGTTGAGTTGAGGGTGCCCCCCCCCCACTGTTACGGGCAGAGAGCCTAGGAGGGGAGGAGGCAGGGAGGAAGGGCCTAGGGGAGGCAGGCCACCACCAGGGAGGGTCACGCCCAGAATCTGTCTGGTTGCCAACGGAAACCAGACATGAGGTAATGGCCAAGATGAACTTGAACTTGGCTGGAGGTGGGGGGCTGGGAGCCATGGCGCCAGTTCGATGGGATGGCCCAGCGACTGCAGGGCGGCCTGGTTGGAGGGGGTGCGATTGATTTACAGCAGGGGGCGGGGGAGCAGCGCCGCTGTGACCCGAGCGGGGTGGGGATGGGGGTTACCTACCCCCAGGCCTGCCCCACACAGGCGAATTGGATGCATATCCAGGGGAAGGGTCTGTACAGCGGCTTCCCTGTGGAGACCCAGGCCAGAGCTGTCCGTGCAGACCTGGCCACCTGACCCGGAGCCTCAGTCTCCCCCTCTGGAAAGGCCAGGCTAAGGGATCAGCCCCAGGCAGGGGGACAGGCGAGGACTGAGGCCTCTCAGGCCTGAGTTCGAATTCTGGCTTCTCCCCTCCCACACTGGTGGACTTGGGCAAGTTACTTTACCTCTCTGAGCCCCGGTTTTCTTCACTGCAAAATGGGGTCGGGGGGCAGTAGTCCCTGTTTCATGGGGGTTCTGGGGGAACCGTTAAATGGGAAAATGTCACCCCCCGCAGACAAGGTGGGCAGATCCCCTCCCCTATTTTATACTCAGGGCAATGAGGTGCGGGGGTGAGGTTGCCGGATTTAGCAAACAAAACCACAGAATGCTCGGGTAGATTTCAATTCCAGATAAAGGATTTAAAAAAAAAAATTTATTTTTTAGCATAAGTATATCCCAGAAGTTGCATGAGATGGACTTATATTAACAGGTTTATCCATAGTTTATCTAGAATTCAGATTTCACTGTACATCCTGAGGTTTATCTAGCAGCTCTGCTTAGGGGCAAAGTCACTTGCCCAGGGTCACCCAGCAGGTTATGCCAGGTCTGGGATAGGGGAGACAGAGGTCCCAGGTCCCAGGGGGTAGGGGGGGGGGCCTCAGTGGGTATGGGCAGTGGCTGGCGGAGCCTGACCCCCATCTCTCTCCTTCTCTCTCTTTCTCTTTCTCTGTGTCCCCCTCGGCCGCCCAGTCCTGGTATCTGGGATAAGAAAGATTTCTTCCCACGCCCTGCTCCTTCGTCCAGGGAATCGAGGGGAGCCGCACAGCCGGCCCCCGGCCCACGTTTTCGGTGGCAAGCTAGAGCAAGCAAGAACACCCCGCTGACTCCCAGCCCGGCCGAAAGACAAAACACACAGACACATAACACACAGGAGGAAAAAAAAAAAAAAGAAAAAAAAAAAAAGGAGAAAAAAAAAAAAAGACAAACGGGAAAAAAAAAAAACAAAAGAAAACCACACATAAAAATAAACCCACCCAACCAAGAAGATAAAAGGTAAAGATGGCAACGCTTCGGACTCTTGGGATGCCGCGGCCGGACGGACCGGACCGGAGGGCCAGGCCCCACCGCCCCTGGGAGCGGGCGCTCGGGGCGTCCTAAGTTATTCATCTCCTCTCGCTGCTGCTCTGGGAGGGCTGGCTGCCCCCACCTCCGCCCTGGACCAGGTGAGCGCAGCCTGGTGCCCGTGCCCGGCCGACGGGGCAGGACACCCAGCGAGGCCGCCTCTCCCGCGCGCCCCCATCGCCACTGCCACCGGGACAGTGTTTGCCAAGTGGGGAGGCAGCCCCCGGGGGGCCGGCGAGGACCCCGGCGGCAGGCAGCAGAGGCCACCGCGGAGGCCGGGGTGAGCAGGGGTGTGACGGGGGCAGAAGAGGGTTGCGGGGAGACCCCGGGCGTCGCCGGGGGACAAGGACGCATGGCCAATACTCTCTCAGGAGTGCCCCGCGGTTGTGGACCTCTCCGCCCCGCCCCAGAGCGCGCCGGGGACTCGGTCTTTGGTGAAGCCCCCCGCCGCGTGCCGGCCCGGTTTGGGAGACATCTCTATGCAAATGACCCCCAGCCCGCCCCCCCCCCAGGCATAGGAGGCCACCCTAGCGCACCCCAGCCCCCGGGGGAGGGCCCCACGTTGCACACACTGTAAGAAATGCACTTTCCGAGGAAGGGGCTGGGGGCGGTGGAGCGGAGGGGCCCGGAGCTGCTCTGGACTTTCCATCCACCCAAGCCCTGAACGGGGAGGACCCCACCACCCCGCTTAGCCCATGGAGGTGTGGGAGGTGAGAGCGAGTGGTTTAAGTGCCTGATTCCCACCGCCCGCCCCCCCTCCCCATTGTCCAGCTGGGACGCGAGTGGCCGTGGGCATCCTCCAACCTCCTCCCCCGCAACCCGGCCCCTCCAGTTGCTGACCCCTCATTGCTATGCCCCCCTCAGAGCTAGAGCGATGGGACCCCGCCCAGTGGGCCCAAGGGGCAGAGCTGGGCATCCCCCCAGCGTCCTGCCGTGCTGGGGCACGGGGGTGGGATCTGGGGAAGGCGATGTGCCCCCCGTCAACGCCTCCTCTGCCAGTGCCTTACATCCTGGAGCGACACCCCCTCCCTGGTGCCTCCCGGCCCAAAGGGGGACCACGGTTTGCACTTTCATCCCCCCACCCCCCGCCGAAGTGGGGCACAGCCGGGAGGTGCATCGCAGCTGGGCCGCCAGAAGGAGAGAAGGCCAGGCCGGGTGCAGTCCACGTGTGCCTGGACAGCGCAGGGGGTTCTGGCTGGGGGCAGGGAGGGTCAGCGCCTCGGGGCTCCCTGCAGCCTTGTAGGGGGCCTCCCATCTGCTAAACATTTTCCGTTGAGCCGCTCCAAAAACACTAAACCTGGGGCCACCGGGTGCCCCCTCACCCCAGCTGCCCGGCCCCATCCATGCCTCCACCCCGGGATGGCCATCTTGGGTGGGGAGCCTGGGAGGGGGTGTTAGGTGTTCTAGGGTCACCAGGCCCAAACACAAGGACCCCTCCCGGCCCATCCGTCTGAACCCCAACTGGCCTCCTCCATGCCTGGCTCTGGGGAATCCTGACGTCCATCCCCGGGCCCAGGCCAAAGCCATGGCCCTGGGCAGGCCTCCGCTTCACCTGCTCCCAGCCTGGCCCTCCCCTCCCTCTCCCGGTGAAACCCCGGTGCCCCGGGCCTGGCCAGCCTCCCCCCACCTCCCCAGACACCAGACTTTCCTCCTCCCAAACCAGCCCAAGGGGCTTGGCGAACCCACTCGATCATAAAGAGAAACGATCCCTCCCCCCGAGACCCTTCCCCACCAGCCCCACTCCCGCTGTCCGGAGGGGTTCCAGAACCCTTGGTCCGTCCCTCTGTCCCCAGGGCCCCTCCACTGGGTGGCTGTTGGGGACCAAAGCATGGGCCGCTCTCCGGGAGAGCAGGGGGTTGTGTAGTTGGGGTATCCGGAAAGCTTCTCAGCCGGGAACCTTAGGGTGAGGGTAGGTGGGGGAGGGGAGGGGGCACCTGGCAGCCCCCAGCTACCTAACTTTGCATGGTGCTTAGTCGAGGATTCCTGTGACCTGGCTCCTGACGTCAGCTCGCGGCGGCTGAAACTGCATGGCGAATGATACTGGCTCTATCTCCTCCCCCAGCCCTCCCCCAGCCCTCCCTCCCACTCCCTCCTCTTTAAAAGAAAAAAAAAAGATACAAAAAAAAAAAACCTTAAAAAAATTCCATGTTTCCTAATTTGCACGAAATTTTCTACCACATGATGTGCCTTGCCTTCCAAAAATAAGTATTACCTTTAAACAATATCAGCGCACACAGATAGCTGCATGCACTGCTCGTGTAGTTAAAAAAAAAAAAAAAAAAGACAAAGCAATGACATGAAATAAAAAGTAAAAATTGAAAAGGGATGTATTTCTATTTGTAAAAAAAAAAAATTAAGAATTAAAAAAAAGAAAAATCACATTGCTTAAAAAAAAAAATCACACGCTTAAAAATCACATTGCTGAAAAAAAAGCAATCCACGGAACAATCGCCCCACGGTTTGCTCCACCCCCAGCCCACCCTTGGCCGCGTCTCCATGTCTCCTGCTGCATTGGGGGTGCCCCCTGGTGCTCTGCGACCCCCCCCCCCCCAGCCCCACCCTCGGTCTCCAAAGGGGTTGTTTCCGAATCCCCTGCCCACAGAGGCTGGCGGACAGACCTCAGGGGTGTCCCCTGACACTGGGCAAGGGCTTCTCCCCTCACCGGGCCACAGGCCAGCCCCCCAGACGCCACGCATGCACCCGCAACCCATGCGGTCCGCCCATGGGGCGGCCGCCCTGCCGACAGCCAGACTCCCCACCCCGTCCCACCTCTCCCGCAGGCTGGCATCCCCCTGGCTCAGGGTCAAATCGCTGTCCCGCCCCCAGCCCCTTCTCCCCCTGTGCAGCCCCCCGCCTTCTTGCCAAAGGACCCACCCCACCCCACCCCTGGAGACTGGCCTTGGGTGGCAGGAAGGACCCTCCTGCCCTCCCACCCAGTTCTATTACGTCTTCCAGCTGTAACTGTGGAGGGGGGGTCTGGTGTGAAACAAACAAAAAGACAAAAACTGAACCCAATATATGCAATATTTGTCTGTCTGTACCTGTAGGTCTAGTTCAGCCATCGGAGGCCCGGCCGGGGGGCCAGGGGGCAGGGGCAGCCGGAGGCACCGCGTCCCAGGCCCTGGCAGGGGTGGGCAGGGGGCTGGCCGTGCTGTTGTCTTCTCCTCGGTTTTATTTTCTCGTATTTTCCTTCCTTCCTTTCTCTGTCTCTCTTTCTTTCTTTTTTTCCCCAATTTCCTTTGCCTTTCACTCAACCAAAGCTGAGACAGTAGCAGTTAGTGGGGTGTCCAGGCAGGAGGACCAAAGGGCCGGGTCCTCCAACCTCGCCACCTCTGGCTGGCCGTCCCCGGGCCCCTCTGACATCTCCTCTGGGGATCCACCAGGCAGACGGTCCCCATTCATTCCCCGGCCACCACCTCAGACTTTAGAATTGTCTCCAGAGCCGGGTGGGGCCTTGCAGACAGGCCCGGGCTTTCATCCACCACCATACGTTCATGTCATGTTTTCTTTCGAAAAGTCACCTCAGCGAGCCCCAGGGGCCAGAGGGAGAGCCCAGACCACGGCCTCAGCTGGGCCTTGACACTGCCCTTGAGAACTGCCCTTTGGCCTGAGAGCCCAAGGCCATGCTTGTCAGTTTCCACGGGGGCTGATTTCTGGTTTTCATTCCCTGCCCGCCCCAGGGAAGTGGGAGCAGCTAGTGGCACAGGGAGTGGGTGGCCCGCCCCTGCAGGACCCCTGCCCCACGGGCTTCACCGGGACCACCTCACGGCCCGCACTCCACAGCGCCCCGGGCCCCACAGCTCCGCCCTTCCTCGCCCCCAGCTGTGCGTCAGGATAAGGCAGAAACACTAGGAACCAGCCCGCTCACCTGCCTTTGCAGTTTGGGTCGATGCCCGGGGAGGGGGGCGGGCAGGGGGTTGGGTGTTGTTTTTGTTTTTTTTTTTTGAACATAGATGAAACTGACATCTCAAACCTGCGGCCCACTGGCCCATTGTCCATCCCATACAGAGTCCCCCAGCCTGACCTTGGGGTCCAGCCCTTGCTGTGGAAAAGACTAAGGAGACCTCCCCAATATATGCAAATTGCCCCCATCCCTCTCTTTGGATGAGGGAGGGCACCGGACCCCAACCTGGGTGGAGAGGGAGGTGTGGAGAGGTCAAGCTGACCTGGCCCTATCTGACTGGGGCGGGGTTCCGGGGTGCCCCGTGCCCAGGTCTGGAACCCCGGTTCTGGCCGAGTTCTGAGCCCAGATTCCCACCCTGAGCTAGACAATCAGACCGGAAAGGAACCTCAGAGGAGACATGGGGCGGGGTGCGGGGCTGCTGCAGCTTCAGCCTCAGCGTCCCCCTCCCTGCTCCGGAACTTTCTCTCTGTCCCCAGAGACAGCAGTGTTCAAGAGCAAGCAGATTTGGCTGGACAGCGGCCAGTGAGGCAGGATCCCGGGGCCCGGAGCAACCGTCCAGACCCCTGGAAGAGACAGCACACAGGACCCCCACACACGCACCCCTCCTCTGGCTTCTCTGACGGTACTTTGACCTCCAGCGTAGGGCTATACTATACATTATATATATATATGTGTATAATTTTGGAATTTTTTTCTCATAATACAGATTATACAGTGGCTACTTTTTATTTTGGCCTGGATTCTCTCTCTGAGACCCTGATTTTTACTTTTTTGTGGGGCGGGGGGGAGGGAGGGTGATGGGCGAGAGGTTCCAGAGACCCATCCTCAAATCCAGCATCCCCTGCATCCTCCCATCTTTCCCTGTTTCTGCCACTTTGGACACTTCCTGAGGGTCTCATCTCCACACTGACACCACCTCTCCTCCATCCATGTATCCCTAAGCGTTTCAGAGTGCGTGGGGTCCGAGCTGGCCCCAGAGGCCCACACTCCCCCCCCAGCCCCTTCCCCGGGCAAGGCAGGGAGACAGACCCAGAGCGATCCCAGCAGGACTTGTTGCCAGCGATACCAAAACAGACTTTTCCCAAGCAGTGCCTCACATGTCTGCTGGTGTGGCTTTGGGGTTCTCCTCCCCCAGTCCCTGGGGGTCCCCTAGGCCTCAGGAAAGAGGAGGTGGGATCCAACAGGAATAAGGGCTCCAGGAGAGGAAGGAAGTCCCACACCCCCTAAGCTCCCACCCTCCCTACAGCCCTGCCTTCACGCCACCTGGCTAGAAGGGGACCCACTGGAAAAGGGACAGGAGCTACCTCAGCCCCCCCTCTAGTGGTGAGCCCCCAAAGCCCATTCCCAAAAATGCATAGACATCCCATCCTCCCAATCTTGGGCCCCAGCCAGGCCCCCTGAAACCAAAGCCCCTTCACATCCAGGGGTCCTGGCCCCTACCCCCAACTTGTCACCCTCCCACCCCCCAGGGCCGCACATGGGGGCGGGACAAGCCGTGTCTGACGGACAGAACACGTGTCGTGGGGGGAGGGACGACAGAGAGAGGGGAGAGGGACCCATTTTCTCTCTGAATTTTCTTTCCTTCTTCTCTCTTTTTTTCTTTCTAAAAATTTTTGGTGGTGTTGGCTGTTAATTTCCTTTTCCCTCTGAGATGTTTTTTTGAGGGTTTTTTTTCCCCCATTTTGTATTTTACCGATATTACCAGGATAGTTTACTCTGCTTCTCGCTTGCTGCCGCACACACCGGATACAACACACACGCGTGCACGCACACACACACACACACACACACACACACACACCCCATGCTCATGAACCCATGCTGGGAGAAGGTTCGGGCCAGGCTCACTGCCCTCCTCCTCCTCCTCCCCAAGGTGGGGACAGGATGGGGGACAAGGGGACATCTGAGCAGACCCAGGCCCAACCTTCTCCTTGCCCGGCTCCCCTGCCCTGCGTCCTCACATCATACTCCGATCATAACCTTGTATATTATGCAGTCATTTTGGTTTCCGCCGACGCGCCTACCTAAGTACCATTTACAGAAAGTGACTCTGGCTGTTATTATTTTGTTTGTTTCCCTATGCAAAAAAAAAAAGAAAAGAAAAGAAAAAATGAAAAAGGGGGGTTCCATAAAAGATTCAATAAAAGGCAAAAAAAAAGAGCAAAATGTAATAAAAATTAAAACAAGCTATGCTTCGACTCTTTCTAGCTGTCTGTGGGTCCTCCTTTCTGTGTTCCATTTGGACTGTTCTGCGTTCTGTACCAAAGTGAAGGGAAGAGGCTGGAGGGCAGGCGGCCTCAGGAAACCAGTCCCGGGATTCTCCCAGGAGTCTTTGATCAACAAATTCCACGGGGCATCTATGGAGCACCTGCTCTGTGCCAGGCACAGGGAAACTCCCACCTCCTACCTGGCTCAAGGACAGAGCCTGGCACACAGTTGGTGCTCCAAAAATGCACAGAATGCCTTCCCTCTTTTTTTTCTTTCTTTCCACCTAGCAAACTCCCATTCATTCAGCAAAGATTTCCTGAGTACTTGCTGGTACCAAGTTACTGGGGACACAGTGGAGAACAAAAAAACACCCCAGATGATCTGCCTTCCTGGCACTTGCAGTTCCAAGTTGGAGGGAAAATGGACAATAAACAATAAAAATAAGTAAATGTCGGAGGACGTAAGTGCCAAGGAGACAATGAAGCAGAATAAGGGATAGGAGAGTCGGCCTCACATGAGGAAGTAATGTTTTAAAACAGAGATTTGAATAGAGGGAGAGAAACAGCCCCCTGAAAATCTGGCAGAAGAGTTTTCCAGGCAGAGGGCACAGCCCATGCAAAGGCCCTGGGGCAGCACCATGCTTGGTGTGTTGGAGGAACAGCGAGAGGCCCGCGTGTCTGGAGCAGAGTGAGCGAGGGGAGAGAGGGAGGAGGGCAGGGCAGGGAGTGGATGGGGTAGGTCAGCCAGGGCCTTGTGGGCCACGGGGAAACTTGGGATTTTACCCAGGAGGGAGGTGGGGAGCCCCGGAGGGCAGTGAGCAGAGGTAGGGACAGGACAACTTGGTTGCCAATACCCTCTCGCTCCAGAAAGCCCTCTCTACCTGCCTGGGCAGAGCCCCTCTAGCCCTCTAGCACCCCAGCACCCCAGTCTCTTCCACACCACCCCTGACCACTCAGAGCTGGCAGTATCCATGTCCAGCTCCTACCCCGAAGCCACAGGGGCTCCTCAAAGGCTGGGGTCAGGGAAGCATCACGGATGTGAGGGGCAGTCACTTCTCCTCCTTGGAGGCTGCGGTCTGAAACCTTGTCCCCCATCCTGGCCCCCATTCCAAGTCCCTCAGGGACCCCCAAGACGTGCAGTCAAAGCTCTCCGCTGCACAGGCTCCTTCCATCCTACCCACAAGCCTCCCCGGGAAGGACGTTTATATCCCCTTTCACTGGCGGGGAAACTGAGGCACGAAGCGAAGGCAAGACGCACGGAGAGGGACCCAGGTGCGGTGCGCGACGCTGGACGCTCAGATGCGCAGCCACACGCTGCTGCCCAGTAACAGGCACAGAAGACACAATCGTTGTGGGGCAGGGGTGGAGTCCGAGACCCGCCCCCCCGCCAAGATGGACACGTTCCCTTCCCATGCCCCACCCCCATCGGGGTGGGCTCTTCTGCGCTCAGCGGCGAGGTTTCTGGCGCCCCCTTGTGGGCGGACCTAGGACATGGGACCCAGAAAGCGGGTCCCGGATGGAGGGGTCAGCTGACCCGCGTCCCCACAGTCCGACTCTCCTGGCGGAGGGTGGAAGGGGAGCTCTAGCAGGAGCTTCTTTGCGGGGTGGGGATCTCATCTTGGGTGAGGGCTCAGTCCGGGGGTGGGCGTTCAGCTGGGATGGAGGGTTCAGCCAGGGGCTGGAGATTCATCCTGGGGCCGCGTCTCAGCAGGGCTTGGGGGCTCAATCTGGCCTTATCTCAAGGAAAGCCTCAGTGTTTTTCTATCCTTTGGCCCCTGGGGTGAAGCATGTTTTTGGCTTTGAGGGCTGTCCCAGCTCTGGCTCCCCACTAAACGCCATAAAATGGTTCAGGCTTGCGACAACAAAAGAACGCCCCCCCCAGACGCCTCCCGACGCCCACTAGTGGGGAAGTCCCGCCCCCTACGGAAGGGAGGAGCCCCGAGAGGCCCTCCCTTCTCCCTTCCCGACCCCCTCAACACTGCCACCCACCCGGAAGCCCCAGACCTCGAACAGAGGAGACTGGAGGGCAGAAGAACTCCTGCCTTCTCCAGAGCTGCCGTCGGAAAACCCCTCTGACCTTCAGGATCCCCCGAGTCTTGTGGTGGGAGGCCCATTTGCCCGCCCCATCTTCAACCATTTCAGCATAACAAAAAGCCGACATTTAGTTAGACGCTTTTGGGGGTGCTGGGTTCTGCGCTCAGGATTCTGTAGACCGTATTTCAGTCAACCTCATGACGACTTGTGAAGAATCTATTATCCTCCCCTTTTACAGGACGGGACACTTAGGCACAGAGAGGTTAAGTTACTTGCCTCGGGGCTACACAGCAAAGAAGTGGGGACTCCAACTCCTTCTCCTTCTCCATGGCGCCTCCCCACAAGGAATGCAGGACAGGAAGAAGGGGTGCTGCTGCTGCTTCACCCCCCCCCCCCACTCCCACTCCTGCACCCTCACCCCAGGCCCTGGGAGTCCCAGCCTCCAGAACAGTGCCCTGAAACTCAGCACAAGGTAGGAGGAGCCTTCATCTCCCAGGAAACGGCCTTGCTCTGAGCCAGCTCAAAGTTCACGTTCAGGAGCAGCAAACCGAGGCCAGGAGAGGGGCTGGGAGACAAGTGATTCCTATGGATTCATTGAAGCAGGCCTGGAAAACTCTTGGAAGAGCTTGCACGTGGGCAAGAGGAGGACCTGGCTTCTCCGATGAAATCCAAAGGGCAATAGAAATCGGAGGTAGGAGAAGAAATCAAAAGGGCCAAAAGCTGACAGCGATGCAGACTGGGTAGAGATATGAGATGGTAGGGGGTCTCGGGGAGGTGGGTTGCTCCTTGTGCCAGGGGTGTCCTCCAGGCTCAAGAAGAGTGGAGACCAAGCTTGGGAAAGGGTACAGGGTGACCAGGTAACACGCAGAGAGCCCTCCAAGAGGGACTTGGGGCAGGTCCTGATCCCCTGCACTCAAGGGCACTTTACCCTGAATCCCAGATGGAGTTAATCTCACTGGCCCCAGGACCGGGTCCTTGCTGATGGGTCTGGAGGAGGCACTGGGGCATCTTTGGGTGGCTGTCTGGAGGAGATGAGTGGGAAACCTTCACGAGGAGAAGCTTGCCATTGCTTCATGGTTCGGACGCCCCTCTCTCCTCCAGTTCAACCCCAGTCGCCCTCTCCATCCTTCTCTTTTCTCGCAGTCTCCTCTTCCTTCTCTTTATTGCTGTGGAGACAAGAAGGGCCCAGGTAACCCAAGTTAATAAGGACTGACAGTGTTCCGGGCTTCTTACAATGCTCACAGAAACCTCTGAGTCCTGCAGCCAGCCCTTGTTGTTCCCATGGTACAGAAGGGGACGACGAGGCTCAGGCAGCTTAGGACACAGGCCCCGTTTGAACACGAAGGAAGTGCTTGAGCCCATAGTTGAGCTGCATGAGCCAAAACCGATAAGGGGTTTCAAAACCGTGGGTGAGTGGACAGGCAGAGAGAAGGGGGATGGACTGACGGATGGGTGGATGGGTGGTGGGAGGGTGGGTGGTTGGATGGATGGACAGATGGAGGATTGGAGGCTGGAGGGAGGGAAGGAGAGAGAAACGGAGGGAGACAGGGAGGGAGGGCTGATGCATGGATGGATGATGGACGGCTTGATGGAAGAAGGGAAGGACAGTGGATGGATAAATGGATGGGGTTCGCGTGGGGGGATAAAGGCTTTACAGACCCCTCCCCCCAAAAGGACTTTACAGACCCCCAATTGAAACACATATTAGGGATGGGCTTCTCTGTGAGGAAGCCACCCTCATTTTGCAGGTCGGTAGTCAGAGAGAAGAGAGTGAGGTTATGTGAGGCCCCATGGATTCTGAATCAAAGAATTACCCCCTGGTCCTGCCCGGCTCCTTGGAGATGTTTCGGAGAAGGGAGGGGCTCAGAGAGGGGAGGGGCTTCAGAGGGGGCTCGACACGGGAGGGGCTTTAGGGGGCGGGAACTCAGAGAGGGGAGGGGCTTAGAGAGGAGAGATTTAGAGATTTCGGAGGGAGGGGGCCTCAGAAGATGAGGACCCACCTGTCCCAGGGCTCGCTGCACCAGATGGCGTAGACCAAGGTGAGGACAAAGATGAGGAACAGGAAGGCCAGCGCAGCCCCCAGCCCTACCAGCCACGGCTTCCGCTGGGCCACTGCGGGCGGGAGCAAGGCGGGGTCGGCAGCCCGGCCGCCAGGTTGGGACTCTTCCCCACTCCGCTCCCACTCCCTCCCAAGGCCTTACAGGGTTGGGCTTTAACCAGCCGCGGGACCAGAGCTGCCAGAAGGGAGAATTGGCCGGGGGTCGTCCAGAATCTATCCATCCTTCTCCGTCTGTCCTCGCCCCTGTTCAGGTTCTGGGGTTGCCGCCTCAGCCAGAGGGGGAAGTGGCCTGCGCAGGGCACCCCAGGGCAGGATGTGGCCGGTGCCGCAGGAAGTCGGAGGTGGGGCCCCCTCACTGGGTTCCGGGCACCATGGGGAGGGGCTCAGGGTCCCAAGCGCCCCAGCCCCCGTCTCCCTGAGGCCCATCCTAACCCTGTCACTCCCCATGGCCAGGGACATGGGAGGGGAGGCTCAGGAAAGACGGGGAACTCATTTCCTGAGCGCCTACTATGTGCCAGGTCTTGCAATGGCTCTTGAGCCCCGGCACCTCCTTCAAGCCTCACACTCTGGTGGTCAGAACTCTTGTCCTCACGTTGCAGAAGAGGAGCCAACTCGAGGCTCAGAGAGGTCAGGCCACTTCCTCTTGGCCACACAGCATACCGAAAGAACATAGTTCTCCCAGCTAGGAACACCCCCCTACCCCAACCCTCTCCCATCCTGGGACATGAACCTCCAAATTTGACCTTAGCCAGAGCCTGCACATGCCCCATCCTTTGGGCAGCCTGGGCTTCCATCCCAGCTCTGCCAGCAACAGCCAGGGAGAGCTGGGCCAGTGGCTTCCTTCTTTCTAAGTCTCAGTATTTTCAGCCGGAAAATGAGACTAATTGCAAACTGACCGAGACTGAGACCATAACGATGCTAGGCGTTCAGTGGGAGCACCTGTTAGGGAGATTATTACATTTTTTTATTTATGGTTTTTCTGCCCCCTGGTGGACGATCCTGGGATATTCTCAGACAGAAGCTCCCCGCCTTCTGGACTGGATCCTACCAACCCCGGCTACCTGCTCCACAAGGGAGCCCTAAATGCCAGCCTTTATCAAAGTTCTCATTAGGAAATGGTTAACATCCAGGGCAAGGTCCAGGGCCCGGAGAAAGTGAGGAGAGGGGGGGAGGTTGGAAACAGGGAGGAGAGAGTCCCTGTCCCTTTCCAAGATCGCGCACGTGGGGGCACCGCACCCTCCAAGACCCAGTTCCCAGAAATGGAGTCACGTGACCCAAAACCCTGGGTTGATGGGGGGAGCAAGGCTTTCCTAGGAGACGGCCCTCAGGGCTCAGGACAGCAGAATCGAGATTGCAGGGGGGAGCGCTTAATCTGCCCAGGGTATCTGGGCACCGTGGAGATTGGTTTCCCACCCTTGCCTGGGCGTTACCCCCAACCCCAAAAGCTGTCTCCTCAAGGGGAAACTAAGTCCCACGGGATGACAGTAGCGCTTCTGAAGGGCTCTTCCCCAAGAGGCAGTCCCTGGCCGATACTGGTCCTGAAGCTGAGTGGGAGGGAGGAGGCTCTGGCAGATAGATACCAGGCAGAGGGCAAAGAAATCAGGGCAATGGGTAGAGAAGCAGGAGGGGCCATGAAATTGCAGGGATTAGGGTTTTCTCAGTAACCAGGAATGCTCTCCAAATGCAAGTGGTTACAAATCATAACAAATATAGACCACATAACGCACCAAAGATCCCTCCTGAGGGGGAGGTGTGGGTGGTCCCAAGCCTCTTCATTAGGACGCTGTACTCTCCAAACCCAGATGGAGTCACTGCAGTGGGCTTAGGTTCAGGTCATGCTTTCTAGGGTGTGAAAGGGGCACCTCTGGGGGCTGCCTGGAGGCAGCGGCTGAGGAGGCTTCACATGCGCCATGTTTCTTGACTTTCCTCCTGGTCCTGCGCTCCTCTTTCTCCTCCAGCTCCAGACCCCAAGTTTTCTCTCTCCTTCCTTCTCGGCCTTTTTCTCCTTCTCTTCTTCCCCTTCTTGTCTTCTTTACTGTAGGGACCACAAAGGCGCCAGCCCCACAATAAGACACAGAGTCACTCCCATTTAACAAACAATTACCTGTGCCAGGTCCTATGATGAGCGCTTTACAAAAAGAATCTTTGCTGAATCTCCAAAACAGCCCTAACAAGGCAGCTTGTTATTTCCATTTCACAAAGAGACAGAAACTAAGGGTCAATTGTCCCACGGAGGATGGATGGATGGATGATGGATGGATGTGAGGATGGATGGATGGATGGAGGAATGAATAAGGCAGGGAGGAAAACTACAAACTTAGGGCACCTGTGGGATCTGGAACCTCCAGCACATCCTGGGAGTAGGAATCACATTTTACTGGGGCTGAGCTGGGTCGTAGACAAAGCACAGTCTGGCCCACGCCTGTCCCTCAGGCATCTTGGGCTCAGCTGAGAATCTCCCAGCCAGGATAGTGTCCTCCCAGCTCCTGAGCTCCTACTTCTGTCCCCAAGCCTTTGCCCAAATTGGGATCTTGCCCTGAAAGAGCCCCCAGCCCTGCCCGCATCCCTGAGCCAGGATCATGGGAGATGCTGAGCCCAGGAGAGACACCCACACCAAATCACACACTTGTGCACAGTCCCTACACAATCCCACACCACGGTCTTGTTCGACAAGTATTTATTAAGTGCCTATTGTGTGCTAGGCCCTGTGCCGGGCCCTGGGGCCAGAGCCAGGACCAAAGCTAAGTTCTGTTCACTTACTGGAAGCCACTATCTAGTGTCGAGAAACCGGTAAATGACTAAGATAATTTCAGCTGGTTATACATGCAAAGAAAGATGCAGGGCTGTGGCGGAGAGAGTGTCAGGAAGGCTGGTGGTCAAGGTGGGCTTCTGTGAGGAAGAAACATCTGAGCAGGGACTGAAGGAGAGACGGAGCCAGCCAGAAGATATGGGGAAAGGTGTACAAAGTAGAACCAACAGTAAGTGCAAAGGCCCTGGGGCAGGAACGTGCTTGAGGTGTTCAAGGACAGAAAGAGGTCCTCTGCGCACACCCACCCCTTCCCTCCTCGAGGAGGGGCCTCATGCAGACCCCCTGACCCCCACACACGTCTACACATGCTCACACGGCAGTACCTCAGGTCCACTTCCTCGTTCAAGTAGGGATCCATCTGAATGCGGACTCCTCTTCATCCTCAGCTCTGCAGAAGAGATGGAGATGGAGGGGTGAGGCGGGTGAAGGGTGGGAAGTGGGGGCAGCCTCAGCCTCAGGTCTCCCCCAGGCTGGGGAAACTGCAGGAAGCAAGAGAGGGGGCTGCATGGCTGTCCTGAGCTGTGGGAGCAGGGGGAGCAGGGGAAATGGGAGCGGAGGAGACAAGAAAGGGACCAGAGAGGGTCATGAGGGTAGGAGGGGATGCCCGGCACTTTGGGGAGTGGGGAGGAGATGGAGGGTGGGGAAAGGGTCTCCCACCTCTCTTTGGAGCACCAGATACGGTTGGCCAGCATGAGGATGAAGATGATGAACAGGAACCCCACGACAGAAGCCAGGCCCACCAGCCATGGCTTCAGTTGACGCTCTGAGGCTGTTAGGAGGTGGGGGGAGAGGAGACTCAGAAATGGGAAAGGTGGGGGGCCCCCGAAAGGACAGGGGCGAAGGGTGCAGGGGATGCTCAGACAGAGGGGTCTTAGAAAGGGGCTGGGTTTCACAGGTGGTTTTGTTTTTGTTTTTTGACTGCGCCTTGCGGCATGCAGGATCTTAGTTCCCCGACCAGGGATCGAACCCGTGACCCGTGCCCCGTGCAGTGGAAGCACTGAGTCTTAACCACTGGACCGCCAGGGAAGTCCTTTTAAAATTTTTCTTTCTTCTTTTTTTTTTTTTTTTGGCTGCGCCGCAGCTTTTGGGATCTTAGTTCCCTGACCAGGGATTGAACCCGGGCCCCAGGCAGTGAAAGCGCCAAGTCCTAACCACTGGACCGCCAGGGAATTCCCTCAGAGGTGGGTTTTAGAGAAGGGGACGGGGCTCTGAGAGGAGGGGGTGCTCAGGGATGAGGTGGGAGGCCCAGAGGGAGTGGGGGAGTTAGGGAGGCTGCCTCCAAGAGGGGCCTGACCCCATTCCTCTTCTGCCTGCCCACTCCTCTCGGAGGCCTCGGTTTCTCATCAGACGGGGAGATGGCGAGCCTGTGTCCAAGCCCATCCCCACGACCCGTCCTCCCGCCCCCGCCCCAGAGGTCGGAGCCCTACCCTGCTGGGCCTCAGCCGGCGACAGGAGCAGGGCACTGAGCAGGAGAAGGGTCTCCAGGGTCCCCATGGCACGGAGGATCCAGCAGTTCCAGGTACGGGAGTGCACAGTCCGGTCAGAGTCAGGGGAGACCCTGCCCAGCCCCTGATAAGGGGGCAGGCAGGTCTGGGGGCGGGGCAGGCCCAGACCAGAGGGCCCCTCCCTTTGCCCCACCTGGTTGGCATCCACTCCCTCTCCCCGCCTTCCAGGAGGGCAGACTCTGGACCTGGCGTAATGATTAACACGGGAGTCCGGCCCCTCTGCCCTGCGCCCCACCCAGGACCGCCAGCCTCAGGGTCCCCCAGGCTCCCCGCCACAGGCGCCGGGCTGAGCCGGCCCTGAGCTTCCTTCCCGGCTCAGTGCTTTTACACATCATTACGATTCCTTCTCTGCATGCACCATGAAATTTTGCCACCTGCGTTTTACAGAGAAGCCAGGGAGGCCAGGAGCGTCAGGCCGGGCAGAAGCAGCCGGAACTGAGATGTAAACGCGGGTCTCTCCCACCACCAGCTTATACTGGCTCCTCTTGGGTTCCCGACCCCTGGGGACCCACAGCCAGCTCCAGGGGGAGCAAACGGGGCAAGAAGGGATGGGCCACCATCCACCTCCAAACCCAGTTGCTACCGTGTGGCCGGAGAACGGGGCCCCTGGGGTAGCTGATGACTCAGACTCCTGGCTCTCCTGCGTGTCAACCTTGATCCCCGGGCTGATTAGATAGGGTGCCCTGCCCGGGCGAATGGGGACCCCACCCCAGCTGCCACGGCACAGCCACAGCCCAAGCACATGGCAGGAAGGCTGGGGTGGGGAGGCCTGGCCCTTCTCCAGGCCTGAGACCTCTGTCAGACGCCTGAGGGCTGGGGGGACACCAGCATCATTGCCCACGGACGTACAGAGTGCCTGCGCATTCCTGGAGCCCCCTCCCTTCCTGAGGTCTGACCACGGTCGCTGTGCACGAGGGCCACTCAGTGGAGCCCAGGACAAGCCCAGTTCGACCAGCCAGGCAGGCACAGGTGAAGCTCCTACTGTGTGCCCCAGCCCGTGCAAAACTCAGGAGCGAAGGAAGCCCTCAGGCTAGTTAGGAAGTCAGGACCCCCAGAGACAGACCCATCCAGCTGCCGAACCAGGAATGAGGTGAGAGGCGGGGGCCGAGAAGATTCAGAGGTGGAGGAGCCCAGCGGAGCAGGCTTCTGCTTTCTGAAGCAGGTCGCTGGGCCAGCCTCTTTCTGCAAGACGTTCTCTCTACTCCGACCGAGTCATTTCTGGGCTGGTGTGCCTCTGTTTCCCATCTGATAAATGGGTGCAATAAATCCTACCTCGGAGGATTTAACGAGATAATATTAATACAAGGAAAGGGGTTGCTTAGCATACAATAGCAGGCACATTCGAAGCTCTAGCTAAGGGTTGGCCACTATTATTGTTGTTATTATTATTTTTAATCTTCTTAGTGTTTTTTGGTTTACAGGTTGCCAAGGGCTTGGTGGAGGCCAGGTGGAGTTAGGCTCTGGGACTATGGAGGAAACCAGAGTGTGGAAATAAATCAGTGTCCAGGGCTTCCCTGGTGGCGCAGTGGTCAAGAATCCGCCTACCAATGCAGGGGACATGGGTTCGAGCCCTGTTCCGGGAAGATCCCACATGCCACGGAGCAACTAAGCCCATGCACCACAACTACTGAGCTTGCACTCTAGAGCCCGCGAGCCATAACTACTGAGCCCAAATGCCACAATTACTGAAGCCCGCGCGCCTAGAGCCCGTGCTCCACAACAAGAGAAGCCACTGCAAAGAGAAGAAGCCCACGCACCGCAACGAAGAGTAGCTCCCGCTCGCCGCAACTAGAGAAAGCCCGCACACAGCAACAGAGACCCAACACAGCCAAAAATAAATTAAAAATAAAATTAATTAATTAAAAACAAAATCAGTGTCTAACCACTGGAGTCCACCAGCCAAGAAAGAGAACGTTCTCTGTCAAGACAGCGCAGATCAAAGGTGAAAGGGCTCCGATGGGCACAAGTCCAGTTTATACAACCGCCAAAGGGGCTGGAACCGGCTCCCGGGCTGGAGAGCAGGGCCCGGCTCAGCCCAGCTTCCAGAAAGAGCTTTGGGCTGGTGGGTCTTTGAAGGCGATGGAGGGGTGGCGACGGGGCTGGGCGGGGGCTTCTGCGGGGGCCCCCTCGCCGCCCTGAGCAGCGTCCTCGTCAACCCGCCAGGCCAGCGCCAGCTGCAGGTCCAGCTCCTCCAGGTCCTCGCCCTCGGGGCTCTCGGGCAGCTCTCGGGGGGCATCCTCCTGGTCCGGCTTCGGGCCGAATGCCCAGTCTGAGGCAGGAGGTTGGTGAGGAGCATCCCCGGGCCCGGCCACCCTCTGCCCCCTCCCTGGCCAAGGAGAGGCCCTCGGACACCCCCCACCAAGTGGCCCAGCAACTAGCCCAAGCCCAGGCTCGTCAAGTGGGTAGCGGCTCACCGGCCAGGTCGTGGGCGAGGTCCTTGATGAGATGACCGACAATGCGTAGGCTACGGCCACCACCAGGAACGCAGCCAGCAGCAGGTAGAGAGCGTACCTGGGGAGGCGGATGGTGTCCAGCGGCGGCGGGCGGGTACTCCTCATAGAGTGGCGAGGCCGGGCTCCAGCCCTCCATCCCCTCCTGACTGCCAGCGCTGGCATGGCAGCCACCTGGAGCAGGAGAGGCCCGGTGGTGACCCGCCGGGCGGAAAGTATTAAGGAGCTTTTGGGTAAGAGGATTTGGGGCTCCCCACGGCCTCCATCTGCCTGGATGGATCACATTGCAAATCACTTCCGCCCCCTGGCCCCCTCCCTCGCTCAGCTCCAGCCCGCCAGGTACTACCCTGCACGTCCATCCCCACCTCAGGCCTTTGCACAGAATTCTCCCTCTTCTGGAAAATCCCTGCTCTCGTGGAGCTGACGTCAAGATGGAGAGATAGACTGAGAAATGCATAACCTTAGAGTAAATGATATATCGTGTTAGAAAGCAAAGAGTGGTTTGAGGGTACTGTGGGGGGAGACCATGGTCTAAGGGGTGGGACAGCTAGGAGGGAAGGTAAAGTTCACAACAGAGCAGCCAAGCCCATGTTCAGATGACATTTGAGCAGAGACCCAGAGGAGGAAGGGAACCGGCCATGGGAGTACCAAAGGCAAGAGCTTTCCAGGCAGAGGAAACATTCGGTGCAAAGACCCTGGGGCAGGACCTTGCTGGGCTTGTTGGACGGGACCTGACTCAGGTGCTCACGGGCGCCCTGCGGTGGCTGCTGCGGGGAAGACAGGCTGTGGGGCGACGGTGGACCCGACTCAGGTGCTCACGGGCGCCCTCAGGTGGCTTTTCTGGGGAAGACAGACTGTGGGCTGAGGATGGGAGCCAGGGATGGGGAGGAGGGATTGAGCTGGTCCAGGTGGGCAATAATGATGCTGGACCAGGTGGAGGCAGAGGCTTGGCGGGGGGGGCAATGGGCAGAGCTGGGGTAGATTTTAAACTGATCAAACCCCAATGTTTGCAGGGCTGAGCAACTGAAATGGAGTTTCCATTTCCTGTGGGAGGAGCCACTTTGGGAGGGTACATGAGGAATTCTAAGGACATGCTAAATTTGGGATGCCTCATCATATCTAAGTAGAGATGTCGAAACTGGACCCGAGTCAGGAGCTCAGAGGAGGCCCCGGGCTAGAGTCAGGACAGTGGGCGTCATTGGGTCATAGATGGGGTTGGAGCCCCAAGAGTGGATGAGACCGCCCGGGCGGGGGTGTGGGTGGGGCCGGAGGACTCAGCCCTGGGCCAGTGAGGGAGCGGAACGGGGAGATGGAGGCGGGCCCGGAGGCGGAGTCCCTGAGAATTTCCCAGGAGCAGGGTGGCTGCTGAGAGGGGGAGGGCGCAGACTGAGATGTGACCACCATATTTGGACACTGGGAGGTCACCTGTGGGCAAGGACGGTTCTGGGGACAGGAGGGGCGGGGTTTGACAGAGCTGCAAGTCATGGAGTCAGGAAGGGCTGTGGGTGGTGGTGGTTCATGTTTTTAAGAAATTACAGATTGAAGGGGGGAAAACGGCGGAGGGGGTGGTGGTGGGATGAATTGGGAGATTGGGATTGACATATATACACTAATATGTATAAAATAGATAAATAAGAACCTGCTGTATAAAAAATAAATTAAATTAAATTTAAAAAAAAAGAAGAAAAAAAGAAATTACAGCCTGTCTATGCTGACGGGCAAAGAGGGAAAACTGGAGAAGGGAGAAAGGCTGAAGTGATGGCCGAGTTGGCGAGAGGGGCTGGGGGCCAGGGGATAAATGGGGGGGGGGCCCGCAGCCAGCGCCCGAGGGGTGACGCTGTGAGATAACAAGAGCTCTGTTTGGTCTTCGTCCTGGTTCCTGGCTTGGAGCTCCCAGGACCGTGTAATTTCCTGAGTGATGGGGAGAGATGAGCCGCCTTTGTGGTTCATAATCAGCCCCTTTCCACCACGCCTGCGTGTATGCTAATGAGGGCAGGGGCGTGGAGCTTCGGGATGGGGGCTGGTGGCCAGGGGAACTGACCCTGGGATTAGAGGGATGGAACTTTCAGCCCCACCCCCCAGGGAGAGGAGAGGGGCTGGGGACTGAGCTTATTGCCAATGGCCAGTGATTTGCCAAATCATGCCCACGTGATGGAACCCTCCATTAAAACCCTACAGGAAGGGGCTTGGAGAGCTTCCGAGCAGGTTAAAAGCATCCACCCCAAACTCCACGGGGACAGAAGCTCCTGTGTTTCCGACCCTTCAGACCTTGTGCCTCTTCATCTGGCTGTTCATTTGCCTCGTTTATGATAAACAGGTTAAGTAAAGTGCTCTCCTGATTCTGTGAGCCATTCTTGCAAATCATCAAATGTGAAGAGGGGGTGGTGGGAACCCCAATTCATAACCAGTCGGTCAGAAGTATGGGAGGTCCGGACTTGGGACCTGCATCTGAAGTGGGGGCAGTCCTGCAGGACTGAACCCTGAACCTGGAGGGTCTGCACTGATTCAGGGTAGATAGTGTCAGAACTGAATTGAATTGCAGGACGCCCAGCTGACATCCACGGAGAAACGGAGAATTGCTTGGTGTGGAAAATGCGTCACATGTAAAATTAGGTTCTCTTGTTAACACCCATTTTATAGAGCGGTAAATGGGCTGCTTGAGACTGCATGAGGAGGAAGTAAGGGGAGGTAGGTAGGATGGGAACTCATAGCCCGGACTCTTAGTCATACCACTAAACCCCTTCTCCTATGCCCCCAATAGTAGGTGAGGATAAGGCTTAGAGAGGGCCAGGATGTAGGGCTGTTCCCCCTCAACCCCCTTGGAGGGGGTCTGGCTGGGCAGATTTTACCCCTGGGAACTGATGTGAAACAGGGCCACAGGCTTGTGTCAGTCACACAGTGTCTGGGACAGGGCAGATCCCAGAGCTGAGCTCTCCAAACGCCCTGGCCCCCCACACTTAGGATATGTTCCTTTAGAGCAGCTGACCCTCACCCCAGAGGCCCCCCAACACACTCTGAGAGTCATCGCTTGGCAAAAATAATTTAATAGTCCATTTGGGGAATGTCCTGGGACCTGCTTGTCCCTGCCTGAACTCCAGCCCAGGCCACCCCACCCAGGGACCACCTGCCCACCCCAAGGACAGCCCTCAGACCCTGCCCAAGCCCGACGGGGACGGGTTTGCCCACAGCACCTTTCCCTGCACCCCCTCATTCCTAGAGAAGCTGGGCCACAGCACCCCAACCCCCCAGAGCATAGCCCTGTCCCCGGATCCCCTAGATACCCCTCCCACACCAACACTGCAGCCCTGCACTCAGAGGGGCAGAGAAGAGACCTCAGCCTGGCCCCGGGGAGCCTGCAGTCCACTTGGGGGTTCAAGATGCGAAAGCGGCTGGGAGACAGGGAAGCGAGATGCAATTCATTCCAACATGGTTTATGGGCAGAGTCCTCGAGGGAGACAGCCGGGCGCGGCCCTAGGAGGGGGGTGGGCGCAGGTGCTCCAGCCCGTCCGCGTACTGGAAGGCCGGCCCCGTCTCATACTCGTACATGTCCAGGGCCACCTCGCAGCTCTCCCGCACCACACGCTCGGGGTCTGCCGCGTGGGCCCGCAGGGCGGCCAGGCAGGCAGGCCGGGCGATGGCCCCCAGGGCCTCCGCGCACTCGTGCCGCACCATGGGGTTCTCGGTGGGTCGCGCCAGGGCCGCCACCAACTGGGGCACGGCCGCCTCATGCTGCAGCTGGCCCAGGACGTAGCCGATCTCGTGGCGGAAGAGGGCACTGCCGCAGCGCAGGCCGGTGGGAGAGAGAGTTGCGGGCTGGGGGCGCCATCGGGACAGGGGGGAGCTGAGGCGGGGCAGCCTGGGGACAGAAGTGTCCAAGAGGGGTGGAAAGGGTTCCCGTCTCGAGGACCACCCCGCCCTGGTGACTCAGCGCTGCTCAGAGGGAGGACCGGAGACACGGGGCAGGAGAAGCAGCGAGGGTCCAGCCAGGCACTGGGAACTCCGCCCTCCCTCCGGCCGGACCAGGCATGGCCTCCTCCTTCCCAGGCCCAGGGTCCCTCCCGGCCTCTGCCTGGGCTTCTGTACTCTGCGTTGTCCTCACACCAGCCAGTGCTATTTGCAGGCATGTTGTGCATTTGTGCTTCTGGGTTGCTTCCCACACGACTCCACACACGATAGAGTCTTATCAGTGACACTGGGAGTCCCGGGCCTTTCACCCCACCACAGCCAGACAGGCCACACTTCTCCTGATGGGGACCCGCGGCCGGACCTGGGAGCGACCTGCCTGCGATCAGGTGCCACTTCTCAGGCAGAGCTGGTTTGAAGCAGGCCCACCAGACTGTGCAGCCCCCTGCTCCGAGCATTACCCCAGGACAAACCCACCACCCACCCGCTCTGTGCTCCCACCCAGCATCCCCTGGGTCCCGGGTCATGGTGATGGCCGGGCATCTCCTCTGCCAGACAGGAAGCTCCAGGAGGGCAGAGGGGGCTCTGAGTGCTCTGTGGACCAGAAGCAGACCACCTCAGGCATGGGGGGGGGTGCCAGGGGACCCCAGGATTCCCTGAGTCCCCCCCCCTCCTTTTCAGGAGGGGGAACCACAGCCCCACAGGCTTGCACGGGGCTCCCTGCAGAGCTGGGATGAAAATGACACAAGTAAATGATGACAGGGCCTCTGGGGAATTCCCTGGTGGGCCAGTGGTTAAGACTCTGCGCTTCCAATGCAGGGGGTGCAGGTTTGATCCCTAGTCGGGGAACTAAGATCCCGCATGCCTCGCGGCATGGCCAAAAAAATTTAAAAAACAAAAACAAAAAACAAAAAAACAGGGCCTCTGGGGATCAAATCCCAACTCTGCTGCTCGGACCACTGTGTGATCTTGGGCAAGTATCTCTGCCTCTCTGGGCCTAGGCTTCCTCCACAGAGAAGAGGGGGTAATAAGAGGAGTACCTGCCCCAGGATGCAAGTGCCCTGGGACGCTGGGCTGCCCCGTATGACAGATGTGGCCACTGGGCCTCCCCAAGGGGCCCCGACCCTGCCCCCCGGGGCCCCTCCTCACCCTCGGCCAGCGCCAGGGCAGCCTCCTCCCCGCCAGCGTCGCGCAGGGCGAACATGGCTCGGTATCGGTCGAAGAGCGGCCGGGCCTCATCCAGCAGCGCCCCCCGCAGCTGCCCCACGTCGCGTTCCTCGGCGGATGGGGCCGGATCCACGGAGCGGTAGGGCCCCTGAGCCACCGGCTCCCCGCTGTGCTGCTGCAGCCACTCCAGCCGCCGGACGGCCAGCTGGCACGTCTCTGCCACCTGCGGGGACAGCGGGGTGGATGTGCCGGGCCCTCCCCCAGCCCCCAGGGCTCCCGGTTTAGCAGGGGTGGAGCCAGCAGACACAGGACCAACTGATCCTTCCAGACTGGAGACAAACCAGCAGGGGCTGCTGTTGTTAGAAAGTGACCAGGGGCAGAGGGCCAGGAGGGGCTAGCTCGAAGGTGACATCAGAACCAGTGAGAGAGGCGTCAGGTGGAATCAGCCAGTGCAAAGGCCCCGAGGCAGGACGTGCCGGACCTGTCAGGGAAGAGCCAACAACAGAGATGACCTGAGGTGGCTGGGCCAGACTACTTGGGGCCTGCGGGCTTGGGATTTTGTCCTAAAGGTGATGACAAACCGTGAGTCTTTAGGCACAGAGTAGGTTAACAGATGATGGATAAACAAATGTGGTCCCTCCACACACGGGAACATCACTCAGCCAGGAAAAGGAGAGAAGCACTGACACTCGCTACCACGTGGATGGACCCTGAGAACACGATGCTCAGTGAGAGAAGCCAGACACAGAAGGACACACAGTGTGTGATTCCACTGATGGGAAACGTCCAGAACAGGCAGATCCACAGACACAGAGAGTGGGTTCATGGTTGTCAGGGGCCGGGGAGGGGGTGGGGAGTGACTGCTGATGGGGGTGGGGTTTCCTTTTGGGGGGGATGGAATGTTCTGGAATTAGATAGTGGCGACGGCTGTACAACTCTGTGGATGTACTAAAAACCACCCAAGTGTATATTTTCAAAGGGTGGATATTATGGTATGTGACATATCTCAATAAAACTGTTATTTAAAGAAAAAAGAAGGAAGGAGGAAGGCAGCAGGGAGACCCTGGACGAGGCTGGGTGGCCCCGGGCGGCAGAGGTGGAGAAGTGGGTGGGTTGGGGGATCTCCCACAGGTGCAGGGACTGCCGGTGGGAGTCCGGGAGAGGGGAGAGGGGGACAGGGCCGGCCGACCAGGGCAGGTGTTACATGTGAATCAAGAGTTCAGCTTTGCCCAGTGGGGCAGTGGTCCTCTCTTGGCATCCCTGGGCCAGGTGGTTACCCTGGCAACCAGGCACAGGGTCTGAGGGGGTGTGGGGGAGGGGCTGCGTTACCTCGATGACAGGGTCGGTGGAGTACTGCTTCAGGATCTCCAGCACCTCTGGGTTCCCAATGGCCCCCAGGGCCTCCCCTGAGAAGAACGGGGCAGAGAGCTCATGTTGGTTGGCTGGAAAACGCCCTGAATGCCTCGGCGGGTGGAGAGGCGCTAACCAGCACCAACGCCTCCTCCGTGATCCCCCTCCCCATCGCTCTGCCTGTATCCTGCAGGCTGCTCCAGCCACTGAGGTTTGGAGCTGGAGCCGGTCCAGCCCTGAAGCTGTGCCAATTAGAGTCCCTTCCCCAGAAATCAGGCTTTGCTGGAACCAGACTCGGACCCCGCCCCGGCCCGCACCCCCAGAGCTCATGGCCTAGAGGGGAGACACAGACAAGCGTGTCATTACAACTTGGGGACACGGGTGGCAAGGAGCCAAGAACAGCTGGCTGAGTCGAGCCCATCAAGGGGAGCCCTGAAAACCTGGAGGAGGTTTTTAAGTTGCAGTGTGGGCAAGGAGGGTCAGCAGACCAGCACCATCCTGTCTCAGGGCCTTTGCAAAGGCTTTGCCCGCTACCTGGAGCACCTTTCCCCAGACATCTACCTAGATAACTCCCTTACTTCACTCGGGTCTTTAATTGGTACCACCAATTAAAAATGGCAACACCGGACTTCCCTTGTGGTCCACTGGTTAAGACTCTGCGCGTCAAATGCAGGGGGTGCGGGTTCAATCCCTGGTCGGGGAACTAGGATCCCACATGCCCCGTGGTGAGGCCAAAAAAAAAAAAGGCAACACCTCCAGCACCCCCATCCCGCCCCTTGCTTTATTTTCCTCCTTAGCACTTACATAAGTGTTTCCACCATAACACGATTGGGTGTTCTACAAAATCACACACTCAAACAAACAGCGCTTATGCGACAAGAGAGGTTTGGGGTCGAACATTCTTTGTAAGGAGAGCTCCAACAGGATCAGTGATTGCGATCTTGAGAGGTCCCCAGGGCAGCCTGGCATAGCTGGAGATTACCGTGGGGAATATTAAAAAGGCCCAAAAACAATCAAATGGCAACAATGCGCCCTGCTGGGCTCGCTGGATATATCAATACAAACGCAGCCTCGGCTGCACAGACCCGCCAGGGATGTTCCTATTCCATCTTGTTTGCCGTCTGAGTCCCTTGTGAGAACAGGGCCTGGCCCACAGCAGGCAGTCCATAAACATGTCCGGTGAATGAACTGAATGAGTGACCTCAGGGGTTGACCATCCATGGCCACCATCCAAAGACACCATATGTCTTTGTATGAGCGAAGAATGGTTTTTTTCCGTTTTAAATGGTTTTTTAAAAATCAAAAGGGGACTTCCCTGGTGGTGCAGTGGTTAAGAATCCGCCTGCCAATGCAGGGGACACGGGTTCGATCCCTGGTCTGGGAAGATCCCACATGCCGCGGAGCAACTAAGCCCGTGAGCCATTTAAAAAAAAAAAAAAAAAAAAAGAAAAAATCAAAATCAAAAGGATCACATTCTATGACGCGTAAAAGTGATGTGAGATCCAAATCTCAGGGTCCATACAGTTGGACTGGCTGGCGGCCACACGCCCATCTGTTGACTGGGGTTCAGGGTGGCGCTTATGCTGCAGGGGCAGAGTTGAGACCCGGGACAGAGACCGTGGGAAGATATTTATCGCCCACCCCTTCCAGAGCCAGCCTGGTATAGCCCGCACCCTCACCCGCCGCTCACCTGCCTCGTGGCGCACCATGGGCTCCTGGCGGGTGTCACGCAGCACGGCCACCAGCACGGGGATGGCCCGCGAGTCCTGCATCTGGCCCAGGCAGTAGGCCAGCTCGTGCTTGAGTAGGGCCGAGTCGTCGCTGAAGGCCCGGCTGATCCAGGAGATGGCTGCTGGACCCCCGAGCCCGCGCAGTGTGAACAACGCCCGGAAGCGGGCCTGCAGGGGCTTCTGGGGGTCCACCAGCGTCTGCCCCACGCCCTCCACCTCCTGCTCCGTCACCATGGCGCCGCCGCTGGGCTTGGGCTAAACCAGGGGACTCGTGGGCTTGAGAACCTGCGGCAGAAAACCAAGAGGCCAGGTGAGAGGCGCCCTTCGCCGCTCGCTGACTTGTTCGTTTCAGAGTTAGGACCTCGGGGGTGGGGGTGGTTTCCTAACTGCTGACCAGCCTGGGCATCTGGGTTCAAAGCCCGGCTCCGGCCCTGCCTACTTGCTGTGTGGCCTTCCCTAAGGTACTTTCCCTCTCTGAGCCTCTGGCCTATACAGTAAGTCCCCTACATACAAACGAGTTCCCATTCCAAGAGCGCTTCTGTAAGTCCAATTTGTTCATAAGTCCAACAAAGTTAGCCTAGGTACCCAACTAACACAATCGGCTATAGAGTACTGTAATAGGTTTATAATACTTTTCACACAGATAATACATAAAAAAAAAAACCACAAAAAAATAAAGGAAATTGAGAAGTTTCTCTATCTCCTCCATCACTTTTCCACACTTCTTTGGTATTATCGTTGACATCATTGGTACAGCAGATTTCACACGTTCCATGATCTTGTCCTTGTTCTTTAGAATTTTTCCGATGGCTGAACGATTCACGTTATAAGAACGAGTGACGTCTACCATCTTTTCGCCTGACCCCAGTCTCTCAATTATTTTCACTTTTGTTTCCATTGTTATTGCTTGGCGGTTCTTAGCAGTACCAGCTACATCACCACTGCTTTTACGCTTGCTTCCGGACATCCTGGGCTTGAAATAAAGATACTGTACTACTGTACTCTACACAGTACTGTAAAGTACACAAAAGCACAACCACTTGTAGAGGATGCACACACGTGACAAGGCACGCCAGACACATGAACTAACTTACTGGACATGTGAACGCACGTCCACGTCTTTGAAAGTTCGCAACTTGAAGGTCTGTATGTAGGGGACTTACTGTCCACTGGCAATGACCTCTGCTGGTCTGCTCTCTACACAGCAGCCAGAGGGAATGTGGTAGCTGGTCCCCAAGATGACCCTCAATGACCCCCACCTCCTGGTATCCGTGCCCTGTGTGGCCCCCTCCCACACCAAATAGGGCTGACCTGGGTGAATAACAGGATATGGGAGAA
The DNA here is from genome assembly GCF_009873245.2 of Balaenoptera musculus. Classification (NCBI taxonomy): domain Eukaryota; kingdom Metazoa; phylum Chordata; class Mammalia; order Artiodactyla; family Balaenopteridae; genus Balaenoptera; species Balaenoptera musculus. Next base: position 169,115,407 of record NC_045787.1, read on the forward strand.
ATGGCAGTGTGACTTCTGCGGGTCATAAGAGACACTGTGGCTTCCTCCTTGCTGGCTCTAGCGGAAGCCAGCAGCCATACTGTGAGGAGGCTCAACCAGCCGTATGTAGGGGCCCACGTGGTGGGGAACGAGGCCTCCCACCAACAGCCAGGTGAGAGCAGCGGGTTGAGAGCAGCTTCTCCAGCCTTCAGATGACGCAGCCCCAGCCAGTGTCTGCACTGCAACGTCACAAGAGATGAGAGCCACAACCACCTGGCTAAACCTGGTCCAGATCCCTGGCCCACAGAAGCTGTGGGAAGTAGTGTTTACTATTCTTTAAAGCTACTAAGTATGGAGTAATTTGTTACAAAGCACAGGTAACTGATACAAGAATCCTTTCAGTATATAAACTGGACCCTGTGACTCCCTCACAAAATCCTCCTATGGGCCTCAAGACTCCAAACTCCTTAACTGTCCCAATGGCCCTGCACGACCTGCCCCCATCACCTCCCCACTCTCCCCTCCTCCCTCTCTCCCCCTCACTCACTCTGCTCCACCAACCAGGCTTCCCCACTGTTCCTCCAACACACCAGGCACGGTCCTGCCCCAGGGTCTCTGCACGGGCTATTCCCGCCCTCAGGAACACTCTTCCCCAAATGCCCCCATGCTCACTCTCTCATTTCCTTGGGTCGCAAATGCCACAGGGGAAGCCTTCCCCTGATCCCGGTCTTGTTCTGCTTTATCTTTCTTCGAAGCAATTACCACCACGAGATATCATATTTGATATTTCGGTTTAGCTGCTTATGGTTGGTCTTAACCCTCGTATGAGAACTCTGAAGGCAGGGACTGAGTCTCTCTTAGTCACTGCTGTACTCCCAGCCCACAACTCCTCAGTAAGAACAATGACCATAATAATAACAGCAACTGACATTTACCATAGGATGTGCTATGTGCCACACATCTCTTCTAAGCCCTTTACATTCCTGAACTCATTCCATCCTCGCCATAACCCTTTGAGACAAGCACCATGATTGTCACCGTTTTACTGGAGAGGACACACAAGCACAAAGAGGTGAATCACTTGCTTAGGAACCACTGAAGAGTTATAAATCCAGGCAGCTGGGCTCCAGCTCTAAACCACAAACACCATGTTGAATAGATGGATTAAGATTAAAAGACACAGCTAAGGCTGGGCTCCATCCTCCAGACCAATGACATGCTTCGTAAACCTGACAAGCAGGCTGTAGCTCCCAGAGGCGTCAGTAGGGCTGAGCAGGTATAATGGGGGAAGTGCAGCTGCCTGCACACAGGTGACCATCAAAGGACGTGACATGCAAAAGAGCGGTCATCAGAAACCACAGAAGCCAGGGGTGAGCAAGCTGGCAAGGCATCATGGACCGTCGAGACCCAACTCTTTCTTCTACACAGATGAACTGTGACCTGTCTGGGGTCACACAGCAAGTCAAGTGCAGACAGCGCCCAGGACTCCTGAATCCCGGTCTCTGCAGGGCCTCCCTCAAGACACAAAGGAGAGACACACACTATTTTGTTCGCTGTTGTATCCCCAAGGCCAGGGCAGTGTCTGTCGCTATGGCAGCAGGCACTCAATAAGTGTTGTTGAATGAACTGAGCATCCACTGCCTGCCAGGCACGGTACTGAGTGGTTTATACACAGTATAAATCTGTATCATCTGTAAAATGGGCGTAAGGGGCACATGGACATCACAGAGTTGCTGTGAATGGAATGATGCTCATAGAGCACTTAGTACCCACTGCTGGTACTTAGTAGGCACTTGATAAACCAGAGCTGGTATTAAATATTTCCACAGGGAGGGCCTTCCCTGGTGGCGCAGTGGTTAAGAATCCGCCTGCCAATGCAGGGGACACGGGCTCGAGCCCTGGTCCGGGAAGATCCCACATGCCGCGGAGCAACTAAGTCTGTGCGCCACAACTACTGAGCCTGCTCTTTAGAGCCCGCGAGCCACAACTACTGAAGCCCGCACGCCTAGAGCCTGTTCTCCTCAACAAGAGAAGCCTGCGCACCGCAACGAAGAGTAGCCCCCGCTCGCCGCAACGAAGACCCAACGCAGCCAAAAATAAATAAATAAATTTATTTTAAGAAAAATCTCCACAGGGAGCCCAACACCCACCTCTATACGCAGGAAGCCAAGTAAGGCGGTACACCTGGAAGTCTGCTACTCATATTTTAGGCCCATTTTTCAGTGGGAAGGGGGACAGGGGTATGGACATGGGGTTGAGGGGATCAGCCCCCAACCAAGGCAGAATCTGGGAATCCGCTCACCCCTGCGAAGGTGTGTCTTAGAGACAGACACGTAGAATTAGCAAGGGATGGAGGAAGAGACGTTCTGGATACTGGAAATCCGCCCCCTTGAGAATTCTCTAAACCAAGAATTCCCAACAAAAAGATCTCCGATAACTAGACGCGCCCCTCAGAGAGGGGTCGCCCCGACACGGCATACCTCGGGGCTGCTCGCAGGATCCCCCAGCGACGACCAGCTCCCCAAAGCTCCTTGGAAGAGACTCCCAGGAACTGGGTGTCTCTAGCTCTGTTTATGTGGATCCCCCAGTACTGGATCCCTCACAGGTTGGTTCTCCCAGAACCCCAATAAAGGCGTTGCCCAACATGGGACCCCCGCCCCACGTGCTGACTCTTTAGTGAAGAGATCCCCGGAGGCAGAGTCTCCAGTGTTCGTGGGGAAGAGCTCGCCGGGACCTGTCAGAAGAAAGCCCTTCGACACCCCCAGCCAAAGAATCCCAGAGCCGGGACCCACAGCGAGGCGTCCTCCACGTTCCCCCCGCCGCCGGAACGCCCCAGCGAGCTCCCGGATCAGAGGACCTACCGGACCGGCCTGCTCCCACCGCTGCCACCAACCGAGACGCTCCTAGAGCGCTTTGGGGGCCGCCATCTTGACGCCCACGTGACAGGGCCGGACGGTACCAACGCAGCACCGAGGGGGAAATCTAGTCAAAGGCTCCGCAGCGTGAGGAGGCCCGGAAGCGCGAGTTAGCACTGGTGCCATAGCTCACCCTCACATATCAGGCGGAGTCTAAGGGAATTTCTCAGGGAAAGGGAAGGGCAACTTCCATCCTTTCCCTGCAAGAGATTTTCTCCGGCCTCCCCAGCCAGTACGACCAGTGGAAATGGTTTGTGCCGATTCAGCCCGGAGGTAGGGCCGGCTAGCGATAGAGCATGCGTAGCGTCCCTGGGGCGCGGTCAAGTTTCAGGGGCGCGGCCAATGGAGTCGCGTGGCTAGACGCGAGATTGGGAGGGATGAAAAAAAGGACTTGACCCAGTCGTTCGTTTATTCATTCATTTAACAAATAGTTTATGGGCGCTGAGGACAAGACGGCCTGCAGCCCTTACCCTTATCAACCTCACAGTCTGGTTGTCTGAAGGAGACAAACAGTAATAGGATAAGTAAAAATACATATTAGGTGGTGACAGGCTAAGGAGGAAAAAATAGGCACGTTGGTGCGTGTATGGCGTGGGCAGTTTTAGGAAGGACTTGGCTTTACTCTGACAAAATGAGAAACCACTGGAGTGTCGTAATCAGGGAAATGGCATGCTCTGACTGTTAACAGGATCATTCAGGCTGGTGAGTAGAACACAGGAGGGACGGTGAAGGGAGAGAGAAGTATTCAGATTCTGGATTAATTCTGAAGGTGGAGCAAACAGGATTTGTGGCTGGATTGGATATGGCATTTGGAAGAAAGAGTTCTGTTAAGGCTAAGTGCAAGGTTTTGACACGTAGGAAGGATGGAGCAACCATGAACCATTAGCCTCCCCATCCTAGACATCCAGGGTCCTGTTAACTCTACCTCTGAAATAGAGTCGTAATTCAGGCACTTTGCTCATCTACCGCCCCCATGAAGGTCCAAGCCACCACTGGCTGCCACCAGCCAGAGAAAAGAGAGCTTGTAAGCGATTGTGTCAAAAGAATATAGCGGTACCTCCAAAAGTTAAACATAGAACTACCATATGATCCAGCAATTCCACTCCTAGTTACACCCAAGAGAAATGAAAGCAGGGACTCAGATAACTGTACATCCATCTTCATCAAAGCATTATTCACAGTGGCCTCAGGCCCTGGTAACCTCTATTATATTTTCTGTCTCTGATTTTGACTACTCTAGGAAGCTTAGAAAGTGGGATCGAACAATATTTGTCCTTTTGTGTCTGGCTTATTTCACTGAGCATAGTTACCCTCAGGGTTCATCCACGCTGTAGCGTGAATCACAATTTCCTTCCTTTTTAATTTCCTTCCTATTGCATGAATGGACCACATTTTGTTTATCTGTTCATCCATCAATGGACATTTGGATTGTCTCCACCTTTTGGCTATTTTAAATAATGCTGCTCTGAACATTGGTGTACAAGTACCTCTTTGATTCCCTATTTTCAAATCTTTTGGGCATATACCCAGGAGTGGAATTTCTGGATCATATGGTAGTTCTATGTTTCACTTTTTGAGGAACTGCTGAACTTTGTCCACAGCAGCTGCACCACTTTACATTCTCAGCAGCAACATTCAAGGATTCCAATTCCTCCACATTGTCACCAGCACTTGTTATTTTCTGTTTTGATAGTAGCCATCCTAATGGATGTGAAGGGTGTGACTTATTTGGAGATGCATAAAAAGTGAGATATATTGATGGATGGATAAAAGGATGGATAAATACATAATAGGGCAAATATAGTAAAATGTTCATTGGAGAAAGTGGACGGTGGGCATATGACAGTGCACTGTAAAATTCTTTCAACTTTTCTGTACATCTGAAAGTTTCCTCAACAAACTGTTGGAAAAATAGGTGGCAGGGAAAAGGAGAGCTACTTCTATTCTCAGTGATTAAACATTTCAAAGTTAAACATTAGAAAAGTGTCTTAACTTTTAAATGTGGAACCTTTGAGTCTGCAAATCCATTTTGAGGAATTTCGCTGACACTAGTGTAAAGAAAAGTGAAAAAAGAAGTATTCATTGCAACATTATTTAAAATGGCAAAAAAGGGCTTCCCTGGTGGCGCAGTGGTTAAGAATCTGCCTGCCAATGCAGGGGACATGGGTTTGAGACCTACAAAAGGATGGGAAGATCTACCCACGTTGAATGAAACCTGGTCCAAGATGTACTTCCAAAAAGTGAAGAGAGCAAGGCACAGCATCAATAATGTGATCTCATTTACATAAATGGATTTAGATATGTAAATTACATATGGGTAAAATTTTTGAAAAATGGCCAACAATTTACCCAGAGTACTTACTTTAAATCTTATACCTCCTTGTGCTGCTTGAATTTTTTTTACTGTACTATTTTATTTGGACATTTGTTAGGGATGTGACAGCAGCCCCTTCAGGGCGAGCTGGCAGCCTTCACAAGGTGGTCACTTTGATCAGGGGACAGAATTCGCCTGGCTACTCAGGGTCCTGTTCTCAGCCATCTCCTGCTTTCTGGGTCAGGCAGGAAGCATAAGGGGGTGAATCAAACATAACGGGGGCCTGGGGCACCCAAGCTCCTTCTATGGGTGGCTGCCACCCCTCTCCAGCCAGTCATTGCCCTTTTTGGCCGGATGTTCCTTTTTTTTTTTAATTTTAAATCTTTATTTTTTGGTCGCACCGCGTGGCATGTGGGATCCTAGTTCCCTGACCAGGGATTGAACCCGAGCTCCCTGCATTGCGAGCATGGAGTCCCAACCACTGGACCACCAGGGAAGTTCCCTAGATGTTCCATTTTTAAGGGAAGCCAGGCAGCAATTGATTTTACATGCAATCTCTCCTTTAAAACATGAGGGCGATTAATGAAAAACATCAACATGCCACGCACAGCAAATAAGTCACTTTGATAGGCCAACTGCTGATTTAAACATTCAGTTATTCATTTTGCAAATATTTATTATCTGCTGTGTGGCAGGCGCTGTCCTGGGACAGAGGGCAGAAAACGAACAGACGGTCTCTGGCCTCATGGAGCCGACATCCCGATTATTGTTACTTTTCTTTTCTTTTTTTAAATTTTATTGGGGTATAGTTGGTTTACAATGTTAGTTTCAGGTGTTCAGCATAGAGGTTCAGTTATACATATACCTATTTCCATTCTTTTTTAGGTTCTTTTCTCATATAGGTTATCACAGAATATTGAGTAGAGGGACTTACCTGGTGGTCCAGTGGTTAAGACTCCACACTCCCAATGCAGGGGGCCCGGGTTCGACCCCTGGTCGGGGAATAGATCCCGCATGCCACAACTAAAGATCCCACGTGCCATAACTAAGACCCGGCACAGCCTAAATAAATAAATAATAAAATAAATAAATATTTTTTTTGAAGTATATTGAGTAGAGTTCCCTGTGCTCTACAGTAGGTCCTTGATGGCTATCTAGTTTATATATAGTAGTGTCTTACTTTTCTATTGTCTTTCTGTGTGTTGGAAAGCTGACGCAGAGAACTGGCTTTACAGTGGACCTGCCTGGCTCGCAGGGCCGCCATCTGGACCACGTTTGGTGGCTCACACTAATGTCCACACAGGACTACCCTGGGTGCTGTGTTGACTCTGGAAGGCTTCGGGGCAGCGTGCCAGGTGTGATCGGGCCCAAGGATGCTCTGGGAGTGAGTGGAGATAGACCCAGGGGTGCAGGAAGCAGATATGGGAGGCCACACCCAAAAGCCGGGCCTGTGTATGTCCGAGAACTTGGAATCTTGAACCTGCAGATCTATTGACAATAGATCTAAAGCCAATCTATTGACACTAGGTTGTGGTATAGAAAGTGCAGCGTATATTGCAGGGTCAAGCAAGGAGTCCAGGTAGCTAGTACTTAAGAGACCCAAACTCCCCAAAGCCTTTCAGGGAAAGGTGTTTTTGTTTTGGTTTGGTTTTTGTTTGTTTGTTTGTTTTGTTTTGCTTTTTAATTGAAGTATAGTTGATTTACAATCTTGTGCCAATCTCTGCTGTATAGCAAAGTGGCTCAGTTATACACATATATACATTTTTTATATTCTTTTCCATTATGGTTTATCACAGGATATTGAATATAATTCCCTGTGCTATACATTAGGACCTTGATGTTCATCCATTATAAATGTAATAGTTTGTATTTACCAGCCCCAAACTCCCAGTCCGTCACTCTCCTTCCCCCCCCCACCTTGGCAACCACAAATCTGTTTTCTATGTCTATGAGTCAGTTTCTGTTTTGTAGATAGGTTCATCTGTGCCATATTTTAGATTCCACATATAAGTGATATCATATGGTATTTGTCTTTCTCTTTCTGACTTACTTCACTTGGTATGAGAATCTCTAGTTGCAACCATGTTGCTGCAAATGGCATTATTTCATTCTTTTTTTACGGCTGAGTAATATTCCATTGTATGTCTGCACCACATCTTCTTTATCCATTCAGCTGCTGATGGGTTGTTATAAACAAAAAGTCCATTGGAGAAAACTGGGGGTTCAGACTGTAGTTTAAGTTGTTTCCACGTTTTGGCTATTGTGAACAGTGTTGCTATGAACATAGGAGTGCATGTATCTTTTTGAATTACAGTTTTGTCCAGGTATATTCCCAGGAGTGGGATTGCTGGATAACATGGTAATTCTATTTTTAGTTTTCTGAGGAACCTCCACACTGTTTTCCATAGGAGCTGTACCAACTTACATTCCCACCAACTGTGTAGGAGGGAAAGGTTTTTAAAGACAGGGTAAGGGAGAGGGTTTGTGGGGTGTGTGATCAGCTCATGGACATTCTTCTGATTGGGTGATGGTGAGGTAACTGGGAGTCAACATCGTCAGCCTTCTGATTCCAACCGGTCTGGGGTCTATGTGCTTGTGGGCATCATGCAGTTAACTTCTTCCACCTGGTGGGGGTTTCAGTATCTGCAAAACAGCTCAAAGGACATGGCTCAGAATATCATCTATAGCCCTTGAGGACGAACTAAAAGTCCTTGACTTTGTTTAATGGCTAAAATATTATTAGTTTGTCTTGCTTGACTGTTTTCCTTCCTTTCTGCATTTTCTCACTTCTGATAAAATTTACTCTTTTGAACTTGGGGAAGGCCTAGAAGGCTAAAGTCCTTCTACAGACAAGAGGCAGGCAGAGACTTCCTTGGTGGTCCAGTGGTTAAGAATCCACCTTCCAATGCAGGGGACGTGGGTTCGATCCTTGGTCGGGGAACTAAGATCCCGCACACCATGGGGCAACTAAGCCTTCATGCCACAACTAGAGAGCCCACGCACCACAACTAGAGAGAAGCCTGCGCGCTGCAACTGGAGAAGCCCACGCACCGCATGCCGCAACTAAGATCCAACGCAGCCAAATAAATAAATATTTAAAAACAACAACAAAAAAGGAGGCAGGCGGAGGACATGGAGGTGGGGGTGGTGTGTCTGTTCCGGGAAGGCTCCATAGCGTCCTGCTCCGTTACAGTAGAAATTAAGAATGCCCCATTCTGGCTTCCTGACTCCACTTTTTTTTTTTTTTTTTTTGGCCGTGAGGCGCGTCTTGCAGGATCTTAGTTCCCCGACCAAGGATCAAACCCAGGCCACAGCAGTGAAAGCTCCGAGTCCTAACCACTGGACCTCCAGGGAACTCCCTACTCCATTTTAAATGAGGTTTCTGTTTACTAATTTTCACACAGATCTCCAATTGTAGGAGTGGAATAGCTGGGCCATCCGGTAATTCTACATATAACTTTATGGGTAACAGCCAGTGTTCCCATAGTCGCTTCCCTATTTTACAATCCCACAGCAATGTATGAGGGTTCCACGTCTTTGTCAACACTTCTTTTCCTGGGTTGGGGTGATGGGGTGTTTATTTTTATTATTATTTTTAAAATCACAGCCATCCAGAAGGCTAAAGTGGTAGCTCTGTGGTTTTGATTTGCATTTCTCCATGGACTAAAGGTGGTGACCATTTTCTCATGAATTGGCCATTATTTTCTTGGGAGAAATGTCCGTTTGGATCCTTTGCCCATTTTTTGAGCAGAGATTTTTATCTGTTTTGTTCCCTGCTTGGAGGGCCTGGAGGAGCACTCATAGGAACGCAATAAGTGTTGTTCAATGAATGAGTGCATGTGTTTCAGTAGGCAGTGGGGTTTGCACGACCCTCACCTGCACCTGTTGTGGGCCTCACCTGCGCTTATCACGCGGTGTGACTACATCCTTGCGGTGTGCATCTGCCCAAGAGTACCTGTTTCTGCGACCGTCCCCTACTAAGAATGACACCCTAAACTGAGAAGGGCCACTCCCCCCAGATTCCCACGTAGCCGCCTCCGCGGGCCTCGGATCCTGTTCCCGCGCGGTTACCCTGGGCAACCCATGGCGCCACGCTTCCTGTATTGATTCGAATCTCGGGCTACGTCACGTCCTCCAGCGACGCCTGAGGCGCGCAAGCGCAGCCGCACGCAGGGGGGACGGGGTTGGCGCACGCAGCGCGCCGGTGCGGGGGCGTGGCCGGCCGCGGGAGCGCGCCCGCCGGCGGGCGCCGGACGGCGCGGAGTCGCGACCGACGCCATACTAAGGAGCGCGGAGCCCGGGATACCGTCAGCGGCGACCGCGGCCGGACGCGGCGTAGCTGCGCTCAGCGGAGGCGGGCGCGGCGTGGCGCCGGGAGAGGCGGGGCCGGCGGAGCCAGCGGGCGACGGGAGCGAGCCAGGTGAGGCGGCCGAGGTCTGGGGACCCGCCACTTGGATCCGAGCGCGACCCCCGAGCCGGGCGGGCCTGCCCGGCCCCCGAAACCGAGCCGGCGGCCCGGCCCGCCGCCCCCAAGCTCAGGCGCCCCCCACCCCTCGGGAGCCGGCCGGACGCCGGCGCGCCGCCCCGCAAGCCGAGCTAGGCCCGGGTGACCTCAGCATCCCATCTCCCGTCCTAACCCCCACGTCCGAGCCTCCGCCTAGAGCAGGCCCTGCGTGACCTCCGCAAGCCGAGCCACCTGCGGCCCGCCACCTCCCCGCGCGGTCAGCGTCCCTATCCTTTTGTAATTAGCAGGTTGAGCTCCGATCGCTCCCCGCCCCAAACCGGGGGACTCCCCACTCCGTCCCCCAGAACGGCAGGCCCACGCCCTAATTGGCCATGGCAGCTACTAAACAACAGCTTAGAACCTTTTTAGGTTGGCAGGCTTCTGCCGAATTTGTATCCCTACTTATGGCCTGTTAATTAAGCCTCTTCATGACGCTCTCAGAGGACCAGGAGATCTCACTCTTAAATGGATCCCTGAAATGGAGGCAGCCTTTAAACAAATAAAGAAGACCCTAGTCAGGCCCCGGCCCTAGGCTTACCAGACTTAACAAAACTCTTCTCTCTCTTTGTTCATGAGAAAATGGGGGTAGCTCTGGGAGTGTTGACACAATCCTTGGGACCATCTTAATGCCCAGTGGCCTACCTATCTAAAACCCTAGAGTTGACACTTTAGGGATGGTCTCCCTGTCTAAGGGCATTAGCTGCTGCGGCACTACTAACAGAAGAAGCCACCAAACCGACAACAGGACAACCGCTTACTGTTGACACTCCGCACCAGGTCATGGATGTCCTTAATTCCAAGGCATTCCGTTGAATTTCAGATAGTAGAATCCAAAAATGTCAAGCTGGGGCTTCCCTGGTGGCGCAGTGGTTAAGAATCCGCCTGCCATTGCAGGGGACACGGGTTCGAGCCCTGGTCTGGGAAGATCCCACATGCCGCAGAGCAACTAAGCCCGTGCACCACAACTACTGAGCCTGCACTCTAGAGCCCACGAGCCACAACTGTGGAGCCCACGCTCCACAATTACTGAAGCCTGCGCGCCTAGAGCCCACGCTCCACAACAAGAGAAGCCACCGCAATGAGAAGCCCGCGCACCACAACGAAGAGTAGCCCCCGCTCACCACAACTAGAGAAAGCCCTCGTGCAGCAACGAAGACCCAACGCAGCCAAAAATTTAAAAAAAAAAGAAAAAAGAAAAAATCAAGGTTTATTCCTAGAGGGGTCAGAAATATCAGTCAAGCCTTGTACCACTCTAAACCATGCCACTCTCTTGCCCAGCCCAAATCCCAACGCCCCTCTACTACATTCCTGTTTAGAAGTTGTTGATCATGCCTACAGTGCTAGGGCAGCTCTACAGGACACCCCTTTACCCAACCCAGATGCAGAATGGTGTACAGACAGCAGTCGTTTCATTTGAGAAGGTCGAAAGGTTTCGGGATATGCAATAGTCAGTTTAACAGAGGTGGTAAGAGTCAGGCCCACTCCATGGGGCAACTACCTCTGCCCAGAAAGCAGAGCTTATAGCACTAGCTAGAGCGCTCCAACTGGGAAAAGGACTACGAATTAACATTTACACAGACTCAGCATACGCCTTCCATGTAGTCCATGCTCATGCGGCCATTTGGAAGGAAAGGGCCTACTGACCACACATAACACCCCAATCAAACATGGACCAGACATCTTGGACCTATTAGAGGCCATAAAATCCCCTAAGGAATTAGCTATCATCCACTGCAGGGCACACCAGAAGGACCTGCTGGACATAACCAAAGGAAATAATATAGCAGATAGGGAAGCCAAAGCGCCCCCCAAAACGTCCTACAGGTTCTCCTGATCCGAAGTTTAGACCCTTCACCACCACAGTACTCACCATCGGCACTTAAAGAGGGACAAAACCGTGGGTTCACTCTAACCCCTGAAGGGTAGCTACAGAGCCCAGACACCAAACTTCTTTTACTAGAAGCCTCCCAATGGAAGATTCTAAACCACCTTCAGCAGGCTACCCATTTAGGAGCCAAATCCCTCTTCAGACTGGTGGGGACAATATTCACAGGAAAAGGAATCCTCTCAATCCTCCAATCTATATCCCAGCCCTGTCCGGTCTGTCACCGGGCCAACCGAGAAGGGGCTATAAACACCCCCGCCGCTGTTCCATCCAATCCAAAGGCAGGGGAGCCAACCAGGAGAAGATTGGCAGATGTATTTCACCCACATGCCCCCTTGTAAAGGCTTCAGGTATTTCCTAGTCATGGTAGATACCTTCATGGGATGGGTAGAGGCCTTCCCTACTAAGACTGAGAGCATCCGAGGTTACCACTACCCTCGTGGAACATATCGTACCTCGGTTTGGAATGCCACGCTCATTACAATCGGATAATGGCCCTGCATTTATTTCAGGTATGACCCAAGGCATCAGCGAGGCCCTCCAAATCAGTTATTATCTTCATTTGGCGCCCTCAGGCATCAGGCAAGGTAGAAAGAGCCAATCAAGCCCTCAAGAAATATCTAAGTTAGCAATAGAGACACACCAGACATGGGTCACCCTTCTTGCTATTGCTCTCTTAAGAGTCCAGATCACTCCAAAGGCCAGGCCTCATATAAGGCCTTATGAAATCTGTGGAGGATCATTCTTAAGCACAGACCTCCTGGGCGATCCAGAGACCCACTATTTAGTACAGTATCTCCCAACGTTAGGATTGACTCTTAAGAATATCTGGGAATACCAGGACCAAAATAGTCCTAAGCCAGATCCCAAATTCTCAGAAACCGCTCCCCACTTACATCCAGGCGAGGGGGTATATGTTAAGAACCTTCCACAGGAATGGAGACCACTCGAAGCAGTGTGGACAGGACCATACAAAGCCCCGCTGGCCACCCCTACCGCTGCCAATATACAAGGCTTTACTCTTTGGATCCATATGTCGTGACTAAAGGCAGCCCCTCCTCCAGAGGACAAGAATCCTCAATCCACCAGTGATTCACCAGATGCCTCCTATAGTTGCGAGCCTTTGGACAGCCTCCGCTTTCTCTTCAAAAGACAGGTGATGCCTCCCCAGCCCTCAAGCCTCGATAGCCTGATTTTTTAATCTTGTCACCCTCCTTTTCTTTTTCTGGGCTTTTTCCCTCCCGTGGGTTATTCTATTCTACTCCTGTGGAACTGCCTCTTGGTATTTTTGTCTTAACTCAAATATCCCAAAGGTGGTATAACTCTAATTCCACCCACACCATCCGCTCCTAATTTAAATATGCACTATGAGTCAACTCCTCAGTCTGACCTTTTCGTCGTCTCCCTCCGATTGGCCTCGGATTTCTGCCTCAGCACTCTGCTTTTATTGCTCCTTATTACAAGATATAAACCTCCAAAACCCCCATCTATTGAATCTAACCCCAACCCAACAACGACAGTACATGTATCAGTTAGCATGGGACAAAACCCTCCAAGGAGACTTTCAAGATTATACCCCGGACCAACTTTATCAATACTTAAAACATAGCCTCCTAAAAACCGTTCTGATTCTTCTCCCTTTTTCCATTCCTGTGCATACATACAGTCGTCACCCATATTTACCGCCAGTTCAGGAAGCCCTCAGACTCCTCAGTCTTCACCAGGTTCATACAGAAACTGTTGGATGTGTACCACTGTCTCCAGTCAGTATGGCCTAAAGGCAATTCCCATTCCACCAGATGAATGGAACCAACTTGAATCCTATTTAGCCCCCTCATATTTCGATAGACCAGGATGGGCCGTCAATTCTAGAGTAAAACCTACAGTGGACCATATACTTCTCAACCACATACATCAGAGGCCTCACTATAACTTTCAAGGGCCCATATTCTCCTCAGTCTCTATGGCACAACCGGCTCCTCTATATGTATCCTCTCTCTCTTGATCAGGGCCCCCTGTAGGTAAATTCCTCAATATTTCCCAGGCCTGTAATCATACGTTCACCCTTTCCTGTACCCAAACATGGGTTTCCCTCATAACTGACAACAAAACAAACTATCCCCATACTTACTATTTTGATTCCCCTTTCTACAGCATTTACTTCCCCAAACCTTCCAATGTTACCACCAATTGGACACAGGCTAGCTATTTTGGGACCTCCATCTGCCCCACCCCATCCCCAAGTTGTCCCTATCAGAACCACAATTTTTGATTCCAACCCTGTAATATTAAACAAGAAGACGACAGAAAACTCAAGACACCCGAGGACTATGACATAGGGTGGAACCCTACTATTCCTTCTTTTAACTGGACTTATAACTTTTCCCATTCCTCAAAGATTGCTCGCCTCTCCCCTTTAGCTGGAATGACTTTAGCTACCACCTATGGGGGCATAGAACATTCCCGTACTCATTTAGGGAAACCCTATTTCAACATCACTTTAGCAATCAATGCTTTTTTTAAAAAATTTTTATTTATTTTTATTTATTTTTGGCTGTGTTGGGTCTTCGTTTCTGTGCGAGGGCTTTCTCTAGTTGCGGCAAGTGGGGACCACTCTTCATCGCGGTGCGCGGGCCTCTCACTATCGTGGCCTCTCTTGTTGCGGAGCACAGGCTCCAGACGCGCAGGCTCAGTAATTGTGGCTCACGGGCCCAGCTGCTCCGCGGCATGTGGGATCTTCCCAGACCAGGGCTTGAACCCGTGTCCCCTGCATTGGCAGGCAGATCCTCAACCACTGTGCCACCAGGGAAGCCCCCAACATCACTTTAGACATCTGCTTAGACCATACAAATCAGCACCTATTTCCTTTGCTGATCCAATGTTTATTTATGCCTTCCAGCCAACTGAATGGGGACCTGTACCCTTGCATACATTATTCCTAACTTTATCCTTATCAGTGACTGTATCCTGCTTTCCTTATACTCTCAATCACATAAACAAAAGCAGGCAGCCCTCACTGTAATACCAGTCCTAGGGATTATCATTGGGATAGGAACAGGCTCAGCTGGATTTTAAACTCTATTTTCACTGCCCCACAGCTCTCGAACTCACACAACAGATTGTCAACCTAGCAGCGCAAATTAACACTCTACAAGAACAAATAAATTCTCCAGCAGGAGTGGTTGTACAGAATAGGAGAGCTGTAGCCTTACTGCTAACCAAGGTGGGACCGGTGCAATGTTAAAGGAGGATTGCTGTTTTATTTGCTTATTTAAAGAGAGGGAGAAATGTGGTGCTCCAAGGACAGAGAAAAGATAAACTCAGAAGGCCAACATCGCCGGAACAGAGAGTTATGGGACTCATCACTCTGTCACGTAGCAACCATTACGTCTTTGAGCCCTCCCAGCCGTTCTGCCCTGCTCCTTTCACGTCCCATATAAGGAAGGGTATTTGTCCTGTTCTTCCCCCACTCTCTGCACACTGGAAGTATGCATACCCTACCCAATCAGCAGATGACTCGCAAGTTCCTTTGTTCCCTGGCTATAAAAACAGACAAGTAACCCATGCTCGTGGTCAGCTCTCCCTATCAGAAAGTCAGCCCGCTGTTCTGGCAGCGACCCTTCAATAAATTCTATCTTTTTTACATTCTGCCTTGTGTCTGGAAATTCTTTTCCAACCCGTTGAATGAGTGAATGTGTTTCAGTAGGCAGTGGGGTTTGCACGACCCTCACATGCACCTGTTGTGGGTCTCACCTGCGCTTATCACGCGGTGTGACACCGTCACTGCGGTATGGGTCTGCCCAGGGGTACCTGTTTCTGCGACCGTCCCCTGCTAAGAACAACGCTCTAAACTGAGAGGAGCCACTCCCCCGGATTCCCACGTAGCCGCGTTCGCGGGCCGCGGATCCTGTTCCCGCGCGGTTGCCCTGGGCAACCCGTGGCGCCACGCTTACTGTATTGATTCGAATCGCGGGCTACGTCACGTCCTCCCGAGATGCCCGCGGCGAGCAGGCACACCCGCGCGGAGTGGGCGGGGCGGGACGCGGACCCGAGGCCCCGGCGCGCGGGGGCGGGGCGGCGGCACGCAGCGCGGGGGCGGGGCCGGCCGCGGGAGCGCGCCCGGAGGAGGGCGCCGGAGGGCGCGGAGCCGCGACCGACGCCATATTAAGGAGCGGGGAGCCCGGGATTCCGTCAGCGGCTGCCGCGGCCGGACGCGGCGTAGCTGCGCTCAGCGGAGGCGGGCGCGGCGTGGCGCCGGGAGAGGCGGGGCCGGCGGAGCCAGCGGGCGACGGGAGCGAGCCAGGTGAGGCGGCCGAGGTCTGGGGACCCGCCCCCTGGACCCGAGCGCGACCCCCGAGTCGGGCGGGCTTGGCAGCGGCGTGGGCCTGCCCTGCCCCCGAAACCGAGCTGGCGGCCCGGCCCGCCGCCCCCAAGCTCAGGCCCCCCCCCACCCCTCGGGAGCCGGCCGGACGCCGGCGCGCCGCCCCGCAAGCCGAGCTAGGCCCGGGTGACCTCAGCATCCCATCTCCCGTCCTAACCCCCACGTCCGAGCCTCCGCCTAGAGCAGGTCCTGCGTGACCTCCGCAAGCCGAGACACCTGCGGCCCGCCACCTCCCCGCGCGGTCAGCGTCCCTATCCTTTTGTAATTAGCAGGTTGAGCTCTGACCGCTCCCCGCCCCAAACCGGGGGACTCCCCACTCCGTCCCCCAGAACGGCAGGCCCACGCCCTAATTTGTGCTCTTCATCATTGGCCTGTCAACCCCGGGTCTCCCAAGTTCACACCATCCAGCTGGGGCCTGCCCAAATTGAAACTGCCCCCCCCCAACCCCGCCCCGATCTGTCACAACTCCCCCAGGCTCGGACCAGCCCCCGCCCCCCGCCCGGATAAAATACAATCTGAGGCTCGTGGACCCTGGAACAGCCAGGCTGAGGTGCGGAGACCCTGCCCGAATGGGCTCCCCATTGTGCTCACCGCGCCCCTCTCTGCTCCTGGCACACGGAAGCAGTTAGGCGACGAGTTTTGAATACATAAGTGCCCCACTGGCTCCCAGCCCGTCTGGTTTCTGCTCCCCGCACCCTTACGGCTTGACCCATTCTGGGCATGACCCACCCAGAATCCAGCGCTCCCATCTCGCCACTGACCTCCCCAAAATGTGACACCGCCTGGTGGTGCCCAACTGCCCTCCAAAAAGGGACCATTCTGGGTCTTCCAACAAGCACCAGCCCGGCCACCCCGGATCCCGCAAGTGTGGCACAGTCACGCCATCACAGCCGTTTTCCCCTGCTAAAAACTGACCCCCACCTCCCATTGGTCCTGCACTGTCCAGACCTGCCCCCAATTCAAAGCCTGAGTCCCACTGTTGTGCAGCTGTCCAGCCTAAACCCGTTTGGTTTTTCCCTGTTCTCTTTCCCCTCAAGTCATCCCTTGGTTCAAGGTGCCTCTCAGACTGGGAACTAGATCCCCCCACCCCCAGTCCGCTAAGCGATGACCTCATGCCTCTAGCTGGTGAGGCTGCAGCCCACTCTCCTCGCCCCCCGCACCCGGTCCCCGCCACTTCTTAGCATACTTGGAACAAGGACAGTTTACCTAAAGAAAAACCGTCCACCCAGACCTCATGCAGCCAGCGCCTGCCAGATCCACCTTCCAGATCGGGGCCAGGTGGGAATGCCTTTGAAATGAAGAAGGTTGGTTGGTCCCTCCTGGAGGTGGGGACGGACGGGATTTGCACTCTTGGAAGCTGATGAGATCCTGGGTGGGAGGAGGCAGCGTGCAGTCCTCAGAGTGGGTACACGTTGTCCCCCTGGCCCATTTATGGGCAGAGTGTCTCGTGGGCCGTCGTGACTGTTGATGTCGAGGGCCCCTTCTGTTTCGGCCACGCTGAGCCGGCTTTTCTTCTGAACCTGAGAGTGGAAGCAGGTGCGCTGGCTGCCCAGCGGGGCTTTGCATAGCGAGTGAGGTTGGATTGCTCCAAGAGCGTTGTGTTAAGGATGCAGGCTACTCCCCCTCCAAACGCCGGGGCTCTGGTCCTTGGACAGCTCTTGGTTCAGAGGACAGTTGCTTTGCTGTGGCTGGGGGCCACATCTCACGTGACTGTGCTGGCCAGCGTGCCACCGTGACCATTTCCCAGGACGAGCTCAGAATCTGTGCCCTGGCTGTTGCTATCTGTCTGGGGCTGGGCAAGGAGGACCTCGGAGCCTGATGAGTCTTCAAAAGCAGGTCTGCATCGATTTTCACACCAGGTCCTCTGTCTCCTGCCATTCGTAGTTTTGGGGGCCTCTGACTGGGGCAGGTTTTGTATACCCAGGACTTCTGAGTTTGGGGAGGCCCAGAGTGGGGTTGGTTGTGGGACCTTTCGCTCAGTGTTACTGAGACGGATGAGGATCCAAAGTCATTCAGTCTGGAGGGTCGATCCTGGGGACTTCCGGGTAGCATCAAGGGACTTGGTCTTTAAGAAAGCAGCCAACTTGCAGCACTCTTGTAATCCTTCTCTTCTAGAGCAGAGGCTCTCAACTGGGGACACTGGTGATGTCTGGGGACATCTGTGGTTGTCATGATTGGGCTGCTCGTGACATCGAGGGGGTGGGGGCCAGGGGTGCTGCTCCGCACCCCGCAGCGCCCAGGACGGTCCCCCACAGAGGATGATCTGGCCCTGAATGTCCACAGTGCCGAGGGGGAGAGACCTTGGACTAGAGTCCTGACCAGGAGGCCTGTGAGTACAGGGACTCCATCCCCAGATCCTGCACAGGGCCCGGTGAGGCTGGGGCTGTAGAATGCTGGCTTGAGTGGGTGCGGGGGTCCTGGCCGGCCCTGGGGGTTGGCACCGGGAGCCGGTGGCCTGCAGAGCCGGGAAGGGAGTGTTTGGCTCCCCCTCTTCCGCCCCAGGAGCTCCCTGTGGTCCGACTTCTGCTCCCTCACAGGCCCCAGTGGCTTCTTGCTCGTCGGCTCCACTGATCACGGCCCTGCCCACCCCGCACTGGCCTCCCCCAGGCTTTGGCCGCTTCGGAGCCTGCCCGGTGCAGGCAGGGAGTGTTTAAGTCAGGGGACAGGCGCGCAACCGGAGCCCCCCGAACATGGCACTGACAGTCTCGACGGGACGTTGGCCGCCTGACCGCCACGTCCTGTGTTCTTGGCGAGTGACTGCTGTCTCCTGCCTCAGCGTCCTCAGGTGTGAATGGAAGGAGAGAACGTGCTGTGCACCTTCCCGGCCTTGCTTCCTTTAGTCATCTGACTACTGCGAGTCGTAAAAAAAAGTGGAACGTGGAACCCACTCGCCTGACTTCCTGTGCCTCCCCCTTCGTCCTTCACTCGCCCTCCTTTTATCATCTTATTTATTTTTGTTGGTAACAGCTTTCCTCAGATGTAATTGTTGTATTCCACACTTCACTCATTTAAATTGTACAGTTGGGAGGTTTTCAGTGTATTTACAAGGTTGTGCAGCCATCGCCGCCATCTAGTTTAGAGCGTCTCCATCAGCAGTCACTCCCCATCCCCTTCCCAGCCCCTGGCAACCACTAACCACTCTGTCTGGCTTTGCCTGTTCTGGGCGTTTCATATAAATGGAATCACACAGTATGTGGCCTTTCATATTTGGCTTTTCTCACTGAGCATCACATCTTTAAGGTTTGTTCACATTGCAGCGTGTCCTCCCTTTTTTGTGGCTGGATAGTATTCCGTCGTATGGATGGGCCATATTGTGTTTGTCTGTCCACCAGCTGGGGGGCCCTTGGGCCGTTGACCCCTTCTGCGTATTGCGAATAGAGCTGCCAGGAACAGCCGGGCACGGTTTCTTGGGGGGCGGCCCTCCTGTTTAATCGGGACTCAGATGCCTCTGCATGCGCTCCTTGGTGGCCTGCCCCTCGCCCTTAGCTTCCCGTCCTCATTTGCTGCTGATGCCCAGAGCTGGCTCCTGACTGCAGGCCCACGCGGCCAGCAGCCAGTCGATCCTCTCCTGGGTGTCCTGCGGTGCGTCCAGAAAAGGTTGCTCTTTCCACAGACCTGCCCGCCCCCCTCCCCTACTTCCCCCAGCCTCACCTGGGCCCCTCCTTTCCGTCCCCCCATCTTTTCAGGACCATCTGCGTTCTCACCTGGGAAAGCAGGCCCCGTCTCCCTGCTCCCTGCCGCTCTGCCCAGTGCACCACCGCCGGCCTGCAAACGCGCATCTCATCAAGCCCCTCCACCCGTCCCTTCCCCACCTCCCTGCCACCAGCCGCCCTAGGGCACAGCCCAGGAGACTGCCATTCTGGCCTTGTCACCTTTCCCTCTTCCTGCCCCCAGTGTGCTCCTTACACCCCAGCCTCCCCAAACCATTCTTTCCAGACCCCCCATGCCCTTCCCCAGATCAGAATGGGCCCAGGAACCATTGCATTGTGACCATCAGGGAGGGTCTCATCCCTGCCAGGCATGACAGCCACTGCAGGAAGGGGGTCAGGCTGTATTTGCACTGGGTCTCACAGTGAGGAGGGGCCGCTGGGTGGAGGGGTGGAAGGATGGTGGGGGGAGGGAAAGATGGGGGTTGGGGCATGTCTGTCTGTCTGTCTGTCTCTCTGCACTTACAGAAGGGCTGAGCAGCTGAGAGGTCAGTGCTAGTCTTTCAAACCGGGGGGGGGGGAAGCAACTAGTCCCCCTAAGGAGTTCCCTAAACCAGAGGGTCTCCACTGGTTTAGGCGGTTGTCAAACCTGGGGGTGGGACATCCAGGGGGCGGGGCCAGGGAAGCTGCTCAACCCCCCACAGTGCCCAGGACGGCCCGCCGCAGAGCAGGACCCCGCCTGAGTGTCAGCAGTGCCAGGGCTGCCCAAAACACACTAGGCTTTTCCTTCTGCCACCGCCCCCCAGGACCCATGGGTGGGAACTGCGGTGAGACAGATTGAGGAAGCACTTTCTGTTGCTCAAGGCTGCCTGTGAGGGGGTGAGATCCCTGTCCCTGCAGGTGTGCACGCGGATGCAGAGATGTGTAAGGGCTCTGGGGTCCTGATGGGACATCCAGCCTTGAGAGTCAGGCTTCCGACATAAATCACAGTTGTGTGGCCCCCAAGTTGTTCTTCCTTTGCGTGGGGTTTGCATCCTCTGGGTTGCTGCAGACCCAGACGCCCTTACGGTCTGAACGTTTCACCAAGTCAGACGGGAGTGGGTGCTTCGTGTGCTGAGAGGTGGGGGGATGAGAAACTGCGCTTCAGGCATCATTTCTGAGGTTTCGAGCAGCAATCTCACATGGGGTGGAGGTGCCCTGCTGCCAGCAGTGTGCTCTTGGGGGTGTTGTCACGGAGAAAAGAGGTGTTGACGGGATTCTCCTCTCCTTGAGGCTGTGAGCCCGGGGGTGGGACGTAACTCTGGCTCCCTGCTTTGCAGCTCCTGCACCTGCCTGCACACAGAAGGGCAGTAGCCTCAGCTGAATGAATGAATGAATGAGCAAACGAACAAAAGGAAGATGCTCCTCAGGGCTCCGCCACCAGGCCTCCCTCTCCTAGTGATTCCCTTCGGCCACTCGGGAAGGTGCGCTGTCCCCCGTCCAGTGCCGGGCACGGTCCTTTCTGACTCTGGCCGTTCCCAGCCTTGTCCTTTGCTGTCCTTAGACATAAGGGGCCGCTAGATCGTTGTGTTCCCCCTGCAGGGGGAGACCACTCCCTTCACAGGAGCCCAGGTCCTAGCCTTGTACAACCACAGCCCACAACCCTGCTCCTCCCACGTCCTCAGGACGGTCCTCCCTCCTCCAAGGGGAGACCAGTCCTTTTCACCTTCGGGGGCAGCGTGGGAGAAGATGGGGCCCTGCCTGGTCACCTGGCCCACAGCTGTGGCCACCAGGATACCTCCCGTGCCGCACAGCCCACATCACCGCGCGGTGGAGCAGGAAGCAGGGGCGTCTGGGATCTGTTGTGCGCCTGTCACTGAGCCCGTGAGACCAGCCCCCATTTCCTAGCGTCTCCTTTGGGTCAGGCCCTCTACCTGCTGCTTCACGGAAGCTGCGCCCAGGTCACCGCAACATGTGCGGTGTTATCCCATTACCCCCATCTTTGAGCTGAAGAGACTGAGGTTCAGAGAGGGGAAGTTGCTTGCCCAGAGCCATGCAGCCAGGGAGGGGTGAAGCCAGGACTCAGAGCAGGTCTGTCCCTGTCTGCAGCCCGCCCTTTCTCATCCACCCTGCTGGGACTGGTTGACGATCGTGTGGGGAGGGGGCCGCCAGGCCGGCCTGCCTGCCTGGGCCCAGGAAGAAGAGGCAGAGCCAGACTCTGACTGGAGCGGAAGAGTAGGCGACCCCCATTTTCTGGTTGGGTCTCTCATGTGGGACTTCTCCCCCAACCCCTCAGAGACCGGCTGGAAGAAGACGACCAGCCCCCCGCCTTTCTCGGGGGCTGGTAGTCAGGAAGCCGGGGACGGGCACCAGAGCCAGCCCCGGTCTCCAGGTTCTTCCGCCTGCACGCTTCCGGGAAGGAGGGCGCTTCCCCGAGGTGTTGGGCCCGTTGCCCGTTGAAAGTCTGTGCCCCGAGATGACGGTTTTCAGGGAGCCCCAGCCGTTTGTCACCGTGATCCCTAATTGGATGGCTCCTGCTGGAGCAGGCCGGCGACGAGGCACACGTGGCCGTGATGACCCGTCCTGAGTGGGCCTTGGAGCTTTAGACGGCTGGCCTGCTGGTGCTGGCCTGGGGAGCCTCTCACTGCGGAGCCCGAGCAGCCGTGGGCAGGTGGGGGCGGGCGGGATGGAGCTGGACCGCCCCCCAGCCGCCCGAGCCCCGGTTTTGTGGAATGGAGATAGGATGGCACCTGGGGACCGAGTTGAGTCAAGCGCCTGGACTGCCTGGCGCTGTGCTGGCTGCTGGAGAGGCACAGGTGGCCTTCATGTCACCGCTCTCACTGTCCTCACCTGTGTTCTGACGGTCTCCCCACAGGGCCAGGGCAGTGCCCCGTTCGCCGGGGACGCAGTGCCCACATTGGACCTGGCAGGGCGGTGTCCCCAGGCTCCTGCTGGCATGCTTTCTTCCCCTCCCTTCCCTGTGCCCCGTGTGGGGAGCTGGTGTGGCCAGCCCCCCCAGAGGCCTCAGTTACCCTCACTCGGGGTGATCCTGCACCCCGCCCCCCCCAGGGGACACTGGGCTACGTATGGGGACATCTCTGACCCACACAACTCGGAGGGAGTCTCCCCTGACGTCGAGCAGGTGGGGGCCAGGGAGGCTGCTCCACACCCCGCAGTGCCCAGGACGGCCCAGATGTCAGCGGTGCCACGGGCAGGCAGGCAGGCAGGCGGCCACATGCCACACGCAGACCGTGCTCAGCCTCGAGTACTGAGTCACGAACCACGTCACACGGTATCTCCTTGGCCTCCGAGGCTCACAGCAGGAGAACTGCAGGACCGGTTTTAAAGATAAGCACAGCCTTGAGGGACTTGCAGTTTGAGCACTTCTGGAAGCCGTGCTGGCTGGGCCTGGCGTGAACTAGTGGAGGGTGTGCCCAGGATGCTGCCCTCGTGCTGCCCTCTGCACCGCACGCCCCCCGGGGAGGCCTTGACAGTGACAGTCAGAGGGGCTGCGCTGTCATGGGTCCGCCCCACATGCCCCTGTCTGACCTTTCCTCCTCTGTGGGCTGGGGGAGGGAGGGCCGGCTCCTGCCCGCACCTGGGGGCTGTTAGTGACTTGAGGTGAAAGCTTGCTCTTGGTATTGTTTCTCACGTGGGACCCCAGCCACCTCTGGCTCCAGCGGGAAGGAGGGCTCACAGGGCTGGGGCACTGGCTTATCTTCAGGCCCCTTGGTCCTTGCTAACCCCAGGGCCAGCCCGTGCCCCATCATCTCACTCACCAGGGAGCCTCCCTGGCCTGGCCCTACAGGGCCCTCCCCCCAGCACTGCGGACACGGGGGTCGGGTCATTCTCCGGGGGCGGGGGTGGGGCGCATCCCAGGCGCTGGGATGTAGAGTAGCGTCCCGGGCACCCACAGTCATGACAACCACAGACGTCCCCAGACCTGGCCCAGTGTCCCCTGGGGGCAGAACCACCCTGGTGAGGACCCCTGGGTTGTACTGACAGTGAACCATCCTGCTGAGTACCTGGTGCCTGGAACCCTGGCACGCTGTAGGGCCGAGCAAGGTCAGGGGTATCGAGGAGCCGCAGGGAAGGCCTCCTCAGGAGGGGCAGCCAGCTGTTGAGCAGCTGGCTTGAAAGCAAGGGCCCTGCTCTGTCACTGGGACCTCTTCATCCAGCATGAGTCAGCCTCACTCTCGGAGAGGACCGGGGCCGGGGTTGAACGTGGGGAGCGCACAGGAGGGCAGCCCTGAGGGGTCAGGCGGTCTGTGACACGTGCAGGCCCTACTCCTAGCCTTGTAGGGACCTCATCCTGTCCCTTCAAGTGACCAGGATCATGCCCATTTCCCAGAGGACTAGGCTGAGGCTTGGAGACTGAAGGCTAGTCTGAAGCAATGAGAGAAGGTGTGGGCCGCCTGGCTCTTCATTCTGGGGGCCACGAGGGGTAAAGAGGAGACGCACCTTCAGGGCTGGCTTGGCGGGTGGGCGAGCCTCCCAGTGACAGTGCCCTGCAGAGGGGGCCCTGGCAGCCAGCGACTGAGGACCCCAGCCCACCTCACAGACCACGGACACCAGCCTGCAGGTGCCGGCTCCTGGGCAGAGCGTCTCTAGGGCCAGGGTTCTGGCCCCTCTGAGCAGGCTCTCGTCGCTTCCTAACCCCGCTCTGTCTCCCGAGGCAGCTCTAAACCCCCTGCAGCCTGGGGGAGCCTTTCTCAGCCGCCTTGCAGATCCTCTGTGCTCGGAACTTCTTTTCAACAGAAAAGTCACTACTCTGTCTCTGCCTTTTACTAGGAAACTTTGCAGATACACAGCAAAGGTGGCAGAGCGTTCCCCTGCACAGCCAGCCATGCCCCTGCTGCCCAAACTCTTCTGGTCTCGAGCCGGGGCATGCATGGTCCCCGCTCTCCCCGGCTGCTCGTTTCTTTGAATGGCCGGCAAGTTCCCATGATGCAGAATCCAAGAAGCACAGAGTGACAAGGCAGGGGGACCAGGGCTTCCTTCCTCCCCTGACCCCGTCCTCTAGTTCCTCTTCCCCAGCCGACCTTCCCAAACCTTCCAGAAATGGCTTGTTCTACACAGCATGTTGTCACGTGCACTGGGTCCCAGAGACCCGCCCCCCTTTTACTGCAGTGCCTCCTGTGGGGAGATGGGCCACACCCTGCAGGTGGACGTCTGGTCTGTAGACGTCTCTCGTCCCCTGCTTTCCTAAGCAGCCTGCGGAGAAGTCTCCGTACACAGGCTTTTGCCCACACGCGCCAGAGTTTCTAAGGGTAAATTCTTAGAAGTCAGAGAGGATGTGCGTTTTTAGATTCTGAAAGCAGTTGCCAAATTCCGGCTCCTGCCAAGCGTGGGTGCGAGGGTGCGTCATCTGATCGTGGAGTTGCGCGGGGATGGGGGGAGCGGGCTCTGGGCTGGGTTCGCAGCCCTCTGGCCGCGCGTGCAGCCGAGCCTCTTTTTCCGGGAACCGTTTGTATCCTCTGCCGCTTTGGTCTGTCCTGAGGGTGGCAGGTACTTTTCCCTGTTATGTCGTTCTTTTTTTAGAAAACTGTGTTTGTGGTGTGTTTGCTTGCAGACACTTCTCATTTCTCCACACGTGAATCTATCAGCCTTTTCTCTCAGGGCTTCGGGCTCTTCTGGTCTTCTGCAGTGCGGCAAGCAGCAGTCTTAGAGGAGGTGGGCGGGCGTCCCCGAGGTCCTGGGACCGAGGACTCTCTCGGATGCCACCTCCACTCTCTAGGCCGCTTGCAGCCTGGCGGAGGCGCAGGCCCTCGGCTCTGAGAATGGGCTGGAGTGGGGGCTCAGCCCGGTTTTGTCGCCAGCATCATGTGGTTTGGGTGTGACTGCGGCCGACCAATGCTGCGAGTTACCGCTCTCCTCCAGAGATCTTGGTTGAGGCCCTTGGCGTCTACCTCCTCATCGAGACAGCCTGGGTGTGCGGGGCGGGTGCCCCTGAGGGCGCCGGCTTGTCACTTTAGAGAAGAGGGCAGCGTCCATGGTGGGGCGCGTCATCTGCATCTACAAGGGCAGAGCTTGAGAAGGCGTTAGTCCTGGAGCCCCTGCACCCGTGCCCGTGCCTCCGCGAGTCCCTCTGCGAGGGGTCGGGTCTCGGAGACACCATCCTGGGCTGGATGCTGGCATCTGACGGCCCCACACACTCACCCACTGCCCAATCTGGACCTCGCGTCCGCCTTGCCCCTCCGTAGACAGCTGGCCGCTGGGGCGCGCTGCCACCGGCATGGCTGCTCTTCCCCTGGTGACTTGTCTCTGGCTCACCGCCCCGCTCGGCAGGGAGCTCAGCACGGTGGGGCTGTGTCCTCACTGCCTGCTCCAGCCCAGCACCTGCCCCAGGCCTGGGGCTGCTCAGAAAACATGGGATTGGCGGGGTGAATGAAGACTCTCCGACACGCGTGAGCCGCACGGGCTGGGGCAGAGAGCAGGCCTCTGAGGGCCCCCGTTGAGGACACCCTCTCGACAGCCACCTCCCCCTAAAGATCAGCAAAGGTGGTCTCGGTGCTCTACCTTCCTCCGCCTGCCCCTAGTGTGTGTGTGTCCTGCAGTTGTAACAAATTACTACAAACTCCGTGGCTTAAAACAACAGAAATTTCTTCACACAGTCCTGGAAGTCAGGAGACTGGCTCGGGCCTCACGGGGCTAAAATCCAGGCCTGGGCAGTGCTAGTCCTTCCAGAGGCTCCAGGGAAGCATCTGTTCCCGCCTTTTCTAGCTTCTAGAGGCGCCGCCTCCCTGGCTCGCGGCCCCGTCCTCTATCCTCGTATCTCTATCGTATCCAGCAGTGCAGCATCTCCCGTCTCTCTCTGCCTCTGACCCTCTGCCTCCACTGGGCCCCCCGGGACATCCCCATCCCAGGGGGCCTTAACCCCATCTGCAAAGCCTGTTCTGCTATATAAGGGAACATACCCAGAGGTTGGGGACTAGGAACCTCTCTGACCCTCAACACACACATCTGTCAGCAGTGAGACGTCCGCCAGCTGCACGGGCTTCTGCAGAGTGTCCCGTTGGGATGTCGCCGGCAGATGGGGTGGGGCGCGCCACTCTGGGCGTACTCGCTGGACTCGGATTCAGCGCACCCCCGGCGCAAGGCCACTTGGCGTCTTAGGAGCAGCTTCTTTGCGCATCCCAGGAAACCAGTCTCCCGCTGCGTGTGCTCCGAGATGACCGCGGTGCTTTGCGCTCTGCTTAGGTTCTGGCGTGCGGGCGGCGTCCAAGCTGTTGTCTGGGCCCTGCCGTCTGACCACGCAGGGAGCCGCTGGGGGCATTGGCACGGTGGCTTTGGTCTGTGAATGGAGGGGCCGTGGTTTCCGTCGGAGATGAGCTCATGTGGACCGAGAGGCTTAGAGGGCTGATGATGAGGCCCCTCGTTCCCCTGGGCCCCGCCGGCCCCGAGCTGTAGCCCAG
Organism: Balaenoptera musculus; assembly: GCF_009873245.2. Lineage (NCBI taxonomy): Eukaryota > Metazoa > Chordata > Mammalia > Artiodactyla > Balaenopteridae > Balaenoptera > Balaenoptera musculus. The sequence goes on from NC_045787.1 coordinate 169,142,426, forward strand.
CAGTGGGGGCCCTGGAGGTGGTGCCGCCGAGCGCACGGCCGAGGGCGCCTGCACCTGCTCTCCCGAGGGCTCACTGCCCGGCGGGCGGCACACGAGGCCCTGGTCAGGGCCGCCGCGGTTGACCACACACGTCGGGCCAGGAAGTTAGCCAGGCTCTCTGAGCCTCATTTCCGTGTCTGCAGAGCAGGGACAGCCAACTGGCCCAACTCTGGAGCCGCTAGAACAGGGCCGTGACGGCTCTTCCTGGTGTCCGGCCCCACTCGAAGCCCGTTCACGGGCCCCTCAGTCGCCGTAGACGCCCGTCCTGCTGGGGCTTGGTTCTGGCTTGCACTTGGCCTGGCACTGTGGTCAGCGAGACGGCCGGGTCCACCCTTGGGAAACGGTCCCCTGAATGGGTGTCTCCCCCCAGGCCAGATGCTCAGATGGGCGCCTTTGTGTCCCGCTATGGCCCTGCTGCCCAGGAGCCGTCGGGTGTGGTGAGGGCTTGCGGGGGGCTCTGGGTGGGCGCGTGGGGAGGGGGAGGGCAAGGCCAGAGACGGAGACAGCCGTCTGTCATTTCAGAGACTATGTTCTGGGGCCAGAATGGACAAAATGTGTCTAGGGACGCCTGCTGGGGCAGGAAGCCGTTGGCCAACAAGGGGGTGCCTGCTCCCAAAGGTTTACCTGAAATGGGGGGGGGCTGCGGAGGTGTTGCAACCCTGCTTCTCACCGAAGCAGGAAGCCCGCTGTCTGTCGATGACAGGGCATGGGTGGCTCTGGGCCAGCACGGGCTCAGAAGGGCCCCAGGCTGAGTGGAGGGAGGGCCATGGGCACGGGGGCGGGTGGGCGTCCAGGCAGGAGCCCTGTCTCTTCCCCCACCTGACCCCTTGCCCAGCTTCGACAGCCTCATCTTTGCAAGGGGGTGCAGGCATCCAGTTCACGGGGCCACGTGGAGGGAACACGGCGTAAGATAGGCACGCTGAGGTGACCAGTGGCTGCGTTACTGTCCCGTGGGCTCTAACCCGACTGGCTCCGCTTCGGCCGAGCATCTGGCTTTGGGCCGAAGCCACACCAAGGCAGCCCTGTGCATCACATAATCCCGGCGAGGGACAAGGACCTGACCGGCTCATGCCGGTGCTTCAGCCCAGGGTTAGGCCCAGGAGCTCGGAGAGGCCGTTTGGGGGCATGAAAGTGGCACTTCAGCAGATTGGCCTGAGTGTCTCGTAGTCTCCTGGTCACACAGAGACGCGAGCGCTGGACTTTCCTCAGGTGTCTTTTTTTTTTTTTTTAAGGGCAAACGTTCTCTCTGGTTTACTTTCTTTTTTTTTTTTTTTTTTTAATTTATTTATTTTTGGTTGTGTTGGGTCTTCGTTTCTGTGCGAGGGCTTTCTCTAGTTGCGGCGAGCGGGTCCACTCTTCATCGCGGTGCGCAGGCCTCTCACCATCGCGGCCTCTCTTGTTGTGGAGCACAGGCTCCAGACACGCAGGCTCAGTAGTTGTGGCTCACGGGCCCAGTTGCTCCGCGGCATGTGGGATCTTCCCAGACCAGGGCTCGAACCCGTGTCCCCTGCATTGGCAGGCAGATTCTCAACCACTGCGCCACCAGGGAAGCCCTGGTTTACTTTCTGTCTGTACGGACTTGACAGCTCTGGGACCTCTCATGAGTGGAATCACACAGTATGTGGCCTTTTGTGTCTGGCTTATTTCACTGAGCATGATGTCCTCAAGGTTCATCCATGGTGTAGCAGGTGTCAGAATCTCCTTCCTTTTTAAGGCTGAGGAATATTCCAGGGTGGGGATGGAGCATGCCTTGTCTATCCGTTCACTGTGGGTGACACTTGGGTTGTTTCTCCTCTTAGCTTTTGTAAATAGTACTGGTAAGAGCATTTGAACATTAGCTTCTGTGTGGGTCTGTTTCCTTTCTCCGGGCTGTATATCTCAAAGTGGAGTTGCTGGGTCACGTGGCTGTGTGTATTTGATTTCTTGAGCTAACAGGGGCAAGGGGATGGGGAGGGAATGTTTCATGGGGACAGGGTTTCGGTTTGGGAAGACGAGGAAGTTCTAGAGGTGGATGGTGGGGGTGGTTGCCCGACAACGTGAATGGACTGAATGCCGCTGAACCGTGCACCTAAAAATGGTGAAGATGGTGAATTTTATGTTACGTATATTTTACCATAATTTTTTTTAAAGGCAAGTGTGGACTTCCCCAGGGTACTACACCTAGGAATTTGTATTCGTAAACTTAATTTCTGGCCAGCCTTCACTTTTCGAATGCTTGATACTTGGTCTGTTGTCAGAGCGGCGCCGGCCTGGAGGCCCGGGGGCCGGAACTAGCCAGCACTGCCCCGTCCAGCCCTCGGGCTGCAGCCGGAAGCGTAGGGTGACCGTTATGGCGCGAGGCCGCGGGGGTGGGAGGCTGTGCTCGGGGGCCCCCTCGGCGCCGCCCCCCCCCCCCCCCGGAGCCTCAGGCATCCCTGGGCTCTGGCCTGCCGTCCCCCGGGAAGGGTACCCTGCCCTCTGAGGCGTCCGCTGGCCTCCGCCCTGTCCTGGCAGGCGCACAGCCCTCCGGCCTCAGGCCTGCTCTTCCCTCTCTGGAATGCCCCTCGGCATCCCCTCGCTGCGGCACTCGCGCTCCTCTTCCTCAGAGGCCTCCCCAGGCGATCGGGGAGCTGGTGGGAGCTGGGCGGGGGCGTGTCCGCGGGAGGCCGCCGTCCCCCGCCCCGGCAGGCCTGGCGCCCGGTCCGCTCCGCGGACCCCCGCGAAGGGACAGACAGGCGACTGACGGGCCGCCCCGCCTCCCTCACGGGGCCTGAGGAGCTAAGGGGCGAGGACGAGGTCCCGGGGGCGGCTCACGGCCTAGAGCGTCTGAAGCAGGAAGGCGACGAGATGGGTGCCTGTGTGGGATGGGGGGGCCTGCGGTAAGTGGGCGACCGGCCAGAACCAGGACAAAGGCGTGCGGGCCCCGTGGAAGGTTCCTGCAGAACAACCAGAGAGGAGCCCCGTTTGTCCCCGTCACGTCCCGCTGGGCTCCTGGGAGGGAAGGGCCCCCACCTGGCAGGGGACTCGGCCGTCCCCGAGGAGTGCCCTGTGCTCGCCAGGCGGCGGTGGGGACCGCTGCACGCCGGCACTGACCTCTCGCGCCCTCCCCGCCCAGGCTGACGGCCGCCATGGACCAGGACTACGAGCGGCGCCTGCTCCGGCAGATCGTCATCCAGAACGAGAATACGATGCCGTGCGTGAGTGCCCAGGGCTGCCCCGCCAGCGCCAGGGAGACTTGGGGGGCGCGGGGGGGGCAGGCAGCTGCTGGGCTTTGGCCCTCGGAGAACAGAGGTGCCGACGGGTGACAGACACGTCCTCCCCCGCGGCGGCACAGCCACGCCAGGTGTGAGATCCCCCAGCACCTCCCTGCGCTGCCCTCCACTGCCGGGGCCACAGACCCCTCATCCTCGTGGGCAGCCAGGGCAGAGGAGCGATGGTGGCACGGGAGGGCCCTGTTTTGCTCTTTACTGCATCGCCACCCCCTCCGCCGTGTTGTGTTTCTCTGTCCTGGGCTCCCGACACGTTGCAGGCTGCGCCTGCCGGTTCTCAGCGCTCTCAGCTCCACGCTGGGCCGTCCAGGGTGGGGTCCTTCCTGCCTCTTCCAGATTCTGGTGTTGCCGGCAGTCCGAGGCTTACAGACCCACTCTCCAGTCTCTGCCTCATCTTCACGTCCCCCCTTCCTCTGTGTACCGGTGTCTCTGTCTCTTCTGAGAACACCAGGCCTTAGATTTAGGGCCACCCTGCTCCAATATGACCTCGTCTCAACTTGATGATACGTGCAAAACCCCTATTTCTAATTAAGGTCACATCGCAAGTATCAGGGTTCGGGACTTCAGCATATCCTTTTGGGGGACACAGTTCAACCTACAGCAGATCCCTTGTAGAAAGAGGGACATTCCCACTGTCTGGTTCTGGGGTTGGGTCATGGTCTGATGGGGGAATAGCCTTGTGTGCGGGGAATGGGGCTGGCAGGACGACAGGCTCTCAGTGTCGGGGGACAGATGCTCTTTGTTCTGTGCTGTCAACGTTCCCGTCCTTTGGTGACTGCTGAGAAATGGATCTCAGCACCTGGCGGTGTCCATGGTCGGGCTTTCGCTCCCCGGCCTCTTCCCACCCACAGAGCCAGACGGACGAACTGAGCTCCAGACGTGGTGCCTCTAGCAGGTTCCAGCACGTGGGTCACTACCAAGATCAAACCCTCGTTCAGTGGCCAGAGGCCAAGGGCGAGGAGGCACAGTGGGCGGGGCCTCAGTCGGGGAGGAGAGGCTGGCCTTGGGGCGCTCTGGGGGCTCTGAGGCACCCAGCCCGCCCTGCCGTCTTTCCAGGTTGCAGAGATGCGGCGAACCCTGACACCCGCCAACTCCCCCGTGTCCTCCCCCAGCAAGCACGGGGACCGCTTCATCCCCTCCAGAGCCGGCGCCAACTGGAGCGTGAATTTCCACAGGATCAACGTGAGGGGGCTCGGGAGAGGGACCCTGACGGCGCAGCCTTGGGGCACGGGCCGGGCCCTTCCCACTCAGCCCTACCTCCTTCCCCTCCCTGTCCCACAGGAAAATGAGAAATCTCCCAGCCAAAACCGGAAAGCCAAGGACGCCACCTCGGACAACGGCAAAGGTCGGGACTCAGCCCCCCCCGCCCCCGGCCCCCTCCGCCCCACCCCCCCCAGCCCGGCCTCACGGAGCTTGGTGCCCACAGACGGCCTGGCCTACTCGGCTCTGCTGAAGAACGAACTGCTCGGTGCCGGCATCGAGAAGGTGCAGGACCCGCAGACGGAGGACCGCAGGCTGCAGCCCTCCACGCCTGAGAGGAAGGGCCTCTTCACGGTGAGCCCCGCTGGCTGCCCCGGCCTCCGGTCTCAGCCTCCGCGGGCGTCTCCTCCCATCTCAGCCCTGCCCGGGGGGCTGGAACCCCAGAGGCACGGGGGACCGCTTAACCCCGTGCCTCGCACCAGGCCTGTCGCCCTCCTGCGCGGCCTGTGGGTTGGAGGGACCTGGGACCGGTGCCGCCTGCAGGGCGGAGGGGCGGGGCCTCAGCCTGAGCCGCCCCGCAGCCCACCTCCCTGTTTGGGCCCCGGGGCAGCGCCAGAAGGCCTGGCTTGGGTCCCTCAGGAGACTCTGGGCTGAGGGGCTGGTGGCTGCACGGGGGCTGGAGAGACAGGCTGATGCCAGCAGCCCTGCAGGAGGACGCCTTGGGTGCGAGGCTTGGTTTGCCCGGGATGCGCATCTCTGGTCAGAGCCCCTCCCAGTTTCGGCGCCCCCTGGACTCGGGCACACGCCACCAGCATCCACTCAGCGGGTGTCCCCTGCCCCCAGTATTCCCTCAGCGCCAAGCGCTCCAGCCCCGACGATGGCAATGACGTGTCTCCCTACTCCCTGTCCCCCGTCAGCAACAAGAGGTGAGTCCAGACCTGCACTGGCCAGGGGTGGGGCTGGGGGGCAGCCGGGCAGGGCCCGGGAGCTGCCATCAGTTCTAGAGCTGTGTACGGGGTACGGGGTGGCCCAGAGGACCCCCCTCATTGGGGACTTGCTGCAGGCCCAGACCAGGTGCTGGGAGCCCAGGAGGGGTCCTGCAGGAGGTGCTGGGCAGAGGGGAAGGTGGGGCTGTCGGAGCTCAGGGCGGCTGAACATCCAGTGGTGGAGGGGTCGGTGGCCGTGGGGTCACCCACGGGTTTGGGATCACACAGTGACAGAGTCGGGACAAGCGGGAAATGACGCAGCCTCCCAGCGCCACCGGGAGGAGATGGCGTCTCTGCAGTTCTGTGCAGTTGTTGCCAAATCTCTGCCTCGGTCTCTCTCTGCAGTCAGAAGTTACTACGGTCACCACGGAAACCCACCCGTAAGATCTCCAAGATCCCCTTCAAGGTCCTGGACGCGCCCGAGCTGCAGGACGACTTCTACCTGAACCTGGTGGACTGGTCATCCCTCAACGTGCTCAGCGTGGGGCTGGGGACCTGCGTGTACCTGTGGAGCGCCTGCACCAGCCAGGTGCGCGCCGCTGAGCCTGTGCGCACGCACGCGGGCTGCGGGGCGGCAGCCGAGCCGGGCCGGGGCCTGTGTGAAGGGTGGGAGTGTTGCCGGGGGCCTCCAGAGCCTGGGGCAGCTCCCGGCCACCCGCTCCTCCCAGGTCTGTCTCCTCAGTGTGCAGACTCTCCTGGGGTCGGTCAGCAGGGGTGAGCGGAGGCCCACGCCCGTCCCTGCCCTGGGCTGGCTTCCGAGAGTCAGGAGTCCTTGCTCCCCGGCCCGAGCTCCAGCCTCCGCCCGTGCCAGCAGAAGAGGCGCGGTGTCTGGGCCCGACTGAGTGCAGTGTCCCCCGCCCAGCAGTAAATGTCTCGGAGTGGCTGCTGGACACACATGGGCTCAGGGTCTGCAGGGCACAAAGACCCTGCAGGTGGGGTGTTTGAGGGACAAAACCAGATGCAAGTGGGTTCAGAGAAGGCGAGCGAAGCCAGCACAGGGAGGCCGGCGCACCCGCACTCACACACACACACACACATACCCGACCCCCGACCCGGCAGCCTGTGGCCGACACCCGCTGCAGGGACTCCCCCCCCCGCCCCGCCCCGGGCGTGATGCCCACATCCCTCCAGGCTCTGTGCCGTCAGCATCCCTGTGCTTGGGTGTGTCCCCTCCCGGCCTGTGGCTTCCCGAGCCCCCCAGCCGCCTTCTGCTGGCTCCCAGCACTGACGCTAGCGCCCCCGGGCCTGAGGTGTGAATGAATGAATGAATGGGTGAACAAACAGATGGATGAGTGGACAGTCTGGGCCTTGAAGGAGCAGTGGGCACCAACTGCTCCCCCTTCCGCCAGGTGACCCGGCTCTGTGACCTCTCCGTGGAAGGGGACTCGGTGACCTCCGTGGGCTGGTCTGAGAGGGTCAGTACACTAGCCCCATCACCCCACTGGGCAGGGTTGGCCCAAGGAAGGTCGACCGGACCTCACTGGAGGGGCCCTCCACAGTGTTGGGGGCCTTGGAGACCCAGAGGAGCCAGAATCTGGCCTTGTGGTCACTTGTCCAAGCCCCAGTGACACCTGTGCCCCCAGCTGTCCCCAGCCTGGTAGAGATGATTGGAGTGACAGAGACTCTGGGGCAGGCTCGCTCCACACGTTGAAGCATGCGGATCTTGGGGCACGTTGCATGGATTTTAACAGTCCCGCTCTCTGTACTACCATCTGCCCAGAAAGTTCCTAGGAGGGGTGTCTGAAGGGGCGTGCGTTAGAGACCTTGAAAGAAGTGGGCCCAAGGGTCTGCTGCGGGGAGGTGAGGGGAGCTCCCCAGCCGCCCGAGCAAGGGGTCCCCACACAGGGGCCTGATGCCCGCTCTCGCCCACGTCGTCGTCCTAGGGGAACCTGGTGGCCGTCGGCACACACAAGGGCTTCGTGCAGATCTGGGATGCGGCCGCAGGGAAGAAGCTGTCCATGCTGGAAGGCCACACAGCGCGCGTTGGTGAGGAGCCGCTCGGGGCCCGGGGATGGGTGGGTCCCGAGGGGCCGGGTCGCGTCGTCATCCCACCCTCTGCACGGCCGCAGGGGCGCTGGCCTGGAACGCCGACCAGCTCTCGTCCGGGAGCCGGGACCGCATGATCCTGCAGAGGGACATCCGCACGCCGCCCTTGCAGTCAGAGCGGCGGCTGCAGGGCCACCGGCAGGAGGTGTGTGGGCTCAAGTGGTCCACGGACCACCAGCTGCTCGCCTCAGGGGGCAACGACAACAAGGTAGGCCCAGCCCCTGCCCTCCCTCCCTCCCCGCCGGCCCCCCTGCCGTGGAGCAGGGGTGATGGGTGACAGGGGTGCACCCCGAAGGAGGCCAGGATGGGCCCTGCCTTCCCTTGGGGGACGAGCTGCCTGGGCCTCACGGCCCCATCCCCGCAGCTGCTGGTCTGGAACCACTCAAGCCTGAGCCCCGTGCAGCAGTACACAGAGCACCTGGCGGCCGTGAAGGCCATCGCCTGGTCCCCGCACCAGCACGGGCTGCTGGCATCCGGCGGCGGCACAGCCGACCGCTGCATCCGCTTCTGGAACACGCTCACGGGGCAGCCGCTGCAGTGCATCGACACCGGCTCCCAGGTGTGCAACCTCGCCTGGTCCAAGCACGCCAATGAGCTGGTGAGTGCGGGGCGCAGGAGGCCAGGCCCCGGCCGTCCAGGTCTGGCAGAAGCTGACCTGGTGCGTGTGCCCAGTGACCGCAGGAGAGGCCCGAGGGCTCTCATGTGCAGTGTGTTTCTCTGTCTGGAGCCAGTCATCGACCAGGGTGTGGGGCTGAGGGCTGACACCTGTGGTCTCTGCACCCTGCGGGCGGGCCTTGGTGTCCTTGTGCCTCGGTGGGTGTGTCGGAGGGCGGGCGGTCTGCGCCCTGGGGTCACTGGAGGGGACCCCCAGGCTCTGACAGCGTTCTCTCTGTCCCCTAGGTGAGCACGCACGGCTACTCGCAGAACCAGATCCTCGTCTGGAAATACCCATCCCTGACACAGGTGGCCAAGCTGACCGGGCACTCCTACCGGGTCCTCTACCTGGTGAGTCTCCCCAGCCGGGCCCGGTTCCTCCATCTGGCCCAGCTTCGGGCTCTGGGGCTGAGCGGCAGGGTGCAGCACCGTCGCTCTGAGTCTGTTTCCCCAATGCCCCGCCCCCGCCCTGTGAGCGGGGGCAGCTCTGCCCGCCTTTATAACCTCCAGGTATTTGTTTCCACATAAAAATAGAAGATGCCACGAATAACCCACATCCAACTGCTCAGATCATCTCTAGATGTTTCACCAAATAACCATTTGCACGTGTCTGGAGAAAGGAGCCCCTCCCCAAATCCACTCACTCTTCAATATTTTGGTTTTTTCTAGAAAAAAGTTTTGTGCTTAAACCAGCAAATCCTTTGCCCAATTGCACAGAGTGGGACCCCTGCTGGGGCAGGAAGCCATTGGCCAACAAGGGGGTGCCTTGTTGTGGTGGGGTGTGGCATCTCACGGCTTTGCCCGTAGGCCACAAGGACAGCGGGGGTCTCTCTTCTCCCGCAGGCCATGTCCCCTGACGGAGAGGCCATAGTCACTGGTGCTGGAGATGAAACCCTGAGGTTCTGGAATGTCTTTAGCAAAACCCGTTCGACAAAGGTAAAGTGGGTCGGTATCAGCGCCAGATGTTCCCCCACGTGTGTGCCCTCAGCCTGTCCTGGGGCCTCCTCCCCCGTCCCCGCCGCTCAGCCAGCCCGTCACCCCGTCAGCTGTGCTCTCCCCGGGATCCCCACACCCCCTCTCCTCCTCCTGCATCACCTGGTGTCCTTGCACATCCTGGGGCACTCGCCGCGCAAGGTGCCCGCACAGGCCCCTCCTCAGGCCCGGAGCCTCAGGGTCCCTCCAGGCAGAACTTCCTTCCGGTGCCCCAGCAGCTGGCGCCCAGCCCAGCGGCCTAGCCCCGCAGCCGGCCCCTGCGGGAGGTCCCCGGACCAAGGGCTCAGCGTCGCTCCTGTGTGCCCTGCAGGAATCCGTGTCCGTCCTCAACCTCTTCACCAGGATCCGGTAAACCCGTGGCCGTGCCGTCCTGGTCGCAGAGCGCCACCTCTCAGCGTGCATGGACCCTCCCCTCCCCCGAACACGGGCCCCAGAGGAAGACAGGCAGCCAGGGTGGGGCGGGAGCCGGGCCTGGAGAGACCCTGAAGGTTCTATTAAAGCCTGATTGTGAACCCTGTCAGCCGGTGTTTGGGGCGGGGCCGGGCTCGGGCACCAGCAGGAGTGGGGCCTCCGGATGCCTCCACCCTGGGTGGCCCCGGCTCGGACGGCTGTGCTCGGAGCGGGATGGACGCCTCCTGGACGCCGCCTGCTTCCGTCCGTGTCCGTCACCGCCTCGCTGGGGCTTCGTGCTCTGCCCGGAAGCTCGTGCTCACTGCTGCCCACACCTGCTACGGGACAGACAGCTGGACACCAGGCCGGTTGGCCGGGGGAGGGCCCGGCAGGATGGCGGCTCGGGTCGGCCCATGGATCGAAACGACGTCCCCACTCGAGAGGTTTCTTTGCAGCCCCCTCTGCTCTCCCTGCCCCAGCAGCCGGCCGGTGGCTCTTTCAGGGGCACGGCGTTGGGAGCAGGCCACACGCCAAAGGAGGTCACCTTGAGGCAGACTTGTTGTCTGAGGGAGACTGATGTGGGACCTGTTCGCCATCATGGCTCGCCCCGACTGTCCTTGTCGCTCACGGGGTCACAGCCGACTGTGGTTCTTGCGGCTTGCTGGGCGGCCGGTCAGGGTAACCTGAGGGCAGAATTGACCCTGCGGGTCAGGTCGTGTGGGTGCCCAGCCCTCCTCCCCAGCCCCTTCCCCTCCAGGCCACCCTAGTGGGTCCTGTCCATCTGCGCCTTCAGCCGGGGGAGGGGGCACCTGAGGGTTCCCCCGGAAGCTTCCTGAGCTCCCCCGACCCTGGGCCCACCTCATCGTTCTCCTCTGCCCTGTTCTCGGCTGCACCTGGGGAAGACGGAGGAGGGAGGTGGGGCTGGTGTGTGGCCAGGGGCCTGAGCAGCCACCCTGCCTCTCCTCCTCTCCCTCCCTCTCCCCTTCCCAGGCCGGAGGACACTGATGGACGTGGCCTGGGCAGAGCAGGCCTGGGCGGGGCGGGGGTCCAGTGTGGCCAGGGGAGGCCCCGCGGAGCCCCACCGGTCACCCCGGCTCTGCCGGAGCCCCTGCTCCTCCGGTTGTGAGAGCCCTGTGCTCCGCTCAGCCAGCCACACGTGTGCATGTGTATCTGTGTATCTGTGACTTTCCTTTGGATTTGTTTCTGTGTTTTTGTAAATCAGTCCCCAGAACGTTAAGGCTTGCTGGGGGAGGGCAGTGGCCCACCCCTACCCCTGGGGGAGACAGAGGTCACAGCTCTTAAGGTCTTCTCCTTCAGAGGGGCAGGCGGCCGAGCCTGCATGAACTTGGGGAAGGGTGGGCCCCGCCTCCCGGCCCATCCCGGCTGCTTGCTGGGGACGGGCGGGGACGAGCAGGGGCAGTGTACATAGATGTGTGTATTCCGATGGGTCCAGATCTTATTTTTGTTTGTTTGAGTTTTGTTGTTTTTTCTTTAATAAGAGAGCAGTCCTGTGTCTACCGCACCCTGCCCTGGCTCTGCTTGTAGGCCCCGAGCCTGGGAGCGCAGACGGGCACGAAACGACGGCCTGCGCCATGGCAGGGCTGGGTGCAGGCGCCTGGCGCAGGTGAACCTCGCTCCTCCTGGAATGCAGCGTCACCGTCATTAAACCATGTGGGTCGTGCCCAGCTGGGGCTGCCTGTCTCTCGATCCGTCTGGAGTCTGCACACACCGGGACCCCAGAGCGGCCTGAATGTCACGAACCGGTGGGGAGTGGCTGGCTCTGGGGGAGAGGCTGCGGGGGCCACTCAGAGGCGGTCAGCAGGGGGCGCCGGGGTCCCTGAATTCATGGCCCCGTGATCCAGGCCAGTCCTCGCAGCCAGGCTGGTTCTGTTGGGAAGTGGAGGGTGGGCCCGGGGGTGGTGGTCTGAGCACATAGCGAGGCCTGGCCCGGGGTAGAGGGGGCGGCACCTCTGCCTGACAGATGGGCTTCCGGGGCCAGCGGGGACACTGCCGGCCCAGCGCCCTGTGCGTGGGGAGGGCCAGGTGTGGTGCGGCAGGATTTGTTTCCATTGCTCCTGGACTGGCGGGGGAAGGGAATTAGTGACAGCGACAGCCAAGGGTGAGGCAGGGAAGACACAGCGGCTTCCAGGAAGGAGCGGAGAAGAGGGGGGCAGGAGGCCCCAGGGAGGAAAGCAGCCTGGACCAGAGGGGTTGTGACACTGGGTGGGCCTGCGGGCCCGGGGGCCCCAGGGGCCTTGAGAAGGAAGGGCGGTGAGGCCCCCTGCAGTCAGCAGCTGCCCACAAGTGGCGGCGCACCCCCCCCAGGCCCTCCGCCCAAGCCCGGGGAAGACCCCCATCCCGGGCAGCCGGGGACGAGGGAGGCCAGAGCCCAGACCTGCCCTTGAGGAGCTTCTGTGTGTCAGGGAGTGGACGACAGAGTGTAAGTGCATGTGGCCGTCACGGTGTGAAGGGTGGCGTGGGCCTTGGGAGAGGGCAGCTTGAGCCCAGGGCTGACGTGTCAGCAAGGGCCTGATGGGGGCACGGACACACCCGGGCAGAGCTGGTGCTCCACGCTGTGGACCCGTGCAAAGGCCCTGGGGCAGGACTGTGCCTGGTGAGCTGGAGGAACAGCCAGGAGGCCCCTGCGTCTGGAGCGAGAGGGAGGAGGAGAGGGCAGGGAGGGGACGGGGCAGGTCCTGCAGGGCCTTGGGGAGGAGTTGGACTTTTACCCCAGGAGGGAGGGTGGGACCCTGGAGGGCTGTGGGCAGAGAGGGGAAGGGAGACCCTTCCCCTCTCGGTGTGGAGACCTGGAAACAGGTGGGCAGGGGCGCAGAGACCAGGGAGGACGCCCTGCCCGGGCAGGCAATGACAGGACTGCGGCCACAAGCAGCTGGAAATGATGAAAGGCAGGCAGGTTCTGGATTTCTTGTGAATTTTTTAACATGTAGTAAAATGTGTGTAACATTTTAAGGTGTACAATCCTGTGGTTTTTAGTATATTTACTATGTTGTGCTGGCCACCACCATCTAATTCCAGAACATTCCATCACCCCCAAAAGAAGCCCCATCCCCATTATCAGTCACTCCCATCCTCCTCCCAGCCCGACAACCACGAATCCACCCTCTGTGTCTGTGGATTTGCCTGTTCTGGATGTTTCCCATCAATGGAATCAGACACTTTTGTGTCTGGCTTCTCTCACTGAGCTTCGTGTTCTCAAGGTCGTGTCGGCGCGTCACCCCTTTTCATGGCTAACATTCCAGTGTGTGGAGGGACCCTGTTTTGGGTTTCTGTTGTGCGGTTGGTGGGCATTTGGGTTGCTTCCGCTCTTTGGCTGTTGTGGGTTGTGCCGCTGTGAACACGTGTGTGCAGATTCTCGCGCTAGATGTATTTTGGAAACAGATGAAGGACTGGACGGGGGTGGAGTGAGAAGGGAGGACCTGGGGGCTGCAGGGCTGCTGGCCTGAGCACCTGGAAGGGTAGGGCTGAGATTGTGGAAAGGAAATTCAGAAGCTTCGTTGGGTTTGGAGGCCCCCATACGGCGGTGTTGGGGGGCAGAGAAGAGGTGGGAGGGCTGAGCCCCAGGCCGGCCCTACCCAGATGAGCGCCCGCCTCCTCCAGCCTCTGCTCTCCCGGCTCGGCCCCTCAGCTGGGGGAGAGGCAGTGGCCTGGATTGTGGCCAGCAGACCCAGCTGTTGCCAGGACACCGGGCCGCCTTTGTTGCTGTCAACAATGGCCCCGCAGGCCTTGGAGGCAGGAGCCCCTGGGCACGCAGAGGCAGACATGCAGACCCTGAGGCAGGAGGCTGCCCGGCCCTACGTCCCCCGGGGGACCCTGGAAGTGAACCTCCCGGCATCTCTCTACAGGTGAGCACATCCTGCCCCTGCACTGCCTCCTTGGGTTTGCTTCCCACCAGCGTCATTCGTTCTCCATAAAGGCACGTGGGTGCTGCACCTGCTCCCTGCACCCTCCCCACCCACCTGCACCAGGCTTGGGACCTGGCAGGAGTACACGCAGGTCACACGTGATGGTTCACGCATGCAGGACACGCACACAGCCAGCCAGCAGAGCAGATACGTTCCCGGGAGCCCTGCGCTGCTGGAACAACCCCACAAGGGGGCAGCCTCGAGCACAGAATTTACCTCTCCCAGCTCTGGGGGCCAGGAGTCCCAAGACCAAGGTGTCAGCAGGGCTGGGGCCTTCTGAGGCCGTGAGGGAGCATCTGCCCCATGTCCCTCCTGGCTTCTGGGGGTGCTGGCGGTCCGTGGCGTCCCTCGTCTCGTGATGTCCCCTGACTGTGCAGATACCCCGGCCTCACCAGGGCTCCGCGTTAGGGTTGCATTAGGGCCTCCCTGACCCGGCATGACCCTGTCTTAAGTTGCATCTGCTAAGATCCTATTTCCAAGTAAGGTCATGTTCTGAGATTCCGGGTGGACGTGAATTGGGGAGACACGTTCAACCCATTAGAGGATCCATTAATAAGCGTTAATAAAGTATGATGGGTTACCGTGCAGCTTTACAGAAAAGGCAAGTCAGTGCCCTTGGTGCTGCTCCATTTCCAAGAAAATTAAGTTAAAAAAAAAAGCTGTGCCACCACGATAGAAGCAGGCTCCCACAGGTGTGTGGTGGGGTGGAATGGCTCGTGCACACACACTGCTTCCGGAATGAAGCAGAAACCAGTAAGAGTGGCAGCCCCGGGGGAGGAGACTGGCAGCTAGGTCAGGGAGACTCGCTGCTTTTTCCAATACTTTTATTTATTTAAATGCCATTAGGGTTCTCGATTCTAGATCAAAAAGGCATTCATTTATTATGAGGGAAAAAAATGTTTTTCGGCCATAACGCGATGTTCTTTTATTAGTTTTTCTGAGGTATAATTGACACAGAGACTCGCTTTTCATTGTGTTAGTTTTGACTGTTTTAATTCCTTTTTACAAGCCAGGTGCATTTTGTAGTTTCGGTTCATCTTGTAGTTCAAAAGAGTGGGGCCTGCCAGACGGTCCCCAAACTCCCCTCCCTGCAAGTGGCAAACCCAGCCTGCGGCCACTTCCCGGAACTGACCAGGCCGAGCCCACCTCTTATGAAAAACGTGGGTTTCTGGTTTTCCGTGTGGAGTGAGAACTCCAAGCAGGCACAGGGGAGAACGTTTTATCAGCAGCTCTGCTTGGACCATCTTGGGGCCACGGCCTCCTTCCCTGGGGCATCTCCCTGAAGCGAGCTCGCCAGGTCAAAGCACGTGCCCACGTCTGTCTCTCGGGCAGTGGTGCTGCGAGGGTGTTCCCGAAGGGTAGCTTTAGTTTTGATGGTACCTCGTTGAGGTTTGATTTTTGCCATCGTTAGCCTATTTCCACTTCCCTCTTTGCTCTGCCAGCCTCTGTTCCTTACACCATCCCTGCTGCCCCAGGGCCTTTGCACAAGCGGGTCCCTCCTCACATCACTGCCACCTCCTCGGGGGAGCCCTCCTGATGCTCTCAGCCTGGGACGGGCTCTGGCAACAGAGGCCCCCGGAACAGGCACTCCTGTGTAGCTGCAATAGTTTCTCCTTTAGATGTGAGCCTGCCTTCACTCCCCGCTGGCCCCGATGGCCCCGATGGCTGGGCGGGTGGTGATGGCACAAGGGTTCCCCAAAGGTCTCCCTGGGAGCCTGGGCTCCCCACACACTTTCCCAGTGTCCCCAACCCACGGCTCCCAGGCCAGACCAATGACAGTGAAACCTGCGCCACTCACTCAGCCATAGCTGAGACCACGTCCTCCTGGTGCACCTCCAGGCCGGGGGGGGCTTCCTGGAGGAAAGGGCCTGCAGGTCTGGGATGCTGGGCAAAGGACTTAGTAGAGGCAAGAAAAGATGAAATGTTTAGGAGGTCCTGGGGGTTGGGGAGGATGTGGCAGAGAGGAGGGGCTACAAGGGGTCAGCCTCCCACCCTCTGCCAGCCTGGGTGGGAGGGTGTCCAGTACTGAAGGACAGACAAGGCCCCCCGCACCTCGGGCCAGGCTTCTGCATTCTGCACCCTCAGTGCTGGCGATGGGGATGAAGAGGCCCGGGGAGGGCAGGGGGGCTGAAAGCTCAGTCTCTCTCCTCCCACCCCCACCCTCAGCGATGACTACCTGTCCCAGGAGGGGCCCCGCCAGACGCCGGCCATCAAGCAGGCGACGCGCTGGAAGTACACGCCCATGGGACGAGACGCGGCCGGCCAGCTGTGGTACACGGGCCTGACCAACTCGGACTCCCGAGAAGCCTGGAACATGCTCCCTCGGGCTCTGGACAGCCCGCACCTCGAGGCTTATGCCCGCAGGCACGGATGCCACAGCCCCCAGGAGCGCAGCATGCCCTCGGGTGAGTGCCCGGCCCTGCCCACCCCCACACCAGGCCCGCCTCGAGGGGAAGGTGAGGCCCACAGGTGCAGAGATGACCGCTGACCCCTACCCCGCAGCCTACACCCAGCGTCTCCGGGAGACCGCCTGGTACGACCCCGTCATCCCCGCACAGTACAGGGGCCCCCGCGCGCGGTACGGGAGCGTGCTGTGGAAAGACAGACCCATCCAGGGCGAGGAGTACGGTGAGCCTGGGCCAGGGGCAGGCGACCCAGGGGCTGGGGGTGAGACCGCCCGGGGCCAGGAGGCGGGGCCAGCCGGTGACCCGGGTCCTGGCCCCCCAGGGATCCACAGGCACCAATTCGGGGTCGAGCCGCTGTGGCGGGCGTCTGACTACGTGCCATACCTGTCGGCGCCCCAGCGCCCGCGCTACACCACCCAGAACTACCGGCAGTGGGACCTGGAACCCCGCTGCCCCTCCACCGGCCGGCAGCCCCCGCCCGTCCACGTGGCCAGTCACTGATAAAGATCGCGCTGCCCGGTGTGGCTCTTCGGGGACCCGGCGCCTCTCCCTCAAGGCGTCTGTCCACCTCTGGGGCCGGGGCCTGGGGCGGTCAGGCAGCCAGATGAAGGGAGCTCTGAACCAGGACCCTGGTGACCAAGCTCCAGGGCAGAGTCAGACGACCTCTCCTGCCCTCAGCTCCCCCTACCCCGGGCCCCAGGCCAAGGCACAGTCCTGGCCCCGGGCGGCTCTTTATTCACTGCAGCAGTGGCCTGGGCGCAGGGAGCCGCACTCGGGCCCCCGGGCCAGCATGCTGAGCCTCACCGTCGCCACAGCCAGGGTCCGGGCCCAGCCCCCTAACCCAGAGGCTGGGGCTCCTGGCAGGCTCAGCAGTGGCTCTGTCCTCCAGGGCCTGGCGGCACCCGGGAGCAGCACCCGGGAGACCCTAGGCTGGCCGGGGCTGAGTTCAGGGCAGGCCCTGCGCCCAGGAGCCTCACATCCAGCCCCCACACAACACAGGGCACCCCGAATCATCCAGACAGCTGGGGGTGGGTTAGAGTTGAGATTGGGGTACCCCAGACCCACAAGGACCCCACCAGCCCCTGAATACCAGAGGGCCTAGCTCGGTGGGATAAGCTGCTGGGATCCCACCCATCCTGACCGCGCCCACCAAGCCCCACCCGACCCCTCAGCCAGGCAGGGACGGGACAGACGCAGGAGTGGGATCAGAGCAGCAAAGGGGCCGCTCCAGGCCTCGTTTGGCAGCGAGTGTTCACAGTCGCGGTTAAGTTACAAAGGGTAAGGGACCATGGGGCAGTGTCAGGGTTGGGCTCCAGGGTCCCCTGCAAGAGAAGGGGGTGGAAGTGGGGTTAGGGAGGGCGGGGCCTGTCCTGGCCCAGACCTACACCCATGGCTGGTTTGGGGCTTTTGTGGGGTGGCGGGGCCTGCAACTCACAGCTCCGAAGGCGGACGGGCCAGACCAGGAGAGAGCACAGAGCCAGGGTGGCGGCCACGCCCACGCCACCCGTCACGGCCACCATCACCCAGTGGTAGAAGGCCATGCAGGCTTTGCAGCAGAGCTCTGAGCTGGGGGCGGGGGAAGGGCAGAAGGGGGTGAGCAGACGCCTATCAGTACCTTCCAGCCCCAGCCTGGACCTCCTGCTCCTCCCATCTCAGCCGGGGCACCCCATCTTTCCCAGCACTCAGGCCAGGAACAAGTGATTGCCCTCAACCCCCTCCTCCCCTGCAACATCTGATACTTTAGTCAGTAAGGTCAGCTCTGCCTTCCAAGTCTACCCCAGACTGCCCATTTCTCCTCCCTCAGGGTCCAGCCCTGTCACCACCTGCCCCCCCACCACCCCGCCATCCTAGGCCCCTCCCCTGTTCCCACCCTCCCTTCCCTGTCTGACCTCCCCGCAGTAGCCGCCAGAGGGCACCTGTGAGCACCTGAGTCAGGTCCCGCCCCCTCTGCTCACAGCCCTCCGGGGTCCCACCTCCCTTGGCCCACAAGGCCCTGCACGACCCGTCCCCTCCCTGCCCTCCCCTCCTCCCTCTCTCCCCCTCGCTCACTCTGCTCCAGCCACAAGGGCCTCGTTGCTGTCCTTCCACCATGCCAGGCACAGTCCTGCCCCGGGGTCTTTGCACAAGGCTGTTCCTCCCCATATGCCTAGAACTCCCTGACATCCTCCAGGTCTCGGGTCCCATGTCACCTCAAGGCAGCCCTTCCTGACTTCTCGCCCCACTCAGGCCTCCCTAAGTAGTGTCCTTCACACCCTTTGTACACATTTATTCATGAGATTATTCATGTGGCTCGTGTTGTCCCCAGCTCCATGAGGACAGAGGACCAGGCCAGCTTTCATTCCCAAATCCTGGGCTTCTACAGGGTGCAAGCTCAGGTCTAGAACCTTCTGGGGCTGGAACCCTAGGTTCTGAGGGTCTGAATTACAGGGATTCCAGGCTCTCCCTCTGCCCTGTCTGCTCACATTCCCCTGATCCATCTGTGTGTCCTCAGCACCCGGCCCAGGACAGACTGTCGGCTCAGTAAATAAATGGGTGCTCGAGGTGGGGAATAACCCGGTCTCCCTGGCTGTGAGGCCACCGGGGCGGGGTCTCCTGTTCTCATGGAGTTAGCAGACCTGGGGCAGCGCCTGGCGCACAGCACGGCCTCAGCACAGCTCATTGAACGCGAGAACGAATGGATAGGGGTACTCACGAGCAGGGGTGCAGGCTCTGGATGGCCATGACTGCCAGCCCATTGGCCACCTTGTCCGAGAAGCTCATGGCGCCATACACGAAGGCTCCGCTGTGCTGGGGGGACACGGGCAGGGGGGGTCAGCATCCCAGGCCTCGGCCCTGGTCCCCAACCCCAACCCGGACCGGCTCGGCAGCCCTACCGTGTGGGGGCCGATGAGGTCAGCCGTCATGGCCAGCGAAGTGACGAGGATGGTGGCACAGCCTGTGCCCAGCAGCACAGCCACCACGTACACAGCCACACCCAGCTCATCTGCCAGTGCCACCCAGGCTGCGAAGGCCAGGATCACCAGGAGGCCCACAAAGTAGGTCATCTGCAGAGAGCCCGGCCCGGCGTCAGGCCTGCCTCGCTGGGCAGCCCTGAGCCTGGCACTTGCCCTTCCTGATCTTCAGTCTGGCCCCCAACCCCAGCAAAGGGGGGTTTGAGTTGGGTTATCCCTAAGGAGCGCCCAGCTCTGACCTCGGAGGATTCTGAGATTCTCAGCCTCAGAGGTGCTCCGAGCTCCTGGAGCAGATGTTCTAGGGCTATGCTGTCTGTTACGGCTGCCACTAGAGGTGGGCGGCTACTTGGGTCTCAACGCAAGTCAATTAAAAGGAAACAAAATGAAGCATTCAGTTCCTCAGTCACGCCGGCCACCCTCTGGCTCCCACGCTGGGCCGTGGTCTGGAGTCGCCCAGGTTCTGCAAGGCACCCTGCCCTCTGCCCGGCCCACTCACATTCCTCCCGATGCACTTGTTGACCGGCTTCAGGAGGAAGGAGGAGAGGAAGCTGCTGAGGTACATCACCAGCGGGATGGTGGCGATGAACTTCTGTCGGGGCAGAGCGGGCACAGGCGTGTCAGGCATGGCTCATCAGGCTCGGGGCCCCGCACCCCCACCGCCCGGCCAGCTCACCTTAGGCAGGTTGAGGGAGTAGGTCAGGTACATGGCCATGTATGTCTGGGACAGGTTCACAATGAGCCTCGTGCTCATGTACAGCAAGCCCACCTGCAAACAGAGGGACGGGTCAGAGGGGGCCCTCCTCTACTCCCATAAGCGGGGAGCACTGGGGGCCAACGTGAGTAATTCTGCAGCTGGCACCTGATCCATTAGTAGTGACTGCCTAGCTGGTCAGGTGGAGAAGAGAGCAGCGACTGATTAGTAATGTCTGCCCTCGGTGTGACTGGAGAAGGGGCTACGTTTGCTCCAATGTCTGCCATCCCTGCCTGCAGCCGCACAGAGTGAGGGCCTGGTGGGAGAGGGGCATCAACTCCAACACCCTCTGCCCCTATGATGTACCTGATAAAAGGCCGGCTCCCGAAGCCAGTGTTTCCAGAGCAGCAAGGGCCGGGCAGTAGCAGGGGCCAACAGGGGGCTGTGTTCATCTGGCTCCTCCACCTGCCGCCGGCGCCCCTCCCCGGTGCCCAGGTGGAACAGCAGTGAGAAGACAGCTCCAATGCCCACCACCAACAGCGAGAGGTTCTGGGGACCGGGCGGGAGAGGGGTCAGCAGCGACTCTCGGCCCGAGCCCTGAGTTCAGGGCCTTGGGGTTGTCCCACCCGGGCAGCGGCCAGCCTTGGCCCACCCCGGGCCCCAGCTCACCCGGAACACCGGCACATCTTGGACCCCCAGCTGGTCATAGACATCCTGGGTGGACCCCATGTGGGGAGAGCCCTGCAGGTGGAGTAGAAGCCAGGCAGCCCCATAGACGGTGATGCTGGCCACCACGGTGAAGGCGTACCTGCCAGGGCACAGGCGAGGCCTCAGCAGGGCAGCCTGGGAGCCACGCGACCACTTCCTCCCCAGGCAGGCGTACAGTCAAGAGCTGCTTGTGGCGTCTGGGGAACCTCCGGCCAGGTGATTTCAGCCACCAACACACTGGGTAGCTCAGGAAAGCCTCTGCTGGCCTCAGTTTCCCCAGCCTGCACGTATCTGATTTCTCTGGCCCAAGACCCCACCGTGAGGTCCCGTCTGCCTGGGGCCTGAATGCAGAGACTCAGCAAAGCAGGGCCGAGTCAGGCCTGCAACCCAGAAGCCTGAGAACCCAAGATACCCAGAAATCCTGGGCTTCAGCTGGGCAAGGGCTCCATGGTCTAGAGTCATCTGAGTCCACTCCTGCCTGCAGCCCCAGAGCCACGTCCCGCCTAGGGCCTCAGCCGGGGCGAGGAGCCCCTGGATCTCACCAGGAGTCCACTTCCCTTTCTGAAAGTGAGAACAAGAACACCCGCAGAGGTCAAGGCGAAGATGACACGAGGCAGGCGGGAAAGCACTTGCGGGTAGAAAGCGCCCAGAGCTTGGCCTCTACCGGGCCCAGCCTGTCCCCCTCAGCTGGCACCCTCGGGGGCCCCAGACATTGAGCAACCCCCGCCGTTAGTGCCCACAGCTCTCGGCCACAATGGGGAACTGGGCTCAGACAGGCAGGGCCCTCATGACAAGCGCTTATGCCCACACGGCCACCTTCATGCGTGACGTCCCTCCTGCCGAGAACTGTCATCTCCTGATCCCTGTTCCCACTGCACAGGCCCCGCTCTGCTCCAACCCTGTCCCTGGGCACATGACAACCACTAGGGCTTGTCGTGAGAATTCAAGAAGATCTTCTGCGTGACGGGCCCGGAACTGTGCCCAGCCCACAGCAAGCGTTCCATAAGTGCTCCTGCTACCATCACATGCAGAATCACCTCCTTCAGCACCTCAAGCAAGTCAACAGATGCGCTGGGCGCCAGCTGTACCCACGTGTGGGAGGCGGGATTCTAAGACGGCTCAGACATTCCCATGGCCTGTCCCCCCTGCCCCCCTCTAACCCCCTCCCCTTGGGGAACGGGACGTGTGAATGTGATGGGATGTCAAGCCCGTGTTAGGTAACTGTCTGTGGCAAAGGTAAAGGAATTTTGTGGATGTAAGTAAGGGAGATTATCCTGAGTGGGCCTGACCTAATCAGGCGACCCTCAGAAAGTGGGCTCACACCATCCCTGAGACGAGAGACTCATGCTGGCCTCAAAGAAGCAGCAAGCCCCTACAACTTCTTTTTTTGGCCGTGCTGCACGGCATGCAGGATCTTAGTTCCCCAACCAGGGATCGAACCCGCGCCCCCTGCAGTGGAAGCTCAGAGTCTTAACCACTGGACCACCAGGGAAGTCCCAGCCCCCAAGACTTCTAAATCTATAAGAAGACAAACACTGCCAACAATGACATGAGCAGGGTAGAGGGACCCCAAGCCTCAGATGACACCCCAGCCCTAGCCGACACCTTGATTGCAGCCTCAAGACTAACGCTGAGAACCCAGCTAAGCTAAGCCAGGCTCCTGACCCACAGAAACCAGGAGGTGGTCAATGTGTGCTGGTTGTAGTTGCTAACTTGGTGCTCATTTGGTGCCCAGACATGGAGGGTGGCCCTGGGCCCCCGGCCGTGCCTGCTCTTCGCACGCCTGCCCGCCCTGCCCCGAAGGTGGCACCTGAGAGCCGTGAGCTCCACCTTCTCATGGTCGTTGGTGACGAGCTCCGGGATGAGGCTGAGGTGGGCAATCTGTGTAGCAGCCCAGCCGAACTGGAAGATCACGATGAAGGGCCCGTAGTAAAGGAGGGCAACCCACTCAGGCGTGCTGGCCTGGCAGCCCAGGCAGGGGCTGAAGATGAAGGGGAAGGACAGCAGGACGCAGATGGTGCCTGTGGACGAGCAGAGCGGGGAGGGCACATGGCAGGGCCTTCCCACGCGGGCCCAGGGCACCCCAGGTGAGCGGGTGGGGACAAAACCGAGACACGGAAAAGGTTAGAGACGCCCCCCCACACACACACACACAACAACGTCACACAGTGAGTGGCCGTCAGCAGCCCGGGGCTCCCCAGGCTTACAGCCCCTGTGACAGATGGGGAACTAAGGCCGAGAGATCTGGGGCCCCCTGAGGACACACAGCCAAACAGGACAGAGGGGCTGGGCCTCCCAGCCCAGGCCCTACGCCCCTTGTGGGTGATGGGGGAACTGACACAGAGCCGGCCACATGCTGGAACCATGCAGGGGCAGGGCCAGGTGATAGGGGGCAAGAATGGGGCCTCGCCATGCCGGCTCAGGGCTCGCCAAGTTTGCCCCCTTGGTGACAGTTGGGGAAACAAGCCGAGCCTGAGGCCACACAGCAGGTTGAAAGGGCGCTGTGGAGGTCCCCTGGGGAACTGCCCACCACAGATGTGCCACTTACCCCCATCACTTCCCCTTCCCGCCTCGCCCATGGAGGGGGCCTTTTCCTCCCAGCTCCTACCAGGCGTCCCATGGGGCTGCCAGGAGTCACGAGGCCCAGGTGACGCTGGGCAGGGCTGGGCCGGATCCTGCCCTCCCGAGTCCTAGTGTCCCTCCTAGTGTCCCCGTCAGCCTACAAGGGGGCCTCTCCCTGGAAAACACTCATACCTCAGAACAAGTACAAGTTCTCCCTGAGGTCCCAAAGGAGCCTGCACCACCCGCCCTGCCCCGTCCCCTCCTCCCTCTCTCCCCTTCGGCTCACTCTGCTCCAGCCACCGGGGCCTCCTCCCTGTTCCTCCTGCCCCAGGGCCTTTGTACAGGCTGTCCCCTCTGCCTGGAATGCTTTTCCCATGACATCTTAGCAAGGCGCACTCCTCTTCATCCCTCCAGGACTCAACTCAAATGCCACCTCCTCAAAGAAGCCCCCCTGACCAGCCCAGTCACCAGCAGTCCCCTCCCCACCCTGACACCCTCTGTCTGAACCCTGCTTTCTCTCCTTCATACCCCTTTGCACACACAGGAATTCTTTTGTCTCTCTGTCTGGGGGGTGGGTAACAGGTCTCTCCAAGTCACTTCTGTGTCCCTGGCACCCAATATAGAGTCTGGCACATCAAGATCTTTTGAATGAGTGAATAATAATAATAGTGGCCTCTATTTAAAACAGCCCCCCCCCAAAAAAAAAAACAGCCCAAAGAGGTGAATGTTATTATTAACCCCATTTCCTGATGAGGAAACTGAGGCCCACTGAGTGAGCTGCAGAGCTGCGAGGCCAGCCTGCTGGACCCCGAGCCATGCTCCTTCCCTCCAGCCCTCCATCCTTCTCCTCCCATCCCAGAGTGCCTGGAGCCAGACTTCCTTCCTCCCCACCAGGCCCCGGAGGTGACCTCATCCCCCAGACCCTGGGCCCGCCCCAACAGTCCAGGGACTGGGAAATGAAACCAAAACCACGCTTGGTATTTCTCTGGAACTGGTGCCTGGAAGAGGCACCCCAGGCAGATTCCTGGTGGCCTGGAGGCCACCCCGGGGCCAGACAGGAACTGTAGACTCTGGTCAGAAGAATGTGCTACCCTGGCTGGACGGACTCTTACCCTGCTGCTGCCCAGGCCACGTTAACCATTGTCAGGGCCAGGCTGCCTGGCTGGGGGACTTTGGGCGAGTGACTGCCTCTCTGGACCTCCGTTTCCAGGAAAGGAGCTAATAAAAATACCTCACAAAATTGGCATGAGAATTAAGAGTTAATGTGTGAAATTGGGAGCTCCTACTACTTTGAGCCACTGCCTGTCTCAGCAACTTCAAAGCCATGAGATGTCACACCTTTGCAAAAGCTGTTTCAACTACTTGGAATGCCCCCCTACACACACACACTCCTATTCGTCCTTCAAAACCCCAAAGCTAATGTCCCCTCCTCCAGAGCTCTGCTTCTTCCTATGAAGCCCAGTCTACCCACCTGCCCCAGCCTGGACCCGACAGGAGTGTCCATGTCTGGCTTTCTGGGTCCTCTCTGCACTAGACGGGGAGCCCCGAGGGCTTGTTAAGGGAAAGAATGAGTCCGTCGCCACCACCCATAGACTCGGGTAAAAAAGAGAAGTGAGCACTGTGGCCGAAGGTGACCTTCACTCAAGTCACCTTATCAGGCATCACAAGGGGCCACCCTGGCTTCCTCTCTCCACAGATCTTCCTGGATCTCTGCACGTGCAGGGAGAGGGCGCAGGTGGAGGCCCTGGTATCTGGTTGGGGCACCCATCATAAGCTGAAGGCATAAACACAAAGCCTTCAGTGTACTGACAAAGGTGCCTCCACTACCCTAACCTCCCCTCTGCAAGGGGACTCAGCGTCTCCCTCTGGGGTCAGGTGGGACCATCGCTGAACCTCAGCCCCCCACCTACAAAACGGGAAGACAGGCTGTTACGAGGTCCCACCTCAGGGCCTTTGCACATGCAGCGTCCACTGCCAGGCAAACCTACCTGTGGCTGACTCCATCTCCTTAGAGGGGGCTCACCTGTCTGCACCAGAGAAAACAGCCCTCACATCTCTCTGACCCAAGAACTACCTTTTTTGTGTGTCAACGGGTCTACCCAACTATTATGAACAAAACTGCATTTGAGACTCTGGGCTCAGCTCTGTAACCAATCCCAACCGCAGCCCGCAGAGGGATACCTCTGTCTGGGGTCTGAGTCACGTGCCTCTCCCTGCTCCCCGCTCCCCCCGCGCCCCCGCACCCGGGCTGCTAGCTTAATGTGACCCAAGAACAGCCTGGGCATCCTCAGTGTCTAAGACACTGAAATCCAGACCCTAAGCTGCGGCCACAGCAATGCCAGCCACTTGCAGGCAACTTGGAGATCTGTTGTACCTTGGAAAAATGTCCCTCATGAGGGCCAGGGCAAATCACTGCCTCCTCAGTCATTGTTCCCAAGGGCAAGGAGACACCAGCCGGCCCTCCTGGTTTCTGGAAAGCTGCCGCCCAGAATTCCCAGAAGCGGGCAGGATTCCTGGTTCTGCCTCCTGAAATGCCCGGCATGCCCCAAGCGCCAGGATGCGGCGGGTACTTCTGCCAGGGAAAGAACAGCAGGCAAAGTGGCCAAGGCTAATCTCAGGGCCCAGGGTCCGGGTGGGCAGAGAAGGGATGCCAGGAGCCGGGCCTTATCATGGATGTGCACCAGGCAGGGTGCCCCGGCCCCCGTGGGACCCACCTCCTCCCCTCACCAACAGCCCTTTAGTCCAGGTAACTCCCTCATAACAAACAGAGGGTGACCCCATTACCTGCTCTGCAGACCCGCATCCCATCAGCCGGACAAGCACAGAACCCCGACCCTTCTGGCTCACCCGGTCCCCAACCCAGATCCCAGGACAGCTCCCCAAAGCCACCAAGTGCCAGGTTGCCCGAGATGAGGGAGGGGATGGATGCACAAAGTGCGCTGGGGGAACAGACAGACAGAGGGGACTCTAGGCAGCCTGACTCAAGAGTTGTCCTGGATGGTCACCCTGACACAGATGAAGTCAGGCCAGACCAGACAGACTGACAGAGGAGGCGCTGGCAGTAGACCCAACCCAGAGAGGGTTCAGGGTGCCCCGGAGAATTAGACAAAGAAAAGTGACACTGGACGGTCACACGAACAGTCAGACGGAGGAGGCTCCGCGGGTCAGACGGCAGCCATGCGACAGACAAACAGAAGGGGTACTGGGCAGTTAAGCAGACAGATGGGAAGGCTCATGGGTTGGGCAATTAGAGAGGACGGAGCAGTGGGACAGAGCGGGGAGGTTCGGGCCCTGAGGCAGGCAGTCGGATGGGGGAGTCCGGGCCGGGGCTTACCGACCAGGTGCCAGGCCTTGCGCGGGCCGAAGCGGGCGCAGCGGCCTGCGGCGCGGTCAGCCTCGAAGCCCACGAGGGGCGTGCACAGCCCGTCGGCCACCTGACCGAGCAGCAGCAGCAGGCCGGCGCCGCGCGAGCTGTAGGCGCGCACCGAGTGCAGGTAGAGCAGCAGGTAGGTGAACCACATGGACGCGCAGAGGTCGTTGAGGAAGTGGCCCACGGCGTAGCTCAGCCGCGCGACCAGGGACAGCGGCCGCGGGGGCGCCCCCGCTCCGGCCGCCGGGGGCCCCGGGCCCATGGCGGCGCTCCGGGCTCGGCCCGTCCGTCCGGCGCCGGCAGACGGGATCCCCGGCCCGGGCTGCCCGCGCCCCGCTCTCCCTGCTTCGCTGCCCTCTTCCGCCCCGCCCGCCCCGCCGAGCGCTTTTGCGGCGACAAAACCGGTGGACCCGAGACTAGCTCGGACGGGGCGGGGAATCCCGGGAGCGGCGGCCGCGTCCGCCAATCGGGGCCGCAGGCCGGGGACGGAAAGCCAATCATCACGAAGAAAGGCGTGGTCTCGGGGTTAGCCCGGCCTCTACGCCCGGCACCGACGGGGCTGCTGGGTCCTAGCGCCCAACGGTCTCACAGTGGTTTGCGGACCCCTCCCACGGAGATGGGGGGCGACGCCAAGGGCACCCTTAATCACATCCCCGTCTCCAGGCCCGCGCCATCTCAGCCTGCCTGCAAATTTACGAGGCCTGCCTGCTGTAGACCGGGGCAGACGGGGTGGGTTCGGGGCGTGGGTGGGTGGAAGAGAGGTCTGAGTCCGACCTCGCCTCTCTTGGGGACCGGTGATTTCCCGACGCGGAGAGACCCAGTCGGACGCAGAGAGGACGCATTAGTTCTAATTATTTAGTTATTAACGATAATAATGGGGATAATCAGAATTTTAACACCAGCTGGCATTTAATGAGCGCTGACTGTGCCGAGCGCCCCACGTGGATTTTCTCATCCCAGCAGAGCAGGAGGCGGGGCAAATCTCCGATTTCACAGGCGACAAACCCGCCCAGAGAGGGGACGCAGGTGCTCTGGGGCGCACAGTGAGTCAAGTGCATGCGACTCTGAGGCCTGTGCTCTGGACCCCTCCCCATCCTCCTTCCAACAGCCCTCCCACGATTGGGTCACCACGCAAGCAGTTTCAAGTTCCTCCAAGCGTAGGGTGCAGCTCCCCCGGCCTCCCGGCCTCCACCAGCAGTGGTTTAAAACCTGCACTCTGGGGCTTCCCTGGTGGCGCAGTGGTTAAGAATCTGCCTGCCAATGCAGGGGACACGGGTTCAAGCCCTGGTCTGGGAAGATCCCACATGCCGCGGAGCGACTAAGCCCGTGAGCCACAATTGCTGAGCCTGCGCGTCTGGAGCCTGTGCTCCGCAACGGGAGAGGCCAGGATAGTGAGAGGCCCGCGCACCGCGATGAAGAGTGGTCCCCACTTGCAACTAGAGAAAGCCCTCACACAGAAACGAAGACCCAACACAGCCATAAATAAATAAATAAATAAAATTAACAAAAAAACCTGCACTCTGGAGCCAGAGTCACGTGATCCAGACCCAGCCCCACCCCCTCCTAGCTCTTCCGGCTGGGACGAGTCCATTTCGTGGGGCCTCAGTCTCCCGAGCTCTAGAATGGGTATAATGTATGTTTAAAAGGATATAAGCGTTATCTTTTTTTTTTTTTTTTTCTTTTTGGCCTCACCGCGCGGCAGGTGGGATCTTAATTCCCTGACCAGGGATGGAACCCGCGCCCCCCTGCGGTGGAAGCGAGGAATCTTAACCACTGGACCAGCAGGGAAGTCCTTTAAGTGTTCTCTCAATATTCTCAGCCAGAAAGGCTTTCCAGCACCCTCTCCTCCCCCCTCGGTTATTACTCCGGGTTCCACAGTGTCCTGGGCTGCCCCCATCACAACCCTGACACCTCCTCCTCTCCCCGCCCCAATTGTAACTGTCTCCCCCACTGGACCATGATCCCTGTGAAGGCAGGAACCGGGTCCGTCTTAGTCACTGCGTTGTCCCCAGCGATGCCTGGCACATAGTAGGAACTCAAGAAACATCTGTCAAACGATTGAATGGTGGACATACAGGCAGAGAATCAGAAATGCAGACAGAAATTGGGAAACAGAGGGGAACCCACTTATAAACTTGAAGCCCAGGCAGCCCAAGGGGTGCCTGACCCAGACGCCCACACTGACGCAGACCACCCACAATTCTCTCATGAAAAGGAGGCTGAAAAACTGGTGTGGATGGGGAATAGAGGCTCCAAGAGAGATAGCCTGGCAGGGGAAGAAAGGAGATAAGGGGTAGACCCAGATCTTTGATAAATGGATTAGGAGAGATAAGAACCACAAGTCTTTCCTCCCTGCTGGGCATGCTCCCCTTTGATTTCTCCGAAGGAAATGGAAGACGACTTTTAAAATTACTAGCCTAGGGACTCCCCTGGTAGTCCAGTGGCTGAGACTCTGTGGAGTTCCCAGTGCAGGGAGCCCAGGTTCAATCCCTGGTCAGGGAACTAGATCCCACATGCTGCAACTAAGAGTTCGCATGCTGCAACTAAAAATAGATCTTGCATGCCGCAACTAAGACTCAGTGCAGCCAAATAAATATTTTTTTAAAAAATACTAGGCTAAGCTTTTTAAATTTATTTATTTATTTATTTTTGGCTGTGTTGGGTCTTCGTTTCTGTGCGAGGGCTTTCTCCAGTTGCCGCGAGCGGGGGCCACTCTTCATCGCGGTGCGCAGGCCTCTCACTATCGCGGCCTCTCTTGTTGTGGAGCACAGGCTCCAGTCGCGCAGGCTCAGTAGTTGTGGCTCACGGGCCTAGTTGCTCCGCGGCATGTGGGATCTTCCCAGACCAGGGCTCGAACCCGTGTCCCCTGCATTGGCAGGCGGATTCTTAACCACTGCGCCACCAGGGAAGCCCCAAGGCTAAGCTTTTTATTTGCATTCCTCCTCTCCTTTCATCCCTCAACACTTCACACCCATTTTTTTTAAAGTCTTTATTGAACTTGTTACAATATTGCTTCTGTTCTTTTTTTTAATATATATAAATGTATTTATTTTTGGCTGCACTGGGTCTTTGTTGCTGCGCACGGGCTTTCTCTAGTTGCGGCGAGCGGGGGCTACTCTTCGTTGCGGTGCGCGGGCTTCTCCTTGCAGTGGCTTCTCTTGTTGTGGAGCACGGGCTCTAGGCGCGCGGGCTTCAGTACTTGCGGCACGTGGGCTCAGTAGTTGTGGCTCGCAGGCTCTAGAGCACAGGCTCAGTAGTTGTGGCGCACGGGCTTAGTTGCTCCGCGGCATGTGGGATCTTCCCGGACCAGGGCATGAACCTCTGTCCCCTGCATTGGCAGGTGGATTCTTAACTCCTGTGTCACCAGGGAAGTCCCCACACCCATTTTACAGATGAGAAAACTGAGGCTCAGACAGACGTCCCTTGCCAGAGGGCAAGCAGCTAACAAGAGGCAGATTCAAGTTTCCAACTGAGCTCCCTGTGACTTCCAGTATCTTTGAGTTATTTATTCACTGGCAGGAGAGAGCCCACCTGGAGGGAAAGGTGGCTCAGTTTTCCCTCTTATCCGCCTCCTGTGTGGGTCAGGAACACAAGAAGTCATCCCCGCAGCCCCTTGGGGCAGATGCAGCAGGGGAACGAGGAGATGTTTGGCAGAAGCACAGCACATCTCTGATCTCTGGGTCCTTGCGCTGTTAGAGTCAGCTAGTATTTCCTGGCCCTGACTCTGTGGGGAAGGCAGGAACAAAGCTGATTCTGACCCTGGGGGAGCCAGGGAGCTGCCTCCCAAGCATCATCATTCATTCATTCATGAACTCGTTCATTCATTCATGAACTCATTCATTCATTCATGAACTCATTCATTCAGTGGATCTGGTCTCAGGCTGAGCAATGCTGGACCCCCAAAGCTTCTGAAGCCCCTAGTCTTAAGGTGGGGGGGGCAGAGCCACACCCTCTGAGCCCCCCGTGGTCAGTGCTGGGGCTGGAAGAATCAGACCAAAAAGGGTGATTGAGGGCTTCCCTGGTGGCGCAGTGGTTGAGAATCTGCCTGCCAATGCAGGGGACACGGGTTCGAGCCCTGGTCTGGGAAGATCCCACATGCCGCGGAGCAACTGGGCCCGTGAGCCACAATTACTGAGCCTGAGCTCTAGAGCCTGTGCTCCGCAACAAGAGAGGCCACGATAGTGAGAGCCCCGTGCACCGCGATGAAGAGTGGCCCCCGCTTGCCGCAACTAGAGAAAGCCCTAGCACAGAAACGAAGACCCAACGTAGCAATCAATCAATCAATAAATCAATAAAAAATAAATAAATAAAAATCTTTAAAAAAAAAAAAAAAAGGGTGATTGAGTGGCAGAGGAGGAGTTGGGAAGTTACCCTCAGGTCACTGGAGCCACAGTAGAGTTTTTAGAAGCGGGGAGGGTCAGATAAAATGTCTGTGGGGGTGAGGGTGAGGGCGGTTTATTCCAAAGCAGGCCTCAGCTGCATGGGTGGGACACCAGTGGAGGGCATAGTGACCCGAATAAGAGGTGGGGGCAGACTTGCTGGGAAGATCAGAGAAGGCCATTGCCTAGGGGAAGGAATGACGGGAAGGAGAGATAAATGCCCAGCCCTCAGGGAAGGACAGAAGGACAGACAGGCTTGTGGTCAGGAGAGATCCGGACATCCTCTGATGCCCCCAGAGCATCCCCCAGCCACCTCAGACGCCAGACCCGCGTCTCCCCTCCTCCCAGCTGGAGATCAGATATCCCGGTGGCCCCTGTCCAGCCTCAGGAGAGGTGCTTGCTTTGATCTTCTTCTGACCCAGGTCAAAATGGGGGGTGGGGGGAGCACTCAGAGAGGGAGGGTTCGGATGGAGGCTCAGAAGAAATTTCCTTAGATCCCTGGG
Organism: Balaenoptera musculus; assembly: GCF_009873245.2. NCBI lineage: Eukaryota > Metazoa > Chordata > Mammalia > Artiodactyla > Balaenopteridae > Balaenoptera > Balaenoptera musculus. The sequence goes on from NC_045787.1 coordinate 169,173,474, forward strand.
TGGTTGTGCAGAGCCCACAGCCAAGACCAAACCCAGGCAGTTTCATGCAAGCCACCGGGTCTCAGTTTCCCTTTCTGTGAAATGGAGGTGAGAGTAGCAACTCTGAATAGAGTTCTTGGGAGGCCTTAGGGAGATCAGACAGGTAAAGAACTTCTTGGGCCCTAGAACAGGGTTTCCCAAGCTGGCCAGTATTGACAGTTGGCACTGGATTGTTCTCTGTGGTGAGGGCTGGCCTGGGCATTGCAGCATCTCTGGTCCCCACCCACCCCCAGCCCCAGTCGTGACAACCAAAATTGTCTCTAGACATCAGTCCGGGTGGGGGTAGGGGAGGGGGCGAATTGCCCCCAGGTGGGAACCATGGCAGTAGAAAATTCTCTGTAACAGGGGCTTCAGTCTCCGTGGACAAGACTAGCCAATGCTTGTCTGTCCTTCTGTCCTACCCTGAGGGCTGGGCATTTACCTCTCCTTCCTTTCGTCATCCCTTCCCCTAGGCAGGGCCTTCCCTGATCTTTCTGAGCACTGTGCCATGAATTAAAGTCATTATATCCTTCCAAAGACCTCATAAAGGCAGACATGGTTATTATCCTACTTCACAGAGGGAGCAAACTGAGGTGCAGAGAGTTTTGATAAATTGCCCAAGTCACACAGCTGGGGCTCAGCGCCACCTCCCTGAGCTCCTGAGGGTCCAGCAGCAGTGGGGGTGCCCCCTCCTCAGAGGTCTGAGACCCCTGTCTCCACACCCCTTCGTTCCGGCAGCTGATACCTCTGTGTTTCCCTTTTGCCTTCTCGGCCCTTCAATGCCCATGAAAGCAATCCCCTGTGTTAAATTCACTCTGTAAAAAAGCCTGAGCAGGGCTGGGATATCCTGGGAGCACCGACAACACCCTGATACTTCCTGGGGGTGGAGAGAAGTTGAACCACCCTATGTTGGCAAATAAGCATTAAAAACATAAACGGGGGACTTCCCTGGTGGTCCAGTGGTTAAGACTTCGACTTCCAACGCAGGGGGAGCAGGTTCAATCCCTGGTCAGGGAGCTGAGATCCCACATGCTTCGCTGCCAAAAAACCAAAACATAAAACAGAAGCAATATTGTAACAAATTCAATAAAGACTTTAAAAATGGTTCACATCAAAAAAATCTTAAAAAAAAAAAAAAGAAATGTAAATGGGAGACTTCCCTGGCGGTCCAGTGGTTAAGACTCCGTGCTCCCAATTCAGGAGGCACAGGGTTGACCCCTGGTCCTGGTCGGGGAACTAAGGTCCCACATGAGCACGGCATGGACAAAAACAATAAAAATTAAAAAATAAACGGGAGGCACCACACCCCAGTAATTTCATGTCTTCCTACCTACCCTGGAAAAGCCAACCAAGGGCATTAGACAGCAGGTTGGGAACGTTTGAAGCGGGGGCTGCAATACAGTCATATCGAGAAGGACCAGAACCTGTGTCAGCCAGAGCTCGTTAAACAGGCGGTGATGCGGTCCTGCTGTGGAATGTTACCCAGCGCCAGAGGGAAAGAGGCACTGCTCTGGACCTCACATATAAAACCACTGGGAGAAAGGCTATGGACTCACAGTTTGCAGGGGATGTTCACAGCATGATGGCCATGTGATCCCAAAAAGCAAGATGTGAGCTCACATTCCTTATAGGAATACATTCACACTCGTGTGTGTGTGTGTGTGTGTGCGCGTGCATGGGCGCGCACACGCGTTGTGTGTTTTGGGGTTTTTTTTAATTAATTTATTTGGCTGTGCCAGGTCTTAGTTGTGGCACATGGGATCTTCGTTGCCACACGCGGGATCTTTGGTTGGGGCATGTGGGATCTAGTTCCCTGACCAGGGATCGAACCTGGGCTCCCTGCATTGGTAGCGTGGAGTCTTAACCACTGGACCGCCAGGGAAGTCCTGCACGTGTTGTGTTTTGCACTGTGTCCCCCCAACATTCCTAGGTGAAAGTCCTAACCCCCAGGACCTCAGAATGTGACCTTATTTGGAGATAGAGTCACTGCAGATGTAATGATGTAATGATGAGTCACAGCTGGAGCAGAGTGGGCCCTAGTACAATATGACCGGTGACCTTAGAAAAAGGGGAAATTTGGACACAGACACATAAGCACAGGGAGCGTCATGTGCGCATGAAGGCAGAGATGCCGTGATGCTTCTACAAGTCAAGGAACGCCGCAGATTGCCAGGGACCCCCGGAAACTGGGAGAGCACACAGAGCATGGGACAGACTCACGGCCTCAAAAGGAACCAGTCCTGACCAAGCCCTTGATCTTGGACTTCTGGCCCCAGAACTGTAGCCCTAGGAGACTCATAGAGTGCATGTGTGTGTGTGTGTGTGTGTGTGTCTAGGAGAAGTTTTGCTAAGAAATGTAACAAGCTGATAATGGAGAGTATGGTGGAGGTATGGTGGCCTTCATACACTACTTTAATTTTGTACAAATGAAATGAGTTTGCACATTATTTGCATAATAAAATTAGTTTTGTAAACAAAGACATTTAAGCCATCCTTAACAGATCTCATATTTCTAGGACCACAAATCGGGATACTCCTCCTGATTTCATACTATAAAAATTTCCAAATGGAGCATAGAAATGAATGCAAAGAAACTAGCAAGAAATTATATGACATTAGACAGCTAGAGTTCCTGGTTTTACTGAGAGCTAGGACTTGAGAGAACTTTGTTGCTAAGAAAAACCTATTTATAATTTGGGGGCAAAAGGATCTGCTTTTAGATAAACATATGAAGGATGTAAAGTCAAACAGCAGAAATGCTACTTCTTACATGTTGCTTGTTGGGGGGTGGTGTGTGTCTGGATTGCATGCATTGGACTGAATGCAATGCAGTTTGGACTCAAGACACTTTTGTTTTTTCTAGAAAATACCCACACAGCAAGGAATTTGTCTTGATGCCAAAGAGCTCCAAACTTCTTTCAAAATCAACCTCAATAGGGACCTCCCTGGTGGCTCAGGGGTTAAGAATCCGCCTGCCAATGCAGGGGACACGGGTTCGAGCCCTGGTTCGGGAAGACCCCACATGCCGCGGAGCAACTGAGCCTGTGTGCCACAACTACTGAAGAGAAGCCACCGCAATGAGAAGCCTGCACACTGCAACGAAGAGTAGCCCCTGCTCACCGCAACTAGAGAAAGCCCGCGCAGCAACAAAGACCCAATGCAGCAAAAAATAAATAAAATAAATTTTAAAAAATCAACCTCAATAAATTGGAATGTTGGGATTGACATACACACTACTATTTATAAAACAGATAACTAATAAGAACCTACTGTATAGCACAGGGAACTCTACTCAATCCTCTGTAATGGCCTATATGGGGAAAGAATCTAAAAAAGAGTGCCTATATGTGTATGTATAACAGATTCACTTTGCTGTACACCTGAAACTAATACAACATTGTAAATCAACTCTACTCCAATAAAAATTTTAAAAATCAACCTCAAAACCTTTCATTTCTTTTTTTTTAAATTAATTAATTTATTTATTTATTTTTGGCTGTGTTGGGTCTTCGTTTCTGTGCGAGGGCTTTCTCTAGTTGCGGAGAGCGGGGGCCACTCTTCATCGCGGTGCGCGGGCCTCTCACTATCGCGGCCTCTCTTGTTGCGGAGCACAGGCTCCAGACGCGCAGGCTCAGTAGTTGTGGCTCACGGGCCCAGTTGCTCCGCGGCATGTGGGATCTTCCCAGACCAGGCCTCGAACCCGTGTCCCCTGCATTGGCAGGCAGTTTCTCAACCACTGCGCCACCAGGGAAGCCCCTTTCATTTCTTTTTGATACACAGGAAGACCCCTGAATTCCTTGTGTGGTACCTTGGGAGTGGAAGGACAGTTTCTATGCCAACACCAGCCTTGTCAATCAAGCCAAAGAGGCGGGGCTCGGAGGGCGGGTCTTCCCCTGTCTTCTAGCTTGGAATTCTCACCTAGATATCCATAGTTTCTAACCCAGCAGAGAGGCAAGTGAGAGTGGGAAGTACCACATCGGATGAAGCAACAGAGCAAGGTGTGGAATCTGGGTCTGTCAAGATTCCAGGGAACTGCTCATCTTCCTCAGCCCTGGGCTGGCTCTTCGAAATACAGGTTCATTGCGATTTAATTCACACACCAGATAATGCACCCATTTAAAGTGTACAGTTGCGTGGGTTTTAGTATATTTAAAGAGTTATGCAACCATCACCGCAGTCTAATTTTGGAACATTTTGAACACCCCCAAAAGAAACCCCGTGCCCATTAGCAATTACTCTCCATTGCCCCTCCCCACTGATTCTCTAGCCCCAGGCAACCACTAATCCACTTCCTGTCTCTCTGGCGTTGCTGGTTCTGGACAATTCACATAAATGGAACCATATACTGTGTGGGCTTTTGTGATGGCATCTTTCATTGAGCCTAATGTTTTCAAGGCTTATCCTTGTTGTAGCATGAATCAGCAATTTATTCCTTTTTATGGCCAATGATATTCTATTGGATGGATGGACCACAGCATTTATCTGTTCATCAACTGATAGACATTTGGGTTGTTTCCGCTTTTTAAAAAAATTTTTTTTAATTTTATTTATTTGGTTGTGCTGGGTCTTGGTTGCGGCAAGCATGCTCCTTAGTTGCGGCTCGCCGGCTCCTTAGTTGCGGCATGCATGTGGGATCTAGTTCCCTGACCAGGGATCGAACCCTGGCCCCCGGCATTGGGAGCACAGGGTCTTAACCACTGCGCCACCAGGGAAGTCCCTGTTTCCACTTTTGCACTAGTGTGAATCTTGCTGCTGTGAACATTCATGTACAAGTGTCTTTGTGGATGTATGTTTTTAATTCTCTTGGGTGTATCCCTAGGAGTGCAATGGATGGATCGCATGGTAACTCCATGGTTTTTTTTTTAACCTTTTGAGGAACTGCCAGACTGTTTGCCAAAGCTGCTGCACCTGCCTGTTAGAAATTTACATGATTCATCTATTTGTTTATTCAACATATATGTATGGAGAGCGCCTGTGGGCACTGTTCTGGGTGCTGGGAATATAGCAATGAGCAAACAGGCAGCTCACAGGGAGCAAACGAACATATGGAGAAAAGATTAGACGAGGTGGGGTACGAGCCTGGGAAAGTCTCACTGAAAAGGGGGCCATTTAATCCGGGGGAAGGGTACTCCAGGTGGAAGAAAGAGCGAGTGCAAAGGCCCAGAGGTGGGAATGAATGAAATGTAGGTATCTGAGGAACATCGAGGTAGCCGGTGCGGAGTGAGGAGGAAAGTGCAGGGAGGTGAGAGCCGGAAGGTGATGTCGGCAGATTGTTTAGGTTCTAATGGGCCATCATGAGCACCCAGTAACCACAACTAGCATCCTGGGGTCAGAGGTAACCCCAGTCCAGGCTGTAAGAAGACCAGGCTGCTGCCTGGGGGTCCCCAAGATCCCAGGGCAGAGTCTCCTGGCCCTCCATCTTCACGAGGTCCTTGCAATTTTCCTGTCCACACCACCTTTTCCTAAATGCTTCCAGCCCAGCTCCCGGTCTCATCCTCGCAGCATCCCAGCCTCCTGGTCCTGAACACCGTGCAAAATCCCCATTGCACAGGAGAGAAAGCAGAGGCCCCTTCACAGGAAGGAGAGTAGCCCCTGCATCCAAAGGCCCCCGGCTCAGAGCAGGGCGGGGCACGGCGGGGGCGTCGGGGGCTACAAGTCCTGTCAAAAAGGGGAAATTTCCCCGCCAGGTTTGCTAAGAACAGGTCCCCACCTTGCCGTGGGGTAAGGGGCTGCTCCGAAAGACCTTAATCCCTCCCCTAGCAACCTGCCGCCGTCCCAGGGCAACTAGGGCGGGGCTCAACTCGGAGTCACAGGTCCCCGGATCCTGCAGGGGCGGGGAGTCTCGACTTCAGAGGGGGAGGAGGAGTCCGCGCCGCGCCTACTGGCCCTTTAAGAGGCTCCTCCTTGCGATGCTTCAAAGCATCCTGATTGGTCCCGAGAGCCGCCGAGCGCAGCCGAACTTGACGTACCCGCCCGCAGTGTTCCCTACTTACCTCCCACGCGGCTCAGCGGCCGTGCCAGCCAATCACCAACGGGCGCGCCGACCCTCATCTGCATGGTCACGCCCCAGGGGAAGTGCATACCCAATCCGACCGCTCGCCGAACCGTCATTAGCATGCCGGGGGCGGGCCAGGGCGGGGCGGACGGCAGGGGTGGGCGGCAGGGGCGGGCTCGGGGCGGTTGGTTGGAGCGTCGTAGCAGCCGAGAGGTCCGGGAAAGTTTCTTTGGAGGTGAAAACAGCCGCGGAACTCGGGGCCCTGCGAGGGGGCGGGGGCGCGGGGGTCCAGGGGCCGGAGCGGGGCCCCTCCCGGGCTGGGGGGTTGCGGACCCGAGCCTCCTGGGGGGGGCGATTGCCCAACAAAGGATCCTTGGGGCGCCCGCCCTCGACGGCCTCCCCGCCCCCGGTTCCGGCCCCCCCAGGCGCCCCGGACCCGGCTTTCCGGGGCTCCCCAGCCCGGCCCCGCCGTCACCGGCTTGGGCGGCCCTCACTCGGCCACGCGTCTACGTTCCAGGTGCGGCCGGGAGTGGCCATGTCCCACGGTCCCAAGCAGCCCGGCGCGGCCGCCGCGTGAGTGCGACATCCCCTCCCCCCACCCCACTCGGAGCTGCAGCCTAGCCCCCACCTCGTCCCGTTGGAGCTCCTCGACCCCCGCCCCCCAGGGTCTTGACTTCCCCGACTTGGGGCAGGCCCTCCCCCTCGGGCCCCCACGGGCTTCTCCCTCAAACCTCCGGGCTCCAGTCCCTTTCAGGGGTCCCCTACTAGCCTCCCCTAGTGCTCTTGCCCGAACCCCGGATCCTGACCTCCTCTGACCCCTGCTTCCAGAACTCAGGCCCCTAGCTGCCAGCGCTAGCGTCGTGGGGGCGTGGATGACCCTGGCGTCCCGTGGCTCTAGTCTCTCCCACGCCCCCTGTGGCCCCCCCCTAGTGCTTCTGCCTCAACCCCCGGATCCTGACCCTCTCAGTGCCCTCCTCTGAGGGAGGACTCAGGCCCCTCGCTGCCAACTCCGCCGTCGGTGTTGGGGAGTGGGGGGTGACCCTGGCTTCCCATGGCTCCAGGCCGGCGAGCGGCAAGGCTCCAGGACAGCATGGGGGCTTCGTGGTGGCTGTCAAGCAAGAGCGCGGCGAGGGCCCGAGGGCCGGAGAGAAGGGGTCACACGAGGAGGAGGTGAGAGTCCCTGCACTGTCGTGGCGGCGGCCCTTAGTCTTGAAGCTCCGCCCCGAACTCAATTTGAATTCGCTGTGGCTCCGCCCACAGTCCAGATTTCCCTCCAGCTGCTGAGGCCCCGCCCCGTGCCAGATATCACGCCCCAAGAGCTCCACTGCCACTCTAAGTCCAGGCCCCGCCCACTGGCCAGGGATCGAAGCCAGTACGGAAGCCACGGCCACAACGAGGCCACGCCCACAACACAAGCCAGCCCCATCCCTGGGCTGATCCTCTGTCCCCAGTACTTCTCTGATCCCTTCACCCCTGGCCAGGGGTCCCTTAACCCCAATCTCCCAACCCTGAACCCTGATCAGGCCATACTTCCAGGCCTTCTGGGTCCTACCTCGTGGTTAGGCCCCGCCCAAGTCTTTCAGGGCCCCGCCCCTTCCCCTCTGGGCCCGGCCCCAGCCCTCCAGGCCCCTCCCAACGGCGCGGCTGGGTTCTGCAGCCGGTGAAGAAGCGCGGCTGGCCCAAAGGCAAGAAGCGGAAGAAAATCCTGCCGAATGGGCCCAAGGCACCTGTCACCGGCTACGTGCGCTTCCTGAACGAGCGGCGCGAGCAGATCCGGACGCGCCACCCGGACCTGCCCTTTCCTGAGATCACCAAGATGCTGGGCGCCGAGTGGAGCAAGCTGCAGCCGGCGGAGAAACAGGTGGGTACGGCTTGGGACCACTGACCTTCCCTCACCCACTCAGATACCCACCTGCAGCCACTTACCCCAAAGGAACAGGTGTGGAGGGTCCTTCGTTCCTCCTGGACTCCAGGACCTGGAGAATTGACCACCCATTAGCTCTCTCCAGCTTGTTGAAGGGAGGAGAGAGTAGCAGTAGGCTGGAATAGACATAAAACTTAATAAACAACGTTAGACTAAAGAAGTAGGGGTGAGGGCTGGATTTCTGTTAGAAACCTTATGGTTTTTAAGTTCTGATAATTAATTTAAAAATTGCAAAAATATCAAGGAAACGTTAGCACCAGCTTGCACCCTCTACCCTGGGATTTCAACAAGCAAAATGCGTTTGGGAGGGCAGTCCAGCCTGGAGGTGGGAGCCTGCAGACATTCAGACACCAGGGAGTGGTTTATAAAGGCTGGAATTGGGGTGAGGTCGGTGAGGTCAGGGAGTTGGGAGGTGGCCTGAGCAGCAGCCTGAAGGGTGGGGTTTTGTCTGGAGGGTAGTAGGGCGCTGTGGGAAGGTGCAGCACAGTGAGCTGAGGGATGGAGATGGGGTCTTGGCCTGCGAGGGCTACCCTGCCCCTGGGCTGGGCCAAGCCTTCTCATGCTGCCCCCGCCAGCGGTACCTGGACGAGGCAGAGCGGGAGAAGCAGCAGTACATGAAGGAGCTGAGGGCATACCAGCAGTCAGAAGCCTACAAGATGTGCACAGAGAAGATCCAGGAAAAGAAGATCAAGAAAGGTGCGAAGGACCCCAGCCCCCAGGCAGCTGAGTGCCTGTTCTGAGATAGGTGACACAGGCAGACCAACCTACCCCCTCCAAAGGGCTCTCACGGTCCCATGGGAATGAGACACACATAACCAGACAGTTGTGAGTGAATAGGGCTGGTCAGCGCTGAGATTGGGCACACAGAGGTGCGGGGGCGGGGGGAGGGGACCAGGTGGGGATCTTGACCCAGGATGAGTAGGGCTGACTAGGGGAGGGGAATGATGGTGTTCCAGGCAGGGGGAACAGCACGTGCAGAGCAAAGCGTGGGGTCCGAGGAGACCTGGGAGGCTCACCCTGCCCTCCTCCCTCCCCCACCAGAGGACTCCAGCTCCGGGCTCATGAATACCCTTTTGAATGGACACAAGGTAAGCTTCCCTCCTCCAAGGAGGACACCTGGGCAAGAAAGGTCTGGAGGTATTTAGACCTCTGGGTGAGTGAGGACCATCGCTCCTCGGATGAAGTGAGCTCCCGGTCCAGATGTGTGCAAGCAGAGGCTGGACAGCCACACAATGGGAAGGCTGTAAAATGGACTCTGACCCAGGTGGCCTGAGGAGACCCTCCCAAGCTTAGGGGATGTCCCAGAGGGGGTGTGGCTGCCCTCCCACCCCCTCCCAAAAATATTGCTACCTTGTCCTGTCGTCCCAGGGTGGAGACTGTGACGGCTTCTCCACTTTCGACGTCCCCATCTTCACGGAAGAGTTCTTGGACCAAAACAAAGGTGAGCGCTGACCACAGGTTCTTGGAGCAAGTGTTGGGCCCAGAGGGCGCCAAGGGGGTAGGAAGTGGGTGCCTTCCTCTCCTGCCCCCGTAGACCAGAGAGCTGAGGTGTGGGGCTGGAGGCAGAGCAGTGACGGAAGGCCTGGCGGGGGGCACAGCTAGGGGCAAAGCGCGGCTGAGGGAAGGCAGGAAAGCGCCAGGATCTGACCCGGCTCCCCGCCTACAGCGCGGGAGGCGGAGCTGCGGCGCCTGCGGAAGATGAACGTGGCCTTCGAGGAGCAGAACGCGGTGCTGCAGAGGCACACACAGAGCATGAGCAGCGCGCGCGAGCGCCTGGAGCAGGAGCTGGCGCTGGAGGAACGGCGGACACTGGCGCTGCAGCAGCAACTCCACGCGGTGCGCCAGGCGCTCACCGCCAGCTTCGCCTCGCTGCCGGTGCCGGGTGCGGAGGCCCCGCCCCCAACACCCTAGCCCCGCCCCTCCCACCCCCGCGAGTCCTGCCCCGCTAACTCAGCCCTCGACTACCTCGGGCTCCGCCCAGGCTACCTCGAGTCCCACCCCCTCTGGCCCGGCTCCGCGAGCCCTACCCCTACCCCTTCACCAGTCTCTTCACAAACCCTCACCTCCCTCCCATCCGCCGCGCCCCTGCGGACCCCGCTCCCGGCTACCCGAGCCCCTCCCGTCCCGCTGCCCCACCCGTCCCGCTGCCCCACCCTGCTGCGCCAGCCCCGCCCACGCTGGCCCTCGCGCCCCGCCTCGCCTCGTCTCTGACCCCTCCCCTCATTCTGCGTTCTTTCCTCAGCTGACCTGGGCCAACTTCCCCTCCCCCACTAGCCCCCGCATCCCCCCCCCATCACGACCCCGCCCTCTCCAACTTCCATCGTCTGACCCCTGCCACAGCTGACCTTGATTTCCCCCGGTACAGACGCCCTGACCGCGCCCTCCCGGCCCCACTGAAGTGCGCCCCTGACCCCCTCCCCAGGACCCCGCGCTTACAGACCCCCACTCTCTGACCTCTGCTTCGGTGGAGACCCCACCGCGGTGACTCCTCCGCTGGGCTCGGCTGACGGGTCCTCCCCCCCCCCAGGCACAGGCGAGACGCCCACGCTCAGCACCCTGGACTTCTACATGGCGCGGCTGCACGGCGCCATCGAGCGCGACCCCGCGCAGCACGAGAAGCTCATCGTCCGCATCAAGGAGATCCTGGCTCAGGTCGCCAGGTATGTGCCCGGGCAGGTCTGCCCCCCAGGCCCGTTCAGCCCAGCTGGGGCTGCCTTGCGTAGGGGCTGCCTCAGGCTAAACCTTCGCTGGCGGGCCCGGCGAAATAGACTAGCTTTAGGCCTCCAGCGGGGTTTCTGGGGTCTGTGGGCGCTGCCCAGTGGGATCTGGCTGCCGGCTCTTTTACGGAGGCCACAGCCCACGCGGGATCTACTAGGTGGGGCTGGTTTGATGCAGGTGGCTAATGGCCTAGCCCCTGGGGGCGCTGATTCGGCCTGGTACTCTATTACGACTCTGGGGAATCGTCCAGCACCCCCTTGGCCCAGGGGACCCGAGCTTCCCCAAAGCTTCAGGGTGGGTTTTTCTGGGTGGCTCCCAGCTGCCCAGGATAGGTGGGATCAACTCCAAGCTCCCCACCCTGGCATCTGAAGGAGCAGAGGGGCATGGCCTCTAGGGTACCCAGGAAGGGGGTGGGGCTGAGAGATGATGGGGGTCCCCCCTCACAGATCTCCTCCCTTCTGTCACAGTGAGCATCTATGAGGGTGTCTGCCGCCCCATGATCCAGAGAAGACCAAGCCCTGGTCATGGCCCCTCCCCCGCCCCCACCCCATGGAGGAGGGGTGCGGGTCCATCCTTTGGGGCCAGGCCCAATCCTGCACCTTGGGGGCTCCAGCCCCCCTAAAATTAAATTTCTACAGCATCCCTCTAGCTTTCAGTCTCCCCAGCGCCCCAACCCAGAAAAATCGCCCACCACGCACAGCACACATAGAACCCCATGGCCCCAGGGCCCAGCGAGGCCTGCTCGACCGACAGGGCACATCACACTACGCGGACGTGGGAACACCACGCGTGGACAGCGTGACCCGGGACAGGAGGAGACCCACAGCCGCTCATACGTCCGGTGTGGGGAGAGTTACACACCCTACACCGGCTCTCCAGGACCAGTCCCTGGACACAGGGCAGAGAAAACCCACACCTGACACACTGGGATTCCTGCCTGGCAGGTGTCACCCTAAGTGCCCACACGGCCGGGCACGCCGCAGGGATACACTCTCACACTCCGGGCGGGGCCCTCTACCGTCGCCCTCACATTCCTGCACCCCAGAATGGGGGGGCTGGTACTGACCACCCCACCCTCATCCAGCTGAGGGACCCCCGTGGAGGGGGCCCCTTTGCCACTGCTCAATTGGACTTTTTAAATAAAAATGGAATTTGAATTTCAAGCTTGTGAGTGTGTGTCTTTTGGAGGAAAACAGGCCAGGACCCTCTGTTGGGGTCCTAAGCCTACTCTCCCCAGCCCCTGGCAACCAGGAATCCACTTTTTTTTTTTTTTTTTTTTTTGGCCACACCACGTGGCACGTGGGATCTTAGTTCCCCGACCAGGGGTGGAACCCATGCCCCCTGCACTGGAAGCCCGGAGCCTTAACCACTAGACCACTAGGGAAGTCCCACGAATCCACTTTCTGTCTCTGGATCTACCTGTTCTGGACATTTCATGTAAATGGAATCACATGCTGCGTGTCCTTTTGTGTCTGGATTCTCTCACTGAGCATCGTGTTCTCAAAGTTCATCCACATTGTAGTGTATGTCAGTGCTTCATTCCTTTTTCTGGCTGAATAATATTCCATTGTGTGGATGGACCACGCTGTGTTTGTTTATCCAGTATCTGTTGATGGCCATTTGGATTGTTCCCACCTTTTGGTTGTTGTGAATCGTGCTACTGAGAACATGCACGTACAGGTTTTTGTTTGAACACCTGTCCTCACTTCTGGGTAGATCCCGAGAAGCAGACTTGCTGGGTCAGATGGCAATTCTATGCTTAACTTATTGGGGAACCCTCACAGAGACTTCAGCCTTTAATGGAATGTTTGGGGCAGCTTAAAAATTCTGGGGAGTAATTTGACAAGCACTGATGTTACTGGTTGAATTTTGTCCCCTCAAAGAAAATCTTGAAGCCCTAACCCCCAGAACCTCAAAATGTGACCGTATTTGGCAATAGGGTCACTGCAGATATGATTAGTTAAGATGAGGTCATCTTGGAGTGCGGCAGCCTCTAATCCAATATGACTGATGTCCTTATAAGAAGATAAAGATTTGGGCACAGACGCAGAGAGGAGACAGCCACGTGACAACAGAGGCAGACGCAAGCAAAGCACGCCTCCAAGGAAAGCCAAGGATGACCAGCAACCAACAGAAGCCAGGATGGGCAGGAAGGATGCCACCCAGGGTGTCAGAGGAGCTTGGTCTTGCTGATTTCTAGCCTCCAGAACTGTGAGAGAGTAAATTTCTGTTCTTTATAAGCCAGCCAGTTGGTGATACTTTGTTACGGTTGTCCCAGGAGACTCGAAAAACGATACTGTCACACACCCACCTCCAAGTGTGTGCTCCCTCGTCTCATCCCCTCCCTGGCTCCGTACTCTCATCCCAAATTTGGAGTTTACCATTCCTGGGCAGATCTTTACCTACTTTTAGCACAAAAGGATGTCTTCCCACAAGAGTACCATTTTGATGGATTTTTTTTGGTTCGTTTTCTAAAGGTTTGAAAGTAGACGACTCTGTGGTTTCTAGTTTAATCACAAAGTTGTGCAACCACCAGCACAACTTAATTCCAGAACATTTTCATCACCCCCAAAACAAACCCCCCTCCCGTTAGCCATCACTCCCCATCCTCACCTCCCCCAGCCCCAGGCAACCACGAATCTACTTTCTGTCTCCATGGATTTGCCTGTTCTGGACACTTCATCTAAACGGCATCACACGCTATGTGGCCTTTGTAATCTGGCATCTTTCAATGAGCATCATGTTTCCAAGGTTCATCTGTGCTATAGTGTGTATCCCATTTTGCACGTTTTTAAACTTTACATAAATTTTCTTACATCGTCCAAAGCCTGCAACTTGCCTGTTTTCATCAATGCTTGGTTTCTGAGATCCATCCAAGGCGAAAGACCTCTCTTTGGAGCTGCTATATGGCATTCCACTGCTGTTTATTGAGCCAACCAACGTTCCTGTTGGTGATGCCTAGATGCTGTGTTCCCAGGGGATTCTGAGAGACGCCTCCTGGTGCCGAGAACCTCCTTCTTTATCTGTAACCCCGTGTGCCCACTGTGTGCCAGGATACAGCAGGGGATAAAAGAGACCAGAACTCCTGCCCTCCTGAAGCTGACATTCCAGTTGGAGAGACAGAGGAAACACAAGATGAATAAATAAACTATCTGCTATGTCAGGTCATGCTCAGTGCTAGGGAGGAAAAAAGCCAGAAAGAGAGATTGGGAGGTGGTGATAGGAGGTGACAGCTGAGACAAGAGCCGAAGGAGGTGAGGGAGTGAACCTTGGAGATCTGGGAGAAGATGTTCCAAGTGTAGGGGCACAGCCTGTGCAAAAGCCCTGGGGCAGGATTGTGCCTGGTGTGTTGAATGAACAGCAAGGAGGCCCGTGTGTCTGGAGCAGAGTGAGCAAGGGGGAGAGAGGGAGGCGGGGGGAGGGCAGGGAGGGGCCGGGGCAGGTCGTGCAGGGCCTTGTGGGCCAAGGGGAGGACTTGAGTTTTTACCCCAAGGGAGGTGGGAGCCCTGGAGGGCTGTGGGCAGAGGATGGACGCGATGTGGCTCAGTTTATACCAGGGTAAGCGTCCTCCCCACCTCCTATGGTTGTTGCAAGGATTAAATGAGTGCGCCCAGCAGAGAGCAAGCGCCCGGGCACCCGCGGCTGCCCCATCCTTATTTGTGATCCTTATTTTTCCCGCTCCCCGGAGAGCTCACAGCTGGCCCTGGCAAGGCCGGCACACCTGGGGCCCGCCCCCCCCGCCCCCCCCCCGCCCCCCTGCCCCACCCCGGCCCCGCACTCCGCGGTGTCGCCTTCCCGGGAGGCTCGGGTTCCCGGATCCCCTTACCCAGGCGGCTCGGCTGTCGCTCCTTGGGCCGGGGGAGGGGAGGCTGCAGGAAGCGGCGGATCCGGCGGCTGTGGCCGTGGCCCCGGTGGCCGAGCTCCTCCTGCCATGGAGACCACAGCGGCCCGCGAGGCCCGGGGGGCCGAGGCCCCACGCCTGCCCGCGCCCCCGCCCTCGCCCGCCGAGCCCCCGGCTGCGTCCCCCACCCCGGCCGCGCCCCGAGCCCGCCCGCGCCTCGTCTTCCGCACGCAGCTGGCTCACGGCAGCCCCACGGGCAAGATCGAGGGCTTCACCAACGTCCGCGAGCTTTACGCCAAGATCGCCGAGGCCTTCGGGATCGCGCCCACCGAGGTGAGGCCCCCGGACCCCCAGCACCCGAGGCCCACCGGCTGACCGGGGGTATGGGTGGACCCTGGACGCCGGGACTGGGGCCCCAGAACGCCCATCTTCGGATGGAGGGGATCCCATCTCCGGATCTCAGAGACGCACCTCTCAGATCCTGGGGTGCCCATACCCGGTGGATCCCCTGCGCAAAACATGAGCACGTCTTAGGGTTAATGGATGCCTAGTTCGTCCAGGAAAACACTGGGCTGACCCAGCTAGGAGTGGACCCCAGCTCTCAGGGAAGCGCCTATGTTTCCTGGGCGCGGCTGCGGGGCTGTGTTTCCAGGCAGCCCCCTTTCAGGTGAGAAGTCAGAGGCCGCGGGGGGTCAGGGGCTGGGTTGTAGGAGCGCCTCGCAGCCCCGAGGGGGCGCCAGCAGATTTAGAACAGTCTTAAAAGATTGGGGGTGACAGGGCACCGAAGGGTTAAAAGGGGAAGTCTGGGGGGTGGGAGAGGGGGCGACCTCCTGCCCGAAGTCTCCTTCTCACCCTGCTCCCCATTCTGGGGGTCCCAATCTCCTCGCCTCCCACCCCATTCTGAGAGGATCCCATACTCTGCCATTACACGTGACTGCGATCCTGGTAGGGGATGATTGGAGTCAGTTTCGTGCCTCTGTGCGCCTTGGTTTCCCTATCAGACCCCTGAGCCCAACCCCCGGTTGTTCTGCGCAGACGGTGGGGGATGAGGTCTCTCGTTAATTTTGGGCTCCCCCTCCCCTCGGGACAGATCTTATTCTGCACCCTAAACAGCCACAAAGTGGACATGCAGAAACTCCTGGGCGGCCAGATAGGGTTGGAGGACTTTATCTTTGCCCACGTGCGCGGCGAGACCAAAGAGGTGGAGGTCACTAAGACCGAGGACGCCCTGGGACTGACCATCACTGACAACGGGGCTGGCTATGCCTTCATCAAGGTGCCCGTGGGGGCGGGTGGCTTCCCGGGTGCCCCTCTCTGCCCCTCTCTGGTGTGAGCAGGACCTGAGAGGGGTCGCTGGGGTGGCCCTGTGAGTGACTCTGGGTCCCTGCAGAGGATCAAGGAAGGCAGCATCATCAACCGGATCGAGGCAGTGTGCGTGGGCGACAGCATTGAGGCCATCAACGACCACTCAATCGTTGGCTGCCGCCACTACGAGGTGGCCAAGATGCTCCGGGAGCTGCCCAAGTTGCAGCCGTTCACCCTGCGCCTGGTTCAGCCCAAGAGAGCCTTTGGTGAGGGCCACCTGGGGCCCAGGGGGCAGGCTGGTGGGGGGGGGCGGGGAAGCTCTTCCAGAAATTGGTCCTCTGGATGCACGGGGTGGCAAAGGGTGGGGGGGATGGGACAGGATGGAAGGTTCTAGATGCCTCTGGTGACAGGACAGGGAGCTTCTGGCACTGTATGAGGAACAGGAGGGTCATTTCTAGATTGTTATAGAGTTGGTCTGGGCATGGGGGTCGGGGGAGGCTTGGGAAGATTGGGAAAGGATGAGGAGGTATCTGAATCTATTTTGTAGCTGGTCTGGGAGCTTTTAAAGTACTGCTATGAGGCTCTGGTGAGTTCTTGAGAGTGGCTCTCAAAGGGAGCTCTAGAATGGAGGTTTTCAAAGAGAAGTCTGTGACTGGTCCATGGATGAGATAAGGAGGTCCCCGTCAAAGAAGGATTCTTAACCTTAGCACTATTGACATTTGGGGCTGGATGATTGTTGTGGGGTGGTCCTGGGCACTGTCAGGTTCGACCTAACAGGTGCCAGTGTCTCCCCCGAGTTGTAACAATCAAAAGTGTCTCTAGGTATTGTCAATGTCACCAGGGGTGGGGGGCAAAATCACACTTCCCACCCCGTGCCAACTGGGTTGAGAACCTTGATCTAGAATGTAGATCACCTTGTTTAGTTCAGCAGACAATTTTTTTCCATAGGTAGACTTTCTCAAGGAAGGAAGCAGGATGCTTATTTCCATTCTGGCACAGCCTTCTTATCTCATCATGGACTGGCCCTTTGAGTCGCCCTGTCCCAGAACAGGAGGCTCTAAAGTTGCCCTGGCCCATCTGGAGGGAGGTCCCAGGAGAGTGTGACAGGATGGGGTCCTAGATCTGCCCTGGAGCAGGACAGTGAACTCTGAGAGCCATGAGCAGGTTAGAAAGAGCCAATTCTAGAGCAAGGAGCTTTCTAGATTGACCCTCTGGGCACAAGGAGAATCTTAACCAGTCTCTTCTAGAGAAAGTCATTTTGAGAGGAGGAGGGAAATTTGAGGGAAGAAAGGATTCTCAAGCATGGTCCCTGAGGATTCACCCATGGACATAAGGAGGACTTTGAAGGGTAGGAAGGTTCTAGAAAGGCTCAGCTGGTGGCTTCTGAGTGTTTAGGAAGATATGGATCTGCCCAGAACACATGCACCTCCCCCACTCTGTCCCCTCCAGATATGATCGGCCAGAGGAGCCGGAGCAGCAAATGCCCCGTGGAGGCAAAAGTCAGCAGCGGGAGGGAGACCCTGCGGCTTCGGTCTGGGGGGGCCGCCACCGTGGAGGAAGTGGTGAGTGGAGGGGAGAAGGGTGGACTTCAGGGTCTCTTGCACCTAGAGTTCTATCGCTGACTCAGCATGACCTTGGGTAAGACCCTCTCCTTTGCCCAGCCTCAGTTTCCCTACGTGCAAAGTGGGCCCTTGTCAGTCAGGGCAGTAATGGTGGGACCAGAAGCATTGACTAATGGGTGGTCCCAGTCTGCTGTCACCTAAGGGGTGGGGGACTGGGGAGGGGGCTGGGGCGGAGGGATCCCAGGCTTCTGACCCTCTGCTTTGCTCCCTACGCCCCCAGCCTAGTGAATTTGAGGAAGAGGCATCTCGGAGGGTAGATGACCTGCTGGAGAGCTACATGGGCATTCGGGACCCAGAGCTGGGTAAGGGGCCAGGGTAAGCCGGGTGGACCCTGGGGGGAGGACAGCCCACGGGGAGGAGGCAAGGGTCCCAGGGGAAGCTGGCGTCCCCCCAGGGAGCGCCCTCACCCACTTCCCCTCGGCTTGGCCTGCAGCGTCCACCATGGTGGAGACATCCAAGAAGACAGTGAGTGTCCAGGAGTTTGCACGCCATTTAGACTCCGTCTTGGGCGAGTTCGCCTTCCCGGACGAGTTTGTGGTGGAGGTGTGGGCCGCCATCGGCGAGGCCAGGGAGGCCTGTGGCTAGTCTGCCCCGGGGCCGAGCGCAGCCCCAGCCCGGAGCCCAGCCCCCTGCCCCAGCCCTCCCGGCCAGTTCCCCAAGCCCAGCCCTGCTCTGGAGTCCAGAAGCCCAGATCTGAGACCCAGCCCTGCTCTAGAACCCAGCTCAGCTCAGAGACCAAGCCCAGATCTGAGACTGGCATCACCTCTAGAACCCACACCAGTTTTGAGAGCGAGTCCAGCCCTGAGACTCGGCCATGCTCTAGAACCCAGCTCAGCTTGGAGACCAAGCCCAGATCTGAGACTGGTATCACCTCTAGAACCCATGCCAGTTTTGAGACCAAGCCCAGCCCTGAGACTCGGCCATGCTCTAGAACCCAGCCCAGCTCAGAGACCAAGCCCAGATCTGAGACCCAGCCCTGCCCTAGAACCCAGCTCAGCTCGGAGACCAAGCTCCCCTCTAGAGCCAAGGCCAGCTCTGAGACCAAGTTCATCTCTAGAACCCATACCAGTTTTGAGACCAAGCCCAGCTCTGAGACCAAGCCCTCCTCTGGAACCCAGGCCAGCTCTGAGGTCCAGTTCATCACTAGAACCCAATCCAGTTCTGAGATGCAACCCAGATCCAGAACCCAGCTCTCCTCTAGAACCCAGGACAGCTCTGAGGCTAAGCTGAGCTCTGATATAAAGTCAAGTTTGGGAACCCAGACAAGTTTTAAGAGCCACCCCAGCTCTGAAATCAAACCTAGTTCTGAAAGCCAGGCCAGCTTTATGACCCAGCCCTGCCTTAAAACTCGACCCAACTCTGGAACGCAAGACAGCTCCATGACCCAGCTGTACCTGGACACCTGGTCTAGCTCAGAAACGCCAGTTAGTTCTGCAACCCAGGTGAGACTCAAGAAGCAGCCCAGTTCCAGAAGCCACATCAGCTCAGGATTCAAAGACAGTTCCCAAACCCAACCCTATTCTCATGCCCAGACCAGCTCAGGAACCCAGATGCATGCTGCAGAGCAGCCCAGGTCCAGACCCCACCCCCATACTAGGGCCCAGTCCAGCTCCAGTGATGAGTCCAGCTCAGAGACTGAGCCCAGCTCTAGACCCCAGACTAGTGCAACAAGCAGGCCTGTCTCCAGAATTCAGACATGCTCTGGACCCCCATCCATCCCTGGGGCAAGGCCCGCCTCCAGAGCTCCACTTGATGCCAAGCCCCGCCCTCACTGCAGAACACAGAGCAGCTCTAGAACGTCATCCAGCTCTGGGACCCAGACAGACTTCAAGGCTTGGCCGATTTCCAGAGTTCAGTCTAGCTCAGGCACCCCACCCAGCTCCAGAACTCAGCTCAGTTCTAGAGAACAGGCTGGCTCTGAAATCCCATCCAGCTCTAAAACACAGTCAACTGCTGAGACCCACTTGAGTTCCAGAATCCAACTAGAGTCTGGTCCTGGGACCCAGACCAATGCAGCAATAGACTTAAGCTCCACAGCTCTGTCGAGCTCTGAGAGCAGGCCCAGCTCCAGGACCCAGCCCTGCCTGGGAGCTCAAAAAACCTCTGGGACCCAGCTCATCTCAGAAACCCTGCCAAGCTCTAGAAAGCAACTCCAGGCCACGCCCCCAGGCAGCTCTGGTATTGAGCCGGACTTTGGGAGACAGACCAGCTCTGGAACTCAGCTCATCTCTAGAGCCCAGCCCAGCTCTGGGACCCAGACCAGTGCAAGAATTCAGCCCAGCTCTGGAGCCCAGCTGTGCTCCAGAACCCAGTTCAGCTCTAGAACTCAGTTCAGATCTGAGACTCACCACAGCTCTGAAACCCAGACCAGTTCAAGAACCCAGCCCAGCTCTGGAATCCACCTCAGTTCCAGAACCGAATCTGTTTCTGAAACCCAATCCAGCTCCAGAAGCCAGACCAGCTCAAGAATCCAGCTCAGCTCTAGAAATGGGCTCCGCCCACAGACCCCTGGCCTTGACCCCAGAACCCAGCCTGATCCCACTCCCCCAGCCCGACCTCAACACCCAGGCCCACCACCCAGAGCCCCACCTCCAGGTCCTAGGAGGGTCTCTCACCCTCAGCCCCATGATCTGGTTCAAGGAGCCCAGGCCGATACTGGCCCAGGCCGAAGCCCATCCACTTCTGCCCTGGTGCCACAGCCGTGGTCCCCCTCCGCCCCGCAGAAACCAGCCCTTCCCCCCAAGCCCCAGCTGGGACCCCAGAAGTCCACCCTGCCCACCAAATCTGTCATCCCTAGTTCTGCCACCAGGGCGGCCCTCCTGCATTCCCAGCCCCCTGAACCCTCAGCTCGGGGGCCTGCCCCCTCTGCCATGCTCAGGGAGCCAGGACCGGCTCCGCAGGCGTCAGAGCCCCTCCCCTACCATGGGGGGCTATAGCTTGGGGGTGACATACTTGTGGCCCCCATGCCCTCTCCTGCCCCTCCCAGCCTGGGTCCCCCAGAAGCAGCAGGTGACCTCATTCCCCCACAGGCGGGGTGGGGGGGGTGAGGGAGGGTGGACACAGGGGCTTCGGTTTCACCTGGGCCTGGCTCTGGGAGCTGTAAGCAGATCCCAGGTCTGTGGAGGGGAGGTGGGGTGGGGGGGGGGAAGTGGGGGCAGGAGGCGGTTTCCTCCTCATGTACCTTGAGGGCTCATGGGGAATAAAGGCACCTCCCACCCCTGCAGCCTGGTGTGTCGTTTTTGGGGGGTGTTTGGGGGAGAGCAGAGGAAGGGGCAGGCGTGAGGGTCTGGGGGGCTGACATGACAACACTGGATGCTTCTTACGTGGCTACGATGTGCCAGGCACGTTGTTAAGTGCTAAGTGTGCAGGTGCTCATGGACCTGCAGACACACGGTGCTCTATACAAGCTCAGTCGTTCGGCCATTCCGTCTGCCTTTATTGAGCACCTACTATGGGCCAGGAGCTGCTTGTTCAAGGCATGGGGAGTCTGAAGGGCTGAGCGAATAGATGGCTAAATCACAAGCTTATGAGGGAGTGCGCCCCGTCTTCCGTGGAGGAAGCAGGCGTGTACCCCATGGTCTCCGTGTGTCTTGCCCTCTCTTTTCCTCACCTGCAAAATGGGTTTAATCCCAGAACCCTCTCCTAGGGGCTGTAGGGAGGCTTCCAGGAGATCCAAGCTGTAATGTGCTTAGGGAAGACTCAATAAAGGAAGTGGGGAGAGGAGCTGGAAGCCAGCCCAACCTCTTGGGGCTTCCGCAGTCCCCCAGTCCTGCTCGGCTGCCACACGGTTGGATAGGAATATTGATACAAGAAACTTCAATAATTGACAATTTCAGAGCCAAAAGAGATTATATTTTGGCAAGAGAGGGAGTCTCTTGCCCGTTCTCATTCAACCTTTTCTAGACAGAGCCTTCTCAAATTGGGCTGTCAAAGGGAATCAACTGTACCCCAGTAAGTAGGTCATATTCAGGGGTCAGAGTCCCCCATTTCTGGAGGATTTCTGCAAGGGGAGGCTTACAAGTCTGCTTTCCTCCAGACACCATACCAGCATTGCCCACACCCTTCCTGGGATTCGGAGGGGCCTCTGAGTGGGGAGGGGGCTGAGAGAGGGGAGGAGCTTTGGAAAGGGGAGTCAGGGAAGAGTTCGAGGGTCCCCAGGGATGATGGAAGACAGCACACAATCCTGCCGCTCAAACTGTCCATCCTGCACTCCTGGCTCCTGGACTTCCGAACAGGCAGATGCGACTGACAGGGAGGATGAAGGTTTGATGGGGGACATGCTGGCAGGGTGCTCTGTCCTTCCAGAGCTGCCCCCGACGTCCAGCCCTGGCCCTACTGCATCGTGGACCTGCGGGTGAGCTGGGGTTGCAGGGAGAGCGACCTGGACCTGGTACTGAGGCGAGGGTGGAGGCGCCGGATCACCGCCCGGCGAAACAGGATGTACACCCAGGGGTCGAGGATCTGGTTCCAGGTGGCCACGCGCAGGTAGATAAGCAGCTGCTGCTCGGTGGCTCGGGACAGCTGCCCGGTCGGGCTCATGGCAGGTGGGCTCCGCAGCACCGTCTGGGCGATAAAGACCTGCGAGGGGAGGGGGGTGTGTGTGTGTGTGGCCAGAGCGGTCAGCCGGGGGCCAGGCCGGCCACCAGCCCTGCCCTCCACCAGCACCTGCCCGGGCCACCTGCCATCCGCCGAGATCCCGTGCCGATTCTGTCCCCGAGGTGCTGTGTGACCTCGGGAGAGCTGCCTGACCTCTCTGAGCTTCAGCTGATGTGGCCGAAAAATAGCACACTTTTCCTGCTCCTCTCCTGGGCACAATTAAACGTGGTGGACAAGAGGACTTGCACACGTGAGCAGGTGGAATCACTGTGACTGCCAGTTTCATTATTCTATCAAACATTTATATTTTACACAAATTTTATAATATAATATCAAATTATGGTATAAAATTGTATATTAAATAATTAAATTTTATGTTGTTTATTTTATTTTAAGTCAGTTTATATTATATTAAAATTTATAGTTTATAAAATTTTATGACAAATAATTTTATGTTAAATTCTTATATTAAATCACTTTAATATATTTTATTAAATATTGGATTTTATATTTAATATTATACAATATGTAATGTAATAAGGTATTTACAGATTATCATAGAATATAATTAGTTACCTAATAATTAATATATTGTTAATTATAACTATTATATAAGTTATGTTATATATATTATATAGTATTTAAAATTATATATGTAATTATATAATATATAACATAATTATAAGGATGTGACTATAAATTACATAATGATTGATATAATTATTAAGTATTAATTAATAATATGTAATTATAGCTATATGTTATATAGTATTTAACAATTATATAATATATATTATATAATGATTGATATATTATTAAGTATGAATGAATAATATATAACTATAGTTATATGTTATATAGTATTTAACAATTATATAATATATAACTATATATTATATAATGATTGATATAATTGTTAAATATTAAGTAATAATATGTAATTACAGTTATATGTTATACAGTATTTAACAATTATATGATTGATATAATTATTAAGTATTAATTCTAATATAATATAATTAATTATAATTATTATATTTCATAATTATAATCAAATTTATACTATATTTAATATAATTATATTCATATTGTATTGCATGTATTATATTAAAATAAATTTTTTTCTTTTTTTTTTGGCTGCGCCGTACAGCTTGTGGGATCTTAGTTCCCTGACCAGGGATTGAACCTGTGCCCTCAGCAGTGAAAGTGCAGAGTCCTAACCACTGGACCGCTAGGAAATTCCCCATAAATTATTATTTTAAAATTGTTTCCTGAGCACCTACAGTGTGCTGGGCAATTCTGGGGACACTGCAGTGGCCAAGACAGACCCAGGTCCCACTTGCACAGGCTCACAGGCTCACAGCCCCATTAGGACATGTGACCAAGTGGTTGCAGCTTGGCGGTGGGAGTGGGGGTGACCTAGCAGTGATGCAGGCACTGTTGGAGCCCAGAGTAGGAGCCTGACCAGGCTTGGGAGAGGTAACCAGATGGCGAATAGGAGTTTCCCAGATGAGTTTGAAGGAAGTGTCTGTGGGCCTTTCTTCTGGGACAATAGGGAGCTATGGGAGGTTTTAGAGCAGGAGTTGGCTCGTGGGCCAAATCTGGCCTGCCACCTGTTTTTGTTTTGCTTTGTTTGCTTTATTTTTGCCTTTTTGGTTTGTTTTGTTGTTTTGCTAAGAATGTTTTTACATGTGTCAATGGTGAGAGAAAAAAAATAGAAAGTATATTTTGGGGGTTTTTTAATTTAAAAAAATTTTTATTTTTATTTTTTATTTTTTGGCCGTGCCACGCAGCATGCTCGACTAGGGATCGAACCCGCAACCCCTGCAGTGGAAGTACAGAGTCTTAACCACTGGGCCACCAGGGTAGTGGCCTAGAAAGCATATTTTGTGACGTGACAATGACATGAAATTCAAATTTCAGAGTCCGTAAATGAAGTCCTACTGGTGCACAGCCGTGCCCGTTTGTTTCCATGTAGCTTTCATGCCACAGCAGCAGAGCTGCGTTGTTGTCACAGAGACTGTGTTTAAAGGGTTTACTATATGGCCTTTTAGGAAAAATTTTGCTGCCAAAGGGGACCAGGAATCGTTTAATGATTCAATGATTCTACCTAGGATGCCTTCTTGGTTTTTACCTAACAGTTCAACCCCTATTTAGAGCAGGGCAGGGCTCATCCTGGGTATTTCAAGAGAGTCAAGGCTGGAGGGCAGGGAGACAGAAGAGGCTGAGGCAGATCCTTCTCAGGGACTTTGTGGTGAAGGTGACATTTGAGGAAAGACATGGAGGAGTGAGGGAGTGATCCATGTGGAGATCTGGGGTAGGGGGAAGCATTCCAGGCAGAGGGTACAGCCCAGTGCAAAGGTCCTGGGGCAGGACCGGGCCTGGCATGTTGGAGGAACAGCCAGGAGGCCCATGTGTCTGGAGCAGAGTGAGCGAGGCGGAGAGAGGGAGGTGGGGGGGCAGGGAGGGGACAGGGCAGGTAGTTCAGGGCCTTGTGGGTGGCAGGGAGGACTTGGATTTTTACCCTGAGGGAGGTGGGAGCCCTGGAGGGCTGTGGGCAGAGGGGGGGACCTGACTCAGGTGTTCACAGGCACCCTCTAGATGCTGCCCGATAAATAATAATGATAATAATTATAAGTGAATATAGAAATGGGCTCAGCTCGACACAGATGTAGAGAATAAACGTATGGACACCAAGGGGGGAAAGTGGCGGGGTGGGGCGGTGGTGGTGGGATGAATTGGGAGATTGGGATTGACATATATACACTAATATGTATAAAATAGATAACTAATAAGAACCTCCTGTATAAAATAAATAAAATAAAATTCAAAAATTCAAAACAAAAAAAAGAAATGGCCTCAGCTCTATGAGACCAGGCCTGGGAGGGACACCCCAGGTACAGAACAGAAGCACATTTCTCAGCCAGAAGCATCATCCGGTAACTGCCACTCCCCTGGGACCCATCAGCGCCTGCAGCTTCACGTATCACAAAAAAATTTATGTTCCTTTCTTTTTTTTCTCCCACCATTGACACACGTAAAAACATTCTTAGCAAAACAAAGCAAACCAAATTTGCAATCTTCCTATCCCACAGGTTTAGTTTTTGTTTTAGCCCTTATCACTTCCTAATATCTACCATTTCACTTATTTATATACTATGTTTATTTTCTGTCTTCCCCATGACCTAAGAGTTCCAGGAAGTCACTCAGTTTTGTCAGTTTTGTTCCCTGTGCAGTGCCTAGACCAGAGCCAGCAACACACTCATTGCTCAATAAATGTTTGTTGAAGGAACAAATGAATAAATGAATTCATGTCATCATCCTGACAGTCACTCTGAGAGGCTGGCACCTTTTTAGTCATCCCCATAATAAGAGGAGATTGAGGCTGGAGGAGGGAAACCCGTAGCCAGAGTCACATGATAAGTCCTTGTTGGATGTGGGCTGGAAACCAAGTATCTGATTCCAGTCTCCAGACTTGTCCCCATCCAGTCAGAAATGGAAAAATAACCACTCCAAGCGGCCAATTACATCAATCAGTGGAAGGACTTCAGCGAGCTCCCCTGACTCAGGGAAGATCTGTGCAAGGCTAGGGTCCAGCCCAGAACTAGGCACAAAGTAGAAATGATTCAGTAATTGTACCTGGAATGTCCTCCCTGCTTTTCTCTGGCAGGTAAACTCCTCTTCATCCTTCAAAACCCCAGCTCCAATGCCCCTCTTCCAGAAAGCCTTCCCTGATATCCCAGGGAGAGCCTGGGAGCCCTTCCCTGGGCATCTCAGTCCCAGGACACTGCCTCTGCCCCAGTCCTGCCCCCAGTTTGGGATTATCTGTGTCTTGCTCATGGGTTCCTCAAGGAAGGACCCTTGAACACTGGGGTCACGCCCACATTTTCTTGGGCGGACGAGAACCTGAGGGTTATGAATTCATTCGGGAGGAACCGAGGCCCAGTCACCAAGGGTGGGCGGGAGACCCCGGCAGCCCCTGCCCCCGCCACTCACCAGCAGCGGCATCCAGCAGATGCTGGCCACCACCATGATGCCCGTGAGCTGAGCCATCATCTCGACCTCGCAGTCCCGTGGGCGCTGCTGGGCGGCCTCCTGCCCGTGGTAGACGTGGCACAGGGTGGCCACGCTGATCGTGTTGAGCAGGAAGGACAGCCCCACCGAGAGGCTGCCGAGGAGGGTGAAGAGCAAACCGAAGGCCACGTCCCCCGGCTCGGCACCGAGCGTGAGGAAGCACCAGGAGCCCGGGTACTGCACGGTGTAGCGACCCACGCCCAGCAGGGGCAGCAGGCCCAGCGCCAGCGCGGCAGCCCACACCAGCCCCACCGTGGTCCAGGCCCGGCGCTGCGAGGCGGCTGCGGGCCGTGAGAAGGGCCGGGTGATGCCCAGGTAACGCTCCGAGGCCATGGCGGCCCCCAGCAGCAGCGGGCACAGGCCAAAAAAGACCATGATGACTCCCATGAAGTGGCAGAGGTTGCAACCTGGGTCCACGGACTGCCAGTCCAAGAGGGCGGCGTGCTGGGACACCACGATGGTGCCAGTGACCAGCAGCCCCATGAAGTCGGTGATGACCAGGCCGCAGAGGAAGGTCAGGAAGGAGGATCGCGCATGGGAGCTGCCCTGCCGCGCACTCACCAGCACGCTCAACGCCAGCAGGTTGGAGGCCAGGCCCACCAGGCAGAAGGAGGCCGCGAACCAGGGGGAGGCGATCAGGCGCCGTTCCTCCAGCGTGATGTTTGTTGGCCGCAAACAGGGCCCCAGAGAACTGCCATTGGGCCACATGGCGCCAGAGCGGAGTGGGGAGGGTCACCACCCCATCAGGCCAAGGCTGCAGGTGGGGCGGACTGGCACTGGCTCAGGCACACCTGGGGAGGGGGGTGGCGGAAGAGAAGATTTGCTGGTGATTCATTCTGCATTTTAGTCTGAGCAGCCCTGGTGAACTCCTACACAACCTTCAATGCCCCAGCTCAAATATCCCCTCCTATAGGAAGCCTTTCCTGACCTATCTCACTCCCCACTCAGTAAGTATTACTATTACTACTATGACTAGCTCCAGCCCTGTCCTGCCCAGGCTCAGTGACCCTCAAGGGTGAGGATCAGTTCTATCTCCTCTGGGAACCCTGATAAGACACCAGTTAGTATTTGCCAGGTCTCAGAGAAGGGCTGAGAAGCCCCAGTTTGAACTCCAGCCCTGGTACCCACTGTGTGACCCCAGGCAAATGATTTCTTCTCTCTAAACTTCCATTTCCCTGCTGGTCATCCATCTGAGCCCTTGGTGGACTGCAGAATCCAGAACAGATTTCAGCTATTGTAAAACAGGACACACCCAGTGTGGGGAGGGCGGCTGGCTGGTGGCCAGAGGTCGCTGGTTCTCGAGCGGGCTCCAAGGTCAGCCTTGTGGGTCACAATTTCTCGTGAAATTGTGGGGGAGGCCCAGCCCCATTGGTGTTTTAGGGAGAGCCTTCCTCACATGTTGGAATCGTGTAGATTCTTTTTTTTCCCCCATTTTCATTTAATAAGAAATAAACCGGGGCTTCCCTGGTGGCTCAGTGGTTGAGAATCTGCCTGCCAATGCAGGGGACACAGGTTCAAGCCCTGGTCTGGGAAGATCCCACATGCCGCGGAGCAGCTGGGCCCGTGAGCCACAATTACCAAGCCTGTGTGTCTGGAGCCTGTGCTCCGCAACAAGAGAGGCTGCGATAGTGAGAGGCCCGCGCACCGCGATGAAGAGTGGCCCCCGCTCGCCGCAACTAGAGAAAGCCCTCGCACAGAAACGAAGACCCAACACAGCCATAAATAAAAATAAAATAAAATAAAATAAAAATAAATAAAAATTAAAAAAAAAAAAAAAGAAAGAAACCCAGAAATCCAGTTCCATCTGGGAGCAAAACTCAGGTCATTTGGAGCAACAGGATCCCCAGGGACGGGCTATAAACAATAGGAGGAGGGTAATGGGCTATAAACTACCCTGTGTGGGGCTGGGGGAGAAAACTGGAGAGACATGTAGGTCTGACTGCCTCGGGTGTGGACGAATCAGCCAGATATGGGGACGCTGAGTAGAAATAAAATGAGACCATTCAAAAGCCAGCTTCCAGGGGCTTCCCTGGTAGCCCAGTGGGTAAGACTCCGCGCTCCCAATGCAGGGGGCCTGGGTTCAGTCCCTGGTCGGGGAACTAGATCCCACATGCATGCCGCAACTAAAGAGTTACATGCCACAACTAAGAGTCCACATGCCACAACTAAGAAGTCTGCATGCTGCAACTAAGAAGTCCGCATGCCACAACTATTCCCCAAAAGGACACAGCAGGGAGGGCATAAAGTCACCCAGGGGGCCGGCACCCCACCCTGGGTGCACAGCACGAGCCATCCTTGTGCTGGCAGGGAGGGGGCACTGGGTGGCAGGATCAGAGTGGGCAAAGGTGGGGAGGCAGGACCATAGGAGGCACAGATGGCCCAGGCAGTTAAAGATCAGAAAGGTCCTCTTATGATCCCCATTTTGCAAAGGCAGGGAACCTGAGGCACAGAGAGGTTAAATAACTAATCCAAAGTCACACAGCCTAGCCGGGGTGGATCTGAGATTTAAACTCTGGCCTCGTTACATACAAATGTGTGTAACTGAGTCAAAGGCCTGCCAGTCAGGTGGAGGCTGGTGGCAGGTGGGTGTGGAGCGTCACCATCATTGGAATTTTCCTTGATGAAAAACAGATAGAATTTTTCTAGGGAATTCCCTGGCGGCCCAGTGGTTAAGACTCCGAGCTTTCACTGCAGAGGGCATGGGTTCGGTCCCTGGTCAGGGAACTAAGATCCTGCAAGCTGTGCAGCTCAACCAAACAAGACAAACAAAAAACACACCAACCAACCAAACAAACAACAAAAAGGGATAGAATTTTTCTAAAAAGTTGGTCAGACTGGATTCGAATCCACGAACCCTCTTTGCCCCGCTCTGAGTCTCAGTCTCCCTTCCTATAAAATGGGGCGGATGATGAGAATGATTTCGTCTGTGCCCAGGGCTAAGCCCATGTAGGCGCTGCATTCGTGCTGGCCCTGGGCCCGTGCCTGTGACCTGGCCTCAGCAGTGAGCGTGCTCAGCTACCCCCTCACTCCCCATCTCATTAATTCAGCTCAGCAACTCCTTATCGAGCCTCATAAATTATCCAGCTCCTGATGGCCAGCTCCACAGAGCTTCCCTCCCAGGCTGAGAGCCAAGGCCACTGCCACTTCGATGGGGGCGGGGCCTGGAGAGGGAAACCAGAACCCCAGAGGGGTGGGGGCGTTCCACGGTGCTCGGCCATCTGAGCCGTCCACTCCCGGGCAGGGGTGTGCTCTTTGCCGTCTCAGATTTGGCCTGCACTCGGATTCCCCCTGGGGCGGGGCGCTTGCTCCCTCCCTCCCTTGAGAGCTGGTATGCGCTGTTTCTAAACATTCCTGGGGACTCGGGCTGCGCCTGCGGTCACTGCCCCTGCCTCAGCCCTGAGTGACCGCCAGCTCCTCCCGGGTCTCATGGTCCCCTGGTTCCCCACCTTGCGTGGGAGCTTATGCGCCCGGGGACACACACCTCGTGTCTGCCTCGTCTCCCATGTCTGGGAACAAACCTGTGGCCCAGGGCCTTTGGCCTGGGGGAGGCTGGAAACTGGCACCACTCCCTCTGGCCCCAGCCGGCGGTTTCCAGTCCCCCCGAGGGGTTCAGGTGAGAGCGGCCAGCTCAAGTTCCCCAGGCAAGCGGGCCAGAGGGGCACCTGGTGAGGCCTCCCTTCCCCTCCCACATTGGCCGGGAGGGCTGGCAGGGCCCCCACCCTGCAGGGGACCGTGCTCTTCCCAGCCCGAGGTCCATAAGCACCACTGTGTGGCCCTGGGGGGAAGTGCTCTCCTTCTCTGTGCCTCAAGAGAAACATGCACCCCAGATTTGCTGGACAAACCCAGGATTCCATGGCCCGAGAGGGGGGAGGTTTGGACTTTGAAGGTCCAGGGTTCTGGAATTCTAACGAGTTCCCAGTTCTGGAAGCTGAAGGCCCCAAGAATCTAAAATTTCAAGGGGCTGAGGTTCCAGAACTTTGATGGGAATTTGGTTGGGTCCTGGGTTCCAGAAATCTCTCTCTCGGGTCCTGGCTCCTCTCTGGAGGATGGACTTTCACTGCTCCCTCAGCCTCCCTCGGTGAGGCTGGGAGGGATCTATTCACCGCTGTCCCAGAGGCCTGTGCGCTGGGTTGGGCTCGGGCACCAGGCTGGTCCTCCCTCCGCCCACTATGGTGGCCCCGATGGAATGTGGCCTTTGGTTCCCAAGGGCCAGGCCCCTCCTCTGCCTGATGGTCCGTCATCACCTGCCCCATTCTTCTCCTCCTGCTCCTGTGATCCATCCGTCTTTCAACAAGTCCCTTGCTGAGTCTCAGTGTCCCCCTCTGTGAAATGGGGATAACAAGGACACCGACTCGCCTGCTGGCATTCTGGCTGGTCTTCCCAGGCCTGACCTTCTCCTGCCACCGAGACTTTGCCTCCGCTGTGCCCCCCCCATCCCCACCCCGCCTGGTGCACCCTTCCTGCTTCCTGGCTGTGCTCACAGCTCGTCTCCTGGCTGCGTGCATGGGGCACGCAGGTGGGAGCCCTGATGCTCTGTGTGACCTTGGCCCACTTCCACATTTCCTAAGTCCTTTAGTGCTGCCCAGGTGACCAACGACGATGTCCTCTGGCATGAAAGTGCAGGGACCAGGCCAATCTCTGCATCATTTCCTGCCCTTACCCGATGCAGACCTGCACGCCTGAGGGTGTGGATCCCCTCCACGCCCTTGTGCAGCCACAGACGCCCACACAGACACAAACGCATACATGCAGGGCCGCTGTCAGTCCCCAGGCCCGCCCCTGCCTTCCCCCACCACAAGACTCAATTTCCGGGAATTTTCCTGTTGGTGACAGCAGCCAGGCCCCCACCCCAGAGACATCACAGTCAGCCTGTCAGGGTTGGAGCTGAGCCTTGGCCCGGACTCACACAGTCCCTCCCTCTGAGCCTCAGTTTCCTTATCTGTCCAGTGGGCGTCCCCCAGCACTGGCGGGGGACGGATGGGTGATGAAGGGACAGGACCCAGGCCAGGCGGCAGTGGTTAATGATGGGCACAACTCCGAGTGTGCACACAGACACACAACCAACCAGACGTGTGCTCACACTCACAGCCACACCCAGCACCCTGGCACCCTCTCCGGCTGTGGCGGCACCACTGGACACGGAGTGGCCGGGCACAGACCCAGCGAAACCCACACACAAAGCACATCCTCCGCCACACTGGCCACAGAGGCACACGCAGGTGCCCAGGGCCGGTAGCACTCCAGGCACGGGACCCAAGCTCACCAATGCCCCGGAACACCCAGCACCTGGCAACTGTCACCGCCCACGGTGAAACACCCACAGCAGGGCGGGTCACCGCAGGATACACCCAAGCCACACCTGCCCACTCTCATGCCCCGCCCCTAACCTGATAACCAATTGTCCTCAGCAGGCGATGGTCGATGGGGCGTGCAGGAGTAACCAGCCGCGCAGTCGTGTCCCGGCGGACCTGCGGGTGCCGGGCTGGAGGGGGGCGTGCGGAAGCGGAAGCAGGGTGGCCCTGCCTCCGGGGCCCCTGGGGAAACTGAGTCACGGCGGGAGGACCACGCCGAGGACCCCGGCACTGCCACGTCGCGGCGGGACACAGATGGAGGGTGGGGCGGCGCGGGGTCCCGGGCCGCGGGAGGGGCGGCGAGGTCCCCTCCCGGCCTGGAGGGGGTTCGGCGGGGGCTAAAAATAGCCCGGGGCTGGGGCTCCGCTCTGCGGCCGGCGCCTGTCTCTGCTAGTGTCTGGCTCAATCTCTCTGTCTTTCGGTCTGTCTCCCATCAGCCCCTCCCGCCCCGCGCTGGCCACGCCCCTCCCGCCCGGGCCTGGCTGATGAGGGTCAGTGGGCGCCCCCCAGCCCCGCGGGGAGACCGCGAGGCCTCCTGGGGGAGGGGGCGCCCATGGGACCCCAGGGCCGTAGGGGCAGGGGCGGTGGCGGGGGTGGCCGGTGCCCTCTCGGGAGCCTCCGCCCACTCCCCTCCCCTCCCCCAAGCCCGCCCCAGCCAGGTCCCCTCCCGGCGCTCCGGCCGTCAGGCCCAGTGTTATTCACCGTCCGGGCAGCACCCGAGGCTGAGAAGGGGCGGGGCGGGGGCGGGCCCCGCTCCCCAGGGCGCCCAGACCCCGACCCAGGGACCCAGGGCTCAGAGCTGGTGAACCCGGTGAGGTGGGGCCTGGCACACAGTAGGTGCCTCATCAATGTAGGGTCTGTCTGAGGCCCCTGCCCGGGCTGGGGGTAGGGGTGCAGGGACGTTTAGAGGGGAGAGGCGACCACACTCTCCACCCAGGAGCTTCGTGGGCAGCCTGCTGAGACAGGCTTCTCGAGCAGGTGATCTGGGAGGGCTGTGGGTGGTGGCATTCTAGGGGGAGGGTCCTGTGAGGACACAGGCTGGCATTGGGGCCAGAGGAGGCAAAGCCCCCTGCAGAGCCGCCTGTGGTCGGGGTGGGGAGGTGTGCTTTCCCTCCGCCCCCCAGTTCAGGGTGGGGAAGGGTGCCCAGAGCCCGGCACTGCAGGAGTGATTGAGGATGAGCAGGGGGCTGGAAGCAGGGCTGGGGAATGACTCCCCAGGCAGGATCGGCTTCCTTGAAAGCCCCCAGACTCACTCGGGGCTGTGGGCCAGGGTCTGATCAGCCCAAAGCCATGAAAGCAGAGGGTGACCACCTGGGTACGGCTAGAGCAAAGGCATGGAGGCTGGACCGTGATGCAGGAAAGTGAGACGCTCCTTAAAGGTCCTTCCTGCCCACAGTCCTTGGGCCTCAGGTGGGTGAAGGGGGTCCACGGGCCTGGGGCTGGCCTTTGAAGATGTGTGGAGGGCAGGGCTTGGTCATGGAGGGGTGGCCTTGGGCCTCCTTGGCCCTCAGTTAAGGCCTGGAGTGGGCCGGGACTCTCTGGCTTGGCCTTGACCTCACCCCACCCAGTCCTCGGGGGCCTGGGAGGGGCACAGAGTACAGGCTCTGAGTGAGAAAGATGGACTCCTGCCCTGGCCCTGCTCTCCCCTCCATTGGGTCTACCCACTATCCTTCCGGCCTCTGCATCCCTCCAGATGGCACCTCCTCTGTTCCATCCCACTTAACCGTAACTTCTCTTCCTTGACAAGGAGTCTCCCCAACTCCTATGCATCTGGCAGAGCCCTGGCTCCGAGGCCCTCTCCTCTGTAAAGCCTAGTTGTTCCAGGCAGTCTTGCCTCCCCCAACCCCTCCTTAAGGGCAACTCTGTGTGGCAGCCCATGTGGTAGAACAGGTAGACTAAACCTGACCTGCCCTCAAAGATCCCCCTGGCTGGAGAGAGAGAAAGCTGGATACAGACAGTCCCAGTCTCCTGCGCTCAGGGCTGGGCCCAGGGAAGTGACAGGGCTTAGGTAGGAGCCCAGGAAGTGAGCCGGGAAGGCATCCTGGAGTGGGGGTAGGGGAGAAGGGACTGAGAACTGGGGCTTTGTGGAACGCGTAGGAGTTCCACAGGTCCAAGAGACGTGGCAGAAATTACACGTGCAAAACTTTGGAGGCAAGAGAGAACATGAGGCTTCGGGGAGCTGTAAGGAGGGCAGACTTGGTGGGAAGAGGATGTGGGGCTGGGGCTTCAGATGGGGTGGCGGGTGAGATGAAAGGGAACTATTCTGGTCTCACTTCCTCTGGCCCAAGATAAGAAGGACAGTGCTCCTTCTGGGAAATAGCCAGGGCAGGGATCAGAGAAGTGCACTTGACTTGCAATTAACCTGGGTCTCACCACGACTCTGCAAGGCAGGGGGTAAAAATGCTCATTTTATAGATGGGGAAACTGAGGCCTGGAGGGCAGATAGGACGTGTCAAAGGCCACGTGTGGGTGGGATCTGAATATGAGTACTGGGCTTCCCCCACCTCCTAGGCTGGTGGCTGGGGTTCTCCGGGCCTCCATTTCCCACCCCCCCCCGCCCCCCGCCCTGCTCAAAGGGCACACGGGAGGCGTGGGAGGGGTTGAGATGGCCTGGGGGCTCCAGATGGTGGGAACAGAGACCAGGTTCAGGACGTGCCCCGCCAATGGCTGTGGTTTCCGGTGGGAGCCAGGCAGAGAGCATCTATTCTTTTTTTTTTTTTTTTTGAGAGCATCTATTCTTAGCCTCACTCACAGCCCAGGGCAGGAAGAGGCTGGGATGGGGGTTGGGGACAATCTGAGGGACACTGGGTGGATGCTGGGCAGGGCTGTGTCATGGGGCAGCTGGGTGTGGTGATGTGTCCCCAGTCTGCCTGAGGGGTCTCCCTGACACGCAACTTGTGCCCTGACCAACTCACTCACCCTCTATGGCTCCCCAGTGCCCTGGAAAAGAGTCCAGCAGCTGGACTTGCATTCAGCCCTGCCCTGGGCACACCTGTTGCCTTTTCCTCTGCAAGGCAGGCCCCACCCTCCTTCTCTGCCCAGCAGCCCCGTCCTCCCAGGCCCAGCACCTGCATCCCTCCCCTCCTCCAGGGAGCCTTCAGTGTCCCTTCTGGGGCCCCCCAGACTCAGTGCCTCCCTTGCCCTACCCTGACTCCTTGCCTGGAGGGCGTCTGAGCCCAGCTCTCCTCCCTCCGGACTGGGGGCTCCTGGCTAAACACGTGCCCAGCGAGTCGGGGTCACAGCCACCTTGTTCCCCCTGCTCAGAGCCGCCACCTCCCTTGGGGTGGACTCCCTGCCCGGATTGCAGGAGGGGCATGAGGAGGAACCAGGATGCTGGGGCTGGGAAGACTCCTCGGGGGGCAGGTGGGGAAACTGAGGCTGGGAATGGGAGGTTGGAGAAACCCGGGTTCTAACCCTGACTGCTGCTTTCTAGGCTTGAAAACATGTGCCTCTGTGAGCCTGTTTCCCCAAATGGACACAAGTGCTGTCATGTAGGGCTGGCATGAAGTCCACAAAACACCAGCTAAAGGCCAGGCCATTGCAGCCACACAGAGCCCGTGCTCTGAGAACAGAACAAGGCCCGACCCATCTGGTGACCAAGCACCCTGCTAGGCGCGAAAGTGCCTCCCGGCTCTGCCCCCGACTCAACCCTGCTCCCAGGGCCTGTCCCACACTCGATGACAGTGGAGGAGGCCAGGGATCAATTGGTAGTGGCTGCCCAGAGGATTCTAAGATTGCTCTGGCAATCAGCAATTGATTGCTAATGTCTGTGGAGGGTTCCAAAGGGGATGGATGTGGTCTGTGCGCTGCCCTAAAGGGTAGTCTTCATCCTGGACCAGGCTGGCTGGGTGGGACAGGGTCTGCAGTGGGGATTGGGTGCCCCTTGACCAGATGCAGTTCCCTGCCGAGTCCCCAAGCCCTGCTGTCTAGAACATGTTTACTGATGTATGAGCATGTGTGGGGTGGGGCAGGGCAGTGGAGGACAGAGCTGAGCCAGAGGCTCCTGGGACATTGTTAAGTCGGGGTTGGTAGATGACCAGTGGCCTGGGGAGTCTCAGCCTCAGTGCTGGGGACATAGGGGCAGATTACTCTCTGTGGGGGGCCATCCTGGGCCCTGTGAGGTGTGGAACAGCATCCCTGGCCCCCACCCCATGATGCCAGGAGCCCCCCAGATCATGACCAGCACAGATGTCCCCAGACACCGCTGAGCATTGTCCCCTGGCCTAGGTGAGCAGCTGCGCACCTCCTGGAGCGTTCGGGAGTGCATTCTCCTTCTGGGAGCTGAGGCAGGGGGTGCGCGGCAAAGAGGGAGGAAGCCCTCAGACTACGAGGGGCTCCCTAAGGAGCTGTTACTGACTATTTTTAGGTGTGGTGGTTGTTTTCAAAAGGTCTTCTTAGCTGTTTAGTGCCTTAGTTGTGACAGATGTGCTGTGGTTATGTAAGGCGTTAACCATGGGGACAGCTGAGTGTGGGGTGTGGGAACACTAGACTATCTCTGCAGCATTTCTGAAAACCTAAACTTATTCCAAAATAAAATGTTTATTGAAAAGAAACATGCAATCTCACAAGTAGAGCAATTAAATGAAAATAAACAAGATTCCCCCCCACCCCCCCACCTAAAAAAATCGTTTTAGAGAAACAGCCTGAAATGGAAATGTTTCCAGATGAAACAGGGTGTTTGGGCAAGGCTGTCTGAGGAGCTGGCAGCAGCCCTTCAGGCTTCTGACCACTTGAGGTTGGAAATGTCTCCGTAAGAAAACGCTAAAAGCAATCTGTTTCTGGGGTGGGCCTGCCTGGGGCACCGTTGACAGTCTGTGACTGGGTGAGTGATCGTACCTGCCGGGCCCTTGACTGCCCCTGTCCGAGACTTGGGGACAAGGAGGGCGGCCCTGTGGTGGTTGGGAAGTGGCCCTAGGAGCTCAGCCTTGAGGGACGTGCAAAGGCCCAGAGGCCCGATGGGGCGTCACAGCCACACCCTGGGGGCTCCTGTGCTCGGTGGCTGTGGAAGGATGTTCCCAGACCCGATGGCGGGCGGTGACGTGTCCTCCGTGCCCACTTGCCGGAGGCTGACCCCAGCCAGCACCAGGGGCGAGCTGGGGGACCACAGACGTCCCCGGATGGCCTCTCCGGGAACATGCACTCAAGGGCCTGGAGCCTGGGTCCTGCAGCTGCCGGCCATGTCCAGGGGCTGAGCAACGCCCTGCAAGCCCCCCAGAGCCCCGGCTATGCAGGGCCTGTTTCTTGGGTGGGGCTCAGCATCAATCCAAGGACTGAGGTCTGGAGACGCTTGCTTGGTTCCCTGGGCTCTGAAAATCCATTCAGCAGCCCCTCCTGTGTGTCAATGCTCCAGGCCCGCCTGGTGGTGGGTTCCCTCAGCTCTCTGAGGCAGGCTCCGCAGCGACCCCTGTTCACACCAGGAAGTGAGGCCCCGCGAGGAGGAGGCCCCGCCGGGGGAGGCTGCAGGCTTCCCATACCCCCGGTCAGTTCGCAGGGGTCTGGGAGGGGGCCCGCCGGTCACCGGCGGTAGCGGTAGCGCTTGAAGTGGAACCAGAGCTGGAAGATGCCGTTGGCGAACTGGCAGCGGAAGCCGTGGCGGTGCGAGTACTCCCACTCGCGGTTGACGATCTTGAAGGCGATGTCCTCGTAGGGCGGCCCGGCATGGAAGCGGAGCGTAGCGAAGTCCTTGTTGTCAGCGCAGGCCTCCAGGAAGTACTCGGGCGTGGAGCGCTTGTCGATGAGGTCGGGGTAGAAGATGTTGAACTTGTAGCCCTGCACGATCTTGGGCGGCGGGTTGTCAAAGTCGTAGTGCGTCTGGTTGTACTTGTTCCACTCGAAGCCCGTGTGCACGCGGTTGAAGAAGCGCGGCTTGCGCGGCCGGTACTTATCCGCCCACAGGTAGGCCTTGCCCGTCAGCGGCATCTCCACGCTGAACTGCGCCTCGTCCTGGCCCATGCCCTCCTTGGCGCGCCGGAAGAAGATGTCCTCCGCACTCTCGGTGGCGTCGCCTGCGGGCGGGGCGGGGCGGGCGGGGCGCGTTAACTGGGACCCCGGCACGGCACGCAGCCTCCCTTTCCCGGTCACAAGCCCCCACCCGGGCCCGCCTGCCCGGTGCCCCCGCCCTCCCGGGTGGGCACCAAACACCACGTGTCCCCTGCCGGGTTGGCCGAAGAGCCTGGTGGTCAGAAGCCCGCAGTGGGACCCCGGACCGGGGCCTTTCCGAGGCCGTTTCTCCGCTGTTCCGGGACGATGGCTGCCCAGGAAGGCCAAGGCCCCGGCAAGTGGGCAGTGTAAGGAGCTCAGAGCAGAGCTGGGCACGGGAAGTAAAGACCACCACCTCTGTGTTCTTGGGACCAGCCAGCCGGTCACGCCCAGAACGAACAAACAAGCGAGCGGGTGAATGAACGGACACCCTCAAGAGAGCAGGCGGCGGAAGAGGATCGGGAGCGGGTTCACCACCAACGCCCCCTTCTGGCCCCGCCCCGCACCTGTGACCTGGAGCTGCTGCCTGGACAGCTGCAGGCGCTGCAGGTCCTCGTCCGGCTCCAGCACGTGGGCGTCCAGCGGCAGCTCGTGGGCCGTGAGCAGCCGCGGGCTGTACTTGCCGGCGTCGTAGTCGTCCAGGCTCTGTTGGATCAGATCCTCCTCCATGAGCACCGCCTCTCCGTCCGCCTCGCCCTCCGCTGGCGCGGCCGCTTCCGCCTCGGGCTCAGCAGCGCCACCCTCCGAGGGCCCGGGCGGGGTGGGGGCCGGGTCCTCAGGCTCCAGGCTTCGAGAGAGGGCTGGACTGAGCGGGGCGGGCAGTGGGCGGGGCCCCCAGTCCCGCCGCCCGGCAGGGGACGTCCAGACCCAGGCCTACCTGTGGCCCGGAGACTGCGGCTCCTGCTTGAGGATGGGGAACAGGGGCTCGCTCTCCACCCCCTGCTCCTGCTTCAGCTTGTACAGCTTCTGCCGCAGCACGTCCTGGTGCCGCTCGCGGAGCCTGGAACGCAGGCCGGGTGGTCACCCTGACACTCTAAGAGGAAGGCCCCCCCCCAAGGACTTCTCATGACCCCCACCCCCATTTTGCTGCAAGGACCCGGAGTTTGAAGGCAGCAAGTGGTCACGGCACAGGCGGACACCAGGAGGAGGCAGGTCCCTGTACTGGGGTGTTCACATGCAGGCGTGACCTAAGGGCCAGGCTGGGCTGGAAAAGGACAGGGGACAGGCGAGGAAGAGGATAAATTTAGAAGTGACTGCACTTAGCGGCAGACAGGAGCCGTGTTTACATGACAGCGCCAAGCACGCAGAGAATTCATACACAGCGGGTGTGGGGCCTGTGGAAGGCGGGGGACAGCAGCCTTGAGGGCTTCCTGTGATGTCCGCTGACCCCAGGAAAACAAAGACCAGGTGCTAAGTAGAGGCCAGAAGGAAGGCGGGCAGGCTGCTGGGGGCTGGGCGGGGGCCTTCCAGCTGGGGCCCCAGCTTGTGGCTCCCAGGGAGGCCCCGCCAGCTCACCTGGCACGGGCCATGTGGGCACGCAGCTGCTGCAGTAGGCTCTCCCAGTAGCCCATGTCTAGGTTGGGGCCCCCGGCCCGTATCTTGCCCTCGATGCCCTGGAAGATGACCTGCAGCTGGCTGTACGTCTTCCCCTTGAAGACCGACTGCACGTCGGAACTGACCGAGGCGTTGACCCCCTCTCGCCGCTCACCTGCAGTGGGGTGAGGGCTGCTCAGCATGGGGCTGGGCCCAGGTCCTAACCCTCTAGACTGAGAGGCCCCTGAGGGTGAGGCCAATGCTGCCTGACCCCAGCTCTCCCTCACACTGGCTGGCTTCCTTGTCTGTGGCTCATCAGACAGCACGCTGTGCCCTTCCAACCCCTGCCCTGCCCCAAGGCCTCTGCACACGCGGTGGGCGCTTCCCACCAGCAATAAGTTCTTCCCCATCCAGTCCGCCTCCTAGATCCCAGCCATCCTCAGTCCTCAGCGAGAGCATCCCTTCTACTGGGAAGCCTTCGCCGACTACCAGACTGCTCCCTTGGCCTGGATGCCTGATTCTCGGCTTTCCAAGGGCAGGGAGCTCCATACGCAGATTCTGGGTGAACGTGGGGGCAGGCGACCGGCTCGTGTTCCCTGCTCCAAAGCTGGCTTCTCCAAGCCCAGCTGATCAGACAGGGTCAAGAAGAACCTGAGTCCCCTCCAGCCAACCAACCTGGGACGCTGGAATAAGCACCTGGGCTCCCAAGCAGCCCTGGCCTCAGCGGCAGACCCACAGGGCCAGCAGCCCAGCCTCGGTCTGTAGCAGGTGCAGACACATCACGGGACCAAAACCCAATTCGGCGACACCCTTCACACCCGGCCAAGCAGAGCCGCATTCTGCACTGACCTCAAACAGAAGCCAGGCCTCTGCTCGCTCAGACAGACGGAGCCACCGGTGGTAACAACCCAAACAGACAGCCCCAGTGGGCGCCGCTCCCACAGAAGCCACGGGTGCTGAGCCACTGCTTAAAGGAGGCCAGGTCCTGGGTTTGGATGCCACCCAAGGGTCCACCAACAGGCCTGGCTGGAGAGTGCAGGCTGAGTGCCCTCTGGGACACCGTTTCAGGAGAGGGGGTGGCACCGTTTGGGTGGGGGGAAGGCTTCTCCTCAGAGATGCTCCCTGGGAGGACCCACGGGGATTGTAAGGGGGGTGGGGCACTGGAGAGGCCACAGGGGTGTCCAGGGACCCACTTCCTACTGCACGCTCTACTGTACAGTTAGGATTTCCCAGCTGCAAAGAGAAGAGAAAAGGAGAGGGGGGAAAAAAGAAAAAAAAAAGAAAAGGGAAAAGGGAAAGGAAAGGAAAGGGCCAACTTAATTTAAAATGATGAAGGCCGCCTCTGAGGGGCTCTGGGAGTGGTGGAGACAAGAAGCTCCCCCTCTTCTCTCGGAAATCAGGCCAAAAGAAGACTAACGCAAACACTCTCTTTGAGGACATCTGGCACCCTGACCGTAACACGTGAGAAGGGAAAGGGGACAGAGGGGTGACTGATGTGGCAGGGAGTGGGAGAGGGAAGGGAAGTGCCACAGGAGGGACCGTGGGCGAGGCATGCGGGGAGCCCTGGAAACAGGAGGGACCCAGCACAGCGTCCCTTCACACTTTTCCGCAGCCATGGGGCAGGGCTCCTGCCCCGCGGCCACCAGCCGAGGGGAGAGAAGACATTTCCTGACACGTGGGACGCCAACAATTTCCTGCCTCTCTCTACAAGTTACTGGAGGATGCGAGGGCACACACCACAGGAAAGAGAGATGTGGGGTCCCAGAAAGGGGCACCTCCTCTGGGGCGAGTGCAGGGGCTGCAGGAGGGTGGCAGTGGACAACCCACCCGCGGTGGAAGAGGGAGCGGGGAGAAAGGGCCCAGGGACGGGGCAGGGGGCCTGATGGGAGCCTCCCGGTGTCAGACCCCCTGGGGAAGGTGGGGGCGGTGGTGCAGAATCCCCCACCCACGGTCCTTGCGCTGAGGCGTGGCATGATAAGAGCGGGCGCTGTTTTGGATGCTTGACGACCACGTACTCACTCCTCTTCACGCAATCCTCCCGGAGGTGTTTTCTCAACCCCGAGCGATGCAAGGAACAACCAAGCTCTGGGGAGGTCACCGACCGGCCCCAGGTGGCCAAGCTGCTGGGCGGCCCGGGTGTGCACCCAGAGCCACACCTGTAGCTGTCATTCTGCCCAAGGGCCCTGCAGCACCCTCCCAACCAGCACCACTGCCACCAAAGCAGATGTTTCTGGACATGCATTTATTTTTTGTCGTCGTTGTTGTTTTTGGATTTTTCTGGCCGTGCCGCGTGGCTTGCGGGATCTTAGTTCCCCGACCAAGGATTGAACTTGGGCCCTCGGCAGTGAAAACACAGAGTCCTAACCACTGGACTTCCAGGGAATTCCCCTGGACACCCATTTCTGATAGCAAAGAGTCCTTTCCTTTCTCTGGAAGTTACTACAGGATGTGCCCCGCTAAAAGGGTAGGGAGAAATAAAACTCCACTTACCAAGATAAAGGATGCTCCTCCTTTTCCTAAGAGGAAGGAAACCTCCCCGACCACCCCAACTGAGCAGAGAACAGCACTTACACGGGCTCAGGGAAGGGAGAGCATTCGTCCTCAGCCACCATGGGTGGGCAGTGAGATGGAGCTGAGAGCTTAGTGACACAGGCTCAAGGCCCCCAGGAGCTAGATGTCGTTAAAGCCGGTGGCTTCAGGGGGGCGGGAGGGGTGGGACTGCAGTGGTTGCCAACGAGCTTTTAGAACAGTGGGTCTCAACCAGAGTTGAATCTGCCTCCCCCCCAGGGGACACTGGGCCATGTCAGGGGACATCTGCGGTTGTCACGACTAAGGGCTCCTGCCACCGAGTGGGTGGGGCAGGGAGGCTGCTCCACACCCCACAGGGCCCAGGACGGCCCCACAGAGAACGGTCTGGACCCAAGTGTCAGCAGTGCTGGGGGGAGAGACCCTGCTTTAGAGCTTGTCTCCCTTGCAATTATATGCAGGCAATCATTTTGAGGAAAAGAAAAGTTGATTAAAGAAGCACACCACGCTGCATGGGTTCCCGCCAAGTGCAGTCAGGTCCTGTTCTCACTCAAACGGACTGAGCCTCCCGCAAAAACTTGAAACCCAAACAGAAAACCCGCAGACGCTGCTCCCGGGGAAGCCCAGCGCTAAGCAGCTGTTTAAAGGAAGCCACTGGCGCTGCCTGGGTGAGCCGTCACGCCGGCGGGGACGGGAGAGCGCCTTGCTCAGGACCCGCTGCCCCCGCTGCCCAGTGCTGCCCCCTGGTGGCTCGCAGACAGGCCCCCGGCAGGGAGACCCCAGAGAGGAAGCCGAGGCCTCTTCTGTGGAGCCACCCGACCCACAGAGGCTCCCACCAGACCCAGAGGTGCATCCCCGAGGGCACAGCCCGGTGTGTCTCCGGTGGCCCGGCCTGCATTACCTGGCCCCTTGCCCGAGGCCTCCAGCTTGCGGAGCTTGGCGATCTCGTCCTCCGTGATGATGGTCATGTCCCGCCAGAAGTCCGCGTTCTTGCCCTGCTCGAGCTCCATGTACACCTGGAGGTGAAGGTGCAGACGGCAGGTGAAGGCACGCCCGGGGCTGGGGTGGCAGCGGCGGTGCCGGGCACGCAGCAGGGCCATACCTGGATGTCCTCCAGCAGGTCTTCCATGTCGGCCACCGTGAGGCCGTTGAGGAAGGTGTAGGGCTCATGCATCTCCACGGCCAGGTCGTCGTCCTCGGCGCTGATGTACTTGGCCAGCAGGTCGATGGGCTTGGCCCGCCCATCCCGGATGCGGATCTTGGAGCTGCCGGGGAGCAGGGGGCAGTGTCAGAGCCGGGGCTGTGTCCACCCTCCTAAAGACCTCGCCCTCGGGGGTTGACCGGAGCCAGGGGAGGAGCCCGGCCTGCTGTGGGTGGTGGTCAGGGAAGGCTTCCTGGAAGAGGAGGCATCAAGCGGAGGAGCAAGACAGGTCAGCTGGAAGGCACAGGCCCTGTAAGGGGCAGAGACGGGAGAGAGGGGGTCTGAAGAGCAGGGGGTGGGTGGGGAGAGAGGGTCAGAGAGGCCCACCCGGGGTGAAAGATCTGGAGCCTCAGTGCTGCGTGTGGGAACATGCATCAGAGGCTGACCCTGGTCCAACCCCAGGGAGCCCTGTGACCAGGCAGGTCTGAGCCCCTGGGGGCTGGCGCGGCAGCAAGGTGAGAAGGGGGCCGGGCCTGGAGCTCACACACCCCGTGTGAACTCGGGCAACTCTCAACACCCCAGGAGCCTCACTTTTCTTGACTCTAGACGAGGCTGCTGAGTGAACCACCCCGTGGGCTGGGGATGGCAGGGCACCCGGCACCCTCTACTCAGCAGCATGTTCGTGCGTCCCCTTGGCACCCGGCCCCTGGGGAGACAGGCGCGATGAAGGAAGCGACGGAAAGCAGCGCCCAAAAGGGAGTCAGGAGGGACCCCGAGGAGGAGGCGGTGGTGGAAACCCGAGGGCCCAGGGGCAACGTGGGCGCAAGGCCGGGCTCCCTGTGTCCGGGCCCGGAGGGACGGCCGGAGGCCGGTAGGGCGCCCGAGCCGCGCGCACCGCAGCTTGGCCTGCTGGAGGTGGAAGTTGTCCTCCTGCTCCTCCCACGTCTTGAAGTGCTCCGCCTCCTTCTCCCGCTGCAGCATCTCCAGCTCCTGCTCCCGCATGGCCTTCTCCCGCTCCCGCTCCAGCCGCAGCTGCTTCACCTGGGGGCGT
Source organism: Balaenoptera musculus (assembly GCF_009873245.2). Classification (NCBI taxonomy): domain Eukaryota; kingdom Metazoa; phylum Chordata; class Mammalia; order Artiodactyla; family Balaenopteridae; genus Balaenoptera; species Balaenoptera musculus. The sequence continues at coordinate 169,217,148 of NC_045787.1, forward strand.
ACGAGAAGATGAGCGGCCAGCGGACGAGGGGGGTCTCGTGCCTTCATCCTGTCAGGCTGTGGGGTTCCCTAGGGTCGGGGTGGGACCATACCCATGGCCTGGCCCCAGCGGGCTGGCCCTGGACACAGGAATCAGTCCGGGGATGCCTGAAACGCTGGACACACCCTGTGGCAGAAGGAGCCCTCTTTTTGCTAGAGACACAGCAGCCTTCAGCAGCCAGGGCCACTTTGGCCACCCAGCAGGGAGCGTCTTAGAATAAATCCCAGAGGCCAGCAGAGCCGAGGTGGGGGGAAACAGCTCTCTGGAGTCACTGCCCGAGCCCCTGGATCCAGCCGTGTCTGAAGCCAATGTCCCCTGGACTCTCCACGTAAGCCTATCAGGTCCCCCTTGACATAAGCCAGGGTGAGCCAGCCTGGGAGCCCTCCGGAGGGAAGGAGGGTGGCCCGGGGCGCCCCACCTTCTGCAGCTCCAGCCGGTTGTCCTCCTGGATCCTCTTGTTCCGCTCCTTCAGCTCCTTCTCCTCCAGGTGGCCGATCCCCTTCTTCTCCAGGGCCTGAAAGGGCCAACGACACGCCCGCTGAGCAGAGATGCCTCCTCCTGCCGCCCTCCCCGGGACCACCTGCTGGTCCACGAGGTGGGGATCCACCAGACCAAAGCACCCGCTCTGCCGACGAGGAGCACGAGGCTGAGGGAGAAGCGACCTGCCCGCGGCCACACCCCGACTTCCACCGGAAGATGCGGCCCCCCGTTCGCCTGCAGAATCGGTTCAGTACACTCCAGCATCGTGGGGCGCCCTCTGCCCCGAGCCGTGTGCCGAGATACAGGGGAGAGGCAGCCCCACCTCTGCAGAATTCGACCATGTCACACACGGGACAGTCTTACTTGGGGCTGCTGACTCTTGTTTTACACACAAGCCTGGCTGCACCGGCTGGGTGGTGTCCGGCTCTCAGCAGGTCAGACCCCCAGCTGCCATGGGGAGGGGCGGAACCAGCGGCTGAGCGAGAGGGGGACTCTGAAAGCACACTCATCGGGGTCCCCGCTCACAGACCCCTCGGGGCACCCCGAGCACGGAGAGCGGCTCCTCCCTGTCTGCGTCCTCACCTGATGGAGGGGCCCGGGCACAGGCTCCCGGAGACCCCTCGCCCCTCCCAAGTCATCTCACAACTGTTGTGGGTGGCAGGTGCCAAGACCCATGCCTCCTGTCACCTCCGCCGGCTCCGAGGGTCGTTCCAGGAGCCCCTGTGCACAGAAAAACGCGCCCCCAGGGTGACACGGGGTGGCCCGGCCTGGGGCCACCGCCACACAATGACAATGACCGCACTTCGTCTCTACGGCCACACAGAACAGTCGCAGAGGGCCTGGATGGGGAGAGCCCGTACTCAGGCACAGAGCCCTCGACCAACGCCCGGCCCGGAGAGGCATGTTCGTGGCCAACACCACGCCTGCCCACTCTGCCAGCCCAGCACCCCGAGGACACCGGGACAAGATGCGTGACACCGCCCACACAGTTGGGCCGTCTAGCGCCCTCCCCCGACTACAGAGGCCTCAGAGGCTGGGCCGGGGCTTCTCAAGACGCCCCGAGGCCCGCTCACCCATTCGACATTTACTGAGGGCCGACTGCGTGCCAGCGCCTGGGACAGAGCCTGCCCCGTGGAGCTCACAGTCCGCAGGAATTACATGCCATAAAGTGGGACGTGTGTTTAGATGTCACCTTTGCAACGAGACCTCTCTGGACCTGTGTGTTTAAACTGCAGCCGCCTCGCCCACCCCCGCCTTCCTCTGCGGACTCAGCTAAATGACTTATTTACAGCCAGCCTCCCCTGAGACTGCTGGCCGCACAGGGACAGGCATCTCTGTCTGTCGCTCACTGACGCATGCGCAGGGCCCACACGGTACCCAGCACCCGGCAGGCGCATGATTCACGTCTGTTAATAAAGCACTAGGAAGGGAGAAGCAATGCCTTGATAAAGAACGCAGGGGACCTGGGGGACCAAGGGGGCCAGGAAGGCCTCTCAGAAGAGGGACACATCAGCCGAGATCTGAAGGTTGAGGAAGAAACAGCCATGGGGAAGGCTCGGGAGTGCTCCAGGTAGAGGAATGGTGAGTGCAAAGGCCCTGAGGTGCTGTGAGCTCAGAGCGTATGTAGACAACGGGAGATACGGCGGCTTCTGCCTGTGTCCACCGGCTCTCACCCTCCCCACAGCTGTGTCGGGTCGAATTTGTCCTCCACATAGATATGTCCACGTCCCAACCCAGGAACCCGGGAACATGACCTTATTTGGAAACAGGGTCTCTGCGGACGTGATTAGTTGATGTCGTACCAGACTAGGCTGGGCCTTAGTCCAGTGACTGGTGTCCTTATAAGACGAGGGAACTCTGGACTCAGAGACACAGAGAGGAGAACACCACGTGAAGACACAGACACGGAGGGAAGACAGCCATGTGACGACAGAGGCAGAGACTGGAGTGATGCAGCTACAAGCCAAGGGTGGCGGGCAACCACCAGAAGCTGGAAGAGGCGAGAAAAGATTCTCCCCTAGAACCTCCAGAGGGAACGTGGCTCTGCTGACACCTTGACTTTGTACGTCTGGCCTCCAGAACTGCGAGGGAAATTGTGTTGTTTTAATCCAAGTGCCCAAGGCCCCGGCTGGTGGGAAAGGGATTGGTGTGTAGTTCTGTGTTTTTTTTAGTTTTTTATTTATCTGTTTTGGCCGCACCGCGCAGAATGCGGGATCTTAGTTCCCAGACCAGAGGTCAAACCCGCGCCCCCTGCAGTGGAAGCGCAGAGTCTTAACCACTGGACCGCAGGAGAAGTCCTGACGTGTAGTTTTCATCTCAAGGATGAGGTGACAGCTCTGAGGTGAAATCCCACCCTGGGCATGTGACGCTGAGAACCTGTCTTGAGGTTAGGCTGGTTCTGTGGGCAGAGTGCCTGAAACTGTACACCGCAAGAGACAGCGTGGGAAAAGCTGCCGGAGCCAGTGTGTGTGCACGTGTGGGTAAAAATACACTCTCGATGGCCAGGTACAACCTGGGCACGTGTGCTGGGAGTGCTAAACACCGTCTCTGAAGATAAGTTGTAAACAGTTCATGAAGCAAAACCCAGCAAAAGCACAGGAAGACCTGGCGAGCAACGCGAGCAGAACTGAGGGCCACGGCCGGCGGCCACCTCGGGCTCACCTTGTTCCAGATGAAGGTGCCCAGCAGGTTGTTGTCACCGAAGGGGTTGTCGGTGTTGGTGTAGCCCATGTACTCCTCGCCCCAGCCCATCTTCTCCCGCTTCTTCCTCTCCTTGGCCTCCTTCTTGGCCAGCCGCCGTGCCCGCTTCTCCTCGGGCGTCTCGAAGGCCTTCAGCAGCTCCTCCTGCTGCTTCCGCTCCTCGCGCAGGCGCAGCCGCTCCTGCAGGCCCCGCCGCTGGCTCAGGACTGCCGCCGCCTCCCGAGGGCTCTGGGAGTGGGCCGGGGACGCGGAGCTGGACGCGGAGGAGCTGGGGGACCAGGAGTGTGTCCGCTGCTGCCACTGGCGGGCCCATCGGCGCCGCCGCTGCTGCCGCTCGTCACCCGAGTCGGACTGAGAGGAGCGGTCCTGGGAGCGCCGGTGGGCTGGCGGGGGACTCCGGCTCTGCCTGCCTCGCCGCCGCCCCCACCGCTCCTCATCCGAATCCGACCTGCGGAGGGAACCCGCAAAGCTCTGCTTGCTGCCTGCTGGCCAGCCATCTATCCCACAGCCCTTTACTGGGCGCCTGCTGGGTGCCAGGAGCTGTTCTAGGTTCTGGGGACATGGCAGTGACCAAAACATTGATGGTCCCTGCCTTCACATCAACAAACACACAGTGTGACACTGGATGGTACCATGAGCTACCAAGATAGTGATGCAGCATTAGGGTGTGGAGAGGTCAGAGAGGATCTCTCTGAGGAAGTAACGCTGGAGGAAGTTGGGGAGGGAGCTAGGGGGAGATCTGGGGAAACAGTGATCCAGGCAGAGGGCACAGCAAGAGCAAAGGCCCTGGGGCAGGAATTCACTTGGCATATTCAAGAAGCAGCAGGCAGGCCTGTGTGGCTGGAGCAGAGTGAGTGAGGGGGAGAGAGGGAGGAGGGGAAGGCAGGGAGGCGGGCTTGGGGCCAGATGGTGCAGGAGCTATCAGCGCTGTCCAAGGTGTCCAGGGAGGGCTTACAGGAGAAGATGGTGTTTAACTGGTCCTATAGGATGGGCAGGAGTGAACTGGAGTAAGACTGGAGGGAATACAGAGCCTTGGAAGGGCACTGCGAGCAGGGAAGGCACCGTACGAATCCTGGGGATAGATTCTTTAATGTTGCGGGCCTCTGAGCAACTAAATCTGTCTTTAGTTTGTCAAATGCTCCACTTATTAAGCTCACGTCAAAGAATCTACAACATGAAAATCAATTATTTGATTTTCAAATACGTAAATACAGACTGCAAATCTGATCAAATCTTCATAAATGACACTGACTCTAATTACAATATCTAGGGTGGCTGATTCTTGTGAATAACTAAAATCTTAGAAACCACTAGATGATAATAACAAGATTTACCACTACACGTGAACCAATGTTAAAACATCAAGGCCCGGAGCTGAAACCAGAGTTAGCAAACTTTTTCTGTTAAGAGCCAGAGCGTCTATGGCACAACTACTCGACTCTGCTGTCGTAGTGCAAAAGCAGCCACGGACAGTACATGAACAAATAGGCATAAATTTGTTCAATAAAATTTTATTTCTGGACACCAAAACTTGAATTTCATATATTGAGTTGGCCAAAAAGTTTGTTTGGGTTTTTCCATAACATCTTATGGAAAAACCCGAATGAACTTTTCAGCCAACCCAAATAATTTTCACGTGTCATGAAATACTATTCTTTTGATTTTTTTTTTTTCTCCTCACCGTTTAAACATGCAAAAACTATGCTTGATCCACAGGCTGTAGTTTGCCAAGCCCTGGTTTAAACCATCTCTTTACTATTTCCTCTGCTTATACCTTCCTGGAATTCCTAAATGGCAATGATCTTATGAGACGCAAAAGGAAAAGCCACCTTCTCAAACCTAGAAGGTGATCAGCTATGTCTGACAACAGTCACTCCGGCTATGGTGTGGAGAACAGGCTGGAGGGATGGGAGACAGCGCATGCCTGGAGAAGCCCCGTGGAGATCCTGAAGGCACAGATGAGGAAATCTGGGGGACAGGGGGACAGGTACTGCCCTGAGTGTCACAGCCAGTTATGGGCTGAGCCAGCACTAGGACGCAGGTCTGCGAGTCAGTCCCTGTCACGGTGCTGGTTCCTTTGTGCTGGAGCAGACTCAAGCCAAGTCTGGCCAGGTGCCCCATCTCCAGAAGAAAAGGGCTGCGGGCTGAGGGGAGGCTGAGCACCAAGTCTCAGGAGTCAGTTGAGTCCTGCCACCTGCCATCAACAGTTCTTCCCTCTCACACCCCACCTCCATTGGCAAGTGCTGTCACCTCTACTTCGGAAATCCCTCTCAAATCTATCCATTTTCCCACTGTACCTCCCCACAGCCTCCCTCTCCTGAAGGCCATCATCATCTGTTGCCTGGACAGCTGCACTATCTTCCTCCTCCCTGGTGTCATTCCTGCCGACACGCTCAGTCCCTTCTCCACGCGAAAACCAGCAGGAGTTCTGCAAAGTAATCCAGACCACATCGCTCCCTGATTCAAAATCCTCCACAGCTCCCTACTCCCCTCCAAATAATAGTCAAATCCTTCACCACGGTACACAAGACCGCACGATCCGGTCTCCCGCTTCCTCTATGACCTCATCGACTCCCCTCCGCCTCGCTCACGGCGCCTCCTGCTGTACTTCCAACCACCAGGCGCCCTGCCTGGAACGCCTCTCGCTTTCCTTTTGCTGCCTGGTTAACCCCGACGTGCTCAGACGTCCCCTTCTTCAGGAAGCCCTCCCTGACTAACTCGGGGGTCTCCCAGCTCCCCGAGGGCTGGAGCCGGACCCCCAGCGCGGCTCACACAGCGACCCTACCTGCGCTCCCAGCTCCTCCGCCTGCCCCGCCCCTCGTCGTCCCGGCGACGTCGGTTTCGCCGCCCATGGCTCCCGCTCCAACTTCGGCTCCGACTCCGACTCCCACTCCGGCTCCGCTGCCTTCGGCCCCTGCGACCAGCCGACCGCGAGCGCGAGCGTGTACCTCGACCCATCGGCTGGGACGGTGGCGGCGGCGCGAACACAAATATCCGGGACCTGCGCCGGGGGCCTTCCTCGATCGCGGCGCGTGCCTGGCTGCCCCACCCACGCCTGAGCAGGGAGATAGGAACCCATCTCGCTGCTCATCCCGCGGGGATCCCGACCCTCCCATAACCTCCCCACCGTCCTCAAATGTGGCCTGCGTAATGAACTCCTGCCGGACTGTTGTCGCTAGGGCTGGGGATTCGTTCTTCAGGCAGTGCTGGGGGCAGGCGCAGGTGGGTCCTCGAGCCTTAGGGAGCCAAAGGAGCAGTGGGCGGAGCAAGGGCGAACCAGGAACGGTGAGGGGGCGGAGCCTGGGGAGGCGGGACCAAGAAGCCGGTCCAGAGAGGAACTGGAGCCGGCGTGGGCGGGGCCTAGGAGGCGGGATCAAGAGAAGGCGGGGTCGAGAAGGCGGGGTCTAGGGGCGTAGCCAAGGGAGGCGTGTCCCGGGAGCGAGGTCTCGCGGCTTGTGGAAGCGGGGAAGCCTCAAAGACCGCAGGTGAGAGTTCAGGCTGCCCAAGGAGGCGAGGGGTGGGAGCTGGGACGGAGACTGAAAAGCCTTAGATGCTGGGCTGACCCTCTGTGAGAGTCACCATCATGCTTCACCACCCGCCAATAATACCTGTGTGTTTCAGGGGCTAAGATAAAAAAACAAAACAAAACTTGGATAACTCCTTAAGTTCCCCATTAACCCATTTTATAGGGGGGAAACTGAGGCTCAGAGAGTGAAAGTCACTGTAACACTCCCGCCCTCAATGAGGCAGTGCAGAGCTGGGATTTGAACTTGGTGATCCAGCTTTGTCCTCTGGGTGCTGGCGAACCGTAAGAGGGCTTTGAGCAGGGAGGGATGAAAGGGGTCATTAGGTGGGGTCCCTTCAGGGCAGGCAGGCAGGCAGGCAGGGGCAAGACCACAAAGGGGCAAGAATGGAGGCCCGGAGATCTGAAGGACCCCGAAGTCCTGCTCTGAGCTCTCCCAGCCCACCCCAGAGAATGGCACTTAATACTTTAAATGTTTATCCTATGATACAACTTCCTAACACCACCCTAGATGCTAGCTTTGTATGCTCTGCTTGGTGCCGAGGTGGCGGTGGTGGCGCAAAGGGAACCCTTGATGACTGCCTGTCATGGGATGTGGGTTGTTCTGGTGATTTTTCTGATGCAGATGCATCCTTTTTTTTTTTAATTAATTTATTTATTTTTGGCCGCATCGTGTCTTTGTTGCTGCGCGTGGTCTTTCTCTAGTTGCGGCCAGCGGGGGCTACTCTTCAGTGCGGTGCGCGGGCTTCTCATTGCGGTGGCTTCTCTTGTTGCGGAGCACGGGCTCTAGGCGCGCGGGCTTCAGTAGTTGTGGCTCGCGGACTCTACAGCACAGGCTCAGTAGTTGTGGCGCACGGGCTTAGTTGCTCCGCGGCATGTGGGATCTTCCCGACCAGGGCTCAAACCTGTGTCCCCTGCATTGGCAGGCGGATTCTTAACCACTGCGCCACCAGGGAAGCCCACGATGCATCCTTGAGCGTATCTGGATACTCATCTCTGAACGTAAGGTGAGCACATTCTCTATCGCCTAGTCTTGTGTATAAACAAGACGAGCCGTCTGCGTCTGGGATTAAAACTGGGTTTTCCAAGGGCTTGCTTACAGACAGGATCTTATTTTCAATGCAGTGTTTCTCAAATTGGGAGTCCGGGAGAAATATTTTCCCCTTAAAAGGGGTCCATGCATTACTCAATTTGAGAGACTCTGGCAGAACAAATACAAACTCTGGGGAGTGTTTGTTCCTTCCAGCTGGGTTGCACTGATGTGAGCTTTTAAGTTTTTCCGAGTTGAACTGGAACTCACTACTATTAAGGCATTCGGGTCCGTTGTTGTTATTTAATTATTTTGATTTTTACTAAGGTTTCTTTGTGCTCTCCTTCAAAGTCAGTCCTTAAACTCCCACTCAGACCACCGGAACGCACAGAGAGACAAAGAGGCGGCTGATGCTTATTACCCGATTTATTAGAGAGATCTCTTCCACGTAAAAAGGGGGGGGGGGACGGCGGGGCTGGGGGTTGGGGTTCCGGGGCTGCATATGAGTGTTACGGGACCAGCAGTGGCTGCGGTTACAGAGGCGCCCACGGCTCTGGGTTTGAGCGGGATGGCGTCCTGTGCCCGAGGAGGCTGTGCCCCGGATTGTCACACACCAGACCATGGGGGCTGAGCACACAGAACCCCCGGTGAGAATTAAGACACACAAGGTTTGCAGTTTCCTTGTGTTTGGAAATCAGTTCGGCCATAAAAACAGGGTTGGGATGGGGACAGGCGATGCAACTGAACCACCAGAGAAGGTGGCCAAGGGTGCTCGTCCCAGGGTGGGGACCGAGGGGCTGTGGCGACAGTACCATGGCAGGGGGCCCCAGTGGGACGGGAGTATTGCACTGAGCCAGGTGGTGGAGGGAGAGGGCGAGAGGAGGCAGAGGCCAGAGGCCAGCAGGGGACACACCGGAGGTTCCACCTTGTCAGTCTCAGAACACGCCTTTCATTTGTACATTTGTGCCCACCTTCGCAGTGACAGCAGCCGTCAGGGACGAGCTGCGACAGAACCAGGACATCGCCACAAAGGAATCGGCAGACTTCCATCCTGGGGCGGGGTGGGGGCGACAGCTGGGTGGGTCCAGGGCCCTCCTTGCTGGGGGTCTGGGGAAGGCCACGAGTTCACTACACGTGATAAATAAGGTCCTGCCTTCCTACTCTTGCCCTGACCATAAGCACATGCCTCCCAGTCGGCCCAGTCCGCAGACCACTTTGCATTCGTGTGACAGTTCTCTGAAAAAGGGACAAAGAATGCAACTAACACAAAGGGGGCCTTCAAAGGGGTGTTCATGACTTAGCACAAAAATGAAAACGTCTTGATCACCAGGTTTGCAAATTTCTCCAAGTCAGCATCCCACTGGTGCATTTGTTCCGTGGTTCACTCAGGAAAGCCTGAGGGGCCCAGCTCCTGCAGCTCCAGCTGGCTAAGGGCGCCCTGGACGTGGGGCCTGATGCTCTGGTGGTCCCCACGGGACACAGTGTCTCTGTGCCCGGCCTCTGGGGGCCTGGGCGGGGACTCCGGTCGGCTTTTGGGCGACTCAGCAGTCCCTGTTCGTCCCCTTCAGACCTCTGCCCACTCAGCCCGCCTCCCCCCGCGCAGAACAGGGCAGGCGCTGCAGAGGGCGCCCGTGTGAAGTCCAGGCGAGGACGTTCTGGAGTCTGGACACACCTTCCGTGGACAGGAGGGGAGGACGCTATTTTGCTTCTAGCCCAGGACACCCGCAGGCTTGTTCGGACAGGTCCTCTTCTCAGAGCTGCTTCGTGCTGAACTGTCCCCGGCGGCCCTGCGCGGGGAGAGCCCCCAGGGCGCAGCCCGGTTCTCCAGGGAGGAGAGGCGCAGCTAGACACCAGGTTCCGGCCAGGCGCACGAAGCGGGCTGTGCCGGGGAGGTGAGGAGGGGCCCGCCGAGCAGGAGGACAGCAGTGTACGCAGTTTGCAATGGACTCAAAAAATCAAATTCCTGGGTCGGTGGGTTCTCCAGCTGTCTCAGGCTCCACCAGGGAGGCAAAGGTGGGGAGAAATTTTCCCAGAAGGTGCAACTTCCACTCCACGCTAGCTCGCAGCTCCTCCCACGCAGGGCGGGGCAGGCCAGGGGAAACCATCCCCGATGTGTCCCTCTCCAGAGGCGGGAGAGACCCTGCAAAGCTGCCAGCTCCAGCAGCCTGCTGTGGACACAGCAGGGGCCCCTGGCGGCCGCCCTGTGGGGCTCTGGGCCCAGCAGTGGTTGCCCTGCTGAAGATGACCATCCAAAAAAAAAAAACTTGTTTTTCACCGAGAATTTCTTCTGTCCTTCAATCGGCACAGGTGCCCCCACCATCAAAAAGAGAGAGGACGCCCAGCTCAGTCCTCTTACTCAAGGGAGTCTGGTCCTCTAGGCCGGGCACCTGACTGGGGGGCTCTGCTCCAGGACACGGCTCTCGGGAAGTCCCGTGGGCTGAGGGCCCAGCCGCCTCCTCCCAGCTTGGCCTGTCTTCTGGAGGAGAGGTAAGCCCACGGCCCTGAGCTCCACCGAGAGGGGGCGGCCTTGCGTCCACATGGAGGTTCTAATCACACCTGGTGATTCCCGCTCAAGGTCACCGGGGAGGTGGGTGGTGGGAAACAGATGCTGAGCGACGGCAGGGGTGACAGGGTGGAGAGCGCCCCCAGCCACCGCCTGGCCACCCTCAAGGACGGTGTCCGGCTCTTGGCCCAAAACCCTGAGCCAAGAGCACCTGGCAGGCGCGGTGGAAGGCCTCCAGTGGCGCCCTGGGGACCTGGCGGGCCTTCTGTCCCAGGGGCCCGTCCATCGCGGCCAGGACTTGGAATGGATTCCACTGGGGTGCAGGTCCCCAGAGCCTAGGGCCTGGTTCCCTCAGCAAGACACATGCAAGCACAGCAAAGAACCAGAAGTGCAGTGGAATGGAGTTTTTTCTTTTCCATTGTGTGGTGGTTTTTTTTTTTGGCCTTTTTCTTTTTCTAAAAAAACACACACGTGTGCTGCCATGTCTGTGCAAAGAACAAGGGCCCCCAATAAATACATGATCGGAAACGGAGGGTTCACAGTATCAGGCGTAGGGAGCTGATGGGGAGCCGGGGCCAGGCGAGCCGCCCGGATTGGGATCGCTGCAGCCCGAGCGTCGGCGCTGTCGAGGGGAGGGCGAGGGCGAGGGCCGGCGGCCAGGCGGGCGTCTCCCGAGCTCTGGGCTGAGCGGGTGGGCAGCACCTCCAGGGAGCAGCCAGGGCAGCAGCGGACACTCGGCTCCGTCAGTGCCTGCATAGGAATTACTGCAGAGGCAGGGGCGCGGGTGAGGCCATGGTGGGCCGGGGCCGGACCCACACCCACCGGGCCTCCCCTGGCCGGGTCGGGTCCCACAGCTGATGCCGAGGGCCAGGGACCCCAGGAGCCATGAGGGCTGGACACAGGCCCCCGCGCGGTAGAGCCCGACTGCCCCTCCCGCCCTGGGCCTCAGTTTCCCTGTCGGTCCCAGGGTGCCTGGAGGCCAGGCTCTCAGGCCCTCCTTGGCCAAGGCCACGGGCCTGAGCCCCGAGTGGGCCCGGCTGGCCAGCCGTGGCGCACTTACTGTGTCGCTCTCGCCGTCGGAGGCGGGGTGGGCCTGCGTGCTATAGTGAAGCGGGGAGTACACCCAGCTCCTCTCATCGGTGGGCTGGAGGGCAGGCGGGCGGCACGTGCGGGAAGGGCGCAGAAGAAGAGCAGGGTGCGAGGAGGTGCGACAGAGGCGACAGGAAGGAAGGAAGAAACAGAAATAAAAGAGGGGGCCCCCAAGGCGGCACGGGTGGGCGGCTCAGCCCCCGCTGCCCTCTCCCTGACGGGGACCTGCCCCAACCCGGATGGCCCTCGGGCTCGGCGGGGCCGGGGGCCGGGCCTCTGGGGCTGAGTGGCCAGAGCGCGGTGGGGCGGGCAGCAGGAAGCGGTGAGCGGGGTCAAGGCAGGGCCGGCACAGCGGGAGGCGGGGAGGGCGGGCGGGGCTTGGCTTGCTCTGCTCTCCACCACCCGCCCCGTGGCACCCTGACCTCCGGCCTAGCCCGGCAGCGCCCTGGAGACCCTCTGCTGGGGGTCCTGAGTGGTGGGGACTCGGGGGGAGCCCATTTCCGGACCCGGGAAGACTTTCAGCACCGGCACACACAGGTTTGCACAGGGGAGACCCAGGCAGGCGCCACCCAGAGAGCAAGCAGCAGAGCCCTCCCTGCCCCGCTCCAAGAGCCCGGGGTCACTGTCCTGGGGCGGGGGCGCAGCGGAGCCCAAGTCCCGGCCTGGGGACAGGCAGAGCGGGGACTGGCTGCCGAGGGGCCGCAGGCTGCTCTTCCTCCAGCTGCGTCTAGGGAGGGGTCCCCATCCGGGTCCCACTGCGGGGAGGACATACATTCCTCCGGCCCCCTCGTCCCTCCCAGGTCTGCTCTCACCACCACAACATTCTTGGGGCTCCCCCGGCCGCCTTCTTCTCTCTCTTCCTTCAACGTCCCCCGCAGCCTCTGACCTCCACCCCCCACCAGAGCACACACCTGTCCTGGCCGCGTCCCCCTGGGCGTCCCATGGCCCCTAAGCCCACCATGGCACCCCAAGCCCCACCCCTCCTCAGCGGGGTTGGGGCACCACCAGCAACCAGCCTCTGCCCTGCTGCCCTCGGGGCCCGCCGGCCGCCTCTGCACCTGCTCCACCCCACCCTCCCCGCAGCTCCCGGGCCGTCCCGGCACCCGTGTGGGCCCAGGCCACGCACCCACGAGACCCGTGTCCACCTACGGAGGGGTTCGCACAAAGCGTCTGGGGCAGCAGGGCGAGACCCCAGCTCGGGCCCCGCTCATTCCTTCAGGGGGTCACAAAGCAATAAACCCTCTGGCTCCCTGCCCACCTGGGAGCCCGGGGGGCGGGGCCAGGCCTGTCTGGGGCCACAGCAGGTCCTGACACTGGGGTGGCTGCCCTGCTGGGCTCAGAGTGGGGACGACACGGGGGTCACGCAGGGAACCCCGTGAGGAGCCGGCCCCGGGTGACCCACGGAAGTCGGGCCGAGGGCACGCCTGCCCCGCACGGCGGGCCTCAGGGTCCGGCCTTCCTCTTGCCGCTCCCTCTCCTCCCGTTGGCCTCCAGGCTCCTGCCTCTTTGGTGCTCCAGCTGAGACCGCCCTTCCTCTTCCGCCTCCCCACACCCCACGTGTTTCTCAAAGTCCGGGTCAAACCCCCTCCAGGCAGCGTCTGCCACAGCGCCCCACCCCAAGGCCCCTGTGGGCCACGTGTCCCCGACTCTGGGACCATCTCTGGGGAGCAGCATCCCCGACTGGACCGAGTGTGGCGGGAGGGCTGTGGAAGCGGTCTCCCTTTTTCAGGCTCGCCCGGCAGTGCCCGACACCCAGTGACGCTCAGAGGGGCTGCTGATGGGGCTGGAGTGTGGTCTCCAAGGGGCCTCATCTTGAGAACACAAAGTCTCGCTTTAGGCCTTTGCCTTGTCCTGCCCGTTCGAGTGCTGTGTGCCTCTGGGAGGTTACTTGGCCTCTCTGGGCCCCCATTTATTGCTCACAATGACAATAACAAGCACTAACGATGCCACCGCTACACAATATCCCCACAGCATCCCAGGCACGCTGGGTGGATAAGTGTTTATTAGACACACAGGTGCCTGAAGCTTGGGATCCAGATTGTGTCTACCCTGCACTCTCATGGGCTCCCTGGAGAGCCAGGGACTCGGTGTCTCCATCTGTGAAATGGGTATGGAGACACCAGCTCCTTTCTCCTGCAATTAAGAGCTTGGCTTTGCAGTCCCTCTGCTGACTCATGAGGCCACCCCCTTCAGGGGACAGACACCCCGTGGAAGCCGTCAGCAGCGAGGTCTGAACAAGTGGGAACAGTGCACCTGGCACGTCCCTGACCCGGGAGGGTTGGGACAAGGGGCAAGAGCAGCCAGGGGCTGGGGGTCAGATGCAGACCCTGCCACAGCCAGGCCAGCCCCCAGAGCCCCAGCTGTGTGCCCGCAGGCCCAGTGACGCCCACCTCGGAGGGGAGTAAGCAACGTCCCCATGGGATGCCTGCAGCACAGAGCCCCATACGGGCCAGCGCGGCCAACCTCAGCCACAGTGACATTTTCCCCAAGTCCCTTCTCAGAGGAAGAGGAACAGCCAGGACCTGTGGCTCCCTGCTGCCCACGGCGCGGGGCGGGGCTGGGCTCCCTGGAGGCCTGCCATGGTCACTTACAGTCCCTGAGGAGCTCAGCGTCACGGCCCGCAGTCGGCGATGCCGGGGAGAGTAAATCCAGTACCTCCCATCGGTGAACTGGGTGGGCCGGGTGGGCGGGGGAGGAAGCAAACAGAGGACAGGATGAAGTGACAGGATGAGGCCACGGGGATCTGGCAGGCGGTCAGGCAGGGAGGGCACCGGGAGGGGCAGGTGAGCCGGTGGCCAAGCAGGAGGTGTGGGCGGGGGTCCCACTGGCTTCCTTCTCTGCTGCGCGTGGGGCCCGGCTGCCCACGTGGGGGTTTCGGGACCCTGACGCACATGACAGGACACGGCCCCAGGGGCCACCTCCCACACAGATCCAGAGAGCAGGAAGCAACCAGCGCCGGCGGGAGCTGACGGCAGGTGGGGGGACACACAGGGTGCACTTGGTACCCTCCAGGCCAGGCAGGGCCGTGTTCTGGCAGCACTGGCTCGGGGACCGAGAGCAGAGAGGTCGGTGTTAGTTATAAAGCAGCGATGCCAGCGGGAGGGCCAAGCTCACCCAAACAGGCCCCAAGGCCCAGCGCCGGGGAGGGGGCAGGCCCCAGCTCACTTTCCTGGGGCAGGGTCGGGGGTCAGAGGTGAGAATGAAGGTCCGGGAAGAGGACGGGCGGCTGGGCGCGTGTCTGGCCCTCTCTGTTGTAACTGGGACCATGTGATCCCTGAGCGGGGCCACCCAGGGGAGATGGCTCCAGGACCCACTGTCGGGGGCTCCCTGGCCCCCGGGCACCCACTTCACCCAGGCTCCTGGTTCAGCTCCCTGCCCGCCCATGGGAGGTGTGTGGGGAAGGAGACCCCCAGCTCTGGAGAGAGGTCCCGGGTCCCCGGGGCAGGGCCCCTTCCTACTCTGACAGACGCCACCTCGTCCAGGAGCAGCTGTGCGTCCTCATCCTGTGAAGTCGGCAGCGTGGAGCCCACCTGCCCCTCTCGGCGGGACCCTGGCCTCCCTGAGCACGGAGCCCACCCTCCGCACCCACCACCCAGAGAGAGAAGGTGCGCGTCATGCCAGCCCACCATGGCCGGCCTGGGCTGCCCCGGGACCCAGGGCCTGGGCCTCCCCTCAGGCCAGCGGGGCTGAGCACTTGAGGACTCCAGATGTTTCCCGGGGCACCACTGAAGACAGGGCCTTGGCTCGTGGCCAGATGTGGTCATGAGGCCTGGGCAGGAGGGCCTGGGCTGGATGGCAAGGGACGGGGGTGCTCCCCAACACCTGAGTGTGAGCGTGCTGGGCGGGCACGGGGCCCTGAGAGTTGAAAGGTGAGCACACACGTGTGCCTGTGTGCCTGAGTGTGAGTGCACGTGCAGGTGTGCACAGGCGCCTTGTGTGCGCGATGTGTCAGCACGAGCCTGTGAGGGAGCAGGGTGTGCGTGTGTGAACGGGTGTGGGTGTAAGCACACATGGGTTCGTACAGGCACGTGCGTGTGTGTGCACGTGTGAGCACAGGTGGTGGAGGGTCCGGCGACGGGAGGGATCCCGGGAGGACTTACAAAGTAAATGTCTGTGGCGGGCGCGTCCTCCTCGTCTGAGGCCTGGCTGGCGGGCTCGGAGGCCTGGCTGGCAGTTTCCACTTCGACGGCGGCAGAGGCACAGGCCGGGGACGCCCCCTCCCTGGGGACATGGGGAAGACACGGGAGTCCTGGCTGGGGGTGCTCTGGACAGCCCACGCCTTCTCCAGCCCGCACCCCAGGGCCCTCCCTGCTCCGCACCGTCCTTCATCACAGAGACCACCGACGCGGGGAGTCCAACTGCAGGGATGCATCCTGTCTGACATGGTCTAGTTCCCGCACAAAACAAACAGAGCACCCCCAAGCACTGCTGCGGCCCAGGGAACAATGTGCCCGCCCCCGAGCAGGCGGGCCCTTCCCCCTCTATTTGCTCAGGTGCACGCCCGTGGGCAGATCCCCGCCTCACCACTCAACTTGCTGGGCAGCCAGGAGGACCACGTTCTTTCTCGGAGCCTCAGTTTCCTCGTCTGTAAAGTGGGGACACATGGCACCTACCCCCGAGGGGCCAGAACCTCTTTCTTCTCTTTCCTGAGCACTTACTAGGTGCTAGGCCTGTCTGAGGGCCTTGCGTGAATGAACCCACTGAACTTCCACTGGGGAAGGGGGGATGCTGCTGCTGTCCTGTGTTACAGATGAGGAAACTGAGGCTCAGAGTGAAGGTGAGGAACATGCCCGAGGCCTCGGCTGGCGGCCATGTGACTGGTGACTAAATTTCACCTCCTGGATGAAATGATGAGTTCTGAGAAGAAAGAGCACCTGTAACCGTGCAGAACTGGTTCTCCAGTCACGTTTGAGGGCAACTTGTTTTGTGGGGCAAAGACTGAATGACATTTCCCACCGTGACACTTCAGTTAATGGCAAAAAAGCTGACAGTGGCAGGAAATGGTGCTTGTGTGTGAAATAATAGCAAAGTGCACCTGGGAATGTGTGCTAGGAGTGCTAAGTAAAGTCTCTAGAAATAGAACAGAAATTCTAAGAAGTATATAAAGCAAAAATTATGGGAAAGGCAAGAAGAACTGGATAAGGCAATTATAGAATTAAACAGCCCAAACAGACAAGAGGCAAGTAAGGATGTAAAGGAACCGATGACACCAATCAAGACACTGGACAGAAGAGGCTTGTAAAGAACTTTCCATCCTTTCACAGAGAAGACACTTTTCTCCCAAGTGTCCATGGACACTTAAAAAGTAAATTTTGGGGACTTCCCTGGTGGTGCAGTGGTGAAGAATCTGCCTGCCAACACAGGGGACACGGGTTCGAGCCCTAGTCCAGGAAGATCCCACATGCTGCAGAGCAACTAAGCCCGTGCACCACAACTACTAAGCCTTCTCTCTACAGCCCGAGAGCCACAACTACTGAGCCCGCCTGCCACAACTACTGAAGCCTGTGCGCCTGGAGCCCTTGCTCTGCAACAAAGAGAAGCCACTGCAATGAGAAGCCTACGCACCACAACGAAGAGCAGCCCCCGCTCACCACAACTAGAGAAAGCCCGCGCTCAGCAACGAAGACCCAACCCAGCCAAAAAAAAAAAAAAAAAAAAAAAAAAAAATAGCATAGATTTTTTTTTGGCTGCATTGCGTGGCATGCGGGATCTCAGTTCCCCGACCAGGGATCGAACCCCTGCCCCCTGCAGTGGAAGTGCAGAGTTTTAACCACCAGGGAATTCCCCAAAGCGTAGACTTTTTTAGGCCATTTTCTTCAGCTCAAAACCTAATAAAGTTAGAAGTAAGTACCAAAAAGGTAAACAAAAAATCTTAAACACTTGAGAGACACCCCTAAAAAGTCTTAGTCCAGGGTCTCCCCCTCAGCACTGCTGACATCGGGCAGGTCATTCTCTGCTGGGGGCCATCCTGGGCGCTGTGGGGTGTGGAGCAGCGTCCCTGGCTCCCACCATGATGCCAAGAGCACCCCCGGTCGTGACCACCAAAGATGTTCCCAGACACTGCCCACTCTCCCCTGAGGGCAAAATCACCCTCAGGTGGTCGAAAGCCCCTACCTTAATTCAAAGAGGAAATAAGAAAAAAATCACTAACCATGCACGTGCGAGTCAGTATAAAAGAACTGCTTTATGTCAAAACCCATGGGACATGGCAAAAGCAGTACTCAGAGGAAACTACATAGCCTTAAGGGCCTCATTATTTAAAAAAAAAAAAGGAATTTAAGCACTGGAAAAAAGAAACAAGTGAGAAAACAAACCAGAAGCAGCTAGAAAAAAGTCATGGGAACATATGCATATGTATGGGAACATATGTATATGTATAACTGATTCACTTTGTTATAAAGCAGAAACTAACACACCATAGTAAAGCAATTATACTCCAATAAAGATGTTAAAAAAAAAAAAAAAAAGAAGTCATTACTGGCGAGTTACAGTGAATGAGATAAAAACAAAACACAACAGGGGAAAAGGAGGTAACTAAGTCCCCAACCGGTTCTTTGAAAAGCTTGTAAGTCGCTGTCTTCTAAGCCCCAGCAAAGCTAAGAGAGCGAAGAGAGGAAGGGTGGGAGGGAACGTGACCTCAGATGACAGGGCGGCTCTGAGCCCTGGAGGAGGCGACCCTTCCCCGAGTGCAAAACCCCCGCTGCTCCTGGCATCACGCGCCCCCTGCCCCCCCCCAACGCCTCACTCCCCGGAAGCCTCATTCCCTCCCCCAGCTTGCAGACTACTTTTCCCAGCCTGCCCCGCGGCCAGCTGGCCACGTGACCACGCTCGACCAATGGGGCCAGAGCAGAACGGGAAAGCAGGAACCAGGTAACGGTACCGCAGGGACTCAGGGGCTACTCACCCCGCATCCTCCTCTTTGGGGACCACGATTTCCACGCTGCACGCGGGCTCCACCTGCACCGTGATCTGCTGCAGGTCCTCCTCCGTATGCGCCTCCTCCTGGGGCCTGGAGGCAACGGGAAGCCGCGCCTCAGTTTCCCTCCTCACTGCCCCCTCCCCCCGACCAGGAGCACCAACCGAGCTCCAGGCCAGTGCCAATTTCCAGTCCCAGTAACAAGCTGGAAGCCTCCACGAGGTGCTGTCTTCGCGCACCATCAGACCAGGGCCCTGAGCCAGCCCAGCTCGCACCTGGTCCCTCTGGCCGTCATGCCCGCCTGGGGGCTGCAAGGGTCCACCTGGGGCTATCCTGTGACTCTGGCACCAGCAGAGGCATAATGAGTGAATGGTGGCCTGGATCCCGCCCACCCCCTGGGGGCAGCTAGGCACCTGCCTGGGGCCTGGACTAGAGGTGGTTCTGGGGTTCCAGGCTGAGACCCATGGTGTAGGTGGGTCAGAACATTCCAGCATCCAGGCGTGCAGAATCTCTGATGGCAACACCAGGGAGTAAAATGGTGGCTGACGGCAGAGCAGGTAGCTGGACAGAGGGGGATGCACTTTGCACCAAAGATGTTTTGTACCATGACTTTTTTTCAACTGGCAGGAATTATCCCAAAACAACTAATTACAGAAATGCCCTCTTCATTGCAGTCCTGTTACAAGATCAAACAACTGGGAACAACCCAAGTGTCCATGGCCCATTAGAGGGACGGCAACCAGCACATGCTCCACCTGCTCAGACAGGTGACCTTCTGCTGGTAGGTAACAGAGTAAAGGGCAGTGTGCCGCCCAGAGTGCACGCTGGTCAAAATGCGAGGAGAGACAGGCCCGAATGTGTATCTGCTTGTATATTCACAGATATCTCCGGAAGGAGACAAAAAATCCGTCCGGGGGGTTGCTCCCAGAGAGGGGAGCAGGCATGGGGCAGGGGGAAACATCTTAACTATTTTCCTTTTTGTATCTCTTAGAATAAGAATATTAATAAAAAGAGAAAGAAGAACCAACAGGCAGGTGTGGGAGCAGGGTCCTCTGGGCACCCAGGTGGGAGACAGACACAAAATGACCTGAGATTCTATGCGGTTCTAGAGCCTGACTTGAATCTGTGCCCAGAAAGGAGCGGTCAGAGACGAAGGGCTCTGGGTGGGGAAAGCGGAGGAGGGACTGGGGCGGGTGGGTGGTGGCGGGGTCGGGGGGAGAGGAGAGGGCTGGGGTCTCAGCTCACCGGCCATCCTGTCCGGAGGACTGCGTGCGCCGCCTGCAGAGAGACCACAAGCAGGTGGGAGAAGTGGGGCGAGGCCCCGCCCACGCACAGCCCCCCGCGGAGGGACACGGCTGGTCTGCTCACCTGTACCGTGGCTGTTCTGATGTCTCTGAGGGGGACCGCTCCGGGATGGAGAGGGACGTGGAGGACAGGGTCGTGGCAATGGAGGCGGTGGTGGCCTCCTCAAAAGAAGGCGGTGTGCAGGGCAGGAGGTCTGGCCGGCCTGTGGCGAGGAGCGGGTGGGCACTTGCGGGGGCCTGGGAGGCCTCTGGGCTCCACCTACAACTCGGCTCACCCTCCACCACCCATGCCCCCCACTCCCACCTGCCACCCCACACTGTCGTCCCTGCCAGCTTTAAGCGGGCAGATGTGCTCCAGTTCCCCCCCCCCCCCCCCCGCATAAGGCCTTCCAGTAGCTTCCCACTGCTCTCAAACTAAAATCCGAACCCCTCCCTTCAGCCCACAGGCCTCACCTGCCCTCTCCCCCCTCCCCTCCCCTCCCCCCCCCCCCCCCCCCCCCCCCCCCCCCCCCCCCCCCCCCCCCCCCTCCTCCCCTCTCCCCCCTCCTCTCCCCCTCTCCCCCCTCCCCCTCTCCCCCCTCCTCCTCTCCCCCTCTCCCCCCTCCCCCTCTGCTCCAGACACACAGGCTCCTCGCTGTTCCTCCCACACAACAGGCTAGGCCGGGTCCCACCCCAGGGCCTCTTGCACAGGCAGCTTCTCCCTTCCTTGATGCTCTTCCACCAGCCCCTCCCTGCCTGGAATCTCTGACCCAGGGGACGGGAGGGACCTTCCAGAACATCAGGCCCAACCCCATCAAGCACTTCATCCCTCCAGGTCTCTGTGCACCTCTGATGTGAAGGGAGCCTGTCACCTCTGGGGCGTGGGTTGGGGGGGATGGGCGGGGAGGCAAATTCTATGCTCAACCCTTGCTGTGGCTCTTCCGGGGGCCCCATCCCAGCTGCTCCCCACTTCCCAGCTGCAGGGGCCCCTTCCTCCCGTTGGACTGCTGCTGTTGCTCCCTGAGCCCCTCCCTTCTCAGCCCCCCAGGGACGACGCCTGCCCCAGGGGCCCCCTTACCTCCCGGCCCGCCTGCTCACCTTCGTCCTCCAGCGTGGGGTAGCTGCGGGCCCCCCGCAGGTCGTACTGCGCGTCCTCCCGCTCGCTGGGGATCTGGCTGGCCGAGAAGGCGGCAGTGGGCCCCAGGGGCTTGACGGCCAGCAAGGCACCGCGGCCCTTCTTGGACGGCGAGGACTTGAGGGCTGCAGAGGGAGGGCAGTTAGTGCTTGGGTGGCAGCACCGAGGCCGGGCCCTGCAGCCCCCGGTGCCTCCGTTGTACAAAAGCCTGGTTGCCCCCACCCTGCCCCGCCTCCAGCCTGTCCCCCAGTGCTCTTCACTCTTGGTGGAGAAAGCCTGCCCTGCTTTCCACCCGGCTTGCCTCGGGAGGTGCCGGGAGCCCCAGGTACCTGTCCTGCCCATCAAGAGAGATGGGACGAGCTCCCGGGGACCCAGCACTCCCACCCCGGCCCCCAGAAACAGCAGCAGACCAGCAGCTGCCAACATTTACCAAGCACTATGGGGCCTCACCCACTGTGTCCCAGCCCACCCGGCCACGGCCCCGCCGCTGACATGGAAGTCAAGGGCCTGGGACAGTGGGGCTCAGCACCAAGGGTCTGGCGCCCATGCAGGCTGCACGGCCTGGGGAATGCAGCTCAGCTCTCGGGGCCCCCAAGTCCTCGTCTGCAACATCAGGGTCAGGGGAGGGGGGTAAACCCTGGGATGCCCTCTGCGCCCCGTCAGGACCTGTCACCACCCTCTCCCAGCGGCCCCTGTGACCTCTGCCCCCAGCATGGCGAGCTTAGCTCCCGCATACAGTAGGCGCTCGGTTTGCCTTAGGCACAGCCATCAGTCCCTGGAGGCTGGCGAACTCCCTGGACCACAGTGGGAACAGCGCCCTGAGAAGGTTCCAGGAAGAGGTGTGCTGGTAAAGGTTAACGACCGGCTCTCTGGGGACAGATGCTGGGTCTGTGGTATTTGCCGATTTCCATGGTGTAAACATTCCCTCCACAGTCAACTTCAGCGTAAAACTAGATGTCACAGAATGTGGAGCTGTGCCAAGAGCCAGCTGCAGGTGACTGGCACTGGCTCGCGGCCCGCACACGTCTGGCCCAGGCAGGGAGAGCGGCCCCCCAGCTGAGGGCCAGACACTGGGCCTGCCCCTTCCCGCTGCCTGCGTGGAGCCCCCATGGAGCGCAAGGCCTGGACAGTAAGGCGCACACCAAGCCCATCCCCACGCCCACAGACGCTTACTGAGCACCTACTGTGTGCCAGGTCCCGGGCTGCACGCTGGGGATGTGGAGCGACCAGAGTGAACAAGCACCCTGCCTTTTGGGGGTGGGTGAGGAGTTGGGGGGCCGATGACAGACACGTAGGGAGAAAGACCCCTTCAGGCCCCATGTGGGGTCTGGCCTGGGGTGCACCAGGGTCTGTGACTCCGGAGGTCCAGCACGGACATCGGACCTCCAGAGGCCATGGGCTAGGGCCACCACGCTCGCCCTGTGCCCTCCCCGACGATGCTCAGTTTGGCTGATGACCAGCCGCTTCCGTGTGGCAAGGTCCCGTTTCCTTGGCAACGGTGCTTCCCCACTGATTGCGTGCGTGAACACACCTCCCCCTCCTGGCTCTGTACAGATGGGGAAACTGAGGTGCGGAGGGGGCGTCACTTGCTCGAGGTTGCGCGGGAAGGATGAGGAAGAGCAGGACGGGGACTGGGCGGGCACCAGGCCCTGTGCCGTATCCCGGAGGGGCCACCCCGACTGCCCTGTTCCCTGGACCAAGTTCCCGCCTGAGGCCCAAGGCTGGCCGAACACAGGACCAGCGCTCCAGGTTTACCCTGCCCTTGATCTTCCACCCTCCTCCCTCCACGCCCCCACCCAGAGGGCCTGGGCACTCACAGGAGTTCTTCCGGAAGACCGTGTTGCTCATGAACTTGAAGAAGCGCTCGGCGTAGAAGCTGGGCCGGTGGACAGAGATGGTGTCCTGGGAAGGGAAGTAAGGGCCCGAGGGCAGGCAGGGGTGAGCGCTGCGGCCCCATGGGGGCTCCCGTGTCAGGGGCGAGATGTAACCTCTGTGGGGAGGGGACCCAAGGAGCAGGTAGGGACGGGGAAGCAGGGAGGTGGTTTCCTAATAACCACATCTGTAATTTTAACTTTTTGAACCATGTTTCAAAGAGGTAAACAGGTATCAAAATCAAGAAACCGGAAAGAATCTCTAAAGCAAGGGTCGGGGAGAGCGCGGCCCGAGGCTGCTTTGAAAGTTGGGTTGCAGGCCTGTCCCTGCGACAGAGGGAGGTTGGTGTCCTCGGGGCAGGCAGGCCCGGCGTCCTGCACTCAGGTGGGGGCGGCCCTGGCCACGCACTGCTCCTCATCTGTGCCACGGGGAGACTGGAGGCTGCCGGGCTCGCCAGGACGTAGGGACAGGATGTCCGTCAGGCAGGGAGCCCAGCACACGGTCGGGGCGCGGTACGGGCCGGGCCCCTGGACGGACACCCTTGCTGTCCCCGGGATCCAGTCTCCTCGCCTGCTATGGCACAGTCTCCCCAGCACTGCTGACAGCAGGCCGGTCGTTCTCTGGGGGCCGTCCTGGGCACTATGGGGTGTGGAGCAGCATCCCTGGTCCCCACCCACTCGATGCCAGGAGCCCCCCAGTGTGACCACCACAGATGTCCCCAGACACCGCCCGGTGTCCTCCCCCCGCTGTAACAGAACAGAACCCATCTGGACACGTGGCCTCCCACAATGAACGCTGTACTCGATCCTCGCCTGCGTGGAGGCATGGCCACATGGCCACGTGACCACGTTCTGGCCAATGGCTGGCGAGCTGAGATGAGCTGAGCTAACGGAAGTCTCTCCGCCCTGAAAGGAAGGGCGCCCCTCCCTCCAGCTGGGGCCAGGGGCAGAGGACAACGCCTGGGGGTGTGCGGCAACACACAGGAAGAACCTGGCCCCCAACACTGAGGGCCATCCTACTGGCCCCAGGTCGCTCACACCTGGATGGTTACTTCCATTGACATTTGAGGCTCCTGGGGAGTCGACTCAAATCCTCTGACGGGGGTTGCGGCCGCCCGGCTGCAACCTGGACCTTCTCAGCGCTTATTCCGGAAGCTCGCCCAGACCCTCCAAACCCTCTCTGAGTGGTGAGCGGGCTTGTTAGGACCCGGGATTTTACAGACTGCAGGCACACACAGCCCTTAGCACTTGAGTGAGAACTGGCCTGCGGGGGGCGGGGGGGCCCATGGGAGGAGAGGCCTCCGCCTGAGGGTCCACAGCTGGACCAGGGGTGCGCGGGCTGCCTTGGGCCCACAGGCAGGCTCTGTTTAGCCCCAAGGGTTGGTGCTCACAGTCTTTTACATTTTGAAGTAATTCATTGCAAATGTTCACGGGTTGGCTGCGCTCACAGGAAAACACGAATTTCAAGCTTTTCTCAAATAACTGAGCCGGTCCGTCTAAGCAGGCCCCACCCCCATGGGGCAGCAGGGGTCAGAGTTGTGCAGTATTGCCCCCGGGGCGCAGCTGGGGCCCAAGACGCCCTCCACATCACACGTTTCCAGAATGCTCTCTGCCTGGCCGGCCCCTGACTTTCCGGGTCAGCCTGTCCTTGGGAATCCTTCCCACTCAGCTTGGGGCCCCCCGACCAGCTCCAGGAAGCCTTCCTGTACCCCTCACGGATGGCTCGGACCCCTCGTTGAGGATCCTGCAGCTGCCTTGCTTCCTCGTCTCGGGCCTGACCCCTTGGCCCGTGACTGGCTCCAGAAAGGGGGACGCAGCTCTCAGCTCTTTAGCACCTGTGCCTGGCCCAGGGAGACGGTCAGTGCGTTTGTGGACAGATGGACGGAATGAATGAACAAACGATGCTCACCCCATCGTGGACGAGAGCCTTCCAGGTGTGTTCCAGCTTCTTGATGAACCTGCAGAGAAGAAAACGCGCAGGACGTCAGCCAAACCTTCGGGTCCAAGGGTTCTCTTCTGGGCAAGCCCGTCCCAGGGGACACTGGTAGTGTCTAGGGACGTTTGTGGTTGGCATGGGTGGGAGTGTTCCTGGCATCAAGGGGGTACAGGAGCCCTGGTCTAAAGGAACGAGGCCACCTCCCCTTTCCTGCCCCCTTGACCCCCCCGCCCCCCGGCTGCTGGCTGCTCCCACCACATGCTCTGGGCACGGCAGTGGAAAGGTCGTGGTGCATAGCCCCCCGTGGGGGACAGAGACCACCCTTCCTCTCTCCCACGGGCCAGACTGAGCCCGGCCCCTCGCTGCTGGAGTGAGTGCCCTGCGCCGTGACCCCCAGCTAGGCCCCGCCCGACACCGGGGCTGGGGAGAATGTTGCCTCCTCCGGGCAGCCTTCCTGGACACCTCTAGGCTGCAGGGGGAAGGAGCCCCTCCTTTGGCACACACCTCTGCCCCGGGGTGAGCGTGTGGCTGCCTGCCCCGTGCTGTCCCGCTCCCCTCGCCCCACCCAGGGCCTCTGCAGAAACCCTGGCTCGCTACTCGGAAAGCTGCCTGCTCCTGCTCCAAACGGGAGGGAGACGCCTGCAGGGGATGGGGTCAGCCCTCAGGTGAGGAAACAGGCTGCAAACGTCAGCAGTCTGATGGGCAAGAGGTGACCGGCAGGCAGAGAAGTCACCCAACGCCAAGTGGAGTTCCCGGCACGGGGTGGGCTGTGGATGGGAAAGGGGGACCGCCACAGCCACAACCTGCCTGTCATGGCTGGACTGTGTGTGATGCATGTGTGTAACTCCTTCGATAAAAAACTAACAAGTAGGGGTTTCCCTGGTGGCGCAGTGGTTGAGAATCTGCCTGCCAATGCAAGGGACACGGGTTCGAGCCCTGGCCTGGGAGGATCCCACATGCCGCGGAGCAACTAGGCCCGTGAGCCACAACCACTGAGCCTGCGCGTCTGGAGCCTGTGCTCCGCAACAAGAGAGGCCGCGACAGTGAGAGGCCTGCGCACCACGATGAAGAGTGGCCCCCGCTTGCCATAACTAGAGAAAGCTCTCACACAGAAACGAAGACCTAACACAGGCATAAAGAAATAAATTAATTAAATAAATAAATTCTTTAAAAAAAAAAAAAAACTAACAAGAGACGCTCACTGCTGTAAGCGTGCAAAGCACAAAGCATGGGTAACGGAGCTGCCTGTCACCCAAGGGCGTCTGTTCCTTCAGCTACACCACGCTCGTGTCCACACTCGAGACCACACGGCACGTGGCACCGGCTGTGAGCATTTATTTCTGGAAGTGTAGGAACCTTCCAGAGATGTTGCGCTTCCCAGCCACAGGGTGTTTCCGTCTTGCTCTGTTCAGCCCAGCACTCGGCACACGGCAGGGCCCAGAGTCAGTCAGCTGGCGACACCTCACCCACCACCCAGCCCTGCACTGGCCCTGACCTGGCCCTGACCGGGCTCTCACTGGGGAGTGGGGAGACAGGGCGGGGGTAGGCACCCACCCGTAGGACCGCAGGCTGGAGGGGGCGCGGGCTCCCACCTGGAGGACCGCAGGATAGGGGGCGGGCACCCACCTGTAGGACTGCAGGATGTCGATGATACCAATGTGTAGCAGAAGCCGCTCCCCGCGGCCATTCACAGCGGGGATCCCGCCCATCCTGGGGAAAGGGGTCGAGAGTATCAGCACCTGCAGAGCTGGCCCAGGGGTGGGCCCGCCTGTCAGGGGCACAGGCTGGAGGTGGCCTGGAGCCCCGAGCCTGTGGCCCTGGGCCTGGTCTGGGACTTGCGGGGACAGAGGTGGAGGGAGACGCAAGCAGGACTGATGGGGCCTGGGGCTTGAGGATCCACACGCTCCCTGTAGGTGGCAGCCTGGCTGGACCCTCAGAGGGTGTCCAAGCACCTGGGAACCCCATCCTGGTGAGGGGTCGAGCAGCTCTCCCGGCCAGCTCACCAAGTCAAAGCTGGAGGCCACAAGGTACAGAGGGGTCCCGGCCACGAGACCCATATGTGTGCACACCCCCCACACGTGCACACGCGGAACTTGCACACACGTGCAGGCACACGCACACATGCCCGCACGTGCACGCGCAGGCTCCCGGGCAGGACCAGGCTTCCAGGTGCAGCCTGGGGAGTTAATGGCCTCACGCAGCCCCAGGCCGAGCCTGCCCAGCGCACTTAGTGAGGTCGGACGATGCAGCAGCTGTCCTGCAGTCACTAGGGCCCCAGAGGCTCTGCCAGCCACACTCCACACCCGAGCTCACCTTCACGCCCTGCCATCTCGCCTGGTCTGGCATCAACCCTACGAACGCCAGACGGCTGAGCTCCGGGCCAGCTCGTGTCCCCCCAGCCTCAGCCCGGTCAGGGCCCTTCAGCTGGCGGCCCAGTGTGGTGGCCAGGCCGGGGTCAAGCCTCGGCCCGTCCCCCAGCCGGCTGTTGCACCCTGACGGCTACCCCCAACTCTGAGCCTCCTTTTCCCAACTGAAGACAGGGGGACGCCACCCTCCTCCTCCAGGGCCCCCTACGCCCCAAGGACTGAACAGCGTCCGGAAGTGGAGGGTGCCGCCGGTTCCCGGCATGGTCAGTGCCTGGTGATGAGGGGACAATCGTGACACCTGTCCACAGCAGCGGTTTCCATCTGGGGCGGCTCTGTCCCCATGGGACAGTGATGCTGTCTGGGGACATGTGTGGTTGTCACGACTGGAGGGCAGGGACGCTGCCCCACCCACCACAGTGCCCAGGACGCCTCAGAGAAAGTGACCCGACCCTGAACGTGAGAAGCACAGCGTGGGCGGTAGGGCTACCCCGTATGTCTGTGACCGCGCCCAAGCCCCCAGGGCAGGACCAGGTCGGCCGGGTGGGTGGGGTCGGGGGACGCACTCCTCTCTGGACCCGGTCACCCCTCACTGCCGCCTGGCATCGCCAGGGAAGGACCGTTCTCAGCCCTGCCCCTGGTGCACCCCGGGTTTGGTATCTTGCTATGAAAGGGTCCCTCATCCACAGCTGTTTCCACCTTCTCCGGGGCTGTCTTTCAACACCTTTCCAGCTTTGCTGCCTACGGTGGCGCTTTAACCCACCCTGGGGTCCAGCAGGAGGGAAGGGGACCTGTGCTTCCCACAGGGATGGCCAATGACCTCCGTCTACTGACTGACTGACCTGGACGCCCTGGTCAGAACACCTGGCCGCAGCTGTGTGTCCGCCGTCCACCCCTCAGGGCGCGGGGGGCTGGGGGATGGGTGGGCGCTGCTGTCCGGTTGACAAACCAGGAACAGGCCAGACCCTGGACTCGGTCGTATCCCTCTCGCCTTCCTCACGACTCCCCCGCCCGCTTCTCGCCTGGCAAGGGGGCCGGGGCAGCGACGAGAGCGGGAAGCCCCCGAGCCCCGCCACCTACGTGTCGTCCGTCTCAATGGCCTCCCCGCGCGCGGCCCCGCCCTGGATGGACTCCATGGCCGTGGAGTAGAGCGCCTTCTGGCCCAGCGGCCGCTTCTCATCAGCGGTGCTCTGGGCGCCCTCGGCCTGCCGCTCACGCTCCTGCTGGTCGATGTTGTGCACGCCCAGGAGCAGGCTGTAGTCCATGATCTTGAAGCTCTCCAGCACCTGCGGGGCCGGCGGTCAGGGGGAGGCGCCAGCTGCCCCCCGACCCCCACACCCCGCCCCACCTGCGTCTGTGTCCACTCAGTCCCCACAGCCAGGTGGGAGGCCCCGTCCGCATCCCACTGGGGACCCCAGCGTTGGGCCTGGGGCACAGCTTCTGACTCGAGGCCAGGCTGCCCTGGCCCTGGTTCAGGAGCCCGGTTCACTGGCCGCCACTCCTGCTCCAGGCCCCGAGGTGCAGCCCAGGACGTGGACACCCGGGCCCTGCGGGGGGTGGGCTCTTGGAAGCTGTGGGGCCCTGAGGTGTCTGGTGGATTTCTGGGGAGTCTGTGTCGAGCTTCCAAAGGGGTCTGGGAGCCGGGGTGCAGAGGGGACCCTGGAGGACCCAGGCCTGGCCTGAGCCCTGCCAGGCCTCCATATCCTCGCCTCTGAGGCCGAGGGGGCCGCGGTGGACTGCAGTTGCAAGGCCTGCAAGGAGCCTGGCAGGCCTTCTTGTTTCTTAAGAAGCACCTGCCCGTGGAGGAGGGCAGCTCGGAGCCCGCACGGCCCGATGTGAGGTGAGGGCCCTCCCTGAATACACCAGGCTGCTCCTGGGGCTTTGTTTCGGCAGCAGGAATGCAGCCTGAGGTGCGGCTGGGGCAGGGAGGGAGCGCGTATCTCGGGCTCACACCGCGTCCCCGCTTTACAGGTGGGAAAACCTGCGCTCAGAGATGGAAGCCCCGTAATCACGGCCCCGGCCCAGCCCCTCCTCACCAGGCAGTCGCGCTGCAGCGTCTTGACGAGCGCGGAGAAGGTGTCCGCGTCGAGCATGAGCCCCTCAGGCATGTCCTGGATGAAGTCCAGGTCTTTGTAGGTGGGGATGCTCTTTTCCTTCTCCTTCTTGCTGGCCCGCCGCTTGTACGTGGAGCCCTTGAGGTCGAACTTGAGGTGCATCTTGACCACGCGCGGCAGCACGTTGTTCATCACCACCACGCGGATGTTCTTCCCGCCCGACTGCACACAGTACAGCCCGTAGAACTTGGGCAGCAGCGTCCGTGGGTTCTGGTTGAGGTTCTGGGGGGGAGAGGGTCAGCGGAGATGACGCCGGGAGCTGTGCCCGCACCCTGTGCGGCACCCTGTCTGCCCCACAGATCTCAGGCCAGAGGCCACCTCCTCAGGAAGCCCACCCTGACCACCTCTCCCAGGCTCATCCCTCTCTCCACGCCCCCAGCACCCTGACTGTACAGCCAGCCAGATGAGTTCCCCATCACCCCACCTGGAAGAGCCAGGAGGATCTGTTTCTACAGAGCCAGGCCCAGCGAGAGACAGCCTTTCCATAAAGGGCCCCAGGGCATGCTCCCGAGGTGTCTGGGCCTGGCTTCCCACCAGGTCAGACCCAGGTGTCCCACCTCCCCAGCCCAAACTGGGGGGATGGCGGGCACGGCCTCCAGGCGTGCCCAGGGCAGGGGTCAGCAAACTCCGGCCCGAGGGCCAAATCCAGGCCACTTGTCTTTGTACAGTCGGGAGCTAAGAATGGTTTTACACTGTTAAAAAACTAAAAGAAAAACAGTGTCCTATGACACGTGAAAATTATGTGAAATGCTCACGTCAGTGTCCACAAAAGAAGTTTTACTGGCACTCGGCCATGGCTACTTGCTCTCGCCTTGTCTGTGGCAGCTTTCTCGCTGCAACTGCAGAGCTGAGCCGTGGAGACAGAGGCTGTCACTCACAAAGCTGAAGATGTTTAGTATCTGGCTCCTTACAGAAGTTTGCTGACCCCCTGATCTAGGGGAGCCGGGGGTCTCACCCAAGATCATACACGGCTGGGGTGGGTGGTGCACCCCACAGGGAGAGATGGGTCACAAACTGTGCAGAGCTGCCCGGGGCCTCTGCCCCCGCCCCCATCTGTGTGTGTATCAGGACCCCCGGCTACTGCGGGCCAGGAAGTCTGAGGCTCCTGCTCCCACCCCCGCCCAGCGGCCCAAATGCCAGCTGGCAGCCAGGCCCACCTCCCCAGTGCTTCTCTGAGTCACTGGCTGTTGAGACACGAGGCGCGAAGCCATGATTTCTAGGACCCAGGACTCAGGGCAGTGGGTTGGGGGGCGATGGCCAACAGGGCCCAGATGGCTGTTCCTGCTCGCCACGTGAGGGGGTCCTGCGGGTGAGGCTCAGTGACCCAGGACAGCATGTTGAGGCCTGCCTGGAGGGGATGGTGCCCAGAGTGGGTGGTGCTGGTGGTGTGGGGGGGGGGGGTGGGAGGGGCCGGTGTGGTGGGGGGACTAGTGCCCAAGGCTCCTCGGGCAGAGGGAGGAGGAGGGTGTGAGGTCAGGGACACTGGGGCTGGAAGGGCACGGCGCTCCCACCATGTAGTAGCCGGGCAGCAGCTTCTGCAGGAACTCGGCCTCCTTGTGCATCACCGTCTTGATGATGAATTCATCGTCGCTGGTGACGTAGAACAGGGAGCCGCTGGCACCGGGGTTGGACAGCTCAATGAGCGGCTCATTGCACAGCGAGTACTGAAAAGGGGGGCAGCGAGTGGGCGGGGTGCTCACCAACCCCCACCGCCCGCGGGCCCAGGGGCTGGCGGGCAACCCCGAAACTGGTCACCGTCAGCTCCATTTTACAGACAAGGCCACTGAGGCTTGGAGAGGGGGACGGTCTCGCCCAAGGCCACACAGCAAGGATTTGAGCCCGGGTTAAGCCTGCAGCCTCAGTGCTGACCCACTAGAGTGTGTTCCCTCTCCTGTGAGGGACAGACACCTGGCCATATGGGGAGCCGACACACCTGGCCACGACTCGCCTCCCAGCCTCCCTGCAGCCACGACGGTCAGCTCTGGCCTGTGAGCCGTAAGCACAGGCTGCCGTGTGGGACTTGGGAGAGGCTTTCTAAACGGGTGGCAGGAGCTGGCGCACCTCCTGTCTGCACCCCTCTCTCCTTCCCACCTGGAACCCCGCAGCCGCACTGGACCATGTGGTGACCTTGGGGGTGGAAGCCGGGCACCGGGAACGGCAAAAACAGCAGCTGCGTGCCTGGTGAGCAGCCCCACCTGGCCCCCGGACACCCGGCCCCTCCCACCTCTCTTCCCCACCTCCTAGTCCCTGACACCCACGTTCCACCTCCGCGATCACTGCCCAACGTCCCCGCGCACCCCCTCCACACCATTAGATAGTAAGTTCTAGGGAGACAGGAATATCTATGTGATTTTGTTCACATAACAAGAGGGATCCCCAGCACATACTTCAGTGCCTGGCACAGAGTAGATGCTCAATCGTTAAGCAAATGAATGAAAAGCAAGGCCTGCAGGCCTTTTCAGCTGTCAATGAAGTACTTTTTGGGGTTGAGGCTGTCTGGGTCAGGTTTTCTGTTTCTTGCACCCCCCAAATCCTAATTAAGTACCGCTGGTATACAAAGCATGGAGGACGGGCCCCCTTTCCTATCCACAGAGAAAAGCAGGGAGACAGACATAGGACCCCACTGCCCTCGGCCCAGCTCCTGGATCCAACTATGCCTGACGCCACAGCTGCCCCTGGATGTCCAGGCCCCCGAGCCAAAGGCTACCCTGCGTCCACAAGCACTAGGTGCGGGGGTGCTCACAAGCTGAAGCCCACTTCCAGGGCTTCTCAGAGCCCACGGACAGCCAGCCCTGGATCCCACCCACCATCACCCCTTCCGGGCACAGAGCAGGACTGCACTGCCTGGCTTCTCCGGGGTGGGGTGAGGCTGTCTGACGAGCACTGGCCAGTAAACTGTGAGCACAAGTGGTGCGTCATCCCCAGGTTGGAAGATTTAAATGCTGCTGTGAGCCTTCCAGAACTCTCCCTCTGCCACGGAGACCAGACGTCTGGGGTGGGAGCTGCTTCGTCAGCCTGGCTGTGCCAGTGATGAGCACAGCCCCCAGCCAACCCAGGGCAGACACAGAGTGTGAGCAAGAAACACACCACTGTCATTTTAGGCCACACGGATGCAGGGGTCTGTTTCTTACCCAGCATAATCTGCTGAGTGCTGACTGATGCATGCTGTTCCCAGTGCTCCTGTTTCTCACGTATTACTGACTCTCAGGAGCACCAGTGGAGGCAGACTCAGGCCCAAGGGAGGAGAAGGGCCTTCCTCGGTCCCTTGACCAAAAGCCAACTGCCACTTTCTCAGTACTACCTGACACCCAAGCGTATTTCCATGTACCCCCTGGTCTGCTGGTGCCTGACTTCAGCCTTGAGAGGTGGGAGCCGGCAGTTTTATTGCCCCCACTCACTGTGATGGAGGCAGAAGCCAGCTCACACGGCAGTCAGCACAGTCAGCATATGCTAACAAGCAGCCCCCAGACAGCACTTACACTGTGTCTGCTGTGGGTCAGCTGGGGCTGTGTTCTTCGCTGTCACTCAAGGGCCCAGGCGGGGGCCACCCCGAGTGAGGCACTAACACTTCGGGCATCTCTCCTGGAGCAGTGGGGGGGACAGTCAGTCCTCCCGCCAGGGATTCTGAAGCCCAGTTTTGGCACTGGGGACACAGCAGTAAACAAAACAGGCTGAATCCTTGGCTCTTGGAGCTGACTTTCTTTTTTTTTTTTTTTTTTTAATTTATTTTATTTTTAGTTTTGGCTGTGTTGGGTCTTCTGCTGTGCGCGGGCTTTCTCTAGTTGTGGTGAGCGGGGGCTACTCTTCATTGTGGTGCACGGGCTTCTCATCGCGGTGGCTTCTCTTGTTGCGGAGCAGGGGCTCTAGGCTCGCGGGCTCAGTAGTTGTGGCGCGTGGGCTTCAGTACTTGTGGCTCATGGGCTCTAGAGCGCAGGCTCAGTAGTTGTGGCTCACGGGCCTAGTTGCTCTGCGGCATGTGGGATCTTCCTGGCCCAGGGCTCTAACCCGTGTCCCCTGCGTTGGCTGGCAGGTTCTTAACCACTGTGCCACCAGGGAAGCCCTGGAGCTGACATTCTTGTTGAAGCCAGACAGATAAATAAAGTAAAACACAGTGTGTCAGATGGTGACAAAGGGCACAGAGAAACATCCCGCGGTTGAAAGGCAGACGTGCTGGAGGCAGCTACGGTGGCCGGGGGGCCAGGAAGGGCGTCTCCCCTGAGGAGCCAACATCGAGCAAAAGAACGTGACCGAGCCCGTGCAAAGGCCCTGAGCGCGTGCAGCTGGTGGAGGACAGCACAGGGAGGAGGCCGGGGTGGGGGGCGGGTGGCAATGGGGATGGTGCAGCGGAGTTCGGTTGGGAAGGGAACCAAGGAGGCCGACCTTTATTCCGAGTGCGGGGACAGCTAGGGAGTGACATGGTGTGATCTGTGTCTTAAGAGGCGCCTCTGGACTTTGGGGGTGTGAGCCTGACGGGGTGCCCAGGTGGGCGGGGCGGGGGCTGGCCAGGGGCATCAGTGGAGGGTGAGGAGTGGCCAGATTCCGATGCATCCGACAGCAGGGTTGGCAGGACCCCAGCAGGGCTGGCCGTGGGAGCAAGAGCAGCTCAGGGAAGGCTCGTACGGGGGCGAAGGGCGTGCAGCTGCGGCCACAGCCATTGTCCATCCCCGCTCCGCCCGCAGCCACTAGCCACAAACATCCACAGCACAGAGGCCCCGCCCAGGTGCCCCGTCCTCCTCGCACTCTGCCAGGCATGGGCCCGCAGCCACCGCCGGGCACCTCTGAGCACAGACTGCAGCAAAGCACCCTGCAGGAGAGCAGGGACGTCGAGTGGAAAACCCAGCAGAAGGGATGTGTCCAGTTCTGTACAGGATAAATCTACAGGCGGAGAAAGTTCTGGAACCAGATGGCTGACAGCAGCTGCCCTGGGGAGCAGCTTGGTCGGGGCCTTGGGTCTTGGGCCTCACTGGGCACCGCTGCCGAGGGGCAGGCGGGCGACAAGTAAGGGCTCCTGAGCCAGGTAACCCACCGTCAGGACGGGGTCACGGGCAGACAACCCCCGATTCAGGAAACAGCCCGCCCCCCCCGACCATGCCCTGCTGTCCTGAGCTGAGATTAAATGACATTTAACCCCAGGAGAGCGCAGGGGTCTCACAAGGGGTGAGAGTGACTCTGCACAAGAAAACTCGGGCCTGGTGCCTGTAGCTGGGGCTGGGGCTCAGCCCGCAGGCTGAGGGGCTCCGCTTGCCCTCCACACGGCACCCATTTCCTTGCCGCATTTCCCGGCTCACTCCCTGACGGCCAACCCCAGCAGGCTCCCCGAGGCCCTGTCTGCAGCACCCCCCCACCCACCTTGGGCCCAGGATGGACACGCCTCAGGTCTGAACCTTCCAGCGAGTTTCTAGCCCACCAGGGCCCCATGGCCCAGAACACCCGGGCCATCTCCGCCCTCCTGCTGCCATTCCAGGCTCACGCTCCCTCCGTGGCCTATGTTGGAGGCCGCAGGGCTGCTGCCTGCCTGTCCCTGGCGGTGTTGGTGGGAGTGGAGGTTAGGGAGAAACGAGAACACTCCCCTTCTGGGAAGAGCAGGGAGAATGAAGTTGAAGGTCGCCAAGGTGGGGCCAGGTGACCTCAGACGTCTGAGGTCCCTGAACTTTGCTTATCAAGTTCGAGATCAGGCCCCAGCCGTCTCCGTGGCCCGCCTCTGTGGACGTGGCAGTTCCACTGTCCACTCCCTGCTAATGGACACCAAGGCCACTTCTCCCCGACTGTGAACAAGGCCGTAGGTTTCCCCTCCTGGTAACATGATAACACAGAGTCTGGGTAACCGGCGTCCTTTCTGCTGTAGAACCACCAGGCTACACACGAAATGCTCCTCCTCACGCCACGGGGCTCGCAGACGAGGGAAGCTCTTCCCAGGGCTGGGATGGGAGAGGCCATGTGGGACCTGGTGACTTCTGGGCACTGACCGGGCAGAGCTGGAGAGCCTCAGGTCACGTGTGTCCCCGGCCAGAGCAAACGCTGGGCCTCCAGAAGGACGTGGCCCCGGCTGAGGGCACAGCTTTCCCACAGATTAAGACCCGAACGGGAGCAGTCGGAACACAGTCAAGGCCCCCCAAACCCGAGGATCGGGTCTCCCCGGGGATGGCAGGTGCTGGGAGGTCAGACGTGGGCGTCTGCGCAGACGCCGAGGCCTCCACGTGCAAAGTCACAACGTGTGACCAGGTGGGCCCGGAACAGACCAGCCGGACCTTCTGAAGTGGAGACTCTGGCTGATGACCCAGACGCTGCTACCGTGAAGCCCCATCTGGACGAGTCCTGACCATGGATGCGAGGTCAGAGGGTCTGGCCTAGGTTTTGGTTTTTCTAACTTGAGAGACTAAAACCACACCGGAGCCGAGAGGACAGAGTCCAGGCTGGTGGCCAGGAGCACGAGCACGGCCGGTGACGGGACAGTCCCTCCAGGATGAGCGCGCGGCAAACTGTAATGTCTGGAAGGAACAGACGGCCCGGCCAACACCCGACTACAAACTGAGCAGGGAGCCCGGCGACGCTGCACCCGTGTTCCTGCCCCACAGAGGCCAAGAGGCAACAAACGGGGTGATCCGAGCCAGCGAGCCTGGGCTGGAGCCGGGGGCGGGGGACGCAGCAGCAGCCGAGGACACACTCACCAAGTAGTCATCCGGCCGGATCCCAAAGAGCTCCCGGAAGTAGCGGAAGGCGACGGGCGCGTAGGTCTTGAACCTGAAGTCCTGGAAGTGATGGGCGGGGGTGAGGTTGCTGCCTTCACTGCAGAGGAAGCAGGGGGGGAGGTCTGTGAGGGACGGCGGCTCGTGTGCTCTCCCCTCACCCACTGACGGCCCGCCCGCCCGCCTGCCCAGGCCCAGGCTCGGCCCCAAGGTCCCTAAAGAGCCAATCCAAAAAGCAACACGGGGCTCCCGATGGGACAAAGGGCCGTGGCCAGCCTCGGGCTGTCCCCCAACAACTACCCTCCCTTCATCAGCAACAGAGCCCACAGCATTCGGTGTACACATGGCTGCCCAGAATAAGACCACTGCCAGCCTCTCCCACAGCCAGGTGTGGTCAGGGGGCTGTGCTCAGCCAGTCCCCTGTGAGTGGAGGAGCAATGATGTGGGTCCTTTCCTGGTCATGCCCTTAAAGGGCAGGGGCATGTGCTCTCCTTCTCCTTCCTGCTGTTGGAATGCAGGTGTGATGGCAGGAGCCTAGGCAGCCCCCAGGGGCCACTGGTAAGTAAAGCAGTATATTGAAGATGCTGGAGAAACCAGAAGGAACCCGGGCCCCCCAACATCATGGAGCCACCTGACCAGCCCTAGACTGACTATCAGTGTGTGTGAGTGTCACGCACGCGCGCACACACACACACAGGCACACACGCACACATTTGAGAAACAACGAACTTCTGTCTTTCCCTATTTTTAAAAGTCACCATTATATTGCGTCCCTGTGATTCAGCAGCAAACTAACATCCTGACACAGGGTTGGACCTCAAAGCCAGGAGACCCCAGGAGGGGTCAGTGCTATTTTTGGCAGAGAAAGGAGCTGAGAGAACGGGAAGACTATTTCCTATCACTGCTGTCTGCGAGCAGGGCAAGCTGCTGAAAGCACAGGAGCTGCTGAAGGCACGGGAGCTGCCCCCGCGGACCAGGCCAGGTACCTGGGGAAGAAAATGCTCTCCACCACGTAGAAGTCCTGCATGAGCACGTCGCGCTCCGGCTTGGAGCTCAGGTTGCCCACGGTGTAGCCAATGCCCAGCTGGATGGCCCCCTTCAGGGTGGAGGACGTGGTCTGCGGAGAAACCCAGCCACATCAAGACCCCCGGGGCCAGTCCCTGGCCCACCCAGGGTGAGAGGCAAGATGGGAGGCCCCCTTGGGATGGGGGGGCAGCATCTGGCCTGCCGCTCAGCCTGCACAACCACACAGCAAGGAAGTGGCCTGGCTGAGACACCAACACCACCTGGCGCGGCCCCAAGGCCTGTTTTCTCTCCAGCTTCTAGAAGGTTCCCACATCTCAAAACTGCCCCAACGCAGCAGGGGTCTTTGGGGGATTTTGCCAGAGTTTCCTTTGGGGGGAGGGCACAAAACACAGCGGTGCCCAGGCTGCACTTCCGAGACCAGGGTTCCATCTGTCCACCTTCGAGGGACTCTGCCTCTCTATTCCTTGGTCCCCACCCCGGTCGGGGGTGGAGGTAACAGCGTCAGCCCTCCCGGGGCCACCCTCATGCCCGCCCACACTGGAGAAGCACCAGCTGCCTGTCCGTCCGTCAGCACCGCCGTTCATGTTACTGTCACTGTGAGCCCTAAGCAACGCGCCCACCACTGAGGAAAGACACCTCGGCCCCCAAGTCACTGACTCTGGTCCCCAGCACCCCCACTGCAGGAGCAAGCCCTTCCCCGGCACCCGCCTCTCCTCCTGAAGTCCCCCGCGGGCCACTCCCTCAAGATGCTACTGACTGAACACAGTTCTCCAGAGGAGATACGCAGACAGTCAACAAGCACAGGAGAAGGTGCTGAGCGCCACCAGCCACCAGGAAGATGCAAATCTGGACACAGTGAGACCCGCTTCCCACGTGCTGGGAGGGACAGAACCAGATGGACAGATAACAAGCACCATGGAGGACCAGAGAGTGGAACCCTTGTGCTGGGCTGCTGAGAATGGAAAAAAGGGCAGCCGCTGTGGACAGGGTCTGGCAGCTCCTCCAGTGGGTTACACATGGCTCTCATGGGACTCCGCGGCTCCACTCCTAGGTGTGCAGCCCAGAGGGAGAAGCGCCGTCCACGTGAAAACCTGTACGCAAACCTTCACAGCAGCACTACTCACAACAGCCAAAAAGTGCAAACAACCCAAGTGTCCATCGACAGATGGTGGATACACAGAATGGTTCCCTCCACACACGGGAACATCACTCGGCCATGAAGAGGGGTGAAGCCCTGACACTCGCTACCACGTGGACGGACCCTCAGACCACGATGCTCAGTGAGAGAAGCCAGACACAGAAGGACACACAGTGTGTGATTCCATTGATGGGAAACGTCCAGAACAGGCTGATCCACAGACGCAGAGAGTGGGTTCCTGGTTGTCAGGGGCTGGGGAGGGGGTGGAGGAGGCTAATGGGTACGGGGTTTCTCTTGGAGGTTAAGAGAAATGTTTTAAAGTTGACCGTGGCGATGGCTGTACAGCTCTGAATACTCTAGAAACCACCTAACTGAACACTTCAGAAGAGTGACTCATAGGCTGCACGCACTGGCTCCCAGCAAAGCTGGTATTTTAGGAGGCGCAGCAAGGCGGGGGGGGGGGGGGACCAGAGGCAGCGGGGCCCAGGGTTGCCTCTCACATCCCCGGCCTGACCCCTCCTCTCCTCAGCCCCACTTTCAGAGGGAAGGGAGGGAGCTGTGATTTCCTCTTGCCCAAGGTCATGCCCAAGGCCACAGGTGACTCAAGGAGCCTGGAAGGTGGTGCAACCTCAGAGCACCTGCCGGCAACCGAGAGCAACTGTCTCCAGCCACCTATGGCCGCGGCCCACACCCGACCTTCAGGGCCCTGTGCACCCACGAGGACCCCTCGTCCCACCCCTGCCGGCGGAGGGCGGAGCAGGAACCTTCTTGTAGGTGGTTTCGCCGGATGCGTCCACACCCCGATGACCCAGCTTCTTCCCGTGGCCAGGGCCTGGTTGTCCAGTCATCAACGGGGCCTGGAAAAGAGGAAGCAGGAAGTGTTCAAAACTGGCAACGAGGCACTGCTGCAGGGGCCAGAATGCTCCAGAAATCCTGCCGAGAAAGGGGCTTCGTCGCCGTGCCCAGCTGGAACTCAGGGCGGGGGCCGCTGGGGGTGGGCTGCAGGGCACTTGGGCTCCACGCCCGGGGGGGCCACTCCCAGACTAGGACCGCCGGCTCCTCTAGAAAGCAGGAAGGTCGGCAGCCCCGGCCCTCTGCAGGCGGGGAGAGAAGAGCCCCAATTTCAGGGCCTCCCCCCGCCTGGCACTGCTGACTTGGGGCTGGTCACTCTGTGAAGGGGGTGTCCTGGGCGCTGTGGGGTGTGGAGCAGCATCCCTGGTCCCCCCCACTCGCTGCCAGGAGCCCCCCAGTTGTGACAACCACAGACGCCCCCAGACATGGCCAGGTGAGACCCTCTGGGCCGGAATGACTGCAAACAGCATCTCCTCCCTGAGGGAAGAAGTCCCGCTGGCCTGGCTCCTGCCAGCTCCAGGGGACACATGTGGCATCCCAGCAAAGTCGTGTGGAAGCCGCTGGCCCCCGTGTGTGACATCACAGAGGGAGGATGGTGGATGGGGCAGTGGGGCCTGGAGGGACACAGATGCCAGCTCAGGGCCGGGGCTCCACGGGTCACGGACATTTAAGAAGCACCTGCCGCCACTTGAAGGGCTCAGACCAGCCTGTTCTGCACACTGGCCACCAGGGGGCGGGCTCCGCTCAGGGAACGTAGGTTGCCAGCCCTGCTCCGCACCCCTCGCTGGCTCCCCACTGCCTGCGGCCTGGACGCCCTCCGGGCCCCCAGCAGGTGGACAAAGCTCGCCTAAGAAGGACCTGAGTGCCCAGCGGCGTCCTGGGAGAGGAGCCTGGCTGGGAGGGAAGGCGGACACCCAGGTGGGGCGGGGCTCCTGTGCACCTGAGCTGCCTCTAACCCGCTGACCGTGGCTCCTTGGACAACAGGGCTCACAGATGCCCCCCGCAGGCGGCCTCCAGGAGTGACCAGAAACTGACCAGGGGCTGGGCGCCCGGGGCTCACGCGAGCGGACAGGACTGGAGGGACCCGGACAGGCGTGTGGGGTTGTGGGGGCGCCGCCCTGGAGGCGCGGCTGGCGGGAGGTGGCACCACCCTCTCCAGGCCCCTTCCGCCTCCCCGCTCCCTGGACAGCCCAGGGTAGGGTCCTCGGGGCCCTCCCCACCCGCCCCACCCCTCCCTGAAACTCAAGACGCTGGCGGGACAGACAGGTTTTCACTGTCTGATGACAGTTGCTTATTTGCTTGGCCAGCATCTGGGGCCCAGAGAGGTGCAGGGAGATGCCCGAGGCCACAGAGCAGGACGCGGGCTGGGCCGGGCACTTCCGGTCCACCTTCGCGCGGCAGGCCAGGGTGGGGCCCGTGGGACACTCACCTCCACCGGGGTCATCTTTTTCGGGGCTGAACCTGAGGGAGAGAAGGGAGACTTCAGTCTGGATACGGGGGCACCCCCATACATGCACCCTGCACCCCTGGGAAGGCCGTGAGGACCCCACATGGGCGACGGGCCTGGGGACGTGATGCAGGCGGGCTGGACGAGGGGCCCCGAGGTGGGAGAAGCTGGGGGAGCGACCACCCCGACGTGGCCTCGCAGACAGGGGTGGGGGGCGGGGACGGGAGAGGAGAAACAGCACGGCCCACGGCCAGGAGGGCCCCAGGTGAGGGCAGGTGGTCGTCGCAGGGACGGGGCAGCAGCGGTCGGCGCTGCGGCCCAGGCTGGAGTGATGGTGCGGCTCCCGAGGCAGCCGGGCCAGCCAAGGACGCTGCCTGGCTCCCACCCACACGGCTCCCAGCTGGGGTCCGGGGGGCCCAGGAGGCTCACGCGAGGAGGCCTCAGGCCAACCACTGACCCCTCTGACCTTGGTGTCCTCACCCAGAAAGCAGGCTTCTGCTGAGGAGTATCTGTTCAGTGAGTGTGATCAGCAGATATCCATCGCCCCAAGGATGTCCACATCCTGATCCCAGAATGGGCTTTAAAGGTGGGGTTAAGGCCCCTGAGACGGGGATGACCCTGGATTCCCCGGGGGGCCCAGCATCATCACAAGGGTCCTTGTAAGAGGGAGGCGGGAGGGTCAGAGGCAGAGAGACGGGAGATGCTGCGCTGCTGGCTGTGAGGATGCAGGAGGGGCCGCGAGCCAGGGATGCGGCGCCTCTAGAAGCTGGAAAAGGCGGGAACCGATGCTCCCCTGGAGCCTCTGGAAGGACCCGCCCTGCCCACGCCTGGATTTAGCCCCGTGAGACCCGAGTTAGAATCCTGACCTCCAGGACTGTGAGAGAACCAGTCTGTGTGGTTTTAGGTCAAGTTTGTGGTGATTTGTCACAGCTGCAACAGGAAACTCAGACACCGGTATCTACCACGTGTCAGCTTGGAGAGGGGAGGCAAGTGGTGACCAGGACAGTCCCAGCCCCCCCCTTCAAGGGCTCACAGCCCAGGGGGAGCAGAGAAGGGCCTGGACAGTGCAGCGAGTGCCAACAGGATGACTTGGGATGACAGGTGGGGGGTCAGATCAGCAAGGGAGGACTTGGTCTTTTACCCCAGGGAGGTGGGAGTCCTGCAGGGCCAGGGATGGGAAACACACCGGACCTGACTCAGGTGCTCACAGGTGCCCTCTGGTGGCCGTGGGAGGACAGACAGGGTGAGGACAGAGCCGGGGACCAGTGGGGAGGGGACCACGCTGGTCCAGGTGGGAGATGATGGGGTGGACCAGGGTGGCTGCCATGGAGGGGTGAGTGAGAAGTGGGCGGATTCTGGTTAGCTCTGAAGTCAGGAGAGACAGGCTGTGCGCACTGGGGGCGGAGTGAAGAAAAGTGAGGAGTCGGGAATGACTCAGGATCTTGGAGCAACTCACAGAAGGAGAGAGCTGCCTCGGCCAAGATGGGGGACCGGGCAGGAGCAGGTTTGGGGGATGGTCGGGTGCAGGGTGGCCATGCTGAGTGCGAGACCCCCGTGAACCCTCTGCGTGAAGATGTCAAGGGGCAGCTGGACCCTGAGTCAGGAGCTCGGGGAGGCCCAGGCTGGAGACAGGGCTGTAGGCAGCTGTCCGGGGGTAGAGGGGGTTCGAGCCCC
Organism: Balaenoptera musculus; assembly: GCF_009873245.2. Classification (NCBI taxonomy): domain Eukaryota; kingdom Metazoa; phylum Chordata; class Mammalia; order Artiodactyla; family Balaenopteridae; genus Balaenoptera; species Balaenoptera musculus. The sequence continues at coordinate 169,258,953 of NC_045787.1, forward strand.
AAGAGTGGACAAGGCCGTCCGGGGGAGGTAGGGGTGGGGGAGGAGAGACGCCCACGGTGGGGGGGGGGGAGCAAGGGCAGCCGGGGAGCAGCAGGCCCAGGTCAGGGGTCAGGGGTCAGAACACCCACTCTATCCACCCGGTTCGGGCCAGGGCGGGGGGGTGAGGACTGACAGCGAACGGGCATTCGGCTTCCTCTGGGAGGATGAGAATGTTCTAAAATCAGTGGTAACGGCTGCACAACACTGTGCAAGAAACACTGAATTGTACACTTGATAGGGAATTTTATGCTATCTGTGAATTATCTCTCAATAAAGAACATAAACCCAAGACGACACGGCCGCGGTGCAGCCAGGCTGGGCAGGGTGGGGACGCCCCTGAGCGCCCATCTCTGTGCGCGACCCCCAGAAGACAGGAAACTGAGGCCAGGTGGGCAGCCAGCTGGGCGCTTCGTGGCAGCAGGGCCCACAGAAGGGACCCCCACCCCCAGAGGACAAAGCCCACAGGCCCTGGAAGGCGCATACCACCACCAGAACGGGAAACGCCAGCCACGTGTGGGTCACACCAGCCATGCCCGCCGGCAACACGTGGGCCTCCCAGCCCGGGCTCCCCGGCCACAGGGACGAACCTGGGCTCAGCCCCTCCCGAGGCCCGGGGGGTGGCGGAAGGTGCTGGAAAGCCGACATAATATTTTCGTTGGCTGTCCAACAGCAGAACAATGCATGGTTTTGTGTCTGGGGTGTGGGGGAAGGAAGAGGGAACAAGGCAGGAAGCGGCAGTGGACCGCGCAGAACATTCCAGACTTCGTCTGGGGGCCCCAGGCAGCCCCTTCTCAGCCCACCTGGGGCACCTGAGCCCACAGCCCAACCCCTGTGCCCACCCGAGTCCTCTGCAGCTCCCGGCCCCTCATCCCGGGGTCCAGCTGGTCCAACACGGTGGTCTCGATTCCCCCCCCAAGCCCCAGCCCACCACCGAGGCCTCTGCAGTCTCAAGCCTGTGGGAGCGGCCTGGCCAACACCAGCATGGGACGCAAAGTCCCAGCCGGGTCCGCCCTGCCTGGGGACACTTGAGGGACTGACCTCAGGGTCTCCCCGCTTTGTGCCTGGATCTCACCCCCAGGCCCCCCTGCTTCTCCTGCCCAACTCACACGCTGGCTGGTGAAGGGGGAGACCCACCCCACCCGGAATACCCCCAGGCGTGAGGCCACGAGGGGCAGCAGGCAGGCTCCACACTGGCCCAGGTCACAGGGCAGGGGTGGCAGGGACAGAGCGAGGGGAGGACAGGGAATGGATGGCACACCGGGGACAGCGCCACGCCCTCTGCCCGGACACTCGCCGACATCCCCTCGGAGGGGCCTCCTCATGGCCTCCCCGGGTCCCGCCATCCACACGCCCTCACTCACTCTCTGCAATTCCCTTTTGGAACCTTGTCTGTCCGTCGCCCCTGTGACCAGGTGGCCCTGTTGCCAGGGGCCACGTGGTTCCTGCACCCACTTCCACCAGCCGGGCCGGGGGCGGCAGGGACCACGCCAAGATGTCGAACTCCTCCCAGCCCAAGATGTGACCAATTATCTTTTGAATGAGCCACCCCGTTTTCAAGGAAATTAAGTTTTAAAAATAGCCAGGGGGAGGGGGAGAGTGTGAGGCGCTGCAGGGCTGAGACCTGGGGGAATCTGGGGGCACAGCTGTGCCTCGGGCCGGGCTCCCAGCAGACACCTCTGAAGCCCGCTGACGAGGGACCCACCCCCTCCTTGGCACACACAGGACCGCTTCTCTACATTTGATGTGGAAAATGAGGCAGAGAAAGCTCCCCAAGGACCGGGGGAGGGGCCTTAACATCTGTCCTTCAGCAAAACCACTAGGTTTTTTCTACCTTGACGTCTACCCAGAATCCACCACTGTCCCCGGCTCCTCTCAGCCCCCATCCTCTCCCACCTGGACCAGCTCAGTCCCCTCCCCTCTGGTCTCCAGCTCCCACCCTCCCTCCAGTCTGCCGTCCCTGCAGCAGCCACCAGGGGGCACCTGTGAGCACCTGAATCAGGCCCCGCCCCTCCTCTGCCCACAGCCCTCCAGGGCTCCCACCTCCCTGGGGGTAAAAGCCCAAGTCCTCCCTATGGCCCACAGAGACCTGCACAACCTGCCCCGTCCCCTCCCTGCCCTCCCCCTCACTCACTCTGCTCCAGACACACAGGCCTCCTCGCTGTTCCTCCAACATGCCAGGCCTGGTCCTGCCCCAGGGCCTTTGCACGGGCTGTTCCCACCACCTGAAATAACCTTCCCAAGACCCCTGCAGGGTTTGCTCCCTTGCTTCATCCAAGACCTGGCTCAGACATCACCCCCTCAGAAAAGCCGTCCCCTGACCACCTTGCCCCAAACTGCCCCTCTGAGGCCACTCTCCCCACCTCTAGGCTTTCTCTCTTCCCACCACTTGGCACCACCTGGTGCTTGTGTGTTGTATCTTCCCCCAACTACAGGGGACCAGATCTGCTTTGTCTCCTGCCAACAGGCACCTGCAGAGCTCTCTGAGTGCTAAGGGGGAGAGGCCCCGCCGGAAAGAGGCGGCAGGGGGCATGAGGCCTGTGGGGTCACTGCAGGGGCTGTGCCCCGAGCAGTGCCCGCCTGGTGCCCAGGAGAGGGCTGGCTCCCCGACTCAGCAAACAAGAAAGCACAAGGCCTTCGGGCCTGCAACCCCGAGAAAGCAGGAAGCGGTGCCAGGGCCAGCGCTCACTCACTTCCCCTATTAGCTGGAAAGGTCTAGCCCCAGAAGCAGAGTCCTGCAGGGAGGCCGCGGGGAAGCCAGGCATCCCATGGGCATGGCAGGAAGCTGGGGCCCCCGGTGAGGCCGGGCCGCCCACAAGCCACACCGGGAAATCTGCTTGTAACCCATAAGGACAGTCGGCTCTGTGGCCAGCAGCCGTGTGACTCACTCTGAGCTACAGAATTCGACGGAAGGGACCGTGTGACGTGAGGAAGGCGGGCAGCTTCTGGTTCCACCCTCGGGGTCCCTGCTGGGGCCCTGGGGGAGACCCCCTGGCGGGGAGGGGCAGGCAGCCCCCTCCCCCGAGGCCTGTGAGCACAGGAGCCTCCTAGACTTCGTGCCGCCCGCCAAACCCGACCCAGATGGCAGAAGCGCAGGCAAGCGTGTGCAGTTTGCAGCCACGCAGCTCCGAGGTGGCTGTTACACAGCAGTAGCTGACTGATGCAGGTACCACACCTCCACGCCGAGAGCACTTCCGAGAGGAATATAAGGATCCAGTTCCAGGGACTCCTTTGGGAGAGGGATAAAGGAGAGAGCACTTTACCTCCTCTGCCCAACTTGCATTCCTCACGCTCACAAAAGCATTAAACATGCCACACGACAGATCACTCATCCTTAAAAAGGCATGAAGCACTGATACTCGCTGCAACGTGGATGGACCCTGAGAACACGATGCTCAGCGAGAGAAGCCAGACGCAGAAGGACACACAGTGGGTGATTCCATTGATGGGAAACATCCAGGACAGGCAGATCCACAGAGACAGAGAGTGGGTTCCTGGCTGTCAGGGGCTCGGGGGAGGGGATGGGGACTGACTGCTCATGGGGACTGGTTTCTTTTTGGGGGTGATGGAACGTTCTGGAATTAGATTTTGGTGGTGGGTGGCACAACAAAGCAAACATAATAAGATGACTGAATTGTGTATTTTAAAAGGGTGAATTTTATGGTATGTGAACTCTATCTCAAAAAAATTTTTTTTTTAAGGAATGAATCCCTTTAGTTGCAAAAACACCACCCAGTGATGTGCGGCACCAGAGCCTCCTCCAGACCCTGCTCCTCTGGCAGTGATGTTGCAAAGCAAGAGGATGCAGGCCTCAGTCTCCCCACCTCTGAAACGGGGTCGTGCAACCAGATGGAGGTGTCTGAGCTCAGGAAGGGCAGCCAACCCTCCGGGCCGCCGCTCCCCCAACCTCCTGTGCGGAAGGACCAGTTTTTCCTTCTATTTCCAACCCATCCTGGGGCCAGACATCCATAAAACACAGTAAGAATCAGCTACTGGAGAAGTGAAGCGAAGACACGCAAGATCAAGCCCGAGGTTTTGCTCCTGATTCCATGCGCACACAACTGCAGTCAAACCAGACAGAAGTCACTGCCCCCACCTCCTGCTCTCACCTCGTGGAGGACCCACCGTCGTGTCAGCTGTGACACTCTGCGCAGCCCGGCCTCGGCCTCTCCTCTCCCCTCTGCGGACAGTGTGGGGGGCTCCGGGCACCCCCAAAGCCCACTCGCTGACCCAGCCCGCCCCCCAGCACAGCAGACATGAGGGTCAGGTCGCTCTCTGTGGAGCCGTCCTGGGTGCTGTGGGATGCGGAGCTGCATCCCTACCCCCCCACTGGACGCCAGGGGCCGCCCAGTCGTGACGACCACAGGGGACAGGGTCGCCCAGGTGAGACCGTCTGCCCTAGTCCCTGTGGCTGAAAGCCCTCGGACGAGACGTTTACCACGGCAGTGACAGCCAGCATCACGCCCTCCCGCTGTGCTGGGCGCTGTGCGGGCCCTGTCCCGCAGACCGCCCGCCCCGCCCCGCCACTCGTCCCTAACGCCACACTGACCGGGTGACATGGGGACTGGCCTCCCCAGTCTGCGTGGGGACCTGAGGCGACGGTCCCCATGGGAAAGCAACAGGCAGAGGTGAGAACCCAGGCGCCCCTGACTCCAAAACCCCGTGCTCGGCGAGTTTATCCCTCAGTTACACCATCACAAACCCCCTACCTGGGCTTTCTTTCTGGACGTACAGCGTTGATGTGAGTTGAGTCAACTTTCAAAATCACAATGTTTTGGAGATAAACCTGGGTTTCTTGAAAAGTGAGCAGACCTACATAGACAAGGCCAACATCCTCACTTGCCTGGATCCACGTTCTTGACCTTCGTGGTCTGTTCCCCCCACGGTGCCCAGAGGACGCCGCCAAGTACCTGAGCCAGACCCCATCCGATTTAATGACCACATTTCACTACCACCATTTTACAGAAGGGGACGCACGGGTTTGGAGAAATTTAGGAAGTTACTCCAGGTCAAAGGTGAAAAAGCTTACGATCACATCTCAGAATCCAGAAAAGTGTCCCATAAAATTCAACATGAAAGTCATGTCCAAAAAACTACAAAGAAACTACAGGAAAGGGGAAAAAAAAAAAAAAGCAGGGGTGGGTCGTGAGGCAGGAACCACCTTTACTTAAAAATAAGTAGGGTGGGCTTCCCTGGTGGCACAGTGGTTAAGAATCCACCTGCTGGGCTTCCCTGATGGCGCAGTGGTTAAGAATCCACCTGCCAACGCAGGGGACACGGGTTCGAGCCCTGGTCCGGGAAGATCCCACATGCTGCAGAGCAACTAAGCCCGTGCACCACAACTACTGAGCCTGCGCTCTAGAGCCCGAGAACCACAACTACTGAGCCCACGCACCACAACTACTGAAGCCCGTGCGCCTAGAGCCTGTGCTCTGCAACAAGAAAAGCCACCACAATGAGAAGCCCACACACCACAACGAAGAGTAGCCCCCGCTCGCCACAACTAGAGAAAGCCCACGCGCAGCAACAAAGACCCAACACAGCCAAAAATAAATAAATAAAATAAATAAATTTATTAAAAAAAATAATAAATAAGTAGGGGAATTCCCTGGCAGTCCGGTGGTTAGGACTCTGCGCTTCCACTGCAGGGGGCACGGGTTCGATCCCTGGTCGGGGAACTAAGATCCCGCATGCCGAGCAGTGTGGCCAAAACAAAAACAAAAACAAAACAAAACAAAATACAAAGCAAACACAGTAAACATATTCATATCAACCACAAGACAAGGAGTGCAGCTGTGAGGGTTACCACTCCAGTGGGGGCACTGGCCAATGCAGTAAGAAAAAAGAAAAGGAATGAACATTGAAAAGAAAAAAGACAAAATTTTAGAAAATCTAAGAGAACCAACTGACCAATCATTGAATTAAATGGAGCAGAGCAAGGTGGCCAGACAGATACCAGTGACTCACCTGAGGTCATATTGCAGACACGTCAGGAAGAAGTGGGATCTGGGAGTTTCTGCCCTTTGCACCCACCATCTGCTCTTATATGTCTGCCTATCCATGGTTTCACACTTGGGTTAATTTTAATCTGTCAAATGTAGATGACCTCTCTGATTAACAGACGTTAACAGGGCAGCTGCTAATCCTTCCTTCACCAGGGTCACACCTGGTGTGACACTGAATAGATGCGAATCTGGGGTCAACACCACACAGTGACAGAAATAAAGAACTTTCATATTTTTGTATTACCGCAGACTTTCACCACCAGCATTCATGACAGGGAAGGCTAAGAAGTCTAGAGTTAATAACTGATGAGGGTAGTTAACGTCCCAAAGAACATGTTGAAAAATATCAAACTCTAGTTAATGATACACAAATGTAAGTGTTTCAGGTGGAGTGTGCTGATGTCTGCAACTCTGAAATGCATCCGTAAAATTAGATGGAGAGAAGGATGGATGAGTGATGGGCAGGTGGATGGAGGGATGAAGTAAATACAGCAAAATGTTAATTGTAGGATCCAAGCGGTAATCAGTCAGTGTTCACTGTCCAATTCTTTCAACTTTTCAGTACGGTTGAAGATTTTCTTAATAAAATCTTTTTCCTCCGGATTAAAGGTGAATTTTCCCCTTTGATGTCAGGTGTTTTTGAACTTTGGAGAAACACATTTTTGAGCAGATTATGCCCAAAGAATGTGAGTGATCACAGGGGCAGTAGTGGACACTACTGAGCACCAGCGTGCCAGGCCCGACGTAACAGGCATTGCTCATCACACGTTGGAGGAGGCACGTGCCTACCTCAGGGCCTTTGCACTTGGCTGTGCCCTCTGCCTGGGACGCGCTATCCCTACACCTCCTTGTGGCTGGCTCCTGTCCTCCGTGCTTGGGTCTCAGCATGAATGTCTCTTCCTAGAGACCTTCCTCAACCACGCCGGCCCCTTCCCACCCCCGACCCCTTGCACCCTCTACCACGCCCGTTTATTTCATGATACACATCACTGTCTGAAGCTAACTTCTTGATCGCCTTGCTCCTTCCTGGGAGAGCAGAGACCAGACTGTCTCGTTCACAGCCGCTTCCCCAGACCTAGCCCGCCTGCTGGCACACAGTAGGAGCATAGTAACTACAGGTCCAATGGAGCTGGGGCAGGGGAGGCTGGGATGGAGAGAAGGGGATGGACGGATGGGGGAGCAATCTCAGAGGGGGACGGCCAGGATGAGGAGACCCCGCTATGGGAGGAAGTGGGGCTGGGACCCCTATCACTGAGACAGGGGCCCGGGAGGGACATCCTGGAGGTGGCTGGACATGCAGGGCTGGGGACACGTGGGAGACGGGCTGTGGAGGTGGCAGCTGATGCCTAGAGCAGCGCTCAGCGCACAGCAGGTGCTCGCTGAGTCAGCGGATGAATGGATGAAGACATGGACACTGGGAAGCACCGCCCGGCCCACAGCGGGGCTTGGCTGGGCCCACGGGAGGAATCCACACCCGAGGTCTGATTCCCCGTCCCGGCCAGGTGGCTCCGAGTCCACAGCCACCAACCAGCTGGGGCTGCGGCGTAGTGAGTGGGGCCTCACCGCGGGAGGACTTGGGCCATGGTCTGGAACTTCAGAACAGATGGCAAGTCTCCAAAAAATGTGTGGGGATTAATACAAGGTATTTCCTTCCTCTTGCGTATGTTTTCTCTTATGATTTTGCATTTATCACTTTGCACCCCGGAACGGTGAATGGAACCAGGTGAGGAATGAAAAATTTTCCCCGGTGAGCGACTTCCCAGACGATATTCTGTCGGTTCATTCATTCATTCCTTCATTCATTCACTCGTAACAAACTCAGTGAGCATCCCTTAGGTATAGGGTCCTGTTTTACAGATAAAATACTCCAGAGGAAACTGGTTCCTTGCCTAATGTTTAATAAGAAGAGAGTTTAAACACCCAGGAAAGTACACAATAAAAGACAGCAATGTGTTACTATGCAGGTTAAACAAATCTTTTTTTGTTTATCCCTTAAGTCAGGGGTCAGCAAGCAGTTTCTGTGCAGGGTCAGAGGAGATCCAGCAGAGGCCACCCAGGCATCCTGGTGAGGGGAGTGACCTAAAGGTGGGTCTCACCCATGGTGGCCTGCTCCCAGGGGACACTGCACAATGTCTGGGGACATCTGTGGTCGTCACCACTGGGGGGCTCCTGGCATCCAGTGGGTGGCAGCAGGGATGCTGCGCCACACCCCACAGCGCCCAGGACACCCCCAGGGAATGACCCGGCCTGACATCAGCAGTGCCGGGGGGAGACCTGGAGCAAATATAAAGATGTGTGGTACGGGGGGCAGAGCCTGCACATGCGGGTTCATTATACTATTCTCTAGGTGCTTAAAATATTTCATGATAAAAATATACTTACTCGTACTATCCTGTCTGCCTTGCATTCTGTTTGAGGTGCCCCGTAATACAAGGCTACGGCACACACACAGCCCCCCCCCCCCTGCGCTGGGCTGGCGCCCCACTAGCTGAGTCTCCAACCCTCTTGACACCCCTGGGAGGTAATCACCATTGGACCCACTTCATAGCCAGGGAGGCTGAGGCCCAGAGGTCCAGCGAGTTCAAAGGCTGCAGCCACTTCATAGCCAGGGAGGCTGAGGCCCAGAGGTCCAGCGAGTTCAAAGGCTGCAGCGTCACCATTTGCCGCACCGAGAGCCACATCGCAGGCCTGAGGGGGAGGAAGGTTCTGGTGCCGTTTCCAGGTAAACCAGGGGTTGGAGCCACGGAGCTTGACCAAGGCTGCGTGGCCAGCAAGCCCCGGGGCCTGGGTGGGGTTCTCGACCTCTGAGATCGACTGGGCTCCGGGACAAGCCCCTTCCCTGCCCCCGGCTGCCCATCCAGCAGCTGGCGGAGAGCTGCAGAGGCCCGGACAAGTGCACTGTGTGCAAACACGCTCTCAGGAGGCCAGGCTTTCGGAGAGCCAGCTGTGCTGCCACACAGCTCTGGGCCCGTTCACCCAACAGCGCGGGGCTGGGGGCAGGGGGACAAATGGAAAGGGCCCCCTCTTAGCAAAGGTATCTCATCAACTCAAGCCGTCAAGACACACGCGGTCCTGGCACCAGGAAATAAGGCCTCTTGTCTCACCATGAAGCAGTTGCCAGTCCCATTTCCCTCTTCACTCTGGCTCCTAGGGAGCTCAGAGTCAGACTGGCAGCCTCGCCCCCCAGCTCCCTGTCCCTAGAGGCAGGACAGCGCCAGCTCGCGAGGTGACACGGGGAGCTCCCCTCCTAGCCTGGCAGTTCAGGGGCAAGTCCCAACCTCCCCGAGCCTCAGTTTACCCACCTGCCAAACAGGTAAGAACAGTGCTGAGCTCCCAGGGTGTGGAGAGGAGTCTCAGGCACATAGAAAGCCTTCCCCAAACGCACCTTGTTAGTTTTCCCATCGTCACCCTCCCCCACCTTCTTCCGTTCATCACGCATGTTCAGTTGGCGAGTCTGGTGGGGACGGTCACGGGGGCGCAGGCAGGACACGGTGGAAGCAGCACAGGACAGCTGGCACCACACGCACCCCTGCCGACCCGGGTGTGCAGCCACGCGAGGTCTGAGCTCCCCCTCAGCGAGCATGGTCCACTTCACACCCTCCCATCTGGTTCCTGGCCTCGTGTCCCTTCACACCAACATCTCCAGGGAGCCACACAACCCTCGCCCTTGGAATAACATCCCCGCGTGCCTGGGTTCCTTTCCAGAGTCCTCTGTGTGGGGAGGGAGTTGTGGCTGCCCTCCAGGGCCACGGCCACCCCCCTTCTCGGCAGACTTGGCGGCTGCGGGGAGCCAGCTGGGGGGCCTGAGCCCCGGGCAGGGCAGGCATCAGGGGAGCCGAGAGCAGCCTCCCGCCGGACGGTATGTGACAGGGCGCTGCAGGTCTGCTGGGGAACGCCCACCTGACACCCAGACAACCAGGTGCTGGGGACCCCTGCCTCACACCGTACACAGAAATCAACCCTGGACGGGGAAAGACTTAAAAGCAAAAGATTAAAAAACTTTAGAAGGAAATCAAGGAGAAAATCTTTCTGTCCTGGGGTGGGTGGGGATTAATGTCTCCCGTGCAAAGTGTGAGCTAAGTGGAGCTCCAGGGGGTCCCCAGGGCCCCGTGTGCACCTGGGTCCCTGCAGACTCACTGAGCCCCCGAGGGCAACTCTCGGAGGTGCTCAGGCCACCAGGCCAAGCTGGGCCGGCCCGTCCGCACAGCTACCAGAAGCTTCCTCCTGAACCCTTTCTGGGGCTTTCCCTGACCCTCCGGGTGGGGCCGTGCTGCCGACTGTGTCCTGCACCTGGCCTGGGGCCCTGCGGCCATCTGGTCACCTGTGCCCGCCTCCACTGGGCTCAAGGACAGAGTCGCTGCCAGGGCCGGCACCGGCCTGGCACGGAGCGCAGGCTCACCTCACGTTGGATGACCGACTTTCGCTCTGCCCCGGGGCACAGACGTGCCTGGCCGTGCGCAACCTTCCGCCGGGCCCACACTATCACCGCACCTCCTCCTCTGCGGATTTGGGTGCTGGGGTGAGGAAAGCCGCATCCGGTTCACACCCAGGTGGAGCTCGCCTTCCCCATGCCCATCCTGGGACCTCGGCAGTCCCGGCTCTACCCTCTCCTGGCGGCCTGGGTCTCTCCCTCCGGCACGACACACTGCGACCCCACCTTTGGTGCTCTCCTGACTCCACTGAGAGCTCCACGGGGCAGGCTTCCCCTCTCCAACCCCCTCAGTGCCCCCACATCAGCCCAGGGCTGGGCATGGAGTGGATCTCAGTGAGTATCCGCTGAGCGAGAAACCCTGGATGGCTGCATGGAGGAGGCTGAGGACAAGCACCACCGAGAGCCTCAGAGAAGAGCAGTGGGGACGCAGCACTCACGAGTCTCAGACACGTTCCCCCGAGCTGGACATCAGACAAACGGCTGAAGGCCCAGAACGGCCACGGCCCGTGGTGCTTCCGGCCCAGCCTGTCCTGAGTGATGCCCTACTCGTCTCTCCTATTCAGTGGGGGAAACTGGGCTCAGAGAAGGGGTATTTGGGTGTTTTGAGTCGAGACAGAAACCCAATTCACACTGCTTGGTGAAAAAAGATGTGTGGGGGGAGGAATATTTGTTAATGTAAGTCAAGGGCCAGCAAACTGCCCTGTGGACTCAACCCCCCACTGCAATTGTTATAAATAAAGTTTTATTGGCACACGGCCCCACCCACTCATTCACAATCATGGCAGCATCAGCTCCCACACAGACCACCCAACCCCTCACAGAGAAAGCTTGCAACCCAGCAAGACCAAGGAGGCTGGGCGATGGGCTTCAAGCCTCGCTGGGCTGGGGGCCCCGAGGACTCAGTCTCCCCATCTCAGCTCTGCTGCTGCCCCACCGGCAGGCACCTGGGTGTGGGGTGGACCAGCCCCTCCATCCTCTTGCCCCACATGAAGTCCCAGAGCAGGGAGGCTCTGATGCAACCAGGCCTGGTCCCACTCACCCAGGGCCGAGGCACCCTGCCTGTGGGTTGGACAGGGGCTCACCAGGGGAAACCAGGTCGCCAGCGTCAGTGCTCGGGAAGGGGCCGGCAAGCGGGAGCCAGGTCGGAGGACAGTGGCCGGAGCGCGGTGGGGACAGTGCTCCCCTCACCCTGCAGGCACCTGGCGGAGGGTCATGCACTATCTCAGGACCGATGCTCGAGGTTTCTTGGCCCAGTTTGCCTCCCAGATGTATTTTTATTCTCCAGCAGCCCGGGCTGAGTGGCACACACCGCACTGGATTTCAGCAGACCGAGGGCACTGAGGGAGGCGGGGCCATGGCCGGAGGCCCCCTGGTTGCTCACGGGGGGGTGCTGCCGGTTGGGGGGTGCTGCTCTCACAGTCCAGTTCTGGGCCCCATATCCCAAGGGCCACCAGACCCTATAGGCCAGACCAGGAGCCAGGCCCCTGATGGCCAGCTGGGCCCTGAGTGTGTCACAGGGGCTCCTGCACTTCGAGGCCCCTCTGAGCCAGGCATGGGGGAGCTGACTGCCCAGCTCCACCCAGTGAGACAAGGGCTACAAGCGCCCCGCTTTACACATGAGAAAAGAGAGGCTCCAAGGCCAAACAAGCTGCCTGATCCCATAGCCACAGCACGGGCCCATCCTGGGGGCGGCTCCTCCAGCCTGGCCCACAGCCTCACTGTAACCTTGCGAGAGATGGAGCCGCGAGGTTTGGGGCTAAGCCACCCTCAGATTCCTGACCCACAGAAAGTGTGAGATGATAAATGTTTATTACTATGTTAAGCCACGAAGTTCTGGGGTAATTTGTTACACGGCAATAACTAACCGATGCTACCTGGGTCTCAACATGGCCCCTGAGGCACAAACGGGAAGAGTGGATGGAGATGGGAGAGCTGTCCAGATGGAGGGCCCTCCCGGCCCGCAGCTCCTCCTCCTTCCTCCCACCACTGTGTTCCCCCTACGTGGCCCCCTCACTGCTCCTCACACACGCCAGGCACAGTCCTGCCCCAGGGCCTTTGTACGTGTTTCTCCTCTGCCTGAACACTCTTCCCCAGCGCACCATTCAGGCCTGGATCAAACGCCACCCCCTCAGAGAGGCCCTCCCTGACCACCGGCTGCAGCTGGCTCCCCACCCCACTCTCTGTCACTTACAAGTCTACTTGGTTTAAACCTTCTTTTTTATAGTTTTGCTCCTCCGGTGGCTGCTCCCTTAGTAGCCATGAGCCCCATGCGGGCAGCAATCACACCCTCCTGCACATCTACAGCCCAGGGAGCAGGTGCCTGGCACTTGGCAGGACCGTGGGCACCGGCACCACCCCCTTCTCCCTGGTGATGGCCCCAGGAGTCATGACGAGGTCTGGGGCCAGGGCGCCAGGGCTTGGCTCAGAGGGCACACAGGGGGCAGGAGCCCCAGGGCACAGGCTGCTTTGTGTGAGCCACCAGCTCCAACCCTCCAGTCACTCCAGAGACCAGCCAGGGCAGCAGGGACAAAGAGTTAACGCTGACTGAGTCTGTACCATGAGGCCAGGGCTGTTGATTTGTTTAATCTGCCCAATGGACCTGTAAGGCAGGTATTATGATTACCTCCACGTGACAGATGTGGAAGTTGAGGCTCGGAGAGACCAGGTCACTCGCCTGAGGTCACCCAGGATAGAGAGGGAACGGATGGACTTGATTCCAGACGGCAGGCTTCAGCCTGAGCAACAACTGCATCCAGGAAAGGATGCAGGAAAGGAAAGAGCCAGCTGAGAGCCAGCACAGCCTCCCAGGCAGCGGGAAGAGCCAGTGCAAAGGTCCTGGGGTAGGACCGTGCCTGCAGAGCTGGAGGGGGGTGCGGGGGGCGGTCGGCAAGACGCTGTGATGCCAGAGCAGAGTCAGCGACAAGAGGTGAGGGCAGGGAGGGGACAGGCCCTGACACCACTGTCACCACTGGACCCACGTGTGGCTGGTGATTAGGGTCCATCTCCAGCGCTTCCCAGACGGGGGGCTTCCTTGGAGGCAGGGCCAGGGTCTGTCTTGGCCCCCGCTATGACCAGAGGCCAGGCCACAAGGGCGCCCAGACAACTGGATAGGGGAAACACTGGGGTCCCACCCAAGGCAACACAAAATTAACTCAAAACGCATCACAAACCTACACGAACGCAAGAGCTGAGACCATAAAACCCTTAGAATAAAACAGGTAAATCCTCATGACCTCGGGTCAGGTAGGGATTTCTTCGCTACAACAACCAAGGCACAGCAGCCGAAGAAAAAAGAGAGAAATGGAAGCTGGTCAAAACTGACACCACTAAGAAGATGAAAAGACAACCCACAGAATGGGAGGGAATGCTGTGGATCATCTATTGGAAGAGGGGCTCATGTCTAGAACACAGAAAGAATGCCTACAATTCAGTAATGAAAGGAAAACTAACCCAACTGGAAAATGAGCAAAGGGCTTGAATAGACGTTTCTCCAAAGAGGACACACAAACGTCCAACACGCACACGAAGAGATGTTCACCATCACTAACCGTCAGGGAAATGCACACCAAGACCACGGTGAGCCCCCCATCCCCTGGTGAGGATGGGGGAGGGGAAGTGGCGCGGCCGCCGTGGGAACGGAGCGGCAGCTCCTCAGAAGGTTAAACGGAGTTTCCATCTGACCCAGCATCACCACGGCTGGGTGTCCACCCAAGAGAAATGAGGACACGTGTCCACACAAAGGCTGTACGTGAATGTTCTCAGCAGCACGAGTCACAGCATCCAAAAGGTGCAAACACCCCAAATGTCCATCGACGTATGATGGATAAACACACGTGTCCTTCCACACATGGGAGCATCACTCAGCCATGAAAAGGGGTGAAGCCCCGACACCCGCTACCACGTGGATGGACCCTGAGAACACGATGCTCAGTGAGAGAAGCCAGACGCAGAAGGACACACAGCGTGTGATTCCATTTACATGAAATGTCCAAACAGGCAAATCCACAGACACAGACAGTGGATTCGTGGTTGTCAGGGGCTGGGGAGGGGGATGGGGGTGACCGCTCATGGGGACGGGGCTTCCTTTTGGGGTGATGGGAATGTTCTAAAATCGATTGTGGTGATGGTCACACAACTCTGTGAATATAGTAAAAACCACTGAGTTGCACACTTTAAATAGGTAAAACCATGTGGCATGTGAATTATATCTCAACAAAGCTGTTACCCAAAAAAGTGTTTAGAAAAAAGTCTAAGTGCAGAATGAGGTCTGCAGGCCGACCTCGCTTTACTGCACTGAGCAGATACTGAGTTTTTGACAAAATGAAGGTTTGTGGAAGTCTATCAGCGCCATTTTCCCAACAGCATTTGCTCCCTTCGTGTCTCTGAGTCACACTGTGTTATTTCTCACAACATTTCAAACTTTGTCCCTACTATTATATTGTTATGCTGATCTGTGGTCAGTGATCTTTTATGTTACTATCAAAAAAAAGATTACTACTTTCTGAAGGCTCAGGTGACCGTTAGCGTTTTTAGCAATAAAGTATTTTTAAATTAAGGTATGTGCATTGTTTTTTAGACATAATGCTACTGTACACTTAATAATACTACAGTATAGTGTAAAGATAACTTTTTTTTTTTCTGGCCGCATGCGGCTTGTGGGATCTTAGTTCCCCAACCAGGGATCGAACCTGTGCCCCCGGCACTAGAAGCGCAGAGTCCTAACCACTGGACCACCAGGGAATCCCCAAAGATAACTTTTATATCTGCTGGGAAACCAAAAATTCATGTGACTTGCTTTACTGTGGTATTTGCTTTATTTCAGGGGTCTGGAAGCAAACCTGCAGTGTCTCCGAGGTCTGCTTGCATTTTACAAACGCAACAGTAGGAGGTGTGTGACCAGGGCAGGTGTGCACCGCGAGTGCCTCCCAAGGGGCTGGCAACAGAGGTCCCTGGGGTGGGTATGAGGGTGGGGCCAGGCCTGTATCTCGTGCCAGAAACACACAGCAGCTTTCCAAAGGAGGGAAAAGAAAAATCACGAGAAAGCTGAATTCTGGGGGGACGGTGGGGGGCACATGCAAAGGCCCTGTGGTGACAGGACACTCTCCAGGAACAGCAAAGAAAGGGTCTGTTGTGGCTGGAGGGGAGGGTGCAGCTGGAGGCCAAGCCCTGACCAGCAGCCCATGCTGTCCCCCCCCACCATTTCACTGCACAGAGCAACTGTTTCCACAGTGGTAAACAGGAAACCTTGCAAAGGACAGGGCCAGGGGTGGGGGTGGGGGGCAGGGTGTTAATCCAGAACTCACAGGCGCTAAGTGAAAGAAGGTTCCAGAACCTTCACCACTCATGCCACAGACACAGCCTAACACCCGTCTGGGCTGAGCACCGGCCTGCCACCAAAGTTCAGGGCCCGAGGCTCTGGGCAGGGATGGCCCTCAGGTCAGCAGACAATAACCACATGGAAGGTCTAAGGGGGGCGGACTCGGCCATGGAAATCGGGTGGGCTTCCTGGAGGAGCAGGCAGAGGACGGACTGTACAGGTGGGAGGAGGACCGAGGCAAGGAGGGTGGCTCCGGGGGTCACCAGGCACATTCTCAGTGGCTCCGCAGGTGGAAGGGTTCAGGCGGCTGGGTCAGGGTCACAGAGGGGCTGTCAGCCCAGGAAGGAGGCTTGTCCAGTCTCGGGCCCTTGGAGGGCCCCGCCGACCCCACGTCTCCAAATGCCGCGTGTGATCCTGGACTGAATCCGGGAGAGGGAAAAAAAGTTACCATACGGGACGGTTTGGGTTAATTCACAAAACTGTGAATCCCGACTGCGGGCCGCGCCGATGTTCCATTTCCTCCACGTGACCCCTGCCCTCAGCTCAGAGAGCGTCTTTGTTTATCGGACGTACAGCCCGTCCTCCGTCCTCCTTCCTTACAGATTCCATGTCTGCAAGTCCACCTACCGGCTGGAATTTATCTGTAACCCACACGCGCAGGGCTGCCACGCTCCTTCTCAGGCACACGCAGGGCAGCGAGGTCTCGGGTGCCCTACACACGTGCCCAGCGAGCCCAAGCCAGGCGACGCCCTGCCTGCTCGGTTCAGCTCTCAGACCACAGACAAGTGTACTTTCCGTGGTCTCTTTAGTGCCATGTTTTCTGCATTTTTGTGTTTTTGGTGAGTGGTTCTGCATCTAAAACTGCCCCCCAGCACAGAGCCGAAGTGCTTGCTGGCCAGCGTCCCAAGTGCAGGAGGGCAGTGACGTGCTCACGGGGACAGTACGTGTGTTAGATGAGCTTCGTTCAGGCCAGGGTTACAGCCCCGCCGTGAATGAATCAACAACTGGTATCAGACAAGGCGTCTTTAAACAGAAACGTACATCACACGAGGCTGCTGCATGGGGATCAGTTGTGACAATGGGGTGACAGAGGCGGAGCCTGGCCCCGCGTGTCCTCCCTCCCTTGGCAGAGGGCGTGTGGGTGTCGCCAGAGTGTCCCTGCAACTTTCCGCAGGCTTCAAAGGTTTCAAAATAAAACGTTAAAAAAATAATAATATATACGGAGACAGGTAAACATCCGGAACAACAGTCATTACCTCTGTAGAAACGGAGGGTCGAGACAAATAAATGCTCACTTTCCACTGACTGCAGGTCTGGGCTGCTGCTTTTTTCCAGTAAGCATGTTATTATTTGTAGCTGAAGGCATGCCTTTCGCACAAAGACAGAGGCAGATGAGGGGAACTGAACAGAAAGCCCAGAAATAGACCAGCTACACGCAAGAATCTGGTCTGTAATCAAGGTGGCATCTGAAATCCGTGAGGAAAGCAGATTATCCAGGAAGTGGGGCTGGGCTGACCGTGAGCCACCTGGGAAGACTTGGCTCAATTAAACCCTTGTACATCTTATGCCAGGATAAATGCCAAATATAACAAGAATTTAAATGTAAAGAAAAAAATAAGTAAAATTATAGAAGTACTAGAAGAATTTAACTGTAACCTCGGAACAGAGGACACATTTCCATCATGACACCAAACTGGGAAACCATAAAAAGAGACTGATAGGGACTTCCCTGGTGGTGCAGTGGTTAAGAATCCACCTGCCGATGCAGGGGACCCAGGTTCGAACCCTGGTCCAGGAAGATCCCACATGCCACGGAGCAGCTAAGCCCGTGTGCCATAACTACTGAGCCTGTGCTCTAGAGCCCGAGAGCCACAACTACTGAGCCCACACACCACAACTACTGAAGCCCACGTGCCTAGAGCCCGTGCTCTGCAACAAGAGATGCCACTACAATGAGAAGCCTGTGCACCACAACGAAGAGTAGCCCTCGCTTGCTACAACTAGAGAAAGCCCACACGTAGCAACGAAGACCCAACACAGCCAAAAATAAATTAAATAAATAAGAAAATAGAAGATACTATCTAAAAAAAAAAGAGAGAGAGAGGCTGATAAATGGGACCACATGAAAACAAAAACACCTGCCTGGCACTGATAATCATCTTAAGAGAAGATGGGGAAAAGCTACTTAAACTTACTTGTATCGTGGATTAAAAAAAAAAAATCTTCCATAATATATAAAGAGCTCCCACAGATCAATAAGAAAAAGACTGGTAAGTAATTTGAAAATGGGAAAGATACAATCAGTATACAGCTTCCAGAAAATGAATAAGAGTCCTGAGATGTGTAGGATTAAATGCAGGAATGGGGTGAGTGGTGAAAAGGGGTCTGTGAGTGTGGAATCAAGACAAGACAGAGTGGAGACCTGAACGCTTGTGGGGGCAAAGGCACCAAGGACTCCCTGGTGGTCGATGCTCCATTTACCAGCTCTGACAAAGTGCAGGATGCTGTCAAGATGAGGCAGTCCAGTGCCACTGGACTGCCGTGTGACCTGGGCGGGCAAGTCTCTGCTCCCTTTGCTGGGATACATTTTTAATAAAACAAAGATGAAACATTAAAAGGAAAAAATACGTGAAGACATTTCCCTCTGATTCACGTTTCCCTCTGATTCACGTTATGATAAATACAAGCTGCAACTATGCCCAGACCTCCCTTTGTGCCATAAGTTTGGCAAAGATGGAAGAAATGGGCGAGGCACGGCGCTCTCACCCTTGCTGGAGGGAACTCAGAACGGTTCACCTTGGGTTCATCACATGCATCTTATGATGCTCTGACATCTCGGGGGCCTTGCAGACCTGGGGACTGTCCCTCCTGGAGTCAGCCAACCCCTAGATCACAAACCACCTGCCTGTGAGCACATCTCTGCTGTGCCAACCAAGCCACTACGGGCCACACCCTCAGCACTCCTCATCCTGCTCACACGCAAGCCCAGGGGCACCGCCTCAACCACCCCCAGCCAGAGCCCATGCCAGCCCACAGCCGCCGCCATCGAACGAGCCGATCCCAAGCTGGCTCAGGGTGCCAACGGTGCCCGTCCCTCCCATCCTGCGGAAACCCCAGGAAAGACCAATGTTTTCTCTGCGTCCAACCTGGCTTGCAGAGACGCCTCCATTCCCCACAAGCTAAGCCCCGTCCTGGACGGTTCGCATGAGCTGGCTCATCTAATCCTCATGGGATCCCCGAGAGGAAGGCGTGCCTGGATGCCGCTTCACCAATGCGCTTCCCGTGGCTGCTGGGACCCTGCATCCTGCTTCTTCTCCACCTGCGCCCGCCCCCTTGGTCACCTCCCCTCGTCACACGCTGTAAAGGCCATGTCCTGCCAGGGGCGCTAAGACGTGTCCCCCCATGGACCCATCGGCTGCCTGGTCATCGCTCTGCACGAGGAGGCCCTTTCCCTGCCTCGTCCCCACCTCCTCGCCCCATGGCCGTCTGCCCAACCACCCCCTGGGCTCCAGACTCGGTCCTCTGCCCCCCACGTCTCCACGTCTCATACTCGCACTGCGCCCGACCGTCCCCCATCTCAGCCGAGGCAGCTTGTCCTTCCAGGGTCTCAGACCCCAACCTGGCAGTCACCCTCTACTCCTCTCCCCTCCCCCGCCACACTCAACCCTTCAGTAAGTCCGGTTGACTCGGCTTCTAAAATCTACTCTGCATCACTCCTTCCTCCTGCCTCCACCCGAGCCCAAGTCCCAGCATCACCACCTGGACCAGCACAGTCCCCTCCACCCTGGTCCCCAGCTCCCACCCTCCCTCCCCACAGTCTTTCCCCCACAGTGGCCAGAAGTAGCTCATGAGCACCTGAGTCAGGCCCCACCCCTCCTCTGCCCACAGCCCTCCAGGGATCCCTCCTACCTCGGGGTAAAAGCCCAAGTCCTCCCTGCGGCCCACAAGGTCCTGCCCGACCTGCCCCGTCCCCTCCCTGCCCCCCCTCTTCCCTCTCTCCCCCTTGCTCACTCTGCTCCATCCACATGGGCCTTACTGTTCCTGCAACAACCCAGGCACAGTCCTGCCCCAGGGCCTTTGCACGGACTGTGCTCTCTGCCTGGGAGCCTCTCCCCACACCCCCTCAGTGCACATCCCCTCCTTCCTGCAGATCTCTGCTCAGATGTCGCCCGTCGCCCCTCCTGAGTACCTGGCCTCTATCAGCTCCCCCAACGCCCGTTTTTCTCTCCCCTTCTCTGCTCTGCTCTTCCCCGCGGCACTCGCCTCCCCTGCCGTGTTACACCTCTCTCTCCTTTCTTCACTTACTGTTTGCACACACCGCACCCGCACCCCCGGCATGCACACAAGGACCGTGCCCGTCTCATTCGGGCCTCCCCAGCACCTGGCCCGAGCAGTCTTCAGCAGCATCTGCTCACAAACACCTGACCTGCACCCCACAGCCCGAAACCTTCAACGGCAACCCCGTGCCCCCAGGATAACGGCCCACATGTGTGCATGACATGCGCATGATCGAGACAGAAGAGCAACTGGGGCAGATGCTGGGGTCCCTTTCCTCAGTCAGAGCCAGAGGCCAGGTCTCCAAATGCCTTTCCACTGGCTCAGGCACTTGGGGCCCCTCAGGCTGGACCCCTAACCCCTCCATGGGGCCTGGTGGCACCTAGTACAGGGGTCCCGAGGCTAATCCCCAGGTCAGTAATCCCCCCACGTGGGCAGTCCCCACTGTCCAGCTGGCAGCAGCCAGGAAATCCCCAGCGGGGTCCCGACCTGCCCTGTCACATGTGGTGCCACACAGCTTAGTGGGGACAGTGGGAACAGGAGGGCCCGGGGCCTGGTCACCAGGCTGGTAAATGCCCGGGCCACACGGCTGTCACTTAACGAGCACCGCCGGGGGTGTGGGTCTCACCTCTCCATGCCCCGCCGAATCCCTGGGACCCCTGCCCTCATTCTGAGAGGCGGAGGCAGGCACACTGTCCTCAGCCCAGGCAGGGCTGAGCCCGGTCAAGCCCCAGGCCACCCTGCCCAGGATCCCGTGGGAATCCACCCGCCTTGGGGGCCCCGAGCATTCCCCCAGACCTGCTCCTCACCCATCAGCACAAGCCTGCCAGGGCGTGGACCCCCAGACCTGCTCCTCCTTGGGCCTCGCCAACCGCCCTCCCCCCACCAACTCCAGGGTGCAGGCCTCCCTCCCCTCCCTCCCCCACCACGAGACCACCGTCCAGGCCCCCAGCCCCACTCACCTGGACGCCCACCCCCGCAGCCCCTCCCCACCACGCAGGCAGAGGGCTCTTGCTCTGTAAAACGTGACTCTCTGCCCTGCTTAAACCCACCAGCACCACCGACTGGCCTCAGACCAGAACCCGAGCAGGGCCAGGCCCCCCATCCCTTCCCTTCTGAGGAACGAATCACGCTCATTCCTGCCTCAGGGCCTTTGCACTGCTGATCCCTCTGCCTGAATGCTCAACTGCGGCTGCTATGTCTCACTTGGGTCACCTGCTCCCCTGACCACCTGGCAGCAGCAGGCCCTGGTCACCCCCTGGGGCCACGGTGCCCGTTTCACTGCCCTGGCAGCTCCCCATGGGCCAGCGTGGTCTGACTTAGGGGTCGGCAAGCGTTCTCCGTAGAGGACCAGCCAGTGAGTGTCTCCGACTTTGCAGGCCACGGGTCTCTGTCTCAACTCTCAGCTCTGCCGCTGTAGCTAGACAGCCCCGTGGACCACAGGCGATTGACAGGGAGTGGCGAAGCGCCAAGAAGACGTGACAGACAAAAACCGGTGGGCGGGATGGACCCGGGGCCTCAGTCTGCAACCGCTGGCCTCACCTATTTACTAGCTCGCCATCGCATCCTGACCCGCACCAATCTGAAGGTGAGGGAGCCCAGGCGCCGGACACCCGCCCCCCCCAGCAGGTGCTCCATAACGTCCAACAGGCCCTGCCCAAGGGCAAAGCAACAGGTGATCGCACGTCCCCGTGAGCCGAGTCAGATGGCAGCCCCGCCTGCCCAGGCTCTGGGGGAAGCAGTCCCTCGAGCTGGCACCCATGTGGGGCCGGCCAGGCCAGCACCCTTCCAGGGCTCTACAAGCCAATCGACCTGATCCAGCTCCACGAGAAAGGCACAGTCATCACACCCATTTCACAGATGGAGACACCGAGGCAGAGGACCCCCTGGCTGGCAACGGCGGTCCGGCTCCCAAGGCCTCTCCACGGAGAGGACCAGGCTGCCGGCCCAAGCGCCGGACATGGCCTCACTAGAAAGTGGCCAGGGCGGGATTAGAACCGGAGCCTTCTGCCTCCAAAGGCCATTGTTGACTCCCAACGAGCAGACGAGGGACGCTGCTGCCCGCGGTTACAATCCGCCCACAGCTACAGAGGAGGCCCCTGGTGATGAGGCCCCACCCCCAGCCATGCTGGCCCGACGCTGCTTTTCGAGCACATGAGGCCTTTTGCTTGGGCCCTGCTGGCTTCCTGCGCCTCCTTCAGGCCTCCCTCAAATGTCATGGGAAGCCTCGTTGAGAGGACACAGTAGAGCAAGAACTTGAAAGAACTAAGGAAGCAAATGACAGGGATACGGAGGATGAGCATCCCAGGCAGAGGGCACAGTGGGGCAGCACCAGGCCTGGCGAGCTGGAGGAACTGCGAGGAGGTCAATGTGTCCGGAACAGAGTGAGCGAGGGGGAGACAGGGAGGAGGGGAGGGCAGGGAGGGGACAGGGCAGGTCGTGCAGGGCCTTGTGGGCCGCAGGGAGGACTTGGGCTTTTACACCCAGGAGGTGGGACCCTGGAGGGCTGTGGGCAGAGCAGGGGCGGGGCCTGAGTCAGCTTTTAGTGGGAGCCTTCTGGAGTGAGCGGGAGGGAGCACAGGAAGAGACAGGGGGCCAGGCCAGCCATGGATGATGGGACTGAACCAGGTGGTGGCAGAGGAGTGGGGAGCAAATGGGTGGATTTTCAGTCCACTTTGAAGACAAAGCCGACATAATTTCCCACCAGGTTAGACGTGGGAGGGGCCAGGGGTCAGCGGGGAATGCAGCTGACTATTCTGAGAGATCACGGAAGCAGGAAGGACAGGAGGGAAACTGCTCAGAAACACCAGGCCACAGCGCAGGCCAAAGCCCACAGGCAGCTTGTGGACACCCACAGGGTCCCGTGAATGTGCCCAAGAGCCCAGCCTTTCTGAGATCCTCCACAGAACCAGGCACCCCACAGAGTCCCCAGAAGCCAGCAGAGAACACCATCGGGCCTTCCCTGGACCGGGGCTCGGGAGCCCGGGAGTTTAAAGTAACCGGATTCTAAAACACCACCAATACATTTCACCTCCCATCAGATTGGCCAAAATGACCGAGGCCGATAAAATCCGGAGCTGGCAACGCTGCGAGGAGACAGACAGTCTCTCTTGGCTCCTGCCGGACCTTTCCAGAAAGCCAGGGGGCATCAATCTGGTTGCGCCTGACCCAGCGGTTCCAAGGCGGGGACTCCAACCACTAGAACTGAGAGCACCACGGCTACAGGCCCACGTTCAAAGGTGTTTACTGCAGCATCGCTTGTGACAACAAAAGGCAGCTCCAGAAACCACTGGATCGTCCCTCAGCAGGAAGCTCGTGCCTAAAGGGGGTGGGCTGTCACTAAAGTTCACCAAGCGCCCTCCACCTGCTGATGCACTAACTCAGGTAAAGCTGGCAGTGTGGCCCCATTTTACAGATGGAGACACTGAGGCTCAGAGAGATCAAAGCATTTGCCCTGTGAGGTCACACAGAAATTGAGTGGAACCCAGGCAGGATAAGGGGTTTCCACCTTCTCAATCACAGCACCATATTCTCTCTCTCTGAAGAAAAGAATTGATACCAACGTGGGGAAAAAAAGCCGTATTATGGATAAAAAGCAAGCAAGTTACAGAATGATGGGTGAAGTACGGCAGCCCTCACCCCGGGTGACTGTGTCTTCAGGGGACACTGGGCGATGTTCAGGGACATCTGTGGTTGTCAGGACTGGGGGGGCTCCTGGCATCAAGTGGGTGGGGGCAGGGATGCCGCTGGACCCCACAGTGCCCAGGACGGCGCCCACAACAAAGAACTTTCCAGTCCCAAACTAGCGCTGAGGCATCGAGACTCTGGCATCGTACGAACCCCCTGGTGAGCAAGCAGACCCATCTGTGTGTTTACGCATCTGTTCGAGCAGCAGGAAAGGCATGGACAGTTGTTCCCCAAACTTAAGAGAAATGGGTTCGGCGGAGGAGAGACAGCTATTAGCCCTAAAGTGAGTGAAATAAGTGATCAGCTGTGGGAACCGGATTTCTGCTGGTTTGGGGACAGGGGCGGGGACGGCCCCTTACGGGCCAGGTCCCTGTGCTCAGACCCAACCACAGCCAGGGCCTGGGACTTTATCTGCCCCCATCAGATCACCTAGCCCCTGATAAGACAAGCGTATGCTGTGCGGCTTTCCTGTGGGCACTGCATCCTAGGCTATTGTGTCTCTGCCCAGCACAGGGCAGAGGGATGCTGAAGGAGGTCAGGGGGCTGAGAAAGGACTTCAGCCGGGTCCCTCTGCCATGTCTGGGGCTGGCCAGGCAGGGCATCGCCGCCAGCAAAGACCGGGAGCCAGAGGGCCGGATGGTTGGAGCTGAACCAGGGTAACCCACCAAGCAGCTCCAGATGGCAGCAGGAAAGGAAGCGGTGGGAGTCCTCTGGAGCCCGGGGGAGCTCGCTCACTCTGGCTCTTTCTCCAGACATTTCTCCCAACTCCCAGGCAGCACAGCATCTGCTTGCCTGCCAAGGAAGCTTCGGGAGGCCCGGGGGAGAAGGAGGATGGATGCCCCTGTGGGTGTCTACAGGGGACTCGCCAGAGAGGGCTGCCTGGAACAGAGAACTCCGCGGATCCAGAAACTTCCTATTTGGGAGCCTGCAACCTTGACCAAGAAAGAACCAGGCAGTGGCTGGGCTCTGCACACCGCCCCAGGGAAAGGCAGACCGTGGGCCCACAGGGCTGGGCGAGGCTGCCTCCTTCCCCAAACCTGCTCTGCTAGAGGGCCAGGGAGGCATGCCAAGGAGAGGAGCTCAAGAAAGCAGTGCCCCTACAGAGCTACGGCAGCCCCCCAACATCCAGGGAAAAGGCTGCAGGGGGCCTTCTCCTCCCCCACCTGCTTGCCAAGCCCTGGCACTGAAGGTGCCTGGAGATGTCATCCCCCTACCTACCTCCGGTTACAGGAGGTAAACTGAGACCCAGAAAGGGAAGGAATGGCCAGTGGACTAGAAACCAGGTCTGGTGAATTCCACAAAACTGAGGTAGTCAGGAGGCTGACCCAGCTGGCCTCGGAGACCCCCCACTTCCGCCACAGCAGCCCCTGCCCTTAACGACCAGTAGGATGTGCCCACAGGGTGACGGCTTGCAGGGGAACGGGTGAGGCCCGGAAGCTGATACCAGCAAAGTGGACGGCCCCGAGCAGTGGGTCCAGACGGTGGGGGGGGAGGGGGGGGAAACATGTGGGACAGCGTCACCCCTTGGAGGCAGGGCCCCCCACCGTAACGGGGGTACTCCACTATCCCACATGCAGAGCAGCCCCCTGACAACAAGACTGGGTGGGACGTCGTCCCCAAGCGCCCTCAGCAGGAGGCAGTGCACCCACCTACCGCGCGTCCTAAATAGGGGTCGCATCCCTCCCAGAGGTGAGGACCCATCTTCCCCGCATGCCTCCAACGGGGTCTGCTCCACCCACAGCCTCCCAGAATGGGGCCCTGCGCCCACCCCCGCTCCCAGACAGGCGGCTCCCCCAAGAACCCCGGGAATGGGCGGCGCCACCCCGACCCCAGGGCGGGGCGTCTCGGGCCCCGCGGAGCGTCCCCCGGCCCCGGAGTGGGGCGTTCCATCCCCCCCGCGAGCGCCCCGAGTGGAACGTTCCGGCCTCCCCGCTGCGGGTCCCGACGCCCCTCCGGCGCTCGGACGGGTCCACTGGGCCTCAGCAGGGGGGGGGGCAGGCGGGTCCATTCGGGGAGCGGGGAGAGAAGGAGGAAGGTCCGGAACCGTTACCTGCTGCCGCACTGCTCTCTGCCGCCCAGGCCGCCTCCGAGGTCACGGCCCCCGCCTCGGCGCTCTCCGCCTCGTCCGGCACCTCCAGCTCCATGGCCGCGCGCGGACCTGCCGGCGGGCGGGCGGGCGGCCGGAGGCTGCTACCCGAGCTGCGGCCGCCGCCGCCGCTGAACAACAACCGCCACCGGCTGGAGATCTGAGGGAGGGGGCCGGGCCCAGGGAGTGAGGGGCGGGCCCGGGGCGGGGCCAGGCGCTGCGCCATCGCGCACCGCGCGCACCGCCAATCGGAGCTCGGGGGAGGGGCCTGCGTGCGTCCCGGGCCCCGGGAGCGCCGCGAGCGCCCTCACGTGCCCAGGGGGTGGAAGGGCAGCGCCATTCCTGTCAATATTACTGTAGTACGTAAGAGCGTTATTATACATAACGAGCATAAATAATAATTACAGTTAAAAATTGTCGTCATATTAAAAATAAAATTTATATTACATATGCTTATGTTTGATATAAATAATAGTTACGTAATAATAAGAAACAAATTTTTATCATTATGCACAATATACAAATTATATGTGATATTGTCATGATACATTAACGTGACTATTAAACAAACAGTAATATGCTTTTGTAATAAGTAATATTAATATGTAACGTAAAAATATTATTTATGATATATAACGTAGTAAAAATTAGTTATATGTAACAATAATATCCTTAAATGCCAAGCTTAGTGCTAAAGCCTTTATATGCAATACCTCCATAAGTTAGGGACCTGCTTTTTGTTTCCTTTTTTTTTAACTACTACCATATTCTCAATACCTAATGCAGAACATTACACCTAGAAGACAATAAATATTTGATAATATTGATCAACCGGATGGAAACTATTATCATCCCCATTTTACACATGAGAAAACAGGAGCGCAGAGAGCTGAAGCCACGTGTTTGGTATCACACAAAGGACCGTGCTGTGAAGCGTCCCCTTTACTTATTGTATTAAGAATAATAATATTATTTAAGTCTAATGGTGAACTCACCAACGACATGGTTAGGCAGTCATTCATTCTGAGGTCATGGTTTGGGGAGTAATAAATGTTGCTATTAGTAGTTTTATTCATTATTAATGATTTCTGCTGGGAGGCAGGTGGGGGAGTCCAGACGCTCAGCTGGTGTGGGTGAAGCTGGGCTGTTTTCACCCAGGCCTGTCCGACTCCAGACACGTGACCCCTCTTCATTGTCAGGGTGCTGGCGAGGTCAGCGGGAGGCCGACAAGGCTGGGCTTAGGGGTGCTTGGTGGTGGGTAAGGGGGAATCAGCAAGATGGAGCAGACCTCGGTCTG
Source organism: Balaenoptera musculus (assembly GCF_009873245.2). NCBI lineage: Eukaryota > Metazoa > Chordata > Mammalia > Artiodactyla > Balaenopteridae > Balaenoptera > Balaenoptera musculus. Next base: position 169,286,088 of record NC_045787.1, read on the forward strand.
ACCCAGGGCTTAGAAAGATGCTCCTGAAATGTTCTCCATCAAAACAAGGAGACAAATCAAGAAAAAGGAAGACGCAGAGAACAGGACCCAGGATGAGGTGGAGGGATCCCCTAGGTTAGCTGTGTCCTGTTAGAATTAAGCCTACCCAGAGAGGAGGAGTCAAACAGCTCCAGGGAATCAACAGATGATGGATAAACACAATGTGGTCCATTCATACAATGGGATATGATCCCGCCTTGAAAAGAAGGGAATTCTGACACACGCTGCAACGTACGTGAACCTGGAGGACGTGATGCTCAGTGAGAGAATCCAGACACAGAAGGACAAATTCTGTCTGATTCCACTCACAGGAGGTCCTAGAGGAGTCACGTCCACAGAGACAGGAAGTAGATGGTGGGGACCACGGGGTTGGGGAGGGGCTGGGGAGTCAGTGTTTCCTGGGGACGGAGCTCCAGTTTGGGAAGATGAGAAAGTTCTGGAGATGGGCGGAGGGGATGGATGCACGACAATGAGAATGTGCTTAATGCCACTGAGCTGTGCACTTAAAAACGGTTAAGACGGTAAATTTTATGTTATGTGTATTTTGCCACCATTTTTTTTTTTTAATAAATTTATTTATTTATTTATTTTTGGCTGTGTTGGGTCTTCGTTTCTGTGCGAGGGCTTTCTCTAGTTGTGGCAAGCGGGGGCCACTCTTCATCGCGGTGCGCGGGCCTCTCACTGTCACGGCCTCTCTTGTTGCGGAGCACAGGCTCCAGACGCGCAGGCTCAGTAGTCGTGGCTCACGGGCCTAGCCGCTCCGCGGCATGTGGGATCTTCCCGGACCGGGGCACGAACCCGTGTTCCCTGCATTGGCAGGCGGATTCCTAACCACTGCGCCACCAGGGAAGCCCGCCACCATTTTTTAAAAAGGCTCCAGAAGTTCTCTGGACACACGCCATGGATAGAACTCCTGATTCGTTTTGAATCTGTCTCCAGAGAAGATCTACATCAGTGATCCTCAAAGCTAGGTGCCTGGACTTGCCCCCATCAGCATCAACCAGGAGCTTGTTAGAAATGTAGGTTCTCGGGCCCCAGCCCAGCCCTCCTGCATCAGAAACTCCGGGGGCAGGGACCCACAGTCTGTCTTTCAATGAGCCTCCCAAGGCAATTCAGATGCCTGATAGAGTTTGAGAACCACTGGCTCAGACAACTGGGAATGGAGAGGAGGGGCCGGGATCCCGTGGGGTAGCGGCTTTTGCTCCTCTTGCTTCATCCCCCCAAGTGCCTGCTCAATATTCCCATTTTGCAGGATGGAAAACTGAGGCTGCCCAGCTGGGGCTGGTTGCCTGTTTTCGGGCACCCCCTTGTGGCTATCGTGGTTATTTCTGTCAGCACTGGGTCCTGCAGGTAAGAGGGACTTTATGAGTCTTCCACCCCCTCCCCATATTCCATTCATTCATTCCACAAATATTTATTGAGCACCTACTGTATACCAGACACTGTTCTAGGCCAGGAGGATACACAAATAAGCAGGACCAAATCCCCGACCTCAGTGAAGAGACATCTACGGAATTCCCTGGTGGTCCTGTGGTTAGGACTCCACGTTCTCACTGCCGAGGGCCCGAACCCTGGTTGGGAACTAAAATCCCACAAGCTGCATGGCGTGGCCAAAAAAGAGAGAGAGAGAGAGAGAGAGAGAGAGAGAGAGAGAGAGAGAGAGAGAGAGATCTAGAAGACAAACAAACAAGCAAACAAGACACAAGGCGTTTCAGCTGCTAATAAATACTTTGAAACTAATACAGATGTGATACAATGGCAACAGAATGTGATTGCAAAAGGCTCCACAGCTAATACGTATTAAGCTCCTATTCCAGTGTTTTCTGATAGAACTACAAGGCAAGCCCATTTCAGTTTAACTTTTTAAATGTCATTTAAAATTTTCTAGCAACCACATTTAAAAAAATTAAAAAACCAAAAGCAGGTGAGATAACTTTTAACACTATATTTCATTGAATGCAATACATTCAAAACTATTATCATTTCTACAGGGAATCGATAGGTAAAACCAATGAGCTATTTTACATGCTTTTCTGCACAGCTGCTCTTCCAAATCCAATGAGTATTTTACCTGCATGTCATTCATTCAGACCAGCCACCTGTGGGTCGCAGCTGGAAGGTGCAATTCTACTGTGTGCCCAGCAGAGTTCTCAGCACTTTATGGACGGACGTTCATTCACTTTACTGTAGGAAACAACCCTAGGAGCAGACGCCAGTGTTGTTCCCATTTTTAAATTTTATTTTAGTTTTCATTTTATTATTATTATTATTTTCATATTTTTTTTTGGCCATGCCGCGCAGCATGTGGAATCTTAGTTCCCCAACCGGGGATCGAACCTGTGACCCCAACACTGGAAGCGTGGAGTCTTAACCACCGGACCGCCAGGGACGTCCCCGTTGTTCCCATTTTTTTAGATAAGGAAACTGGGGGGCTGGTGACTTGCCCAAAGCTGCCCAGCTGGGAAGTGATAGAAAATTCTCAGTGTGGGAATCCGGCCAGTCACTTGGTGTCACAGAAGCAGAATTTGCGCTCAGATCTGCGGGGAGGGAAGGAGCAGCCCTGCCACAAGCGGTGGGACGCTGTGCCTGGTGGAAGGCAAGGCGAGCAGTGAGGGGATGGGGGGTGTGGGCAGGGATGCGCCATTCGTTCATTCATCCTTGAATTTTTCCACAAATGTCTCCCAAGGACCTGCCACATGAGCCAGTCCCTTGCTGATGCCAAGGGCTCAGCGGTGGCCAGTGCAAGCAGGGCGGGACTGGGCGTCCCTGGCCTCTGGGCCGGCAGGGGTTAAGGTCAGCTGCTCCCACGTGAGAGCACCTTGCGACAGAGCAACACACCCAACCAGGTCTCTCTCACTCTCGCTGGTTTGCCTGTGCCTGTCGCCCTGCTGGTTCCACCTGGCACGGGACCGGCTAGCCTGTGGCCACCGCAGGGAGGCAAAGTTGGGCAAACAGGTGGGGAGACCAGAGCTCAAGCCTCGGGTCCCCTCCCCGCCCCTGATGCCAGGCGGAAGCCCAGGCCCTAGCTCCTGTCGTCTGCCCAGAGGCCACCCAGCCTCCTAGACAGGTGAGTCCCCCCACCCCGATCTGCCCACCATCCCGAAGGCACTGCCCAGACTGGGCTCCCCACTGTGGGGTCCTGGGCCCCCTGTCACCTCCCCCCACCACCAGGCTCCCCAGAAAGCAGGAAACTGACACCGCTGTGTGGGCATTTGACATAGTTTCTAAGGGATTATCTGGCCGGCAGTTACTGCCCCTGGCAGCCCGCCCAGGATGCCATAGCCGCAGACTTCAGAGGGTCATTGTTGGCCCCGGCTGTTGCAGGGGGGCTGAGGGGGCACAGACTGGCCTCTGATCCCCCAAACTGAGGAGGGGAGGCTGGCGGGGAGATGGCAGGTGAGGCAGCCTGGCACCTGCTTGGTATCTGGGCCTCCTGGTACTTCGTAAGAGGCCCCCAAGTTTTCAGACAATTGCATCTCATCTCTGACCCCTCTCCAGGTGCTGGAGCTGGGGGAACAGGGGGTTCTGGGGAGGCTTATCTTGCTTATCTTGATTTCTTCTCTGGGTGAAATCTCCCAGCGGAGAAGTGCAGGAAGGGGCGGATGGATGGTTGTCACAACAGTCTGCAGAGCTGACTGTGGGCAAGGAGCCAGGATGGTCTCCGGGCAAAGGAAGCTTAGACCCAGGAGAAGACAGGGATCCAGTGGCAAGAGCTTTTTCTGGGTCATTTGCTCCCAAAAAGTGCAGGACAAAGAGAACTTCCCAGCCAGCCAAGTGTCTGATTGCACCTCAAGGCCTCAAGGCTCTTTGTCTGGGCCCAAGAGGGCCCTCTGGGGCTCGGGAGGCATGAGCGTCCCAGTTGCAGGGTATAGAGCCGGCCTGGCATTTGGGGTCACTCCCGGGAAGCAGAGCTGCTTAAGATCTGGGGTCTGTGTGGTTGGGAGCGGGGACATCTTGACTGTCAGATCCCACCCTGCCTGGGTTTGGAGAGAAAAACCCATGGAGTCAAATAGAGCTGGCTTCAGTTTTCCACTCTGTAAACTGGGTATAATAAGAGTCACCACGTCGCAGGGCTGCTGAGAACAGCATATGATAGAGCAAGTAATAGATTCCCAGTCATGCAGGGGTCAAGGTAAACTGTCCCACCCCAAATCAGAACTCAGAATGCCAAGCCAGTGGCAATGTCCCATTGCCTTCCTGTTTTGCGGAGCTCGAACCCGGGCTCAGAGAGGGGCAACCACTTGCCCTGGGCTGCAGAGTAAAGTAGGGCTGTCAGCCTGATAGGAGTCAAATTGCAGAGAGTGGGGAGGTCTGGGGGCTGCCTATGCCCCCAGCCAATACCCCAGTTTCAGAATCTGTAAGAGTCCTGCCTCCCCAGCTCAGGGCTTCTGTGTGGCCCCAGTTCTGGGGAAAGTCCACCGCGGGAGTTTGGGTTCCTGTTCTTCCACCTCGGGTCTGGCCTGGCGCCAGGGGAGCTGTGTTTGCTCAGGGTGGAGCCTGACACCCTTTGGAATGGGCTGAGGTTACCGGGGAACATGACTGGGGGGGCGGGGGTGCCCAGGGAATGAACCTGCATTTATGGAGCACCTACTGTGTGCCAAGTGCTGTTCTGGGGCTTGAGGATTCAGGGGTGATCAAGAGAAACAAAGATCCCTGCTCTTGTGGGGCTTGTGTTTTGGTGGAGGAAGACAGGCAAGAAACAAGAGACACAATAAGGAAGTAAATTGTATCCTAAATTGTATCCTGGGTTAGAGGATGGTCAGTCTTACAGGGAAAAAAAAAAAGTGAAAGACGTACAGGGATAGGAGTAAAACAGGCAGGGGGGTGTTTTACAGTCTTAAGTAGAAAGATTAGGGGAGAATTCATTGAGAAGGCGACATTTGAACAAAGACTTGAAAGAAGTGAGTAGTTGGGGGAGGGGCATTGCAGGCAGAGCACACAGCCCGTGCAAAGGCCCTGGGGCAGTACCATGCCTGGCGAGCTGGAGGAACCGCTAGGAGGCCTGTGTGTCTGGAGCAGAGTGAGTGAGGGGGAGAGAGGGAGGAGGCGAGGGCAGGGAGGAGACGGGGCAGGTCGTTCAGGCTGGAGGGCTGTGGGTAGAGGGGGCGAGGCCTGACTCAGGTGCTCACAGGCGCCCTCTGGTGGCTGCTGCGGGGAGGACAGACTGTGGGCGGTGAGGGCGTAACCAGGGGCCTGGATGGAGGGGACTGAGCTGGTCCAGGTGGGAGAGGATGCGGTGGACCAGGTGGGGGCTCAGAAGTGAGGAGAAGTGGGCAGATTCTGGACAGATTTGGGGAGAACCAACAGCATTTGCTGACTACGAAAGACAGAGTTCAGGATGATTAGGAAGAAAAGTGGGAAGAATGCTCTGGGACTTGAAGATGGTAACAGGTAAGACGGAGTAGTTGGGAATCTCCTCAGGGAGGAGCCTTGGATGCTAGAGTGAAGAAGGCTTTCGGTGTAATGGAGTTAAGGGATTTTTTTTTTTTTAATGTAAAAGCATGACTCTATACTAATATAAAACAAACAGGTGCTTTATGAGTTTACTTAACTCATTAATTAATGTGAGAACCAGCAAGATTTTACAGATTGTTTAAAGGAGAGAATATTGGGACTTCCCTGGTGGCACAGCGGTTAAGAATCTGCCTGCCAATGCAGGGGACACGGGTTCGAGCCCTGGTCCCTGGCCCGGGAAGACCCCACGTGCCACGGAGCAACTAAGCCTGTGCGCCACAACTACTGAGCCTGTGCTCTAGAGCCTGCGAGCCACAACTACTGAAGCCCGCGCGCCACAACTACTGAAGCCCGCGTGCCTAGAGCCTGTGCTCCGCAGCAAGAGAAGCCACCGCAGTGAGAAGCCCTCACACCGCAACAAAGAGTAGCCCCCGCTCGCCGCAACTAGAGAAAGCCCACGCTCAGCAACGAGGACCCAATGCAGCCAAAAATAAATAAATTATTTTTTTTTTAAAAAAGGAGAAAATATTAAGAAAGAACACACACACAGGCAATCAATGCTGAAATGAATTTACAAATAGTTGTAAAGCTGGTCAATAGCCACAGGGAAATAATCAGTGGTCTCCACGGGACAAAATTCATTTGTATTTCTATGGACAAGAATCCTTTGAGATACCACCAGTTTCTTATAATTTACAGAGTTTTAAAATAGTTCGAAGACCATAAGAAGCACAGATATCTAAAGAGGGTACCCAGAGCCTGACATTGATCAGATGCTCAATAAATATCCTTGACCAAATGCTAGGGAGCTATAGAATATTCTTGAGCTAAAGCCACAGCTTGTTAACTGCACGCTCATTGCTGAGACTGTTTATTTATTTTTTGGTTTTGGGATCTTAGTTCCCTGACCAGGAATGGAACCCACGCCCCCTGCAGTGGAAGCGCTGAGTCTTAACCACTGGACCACCAGGGAAGTCCCGACTTATTTGTTGAATGTCTGCTCTCCGTGCTGGTCTGTGAGCTCTATCTCTGCAGTGTCCTAGGCTCCCAGAACAGTGCCTGGTATGCAGTAGGTGCTCCATAAATGAATGAATAGCTCATGGGGAACCACCTAAGATTCTGAACAGAATAGAAAGGCCAGTGCTGTGTGCTTTAGCAGGACACATTCCGGCTGTGGCGGGCTCAGCCTCAAGGCAGATAAGGGTCAGCAACATGAGGGGTGGGGTCTCAGGGGACCTTTCATGGGGTGTAGTTGGGGGAGCTGGTGTGGGTACAGGTGCAGAGGCCAGACTGAAACCAGGGATGGTGAGGAAGGTGTCAGGGGCCTGGGTTCTTCCCCCAGCCATTGCACACAATGATGGAAGCTTGAAATAGACAATTTTGCAGGTGGTCCCCATCCAGCTCTGGAGGACACCGTAACTCCCTTCCATTTTTTCCTAGTGGGGGCTTGTCTCCCTCCTTCTGGCCTGAGCGGAGGAACTACAAGGAGCACCCAGGCAAACATTTCTGTGCACCTGCTACGTGCCAGCTGCTTTAATTTGTGAACCTTCCTGATCATAGCGCTCGAAGTCGGAACCAGGTCCCATTATACAGATGAGGAAACTGAGGCAGGAAGCAGAGGGGCTGGGATTCTCGCCAGGCAGTACTCTGCCCCCTGCCGTGGAGCTTCCTTCTAGGGCTGCCTCCCACGTAGGGGGTGGGGGGTGGGTGACACCCTCTGTGAGCCCCCTCCAGCCGCCCCCAGAAGGGTCTTCACCCCCTCCTTGCTTTCCCCTCCCTCCAACATCAAAGTACTCACCCTAAGGTGCCCCGGGACCCGCATGGTGCCAACCGCTGGGACATTCCTCAGTGCTGTGCTCATCAGCAAGCCCACCCCACCCAGAAACTGCCCTTCCTCCTGAGCCCTCTGGCTGAACCCATAACCCCAGTCCAGGCATGAGGAAAGCATCAGACAAACCCCAAATGAGGGGCATCGTACAAAATCCCTGACCCGTCTCCTCCAGATGGAAAAGGTCACGGAACGAGGGGAGCGGAGCCCGAGAAGATGTGATCCCACAGACATGAACGCACTGTGGGATACTGGATGGGCTCCTGGTGCAGATTTCACATTAGTAAAACCTGAATACAGCGTGGAGTTTAGTTAATAGTGATGAGGATGTAGTTTCTTAGTTTTGGCAAATATACCGTGGTGGTCATGTAAAATGTTAATGTTGAGAGAAACTGGGTGAGGAGCATAGGGGGACTCTCTGAATTATATCTACAACTTTTCTGTCAATTTAAGACTAGTCCAAAATAAAATGTTTCTTTTGTTTTTTGGCCACGCTGTGTGGCTTGTGGGATCTAAGTTCCCTGACCAGGGATTGAATCCGGGCCCTCGGCAGTGAAAGCGCCGAGTCCTAACCACTGGACCGCCAGGGAAGTCCTCAAAATAAAATGTTTATTTAAAACATTTTTTTGCAGGGCCTCTGGGTTTGGACTCACTGCTCCCCCAGCTCCCGCCTACGGCCCCCAGTCTGTCCTCTCGGCAGTGGCCACCAGAGCGCGCCTGTGAGCACCGAGTCAGGCCCCGCCCCTCTTCTGCCCACAGCCCTCCAGGGTCCCACCTCCCTGGAGGTAAAAACCCAAGTCCTCCCCGCAGCCCACAGGGACCTGCACGACCTGCCCTGTCCCCTCCCTGCCCTCCCCTCCTCCCTCTCTCCCCCTCACTCGCTCTGCTCCATCCACACGGGCCTCCTCGCTGTTCCTCCAACACGCCAGGCATGGTCCTGCCCCAGGACCTTTGTACCAGCTCTCCCACGGTGCCTCCCTCACCTGCTTCAGGTCTAGCTGTTACTTCTGCCCAGATACCACTCACTTAGGTCACTTCTATTAATCTCAGTACCACCTCCTCAGAGAAGCCCTCCCGGAGCCCCCAGCCCAGGTTGTGCCTCTGTACTTATGCTCTCAGAAATCTAGGTGGGACTTGTTATTTCTGTTATGTGATGATCTGATTATTGTCTATCTCACCTGAGGACCCTTGGCTTCCTTTAGGGCAGGGACTGGGTCTGCGTCAGTGCTGGGTATACACAGTGGGCGATCAGTAAACCTCGAGTGAATGAGCCAGCACCCAGCCAGGCTGCAGAGCTGCTTCATTCTTGGGCTCTGGTCAGACCTGTTAGGCCACAGATAAGACCTCAGCCCCCTGCAGCCCCGCAAAGCAGCCTACACCAGGGGGACCCCCAGCTCCCAGCGTGAACGAACCCCCCAGGCTCCCACCGCTGCTGGCGACCACGACCCACTGGGAGACCTCAACCCAGTCCCTACCCCCTTTGGGCCTCAGTTTCCCTGTAGGCGCTCAGAAGGGGCAGAGGAGGATCATCCCACAGGTTCCTCTGAATCCTCCCTTCCCCCACCCCTTCCGGCCATGCGCACACTGCCCCCTCCTGGTTGTAGTTTGCACTGCAATTTCAGACGGGAATTCCGTCCCCCATCACCTGTCCTTTCTGTACTTGGCGCATAGCAGGGGCTTGCAATATTTTTGTTGAGTGAATGACTGAATAGGTGGGAAAATGAATGCATGAATGACACCGCCTCTGGCCTGTGAGGCAGCACTGGATGCACCCTTCTCCAAAGCCCTGCATTTGAGCACAGCGTCATCCGATGGGTACTAGGGAGACACTGAGTGTTCTTTTTTTGAAATTTATTTATTTACTTATTTTTGGCTGCGTTGGGTCTTCGTTGCTGCCCGCGGGCTTTCTCTAGTTGCGGTGATCAGGGGCTTCTCTTGCTGTGGAGCACACGCTCTAGGCGTGCAGGCTTCAGTAGTTGTGGTGGCTCCCTGGCTCTAGAGCGCAAGCTCAGTAGTTGTGGCACTCGGGCTTAGTTACTCCGAGGCATGTGGGATCTTCCTGGCCCAGGGATCAAACCCATGTCCCCTGCATTAGCAGGAGGATTCTTAACCACTGCGCCACCAGGGAAGTCCCAGTGAGTGTTCTTGAGCAGGGCATGAGTATGTGAGGTGGCTGAAGGAAGACCATGTGTCTTGTGGTGGTTGCCCCCCATCTTAGAGGGGTTTAAAGTGGGGTTTCTCTACCTCAGCACTATTGGCTTTTGCGCCCAATCGTTCCCTGGGGTGTCAGGCTGGGGGATGGGGGACAAATTACCCTACAGTGAGAAGCACTGGTATAGACTGAGCGGTGTGGGGTCAAACAGAGCCAAATCCAGGGCCAAATCCAGCTCTTCTATTTGGGCTTGCCACTCGACCCATCTGGCCTCAGTTTTCTCAGCTGCAAAATGGTCACGTGGATATCTGTGTAACAGTGGCTGGAGCAAAGCAAACACTCAATAAGCATGAGCCAGCTTACTTGTCTGATTTTGCCAGACCTACATCCAATCAGTAACTCCTCCCCAGTCCTCCCCAGTAATCGCAGCCATGAACCCCTGCATGCACGTGGCAGTGGGGAACTTATTTATGTTTTGTTCTATGAGTCATTAAAGCAAATACACATCTATTTAGAAAATATTTGACTTTCTTCTACCTAAAATCATGTTGTGTGCCACCTGCTGGTGACCCAAGGTCATGTCGGGAAAGGCTGAGCTTTCCCCTTTAGCCATGAGGTTCCAAGCAGGTCCTTAGAAGGGGGCTTCTGCAAATGTTTATTGCCTTGGGGCCCTTTGGGGACCTTTGAGGGGTTGATTCTGGCTAACTGGGGTCTCCAGACTAGGTTTTGGGAGATAACTGCAGTGGAGAGTGGTGAGAAATCAACTTTGGGGGCCTCAAAGATTTTGATTATATTCTCTGCCTTCTACACTTAGCAAACTCTTATCCAACCCTAAAAACCCTAGTGGCAATACCCCCTCCTCCAGGAACACTTCCCTGATCCCCCATTTTCCCCTCTGCCTGCCCCCTTCCCATAGTCTGGAGTTCCTCTCTGCCCAGTCTTGACTGGATGAGGCTGGGAAGGGGTGTCTATGCCCAGATTTGCCCCTTCAACCTTGGCCTGAGGTGGGGCACAGGAACAGCTGGGCCTCAGGGTCTATTTTTTTTAAGTACAAAGGAATGTGTGGGTGGGGCCGATGGTGGCTCCACCCATCCAGGTGACTTCCTCCCTCCCTCACCCCCAGGTAGAGGGTTTCCTGCTCTTGTCCTGTAGTTCCTAGACCGGGCTCCTGAGGGTGGGGCTGGGTGAGGAGAAGGAAGCCTGACCTTAACTCAGAGGAGCCTAAAGAATTTCCTCCGCCTTCGCCGCCCCGCCCTCCCCAGCTGGGGACCCAGCCAGGTGCTAGGTGTCAAGACAGGCGGGTACCACTGGATTCGGGGCAGGCCCAGAGGCGGCCGCTGTGCGCCTTCAGGAAGTCCATGCCCCTGGCCTCCCTGGGCCTCCGTTTTCTCTCTCTAAAATAGGGTAAACCTCCTGAAGATGGGTGACCCGAGAAAGACCAGCCCTATGCTCCTGAGGTCTCTGACCCTTGACTAGCTCCTAATCCAACAGGTCTCCCTACTGAATTTCAACATGTAGAGTTTTTCGCGGATGTTAAACTTTCCGAAGCGCAGGCTCCGTTCCGAACGCGGCTGTAATCCCTGCCGGGTCTTCCTTGCAGCCTTGCCTGGCTGGTCTCCAGCCCTGCCTCTGGCTAGTGCTCAGCTGGGCGGGAAACCCGGCCTGGAATTCCCATCCCTGGGCCTGGATCCTGTGTTGGGAGGGGAAGGGGAGACGAAGGCTGCCTCGGCGGCGTCCCGAAGGCGTGTCGGGGCGGGGGCGGGGCCGGTAGGGGCCAAGGAGGAGGAAGAGGTGCAGGTGCAGCCCCGGCGGCGGAGCGGACTGGAGGAGGGCGAGAGCCGGGCACCTCCTTCGCCGCGACCCTCCCCAGCCTCCTCCCTCACGCCAGGGTGGGGGCCAATTGTTTCTAGCCCCCCCTGGGGCAGAGGCACTGGACGGCCCCCGGGTGGACTATGGCGGTGAGATTCCAGGCGAGTAGCCCGCCGAGGGCGGGAGGGGGAGGGGACCGAGGTGGGGTCCGGGCTGGGACCTGGATCCAGGACCCCAGATCACCCTCTGCCTAGGTAACAGATGGGGAAACTGAGGCCCAGAGGAATGTAGTGGCTAGCCCGAGGCTGCACGGGCAGAGGCGTCCGCGCCCACTGGCCTCCAAAGCGGCCTCCGGGGGCTTCCTCTGTCCTGGGTCTGCCTTCGCAGGTAGACCTGGGTTCAAATCCCATTTTTTCTGCGTAACTTTGGGCCGGTGAATCCATGCGTCTCCGAACCTCATCTATAAAGTGGATGATGGTCACCTTATAGAAGGGCGTAGGAAGGATTCCAGGACAAAAGTGTGTTGCAAAGCGCCTGGCACGTAGTAGGTGCCCGGTTTCCCGGGAGATCAGCGGAGTTAAGCTTCAGCACTAAGGGTGGAACCGTGGGCAGGGACTTCATTTGTGGGCGGGAGCGGCTTTGGCGAATGCGGTGAGGCTGCGGACGAGGGGATCCCCATTTATTGGGTGCCTACTGTATACAGAGCCGTTCACTTGGGCGACCTGGTAGACATGGGCGTCGAGAGCTCCGTTTTGCACCGAGCAAGCCGACCAGGGCTGCGAGAGGGAATCCCTGTGGCTCTGTCTGGGGGAACTTCGCTCTCCAGGGCTGAAGCTTGAATCGACTTTGTCACACCCACCCCACTGGGTCTCAGGTCGGGCCCCAGAGGGGTAAACAGGCCTAGGCTGTTTACGTGGCTCGCCCCAGGCCGGACCGCCCGAGGCTCTGGGGCCGGGCAGTTCTGGTTCCCGCCGCCTCCTTCCCGGCAGCAAGGAACCGCTCCCAGAATCCAGTCCCCAGCTCGAGTATTTGTGACCCCCCTTCCCCTCCCCCTCCCCACCCCCGCCGTTGTTCCCAGAGGTTGGAGTGGGGAGGGGGAGAGCAGACAGCAGCCTGGTAGCCAAGTGCCCGGGGCGGTGTGACTTGGTAAGACCTGTCCCTCTGGAGGCGTCTCCCCTCCGGTGTTTCTGTCCCGCGCGTGGCAGGGGGCGAGGACGAAGGCCCGGGCCTCGCCCCCTCGGAGCGCACCTTGACGGGGGCGGGGCTGAGGAGGCTAGGAACTCGGGACGTACCTGGTTGAGTTCCTGGTGGAATCAGCCTTTTATTCCACCATTCACGCATTCCTCAAACTCCCGCGGGCCTGGTCTTGTGGGGACAATGCTGGGGTCCCAGGGCCCCCAGCCCTGCCCACTAGGAATCCCCTGACTAGAGGAATGTAGGGGAGACAGGTGGACTGGGACATCCCAGGCCCCAGTAATCAGAGCCGTAAAATGGGGGGGGGGCGGGGGGCCTTGAGGACTCATTTCCTGGAGGAAGAGACAATGGCACTGGGGCTGTGAAGGATGAATAAGAGTTTGCCAGGGAGCGCAGCATGTGCAAAAGCCTGGAAAGGAGCTGATTGGAGGGCCCATCACCAACGTACCCAGAGAGACAGCCCTGCCCAGCCTTCACAGCCCAAGAGGAAGGACCAGAAACTCACTAATTGATGATTAAACAGGATAATTTAAGATGGTTTTAGATGTCATGAATAAAACCTCATAAATTAAGTAGGGAGGGGTGGTAGGGTGCCAGGGAAGATTGACTAGTCTAGTAGGGTCCCCTGGGGAGGTTGCGTTTGAGCTGAGACCTGAGTGTCCGGGGCAGCTGTGTGCATCCTTGGAGGGTAACAAGGCACAGGGGACTGCCAGGGAAATGTTTGGAGGTGAACTAAGTTGAGGTGGGATGTGGCGTTAGGCGTGACCCCATGGGTCATGGAGAGTCCTGCAGTATCCATGGAGGCAAACCTACACAAGCTGGGACAAGCCCCAGCCACCTGCGCCTGCCCCCTCAGGGGCCCTGATTCCCTGTGCGCTGTTTCTTAAAATAAGGCCAGGAAACCAAAATTCTGGGAGGCCGTCTAATGACACTAAGCATAAAATCAAAGCAAGTGAAAAGATTCTGTTCTGAAAAATAAGTTCAGAAGGAAAAAAAAAAAAAAAAGCAGAAGGATACTGTAGCCCCGGTGGTTAAGATTAAAGGTATGGGATGGGCTGCCAAGGTTTGTGGAGCGCTGTGTGAGCTCCAGCAAGTTACTGAACCTCTCTGGGCTTCCTTTTCCTCCCCTGTAAGGCAGGAAGGCAGGAATAGGAGAAGTGCCACTTTCTGAGGTCACTCAGGAGTAAATGAATGGGTACGTGCAATGCGCTGGCTGGCAGCGCACGGAATAGTGTTGCTTAGTAGTATTATGCAGAGGAAGAAGGTCATTATTATTACTTCTCACAACAACACTGTCATCTCTCCCAGAGGCTCCTTCTGCTATTCGTGCATGACTCCATGCCCGCTTCCCACACCTCAGCGCTGAAAGACGGGACGGCGGGGGTGAGGGAGGTACCCACTTCACAGATGGGGAAGATGAGGCTGGAGAGGCACCACCACAGCCAGCAAAGGGCAGACTGCAGGATTTGAGGCTCAGTTGAGAGAGCAGACCTGGCTCCCAGGAGTGTCCAGTGAGGCCCTGCCCTTGGCTTTGTTTCCCTCTTCTCCGCCCCCTTCCTACCTCCGGGGAGCCTGGAATGCTGCTCTCCCGGGAACCTCTAAGAAAAGGCACCGGAACACATCACACCAACGGAGGGCTCACAGGGAATCCCCCGCCCTCGCAGTGCTGAGCTGGGCAACCAGGCTGGGGAGGGAGCGTCATTTCTACAAGGTCCCCGGGGGAGTGGGACAGCCCCGCAGAAGGTAAGGGATGGGTGGAGGCTGGCTCCACTTCCCCCCCTTCTGCCAGTATCTCCCGGCTGAGTGACCTCTACTCCCAGAGCCTGTGATCTCATCTATACCCTGGGCTTGAAAATAACAGAATCCACGCCCCACAGCCCCACCCTCCAGCCCCACCCTCCAATTGCTCTGTTGTCTTGGCAAGTGACTTCCCCTCTCTGTGCCTGGCTTTCCTCTTCTGTGACAGGGGGATAATAGAATGCCCCTTAGTGAGCAGATTAAATGAGATCTTACCTGTGAAGTGCTTGGCGCAAAGGAAGCACTTCATTCGTTCATTCATTCCTTAGATAGTTAGAATCTCTCCTATGATCCAGGCACTCAGGCTCAACTTTGAATGAGGCAGATAAAAATCTCTGACCTCTGAAGCCAATATTCTAGAGGGAGAAGGGCAGTGACCAGATTTTAAAAATCTAGAGAGTGTCAAGGGATCACAAGTTCTGTGAACGAGGAATCAGGGAAAGGAGGATAAACTAGTCTGTTGTGGGATGGCAAGCGTTCCAGTTCCAGACAGGGTGGTTGGGAGAAGGAGGTGAGGAAGCAGGCCAGGTGCAGATCTGGGGGAAGAGAGATCCAGGCAGAGGAGATGGCTCGTGCAAAGGTCCTGGGGCAGGACCGGGCTTGGTGTGTGGGAGGAACATCGAGGAGCCCTGAGTGTCTGGAGCAGAGTGAGACCCTTGTGTCTGCAGGCCTTGCTAGATCCCGCCCCCGCCCCCCGCAGGGACTGAGCCAGACCTTCCAGAGGTACAGTGACAAGGACTCACATTTCCTCTGCTCCCACCACAGTATGGCACTATTAACATTTGGAGATGGATCATTGTTTGTGGTGGGGTCTGACTGTGCACTACATGTAGGGGTTGAGCAGCACCCCTGGCCCCCACCCCCTCGATGCCAGGAGCACCCCCCAGTCATGACAACCACAGATGTCCCCAGATGCCACCCAGTGCCCTCTGGGGGAGGGGGTAGAATGGTCCTGGATTGAGAACCACTGATTTAAGTCCATTTTGCAGGTGAGAAAACTGAGATCTCAAGAGAGGTAGCAACTAACTCACAGACTTGGGCCATGGGAGTGTCAGAGCCAGGCTCCACACCCAGGTATGGGGACCCCTGATTGCTCTGATAGACCTCATGTCCACCTTCCCTGTCACCTCCCACCAGGTGCTGGACATGGAGGAGCTGACCATCTGGGAACAGCACACAGCCACGATCAGCAAGGTGGGGCCTCCCTCTCTCTGCGTGGGTGCTGACGGGAATGGTGGGTTGGTCCCTGCAGGACAGCCTTTGTCCCAGTGAGAAGCAAAATCACGTTCTGTCTCTCATCCCCCCTCAGGACCCCCGCCGAGGCTTCGGCATTGCAATATCTGGTGGCCGAGACCGGCCCAGTGGATCAGTGGTTGTGTCCGATGTGGTGCCTGGAGGACCAGCTGAGGGCCGGCTACAGTGAGTGTCAAGGCAGCCGGGTTCCGGCGGGGGTGGGGGTGGGGGGACACATCAAGAGGAGGGAACCGTGTGGGCCAAAGCCAGGAGGCTGGAAAGTACCTGGCGCCTTCCAGCTCTGTCAGTACAGGGCTTGGAGTTGGCAGCAGGACAGTCAGTGACTAGCCCCCACTCTCCTCAAGGCACTGGTCCTCTGATGAGTTCTGGGGGTCATAGTGGCCCCAGGATGTGCCTGGAGCAAATATCCTGGGAACCTCTTTTTGGCTGGAGGGAGAGAGACCCAGTGTCCTGAGCCCTTGTGGGTAGGAGGCTCCTGGGAGTTATGTTGGGAAAATGGTTCTGGGACCCAAGAGGCTGACGGGTGATATGGCTCAGCTCAGAATCAGCGACCAGCTTCAGAGAGAGAGAAGTAATGAAACGGACAGGGAGAGAAGGGGAGAAAAAGCAGGAAGAGGGGGCCCGAGAGAAAGAAGTGAGGGGGTACAGGGACACCAGGTGTAATTGCAGCTTATGTTCTATGATTGCATTTCACTATTATGTGGGTTCTGCGATCAGCCCCATTTTACAGATGAGGAAAACTGAGGCCCAGAGGATAAATGTCTTCATGAGTCTGGGGACACCAGTGAATCAGAACCAGGCTTTGTACCCGTGGGGGTACCTGCCAGGGGCCCTCAGAGCAGGCCTGGGAGAGGGGCTCCTGGTGATGTCTCCTCCCTGAGACCCGGCCTCCTCCCTCAGGACAGGGGACCACATCGTCATGGTGAATGGAGTCTCCATGGAGAGTGTCACCTCCACCTTCGCCATTCAGATACTCAAGACCTGCACAAAAGTGGCCAACATTGTGAGTGGGGGCTCGGTGGGAGAGGCAGCCCCTGGCTCAGGTGGCACTTCTGCCCCTGGCTGAACCCCACCCCCCTGGTCCTGCTGCCCATGGGCAGTTATGAGTATAAGCTTCCCCAAGCAAGTGGAATCTTGTTGCCATTCACAGCTTGGATGTTAAGGCCCAGAGGGACCAGAGTGCCCCACGGTTCCCCAGGGTCCCCCCATGGGATGGGGCAAAGCCTTGAGCTGCCCCTGCACCCCGACCATCTCTGCCTGCCCTAACAGACAGTCAAGCGTCCCCGGAAAGTCCAGCTGCCCACCACCAAGGCCACCTCTGGCCTGGGACACCAGGACTCGGACGAGGAAGATGGGCCGCGGCGGCTGGACGAGGCTGACCACGGCCAGGGCTACGAGGGTGACACGTCCAGCGGCTCTGGCCACTCCTGGGGCGAGCGCTCCCGCCGGCCAAGGACAGGTCGCCGGAGCCGGGCCGGCAGCCATGGGCGCAGGAGCCCAGGCGGTGACTCCGAAGCCAATGGGCTGGCCCTAGTGTCTGGCTTCAAGCGGCTGCCGCGGCAGGACGTGCAGATGAGGCCCGTGAAGTCCGTGCTGGTGCGGAGGAGAGACAGTGACGGTGAGCGTGGGGGCCACGTTGTCGGCAGTGGGGCTTGGCATCCCCGGGAACGGGCAGCGCTGCTGCCCCAAAATCTGGTCACATATGGTGTGTGGTCAGCAGAATAGTGGCCTCCAAAGATACCCACATCCTGGTCCCAGGACCTGTGGACTTTTCACCTCACGGGGCAGAGGGGACTTTGCATGTGGGGTTAAGTTAAGGCCCCTGAGATGGGGGTGACCCTGGATTCCCCGGGGGGCCCAGCGTCATCCCAGGGTCCTTATAAGAGGGAGGCGGGAGGGTCAGAGGCAGAGCGAGACGGGAGATGCTGCGCTGCTGGCTGTGAGGATGCAGGAGGGGCCGCGAGCCAGGGATGCGGCGCCTCTAGAAGCTGGAAAAGGCGGGAACCGCTGCTCCCCTGGAGCCTCCGGAAGGACCGGCCCTGCCCACGCCTGGGTTTTAGCCCCGTTGAGGCCCATTTCAGACTATGAGATAAATTTGTGTTGTATTATAGCCACTAAGTTTGTGGCAGTTTGGTACAGCAACAGGAAACTCACACATCGTGACATCAGTAGACTGTCAAGGGATTAGTAGGTATAGAACAGTAGGGACGTGATCTCTCATTCCTGTCTTGAGTCAATGGCAGTATTGTGACCTTGGAATTCTGGTCATGATGTGACAAATGGCACTGGGATATCTACCCCACATTGTAATTTTAATAATCCTGAAAACGCTCATCGCGATGTCACTGAGTATTGGGGTTGTGACCCCTAAGCCCCTTTGGTGATGTCATCAGGGTGTTGGGAAGGGACAGCCTGGGCTCTGCTCCTTCTCAGGTGCCTGCTGCTGACTGCTGTGCAATGATATCAGAATCCCTGCCCCAGGGCCTTTGCATGGGCTGTTCCCCCCCCATCCTGAAATGACCTTCCCAAGACCCCTGCAGGGTTTGCTCCCTTGCTTCATCCAAGACCCAGCTCAGACGTCACCCCCTGAGAGAGGCCATCCCCCACCACCTGTCCCCAAACTGCCCCTCCGCGGCCACTCTCCCCACCTCCTGGCTTACTCTCTCTCTCTTTTTTTCTTTTAATACTTTCTATTTTTTAAAATTAATTATTTATTTATTTTTAAAATTTATTTATTTATTTTTGGCTGCGTTGGGTCTTCGTTGCTGCACGTGGGCTTTCGCTAGTTGAGGCAAGCAAGGGCTACTCTTCAGTGCGGTGCGCGGGCTTCTCATTGCGGTGGCTTCTCTTGTTGCAGAGCACAGGCTCTAGGCGCGTGGGCTTCAGTAGTTGTGGCACTCGGGCTCAGTAGTCGTGGCACACGGGCTTAGTTGCCCCGCGGCATGTGGGATCTTCCCGGACCAGGGTTCGAACCCGTGTCCCCTGCATTGGCAGGTGGATTCTTAACCACTGCGCCACCAGGGAAGTCCCCCAGCTTTTTCTCTTCCCAGTGCTCAGCATCACCGGGTGCTTGTGTGTTCCATCTCCCCAACTACAGGGGACCAGGTCTGCTTGGTCACCCGCCGACAGGCACCTGCAGGGGGAGAGTGCCCGCTGGAAAGGGGCAGCAGGCTGAAGCCTGCCCCCTCCCTGCAGGACAGCAGCCTGGAAGGTGGGATGGTTGAGGGCAGGCGAGAAGGCTGAGGTCTGAGAGCCCCTGGCAGCCCAGAACCCAGGCTCTGCCTCAGTTTCCCTCCTCTTCCCCCCACAGATTTCGGGGTCAAACTGGGCAGTCAGATCTTCATCAAGCACATTACAGAATCAGGCCTGGCTGCCCGGAACAGCAGGCTCCAGGAAGGAGACCTCATCCTACAGGTGAGCCCAGGCTTCCTGTCAAGGGGCAGGGAGACCGGGGCCAGAGGGTAACAGTGTTACCAAGGCATATGGCACGGTCAGCAGAGCTGGTTCTGAACTACTTGCCTCCTGCATTGTGGCCTGTTTCACAAAGGTTGGAGATGGCTATGCAGGATTTTCCCCCCTTCCCCACATCTGCTGCAAATCCATTGCCAAATGTCGGTTTCTAGCACCCCCTTTGGGTTGTCTGTTTCTGGTATCCCCAGAATCACATGACCTGCTGGCTACAGCACTGATTCATGGGCCTGCCTTAGGTGCCTGGATGCTAATGGTCCAGAGACCAGGCTTTGAGGAGCAGCTCTGCCTTAAGAGCTTGGTTTCCTTCTAGACTCCTCCCCTGAAAATCTGTTTCTAGTGATTCCTAGTGTTTGACATCCAAATCATTTCTGGTTGATTGTTTCTAGAGTTTCTTCAGAGTTGTCTGTTTCTAGTGACCCTGAGGAATTGTCTGTTTCTAGTAGTTTGGGGCTGACGCTTGAAACAGAGCTTGGAGGTGGGGCTGGGGGGCTAGAAGGGTTACTGAAAACAGACATTCCCAAGAGAAAATGTTAGCAATGGATTCCTGGTGAGGGGAGATGACATTAAATCCCTCCTAGGAATTGTGTGTTTTTAATCCACTTCTAGATGTCTGTTTCCAGTACCTCCTAGAGATTGTCTGTTTCTAGTATCTAAGTATTTACTCCCTCTCCCCCAATTAGAGTTGTTTCTAACATCTGTTCCCAGTGTCTCCTGAGAAATTTCCCCCTCTGGGGAAATGAGAGTCAATCCATTTTTAATTTTTCCCTAGCGCCCCCCCCCCCCACCCCTCTTAGAAAATTGTCTGTTTCTAGAATTCTTCTGGAGGTCAGTTATTGGCATAGTCTCCTCTCACAGCAGGAATGCAATTCTATCATTTTCTGTTGAGAATGTCTGTTTTTAGTAACCCCTGAGGGTTGTGTGTTTCTAGTCCCCCTCACCAAGGTATCTGTTTCTAGTATCCCCTATCTCTCATGAACTTGCTTCCTCCTTCCTGATCCCTTTTAGATCAATGGGGTGTCCAGTGAGAATCTGTCACTGAGTGACACACGGAAACTGATCGAGAAGTCGGAAGGGAAACTGACTCTGCTGGTGCTCAGGGACCGAGGCCAGTTCCTGGTGAATATCCCTCCGGCCGTCAGCGACAGCGACAGCTCCCTTCTGGAGGGTGAGGGGCCAAGAGGCCGGCCCTGGGAAGTTCAAATGGAGGGCCAGGGAGGCAGGCTGTGCCAGGCAGGGCCAAGCAGGAGTTGGGAAGCCTGGCCCTGAGAGGCTCAGAGAGGGACAAAAACTTGCCCAAGGCCACACAGCAAGTTAGGGCTGGAGGCCCTCAGCTGAGTCTGACTCTGGTCTGGGCCCCTTTGCTTAGAGGGGCCTGATGTGCCCCTCTGTGAAATGGCAGCCTGGAAGGCATGCCCGTGGCTGAGACACGCTTTCCCCCACAGACATCTCAGACCTCGGGTCAGAACTGTCTCAGGCGCCACCATCCCATGTACCACCGCCACCCCAGCATGGGCAGCGGAGTCCGGATGCCAGCCGAACCAGCTCCCCCATGTATGTAACCTCATCGGCTAGAATGGCCAAGTGGGATGGGAAAATGGGCCTATCTTTTCCAACATGGGGCAGCCTTGAGGGTGCAGTCATGGCGGCCTGCCTGGAAGAGGCCTCTCCTTCCACACACAGTCCTTCTTGCCTCCTTATTGTGGCTCAGGGTTCTTGATCCTGAGAGAACCAGATATGGGTGGACTTAAAGCAGAAGGGACAACAGAATTTTACAACAAGCCCTAGAAGACTTCAAAATGCATAAGCCCTGTCACCGAGCAAGGCTTTTAGAGAGTTCTCTTGGGGGCAAAATAGCCACAGCTGTGTGCAGGGATTAGAGGATGCTTATTCGTTATGATGATGTTTATAAAAGGGACAGAGTGGCAGTTACTTTGTTAGTCTCCTGCGGCTGCAGTAACAAAGCGCCACAAACTGGTCAGCTTAGAACCACAGAAATTTATTGTCTCAAAGTCCTGGAGACTGACGACCCAAGTCACGGTGTCAGGCCCACGCTGCCTCTCAAGGCTCTTAGGGGAAAATCTGTTCCAGGCCTTTCTCCTAGCTTCTGGTAGCCTCTGGCATTCCTTGGCTTCCAGGTGGCCATCTCCCCGCTGTGTGTCTTCATGTCATCTTCCCCCATGTATGTGTCTCTGTGTCCAGATGTCCCCTTTTTATAAGGACACCAGTCAGACTGGATTAGCCACGCCCCCCCCACCCCAGTATGACCTCAGGTTCACTAATCACATCGTGATGACCCTGTTCCCAAATGAGGTCCCATTCTGAGACCTGGGGGTTAGGACCGCAACAGATGAATTTTGAGGGTACACAATTCAGTACCTTAAAAAACATGACTGCACAACACTTGGGGATTAGGTAACAGGCACCTCATTTAAGCCTGCAGTCCCCTGTGAAGTAGGGGGTTGTATCTGTTATCTACAGCCACATAACAAATGACCCCCAAACCTGGCCACTTGAAACAATGGTAAACATGTATTATCTCACTGTTGCTGACAGTCAGGAATTGGGGACGGCTTAGCTGGGTGGTTCTGGTTCATGGTCTCGTGAGGTTACAGTCAAGACGTGGTCTAGGGCTGTGGGCTTTTGGGAGTGGATGATCCCCTTCTAAGCTCCCTCGCATGGCTGTTGGCGGGAGGACCAGGAGGTGGGGGTCATTGCGGTCCATTTTAGAGGCCAGAGGAGGGCCCACGCCAAGGCCCCAGATCTTACTCCACCACTAATTAGGGCACTAACTAGTGGCAACACAAGGAGATGGTGTGTGTGTGCTTCGCCCGTAGTGAATGCTCTTTATTACGATTGTTATAATATAATCCTTGCTTGGGAATATTAGACAGCCATGAAACAGGATGTCTCCAAGAGTATATTGAAAAGGCCTTGGGAAAATGCACTTGGCATTGTGTATGGTGAATGAACCGGATTGCAGAATGACACAGGGCAGCATCTCAAAGCGTTTGGGGGACTCTTGTGTGATCTTCCCGGGGATTCCATGGGCACACAGAAGGATCTGTGGACAGACGGCTCCAAGTAGCTTTATGTGTTTCTCCGATGCAGACCCTGTACTCTTTAATCCTGCCCTGCGAGACCTGGGCTGGGGGTACATCATTCTCAAGTGTCTTTCGCCACCCCCAGTCACTCAGCACTGGGGGTTCACAGGCTGTATGTCGGAAATGCTAACATATGGCCTGATCTTGATTTTCTTTCAGAAGTATATATTTCCTCACTGTTTCTTTGAAAGCATCTGAAGATTCTGGAAAAGTAACTCTTCTGTGCTAACAGTGGGTTGATTTGCAGGGAACTTTCTTTCTGTCCTGTGGTTTAACTCTGTGTTAGTCTGCTCGGGCTGTTAACAAAATACCATAGGCAGGAGGCTGGAAGTCCATGGCCAGGGTGCTGGCATGGCCGGTTCCTGGTGAAGGCCTCTTCCTGGCCATGGACAGCCGCCTTCCTGCTGTGTGTTCCCCGGTGGAGAGAGTGAGCTCTGGTGTCTTTTATAAGGATACTAAATCCCGTCATGGGGGCCCCACCCTCATGACCTCATTTAAACCTGGTCACCTCCAAAGGCCCGCCTCCTAAGACCATCCCACTGGGGTTAGGACTTCAGCATATGAATTTGGAGGGACACAGACACTGGGTCAAGAGCACCTTCTATAAACTTTTCACTAATATTAAAACAATAAACATGACTGTCACAGGCTCATCTCATTTTGAGGCCTTGACTCGACTCAGCCATCCAGGGCTCGGAGGAGAAACGTGGGGCTCAGAGAGGGGAAGCAGAGGGCCGGAGGTCACACAGCTGCAGAGGGGCAGGACCAGGATTAGAACCCACGTGCCGATAAATTAAAATTCTTCTAAAAATTGCTGCTCAACATCCCCCACCCCTACCTCACCCCAAATCTGTTCCCCACCAGGGAGAGCCCCCAGCTTCGGCAGGAAAGTTCAGTGGATTCTAGGACTGCGTCAGAACCAGGTGAGCAGAGAGTGGTGACTCTGAGCACCCCTCCTCTGATTTTTCTGATCGCAGCCAATGAGGCTGTACCGAGCAGAGCGGGGAAGGCCGGCACGGACCTAAGAGGCAGGGACAGTTCCCTGGAAGAAGCAGGGACGGGGCTGCATTCCAAGGGGCAGAGACACCCCCCAGCAAAGGTTTGGCGGCTGGACCAGTCAGTGTGCTCGGGAAAACTGGCTGTTCCCTTTCAGACTCCCCGAGGCAAAGGAGCTGTGACATGCACAGCGTGCCCAGCGGTCAGAGCGGAGGGACCACGGGTATGTGCCCCAGGACAGAGCCCCCCAGCTGAGGACTTCGCACCCCGGGGCAGCCTCCTGGTTCCCATCACCTGCCTTCTCGCACCAGCATGGGGGTGGGGCTCTCCCATCCACGGCCTGACCTGTCTCTGCCTCACTGCTCAGGTACAGCCCCGCCTCGCGGGTGGTCCGCTTCCTCAAGGGCGCAAACATTGGGCTGCGGCTGGCCGGAGGCAATGACGTGGGCATCTTTGTGTCCCGGGTGCAGGCGGGCAGCCCGGCTGACGGGCAGGGCATCCAGGAGGGAGATGAGATTCTGCAGGTGAGCGGGGGAGGCTGGTGGTGGGCCTGCTGGGTGGTACCCGAGTCTGTTACTGCTTGTGTGTCCTCCCCCGGGGACCCCCTGGGGACTGGCAAGACACCCAGAGACATTCAAACATTTTAAGGCTTCCCAGCCTGGGGCATGACCTTGATGATTGGGTCATGACCTTGTGCATGTCACATCCTTGTCAATGTCATGACCTCGATGTCCAGCTCACGACCTTTCCCAGGTCACTGCCTCGTTATCGATGTCACAGTCTCCTTGTTTGTGTCACTGAGTTGACCGTGTCCTGACTATGTTGCCTGGGCCGCACCCTTGATCCCTGCGTCCATCCACAGTCCCTTTCTGTGCCAACTCCAGTCTCCCGTGTCTGGGTTGTGGCCTTATCCAGGTCGCGCCTTCGTGGTGTGTCTTTAACTCCATGATCATCAGTGTCTGTGACCTGCTGTCTGGGTCTGTATATTGTGTCCCTGTCACGACCCCATGTCTGTCTTGACTCTTTCAAGTATCACAAAATTCTCACCAGTGTCCTGGTCCTGTCACAGCTGTGACCCTCGTTCCCATGTTCTTGATGTTGACAACCCAGAGCCTCGGTTATGCCTGTACCGATTGCATTCCCTGTATCCTGGTTTCTGGGCCAGACCTTCACGTGTGTGTGGTGTGTGTGTGTGTGTGTTGTGCTGTGTGTGTGATGCCCAGGCTTGCCACAGGGCAGTGCCCCTTTCCGAAAGCCGTCCCCCGATCTCTGGGGCTCTTGGACAGCAGCTCTGGAAGGAGTTGGGTGGAGGGCTTCGTCTGGAGGAAGAGTGCTGGGATCTTGTGCCCTTGTCCCCACCCCTGCAACCCACTTCCCCGGCAGGTGAATGATACTCCATTCCAGAACCTGACCCGGGAGGAGGCTGTGCAGTTCCTGCTGGAGCTGCCCCCGGGCGAGGAGGTGGAGCTGGTGACGCAGCGGAAGCAGGACAGTGAGTGTGCGTGACTGTATGTGTGTGAGTGTGTGAGAGCGTGTGTGTCTGTGAGAGTGGAGCTGGGATCCACGGCCAGGCCCTGGGGAGGGGTCGGGTCTGGGCGGTGGCCCTGCTAGCTCACGGAGCCTCCGTGTCCACAGTCTTCCGGAAGATGGTGCAGTCCCGCGTGGGCGACTCCTTCTACATCCGCATGCACTTTGAGATGGAGCCCAGCCCGCCGTCTGGCCTGGGCTTCACCCGCGGAGACGTCTTCCACGTGCTGGACACGCTGTACCCCGGCCCTGGGCAGAGCCATGCTCGCGGAGGCCACTGGCTGGCGGTGCGCATGGGGCGTGACCTCCGGGAGAAAGAGCGGGGCATCATCCCCAACCAGAGCAGGTGGGGACCGCCCACTGGAACAGGGCACAGCGTCACCACTTAGCATCCTTGGTGATTCACTCTGGGGAGCCATGCAGAAGGCTCAGGGCTGACCAGTCAGTGCTTGTATGAGTTTCCTGCAGGTGCTGTAACAAATTACCACAAACCTAGGGGCTTTGAACAACACACTTTTATCCTCTCACGTTCTGGAGGTCAGAAATGAGTCTGATGGGGCTAAATCCAGGCGTGGGCAGGGCTGGTCCTTCCGGAGGCTCCAGGGGAGCATCGGTTCCCGCCTTTTCCAGCTTCTAGATGCGCCGCATCCCTGGCTCGCGGCCCCTCCTGCATCCTCACAGCCAGCAGTGCAACATCTCCCGTCTCTCTCGGCCTCTGACCCTCCCGCCTCCCTCTTATAAGGACGCTGTGATGACACTAGGGCCCCCGGGGAATCCAGGGTCATCCCCATCTCAGGGGCCTTAACCCCACGTGCAAAGTCCCCTTTGCCGTGAGAGGTGACATACTCACAGGTCCCGGGATTAGGCCTTGGACATCTTTGGGGCTGTGATCCTGGACCCCAGTGCTCACTCATCTCCTCTCTTCTCTCCAGGGCGGAGCAGCTGGCCAGTCTGGAGGCTGCCCAGCGGGCCGTGGGGGTCGGGCCCGGAGCCTCAGCGGGCTCCAGCACACGGGCCGAGTTCTGGCGGCTGCGGGGTCTTCGTCGGGGAGCCAAGAAGACCACCCATCGGAGCCGCGAGGATCTGTCGGCTCTGACCAGACAGGGTCATTACCCGCCATATGAACGCGTGGTGCTGCGAGAAGGTGGGCCAGGGTGGGAGGGGCCGAGGGGGGGCCTCAAGTAAGAGTGTTCCGAAGCCACAATCCTTACCTCTCTCCTTCCACCCAAAATACCCCCTTTTGGTTACTTTAGGATGAAAATACACACACACAAAACCAGCACATAGATCCTTTCACTACCGGAGAACCAGGGGTATAAAAATACACCTCATTCAGATTTCAGGAAAGGGAAGAGATTAAGCTCTTGCCCACAGCCTCAGGGCAGAAGGATTAAAAACCAGGTGCTGAGGCTTTTAAAGAAAATAGCAGGTGACTCAGGACCGGAAAGGGCTGAGCCGCTTTCCAGCTGCTGGTCTGTCATCCAGACAAAAAAGACTCAAACATAAAGGCTACGTACTTAATTTCTACCCCCAGGCAACGAAAGTTTAGAAATCTGAACGCGTATGGAGTTTTTAAGAGCAAGAGAGAGGCCTGGAAGGAGAGGAGAAGGAAAAGAGAGAAGGGTCAGGTGTAAAGAGCCGTCTGCTTACTCGCTTTTTCTCTGGCCAAGATGCATTCTGCACCCACTTCCTCACTGGTAAAAGGGAGTATTGGTGAGGCCAGGGGGTCAAACAAGCTCTTCTTGCAAAGGGCCAGACAGTATTTTAGGCTTTGCAGGCCAGATGGTTTCTGTCCAAATGACTCAACTCTGCAGGAAGGCAGGAGAGAGGGGGACATGCTGGATGTGGCTTTGTGCCATAAAACTTTATTTACAAAAACAGGCTGTA
Organism: Balaenoptera musculus; assembly: GCF_009873245.2. Classification (NCBI taxonomy): domain Eukaryota; kingdom Metazoa; phylum Chordata; class Mammalia; order Artiodactyla; family Balaenopteridae; genus Balaenoptera; species Balaenoptera musculus. Next base: position 169,312,597 of record NC_045787.1, read on the forward strand.
GACCGGATGCGGCCTGAGGGTTGTAATGGTTGCCAATCACTGAGTTAGCTGGGTTCAGCTGCTCTGACCCCAAACTGTACAAACAAGAAGTTTCCTTTTCAAGTAACAGTCTCAGTATAAGAAGACCAAGAGGTCTCACACCTTCCCTTGAAGGATACAACCCAGATTTCACACATCATTCTGCTTGCACCCCATTGGCCAGGATGTAGTCACATGGCCATCCTTAGCTTCAAGGGAGGCTGGGAGTTGTAGTCTTTAGCTGGGCAGCTATGGGCCTGGCTAGATCCACTATGGAGAAAGTGGAGAGACAGTTGCACAAGAGGCTAGCAGCCTTTGCCCCGCCTGGGATCCTGATTCTTGTCATTGATTCTCTGCCCCGCAGCCAGTTTCAAGCGCCCAGTGGTGATCCTGGGACCCGTGGCTGACATTGCTATGCAGAAGTTGACTGCTGAGATGCCTGACGAGTTTGAAATTGCAGGTGAGAAACCAGGTCCCATAGCAACCTCACTGGTGAACCATTTCATAACCCTTTCCCAGCCTGGGGTTGAGGCAGCTTGATAAGGGGGCTGCTAATGATGCTGTTTGGGGGAAAGAGTTAGAACAACCATGCCAAACATGAGGCAGATCATCTGCCAGCACCCCCTCCAACCCCTGGGCCAGACATCCTCAATCAATCTTGCCACCCTTTACCTGGATAGAGCCTCAGAATCCTTCTTAACACAGTTCACCAAGCAGCCATTGCCAATGGAGCCAATTGGACAATTGCCAGTTGTCTGTTTGTTCAAGAGATTTGTCTATTGAGCTATAGACACAGCATCGAACGAAAACACAGGGTCTCCTGAGGAGACCAAAAATGAACAACTGCAGGAACAATTAAGCTAGAGTAGGGAATCAACAAATTACAGCTCCTGGGCCAAATATGGCTGTTTTTATTCAGCCTGCTAATTAAGAATGGTATTCAGAGACTTCCCTGGTGGTGCAGTGGTTAAGAATCCGCCTGCCAATGCAGGGGACACGGGTTCGAGCCCTGGTCCGGGAAGTCCCACATGCCGCGGAGCAACTAAGCCTGTGCGCCACAACTACTGAGCCTGCGCTCTAGTGCCCGCGAGCCACAGCTACTGAAGCCCGTGCGCCTAGAGCCCATGCTCCGCAACAAGAGAAGCCACTGCAATGAGAGAAGTACATGCACCGCAATGAAGGGTAGCCCCCGCTCACCGCAACTAGAGAAAGCCCGCATGCCACAACGAAGACCCAATGGCAGCCAACAATAAATAAATTAAAAAAAAAAAAGAATGGTATTGATATATTTTATTTTATTTTTGAAATAGGTGTGGCTCTTTTATTTATTTATTTATTTTTGGCTGCATTGGGTCTTCGTTGCCGCGCGTGGGCTTTTCTCTAGTTGCGGCGAGCGGGGGCTACTCTTTGCTGAGGTGCGCGGGCTTCTCAGTGCAGTGGCTTCTCTTGTTGTGGAGCATGGGCTCTAGGCGCACGGGCTTCAGTAGTTGTGGCACATGGGCTCAGTAGTTGTGGCGCACGGGCTTAGTTGCTCTGTGGCATGTGGGATCTTCCTGGACCAGGGCTCAAACCCATGTCTCCTGCATTGGCAGGTGGATTCTTAACCACTGCGCCACCAGGGAAGCCCAAGAATGGTATTGATATATTTTAAATGGTTGAAAAGAAGTTAAAACAATTTTTTTGTGACATGTGAAAAGAACTGAAAGCTGCAACGTGAACAGATACTTGTACATGAAGATTCATCCTGATTCACAGCAGCCAAAAGATGGACACAACCCAAGTGTCCATCGACAGGTGATGGATAAATAAAACGTGCTCCATGCACACCGTGGAATATTATTCAGCCTTAAAAAAGGAAGGAAATTCTGACACTCACTACAACATGGATGAACATTGAAGACACAATGCTCAGTGAAATAGGTCAGATACAAAAAGACAAACACTGTCTGATTCCACTCACAGGAGGTCCCTAGAGGAGTCACATCCACAGAGACAGGAAGTAGATGGTGGGGGCCAGGGGCTGGGGGAGGGGGAGGGGGAGTCAGTGTTTCATGGGGACAGAGTTTCAGTTTGGGAAGATGAGAAAGTTCTGGAGGTGGATGGCGGGGATGGTTGCACCACAGTGTGAATGCACTTGATGCCACTGATCTGTGCACTTAAAAATGGTTAAGGTGGTACATGTTAAGTTACACACATTTTACCACAACAAAGAGAAAAAAGGCAAGTATGCGTCCCCCTCCTTTTAGACCCCAGCGTGCCTTCTCCCTCAGCCGCCATGCTATCTAGGAGGGCTTCCTAGAGGTAGCAGTACTCCATCTCAGGTCCTAGAGGACACATAGGGTATGGGAGAGTAGCTTCTTTCAGGTCACAGCCCAAGCAAAGGCCCAGAGTTGGGACCGAACCTGGGAAAGTGAGCGTGTGGAGCACAGACTATGCATCCGTCTCCCCATCATGCCAGTCGTTGGCTCAGTGACTCTGAGCTGGTGACCGTATGCCCCTGGCTCAGTTTCCCCATCTGCCAGTAACAGCCACTCCTGTTCAGGAGGAGGAGGTGAGGGTCGTGGTCAGGAGGGGACCCAGTGTGGTGTCAGGAGTGGGGCCAGCAGGAGCTGCTGCTGCTGCTGCTGGCGTTAGAATTTCTCTCAAGGGCCATGGGGAGCCATGGTGGGTTCTTGAGCAGGGGAGGGGCAGGGAGACATGAATTTGAAGGGCCAGTGGACTGCCCTCCCGAAGCTGCCAGTCGCCTCTCCCCTCCACAGAGAGCGTGTCAAGGACCGACAGCCCCTCCAAGATCATCAAACTGGACACCGTGCGGGTGATTGCAGAGAAAGTAAGCAAGGCTCTGCTGTGGGTCCCATTTCATGGATGGGGAAACCGAGGCCCAGTCCTCCAACCTGTTCTGGCCCCACACCCCGCAAATATGGTTTTCCCCCTCTTGGAGGCTTTGTGATGTGGGGGACTTGAGGGAGACAGAGCCCGCCCAGAGTCACACAGCAGCAAGTCCTGGGAAGAGGCAGAGACTCAAACTGGGGCTCTGGTGCTCAAGACACTGTGGCCTGGGCTATCACCAAGCCCCACCCCAACATGCTGGCCTGCAGATGTGAGAGGCTGGGGTCCACTCTGACCTCAGACTCTTCATCTCTGTCTCTCTGATTCTTCACCTGTCTCTGATGCTCTGTCTCTGGGTGTTTTTCCCTCCACTGTCTCTCTGTCTCCCTCCCCCACGGCCCCCAACATTGGCCTGGCCCAGGACAAACACGCACTCCTGGACGTGACACCCTCAGCCATTGAGCGCCTTAACTACGTGCAGTACTACCCAATCGTGGTCTTCTGTGTCCCCGAGAGCCGGACAGCCCTCAAGGCACTGCGCCAATGGCTGGCCCCCACCTCCCACCGCAACTCCCGCCGCCTCTACGCTCAGGCCCAGAAGCTGAGGAAGCACAGTGACCACCTCTTCACAGGTGGGGCGGGAGCTGAGGGTCTGGGGTGGGCGGTGGGTCCTGCCCTGAGTCTCCCAGCCATGCTGATGCCCCTCCCCCCCGCCCGCAGCCACCATCCCCCTGCAGGGCACAAGCGACTCCTGGTACCAAGAGCTCAAGGCCATCATCCGCGAGCAGCAGACGCGGCCCATCTGGACGGCCGAGGACCAGGTACCTGCCAGGGTTTGGGAACAGTCGCAGTTAGGGCTGGGTTAGGGGCCATGGCCAAGGCCCAGATTTGACCTGAGGCTAGGGTCTGGACCTGGTTCCTGGGGTGAGATGGGATTGGGGTCTTCTCCTGACACTGGAGTCAGGGTTGGGGCTCAGCTCAGATCTGGGGGCTCAGTCTGGACCAAGGTCAATGGTCAGAACTCACCTTGGGGTCAAGGGTTAAGGCTCAATTTGAGGTTGAGGACTGGAGTTTGAAAGGTGGTGTCCCGGGTCTGGGGTTTTCTCTAAGATCAGGGAGGGCCGAGGCTCAGCTCAGCCAGGCCATATGCACCCGCAGCTGGACAGCTCCTCAGAGGACAACCTGGACCTCCCTCATCGCAGCCTGGCTGACAGCTCCGCGGATCTGAGCTGTGACAGCCGGCTCAACAGTGACTATGAGACAGACGGTGAGGGCAGCGTCTACACGGACGGCGAGGGCTACACGGATGGCGAGGGTGGGCCCCACACGGACGTGGACGAGGGGCCCCTGGCGCCAGCCCTGGCCCGGTCCTCGGAGCCCGTGCTGGAGGATGAGCCTCGGATCCTGCAAGATCACGGTAGACCCTCGGGTCACCGGGGGACCCAGGTGAGCAGAGCACCAGGCTGGCCCCAGCAAGGGTCTCGGGACGGGGCTGAGACACCTAGGGAGCCTATTTTCCGCCAGGGTGTCGAGGAACAGAAACTTCCCCGACCAGATCAGTAGCTGGGACCTGGATCTAGGGTATTTGAACCACTGAGTCACTTAAAGCAAATATTTAACCTCTGCATGAGTTTCCTTATCTAAGATACAGGGATTGATGGTAAAGTCTTGACGTCACGAGCTTGTTAGTTTGCTGTTGTTGTTGTTTTGTTTCTTGGCCACACGGCTTGTGGGATCTTAGTTCCCTGACCAGGGATCGAACCTACGCCCCCTGCAGTGGAAGCTCAGAGTCCTAACCACTGGACCACCAGGGAATTCCCACAAGCTTGTTGTTCAAACAGAATACACTTAGTCCAAGTCCTGGCCCACGGGAGTCGGGTGTTTAACAATAACAAATATTGACGTAGCACTTATTCTCTGTGCGGCTGCCTCAGCCTCCAAGGTGCCTTTCTGTGAATTTGACAAAATCCTCCAAACCCTCTCTAGGGAAATGTAAAAATGTACGAATCTATGACGTCTCGGGCAGAATGGTGCTCCGTGGCGTTGTGCAGTACCCGACCTGCTCAACTGTCCATGGCATCCTGATTATGGGGCAGGCTCTCCTCTAAGCACTTGACATATATGAACTCATTTATGAGCTCCTGAGAACAGCCCTCTGAGGAAAGTCACAGATGGGAAACCCCACTCCCCCTTTGCTGACAGTCTGGGAGATCACAGCCAAGGCCTTCCCCTGTCCCAGGCTGTTTTCTCATTTAAAATTGGGGATGAGCTCCAGACTTCTGTGGGGACAAGGAGAAAGCCTGTGGGTAACACTGCCGGGGGCAAAGGTGGGGAGGTGGGATGGGGTGGTTACTCATCCCAGTTTATCATACTTGGGGGTAAGTGTTACCCTCCTTTCTCCCTCTGCAAGGTGGATGGCCGCCACCCACAGGGTCAATGGCGACAGGACAGCATGCGGTAAGAGCCCCTGTACTCCACATTGGGGGCCCTCAACCCTCCCCCTGGGACTCAGGGTGTGGGGTGGAGAAGAGACCTAGAACCAAGCTATGCCTTCGTGGTGTTGGGAGCCTCCTGGGTGAGAGAGAGCCAGACAGAGCCACTCCAAGCCCCATGTAGTCAGGGCCATGGGAGTAGGAATCCTCTTCCTGGGAGAATTGGGAGGGCTTCCTGAAGGAGGGGAATTTGGAGCGGGCTTTGAAGGATGTGTAGGAGTTTTGTCTTGCTCATCTCTGACTGCACCCACTGTGCCTAGCCCAGAGTCAACTCAGATAATGGTAGGTAAGTCCACATCCTCCCCACCCACAGCCTCTGTTCTATTTTCTGATCCCCAGGACATATGAGCGGGATGCTCTGAGGAAAAAGTTTACACGAGCCCGAGATGTGGAGTCCTCTGACGAAGATGGCTATGACTGGGGACCGGCCACTGACCTGTGACCCCTCCCAGGTGGCCAGCTGGCCTGTCCTCCCTTTTTCTCCCTGGAGCTGAGACTCAGCTTCCCACACAGAACCTGGAAACCTGCCTCCCTCTGCCCGGTCTTTAATAAATGGAGTTATTTTCACAGCACTGGCTTTTAGTGACTTCCAGGGACAAGGGGCCAGAGTAGGGTGCTATCTTTCCTCTCTTAACCCCACAGACCCAGATCTGAGACTTTGCCCATTCAATAAGCTTTTAATTCTTTACATAAAAAATAATATAGAACCAAGAAACTTTTGTGGCCCTGGCCAGCCGAGGAGGGTCCGCGGACGGAGTTCCAGGGCCGGCGGGGGCTAAGGCACAGTGGTGAGGGGAAGGTGGCTGGTCACAGGTACACCGGCTGCTCCTGGCCTGTGAGCAGGCGGTAGGTGGCAGCGGGCATCGTCTTGATGTGAACCTGGGGGCAGAGAGGAGGCGGCAGCTGCAGGCGGCCTCCTCCCACTCAGGCCCCGCCTACCACCCACGCACGCACCTCAATGTGGGCCTCCGTGAGCAGCTCAATGATGCGGGCGTGGGGCGTGGCCACCACACTCTGCCCGTTGATCTCAATGATGCGGTGCCCCACGCGGACGCCCCCACGCTCCGCAATGCCACCCCGGAGGAGGCTGCAGATCTGGGGGGACAGGAAGGGCCACGCTGCTCAGGGGGCCACGCCTGGGGCCGCCCACCCGCCACCCGGTCCCTGGGCTGGGGGCTCACTATGCCGTCCTCCACGCAGAAGCCCAGCTGTTCGCGGACGTGGGGCCGGCGGATGATGGCCGTGGTGACCGGCGGGCAGTGGACGATGCTGAGGGTCACCAGCGTCTGAGACTTCACTTCCTGTGCAGGATGGGGGCTGTTGACCTGGCTGGGCCTCCGGGGGGCTGCCAGACTTCCTGTTGAGCTGCAGCCCCTCCTGGGCCTGTTTACCCACTCATAAAATGGAACCTATAGATTCTACAAGATCCCTTGAGAAGTGGTTAAGAATGCAGACCAGAGCTGGGCAGCCTTGGAGTCAGAGCCGTGCCACCTCTCACCTCCCTGGGCCTCAGTTTCCTTATGGTCAAAAGCAAGGTTCTAGCAGTACCCACAAGGCAGGGTTACAAGCACTCAGTAACACACTGCGTGAACCGTGTCAGACTTGCCCTTCTGGCCTGGCCAGGCCCCTCCCCATCTCTGGGCCTCAGTCTCCCAGTCTGGGCAACGAGGGTCAAGACTCAAGAATACACTTGCTGCCTCATGGCAGAGAGGAAAGGCCTTGTGTTCCAATCCTGCTCCCGCACCAGAGCGGTGTCCCTGGACTTACCCTCTCTGAGCCTCGGTTTCCCAAAGTGCATGGGAGCAGGTAGGACTTGAAGCTTTACCTGCCCCTTCTGGACTGAGACACAGAGACCTGGCCTTGGGCTCACTTTCCTGGCCACGTGGGGAGGGGGGACCTGCCATCTGGGGGGCCCTTGCAGGCCCTCTGCCCTGGCCGCCCCGGAGGACTCACGCGGACAGCAGCCTGGCAGGCGGCCAGGGGCAGCCCCACCAGGCTGGTCCCGTTGATGGCGGTGATGCGGTCTCCGATGCTGAGGGCCCCTGAGCGCTCGGCGGGGCCCCCGTGCAGCAGGTTGGCGATGACGGCCGTGGGCAGCAAGGAACCCCAGCCCGACTCCACCAGGGCTACGCCCAGACCCTCACCCCGGCGCTTCTCGATGCACACCTGGGGGGTCACAGGTGGCGCTTGAGGGCTGCTTGGAGGAGGTAGGAGGAGGTGGGGTGGGGGGCGCGGGAGGGCTTCAGGGCCACTCGGTGGGCCGGGGTGGGGGGACCCGCTTGCTCACCTCCCTGCAGTTCTCGCTGTTGGAGAAGTGGTCGAGGTCCCCGTTGTGGAGGTGGCCGGGGCCCGTGGCCCCCTGGCTCTGCTGGGAGCCCACCTGGCTGGGGTTGATCCCGCTTTCCCGCAGGAACTGGCTGTAGGCCACGGCGAAGGCCTGGCCGATGGCCTGGGCAATGAGCTGGGCCTGTGGGGTGGGCGGCACCTCTCTGGGGGTCCCACCCACCTCCTTCAGGTCCCCCCCCAGCCACTGACATCCCTAGCAGCAGCCCATACACCCCCAAGTGGGACGGGCCCGCCAGCCGCTGGCCAAGAATCTAGGGGGAGGGGAAGGGAGACAGGCCTGGGGCAGGGAGGGTGTGGGGAAATGGCTGCCAGTCTCAGGCTCTTATAGGAAGGCCTGGAACATATGGCTCAGGGCCTTCAGGAGGGTGAGGATGGAAGGACGCTGGGGTGACAGTGTGGCCAGGTGGGGCTTTGGTGGAGAGCAGGGGCCGCTGTGAGTTCCCCCTCGCCCTCAGGACACCCAGAGCCCGCTGCTCACGTCCTCTGAGTGGAAAACGTGGCAGATCATCTTGTAGAGCCGGCGGCTGTGGGGCTGGGGCGCCGGCCGCCGGGCCAGCCGCCGCCGGGCCATGAGCACCAGGACGCTGCCGATGTCGGCGATGTAGGAGATGGTCTGCAGGGCGTGGTCCATCAGGGCCTCCTGGAGGGGGCGGGGAGACTGGGCTGGGTGGGCTGCGGGGGGCCTCGCTCGGCCCCACCCTCAGCGGAGGCTCCCACGCCCCAGAGGCCAGGCCTGGGCCCCGTACCTGGGAGTCAGCTGTCAGAACCTTGACCCTCTTGGTGGAGACGAAGAGGTCTACCTCTGTCATGGGCTGGGTCTCCCCATCGGGGGCCTGCGGGGGGTGGGGTGGGACATGGAGGCCCCCAAAGACCCAGACTCTGACCCGCCAGGCTCAGACGGCCTCGGGGGACCCGGCCTGCAGCCCACCTACCCGCCCACCCACCTGCCGGCCCCTGGCTTCACCTTGACGCGGTCCATGGCCTCCTGGGCCTGCGCCATGCGCGTGCTGGGGGGCGGGTTCCGCTCGGACACCAGCTGGGTGGAGCCCAGGTATTTGGCCCCGAATATGACACCATCTAGGAGGTCTTCGTGGTCACAGGGGCCGGACACTGAGGGCGACAGCAGAGGCGGGTCAGCCCCCTAGAACCTCTGCCAGGCTCGTCCACCCCTGCGGGCTCTGCCCAGAGCCCTGAATGGTCTGGAAGCACAGAGAGTTCTGCCCCGCGGCTTGGCACTTGGAGCCACACAGGTCTGCCCACTGTCCCAGAGCCACCCCATCAGCCAGAGCCACAGATCAGTGGCTCGGCCCTCACGGATGTAGAACCCTCCGTCAGTCTAGAGCCGGCTCTGCCCACAGCTCAAGGACTCCCAGGCAGAGGACGCGGTTTCAGGAGCAGACTCTGCATCCAGAACCACGGCCAGAAACAGCTCTAGTGCCCACAGACACCGCCGCCCTGTGTTGCTAGAATTCCAGGAATCAGGCTAGAACCAGACAGTCCCACTATTTCTAAAACCCTTGACATTATAGAACCATAGTCAACTCTGCTGGATGGTTCTGGAATCCCAATCAATCTAGAGCCAGTCAGCTCTGCCCACTGTTCTAGAATTCTCTATCAGCCCAGGACCACAGACAACTCTACTCCATGGTCATAGAACTGCCCAAACAGAGTAGAAAGAGGCAACTGTCCACGTAGCTCAGACTCTCATACTGTCCAGAAACCCAGGTGGTTCCTGATCTGTGATTCTAGAACTCCCTGACAGGTTTCAAACCACAGAATTCTGCCTGGGATTTTAGAAACCTACATTGCTCCAGAATCAGACTTTTCCACTACGTGATTCCAGAACGTCTTGATCAAGATAGCATTAGGAAGCTCCTCCTGTGGTTCTAGAATCCCCTCAATAACTCATAACTGCAGATGCACTGGGCAATTCTAAGAATTATCTGAACAATCCAGAAACGAACAACTCTGCTCATGGTTCTAGAATCCCCCCAACCCAGCCCAGAACCACAGAAAGCTCTGCCCTCATGGCTCTAGAATTCCCTGAGCAACCTAGAGCCAGACAGCAGTGCCAGTGATTCTAGAATATTCTAACCAATAGCTATTGCTTTTTGGAGAACCACAGGCCACAGGGAATGAAACCACATTCCCGTGAACTTAAAGGATAGCCAGTTCTGCCCACTGTCCTTCATGATCTAAGCATTCCAGAACAACAGATAACTCTGCTCTGGGTTCTAGAACTGCACCATCCAATATGGTAGCCACCAAGCACATGTGGGTACTGTGCACTTGAAATGTGGCTGGTCTGGACTTAGATGTGCTGTAAGTGTAAAATGCATGCCGGATTTAGAAGCTCTCATAAAAAAAATGTAAAATTATAAAATGTTGAATTGTATGCCGAAATAACATTTTAAACATGTGGGCTTAATTTAAATGTTATTAAAGTTAATTTTAAGTGTTTGTTTTTTTAATGTGGATAACTAAAAAATTTCAAGTGACATGTGGCTCAAATTCTATTTCTGTTGTATAGCTGTAGAACTTTCTAGAATTGGACAGTTCTGCCCAGTTCTAGTACAGCTCCTAAAGGTCTAGAACCAGAGATAAATTCTATTCACTCCATGGTTCTAGAACTCCCCAGTCTGAGTAGAACCTGACAGCTCTGTTCATCATTCCAGAACACCGTCGTCAGCCGAGGTCACTTTAATCTAGAACCACAGGCAAAATGCTAGGTTCTGGAACTCTCTAGGTGAATCACAGCTCCACCCATGACTCTAGAACTTTCTTGGAACTACAAGTTCAAACCAGCTTCCTTTCCCACAACCACGGAACTTGTTCTTTGACCTAGAGCCTCAGATAGTGTGGGGGAGAATGTTCTAGAACATTCCAGGTGGCCAGAACAGATACTTCTCATGCCTTGAGAGCAGATTGGCAAGCCTTTCTGCAAAGGCCCAAACAGTAAATATTTTTTATTCTGTGGGCCAGGTGGTCTCCATTGCAACTACTCAGTCTGGCCGCTGCCACAGACAACACGCGAATGAATGGGCATCAGTCTCTCCCGATAAAATTTATTTGCGGACGCTGAAATTTGAATTGCCTATCGTTTTCATCTGTCAAGAAATGTTCTTCTTTCAAGTTTTTTCAACCATTTAAAAATGCACGGGGGCTTCCCTGGTGGCCCAGTGGTTAAGAATCCGCCTGCCAATGCAGGGGACACGGGTTCGAGCCCTGGTCCGGGAAGATCCCACATGCCGCGGAGCAACTAAGCGCGTGCACCACGACTACTGAGCCCGCGCTCTAGAGCCTGCGAGCCACAACTACTGAGCCCGCGTGCCACAACTACTGAAGCCTGCACGCCTAGAGCCCGTGCTCTGCAACAAGAGAAGCCACTGCAATGAGAAGCCCGCGCACCGCAACAAAGAGCGGCCCCTGCTCGCCGCAACTAGAGAAAGCCCATGAGCAGCAACGAACACCAACACAACCAAAAATAAATTTTAAAAATAAAATAAAATAAAAATAAAAATGCATGGGACTTCCCTGGCGGTCCAGTGGTTAGGACTCGCGCTTCCACTGCAGGGGGGTGCAGGTTCGATCCCTGGTCGGGGAACTAAGATCCCACATGCTGCGTGGCGTGGCCAAAAAAAAAAAAAAAAAATTTTTTTTTAAATTAATAAATAAATAAAAATGCAGAAGCTGTCTTAGCTCACAAAACATACCAGAAAGTCCATGGATGGTAATTTACCAACCCTTGCTCTAGAATCAAGTTAAGTGCTACAATTTGCCAAGTCTGCCCTAATGCTCCCTATTCATTCTAGAACATTCTCAGGATTGTCTCTTCTTTCAGGTGTCTGGAATCTACTCAAAACCAACCTCAGAGCCTCTCTAGAAGCAACTTGTTACTGGCAAACTTTGTGCCAGGTTTTGGGAGCTTGAGTCGGGCTGTTCTGAAACCCCGAAGTCCCTGGGGCCAGGGTGGGCGGGACACTCACCCTCCTGGAGGGCTGGGTAGGAAGCCAGGGTCTTGGGGCTCTGGAAGAAGACAGAAGAGGGGTAGGCCTGAGTCCTCCTGCTTGGCTCCCAGCAGTGGAGCGGCCTGGGGGGCGGGGTGGGCTCTACCTGGGCACTGGCAGGTGGCTCTTCAGAAGTGACCAGAGGTACTGTCTCCAGCCAGGGTTCTGGGGAGCTGCTTGAGCTCCTGCCCTCGTCCTGCTCGACAGAGGCTCCTTCTGCCCACTCCTGGGGGCCCATATCCCCTTCTGGGTCATCAGGGGGCTGCAACAGGCGAGGAGCAGGGTCTGGAGGTTCCTGGGGACCTGACTGGGAAGGAGGGCGCTCGTCTTGCTGCAAGAGGCTCAGCAAGTCTTCCCGGCCAGCCTCGGCGGACAAGAGCCCATGGGCATCGGTGATGTCCTGAGGGGCCAGGCCATGGCCAGTGGCAATGTGCAAGGGGCACGGGGGTCCATCTGGGGACAGGCCCACCAGATCACCTGGCAGGGCTTCAAACTGTTGCAGCAGGTCCTGAATATTTAGCCCGTCAAGTTCCATCTGACTCAGGTTGCTGGGGCCTCCTGCTGCCGGGTCCCACTGGCAATCAGGGGTGAGGTCCTGAGAGGGTGAAAGTGTGTCCCTGGGCTCCTCCAAGTCCATGGCTGGAGATCCTGGAGGGGGTTGGGAGGTTGTCAGGAATTCCATGCCTGGACCCTGGGCTCAAGCTAGCATCTGAAAAAGAGAATCAAAGATGAGATTTCCTGGCTGCCAATTTGGTACCCGGCTCTCACCTGGTATGTATCCATACAGGACACATAATTTAATCCCCATCATACCCTGCAAGGAAGGTTCTGCTATGACCTCATTTTACAGACGAGGAAACTGAGGTGCAGAATGAGCAGCTGTAAGGCTGTGGCTTCCCAGGCTCCAAACCCCGGGGGATTCCCCTGTACCCGTTGCCCCAGACCTCTCCCCATCCGTGGACCCTGTTCACCCCAGCCCTGGTTCTTCCAAATCTTCCTCCGCGGGGATGTGGAGGCTGGAGACATACTCTGACTATACAGACCCGACAAGTGTAGGTCGCCGAGACCCAGGACTCAAGACCTCAGTCCAAGACTTTAGACCCAGAATTTCAGACTTAATACTGGAGTTCCAAGATGCCAGAAAGCGGGCTCGCATCTCAAAACCTCCAATGCCACCCTCAAGATCGACCCCAGACTCAGACCTGGACCTCAGACCCAACCTGAAGACTCAACTCGAGCCTAAAGCTGAGTTAAGACCCCAGTCCTCTAGCAGACCCCAGACTCAAGACTTCAGAGCCGTGACCTCAGGCGCTGGCTCCAGACCTCGCTCTGCTCCGCCGGCACACTCACTTCCCAAACCGAGGTGGCCTCAACCCGCGCGGCCCCCAGGACCCCGCGCCCTGGCTGGTCCGGTCCTGCCAGTCGCCGCCGCTCGCCAATTCCCGGACAGGGCGCTGGCAGATCTGTGTCGCGCAGCGCTCCTGGACCACTGGGCATGCGCAAGCCCGCGGGGCTTGCTGGGAAATGTAGTTCTCTCAGCCAGCCTGGCCACGCGGGGGCGCTAGATGTTGGGACCGTGAGTTCGAATCCCGAACCTTCATTTACGCACAGTGAAAGCTCGGGCTGGCTTCTGAGCTTGTTTCCTGAACTGCAAAGTGCGGTTTAAAGCCACTGCTTGACTGCTACGGCTTTGCTCATTATTCCAAGGGATGGCAGATGGGAAGAAATGGGACTGGAAAATACTAAAGGAGCGTGAGAGGCGGACCCTTTCGACTCCGGGGACACCGGAAGCGACGCGGGGACCACACTGTAGACAGACTTCCGTTGTGGCACTCAGTAGGGCGGCCGAATGGCTCGCCTGGCTTAACTTACCTCCCTAAACTTCCGGCTTCCTCAATTGTAAACTGGGGATAATAATAGTACCTACCTCCTAATTAAATGAAATCGAGCTGGTTACAGATTTAGCAATAGGTTTAGAAAATAATGAGCCTAATAATAGTGTTAACTTTTATTAGTTTTAGGTTTTCAGTAAGTGCTCATTGACTAGAATCAGGGATGTATAAGTTGTGATACTTAAAGTAAGTGATAAGTAACTGAAGGGCAAGAAGTCGGACATCCTTTGGAAGTCGCCTCGTGCAGTACCTGGGGATATCTACAAAAGTTTAAAGAAATCACAATTAACGTATGCTTACGGCCGGAATACTACATTTCCCATAAATCTCTAGGAGCCTACAACTCCCAAGCACCCCTCGGCCGCAGACGTCCTCCGGAAACGTGCACGTGCAGACGGCCGGCATACGTCATGGCGGCCAGGCGCTTCTTCAGTGCTACGTGGAGCTCGGCCGGCTGGCGGGTTCGGGAGCTCCCGAACCCCGCCGCTTCTGTAAGACTCCATGTACGAGATTATGCCAAGAGACCGGGTGAGCTGGGTTAGGAGGGACCAAGATGGGAATGGTAGGGACATTGGGGAGTTGGTAGTGCGCAAGCGCTGGTTGGGGAGGCACGTCCTAGAGTCAGCGCGCAAGCGTAGAGGCAGACGCTAAGCTATATGCGCAGGCGCAGTTTGAGGTACTTAGGCGCTATTGGACTCAGCGCGCAGGCCCAAGTTTTTTGTTTTTTTTTTTTTATGTGGGGGCGGGGGTAGGAGTAGGTCGTGAACTTGGGTCCCTATGACGTTTCTGCCTCCAAATCAGTCACCTTTGGCAGGTTACCACCAGAAATTGGGACCCACCTAAGTATTAAAACCAAAACAAGGTTATTTAAATTTTCTCTGGATACAGCCTTGCCCGATCTCCTTTGTTGAAAGGAGGGATTTGGCAGACGTGAGGTTTTAAAGACACAGAGCAGCCAGCGGAGGCTCTTTCTTCGTGAGATAAACAGAAGGAATGAAAATGGGATTGAAGAGGAATGACTTGGTTACTCTGAATATCAGTGTCATTTAATGCAGTATCCGTGTCCCAGTTAAAATCATTTTGAATGCAGCAGACAGGGTCCAGCCAGGGCAGAAAGGGACGGCTGGCCTCCCGAAGGTGGAGCTGGGCTGAAATGATTCTCCCCCACCGTAGTCATTAAGGGGGGCAAAGGCGCTGTGGTCGGTGAGGCCCTGAAGGACCCAGAGGTGTGTACAGACCCCGTCCGGCTCACCACGCACGCCATGGGTGTCAACATCTACAAGGAGGGCCAGGATGTGGTCCTGAAGCCGGATTCCGAGTATCCAGAGTGGTGAGTGGGCCAGGACTGGGTAAAGAGGGCCTGGCTAACCAAATCTGAGGATCCGGGATGGCTTCCCTGGGGAGGTGGTGTGTGAGTCAAGACCTGAGTGGGTGGACAGAGCTTTAGGGGTGGGCGGGAACAGCCAGTGCAAAGGCCCCAGGCAGAACTGCACCTGGTTTGTTAGTGGACCCCAGGAGGCAAGGTGGAGAGTAGGGGGAGACAGGGCAGGAACTTGATGGAGCCCAGCTTTCAGGGGGCTGCAGGGGGAATTTTGCTCTTGGCCCTGAGAGCAGTGGCAGGATGCAGAAGCCGTTGCCACGTGCCAATCCTTCAAGCTGGGGAAGGTTTAGAAAGGTTGAGCGAGTGGGTGGGGAGGCCTTAAAGGTGGGTAGGCGGCATGGACAAAGGCCAGGAGGCAGAAGGTTTGGTGTGCGCCCACCTCAGATCCCAGCGCCATTGGGATGGGGGCGCCCCCTTGTTCCACAACCCAGCACCCCCTTGTTCCATGTTCTCAGGGTGGGGAGGGACTGCCCTGAGGTCAGGCGGTCCCCGTGGGACCCAGTCCTGCTGCTGCCCGTGCCCAGGGGGTCTGAGGTGGGGGAGCCGCGGGGAAGGGGGCTGCTCTGCAACCCCGACTCCACCCACTCCCCATCAGGCTGTTCCAGATGAACGTGGGCCCCCCCAAGAATCTGGAGGAGCTGGACCCCGAGACCCGGGAGTACTGGCGGCTGCTGCGGAAACACAACATCTGGCGCCACAACCGGCTGAGCAAGAACCAGAAGTTCTAGCGGGGGAAGGACCAGAGCACCCTGACCCTCCAGTGACCTGGAGGAGATGCGGTGGGTCGAGGGGTACCTCCCCCAGCCCACCCCCTGGACTTTTTATTTTCTGGAAAAACAGACTTCTCCGAGAACAGAGGAGACTACCCCCCTCACTGGGGTTACTGGGTGGCCCCTGCATTGAGGCTGAGTCAGGGCCCTGGGGGCCAATAAAGACTTCTTGGGGCAATTGTTGGCAGGCCCCAGATGCCTCTGGGTGTTGTCGCATGTCAGGGCCAGGAGGGACTTGGGGCAGGCAGTGGGGAGGTGGGCACTTCAGACCCAGTGGTCCCATGGCCCAGCCTCCACCCTCAATGATTGCTGGGCGTCTGCAGGTCCATCTTCTCCTCCCGGCCTCACTGAGCTGCTCACCCTCATTCCTGGAACTCCTAGCGTTGCCCAAGAGGCCCCAACCTCCATCCTCGAGGGGGAGGGTTTTCTAGCCAAGCTGCTCTGGGTTGCACTGGACTCACACCTGAATCAAGTCATCCGGAGCAGAAGACAGTCTTTGTGAGCTTCAGGAACTGAAATGTCCAGGGGTAGGATCTGACTTCAGGCGCGGCTGGATCCAGGTGCTTCAGTATTCAGCTATGTGGCTTTCTCCATCTCTGGGTCCTTTTAACTCCAGTGGGTAGTTCCCTCGGGCAAGGGTGTCTCCAGGGCTTCTAGTTGACACCCCCTATCCAGTTCAGCGAGCCCAGCCAGAGGGAAGGGACTTCTCATTCCTTTCTGCCAGTGTCACAGGGGTTATCTTCATTGGCCAGTCACTTGAGCCGAGGGACCTGGGCCTACTCATCATTCTCCTGTCCATCCACCCCCACTGGTGCCCACCAGATTGAAGGAAGCTGGAGGACACACACAGTGCCAGGACCACACTGCTTGGGGGGCTGGACCAGGGCCCTCTCGCCCTCCAGGCTCCTCCAGAGCTGGACGGGTCGGGCAGGGCAGGGTCCCTGAGGCTAATTCTGTCTGGTCCCAGGAGAATGAGGGCCCTCATCCTCTTAGGAGGACTCTGCCAGGCAGATTACCCCACACCTGCCCTCGCTGGTGGCCTGTTCTGGGCAGGCGGATCATCCCAACCCTTCCATGGTTCCCCATGGCTCTCGGTAGAAAGCGAAGTTGTCATGGCCACGGGCCTCCTCACTGTTCATCCAGCACGCCAGGCATGGTGCTGCCCCTGGGCCCTCTGCCTGCGCCGCTCTTCCCCCGGATGTTCTCAAGGCTCCCTCTTTCACCTCCAGGCCTTTGCTCTGATGTTGCCTTCTCATTGACGCCTCCCCTGACTACCCTATTAAATTGCAACCCTGCCACACATTCCTGATCGCCCTTCCTGGTTTTATTTTTCTCCCAAGCACTTATCACCAGCAGATGTTTTATGTTTTACTTATTTATTTTTAAAATCATGGTTCTTGTCTCTCTCCCACTGGAGTGGCAGCTCCACTAGGGCAGAGACTTTTCTCTGCTTTGTTCAGTCGTGTCCTCATCGTAAGTTGGGTGAGTGGACGGATGACTGGATGCATGGTTGGCCTGGCTGCTGCAGTGTAGACAACACACAGGCCATCGGGTTCATGTGTGAGGTGCCACCTGAGGTTGGAGGTGAGCAGGCCAGCTGAGAGCCCCAGTGGGCAGGTGATCTGGGTGTGAGGACCTAGAAGTGAAATTCCTGGAATGTCCTGGTACCTGTGGTAACTTCCTGGACAGAGCCTGGAGTGAGTGGGGTGCTGCCCCTGACCCCGCCTCACGGCACTCTCCTGACCCTGGCTGCCCCACCCCATAAGGAGGTGCCCTGTCATGTGGGCAGTGGGCCAGCCCCAGGCAGCAGTGACACCCCATTCCTTGCCAGCTCCCCCCTCCCCCCAACCTGGAGTCCAGCTCAGCCCCGGGAAGGGCGGCCATGATGTCTTCGTGAGCAGGACCAACACCCCCCCATCCCATCCGAGCAGGTGGGGCCCCAGGACGGTCCTTGGAGGCTCCCAGGGGGCGGTGTTTTCCACCGAGTCCAGCCTCGGCTGTGGCTCATCTCAGGTGGGGTTGGCAGGGACGTGGTCAAGGACAGACTCTGGGCTGCAGGGGACAAATGTCTGCTCAAACTGCCTTAAGCAGAAGAGGGAATCCACTGGCTCAAAGTGCAAAGTGTGGGCGGGGATGAGGTCCTGGGGAGGCCCCCCTCGCGGCTCGGGTTCCTCTGTGCTGAGCGGCCTCACTCTTCTGAGCAGATCTGTTTGCCCAGCGGCGGCTGGTACTCTCCCAGTTCCAAGTCCCGGGGGAAACGGAATTTCTTTTCCCAAACGGTTTCAACAAAAAGTCGTGGGCCTGACAGCACCCGTGTCCCCTGCATTGGCAGGTGGATTCTTAACCACTGCGCCACCAGGGAAGCCCTGTGTGGTCAATTTTTGACAAGACTTACCTGATGTTACAGGTGTCCCCCACCCCCACCCCCGCCAAGGCTCAGAACCCGTGTTCTAGACGGTGTGGATGGAGATGTTCCCCATTGCTCTGTCCGGTCATGGCCGCCAGCCCCACGTGGCCAGGACAGCTGAGGAGAGCAATGTGTAATTTGTTGTCACCAGTTTGAACTTCCCAGCCACATGTGGCTGGCAGGGGGTCCCACTGGACTGTTCCAGAAATCCGAGCTGGCCCCTCTGCTCCAGCCGATCTTGCTGCCTCTTCTCTGACCGGGAAACTCCCAACTTGTCACCAGGCATCGTTGCCTCCGGTCACCTCCAGCTCCCTTGCTCTGCAAACCCGATGCATCCTGAGCTTGGCCAGTTCTAGGGCTTCTGTAGCAGCTGTTCGTTCCCCTTGAGGGGACAGTGGGGACAATGCCCAAGAGGCTGGAATGAGCTGGGGGTGAAAGAAGAAATGGTGGAAGCTGAGGCCATGTGGCTAGGGGCAGCCTCGACAAGACAGGAAAACTTGTCTTCAGGCTTACGTACCCCGAAGTCACCCTGGGACCTGAGGACGTGTCACCTCATGGGGCAGAGGGGACTTTGCAGGAGGGATTAAGTTAAGACCCCTGAGATGAGGAGGACCCTGGATTCCCCGGGGGGCCCAGTGTCATCACAGGGTCCTTATAAGAGGGAGGCGGGAGGGTCAGAGGCAGAGAGAGACGGGAGATGCTGCGCTGCTGGCTGTGAGGATGCAGGAGGGGCCGCGAGCCAGGGATGCGGCGCCTCTAGAAGCTGGAAAAGGCGGAACCGATGTTCCCCTGGAGCCTCCGGAAGGACCCGCCCTGCCCACGCCTGTGAGACCCACACAGTAGGGGTGAGGAGGGGGTCCAGGCAAGCTGGGGAGGGATCCTGCTCCCCCTGGGTAAGGCAGACCCTCTGCTGCCTGCAAATAACAGGCTGGGGTGCCTGGGCAGGTGAGGGACGAGGGTTCTCCCAGCTCCCGTGCCCTGGCTTTGGGTCGGGAGAAAAGCCAGCAATGACCACCCGACCAGGGGTGGCGGGGCAGCTGGAGAGGGGGCCGGTGTGGCCGATGTCCTAGCACCCCCTCCCCAGCCACTTGTCAGCACCGGCCCGGGCCTGCAGGGTCAGCTCAGCCGCACCCTCTCCCCTGCCCCTGCGCTGGCCGCGAGGAGCCCCCGCTGAGCTCCCGGCGCGGACCCCACTGACGGGTCCTCGTCTCTCCCAGGAAGGACGTGGGCGCCCAAGTGTGCCGGCCTTCTGGAAGCCTCCACACCCAGCTCTCACGCCAACACTGCCGGGGCCCGAGCGTCAGGAGGCCCCACTTGGGGCCATGGGAAGCCCGCCTGCCTGGGAGAGGCCAGGGGTCTGCCATCCTCTCCCATCCCCCAACCCAGGGCAGGATGATGAACTTCAGCACAGGCAGGCTCCCAGCGCTGTGACACGAAAACTGGGATTCCGATAAACCAAGGCCCCAGACTACGCTCGCCCGACACGCTTTATTCAACACCGCCCACAGGAGCCTCCCTCGGGGCCGCGGCCTCTGTGGAGGGGCCTTCCTGGGGCCCGTGATGGCCTGGCCCCAGGCAGTGTCACTGCGGCCTCTGCAGTGCAGCGTCTGCGGTCCTCAGGGCTTTGTGCTTTGACTGGACTTGGAAGGATGCAGTCAGCCCGACCTCCTGGGCCAGCGTCCTTGGAGGGAGTGGGCAGCGAGTCTCAGCCCCGAGGGGCTCCCACTGCCACTGTCGCCCCGCCGGGCAGGCCACGGCGGCCCAGGGTGTCTGGCCAAACGAGGCAGCAACCCAGGTCCCTCCCGACAGTCACGGCCACAGGTGTGGCAGGGCTGGGACAGGGCTGGCGGTCCCTGGGGCCGCACCGGCCCAGGGTTCGTGTCTCCAGGCTGATGGAGGGGCTGGGGGCCACCCCAAGGGCATTCCTGGGGCTGAGGGAAGGGGGCTGGCCCGGGGTCCACTCAGGGTAGCTCCCAGTCCTGCGTGCCCTGCCCGGTCCTGCGTGCGCCAGCTCCCCTGGCCCGGGGCACTTGCTGCAGGGAGGGACAGCACGACTCTGACCGCCTCCAAACCCCATGCTCCACAGAGGCCGCTGCCCAGGCCCAGCCAGGAAACGCGCCTGGGATGGGGATGCAGAGGCCCCAGGTGGTGGGAGGCCCCACACCTGCCGGATCAGCGCCACTGTCCCTGTTCTATGGGGCAAGACCGAGGCCTGGAGGTCAGCCGGTGGCGGCGCTGGCCTGGAGCCTGGCCCGAGTCCGGCCGTGAGCAGTTAGTCCTCTGTCCACGGCGCCGACCATCAGGCTGGGCTGGGCTGCAGACAGCGAGGTCTTCAGGCGCTGAGGCCTGAGTTCCCGTCCGTGTGCAACAGACAGAAGGTTAAGCAGCTACGTGGACATCGGCCTCGCCTCTACCATGGGTTTTACTGAAGGAAAATGTCCGGGTTGTGCCATTTGCTCTTGGGAGCGCTGTGCCCGCTGGGTGGGCCCCGGGGAGCCATTGTGCATCCCCTTCTGGAAGGGCTGACGGGCAGTCTGGGACACCGTCCCTCACGTGTGCAGGTCGGGAGGGGAGACTGTTCCGCAAGTGTTTCTCCAGCCCCGCGGGGAGCCTCGCAGGCGGCCCAGTGGCAGCTGTCCTGTGCGAGAGGTCCAGGGCAGCAGCCACGGGGACCAGGCTGGCCCGAGTCCAGCGTGGAGCCATGACCCCAAGGAGCAGCTATGGGGGGTCCATCGGGCGAGAGGCCGTCCTTCAGCCGTGTCCCCGTAGCCCAGGGGAGGGGACACGCCTGGGCAGGGTGAGGGCCGAGTCTGCAGGTGGCCGAGTCTGCAGGCCGAGTCTGCAGGTGGCCCACGGGCGGGTGGGGCCCGTGCAGGGACAGAGAGGGCGCCATCAGTGCCTGGCGGGCCGTCCTCCTTGAAGACAGGTGCTCTCGGGAGGCGCCCGGCCCAGCACTGCTGCCACTGGCACAAGGCAGGTCCCAGAGACCCGGACCACCCCTCACCCGTGGTCGCTACCCGCGCGAGCTGGAGCCTGGGACCCGGCCAGTGCCCGCTCTAGACGTGCTCCATCTCCTGGTCCTGGTCGGGCCCCTCCTCCTGGTCCTCGTCATCCTCATCCTCGTCGGCGCCCACCCTGTCCAGCGGCGCCTCGCCGTCCCGGGCCAGCTCCTCCACGTGGGCCAGCATGTCGGCCATCAGCGCCTCCTCCAGCCGCTTGCGGACCTGCTGTACCAGCTCTTCCTGCCTCCTGGGGACACAGGAAGACCCGCTGGCCAGGGCACGTCCCATCTCTGGGGAGACGGGGGTGCTGCGGGCGCCCCGTCCAGACTGATGCCCCCGCCCCTGGCCCCAGCACAGCCCGCAGGCCTTCCCCAAATCAGCACCGCTGAGAGGGCGGCTGCCGGCCTGGGCCAAGGACCCCTGTCCCCTCCCTGCCGCCTCTACGCTGCCCCCCTCAGCACGGGGACCTGATTCTGTGCCTGTCGCTCCCCTCCACCGGCCACAAGTCCCTCCTCCCGGCAGGACCACAGCCACTGCCACTGCTGGACCTGACACCTGCGGTTCCCACCTCACTGACTTTCTATTTCTGCAAGTTGTGCTTTAAAGATCTGCCTGGACTTTTCAGACAGTCGTGTTCTTTTCCTGCCCTTTCCCTAGGGATGAGCCCTGTGCATACACGTATGTGTACGTGCACACGTGTATGTGTGTACGTGTACATGCATGTGTATACGTGTGCGCATACGTGCAGTGCATGTGTGCATGTGTAGTGTGTGTGTACCTATGTACGTGCATCTGTGTGTACGTGTGTACACGTGTGTGTGGTCTCACCGCTGTGTCCTCGCCTCTCTCGGGGCACAGGGCTGCCCTCTCACACCCACCTGGCTTTTACCTGCAGTCCCGAGACTTCCCCCCACAGTACTCGAGGCGCGGCTGCTCTGCCTTCCAGCCCCTCCTGTGGGTTCCTAAGCCCCCCGCCTTCTCCCAACCTCAGCTGTGCACTTATGTTTCAAAGCTGAATACGACCCATGTTCTACCCTCTCAGCACCTCTAGATGTTTCCTGCCCAGGAGCCACTTCCAACCACCTTCCAGGAGGCCCTCCCAGACAGCTCCACCCACACCCGGACACCACCCATGGGGTCCTGGCCAAGCGCAGGCCCAGCATCCAGGACCCAGGACACGTCCCGCTTCCCCTCAGCCCACCCTGCCCGGTCCTGCGTGCACCAGCGCCCCCTGACCCAGGGCCTCACAGTCCACGTGCAGCCCCGCTCACGGGAGCCGTCGCGGGGCCAAGAGCCCCGTCCTCTCCCGCCCCCGCAGGCTGCCCCACCCCCCAGGCGCCCGCCTGTCTGAACCGAGCCCTCCCCCGGCCACTTCCACATCACACCTGGACACTGGCGGGGGGGGGGGGGGGGGGGCTACCTGATGTCCTCGTCAGTCACCATGAAGGCCTTGCAGAGCGGCTGGGCTGTGTTGAGCCACACCCCGGGGTTCTTCTCCACGGCGGCTGAGAGCTGCCCGGTGATGGGCATGGTGCTGGTGTGCAGGGCGCTGGCGATGGCCGAGAGCAGCGTCTCATCCGTGCAGCCGGGACCCACGCCTGCCGGGCAAGGGAGGGTGGTCGCCGTGGGCACCAGCCTTGCCCCCTCAGCCCCGATTTCATCCTGAACCTCCCTTTACAGCCGACCCTGCCCGGTCCTGCGTGCGCCAGGGCCTCACAGCCCACGGGCAGCCCTGCTCAGGGGAGCCGTCGCAGGGCCAGGAGCCCCGCCCCCCAGGAGTCTCCCTGTCTGAATCGAGCCCTCCCCGGCCATTTCCATGTCACACCCGGACGCTGGAAGGGGGCGGTCACTCCCACGAAGTACAGGCAGACAACTACCCTCTCAGGGACAGCAGGGATGCTTTTATGGCGCGGCAGGGAAACCAGACCCCCGAGTGTTTTCAGGACCCCGTGACCAGACGCGGCCCCAGCGTCAAGTGCAGCCCGGCTGGCCCCAGGCTGGGGGAGCACGGGCCTCATTCCTCCTCCATCTCCCCCCTCCCCCCCGCAGGGGGTCACCTTGCAAGCCCTTGGGGAGGTCCATGGTCTTCACGAGCTCCTCTGCGATGTCAAAGGCATTCAGGCCGCTCAGCTTCTTCTCCCAGAAGAGCTGCTGCCACACAGACAGACGTCAGGCCGACAGGATGGCCAGGCCACCTGCTCCCACAGCAGGCGACCCTAGGCGGCCGGGATGGGGGTCTCAGTGTGACCTCTGACCCCCACATTTGCTGGGGCTGCTCGCGCCCCAGGGTCCTCGCAGGGCAGAGAAACCCCAAGCCCCGTTTCCGGCAGGATGAAGACCCAGGATGTCAGATGCGCCATCGGACAGTCTGTGGCTCCCCTTCACCCTGGAGTTGGGGGTTGGGAGGTCCAACCTCCACCCCAGGCCGAGCCACGGGCCCAGGGCAACAGCCCCGGCCGACCCCTGCCACAGCCCGAGCAAGCGCTGTCCGTGGGCACCGCCCGGTGCAGACAGGGGACCCAGGAGCCCCCGGACGGGCAACAAGCTCACACCCTCGACTGCACCTCCAGACTCTGGGGAGGGGGGCGACAGGCAGCCCCACAGGTTTCTGACCTGTTACCTAGAGGGCTCCAACCCAAACGGCACGGCACCCAGGGTGGCTGCCCATGGCGGGGCCCATGCCCTGCAGGGTCCCTGAGCGTCTCCCCCTCTGACGGCCACGGCCCCCTGCTCTGGCCTAACACCTCCACAGCCCACTATCTACCGGGAGTTCGTAAAGATGCATGAAAACGTGGCTAAGGCTCAGTTTTTGGAAAACAGATCACAAAACTGCATTTGTGGGATCTTATCAATCTGTCCAAGACAGTGGCCGGCCCGAGGAGGCCCAGCATACGCGTGTCGGGCGCTGGTGCCCGCAGGACCATGCCCCGGGGTGATGGCTCCTGACCGTGGCGCTGGGGCCCGGGGCCCACGGACTCAGCTCTGAAGAGTGGACCAAGTGCCGGAGCTCACCTGACGGGGCTGCTCCACGGCCTTCTGTGGGTCGCTCTTCACCTTGTTGCTGGGGTGGTTGGTGATCTTGGTCACTGGCTGCTTGAAGATGGACGCCGTCTGCCTGACCGGGAGGGCCGTGTTCAGGTCGGGCTTGCCCTGCAGGGTCGGGCGGGGTCCTCAGCGGGCTTTCCCCGTCAGCGAGAAAGCCGTGCCCCACAAGGGGCTTCGGGGAACAGGCCCCGGTCACCAGCACACCGCGTGGTACCCACGGATCCAGAGGTAACGCCAAGCCCAGGCCCAGCTGCTTCGCTGCCCTCGGTGCGGCCGTAGCGGGGGCTCCAGACACACACCTGCCCCCTCTCACCACCCCCCGCCGTCCCTCTCACCTCCCGTGCCTCGTTCTCCGCAGAGCACGGGCCTGGGGGCGCCCTGGACACCTCTGTTCTGCAGCCGGGCCAGGGAACAAAGTCCCCCGAACACGCGTCCATCAGAGACCCGCAGGCACATTGGTCACCAGGCGCCCAAGTATGGACCAGAGCCGAGCCGCCTCCCAGGCCCCGTGCCCGAGCCTCTCCTGGGGACAGATGATGGGCGGTTTCCTGTCTTCTTTCTGCTTTTCCACAGCTGCTGAGCTTCCCCCAGTGAGTAGCTAGGCCTCTAACTCCAGGATGGGGGGTGAGCCCTACCCAGCAGCGGTCGGCGTGGGCTCACCTTGACCTGGCTCGGGGAGTCGTAGCGCACCCGCTGCCGGCTCTTGTTCATCTTGCCCATCAGCATCTTGCCCGTGCGGAAGTCGAA
Organism: Balaenoptera musculus; assembly: GCF_009873245.2. NCBI lineage: Eukaryota > Metazoa > Chordata > Mammalia > Artiodactyla > Balaenopteridae > Balaenoptera > Balaenoptera musculus. The sequence goes on from NC_045787.1 coordinate 169,337,533, forward strand.
GGTGCTCAGGTCCATGGAGCCGCCCAGGTAGCGCGCCAGCTGGGGCTTGCTCCGGAACTTCTTCCCGCTCGGGCTGCGGACACAGCGCGGTCAGCGGAGGAGGGGGCCGGGGGGAGGGCCAGGCCGGGCCGGTCCACCCTCTCCCCAGCACAGCAGATGCCGAGGCCGAGAGCAGGGATGGACGCCCCGACCTTCGGAAGGATGGGGCCCAGCCCTGGGAGCCTGGCTGGAGTTTCTGGAACATTCCAGAAACAGAATCTGGCCGTGTTCTTGAGAAAAGACCCAAGGATAGCAGGTCCATTACAGCATTATGGACCTGTCCTGGGGGGGGCTGGGCTGTAAAACCTCGGTGTTGGGGCCAGGACACCAAAGAGCTGCCCAGGCAGGACCTGCTGGGAAAGCCTGAAACCTGGCTGTGAAGCTCTGCGATCCTGCTCACCCCATGGACCAGCGCAGGGGACTCGCCTTTCTAGGAAAAGCTAACGCCAACCTCTGCTGCCGTGCAGACTCAGAGCTCACGCTACAGGTGACCAGAACGGGACCCAGTGAGCATTAATGATGACACGTCCCCGGGCACGGGGACTCCTGCAGCCACTCTGGGAAACAGTCTGGCAGTTCCTCTAATGGTTAAACAGCAATTCCACCCCTAAGTATCCAAGAGAAATCAAAACACATGTCGACATAATAACTTACACCTAATTACTCACAGCAGCATGACTCACTGCACAGAGTGAAAACAGCCCAGATGTCCCTCCACACACGGGAGCATCTCTCAGCCATGAAAAGGAGAGAAGCCCTGACACTCGCCGCAACGTGAATGGACCCTGAGAACACGATGCTCAGTGAGAGAAGCCAGACACAGAAGGACACACAGAGTGTGATTCCACTGATGGGAAACGTCCAGAACAGGCAGATCCAGACACAGAGAGTGGGTTCCTGGTTGTCAGGGACTGGGGCTGCTCTTTGGGGTTATGGAATGTTCTGGAATTAGAGGTGATGGTTGCACAGCCCTGAATGTACTAGGAACCAGTGAGTGGCACACATGTAGCCTCCAGCAGGCCTGGCACCCGTCTAGGACGTCCCTGTCACTCTCCATCTGAGGCTAACAAGGGCCTGCACTTTGCTGATCTCCCCTGAGAGCCTCTAGGCTGAGCCTGAATTCAAGCCAGCACACGCCCGCCCCCTCCAGGTGTCCCTGGGCACTGCGGACAAGTGGCAAAAGCGGGAAGAGTGGAACCCATTCCCGCCCCACCAGGGCCTCACCTGGGTCAGGGCCAGCCCCACCACCTTGGGTTCTGAGACCCCCGTGGACTCTTCTGGAAGATCCATTTTTCCGTTATGCTCTGTGCTGGCTGACGTGAACGGAGTCTACGTGCCTGGAGCAGCGGAAAGGACCCTGAGTCCCGACTCTGGCTCCAACTATGGCCACAAAGAGGGCCAGGACCCTGACAAGCACTCGCCAGCACTTCCTGGCCTCCAGTCACCCCACCTGCTGCTGTTCTGCTTTAAAAAATGCATAAGGACAGGGAAACAGAAATGCAGAACTGTAGATTAGGGGCTGGGGAGCAGGGTTAAGGGCAGAGATAGTTAAAGGTCTAGGGCTCTTCTGGGGGGAGGAAAAGGCTCTAGCTTTGACCGTGGTGGTGGCTGCAGCTACCTGTGAATTGTACGCTTTACACGGGTGAACAGTACGGCATGTGACTCCTACCTCGATAAAGCTGTCACAAAAGTGAACGCAAGACAGAGAGTGGATGGGGGCTACGAGGAGCTGGGGAGCTAATGGACACAGGGCTCATTCTGGGGTGATGAGAACGTTCCAGAACTAAAGAGTGGTGATGGGTGCATGAAAACTGCTGAATTGGACACTTTTAAAGACTGAATCGTATGGAATGTGAACTATACCTCAATTTTAAAAACAGGTTTTGCAGATCTGTATTGGGACAGAAAAATGTCTGAGTTGTTTTATCCAATGAAAGAAAAAAACTTCTGTAGTAAAACCACACGTGTAGAACAAAAATGAGCCCTGTGGCCTTTCTACGGAAACAGGCCTACCCGGTGGAGTAGACAGGTAGCCAGAAGCCGGGCGGAGGGCAGCCCTCGGCTGAGCCGCTGAGTCGGTGGGACCCTGAAGCACTGGGGCCGTCATGGGGATGGAGCCAGCACCAAGCGTGGCGCCCAGGGCCTGGGCCGGATGCAGGGCTGTATGAGGGGTGATGAGCGGGTGTTGACCCCAGGCCTATAAGGAGGCTTGTAACCCAAGATGCCCAGTGAGGCCCAAACAGCAAGATGAAGCTGGTTCTGGCCAAGCTGAGCCCACTGCCCAAGGAAGGGGGGTCAACCTGCCGAGCACCTCCTGCTTTCCTGAGTATTTGCACCTTTAAAATGACCTCTGGGGTCTTCCCTGGTGGCGCAGTGATTAAGAATCTGCCTGCCAATGCAGGCGACATGGGCTCGAGCCCTGGTCCGGGAAGATCCCACATGCTGCAGAGCAACTAAGCCCGTGCGCCACAACTACAGAGCCTGCGCTGTAGAGCCCGTGAGCCACAACTACTGAGCCCGCGTGCCACAACTACTGAAGCCCACGCACCTAGAGCCCACGCTCCACAATGAGAAGCCAACGCAATGAGAAGCCCACACACAGCAACAAAGAATAGCCCCACTCGACGCAACTAAAGAAAGCCCGCGTGCAGCAACGAAGACCCAACGCAGCCAAAAGTAAATAAATAAAATTAATTTATTTATTAATTTATTAAAAAAAAAAAAAAAAGACCTCTGGGACTTCCCTGGTGGTCCAGTGGTTTAAGCCTCCACGCTCCCAATGCAGGGGGCGTGGGTTCTATCCCTTGTCAGGGAACTAGGATCCTGCATGCTGCAATGGTGCAGCCAAAAAAAAAAAAAAAAAAAAAAAAAAAGCTCCGGTAAGTCCTCTCTATTCCACGCACCCCAAAGAATGACGCTAACTTCCAAGTCCTCAACTTCTTGCCTGGATTGTAAATGTCAGGCAGGGAGATGATTTTTCCAAAGTAAATGCTCAGCTGTAACCAGATGCTCCGCCCCCATCTCCCAGTCCTGAGGGCCAGGTCGCCAAGCTGGAAGGGCGTGTGGGTGAGTCCTACAGAACGGTCTGTGAGGTCACTCCACCTCTCCTTCAAAGAACACACTGGCTCTCTCCCACTCTCTGGACTAGCAAACCAAGGTTCCACATCCCTAGGGGCAGGGCTAAGATCCAAGGACAGGTCTGTCTGACTCAACAGCACTGGAGACCTGCCTTCCCTCTGCATTAAGGAACCAGGAAGGGACTTCCCTGGTGGTCCAGCGGTTAAGACTCCATGCTCCCAATGCAGGGGGTCCAGGTTCAATCCCTGGTTAGGGAACTAGATCCTTATCCCGCAACTAAAAGATCCCACATGCCACAACTACAGATCCCGCAAGCAACAACGAAGATTCCACGTGCCACAACTAAGACCTAGTGCAGCCAGATAAATAAATATTAAAAAAAAAAAAAAAAAAAAGAGAGAACCAGGGAAATCCATCTGTGCTCCCTGCTTAGTCACCTGGCTCGGCATCGGGTGGTGAGAAGGCCAAGGATCCACATTCCAGAAAACATATCACATCCCCCCCAGACCTCCGACCTGCTGGGACAGGGTAGGTCACCCACACGAGAGACCTGGGAGTGGCACTGGGCCCCGCACCCCGCATCCTGTCTCAGGCCCTCACCTCTCATTGGAGCCGTGGGAAACCTGAAATTCCATCTGTCCAGCCCCAGTTTGGAGCCCTTCCCTACCACCAGACCCCTATGCTCGGGGGCGGGGCCTTGGAGCGGTGTCCCACTTGACAGAAGCCCGGAGAGGTTCCCAGGCAGGTGGGGACAAGAGGTGAGGCGATGACGGGCTGGGGCCCTCTAGCCACGCTGGCCCCGGTTCAGCTCCTGAGCCTCCTCACAGGCTGCTGGCGCTGCCTGGACTCTCCTCCTGGCTCCACTGCCAGGGCTCAGCTCTGTGCTGCCTCCCCAGACAAGCCCTCACTGACCGGCCCCCAGCTCGACCAGGCACTCCCATCATCTGCCCCTCACAGACCCCTACATCTCTCTGCATATGTCATCACCTGTTAACTATGAAAGCAACGGGGTGATGGCTGGGGCACCAGCTGTCACCCAGGAGGGGAGGGCCCAGGTCTCACTCCCAGCTGAATGGCCAGGACAGACACCCAGCATGTGCTGCAGAGGCGTCTGTTAAATTAACAAAGGACTAGAGGAACACAGATCTGCCTCAGTCTTTAGACCTAAACGGAAGAAGTGAGAACACAAGTGTGCTCAGAATTAAATGAGGGGAGGTGGTGAGAGGCCTCTTCACGCACCCAGAAGGAAGCTTTTCTTAACAGCCAGCGAGGGAGTGACGTCACAGACAGCCGCAGTGAGGGGGAATACACACGTTTCCCTAAGAGATACCGATCGTAACCCCACTATTTCATGCTTGACATTACGGGACCCCAGCCAATTACAGTACACACTGGAGGGCCACCAGCACTCTTTGGACACTAGAACCTGAGCTTGTCCTGGATGAGCTGCCATCCTTACCCTGCTCACTTCCTTCACTCCTCCCAAAACGGGGACAGCAAAGGCCCAGGACCTGCTGCACACCCCCCAACACCTGGCAGGCATTCAACACGTGGCAGGTGTCCCGCCTGCCTTTCTTTTGTCAGAGTTCTAAAGCAAAGGGGAGGGAGCCATCAAGCCTGGCTCAGAAACAAAAGCATCTTCCACCAGTCAGGAGAAGGAAAAAAAAAAAAAAAAAAAAAAAAGGAAGGAAAAGGCAAACAGCAGGTGGTTGACGGTCTGGGGCTGGGCTTCCAGCCGCCTACTGATTCTGTTTCACTGGGGGGGGGGGGGGGGGGTCCCTGCCACCTCTCTCAGGCCAAGGGCAGCCCTCTCTCCAGTTTGGGTGAGGGAAGCTCACAAAGGCCGCGTCCCCGGTCTGGCGACTGGAGAGGCCACTACCCACGGTGCCCAAGGATGGGGGAGGGGCGGCTCTTAAAAGACACGCACCTCCAGGACCAGGCCACCCTGTGAAGGGCCCAGGAACCTGCATCCCTAGGCAGCCCTCCCTGGTCCCCCAGAGCGAACCCTGCTCCCTGAAACCCGGGATCCCCACCCGACCCAGGCTGCGCGCGGCCCCAGGAGCGCCCCACGAGGACCAAAGGGACAGCCCAGCCCCCACCCCCGCCTCCCAGCGGCGTCTGGCCCGCGCCGGGGTGCCCCTTGCCCAGCCGGCCGCTTCGCCGCGGCCGCCGAACAAAGGCCGCCACCAGCCCGGTGCCGGTCCCAGGGCCATGTGGCTGCGGGGGGAGCGCAAGCACACTGAGCGAGGGCTTCGCCGGGCACGCACGCGCACTGGGCTCGGGCCCGTCGGGCACGCACGCGCACTGGGCCAAGCGCCCGCCGCGCGCCGGCACGCACGCACGCACGCACAACGCACGCGCGGGGCCCAGGCCGCGGCCCGGGTCGAGGCGCCCAGGCCGCCGCAGAGGCCGCTGGGAGGCGCCCGTTGGGGCCCTGCCCGGCCGGCACGTTCATTCACCTATAGTAAAAGACATCCCTGTGGCCGGCCGACAGCCCCGACCTTCTGGGCACTTCTTCCCTCTCCCAGCCCTGCGGGAGCGCCGGGCACTCCCACCTCTTCCGCTCCATCGCGCCCGGCTCCTCGGCCCGCCGCCGCCGCTGCCGCCCGGACCCCCACTCGCCGCCGCCGCCGCCGCCTCAGCTGCCTCCGCCGCTGCCGCCGCCACTTGCCGCGGCTGTTCCGGCCCGTGGGCCTCCGCCCTCCGCCCCCAGCCGGGCGCGCGCCGGCTTTGCCGCCCTTTCGGCCCCCTCCCCGCGCTCGCCAGCCCCCGCTCGGGGGGCCCGCTCCGCCCACCCGCCCGCGCGCGGGGCCCCGTGCTGCGCAGGCGCCGCGCAGGTCCCGCCCCTCGGCGGCGGCGCCAATCAGCGCGCGGCCTGAAGGTGGGGCCTGCGGCGGCACGCTGCTCGTCCGCTCCGCGCCTGCGCCCTGGGCCGCCCGCAAGTGGCTGGTGGCCCCTGCGTGCCGCTGCGCTGTTCGCCTTGGTCTTTCTCCTGCGCCTCCTCCGAGGCCCCGTCTGTGTCCCGGGATGCCCGTCCAGTGCCGGACCGCCATCCCGCCGCCTCCCTGGTCTCGTCACTGGCATCCGCGTTTAGGGTCACTGTCGGTGACCACCCACCTCCACACCCCAAGGCCCACCCGACGCTTTAATGACATCTCAGAATCCGGCCCCCTCTTCCCGCCTCCTCCTTAGTCCATCCGCTTTCTGTCTCCTGGGGCTCCAGTCCCTTACTTGGGAATCTCCCGCCCCCCCCCCGTCTTGTGTCCCCTCCCCCTCCCCCAGGCCCTCTCCTGCCTGCTCTGCTCCCCCAGGGCAGAGCCTGGCCGGCCCAGGGCAGGTACTTCAGAAAAGACTGCTGAGTGAGTGGCCGGAGCTGTGGGCAGTGCCAGGAGCGGGCTGGGCCTCCCGACGGGCCTGTCCTGGCGTCGGGTCCCTGGGGGAGGGGGAGGCTGCGGGTGGGAAGGCCCTGGGCTCCCCCGAGGGCAACAGGCCTGGGCCGCGCACCTGGAGCTCCCTGCAGGTGTCTTCGCAGCCTTGGGGCCGCCCAGGTCCCTGCTCTAGTTGGAGGCGGGGCTTGGGCGGGACACCGAAGACCATGGCCCACAGGTGTCACTTGTTTATATTAAGTCCCCGGGTAAGTGCAACTTCTCAATTTCTTACGTCCCTTTCCCTCCTGGGTTCCCCAAGGGGTAGCTGGGCTGCTCTCCCACAGACAAAGGGCATCGTGGCCGGGGAGGCACCCTGATCGGCGAGCGATCACCCCGTTACAAAGCTGGTTCGGGGCACTGGATGCCTGTGTGCAGGTCAGGCCCAAACCCAGGGCTCCAGGACCTGGCCTTCCACAGAGGGCAGTGCTGGTCGCTGTTGTGTTTTCTCCCAGCGTGTGCGACTTCGTTTTCATTTAAAAATCAAAGTTGCAAAGATAGATGCGTGCATTGTAATCAGTGAAAGCACGTGAAGACGCTTAAAGGAAAAAGTTGTCAGCCTTCCTGTGACAGGAGACCCCAGCACCACCCCAGCCCTGCTTTTACTTCTCTTGAGTGCACACCCAGAGCTGGAATTACTGGATCACGTGGCGATCCTATATTTTAAATTTTTGTTTTTGTTTTTGTTCATTTTTTGAGAAGGGCAGAACATTAATATTTTTTTTGTAACTTTTATACAGTTTTCAAAGTGTGCTTTCCATTTACAGTTATTACCAAATATTGGCAATATTGCTCATGTCCTACAGTACATCCCTGAGCCAATCTTACACCCAACAGTTTGTACCTCCCACCCCCAACCTCCCACCCCCGACCCCTATCTTGCCCCTCTCCCCCTCCACTGGTAACCACTAGTTTGTTCTCTGTATCTGTGAGTCTGCTTCTTTTTTGTTATGTTCACTAGTTTGCTGTATTTTTTAGATTCCATAGATGACCAGTATCATACAGTATTTATCTTTGTCTGACTTATTTCACTTAGCGTAATACCTTCCAAATCCATCCATGTTGACGCAAATGGAAAAATTTCCTTCTTTTTTATAGGTGAGTAATATTCTATTATATATATGTGCCACATCTTTATCCATTCATCTGTCGCTGGACACTTAGGTTGTTTCCATGTCTTGGCTATTGTAAATAGTGCTGCTCTGAACACTGGGGTGCATGTATCTTTTTGAATTAGTGTTTTTGTTTCTTTTGGATATATACCCAGGAGTGGAATTGCTGGGTCATATGGTACTTCTATTTTTAGTTTTTGCAGAAATGTCCTTACTGTTCTCCATAGTGGCTGCACCAATTTACAGTCCCACCGACAGTGTAGGAGGGTTCCCTTTTCTCCACAACATTCTCACCAACATTTTTTATTTGTAGACTTTTAGATAATAGTCATTCTGACAGGTGTGAGGTGGTACCTTATTGTGATTTTGATTGGCATTTGTCTGATGATTAGTGATGCTGAGCATCTTTTCATGTGCCTGTTGCCCTATGTTTAATTTTTTGAGGAACTGCCAGACTGTTGTCCACTGTGGCTGCCCCATTTCCCATTCCCACCAGCAGCGAACAAAGGCTCTGATTTCTCCACATCCTCCATTGTTATTTTCTGGGTTTTGACAGTCGTATACCCACGGACGTGTGGTGTTGGATTTGACCTCATGGTTGGATGATGGAAATGCAACGCCTCCACCTCAAGAACCAGCCCCGCCGGTCTCACTTGCTTCTCAGGGAATCTGACCCCCTCGGGCCCAGGCTGACCCCACAGCATAGACAGTGGGTCTCTGGGTGTTACTTGGCCCGAGCCAAGGACTGTCCTCGAGGGACTGGTCCAGAGGCCTGACCGGGAGGGTGGCCGTGACCCAGGGTGCTGGTGGCAGACGCAGAGACGAGAGGCCAGGAGGCCTGGATGGGAGGGACGGGGGCTGCCCAGCTCCTCTCCCGTTGGGCTGGGTGCTGCTCCTTTGAAATAAACTCTTTGCCCAGGCCTGCTGGCCCAGTCCCCAAGCAGACGTCTTGTCCTGCCCGTCTCCACAAGGTGAAAGATAGAAATTAAACCAGGAGGTGCCATGTGAGGACCTTGAAAAGACTTTCGGAGGCAGGGTCTCTCTCCCCTGCAACTGCTGCCGTCGGGGCCAGTACATTCTCTGTGGGGTCATCGTGGGCACTGTGGGGTGTGGAGCAGCATCCCTGGCCCCGCCCACTCATGCCAGGAGCCCCCCCTGAGTCGTGACAACCACAGATGTCCCCAGCCAAGCGTTCCTGCAAGCTAATATGAGGCATTCATGGCACTTACCTTGGGCAGAAAATTTAGTGGGCGCCAGAAACTTCAAGATTAATGGCAGTTAATGCAATATTTTAACAATCCGAAATGAATGCAAAAAATCCATGATGAACAAAATGTCAAAAATTTTAATGAAGTATATAGTTAGTTGACTTACAATGTTGTGTTTAATTTCTGCTATACAGCAAAGTGACTCAGTCATACATATATATATTCTTTTTCATATTCTTTTCCATTATGGTTTATCACAAGATATGGAATGTATTTCCCTGTGCTATATAGTAGGACCTTGCTATTTATCCATTCTGTATATAATAGTTTGCATCTGCTAATCCCAAACTCCCACTCCATCCCTCCCCACCCTTGGCAATCACAAGTTTGTTCCTCTGTGTCTGTCTGTTTTTGTTTTGTAGATATGTTCATTTGTGTTGTATTTTAGATTCCACATATAAGTGGTATCATATGGTATTTGTCTTTCTCTTTCTGACTTACTTAGTATGACAGTCTCTAGTTGCATCCCTGTTGGCTGCAAATGGCATTATTCTTTTTATGGCTGAGTAGTATTCCATTGTATATGTACCAAACTTCTTTATCCATTCATCTGTCGATGGACATTTATGTTACTTCCGTGTCTTGGCAATTGTACATAATGCTGCTATGAACACTGGGGTGCCTGTAACTTTTTAAATGATAGTTTTGTCTGGTATATGCCCAGGAGTGGGATTGCTGGATCATATGGCAATTCTATTTTTTGTTTTTGTTTGGCCACGCCATGCGGCTTGTGGGATCTTAGTTCCCCGACCAGGGATTGAACCAGGGCCCTTGGCAGTGAAAGCACGGAGTCCTAACCACTGGACTGCCAGGAAATTCCCTATTTTTAGTTTTTTAAGGAACCTCCTTACTGTTCTCCATAGTGGCTGTACCAATTTACATTCCCACCAACAGTGTAGGAGGGTTCCCTTCTCTCCACACCCTCTCCAGCATTTATTATTTGTAGACTTTTTAATGATGGCCATTCTGACTGGTGTGAGGTGGTAACTCACTGTGGTTTTGATTTTCATTTCTCTAATAATTAGCGATGTTAAGCATCTTTTCGTGTGCCTATTGGCCATCTTTGGAGAACTATCTATTTAAGTCTTCTGCCCATTTTTCGATTGGACTGTTTTTTTTGTTATTGAATTGTAGGAGCTATTTATATACAAAATGTAAAAAATTTAAATACAGATTGAACAGTACTGTGCCATTTTAAAGTGAGACAAAATGAGGAAGATATGCCCTTTATACATTTTTTAAAGCAATATTTACTGAACACCAACCTAGTACAAGACATTGTAGGAAGATATTTTTATTTTATTTATTTAGTATTTTATTTTATTATTTTATTTTATTTTTTGGCCGCTCAGCGCAGCATGTGGGATCTTAGTTCCCCGACCAGGGATCGAACCCACACCCCCTGCATTGGAAGCAGAGAGTCTTAACCACTGGACCGCCAGGGAAGTCCCCCTTTATACAATAAGTTTTTATGTAGTTTTTGATGGTTAACTTTCCCCTCCCTGAACACTAAAGTGGTTGAAAAAGTATTGAAATGTTGAAAAGGATTTGTATGAGAACTCACAGAAGTTTAAGCCTAAATATTGTACTTAATCCGAACCTGAAGTTATTAGAATTTTACTTTTTTGGCTTTCACAAAAGCAAACTCAGATATTTTCATTAAAACCATTAGCCATTACAAAAATACATAACTTGTGTACAGGGGCTCACATTTCCTTTTGTTTCAGGCTTTGATGGGGGGCTGTGGGACTGTCCACATCTGCATGAGTTAGAAATTTTTTTTTAAAAATTGAGTAACTTATCTCAGAATCCGTCACTTATAGGTATTTAAGTGGCATCTATTCATTTATGTATGAAATAACATCACTCCACAGATATTGTTATAATGGCAAATGACAGGAAATGAATGTCCTTTGCTAATAGACTGGTTAGTAAATGTTGGTACCAGGCAGCCATTTAAAAACTGAGGACGCTGTGTGTTTCTTTTCTGTTTAATTGAATTGTAGATTTATAATGTGTTAGTTTCAGGTGTACAGCAAAGTGATTCAGTTATACACATGCATGTATATTTTTTTCATATTTTTTCATTATGGTTTATTATAAGATATTGACTATAGTTCCCTGTGCTATACAGTAGGTTCTTGTTGTTTATCTGTTTATAGTAGTGTGTGTATGTTAATCCCAAACTCCTAATTTATCCCTCCCTTCCCCCCTTTCCCCTTTGGTAACCAGAAGTTTGTTTTCTGTCTGTGAGCCTATTTGTTTTGTAAATAAGTTCATTTGTATCATCTTTTTAGATTCCACATATAAGTGATATCATATGATATTTGTCTTTGTCTGGCTGACTTCACTTAGTATGATGATCTCTAGGTCCATCCATGTTGCTGCAAATGGCAATACTTCATCCTTATGGCTGAGTAATAGTCCACTGTGTATATGTATCACATTATCCATTCCTCTGTCAATGGACATTGAGGTTCCTTCCATGCCTTGGCTATTGTAACTAGTGCTGCTATGAACATTGGGGTCCATGTATCTTTTCTTTTAATACATTTATTTATTTATTTATTTATTTATGCCCGCGTTGGGTCTTTGTTGCTGCGCACGGGCTTTCTCTAGTTGCGGCGAGTGGGGGCTACTCTTGCGGTGTGTGGGCTTCTCATTGCAGTGGCTTCTCTTATTGTGGAGCACGGGCTCTAGGCACGCGGGCTTCAGTAGTTGTGGCTCGCGGGCTCTAGAGCGCAGGCTCAGTAGTTGTGGCGCACAGGCTTAGTTGCTCCGCGACATGTGGGATCTTCCCAGACCAGGGCTCAAACCCGTGTCCCCTGCATTGGCAGGTGGATTCTTAACCACTGCGCCACCAGGGAAGCCCTCCATGTATCTTTTTGAATTAGAGTTTTCATCTTTTCCAGATATATGCCTAAGAGTGGAATCACTGGATCATATGGTAATTCTATTTTTAGTTTTTTAAGGAACCTCCAAACTGTTCTCCATAGTGGCTGCACCAGTTTACATCCCTACCAACAATGTAGGAGGGTTCCCTTTTCTCCACACCCTCTCCAGCATTTATTTGCAGACTTTTAAAAAAATATTTATTTATTTGGCTGCTTTGGGTCTTAGTTGCGGCACGCAGGATCTTTCGTTGCAGGCTTCTGGTTGGGGCACACAGGCTTAGTTGTCCCGCAGCATGTGGGATCCTAGTTCCCCGAACTAAGATCGAACCTGCAACCCCTGCATTGGAAGGTGGATTCTTAACCACTGGACCACCAGGGAAGTCCCTTATTTGTAGACTTTTTCATGATGCTTTGTGCTTTCCAAAGTAGCATGGCTTCCAGGAAATAAGCCATAGGTGGAAAATGTGCAGAAGTGTGTAGAACATGCCAATACTTGTGTTAAAATATACAAAGCTGCTGTGGACTGAAAAGTGTCTCCCTGAAATGTGTATGTTGACACCCTAACCCCCAGTGTGGCTGCATGTGGAGATGGCACCCCCCGCAGAAACAATTAAGGTTAAATGAGGTCAGAAGGGTGTGGCCCTGGTCCCCTAGAATTAGCATGTCCTAAGAGTCCCTGGAGAGCTAACTTGCTCACATGTCAAGGGGAGGCCACGTGAGGATGCAGTGAGAAGGGGGCTGTCTGCAGGCCAGGAGGCGGGCCCTCGCCAGGAACCAACCCTGCCAGAACTGAGCTCAGACTTCCAGCCTCCAGAACTGTGAGACATTCATTCTGTAGCTTAAGCTGCCTGGCCTGTGTTTTATTGTGGCAGCCCAAACAGACTAATAAAACAGCTCTTCTGCACAAATAGAACGTTTCTAGAATTTTCCAGAACTTGGCAGGAGTTGGAGGGAACTGCCTGTATGCAGTATATCCTCGTGTACCCGCTCATTTTTGTATCCCCGGTGATGGTTTAACATGTCTACAGGTTCTGATGTTCCTCCTTCCAGACACAGAGCCTAATTCTCCTCCCGAATAAGATGTGGAGCAGGAGATGGCCTGAGAGTCCTGAGTAGGTCATAAAAGGCACAGAGGCTCTTCCCTGCCTGCTCTTGGACTGCTGTGTAGTAAAGAGGCTCAAGCAGCGTCTGGGAGGCCCACGTGGGGAGGAGCCACGTGAGGGGGCCTCCTGGAAGCCCCGACTCCCCACCCCACCCCGGTACCACCCTTCATCATGCAGCTGATGCCTCTACTGCAACCTCATGAGGGACCCTCAGCCAAGAACCCCCCAGAAAGATCACTCCCAAATTCTCACTGAGAGATAATGTTTGTCTTGAGCCACTAGGTCAAGGGGAACTTGTTAAGGCAGCGATCAGTAAAAACCCCGTGCAGGTATTATCCACTAAACATCTGAAGTAAGCAAACCATATCTGCCAGCCACTGGGAAACTGCAGATTTGCAGTTTTGGAGTTGAAAGGCTCTCCGGGTCATTTGGGCCCCTGGGCCTGCAGTCAAGATAACCAAGCCCCAGCATGAGCACGTGCAGGCCAGCAGGTTTCAGAGTGAGGTTTAATGCCATGTGTGTTCACACACCAAAGCTATTTCCACCAACATAGGAAACCTAACTCGCGCCGTGTATTTCCTCGAGGTCAATCCCAAGAGCCTGGGCCGTTCCAGATGCAGATGGAAGGGGGCAGCACCACCAGACACCTGGAGGGGGAACGAAGCAGGGTGAGCAGCAGATGCTGAGCGCCCAGTAAGAGCACAGATGCTGCAGACAGGCTCTAACACCAGATCTGGCTGTGCCACTTAGGAGTCTGTGAAATGGGGATGCACGTGCACTCTGGGCTGTCAGGTGGGCAGCACAGCGCCGGGCTCGTCAGTGCTCACAGCAGCCCGCCCAGGGAGGCCAGCCTCCACTTTCCTGTCTGTAAAACGGGGCATCCCTCCGTCCCACCCAGGGTGCAGGCTCAGCCTCCAGGACTGAGCCCCGAGGGGCAGCGCCCACTCCCCAGCCCCACAAACCGAGGCTGCTGGCTGGCAGCTCTGCGCCACCAGGCAGGAGGCTAGTGCAGGGCTCCGCCCTCAGGCAGGGTTCTCCAGGTGAGCCCCCAACACCTGCCGGCCCAGCCCTGGACCTGCGGGGAACACTGCTCCTCTGCTGCTCAGGAATCCCGGGCTACACCAGCCGACAGCTGCTGAAACTTACCGGAGGGGTCCGAGGGAGATGGGTTTAATTAATCGTCCTTCTTGAACTTGCCGTTGATGTAGGGCACCCAGTCCATAATCAGCCGCCAGTCAGTGGCCCACACCAGCCCCACGGCTCCCACGGTGCCCCACATGCCCACTGTGGGTAACCTGCAAGAACGGGGGTCAGGCCTCACCCTCCCGGTAGCGTGGCCGGATCCCCCCCATCCCAAGCTGCCGTTTACCAGGTGCCCACACCCCCCAACACACCTGGCCCTGCCCAGCGTGTGGACACATCCTGCTGATGACCCTGAGGGCAGGCACCAGGCAGGTGACCCTGAGGCAACTCCATTCCCATCTGCTTTCATATTAGAATATGCATGAGGGTTTTTTTTTTTTTTTTAGTAAATTAATTTATTTATTTTTGGCTGCGCTGGGTCTTCGTTGCTGCACGTGGGCTTTCTCTAGTTGCGGTGCGCGGGCTTCTCACTGCAGTGGCTTCTCTTGTTGCGGAGCACGGGCTGTGAGCGGAGCGTGTGGGCTTCAGTAGTTGTATCACGCGGGCTCGGCAGTTGTGGCTCGCGGGCTCTAGAGCGCAGGCTCAGTAGTTGTGGCGCACGGGCTTCGTTGCTCCGTGGCATGTGGGATCTTCCCAGACCAGGGCTCGAACCCGTGTCCCCTGCACAGTCAGACTCTTAACCACTGCGCCACCAGGGAAGTCCCTGCTTAAGGTTTTATTTGAGGAATTCCACTAAAAAGAGAAAAAGCCCAAGCTTGTAAAGCATAAGGATATCTAAACTTTGCAGGTAGGCACGTTAACGCGATTTGCAGCAGCTCGATCCCTGAGACAGCCGATGGACTGAGGGAGATGTGAGTTATCAGGGTCCCTGTCTCACAGATGAGACCAAGGCACAGAGAGGGCAAGCCATGCCCCTGAGACACACAGCCCACCGGGTGCACAGCCGAAGCAGGGACTCCAAGACCACCACACTCCACATTTACGTCCAGTGATGGGCAGGGTCCAGCATGGCCCCAACAGTCCCACCTCCTGGTGTTCACACCCCTGAACAGCCCCTCCCCTTGAGGTCAGCAGGATCCAGTCACTCGCCTCTGATGAATCAAATACGAGAGATGATGGGCTGTCACTTCTTTTGTTTTGGTTTGGTTTTCTTTGGCAGCGCCACACGGCTTGCGGGATCTTAGTCACCCGACCAGGGATTGAACCCGGGCCCCGGCGGCGCCGAGTCCTAACCACTGGACCGCGAGGGAATGTCACTTCTGAGATGGGCTTTTAGAGACTGGCTAGGTCAGGGCGTGCTCATTTGCTCTTACCCTCTCTGCGGGGAGCCAGCTGCTAGTTTGTGAGCTGCCCTGTAGAGGTGTCCCTGTGGCAGAGGACTGAGGGTGGCCCCCTGCTGCAACCACAGGTGTGACCTGGAAACCTCCAGTAAAGCCTTCAGATGAGACACTGATCAGGGGACTCAGCTGTGTTCCAATTCCTGACCCACAAAAACTGATAATGAATGTCTGCAAAACTGCTGCATTTGGTAGGCTCTTCGTTACGCAGCGACAGAGAACTCTCACAGGCTCCATCGCTGATCTGTGCAGGGGCAGAATTTGTACATGGGTGCCCACTTCACTGGATCGCCGTAACCCATGGGCCTGGGGTGTTGGGGTGGAGAGATGGAAGCAGCAACACCCCCTCCCCAACCTGCCTCACCAACGACACCCCCTGCTCCCTGGGGAGAGGCCCGTACAACTCAACTTTGCGCTTTGGTGGGGTCCCGGTTACTGCTGCTTTTGGAACAGGCTCTGGGGCAGGTGTCACGAACAGAGAGGGAATCTTTCCTCTCACAGTCCAACAGCTTTGAGGGGTGCTGATGTCAGAGGAGCCTGCCCTCAGGGAGGCCTCCACCGCCGGCCCCCCCCCCCAATCATCCTGGCCACTCCCCTTGGGGCCCTATGGAGCTCACAGAGAGGGAGGTGGCCACACACCTGACCTCCACGGGGCACCGAAGGTGATGATGCTGCTGACAGTCCCTCGTGGGACTTCGTTACACTCTCACCACCTCTCCTCCCCCTCCTCACAGGATGACGCCCAGGGCTCGGGGAGGAGCTGAGTGCAGAGTACCCAGCTGGTGAGCGCGGATGCTCCAAGCCTGAGACCCCACAACTCCACAGTGCCTCCTGGGGGTGAGTCCCGCTTCCTGGCCTCCGGAAGCCAGTGTGGGTGGGACAGTGCTGCACCCACCCCCTTTATTACTTTACATCATCCTCATGCCATGGATCACATCGGTTTAATTTTTTTCTGGTCCACGACCTACAGCGTCAGCCAGGAAGGTTCCATTTATCGCTGTGTCTTTGGCACCCGACTCAGTGGTAGATGCGAGCACACACCAGGTGCTCAGTGGGTGCTGCTGCCGACTGAACGAAACCCTGGATGAGGGGGTCGCTGGTCTGACCATGCGCAGATGGGGACGGACCGACAGCGCCCGGGGGCTCGAGCCGCCCGCGGTAGGGGCTGCAGGGGCCGCTGGCGGTCCCACCCGACGCCAGGGACGGCCTTTCCCTGAGCCTGGGTCGCCCCAGCTGTAAAGCGCCACTGTCACTGTCCACCCGAAGGTCCCTGCCGGCGCCACTGTCCAGGGACAGCCCCCACCCGTCACTCTCCCTGCCGGGGCTCAGGGACACGACTGCGGAGTACAGGCCCCCTGTTTTTCAGCGCCTCACATCGTGGGCTCCCCAATCTCGGCTGCCACGTGGGGTCACCCCCATCCCACCCGCCTCCCACGGGGGTCAGTCAAGGACAGGCGCAGCCGTCGGCTTCACAACAAAGCCAGGAGCGCACAGGATCAGTTTCCAGGCCCCAGGAGCTGAGCCGGAGGTGCTGGGCGCGGACTGGGTGGGCACCGTCGCGGCCCCCAGGCAGAGCGACTCAGGATCGGGGGCCAGCCACGCGCGGGGCAGACCGCGCCGCCGCTCTGTGCCTCAGTTTCCCCATTTGGGACCTGGGAGGACAAGGGGTCCGGGGGCGGTAGCCGCATCCTCACCAGTTTCTGGCCAGCTGGCGGTAGCGCGGGCCCAGGAACCTTTCCAACATAGCGGCGCCGTCCCAGCTCAGGGTGACCCTGGCCCCGCCGGCTCGGGCGCACTGCGCAGGAGCGGCCGCCGCAGCGCGCAGGCCCACAGGGAGGCCCCGCCCCGCCCGGCCCGGCCCGGCCTAGCCCGGGCGGGCTACCGCGCGAGATCCGGGGACCGCCACTGCGCGCGCAGACTCGGAAGATATTTGCACTCACTTCCGGGGAGGGTCTGAAGAACGCAGACTAGAGTGGGCGGGTCCGGGAGGCGGGGCTTTCTGACCACGTGACGTGGGGACGCGGGGTCTGCCTCTCCGCTCTGGCGGTCAGAGTGGCCCCAAGCTGCGTAACCTCCTGCGACTAAGTGTGGCCCGCGACATTTGACTGGTGAGTTTGTGTCCTTATTACGTGCCAGAACTTTATTTACAGTTAAAGAAACAGGCCAAACGGCGAAGGGTTAAGCCCAGAGTCGCACAGAGGGGAAGGGTGGGATTTGAACTCCCTTTTGGAGGAATTAGGCGTTGTCACTGGACTCGCTGTGTGTGGGACCTTGGCCAGATGACAGCGCTTCCCCGAGCCTCGTTTTGCTGGCATTTTGTTGTCTGTTGCTCGGAGGCTCGGTGGGAAATTGCACGTTTCGATTGGGAGTGATTCCTCATTCCGGCAGCAGAGGGAGGCCT
This sequence comes from Balaenoptera musculus, assembly GCF_009873245.2. NCBI lineage: Eukaryota > Metazoa > Chordata > Mammalia > Artiodactyla > Balaenopteridae > Balaenoptera > Balaenoptera musculus. Next base: position 169,355,333 of record NC_045787.1, read on the forward strand.
GGTTCCTCGCGCTGTCAACATTTAGGATACCACCTGTTAGCTGACGGACCCAGGACAGGTGGGTCCTCCGCCCTCTGCTTTCCGCCGCCCCAGCCTCGCTCGGGCTCGCCTTCTCCTTTCACCGCCTCCGGGGTCCCAGCGTCGAATGCAGGCTTGGAGATGCGGACTGGACACCGCGGCGTTTGTCTGCCCAGCCCAGCCCATCCTGCTGGGATCGGCCCCTCGGCACCCTCCAAGACTGCGGTTCCCAGGGGGCTGCAGGTTCTCACCTAGCCCTGGCCTCCGACCAGGGGGTTGGTTGGAGACCACGGTCTGGGCAGGAGGGGTGCTCGTTGCTATTGAGTTGGACATTGTTTCTCCGCCTTTCCAGTTGCCCTGGGATTTTTGAGCTTGGGATCAGAGAGGACCTGAATTAAGTCTCTGTCCTCGATGGAAACTTAAAAAGTGGGATGTAGGGGCCACCCTGGAGATTGTAGAATCTGAGACAGAGATTAGAAATCATGAGACAGAGAATAGACCTGCGTGAAAAGATGAGCAGAGGTGGGCATAGAGGCCTTGAGGCTGCAGGTCCTGGATCCAGCAGTTTCTGAAGCTCTGCCGCATTGTTCCTTCTGCTTAATGCAGTTCAGCTCACAAGGCAGAATGCTTTTTGCTTCAAGTGATAAACGAAGAACAAAAACTGGCTTAAGAGAACAGAAGGAAGTTCTATGGCATGTTAGATGGCTTCAGGCACAGCTGCATCCAGGAGTCCAGCAATATCATTATGACTCTTCTCTCGATCTCTCAGCTCTTCTTTCCTCTGTGTTGCCCTTACTCTCTGGTGAACTCTGAGCAGAGGCACCCAGAAACTCTTGGTTGACATTCCAGCAACCCTTGCAGGAAGATGGCACCTCTTTCCCAATAATCACAGAAAATGCCCCTAAGCTGGTTCTCATTCGCGTGCTGTGGAAACAGGGCAGAGTTGGCCCCTCTCATTTGAGGATGTGGGCTGAAATTGGAGGAGGATCCCCAAAAGAGAATACCAGGATTCTGTGACCAGAAGAGATGGTGGATAAGCAAGGACGGTTGGCCCCCCTCGCACCCTGCTGGCCCTCTGCCCTGGCCTCCTGGGTTCCATGCAGGATCCCTATCTGGCCCTCAGGAAATGGAACGACTTTTCTTGTTTTCATTAATGTGAAATTCACATAACATACAATTAACCATTGTAAAGTGTAGAATTCATTGGTCTTTAGTACGTTCACAAGGTTGTGCGACCACCACCTCCATCGAATTCCAGAACATTCCATCACCCCAATAGAAGCCCCGTCCTCATCAGCAGTCACCCCACCCCCGCCCCCTTCCCAGCCCTTGACAACCAGGAATTCACTCTCTGTCTATGGATCTGTTTGTTCTGGACGTTTCCCATCAATGGAATCACACACTGTGTGTCCTGCGTCTGGTTTCTCTCACTGAGCATCGTGTTCTCAGGGTCCATCCGCGTTGTAGCGAGTGTCAGTGCTTCACCACTTTTCACGTCTGAGTGATGCTCCCGTGTGTGGAGGGACCACATGGTGTTTATCCGTTCATCTGTTGGATTCTTTTCTTTTACAATTTTTACAACTTTACTGATGTATATTTGACCTACAAAAATGCACGTATTTAAAACATACAGCTTGGTATTTCGACATATGTGCACACCCATGAAACCATCACACTGTGAAGATAATGAACACCTCCCCTTCGTCCCCTGGAAGTTTCCTCCTGCCCCTTTGGGATCCCACCCACTCCCCCCTCCAGCCCCTACAACCACGCTACTGTGAATTAGTCTGCATTTTCTACACTTTTCTACCGAGAATCATAGAGTATGTTTTCTTTGGTGTCTGGCTTTGTCCATGCAGCGTAGCTATTTTGAATCATCCAAGCCATTGTTTCTGTCAGCAGTTCATTCTTTCTACTGCTGAGTCATGGTCCATGGAGTGGGTGGACCCTTGTGTTTACCCACTGACCTGTTGAAGGACATTTGGGTTGTTTCCACGTTTTGGCGGTGGGAGAGGAATCTGCAATGAGCAGTTGCATCCAGGTCTTTGTGTGGACGTGTGTCTGTGTCTCTTGGGTGGATGACTGGGGTGGACTGGCTGCTGGCTGACTTGTAGGGGAGGCTTATGTTTAACTGTAGAAGAAACTGCCAAACGCTTTTATTATTGTTGAGGTGTAATTGACGTGTAACATGTTAGTTTCAGGTGCACCGCCAAAGTCTTTTCCGAAGTCCTTGTATCCGTTTGTGTTCCCACCAGCCAGGTATGAAGAGTCCCTGTTGCGTTTGGATGTTTTGCCGTTTTAAAAAAGGGCACAGATACTATTAATTCCCCGTGGCTGCGTGACAAATGACCACAAGCTGGGTGGCTTAAAGCCACAGGGGTTTATTCTCTTCCAGTTCTGGAGACCATATGTCTGAGATCAAGGTGTCACAGGGCTGTGGTCCCTCCGGAGGCTCCAAGGGAGGGTCCTTTCTGCCTCTTCCAGCTTCTGGACCCTGCCACCCCGCCCCACCCCCGGCGTCCCTTGGCTTGTGGCTGCCTCCCTCCAGCCTCTCTTGTCACGTGGCTTCTCCTCTGTGTCTCTTGTCTTCTGTCTCTTATAAGGACACTTGTCATTGATTTGGGGTCACCCTAATCCAGGACGATCTTGAGATCCTTAACTTGATTACATCTGCAAAGACCCTTTTTCAAAATAGGGTGCCCTTCACAGGTCAGGACGTGGGCGTTTCTTTTGTGGCTCCCATCACCCTGCTGCAGCCTGGCACCGTCTGTCTCAGTCAGGCATGTCCCTTCCCTCCCTGGCCTGCGGGTGTCAGGGCTGCCCCAGGACCGGGCTCTGCGTGTTCTCTGTCAGCCCTGGAGGGCCCGGTGGGCATCCAGCAGATGGGGAGCTGCAGGCTTTGAAAGGCTTGGACTCAGGAACACACCTGCGACACCACTGGCGCTGTCAAGCCGCACACACATCCACCGCCCCAGTTTCCCTGTGCCCAACCCCCTGCCACCAGATTTCTCTGACCTGAGTCAAGCAGATGCTCCTTCCAGAAATTTCCATGGAGCCGACCCCTGCTGGGACAGAGGCAGCGCCTCCCCGGATAAGGATTTTGGCACCTTTAAGATATTTTTAGACACCTTTATTGAGGTATAATCCACACACCATACAATTCACCCATTCAATGTGCATCATTCAGTGGGTTTTGGTGTATTACATTATTTTTTAATATTTATTTTATTTTTAAAAAATATTTATTTATTTATTTGGCCGCGCCAGGTCTTAGTTGCGGCATGCGGGATCTAGTTCCCTAACCAGGGATAGAACCTGGGCCCCCTGCATTGGGATCCAATAAAGATGTTAAAATAAATACATACATACATACTAACTCAGGGAGTGGCCTTCCGCCAGGAGCCAGTTAGCTTCCACATCCCGGGAGCCCTTATTCCAAGTGCAGGTCCCTGGCTTTGCCCGAGGAACTTTGCTTCTAGAGCAAGGAATCACCGTGGCCACCTTTCCCAGTGTCTGCGGCCTTGCTCACCACCACCCCATCAAACCCCGGTTGAGGGCTGAACTGTGTCCTCCCAAGAGGACATGTTCAAGTCTTGACCGCCCCCCACCCCTGCTACAGCCTGTCATCAGGACCTTATTTGGAAATAAGGTCTTTGCAGATGTGATTGGTTAAGATGAGGTCATGCTAGAGATTTTGCGGCCCCAAGGCAATGACAGGTGTGTGTGTAGGAGGGACACCTGGACACAAGACACACGGGGAGAGGCCACCTGAAGATGGAGGTGGAGATCAGGGTGATGCGGCTGCAAACCGAGGCACACCTGGGGCCCCCAGAGGCTGGAAGAAGCAGGAAGGACTCTCCTGGGCTGGGGGGGGGGGTGTCAGGAGGGAGCGCGGCCCTACCACACCTGGACCTGGGACATCTGGCCTCCAGAATGTGTGAGAACAGATTCCTATGGTTTCCAAGCCCCCCGCCCGCCCGCCGAGCTGTTTTAGCTGTCCAGGAGATGCGCAGTGCGGATAAGCCCACACCCCCCAGGCCATCCTTGGTGGGATGTACTCAGGCCACCTAGTGAGCGCCTACGCCGCCGACACCAACACCGGGGGCACCACCTTCCCAACCCCTCTTTTCATCTGTAAGCACACAGCAGCTGAAAGATCCAGGGACAGCAGAGTATTGTCATAAAATGTCACATTTATTGCTACAGTGCTGTTATGTACAGGTCTCCAAATCGACTTTAAAGAGGATCGTTATTAAAAATCCCAAAGAATTCAGCCAGCTGTGTTGACACTTATATAAAATTATTCTACTTAAAAAAATTTTTGTTTTTTAAAAAATCAGTTATCCTGAGGCACTCAGAGCACAATTTTCCCCGTAATTGTGGTTCTTCCCCTCCCCCAAGGCTACTTTTTCCCGTGCTGGGTTAATCTCATTATATATATATAAAATATATAAAACTTAAATTATATATGTAATACACAGTTCAAAAGTTTGCGGGCCTCTGGGGGCCGCAGAGGCTCCTCGGCCCCTGCCCATCTGGGTCTGTGGGTTAGGCCCGAGGCAGAGGGAAACTGAGGCAGGTTCCCCAAAGAGAGACAAGACCCACAGACCAGGGGAGTCACCAAGGAGAGTCCCCTGATCGGTCTCAGGGGCAGACCCCAGGGGATCCCAGGGACCTGGAGGTGGCCCCGGCCCCAAGCTGGGATGTCCCGCTCGTGCTGGCCTTGGGGTTCCCTCAAGCTTCCCGGGGGGCACCCGGCCCCCAGCCGTGGGGAGTTCCAGTCTTGAGGAGTCAGGCCGCCCCGGTGCTCGGGGAGGGAGGGTGGGGTTTTGGGGGAGACACCTGGGATACTGGTAGGGTGGGGTGCACGCAGCCAGCCTGGGGGTACGTAAGGCCTCTATGCAGGGGGTAAAGGGAGGGCAGGTGAGACCCCAGCAGGCCTGACCCCACGCCCAGGTGACACGTAGGGTGACCAACCGCCCTGGACTTTGTTTATAAACCTGGGACAGCCCAGGCCGAGTGGGTTCCCCTGAACACACGGGAGAGAGGGCTACTTGGGGAGGCCTGGGAGCTGGCGCCCAGGGCCTGAGGGCGGCTCACCCTCCTGGTTTGCAACCGGGTGTCAACCCTGTCACACAGCCTGGGGGCCTTTCTGGGCAAGGGGATCCTGTAACTTCCCCAGTCCACGTCAGGACGGCCACTTGGGGAGCAGGGGGTTTCTGTGCCAGAGTTCAGAGAATGAAAGGCGCGGTGTTTAGGGAGGCCCCCCAGCACCATGCTCAGCAACGCGGGCCCCGGGCCCAGGAATGCTGGTCCTCACAAAGTCCCATCTGAGAGAGGTCCCAGGGCTTGGAGGGATGTGGGGCTGGCAGGCCGCAGGCAGGGGCCTGGGGGACCAGAGCTGCTTGCGGGGAGGAACCTCGGCTGTGTGACAGGGGAGTGTCCCTGCCTCCTTGGAGGTGCCCCAGCAGGGTGTCCCCCTTCCTGAGGGAGGGGAGCGGATCGGGCAGGGGAGGCCCCCACCAGGCAAGGGCCCACCCACTACTTCACAGGGAGCAAAACCACAAGAGCAAGCCCCCCATGCTAGAACCTGAACTGGACGGCACCTGCCACCCCTGGTCCCGTGGCTCCCCGGGCGGGGAGGGGGACCTCACCTCAAGTTTACACGGGGTCTTTTTAAAGTTTTTTGGCCACCCCACGTGGCACGTGGGACCGACCAGGGATTGAACCCGTGCCCCCTGCATTGGGAGCACGGAGTCTTAACCACTGGACCACCAGGGAAGTCCTGGGGTCTTTTTAATACAACTTTTAATAACCTTGTTGATCATGAAATGCGATGCTCATTTCTAGAAACAGCAGCAAAAATAGCAAGAGACACAAGACTTTTATACAAAAAAATTTGTTGCTTAGAAAACATACGCAAAAAAAGCTAAAAAAAAAAGAGACCAAAGGCATTCTAATTTTCTTCTACAGTATAAAAAAAAAAAAAATTCTCATAACTAAGGTTCCTTTTATTTTCCTTAAAAAAAACAAAAAACAAAAAAACCTCTCAGACGTAGGCACAAGTTGCTGGTTGGTGGCTGCCGACCAAGCTGGCTCCGCACAGCATTTCCCTCCTGTGAACGGTATGTTTGAGTCTTCACGTTTTATACTTAAGGCATTCATTTTCTTGTCTGACAACGTGTATATACCAAACCAAAAACAATGCTCCTTGCCGCCCAGGCCTGGGCAGCAGGGCCGAGACTCAGTTTCAGGATCCATCAGGCCAGAGACCTGGCGGTGGTGTTGCCTCCGGAGCCCCCAAGGCGATGTTGGCTCAAGGCTGACCACGGGCTGCGTGGGGTGGGGACCAGGCGCCTGGCGTGACCGTCCCAGGTTAGACCAAGGTGGCGTCACTCGTCGGGGCGGCGTTCCTGTCACATGTGCCCGGCGGGGTTGTGGGCCTCGCCCAGGCCGGGGTGGGCGGCCGACAGCACCATCTGGGCGTCTCCGACCACGCCGGACACCTTCTCCTCTTCTCGGCGCTTCAAGCAGGCCGCTTTGGGGTTCAGGTTACGCTCTGGGGGGAGGGGGAGAGCACTGTGGGAGAGGGTCCCCGGGGGAGGAAGAACACGGGGGCCCCACGCGGCTGCTCCATCTCTTGACCTGTCCCCGTCCCCGAGAAGGCCATGCGGGCCGGGGGTCTACAGAGCAGGATGAGCGTCGGGGGGCGCCAGCGGCTCAGGTCCCCGGTGGGCAGGAGGGCGGGGCGGGGCCGGCCCGGGCGCCTACCTCGCACCTGCTGCTCCAGGCCCAGGATGACCTGCACGGCCTGCTGCAGGATGAGCAGCTTGGTCTGCGCCTTGTCCGACTTGAGGTGCAGCTGGCACATGCGCCCCAGCTCCCGGAAGGCCTCGTTAATGTCCCGCACGCGCACCCGCTCCCGCGCGTTATTGGCCATGCGCCTCTCCCGGTCCCTCAGGTCTTTCTCCTCCAGGGACAGCACCTCCTCCGTACTGCTGGGTCACAGCACCGGGGCCCCGTTAGTCCTGGGCAGGGGTCGTGGGGAGGGCACCCGCTGGCTGCGAGTGCGCATGCCGTGTGCCTGGCAGGAGGCGGGGCCTTGACCCCCACCCGCGCGTCTGCGGGGAGCTGGGCGCAGCCCTTGCCCCCGCCCGCTCGCCGTACCCAGGACTGGCCAGGAAGCAGGGAGGCCCCATGCCCCCACCCCACCAACCCCGAGATGACGACCTTCCCCGTTCAGAGCAGCTGCTTGCTGGGTGAAGGAGAGCTGGGCCTGGGGCTCCCACAGCTCGGGACACTGAATCTACAGGAGCAAACCAGCTCACAGCCTGGAGACCCCTCATGCCTGGGCGCCACAGGACTGCACCTGCCCCACGTTGGACCCTGGCTGCCTGAGAGCTGGGCCTGGAGTGGCCGCCCTGAGCCCTGCGCGCAGGCCCCTGGGGCCTAGCACTTGTGCTGTAACCGCTGGGCGGCGGGCACGGTGTTGAGTCCCCCCAACGAGTCTGGAACAGGGGCTCAGAGAGCTGACCACGGGGTCCACACGCCAGCTCAGGCCCCCCAGGGGCGCAGCGTGGGGCTCTGCACGAGCAACCTCTCCATCTGCCTGTTTCCCTGGGAGCCCGTCCTGCCCGCCCACCCTGCCCTCGGGCCTGAGCGACCCCTGCGGGCGGCGGCGGCGGCCGGAGCTCAGGACAAGCGTGCAGACCAAACTGACAGTCAGGCCTCGGGGCCCCTTTCTTCCCTCAAGTCCCGACGGGGGCCGTGGGGGATGAAAGGCCCGGGTCGCAGCCCTGCCGTTTCAGCGCTTGGGCGCAAGTGCGAGGTAAGGAGGGCAGCCGGTGGGAGTGAGGAGGTGGGCGGCCAGGGTGGGGGAGCACGGGGGGCAGAGAGCAGAGAGGCGGGCGGACGCGGCGTGACGCCCACGCCGCCGTGGAGACGCGGAAACCCCAGAGCTCAGGGGACAGTGGGCAGCAGGCCAGGGCCCTAGCTCCGGTCCAAGCGACAGCGCTGCAGGAGAGAAAGGGTTAACGGGGCAGCGGGGGTAGGGTGGGGGGCGTTAAGGAATCAGCTGGAGGGAGTCACACAGCCTCCCTGACCCTCAGCCTTGGGGGTGAGGGGTGAACCCCACCTGCATGTGGGGACCGATGGGCTCAGGCGCCCCACGAAGTGTCTGCTCAGAGCGAGAGTGACAGTGACAGTCTCTGGGAGCCAAGGGACACGAGTCCCTGCCAGCTGGGCTCTGGGCTTCCTCAGAAGGAAGGGCTGGGCAGGTAGGGTCTTTGGGGTCTGAGAACACAGTTCTGTGCCAAAGTGCCCAAGGCTACAGGGCTAGGAGTCCAGAGTCTGTTCCTCTCACTTCAGAGGGAACAATGGGATGGGACTTCCCTGGCGGTCCAGTGATTAAGACTTCCCCCTCTTCTATTGCAAGGGGTGCGGGTTCAATCCCTGGTTGGGGAACTAGGATCCCGCCTGCCAACGCAGCGCGGCCAAAAAAAACCACTAGAGGAGGCAATGGGGCCTGGCCAGGCAGAGGGCCTACGGTCAGGAGGGAGATGGTCACTGAGGAGGGAACGGTCACTGCAGAGGAGGATGGTCACGGGGGGTGGATAGTCACAGCAGGGAAAAGGGAAACGGGAAACGGTCACTGAAGGGGGGCTGATCACTACAGGAGGCGGAAAGTCAGCAGGGGGAGGTCACTGCAGGGGTGATGTCACTGCAGGGAAAAGGTCACAAGGGGAGGGAGGAAGGTCACAGCGGGGGATGTCACGCAGGGGAGGTGGGCTCCAGGAAGGGAGAAGGGGAGAGCGAGGGCAGCAGTGGGGGAGGGGAGCGGCGCCCCCACTGACCTCGCACCTGCTGCTCCAGGTTCAGGATGACCGACACGGCCTGGTGCAGGATGAGCAGTTTGGTCTGGGGCTTCTCACTGTTGAGGTGCAGCTGGCACATGCGCCCCAGCTCCTTAAAAGCCTCATTGATGTCTCGGACCCGCAGCCGCTCCCGCGCGTTATTGGCCACCCGGCGCTCCTTCTCCCGCTCAGCCTTCTGCTCTGGGGGGAGAAGGTCGTCCTCGTCCTCGTCCGGGCTACGGGGCCAGGGGCCAGAGGGAGACAGTGAGGCGGGGCCGGGCAAGGGCCTGCCGCGGCCTCGGGAGCCGGCGCCCCGAGCGTGTGCGCGGGCGCCCTGACGGGCCCCGTGCGCATGTGCGTGCGCCCTGGGTGGGGTGGGGGGGGCGAGCGTGCACGTGCGCAGCCGGCCTGTGGGGTTGGTGGGGGGCGGCACCTGGTCCGGGCGCGCGGGGCCTTGAGGTCCTTCTTCTCGTCCTCGGCAGTGTCGGCCGCCACATTCTCTTCGTCCTCCTGCTCCTCCCGCTTGATGTCGCCGGGCCCCGGGGCGGCGCCGCGCCCGAGATCTGCAACGGGCCGGAGTCAGGGGCCTGCGTTCGCAACGGCAAGCCACCCAGAAGCCCACCAAGAGCGGGACACCGGCCTCACGCCACACGCGGGCACCCGTTCCAGGCCCCGCGGACCGAAAGGCCTTCAGAAGAAAGTGCACCGAAATGTCGTGGCCACTCAGGGGCGGAAAACTTTCCTAAAACGCTAAGGAGCTGTCCTCAAAAGAAACAGAAATCGATAAACTTGAATATATCAAAATTGAGAACTTCTCATCACCAAGAAAATAAGCGGCTGCGCCAATGGACAGAAGACGCTGTCACGTACAAGCCAACAAAGGGCAAGTCCCCACGATCCGCAAGAACTGCTACAAGTCAGTGCAGACGTGATGGAGAAGCCTGAGGGGAGGAGGGAGGGCCCCCAGGAGCCTGCAATCTGCATCATCGCTTCAGGAAATGCGGAAATGCTGCGGGTCTGAGTATCGCTTGTGGGGGTGACCGCTTTGGAAAACACTTTTTCCGCCTTATCTGGAAAAGTCAGGCACGTGTGTGCCCAGCAACCCTCCAACCCAGAATCACAGCCGCCACCAGGAGACACGCTCGGAAGGTTCGGGAAAGCACCCACGCGTGGGCCCAGGGTGGGGCGGGACCTAGTGTCCCGTGAGGCCAGGGCTGGTCCTTGCATGGCAGCTGAGCGAGCAGTCGGGTGGGAAAGCCACCCAGTAGGACGACTCACAAAACCCCCAGGCCACATAAAGAGACCTGTGGCCGAGGGCACACAGCTGCTTGAAACCACCACGTGGCCTGGGCTCTCCCGCAGCTGAACCACAGGACTGGGGCAGTGCTTAAGAGACCAGCTTGGGGGCTCCCTCAGCACTGCTGCCACCAGGCCAGGGTGTCCCGGGCGCTGTGGGGGCTGAGCGGCATCCCTGCCCCTGTAACAGCCGAAGATGTCCCCAGACGCCACCCAGGTGTGGAGTGACAAAATCTAGACACCCCGGAAGCACGTGTCAAGAGTCAGGCTGGTTCTGGGGCTGCAGGGTCCTCAGGCGGACATGAGGGTTGTGTGCTGGGTTCAGGGGGCCTTGTCAAATGCACGCAGCATGTGGCACAGCGTATTTTTCACCAGGTCGATGGGGGCAGGGTGGGTGGAGTCCTGGATCCTCTCCAGGCCTTGGTCTCACCAGCGACCCTGGGACAGGTCCCTGTGAGACCCAGGGCCCCAAACCCCAGTGGGCATGCACAAGCCTGCCACCGTTACTCCCTTGTGTGGATAACCTCGTGCCAAGTGACTTCGCCCCCTCTCGCTACTGATTTCTCTGCTTCCCTGGACAGTTAACACCCCAGAACTCCAATGCCACCCCACTTGCCCTGACGGGGCCCTCAACGCAGCATCCAACATAGTGCACCCTCCTTCAGGCCCCTCAGCACCCGCACCCCCTGATCTGCCCGGGACCCTGACCCCACCTGAGACCCTGCCCCACCTGGGACCTGCCCAGGCTCCCCACCATCAACTCCACCGTGTGCCAAGGACCCTGAGACCCCCACCTACAGACCGGAACCGTACCTCCTCCTCCACATCTGCAAGTCCTTCAAAGCACCTGGAAATTGCCCACCACTGCCCCTCTTCGGCCCCTCGCAGGCCGGTCCACAGCATCCACCCACACCATTCCTCCTGGACCAGCAGTCCCCTCTGCCCTGTTTCCCACGTCCAACCCAAGCCCCACCCCCCAAGTCTGTCCTTCCAGCAGCAGCCACCAGAGGGCATCTATGAGCACCTGAGCAAGGCCCCGCCCCTCTTCTGCCCACAGCCCTCCAGGGCCCTCACCTCCCTGGGGTAAAAGCCCAAGTCCTCCCCAAGGCCCTGCACGACCTGCCCCGTCCCCTCCCCCATCCCTTCCCGGCCCTGCCCTCCTCCTCCTCTCCCCCTCGCTCGCTTACTCTGCTCCAGATACACGGGCCTCCTCGCTGTTCCTCCAGCACACAAGGCACGGCTCTGCCCCAGGGCCTTTGCACGCGCGCACCCCCCCCCCCCGCAACTTTCTCCTCAGCACTCATCCTGACATGCTCACTTCACCTTCCAGTTTCCACACAAGTCACCCCCTTTCTCTGCCCGATCTGTTTTGTTCCCTGGTGCCGAGAAAAGTACCAGACGCACAATAGATGCTAAACATATATGCCTTTTGGGACTCTCCCGATTGACCAGGTGAACAGAGAGGTAGCAACCCACCCCAGAAGCAGCAGGGCCCCTCCCACCCCTGTGGGATCCTGCCACCAGGCCAGGTAGGGCTTCGGTGATGCGGCAGGGGGCATTGCCCCCCCCTCTGCACCGGTGCCCAGTTAGTTCCCCTGGACCTCAGTTTCCTCAACTGGAGATGGGGGTGGACAGTCCTGAGCCCACAGGCCGCCGGGAAGGTTGGTGGGTGGCTCTCAGTACCCATTTTCCAGAGGAGGAATGTGGCTCCAAGGAGGAGTGGCGCCCACTGGCGGGCCCACGGCACGGGCCACCCTGGGGTGCAGCCACCCCTGTGCAGGGGACGTCACGGGGACTTACCACTGTAGGAGTCAGGCGGCCGGGAGAGGTCGGGGAGGGCCACATGGTTGTGCACGAGGCCGCCGCTGCTGGAGAGGCCATCCTCCGAGTGGCTGCCACCCACCTGTGGACGAGGGGGATCATCAGTGCTGGCCTGGCCCCGGCCGCCCCCCCAGCCTGTCCTCGCCCAGCACTCACCAGGCCAGCGTGCCGCCCACCCAGTGGCATGACAGCGCCAGCAAAGCCCGAGGCCAGCGCCCCGTGGCCGGGCAGCATTCCGTGCACGTCCCCCGCTGTGCCCACAGCATGGCTGCGGAGGACGTGGATGGCCTCGTCCAGGTGGTCCTCCATCTTGCTCTGCTGTGGGGTGGAAAGGGGTGAGGTGCCTGGGCTGCCGGGACCCCATACAGCTGCCAACAGCCTAGCTGCCCGTCGCGGGCCACAGGCCACGGCAACAGCTTTGGCCACCCACCAGCTTTGGATCCTATTCCCAACAAATTAGCTGACAAGTTTAACCTGGTCAAGGGGCACCTGTCCTATCGCACGTTCTGCTGTTTCCACAACACCTGAGACCTCTTATAGGATGTGGCTTCACAGCCAGGGCAGACATGCGAAGCCACCCCCCACCCCAAACGGGTGTCCCTTTGTGTTCACAAGCACCTCTGCTCCCCGCGCTCCCATGAGGGTGCACCCTCCCTGGCCCCCAGGACACTCACCAGGCTGTGGAGACCCCCATCGTAGCTGGGCGATAAGGCACCGGGGGCTCCTGCTCGAGGCCACTGCGACGTCCCTGGAAGGGGCAGATGCGCGTAAGTGGGCGGGGGGGCGGGGTGGGGGGAGCGGTGTCTGTGCAGCCTGACCCAGGGAGGGAGGAAGGCTGGGCTGGGAATCTGTGCCTGTGATGCCCACACTGGCCACACAGGGGCTCCCACGCCCACAAGGCAGTCTAAGGGCCCCACGTCTGAATCTCAGCCCAGCTGGCCCGACAGCTCTGCCAGGCTGGGTTGTGAACCCAGTGGGCAGGTCACGTCTTTGAGCCTCAGTCTCTCCAAATGCAAAACCTACGGGGCAGGTGGCTCCTCCCAGTCCTGCCCCACCGGAGCCCCAGAGGCACCGTGCGGGCCTGTGCGCCCTCTGGAGACCTGTGGCCCTCACTTCTCCGCAGCCCCTGGCTGAGCCCCGGCTGCACCCTCTTAGGGACAGGGGACCCGGCCCCCTTAGCAAAGCCGAACATGAGGCACACAGTAGGTGCCTAACAGCTTTCGGGGTGAATAAACGCCAACATGCCCACGTCCTGGAGTCCAGGCGGGAGCCTCGGGCCGGCTGCTCTGCCTCTGTCCAGGCGGCATCCCAGGCCCCCGCTGGATCCCATCTGCCCCTCATGCTCACAATGCATAGCCTGCTGCGTCGCGCCTCCTGACCTTTGCCTCTGCTGTGACCTAGGAGCATTGGCTTGGAAGCCCCCCATCCTCTAGGGAGCCCTCCTCGACGGCCATGGGAACGTTGAGCTCTGAGGCATGTGGTCTGTCCAGCTCCCCGCCCACCCGGGGCTACAGTCAGCAGACCCAGTCCCCTCCCCCAGCACGCTGCACAGACCTGCCAGGCCCTGTGGGGAGCCCACGGGGGTGGAGGGGCTGGATGAGAAGTTATTGCTTGACTGGTCTGGGGAGTAGATCTGTGACGGGGACAGGGAGAGAGAAAGGGCCACCACGTGGCCGGTCAGGAGTCAGCCTCCTGGGTCACCGACCCAGCCACCCACCACATGCCGAGTCTCACCGAGGCCAGCGCCTTCCCAAGGGCGTCCCCAGAGCTGCCGGCCGTGGTTCCACGGGAGCCTGTAGGTGGAGAGAGGTGAGGCCCAGCCTCTGGGATGCAGCAGCCCCAGCACCTGGGCCGGGCTTACTCGCCCCGGCCGACGGGGAGCTCCCGTCTGCACGCAGCTGCCTGCACGGATGCCGCAGCCTGGCCCTGGGCAGCCCCGGTCTCAGTCGGGCGTCTCCTGCCGCCTCACCACGTGCCTCCACAGTGCTCTGGGGACAGGCAGGCTGCGGGGCTCGGGGTGAGCAGCCCCCTCGCTGCGCCTCTGTTTCCCCAAATGAACAGTGGGACCTACTCATCGAGGAGCCACTCTGAAACACCTGAGGGGGCCCGAGGAGCCCGAGCCAGGCGAGGGGGATGCGGTTAATGATGATACCCAGGGCTGGATCCTGAGCCCACCGGGGGTGTGGAGTGAGGGGGCCGTACCCAGGAGGCTGTCGGCCCCGCTGACGGGGGGCGTGTGGCTGGAGACGCTGCTGTAGGCGCCCGTGGGGGCCGAGGAGAAGGTGGACACAGCCGGGAGCCCGCCGTTCACCTCTGTTCCATGCAGCTGGTAGCCCTGTGTGCGGGGGACGGGGTAGGAAGGGTCAGACGGGGCACTGCCCACACACCTCCCCTGCCACGGCCACCCCGCGGGGCCTACCATGCGCTCGTGCTGGTGCAGGCCGCCAAACCCACCGCTGCCACTGCCGCCCACGGAGCTGCTGCCACCTGCCGGGAGGGGCAGGGGGGACGAGCCCCCGCCCAGCATGGGCCCGAAGCCCACCTGGCCTGGGGGGCTCCAGAGCTCGGCCGAGGGGTGCAGGCTGCCGTCTGCGGAGAGGGGAATGGTGAGGTGGGTGGGCAGAGGGAGCCCGGGCCCCGACCCTGGCAACCCGGGCGAGCCCCCAAGTACCTGCCACGTAGAAGGAGGCGGGGTAGGCGCCACTGGGGGTCTTGGTGGGCGGGTAGGCGGCGGTGTCCCTGCTGTAGTCGTCACCTGAGCTGGGTGGGTACACCTGTGCTGGGCCAGCGGGCATGGTCAGGCAGGAGGGGCTGGGCAGGGTGGGGACTGGCCAGCCCCCGCCCCGCAGCTCCCCCTCCTGGGTCTCCCCCTCCACCTGGAGGGCTGTCCACCCCACCGCCCACTTCCCTGTGCTTCTCCAAACCTTCCCTCTAAAACTGCATCTCGGCCCCGCATCTGAGGCTCTGCTTGTGTTATCACCTCTCTGCTGTTCCTTCTTCACCCCCACCCTCCTGCCCTCCCCACAGTCCCAGCCTTGCCCCTGAGGCCTCTGTAGACTGGACCCCCAGCCCAGACTGCCTTTTCCCTCCTTAATCCAGTAAACTCCTATTGATCCAGCAGAGCCCAACTGTGCCGCCCCCAGCACTGGAACCTGCCTTAACCCCAGCCCTGATCACACAAGACCTGGGGGCCTCAGAGGCAGGGCCCCGGGTGAATATTCTGCCCCAGCTGCCCCAGAGCAGTGAGACAGCAAAGGCTTTCAAGGATCAGCGCCGACCCTGATCGGCTGGGCACTGCAGGAAAGTGCTGGGGTCAAATGGCCACGTCTGCCCCAACACTGGAGCAGAAAGCGGGGTGCAAGTGCCAAGAGATGGTAGGACAAAGTGGGCTCAGGGGCCTCTCAGCTCTGATGTTCCAAGATGTGACATCACGAGCTGAGCCTTAAGACAGCCTCTGGGCCTGCGGCCTGGTACGGGCCGGGTCAGCCTCCGGGGCTCAGCAGAGAAGGCAAGCAGAGGGGGTGGTGGCCGAGCCGGGGAGCCCAGCAAATTGCCTTTTCTCCCAACGTGGTTAAGTCTCGGGAGCACGGTGCTGGGAGCCGCTGACGGCTCGGCACCATCTGCTGGGCCTGGCCGCCCGCCAGCCACCAGATATCGGGGCGAGGACAGAGGGCAGCTCCAAGCAGGGCGGACGGGGCGGGAAACCCTCTAACTGGCCGCCAGGACGCCCGCCTGCTCCTGCTTCCAGGACCCCGTTCACGCCCTTTCTGAGGCGCCTCGGCCAGAGGGAACCACCTTCTCTTAAAGCAGGAGGGACCCAGGCTAGACCCAAGGAAGGACTTTCCAACTACCTCAGGGTTGGGGCCTCGGGGAAGAAGTCCAGCTGAGCCCATGGGGCTTTCGTCAGACCCCATGCAGGGCCGGCCCACCCTCGGGAGGGGGTCACGAGAGGCGCTCGACCTGTGGAGCCCGTTTGTCCCACAACTCACCGAGGATGGGAGACCCGGTGGCACCTTCCGGACTTTCTTGGGCTGCGTGTCTGTTGGGACAAGAGGAGTGAGCACCCCCGGCCAGGCTCCCGCCCTCACCACCGGGAGTGGTGCAGGGGGCCCTTCCCGCTTGGACACTCCTGTCACTAGGGGATGGGAGACAGCCCCACCCTGCAGCTCGGAGACCCCCAAGCTTCCCTACTAAGAGAATGACTTAAACCAGCCTCGGGCCCATGTGGCAAACTCAGGGGGGGCGGGTGTGTGCTGGGAGCCGGGTTGCAGGGTTCATGGACACGGGAGCCGGTGCCTGCTCCTTGAGCCCCAGCTCCTGGCAGCCGCCCGGTCGCCGAGTCCCGGACCTGCAAGCTCCCCCCTCGCCGAAACTGCTAAGCCCCAACCCTGGCTTGGGCGCCTCCATGGTTGCCAGGTGCCGCCGGCCTTCCGGCTCCAGTGCAGCCCAGATGGGAAGCCGGAGTCCCGGTCCCCCTCGCTGTGGGCCCGCGTTGGCACCTGTGTACTTCTGGGTGGGTGACTTTAGCGTCACTGAATCAAAGCAACCTCGCTAAACGAGGCGTCCTTCGACAGAACCGCACAGCGCGCAGGGTTTGTATGGCCGGGGAAGCGACCAAAGGCTGTGGGGACCCTCGCTGTGCCAACTCAGCGCTGCCCGACCTCACAGGACGCGACCGCTAGGACCCACGGGGACCGCCATCCCAGCCGCCCCGCCACCGCCCCACTCACCCAGGCCGCCATCCGCCGCTCTCCGCCGAGAGTGACCAGAGTAGGAGTAGTAGTGGGGCCCGCCTTTGACGCCCGAGGGGGACAGCGGCCCTGGGCTGCTGAGGGCCAGCTCGCTGGGCAGGAAGCCGGCCTGAGGGAGGGGGGGGTTAGCAGCCGGCCCCCTGCCCAGCCCCCAGGCCATTCCGGTTTAAAACAACAGAGGCAAGAGTGAAGGTCCAGGCCGATGGCAGGGTCCTGGGGTGACAGTGACCTGGGGCATAGGTCCCTCCCTGCTGACACTGGTGGCGTTTCTCTGATCTAGGACACTACCGACTGCCATTTTCATGAAGGAAAAAGACGGGAAGAGAAACACCGTCAAGCCTGAAGGTGTGTCGCTGTCTGGGTGCTAAGCGGGCACAACTATGCTTCAGGTGTCAAGGGAATCTGTTTGTTTTACTTTGTACATAGCCTCCCCCCCCCCTTTTTTTTTTTAAGGTAAACGGTTTAATCTCGCAGATGTAAGTTTGAAATAGACTCTCTTCCCAGGAGAACAACGGTGACTGGGGTTCGAGGCGCAGTGCTGCAGCCTCGGCTTTCCTGTCTGTGAAATGGGCATGTCAGACGTTCCACGGCTCAGGGGCGTCATGGGGACAGATAAAGCCATGCAAGTTCTGCCCCTGGCCGACAACCTGGGGCCCCGTGGGCACTCAGTGGCTGTGACCTGGCTGAAGCCCAGTGTGCACACAGGCGGCGCTGCCTGCAGCAGGGCCTAGCTGCACCCTGAGGTTGCAGGACTGCAGGCAGGGGCAGGGAATAAAGCCCTCGGGCGTGGGGCGGGAGAGAGACCCAAGCGGGGACCAGGACAGGAGGCCACAAGGGACCACTGTGCCAGGCAACTGGCCCGTCAGCATCCCAGTGGGGTGGCCACGGGTGACAATCTCGCCCAGGCCGGGGACTGTGCCGAGGCTGGACCACAAGGCCGGGGGCATGGTGCGAGGGTCAGGCCTCGGCTGCCGGGCTGGCCTCGGTTTCCCTGTCTGCCACTTGGGGGCAGGCGGGCGGGCAGGTGTCTCCTGGAACCCCTTCAGCTGTGCACAGGGCGCCACAGGCTGGACCCCAGCCTCCCCTTTCCCCATCGACAACGCACCCGGCCTGGCCCAGGGCCTGGGCCTGTTTCAGCAACTGCTGGAGAGTGACCAGCACTTGGCCGAGCCTTCACAGATCAAGAGGCAATTGGTACGAATTTGTTTCAAATTAAAACTAGGGAATACAAGGTGGGGTGAGAAGTCAAGCGGTGACTGTGGCCCCCACTGGGTACCCCCCAGTCCCTAACCACCTGCGCTGCTCCCTAGTCTGGAGACAGGGGCTCTCCAGGCTCCAAGGGCCGCCGGGGGCCGATGGGACCCACGCCCTCCCCCGCCCACCCTGCAGACGCAGCCTCACCTGAGTCAGGCTGCTGACCCCCGCGTCTCTCCCAAAGGGGGTGTATGCGCCCCGCTCGCCGCCCTTGCCTGGGGAAAAGGAAGGAGGATCACCCAGAGCTGACCCAGAAGCCGACACATGCCCGTATACATCAGGCGCTCCACAAGTGCACAACAGTGAAAACCGTGGTGGGACACTGGTCTCCCCATCAAGTGGCGAGGGGCCGAGGGACAAGTGGGGTTCCAACCAGACGCTATCCCCGGATGACCCGCAGAGGATTCTGCAAACCCGCCAGGGCCCCCACATGCCCCATCCCCAAAGCAGCACAGCACTGACTCGGCTCCCCACCCCCGCCCTCCTCGAGCTCCGGTTTCCTCTGTTCAAGGTCATGAGGTGTCAACTCCCCAGGGTGCTGGGTTCCCAGGGGACAGGTCGAGGTCCCTGGTATCTTGCAAGGTTCAGCACCCAGGCCCTGGGCTCCTTCCCCAGCTCCTGGACAGGGTCAGCTCACGAACAAGCATGTGACATCCCTGGGGACGCTGATTCAAGCCACTCGGTGCAAACGAGCCCTTCCTCTGTGTGGGTGGGCAAGACCGAGCTGTGGGGGGACAGCCTGCCCGAGAGAGCAGCTGGTGTGAACAGACTCCTGCAGCTACACAAACACCTGGATCCAGCCTCGCCTGAAGCAGGTCCCTGGATCCATCAGTACCTGAACAATTTCAGCTTGTTTCTGGCTTCAGCTGGGCACCTATCCTGACTGAGGGTGGACCTTAACCAGCCTTACCGTGAGCAAGGAATCAGAATGCTTGACTGACTAATCTGGTTTATTCTCAAACTGGGTGTGTGTGGGGGGAAATTCTCCGCTTTATCCATTTATTTTTTGAATATTTTAACTTATTTTTTGGCCATGCTGCGCAGCTTGTGGGACCTCAGTTCCTCAACCAGGGATCAAACCTGTGCCCTCGGCCGTGAAAGTGCCGAGCCCTAACCACTGGACCACCAGGGAATTCCCTCTCTCCTTGATTTTTTTTTTTTTTTTTTTTTTTTTTTTTTTTTTTTTTTTTTTTTCTCCTTGATTTTAAAAGGACAATTTCAAGTGGATTCTTGGAGCAAACGCTGTTTAGGGGGCAGGGAGAAGGGCCATGCTCCTACCAACACACCAGATGCCCCACAGGCCACGCCCACCAGCCCAAGCTCAGGGCAGGCGACACGGGGCCCATTTAGGGATGAACAAACCACAGCCTGGAGGCCAGAGGGGACTCGCCCCCAGTCCAGAGGGTGCACTCCCCCCCTTCCCAGGGTGGCCATGGGAAGCAAAGCTGGCCGGCCCAGCCAGGGCTCTGGGCTCCCCACTGCAGGGTGGGGCTGCTGTGGTTTGACCCTGCGTACAGCAGGCACCAAGCAGAGGCATCCTGAAAGGAAGGCTGAGGGAGGCGAGGAGAGAAAGCAGAGGTTCTGGGAGGGGACCTGCGAGGACCACGAGCCCTGTGGGTATACAGCAGGTGCCCAAGCCATGCACCGGGCCCGGGCATCAGGGTATGAGAGGCGGGAGGAGGACAGACACCAAGAGCAGAACCACCGGGTCTCATCGAGGAGCTGGACCAGGTCGGGGGCCGCACGGGAACAGAGTGACCCTCGCCCCCTGGGCCTGGCACTCACCGCCCGCTGCCCCACCATGGCTATCGCCAGCCCCGGTCCACGGGCAAGAAAACCAGGATCCAGGGAGGGCGAAACTGCGCCCACCTCCCCACTGTCTCGCTGGGCCTGGCCTGGGCTCCCTGCTGCACTCTCTGAGCTCCTCGGCCACTGGGGTGTGTGGTGGGTGTGTGACACAGCTGGGCTCTGGGCCCTGCTGACCAGGCCTGGCTGTGGGAACTGCCCGTGCCAGGAAGAAGCCGGAGGAAGGAACAGCAGAGGGGAACCGGTGTCGCGGCAGGTGCAGAGGCCACCCCGGGCCACCCGGCCAGCCCTCACCTCCCGGTCCTGGAGATGCACACGGACTCCCGCCAGACACAGTGGGTACCGGACGCTGTGCTCCCCCTCCCTGCCCGGGACTGCGTCCAGGCCCCGCTCGCCTGTCTGGCTCCTTCCATGCACCAGCCCACGAGGGCTGGACCCCAGGCCCTCCGGCCTTGGCTGCCCCACTGGTTGGTTGGGCCCGGCAACCAGAGTTCACCCACCTCCCCCAGCAGCCACCAACCCCGCCGCCATGCACCTCGGCCTGGGAACCGCTGGGGACGGCGCCGAAGGAGCCTACCTCACCTGGCTGTCATGTGCAAGGACCTCGTGTCTCAAGAGCACCGGGAGTGCGCAGCCCAGGCCCCAAAGCGGGAGCTGACCCACCCCCCCGGCCCCTTTCAACCCCCAGAGATGCCAGCTTTGCAGCCACCCCAACACTCCCTCAGAACAGGGAGGGCCCAGGCTCAGCAGGGCCAGCACTCGGACACCCAACCAGGCCCTGAGGGTCCCGGAGGCCGGGTCCCTTCTCGCTGTGGCTCAGTCTGCTCATCTGCGAGATGGGGGTGGGCCTTCGGGCCTGGGGAGCCAGATGAGTCCTTACCACGGGCTACGCAGAAGGCTCTGTGAGAATCCCCATCCCTGCAGGTCGGGAAACGGGGGCTAGAGAGGGGACCCTCGTCCAGGTCCCGATCCTGATTCTCACGGTCAGGATGCCGGTGCTCTGGGGAGAGCAGGCGAGGCATCCGGCCTCAGACTCGGCTTGTCGGGACTGCATAGTCCACTTCCCAGCAGGCACCTGGCTGGTCCCCACCTGTGTCCTCTGCTCTGGGTGGCCATCCCGGAAGCCCCAGTGCTCGAGAACCGAGCGGGCAGGGGGCTGGCGGCGGGGACCACGTGGACACTCACCTCCGAGCCCAGGTCCCAGGAATGTGGACGAAGCGAGGGTGCCGTGGGACTCACTGAAGTGGGCGCCATCACTGTAGGTCTGTGGGGGGGACGGGCAGGGATGAGGGGGGCTCGGGGACGCCTCCGGGCCAGGATGCGACCGCGCGCCACAGAGCCCAAAGCCCCTGCAGGCCAGGCCGGGGGTTCTCCGCGCGCCCACCCACCCCCACCCCAGGGTCTCAGGCCTCCACGGGCTCCTCACCCGGCTGGGGTCGAAGGAGGAACTGTTCTGCTCGCTGGCGCCCCACGAGCCCGAACTGGGCCGGTCCTCGAGACCTGCAGGGCAGGAAGGCAGGGTTAGGGGCCCGGCCCCCGGCCGCTCCACACCAGCCGCGTTGCCTCGGGGAGCCCTCACTCGACCTGGGAAGCTTTCCAGGCCCCTCCCAACCCAGCCTGGTGCTGGAGCCCGTCCAGATGCACCCACCCTAGCACTGCCCATGGTGACACCACTGCCAGCGGCAAGCACCCCGGACACACAGGCACTAAGCAGACCTCCGGGTCCACGGCCCAAGAAACAATTCCACCAGCTGCTGGCAAATTTGCCATTGCTGCTAGCAAACTTCTACCCACCCGTCCAGCCCCCAGCCCACCTGGACGGAGCCCTCACTCCCACTCTGGGCTTCCCTCTCCAGGCCCAAGTCCCTCCCTCTGGCTCAGGCTCATGAAGGCGTCAGGGAATGGGGATGAGGGATGATCTCTCATCTCATCTTGAGAGTGGAAGCCTCCCCCTTCCCGTCGCTGCCAATCCGAGGGGCGGGGCCGTCCCTTTGTTGAAGTAACAGCAGCAGCTGCCGCCGACTACCCACCAGGCACAGGCTGGCTGGCGGGCAGGGAAGGAGGAATCCAATCCCGTAAGATAGGCGGGGCTGGAGGCCCAGGTGTGGCAGGGTTAGCCACGTGGGGACAAGGACCTTGGATGGAGGGTTGGCAGGGCAGGGCCCTTATCTCCTTGAACACTCGCCCAGGGGCCCAGCCCAGGACCCAGATCTTCCCAGCGGGCAGGCACAGGGGCCTGCACCCTTCCCGGGCCGGGTGGGCTCCAACACCATCCATCGGGGGCCACGGGGCTCAGGGCCTGGACAAGCAGAATGGGAGCAGCCCCCGGGCCCCTCCCACCTGTGCCTCAGTTTCCCTCCTCTGCAGATGGGGTCACAAACACGCCCTACTTTGCAGGGCTGGGGGTGTCCACATACGAGTCCGAGTCAAAGCTGCCCAGGCCAGGCTGGGCGGGAGAGGCCGTGCCCAGCCCTGCCATCTGTGCCAGGGGACGTGCCCCACCCCACCCCCGACCCCACGTGGTGGACATCCCGAACACCCGACCGGAATCCTTCACCCGGCCCTCCTCTGCGCATCTGTACCAGAAACTTCTTTTAAATTGCATCTTTCTCTTTTGGTGCCTTTGAGTTAATCATTCCCCTGGAGAGTTGGTGTTTAATTGCTGTCTGATTTGCATAACTATGCATATTAATCTCCCAGTCTGATAAATATTCATATACCTCGGTTAGATTCTGTTTTCTAATCAAAAATTTCCAATGTGATTACCATGGGGAGCTGGGGGCTGCCTTGGCGGGTAGGGGGTCAGACAGAGCTCCCAAGGTCTCCACAAATCCATCTAACATTTGCCGCCAGGTTTGGGGTGTCTGCACCCCAAGGTCCTGAGTCCCCACTTGGGCTCTGGGGACGAGAGCAGCTGGTGAAGGGGGGTGACCCTGGGCGAAGGGCCAGCACCCGAGCCCCAGTTTCCCTCCACAGCCACTTACTTGTCATCCCCTCGCTCTCCGGTGCCCGCCCACGAGCTCGTCCCGCTCTGGGTCCCCCACCCCCATGGGCATCCACCACGGGCCCCAGAGTCGCCAGGACCCTTGAGCAAGGGCAGGAGGCCAGGTCCAAGGCCAAAGCCAGGCCATCCTACCCCCCCGAGGGCTGGCAGGGTGACGGGCACTCCTGGGGCCGACACCCAGGGACCCCTCCAACTTGGGCCCCACAAGCTTCGGGCAGAGGCAACCAGGCCCTGCTCTGCCCTTTCTGGTAAAAACCCCCTCACCCAGCCCCAGCCTCCCCGCTGCTGGAGGCAAGACGACAGAAAGAGGGATGGGCCCTCCCCCACCGCTGCCATTAATAGTTATTAACCCCCCACTGGTTAATTATGCATTTAATAACCCAATCATGAATATTCATAACATCTCTTGTTCACGTTCTAATTAAAATGTACTAATAGAATAAGACGTTGCTGTCGCAGTATAATTTTTTCTTTTTAAAGTGCTAGAGGTGAAGTGGTGGCAGGGCAGCCCCCGGAAAGGTCATCTCTCTGCTCAGACCCGGCCCTGCCCCCAGGAAGAGGTGGGAGATGGACGGAGCAGAGGGCTGGGTGTGCCCAGGGGCACCGCCAGCCCCTCGGAGATTCAGATCTGATCCGAGTCAGCCCGGGTGACAGAACCGCCCACCGTGAGGGCTGCCGCCGCCAGGATGACCAGTGTGGCACAGCTGGACCTGCCCAGCCCGGGCTCCAGCCGGACACCCCCTTGGCTGGATGACATGGGGGGGCGGGCCCCTCTGAGTGGCCTCCGTCCTGGCTGACTCCTCCAGGGCAGGTGTGCCAACTGTGACTGGACCAAGTCTGGCCCTTGTCTGCTTTTGTCAGTAAAGTTTTATTGGCGCATGGCCATGGACGTTTGTTCCCTGTATACAGCGGTGTTGGTTACAACGCAGAGATCAGTTGCAGTAGAAACTGTCTGGCCCTTTACAAGGAAGGTCTGCTGACCCAGGCACGGAGAAGATTCCAGGAGCCAGTCCCTCCGTATAAAGTAGCCAGACTAGCAGACTTCGGTACCTGGAGTGGGGGGAAGACGTGGTCACAGGGCCTAGGCATGGCCCTGCACCGTCGCCACCACAAGCCTGTCGCATAGCCATGGTCGTCAGGGGTTTCGTCCTGCAGCCCCAGCTCTGTCAGCACCCCCTCGCCCGGGTGCCCGGGCTAAATCCCGGGAGCCGTCCTCTCCCCTTCCCTCACTCCACTGCCCCCCACCCCCGTGGCCTCGGATCAGAGCCTGGCTCGGCCCTGTGTCCCCTGGGTCAAGCCCCATCCGTACAGCAGTGTCCCCCCCACCCCAGGTTCCCTGCCCACACTCCACCCCAAGCAGCCTGATGGAGCTTCCGGAAGCAAAACCTGCCTCTCCTCCCTCCCCTCTAGCCTCTCCCATGGCTCCCCATTGCTCTCAGGGTAAAGACCAGACCCCTCCCTGACCGCCCTTTGCCCCCAGCTCACTCCTCCCTGCCCCCCAACAAGTGAGCAGATCCCCAACCCCGACCCAAGCTCTGCCCCAGTGGTCCCCACACCTGCTAATCCTTCATCCCCCGTCAGGGAGGTCGCCTTGCTGGCCCCCTGTCCCCAGCGTTGCCTGAACAGGGCTGGCCCCCAAACAACCTCGACAAATACGTTTTTGGCCTCTTCATTGCTCCGATAACTATCTAACCAATCACAATGTCCTCTGGCGGTGCCATCCTCCTGCGGTCACATGCAGCTACTACGGGACTGGCGGAAAAAGCTCCCCCCTCGATGAGATGTTAATTAACGCACGATTAGATGACCCTGTGCGGCTAAGCGGCTGCTGTGCTGGACGTGCCGCCCCCCAAGTAAAGACTAAAATAGCAACAATAAAAATAACCACCATGCACCATGATCACATCTGAGAAAAAATTAACAGCACCTAAGGGCAGCCGTCTGCCGGTCCTCACCTAAGTGTTTCCTTCTTGCCGCTATCAGCTCCCCAAGGCTGTCAGCTCCCCCTCTGGCTTTTTCCCCTTAGAATTAAAATCCCCGAGAAACGGGATGGCGGCCTGTTCAGCAGCACCTGGGGTCTCATGAGGGGCAAGACCAACACAGGTGTGAGTCAGGAGGAAGCCCTTCCTCAAGTGGGCCGGGGCCTCCCTGCACGGGCCGTTGGGGTCCTTGCCTCCCTTCCTGTGATGTTTGGGGCAACTTCTGAACTCTTACATCACTTCAGACTTGAAGGACTGCTGTGGGGAGATGCACGATATGCCCTAAAACCCAGACCCTCTCATCGCTTTTATGCGCCCCCTTTTTCATTTGCCCCTCCGTGTTCACAGCAGCTACACTTGTTTCTGGCCTTCAGAGTTTCAAAAGTTGGTAGGAATTCCAAGGCGCCAGGGAGCTCCCGCCAGAGGGAGCAGGTTCCAAGTGGCTGGAGGAAAGTGCCGGAGCGGCTCACAGCCCACAGCCCTTGCCGTTCCTGCCCCTGAAAGTGGGGGTGGGGAGACAGGGGACCTGGAGCTGCGCCCAAGCAAGCGGATCTGAGGCTGGAGAGGAAGTGAGTGGAAGGCACAGCCCACCATTTCCAAGAGCAGATGGTCCCCCAAACCAGGGCTTGGCTCCAACCCAACCTCTCCTGAACCCCCCGAGCAGCAACCCCCCAACCCCAGAGGCTTCCCCAGTGGGCGGAGCTGGCCCTCAGGTGGGGGGCCCACCGATGCGTGGTAATTCAGAGGAACAGGGTCCCCCAGCTGCAGAACCTGCCCTGCCCCCTCCCTCCTGTGAATTTCAGATTCGTGACCAAAGCAACAGTAGAAAGACCCCATCCTGCTTCAATCTCAAGGGGGACCCCTCTACCCAACGGCGAGGATGGGAGGATCTCGCCCACCCCACCGCTCAGCCAAATATGAGCTCAGAATCCCAGCTGGGACCTCCCTGCAAGAAACAGGCCCAGGGCGAAACAAACGCGGAACACAGAAGATGGACATTCACAGATTTAGGATTTATCCCAGGAAACGGAAGCATATCTAAGACCACCACCACGCACCCTCAAGGAAACTGCAGAGCTTGTGGGTGCCGTGGAATAGAAGGAAGATAAGGCTTCAGGGAGAGAGGAAGAGCGAAAGCAGGAAAAACTAAGAAGTTTTTGCTGCCAATTCACAAGAGATTTTAAAAGCAGCGTCAGAGGCGGCGAGGCAGAAGTGACAATGCAGAAGAGGTGATCGAACAGAAGGGTGGGTTCTGGAGACGCCCCCAAACACCGGGGAAGGGGGGATTCTGAGACCACGGACACGACGGCTTAACACGAGCCCAGACACCAGAGCCGGCATCCCGGGAGGAACAGGAAAAACACCCAAACCTGGAGTCAGAGAAAAACCCGGAAGAACACGCACGCACTCCCTGGAGGCTGCGCGCGCACAATGAAACAACCCACGGGGCTGGAGCTGAGGGAAGGAAGGCGAGGCCCCGGGAGTTCCACCCCCAACCCGCTGCCCCTCACAAGGGGAGGCGCCAGGTGCACATCCAGAGCCGCACCCCTCCCTGGAGAACATCCCCGAGGGAGGGAGGGGAGTCCCAGCACAGACCCCGCGAGTCTGGAGGGCGCGACGGTGCAGGGAGGCTGAGCACATCTGGGCCGCGCGTTAAGTTAAACTAAGTGGAATTTCGACGCCATCCCAAGAACGGGCACCAGAGCCCGCAGGTGCCGCGCTGCTCCAGGCACTTCCTGTGGTTTATCCCACTGAACCCTTAAATGGCTGCCATCAACCTCGCTTCCCAGATGAGGAGGCTGAAGCCTCCTAAGTGGCAGAATGAACACAATAAGGACACGTGTTTCTCAGCCAGATACAAACATTGCGAACAAAGAGAAACAACATTTCTAAAGAGTGGCAACGTATTTATACCAAACAGAAGGGTTGGGGAAGAACTCTTTCCTGCAGGACAACAAGATGTGACTTCACTTCTGAGGCGGAAGGAGCCAGACACGGGAGGCTTCAGCACATTCCCTAAAACCATTAGAACGACCAGCAGCACAGCCTTCCACACCCAACCCAAGAAAAGACACCAGACACGACTGCAAGGAAAAAGTATAAAGACGGGAAAACCTAAAATAAGAGCATGGAAAGTATAATAAGACAGGTGCAGACTCAATTTTTTTGAAAGCTGAGAACACAGCACCTACAGAAAACAGTTCTGGAACGAGTGACTCAGGAAGACAATCTGTTGCACACAGATATACCAAGCAATGCAAGTGAAAAGGAGGGGCCGTCACGTTCACAGAAAAGTCTGAATTCAAGGCGCAAGCTCTCACTTGGAATAGAGGGTGGGTTTTTGTCAACAGTGGGCTGGACCCACAGAGAACATCCCACCGCCCTGGGTCCTTGACACTGAACAAATAAGAAGTCTAAACGTGATGGGCAGGAGACGAAGACCTCACAGCTCCATGTCAAATTATCCCTCAAGCCCTCAGGAATAAGGACAAACGCGGCCCCCGTTTCAGGAGAGCAGGAACGGCCTGCATCTCCCCAACAGCAGAACAGCCCAAGCCACGGTGACTTTTGCATCGGTGACCTAGAAATTAGCCAATCGAGGAATAAACACTCCACGGCCAACCTGGAAACTGGAAATCTCTGAAGAACCTGACTCACAGAGAAACGTGCTTTAAAAATTATTACCAAGAATTTATAAAAAAAAATAACGAAAATACGCATTATTGAAACCAACGGGATATGGCCAAAGTGGTCCTCGGACGGAAATTTATAATCCTCAACATGATTACTGAGCGAGAGACCAGAGATAAACAAACGGGCCTTCGATTCATAAGTCAAAAGAGAAAAAAAGAAAAGAAAAACTAAAAAAACGGGAGGAATTAAAACAGAAGTAGTGGGGAATTCCCTGGCGGTCCAGTGGTTAGGACTCCATGCTTTCACTGCCAGGGCCCGGGTTCGATCCCTGGTCAGAGAACTAGGATACCACAAGCCACACGGCACGGCAAAAAAATGGATAAATTAATTAAATTAAATAGAAGTAGTGAAGAGAAAAGTAGTTAATTGATAAACATCGATTCGTCAATGAAGCAGATTCCTTGGGAAAAAAGTCAATAATACAGACACGAGATAGCTGGGTCCAGGACAAGGGAACAAAAAGAAAGAATAAGTAGATTCAGGACTGAGACATGGATTCATATGTTATTAAAGAATGCAACGTGAACCATTTTTAAATGTGCCTGAAACGGATGATTTTTTTCCCCCCTACCAAAATGCTAGAATTGACAAGAGGAGTGGACAAAATCACAACAGGCCAATCGCCGTAGCAGAAATAAAGCAGTTGGGCAAAGTGTCGCATGCAAACAGGGTGGCGGGTCTGCTCCCCAGTGCCCAGAGAATGGGGGGCCCCACTTGCTGGAGACTGTTCCAGAGAAACTGGTGCAGAAACATGGCAGGGAGCCACAAGAAGCCTCAGTGCCACACGACATGGGAACACAAGCAAAATGCAAAACGGATGCTGGCAGATCTGGTCTGGCAGCTAAACAAGGATATGGACCAAACCCAAAATTCAGGGAGCATCGGGGTGAGAAAAACCATTAATGGACAGCGTCAGGACGTGGGGAAGGAGAAAACCAGGGGCTGTCCTGAGACACCCAACACACCACAGTGATGCCAATCACTTGCGTGGATGGTCATATAGGACCAGAAGGAAACGCCCTGAACATGATAAACACAGACAGTCAGAGAGATCTATCTCGAATCGACAGCCAGGATCAGGCCCGGTCCTGCTGACAAGAAGCCAAACAGCACACACCCAATGTGGTTCTAGAAACACTTGCTGATGTGAAAAGGCACATGGCCTCCGCACCAGGATGGAAGAGGCCTGAGGATGATTTACCTGGAAAACCAAGCCAAGGGAAGAAGGCAAATAATTA
Organism: Balaenoptera musculus; assembly: GCF_009873245.2. Taxonomy (NCBI): domain Eukaryota; kingdom Metazoa; phylum Chordata; class Mammalia; order Artiodactyla; family Balaenopteridae; genus Balaenoptera; species Balaenoptera musculus. Next base: position 169,384,046 of record NC_045787.1, read on the forward strand.
GGGGATGTCAGGAGGCAACCAGGTAGAAAATATGGTAAAAAAGATCCCCAAACCACAGCATGGAAAATCCTAAAACACCTAGAAACAACTCTCACTGAAAAAGTATGTGAGCAAATTAGGAAAGGAAAAAAACTATAAAATGGCTAAATGCCTTATGCTTTCATTTTCAAAGTTTATCTTAAAAACTTAATATTAAGGGTCAAAACTTAAGTAAAGGAAGAAGACACCAAGTTCTTACAACATGAAAATGCAGTACTATAAACACAAACAGTTCTTCCGAAATGTACCTATGAATTTAACACAACATCAAAATCCCAACAGGTAGGTTTGTTTGTTTCGGAGGGATGGGGGAGGAGACATAACATTTATTCTAAAGATCATGAAAAAGAATCAGCATGTCTGAATATGGGGGGGGGGGGGGGGCGGACCTGAAAAACAACAACTGAAGACTATAAAAACACCACAAAGCTACAGTAACTAGGGGACTTCACTGGTGGTCCAGTGGCTAAGACTCCACACTCCCAATTCAGGCAGCCCAGGTTTGATCTCTGGTGAGGGAACTATATCCCACATGCCACAACTAAAGCTTCTGCATGCTGCAACTAAAGACCCCACTTGCCACAACTGAAGATCCCGCATGCCACAACTAAAGATCTCACATGTGGCAATGAAGATCCCACACGCTGCAACTAAGACCCCGTGCAGCCAAATAAATAAAAGAAAAAAAGAAAAATTTAATAATAATTCTAAAAAGCTACAGTAACTGACACCAGGTAGTACTAAAGTAGCAACAGGAAGGTAAAAAGATGAGACAAAAATTCATGGGTAAATGGCAATTTAGGAAATGCTTTAAGGCATTTTGAACCACCAAGAAAGGTTTTCTTGAGTTTATTCCGTTGTCCTAGAACTTCCTAAATTAAATGCTTACTCCTTTTCTTTTCATTGTATCTGAAGACGGTCAAAGGCTATGATTCTTCCCTAAAAACAGCTTTAGCTGCATCTTGTAGTTTCAGTGTGTTTAGATTATTGCTGATTTCTGTCTAGCCTGTTTTAATTTCCTCTTTAACCCAAGAGGTAAATGAAAAGGAATTTTGTTATTTCCAAGTCATTAAGCTTTTTACTTACTTCTACGTTTTTTGGTCTTTCATTTCCAGTTTTACCGCATTGTTCTCAAAGAATACGGTTTATACTTTGGTCACATTTTTTTATGTTACAGGTTTTTTTTGTGCACAGTATGTGATCAATTTTTATAAGAATGGTATGATCTCTTTTACAAGGCATGGCCTTTAAAGGTAAGTGCTTCTAACTGGAGGTGCCCCTCAGAATTGCCTGGAAGGTCTTACAGGCCCCATTCCAGGCTTTTTATCAGTGTCTCTGGGTCCAGGGCCCAGGGGTGTGTGTTCTGAGCAGTCCCACGGGTGAGCTGGATGTGTTCCCTTGGCCAGAAACTGCTGCATAAGCTCAACCTTGATCACTTCACTGTTGAGGTTCTCTACCTCCCACTTATTTTTCACTTCTTTGCTCTGCCAAGAACTGCAAAGGCATGCTTTTCTGCCCTCCAGCATCTTTTCCCGTATATTCTTCAACTTGATGGAATGAGGAACAGGCACATTCATGACTGTCACATCTGCAATGCAGAATGGACTGTGTCATCTAATTCTCAAGGATTTTGCAGAAATGGCACCAAAGCTAGAACAACATAGAAGACTTGACAACATAAAACTGAAACCTGTAAAGCACTGAGGCAAATTAAAAGTCTCCATCATCAACAACGGTTATAAATGAAAACTTAGGGAAAAGGCTGAAGATCACAAAAGACTAACATCCTTCCTCTATGAAAAGCTCTTACAAATCAATAAGTGCAGTATAGTGCAGGAGTACAAGACACTACAGGGAGACAACACTGGGTGGCTAGCTGGGATGGTTAATAAACTCTGAATTTCAGCTTCATCGTAAGTAAAATGGGGATGACAATCGCACTTATTGCACCAACCTGTGAGGACTGAGGACTCAGAATAAACAATCCAGGCTCAGTACCTGGCATACAGCGCTCAACAAATGTCGACATAAGTTGTCATTGATAAGTGTTACTGTTGCTGTTGTTAAAAAGTTCACCAGGCGGCAATAAAAAGGAACAAGCTGTTGATCCAGCCAACAACTTGGAGGGATTTCCAAGGAACCGTGCTCAGTAGAAAAAGCCAATCTCAGAAGGTTCCATGCTGTATGGTTCCATGTATGTAACATTCTCGACACAACGAAGTTGGGAAGATGGAAAAGAGTAAATCAGGGGTCGCCAGGGTGAGGTGTGGTGGGTGGTGAGTGGCAGCAGGTGGGAGGTCATGGGGTGATAGAACAGTTCTGAACAGACCATGGTGGTGGCTTCATGGCACTACACACGGGATAAAACCAAGCAGAACTACACACACACAAACGTGTACACGCAGAGCTTGTGAATAAACTACAAAATCCAAATAAACTCTTGTAAATCGTACCAAGGTCAGCCTCCTGATTTGGTGTCACGTGAGGGATGTGCAGGACTGACAGCTGGGGAGGCTGGGGAGGGGTGTGCGGGACCGCCCTGCACATTTCTTTGCAACTTCCTGTGAATATATCATGATTTCAAAATAAAAAGTTCACTAAATCCAAGAAAAAAAGGGGGTAGTGATCAGAAATTCATGAAAAAATAACTCATCTGGCCAATCTGCTTTTGGAAAGATGATCGCCCATGATTAACGTGTAAATGCCCATTGAAACGGCGCATTTGGAGGAGGTTGGAAAGAGCCAGCACTGGGATGCCAGAGGGACATTCTTACCGTGGATGCACGTCCACGGCTGGCAGTTCTAGCCGGGAACCTACTCTGAGGCTGTAACCGCACACCTGTGCTGAGCCAGGGTAGATGCTGCCTTGCCTACCTGTTAGGTTTGTACCCAAGGGCACGTTACCTTTAGAGTCACACAGACCAGGAAAGCTGCGAGACAGGAAAACAGGGAAGACGTCTCCTCCAGTGTCAGCAGGGGTTTCCCCATATCTCATTGGGCCTCGGACCCTGTAGGTTGTGGCAGAGGACGTGCTGCCACTGAGAGATCTGTGCCTTGGGGCTTCCCAAAAGGGAGGGAGTGGAAAAATTATCCCCGTTCTGCAGTCTTCTGCTCTAGATGACGAGGAGAAAGTCTCTGGCCTCGGCGCCTCCCTGACAAGAATCTCTAAACAGAGGCGGCACAAGCAGCCCGCACACCCCACACGCTCAGCTCCTCTTCCCGAGACCTTCGGAGACCCCTCCTCAGACACCCGTCCCCGCTGGCTTGGGCTGCTCCTCTTCTAACACGAAGTGCCCTTTCCAAGTGAATCTAAAAGAAGCAAGTTGACTCAAAGGAATTCTAAGTAGAGAGACACGAGGCCAAGACATGCAAGGAGAGTGAAGGGGAGAATGTGGCTGGCATGACCTACTAGCATTCAGAAACTCCTGTCCCCTTAAAGCGACACTGCCCATCTGGAGGGCAGTGACCCATCTTACGGATGAAAAAAGCTGAGGCTCAGAAAGGGGGTGACTTCCCCAAGCCCGATCCCGCTGTTGGGCCACCAACCCTTCCACCCCACCGCCACCTTCTCCTGGAGTCTCCAGCTCCACCAGAGAGGGAGTAGGTAAATGAGCTCAGAGCTGGGAGAGCCCCCCCAAAGGGACCAGTCTCAGTTCCTGTGGCTCCCGGCTCTGGAGCTGCGACCCCCCTGCACCCCCTCAAGGCAGACACCGAGACGGGCCCCGCGCCTCAGTTTATAAGGCACTTTCACGCCCAAGGACTCGCTGAACCCTCTGCCGATGGGGAGACTCCCATTTTACAAACGAGGAAACTGAGTCTTGCAGTCACACCACCTGTGTCAGGTGACAGAGCCTGCCTTGTGCCTGAAGTGGAAGCAAGGAGGGGACCCCTAAGCTCAGGTCTTAGGGCTCCCGGTCCCATGCCCCCTCCCCCGCCCCAGACAGCACTAACTGCTCAAATGAATTGGGGAAAGGGGTCCCCAGCTGTGTGTCCAGAACTGGAGACCTCCTGGGCTGGACCAACCACACCACAACCCTCGTGGGGAAGAAGAAAACTCAGCCCGACGTGCAGCGGGACAAGGCCGGACCCTCCCCACCTGAAGTAGCCAGGGCAGGGCGCTTGAGCGGGTTACGGCTGCAGAAACCACACAAAATCAACCTGCAAAATTCACAGGGGTCCCACTCAGGCCGGGCCAGGCATGGGGCGTCCTGGAGAGGTCCCTTCCTTGGGGGCTACTGGCCCCAAGTGGACACTGGGCAACAAAAGAGAGCAGGGGAGAACCCAGGGGAAGATGAGGAAGGGACTGTGCCACCACCTCCAGGAAGCCTGCTGGGGTCTGACCCTCTGCCTGAGGCAGAGGAACAGCAGCACCCCCTGCTCCCCAGGGCTGTTTTGGGAATGGGGAGGCAGGGTGGCCTGTGGGGATTTCCACACTTCAGGGAGGACTCCGGCCAGCCCTGAGGCCACTTCCTCAGGCAGAGAGGAAGGCCTGCGTGGGGCAGTGGGGTCAGCAGCATGATGTCCCTCCTTTTGCAGGGGGCGTGGGGGGAGTACAAACCACCCTTGAAACCCCCTCCTCCTCCAGCCAGAGCCCACCGGACACCCTGATGGAATCTGGAGCAGACAGACCCTTCCGTCTTGGACCCCAGAGACGTGGGGGGACACAGCCCCCATCCCAAGACCCCAGAAAGACACTGAACTCCGTGCAGACCTCTGGCCTTCCCGAGGGGTCCCCCATACCCTCCCGACAGCCAGAGTGGGCTCCCCCCCATGCACATGGCTCCTCTCAAAAGCCCGAGTCCACAAGGCCCTGCATGGCCTGCCCTCCCCCCCCCACCCCTCCCCCTCCCCCTCTCTGCTCCATCCACACAGGCCTCCTCACTGTTCCTCCAACTCGCCAGGTATGGTGCTGCCCCAGGGCCTTTGCGCCCCCAGGCCTCTGCTCAAACATCCAAACATCTCCGTGGAGACAGCCCCTACTGCCCTCCCCACCACTCTGCAGCCTGACCCCTGCTCTATGCTCCTTGAGGCCATGCCATCTGTCCTCCCCGGGCCACGTCCTCTGCACTCAGTACCAGGCAGGGTGCCCAGCTCATCCAGGTGTGCCTGGGATGACCCCAGTTGGAACGTTCAAAGTCCCAGATCCCAGGAAACCCCCCCAGACCTCGAACAAACCAGGCCAGGTAATCACGCTAGTGCCGGGTCTTGTCAACGATAAGCACCTAATACATACTTGAATGAAAACAGCCAGGAGCTGAGCAGGATTTGGAGAAAGCTGGGGTTCCACATAACTCCCTTCCTGGGCCTCAGGTTCCCTCCCTGGGGATGGACTGGAGACCCAGAACCCCACTGGGGCCAAGGAGACCCTGGAGGCTCAAGTGCCCAGCTCACCCCGGCCCTCGTGAGTCACACAGAGTCCCCCACACCCGGACAAGGGGCCAGGGTGGACGGTGACACCATGCTGACCACGGGGCTCCCTCCCTTAGCCCCAAGGCAAGTCACACCACCACAACAGCAGCTGCTTCCTGGGGTTCCCTTAGGCTCACCATCCCCCCACCGCACGCCCACATGGGCGCCTGGACCTCCGCCCCGGGCCCCTCAGCCCCACTCCACCTGGCGGGCCTGAGCGCTGCCCCCAAACACCTCTCCCCTCAGTGCCTAGTCCACGAGGCTGCGCCCGGCCGCCAGCCCCACCCCGCAGTCGCCCCCCCCTCACCCTCCATGGGCCCACCCTACGCACGCGGTGATCTCCTCAAGCAAACAAGAAGCCCCCAGGCAGCCAGTGGGGTCCTACCTGAGCTTCCGAACTGGGCCCCGGCCAGGGAAGTGGGCCGGCTCTTCCCATTGGCCACCGGCAGGGGGAACATCTGCGGGGAGAAAGAGGGGGTGAGTGGGGCGCACAGCCCAAGGCCACAGCTCTGCCGGGGTCCTGTCCCCCGGGAGGCCCGAGGCGCCCTGAGGGCCCTGGCGGTAAGAGGCTCCCCGGTGCCCCTTGGGAGCACAGCCGGGGGCAGGGAAAACTCCCGTTTACCTCTGTATTTGTTTTACTGGGGATGAAATAACACGAAGGCACTTGATACAATGTATCCACTTAGAAGTGATACAAAGTTTTCTTCAAGTTTCAGCTTTAAATAAATGAGATCATTTACACTCCCAGATGGATGGCGTGTCCCACCGGTGTCCCAAGCGCGGACCCCGACCTTCACCCTAGGAGACCGGCATCCACCTCCCCACGGGCCCCTGACCCCGAGCGGTGGGAGTGCAGGGAAGACAGCCAGGCCCCGCCACCGGGATGGGGAGCAGGGGGGCCCCCACGAGCCGGGCTCCGTGCTCAGAGCTGCACCCTTCCCGGCCAACGACGGGGCAGTTCTCCCGGGTGGGCGGGCATCGAGTGTGGGTGCATCACCACGCCCCCCCCACTCACTCACCCAAACCCACAGTGTTAAGTCCCTCAAGATTAAACAGCTTAGCAGCATTAACTGGGAAAACCCAACATCAACAAACCCTCGTGCAGCACAAGAAACCATGGCCCTGCCCTGCCCCAACGGTCTGAGTTTCAGAGGTTCTTTTGGGGACCAAGCAATTCAGAGTGGCCGCAATCAGCATTAAGGCTCTGGGGGGAGCGGCTGAAGACTGACAAGCAAGACATGGGGGTGTGCGTTCTGTGGGCGTGACTCGGGGCAGCATCACAAGCCCTGGGAGCGACCCAGGAAAGGGGGTCCTCCCCCCACACCCTGTTCTCCAGAAGGGGAAACTGAGGCCACAGACTGAGCTGGCAGGGCGAGTGCAGACTTGGGGCAGGTGTGCACCCAGGCTGGACTCGGGTTCTCACGGGGTCTGTTGTCCCCTCCGGGGGCGGGGCTGTGCTCACTGCACCCAGGGCCTTGGCCTCAAGGCGGGCCCCTTTCCTGCTGGGGACACTGAGGCTTGCGCTGGGGGAGGGGCAGGCCTGGGGATCAGGAGCCTGAGGAGCGGGAGGGGGGTGGTGCTCAATTCTGTTTCTGTTTCGCCCTCCAGGGTGCCAGAGGCCGCTGACGTGGCACTTGCCACAGGGTGGGGGGGGGCGGGGGGGGGGGCACTGGGCTGTGTCCTGCGGGCACTGAAGGTCTGTGATCAGCCCAGCCAGGCCCCCGCACCCCCTCGGAGCCTCAGTATTCCCTTCTGTGAAACGGACACAGAGCTCACACCGTGTGGGCTGTTGTGAAACCCAAATGCACGTGGGCATCCTGGGCACATAGGGGCCTCTGCACGCGCAGAGCTCAGAGGAGCACGGTCGGGCCACCAGGCAAGCCCACAGCACCCTCCCCAGCCCCTCACCCTTCAAGGCCGTCGTCAGGCCCAGGGACCACCTCAGGCCCACACACCCTCAGAGCCTCCAGCCTAACAGGCGAAGCTCAGGGCTGGGGCAGAGATGCAATTTTAACAGCTAGGAGGAGCCATTTTTCCTGGTATTTAACTGACAGTTGCCTCGTTTACTTTACACAGACCTGCCCGAAGGAAGCGCTTTCCTTTCAAAATCTTTTCAGTCGAAAATTTGTTTCAAAAAAACAAATTAACTCAGTGTCTCTGGGGCAGGTGGGAAGGAAAGGGTGTGAGCCTCCTGCGATGGGGGGCTGCCTCGAGGCCTCTCTCCTCACGGGAACAAGGAGGTCGAACAAAACTCCAGTTCTAGGTTTTCCCAGAGGACACACACTGGGCACCTCGCACGCTCAGCTTCGCTTTCCGCATCTGTGAAATGGGTCTGAGCTGGGGGGCGGGGGAGTCTGGACCCCCCGGACAGCAGGGGGTGGTGGGCAACTGGTTGAGGCTGTGGTGGGGGGGCGGGGGCGACATCAGAACCTGTGCCACCCCCTCCCCTGACCCCCAAGCCGGTCTGTTCCGGCCCAGTGGTCTGTGACTTGTCAGTTTAACAAAAAAACAACTGAGCAGCACCCCTGATTCCTCAGCTGGGACGCAAAAATAAAACGGGGCTTAAAAATACCGGCATGGCCCTTCCGGAGCCGCGGCCGCTCCGTCCCGTGGGCTGTGTTTTTCCGCAGGGCGGCTGATGCCGTTTCAGTTTGGGGACTTTTGTTTCGACAGACCTCAGTGGCCTGGGCCTCATACTGGCAGAGGATTAAATTCAGACCGAAAGCATCCTCCCTGAACCCATTTCAAACCAAAATAATGCTCGCTGGGGGAGGGGTGGGGGCAGGATTTAGGGAGTCCACACACAGCTCCTGGGTTTGTGAGGAAACGCAGACCACCCCGCCTCTCCCGACACAGGTGGCCCATTGCACAGACAGGCAAACCAAGGCCCCCAGTCCTCCAAGGGATGGTCCAGCTCCCAGCCTCCCTGGGCCCGTCTGAGCTGTGTGACCTCTGGAAGGCAGTACCCTCTCTGAACCTCCATCGGCCTGGCCGGGGAACGGGCTGTGTCGGGTAGAGCACACCACCTGGGAAGTGTGAGGACATCCCCCTGCCCCCCCACCCCGCAGACCCACGGCACTGGCTCTCGTGTCAGTAAACAACTGAGGAATCACACGTCCACTGCCTGTGGCCTCTCCTCATTCACGGAAGGTCCCCACAGGAGGCACCTAGGCTTTGGGCACCACCCCATCTTCTGCACCCACGATGGCATGAATAACCCCGATCACACAGTTTTACAGGTCCCAAGGCAAGGTCACTGCATGCCCAGAGCCAAGCTGGGGCCTCAGGGCCAAGCCTCCCCAAGGAAAAGCTGAAGGCCCTGGGCAGTCCCTCCCTCGCTCTGGACCTCAGTTTCCCCATCTGCAAAGTGGTATGTTGGACCCACTCTGTGCCTGGGCAAACAGTTGGGCGACGATGGGTGCCTCTGGAAGCCAACAAGGGCCCCAAAGCTGCACCCTGCCGCGGGGGCGTCAACCCATCCATCCGAGGGCACCCCAATTCCCCCAGCCCCACCTGGGGCTCTTTAACCCATAGGAACTTGAGGTCCAGATGCTGGGAGTGTTTTTGGCACAAGCTTCTTTCCCACCATCCGAGGGGCGCAGGAGTGTGGACAGCTGGGCATGTGGGGGGGGGGGACACGACGGGGGGACGGGGAGGGCCGCTCACCATGCTGAAGTCCAGGAGATCACTGAGCTCCTTGTCCGTGCCCACGGGCGCCATCCTCTGTGGCTGGTTCATTCTCCAGAAGCAACAGGGGGCAAGGGGCCAGGGGCCAAGGTGGGCTCCTCAGGCCTAGAGACAGCCCTGCAGGGTGCCCGCAGCGGGTGCAAGAAGAGGTGAGGGGTAGAGAAGAGAAGAGGTATGAGTGACAATGGCCGAGGTGAGCAGATGGGGGAGAGCTGTTTAAGAGCCCCTCTAACTGCTCTGGGTCTGGGTCTTCCCAGGCTGCGTCCCTTCCAGACCCTGAGGCATGGGGGTGGGGCAGCCAGAATTCAGGGACTGGGGCCCTTAGAGACCCCTCCCCAGAGCCTTCAGGGAGTTTGAACAAGGGGGGGGGGGGGAGAGCACAGAGTACATTCCCTGAACTCCCTCTGCGACCATCAAGGAATCAAGTTGCAAATTTTAAACTGGATGCGGGGTGGAGTGGTCCCTTCCCAGCTTGGCCAGAACCCGCCCCTCTCCCCGACACCTCTCCCATTTCCACCCACCCGCAGGCTTTCCACTGGCCCCACCCCCGGGAAGGGGGAGGGGCGACCCGGCCCCGCCCCAAGGGAAATTTAGTGACCACCCCCCCCCAGCAGCTGTCAGAGCACGTTGAAGGCCCGGTCACCCCCAAATTCAAAGCAAAAGAAATCCACAAGACGGCAGAACCCCCTTCCTGCTCCACAACTAAATAGGGGGGATGCCCCGCGCAGGGACCTACCCGCAAAGCTTCCCACTACACTTAACCTCCTCCCCCCCATAAAAAACAACAAAATTCTGGGAAAAAAAAAAAAAAAAAACCACCCTAGATTGTTTTATTGTCACGATGTATCCGGGAATTATTCTTAAGCAACTTTGAAAACATCCCTTGCCCTGGGGGGAGGGGGTCCCAAGACCAGGGTTCCCCCCCACCCCGCATGGTCCCTAGGAGCTCCATTCTAGAATGGGGGGGATCCACCTGCCGGGCCCCATCCGGAAAAGAGAGGAGAGCAAGATCTCCGTCCCACAGTCAAACAGTGAAGCCCCTCCAGCTTCTCTTCCCCGGGCCCCAGGTGCGGGCGGGGGCCGCGAGGGGAAGGGGGTTCCGAGATCGAGGGAGACCCGACCTCAGAAGCGGAGAAACCCCCGCTTTGTTTGCCAACTGGAGACGGGTGTGAAACGGATGCCCCAGCGCACCCCCTCCCCCACGAAGCTTTTTCTTTTTTGGAAAGCGTGTGAAACTGACTTTTTTTGAAGAGTACGAAACCGCACTTTTTTGTGGGGTGGCTGAAACCGATTTTAAGGCAGAGCTGGGGGGGCTAAACACGCTTCTCTAGGAGAGCTGAAACACTTCTGGGGTGTCACGAGAACTTTTGGGGGCTCGAAGAGGACTCGGAAGATAACGTGCAGCCACTCTGGAAGCAGAAAAGCAGGAACGTCTTCCTCTGGGGGGGAGGGGGAGGGGTGGGAGGAGGGCCGGGAAACCAATCCCCACCCCACCCCCCGCAGCCGGTGCGGGCGGCGCGGCCCGGGAACCCTTTGAAGCTCGGGGCGCAGCCGCCGCCACCGCGCTGCTCACCCCGAAGCCGCCGCCCGTGCCCGCGGAGCGGAGCGCAGAACAGATGTGGCCCCCGGCCCGGCCCCCGGCCCGAGCCCGCAGGCGCGCGGCGCACCTTCCCCGCAGACAAAAGGACGCTCCCTCTCCCTGACTCGCTCCCCTCCAAACTCCGCCGTAGGCCGGGCCCCCGGGCGAAGGGGCGCTCGCGGCCTCCGCGCCGCCGCCCCGCCGCGAAGTTGGGCGGCCCCGCGGCGCCCCCCGCGCCCCCGCCCGGCTCCGCAAACTTTCCCGAAGTGCCGGCCGGCGGGGGCGCGCGGGCCGGAGCGCGCCCTCCACGTCGCCGGCCCCCTCCGGCGCGCAAAGTTGGAGAACAATGACTCCGGCCGCGCCGCCCCCCGCCCGGCCCGCCCCCGCCCCACGTCCCCCGGTCCCCGCGTCCCGGCGCCGCGCGGGGAGGCCCGACCCGCCGGGCACCAAGCGGCAGAGGGTCCCGGCGCGCTCACCTGCTCGGCGTGGCCCGGCCCGCAGCGCGCGGGGGGCGGCGGCATGAACGGCCCCCCCGGACAAAGGGGCGTCGCGGCCCCGAAGGGCGCGCGTGGGCGGCGGCGCGTGGCCCGGCTCCCCGCGTGTCCGCCCCGCGGGCCCTACGCGGCCGGGGCGCTGGCGGAGGCGGCGTACGAGGAGCCCGCGGTGCCCGCCGGCCGCGTCGTTGGGCTCGGTCCGGCCCGCTACGCCCGCGGCCGCCGCCGCTGCCTCATCTTCCTGCGGCGGGAGACATGTTCCGCCCCCAACCCCGCGCCGCGCCCCGCCTCCCGCCCCTGCCAGGCCCCGCCCCGCGCGCGCCCCGCCCCGCCGCCGTCCGCGGATCCTTCCGCCGCTGCCCGCTCGCCCGGCCGCCGCCGCCCGCCCCCACGCTTCCGCTGAACGCGGCTGAGGTCCCGCGGAGTCCGGAGCCTGGAGCGGGCGCGCCGGGGGTCCGTCGGCCAACGGCGGGGGTCGAGGGCAGGGACTATCTTCCAGCGCGGAGGCGCACGTGGTCTCAGTGCACAGCCTGACGCAAGCGGGTAGGACCGTGAGATGGAAAGATAAGGCAGAGAGACCGGGGCCAATCGGAGAGTGCGAAAGCCTGATTGGCGGGGCCCTCGGCCTTTCGTAACTAGGCCCCGCCTCCACCCCGCCCCCTTCGCGCGTCCCAACGAAGGAAGAGGCTGGACTCTCTGAGCTAGAGGCCGCGAGAAGCGGTAGGGGGTGGGGTTTGCAGTTTTAGTCTCAGGTTTGCGTGGCCGCCCGCACGGCCGTTTTGGCTCGGTCGTATCTGAGTTCCTAATGCTGGACCCCGGTGCTGGGTGTGGCGAGCGTTCCAGACCCCCCCCCCCCCCCAGGAACGAATCAGACTAATCTCACCTGCAGGGCCACCGATGCCAGCTCTGTTTTAGGGTCAGAGAGCCCCGCGTGTAACCCGCTCTGTGCTTCTGACTTGCTGGTTGCCTTTGCCTGCCTGAGACTCAGTTTGCTCATCTGTAAAATGGGATTTGGACCTGAGTTTGGGCTGTACTAAGGCCGGACCAGGCCTTCTGACTCTCAGTGGTCTGAGAGTCCACTTAGATCCCAAGGCCGCCCCCACACAGCCAGGGGCTCTTCAGCTTTTAGGAACCATAGACCCTACAGAATAAAAATAATAATTAGTATAAATGAAAATAACACAATTTTTCGTGGCCCCCTGTGTCCGCAGAGAGAAAGCTACACTCCCTTCCAGGCTAGAAAGAGGCCACGGTACCCCCGGCCCACTGGGCTCCGGCCTCAGCGGCCTCCTCCTCCTCACTGTTCCAGAACCTGCCACGCTCATTCTCATCTCCAGGCCGTTGCCCTGGCTGTGCCCTCTGCCTGGAAGGCTCTTCCACCCCATCTGGAGCCCTGAGTTCCCACAGTTCAGGGCAGCCCTCGGTCCAGGGAGCAGGGCTGAAAGGAAGGAAGAAAATTGGGGGTCCTGGGGGGAGGGGGGTGGAGAAGACCCCAGGGGCAGGTGGGGAGCTCAGGGGTCTCCTAATAAAGCCTCTTCCTGCTACATCCGAACTGGGCTGACCTTCACCGTGACCCCTTCTCGGCCAGAGTGCTGCCATGTGCCACAGGTCTGGGGAGGGGACTGAGGGTCTTGGAGTCGGGGTTCAAATCCCTCATCCCTCCCAGCATCACTGTGACCTCAGCCAAGTTCTTGCCACTCTCTGGGCCTCAGTTTCCCCATCAGGAAAATGGAAGGGTGTACTGATGGGCACAGAGTAGGTGCTGAGGGCATGTGCCTTCATGCTGCGGCCTCTCCCCACTGTAAGACCTAGGTCTCCGAAGTGAGGGTTGCCTCAGCCCACAGCCTTTCCCTGGACCAAGCATGACCGCACAAGTCCATTGTCTGCTCTGGCTTCCTCCTAGCCTGAGGGGTTTCTCAAGGACCAGGCTGGGGCTGAGGCCCCTCCGGGACCCCAGCCTCACTCAGGTCGGGCCAGCACCCTCTCCCCCAACGATGCTAAGGTTCTAACCCACATGGGGCCAGTGTTCCTGGAGTTGACACACCCACTGAAGCAGGGGAATGATCCATTCATAGGCCATGCAAATATTGAGCACCGATGGTGTGCCAGGCTTGGTGCTGGACATTGGCGCACATTGGTGAGTGTGACCTGTCCAGTCCCTATCCTCCAAGGCAAGATGAGCCATCAAAGGCTTCCCCCCCAGGGCTTCCCCCCCAGGGCTTCCCCCCCAGGGCTTCCCTGGTGGTGCAGTGGTTAAGAATCTGCCTGCCAATGCAGGGGCCCCGGGTTCGATCCCTGGGCCAGGAAGGTCTCACATGCCGCGGAGCAACTGAGCCCGTGTGCCACAACTACTGAGCCTGCACTCTAGACCCCGAGAGCCACAACTACTGAGCCTGCGTGCCACAACTACTGAAGCCCACACGCCTAGAGCCCGTGCACCGCAACAAAGAGTAGCCCCCGCTCACCGCAATTAGAGAAAGCCCGTGCGCAGCAACAAATTCCCAGCACAGCCAAAAATAAATAAATAAATTAATTCATTCATTTTTTTAAAAGGCTCCCCCCTTTAGTCCCAAATGTGCTCTTTCCATCCATATGTTTGGCTGTCAGGTCCTCACGCCCGAGTGATTAAACCCATTGTACAGATGAGGAAAATGAGGTTCAGATATCTCCTCCCTGGGGCCCAGTCCACCCTGGGGCTCACACCTGCCAGGAGGCCCTCCCGGCACCCACAGGCCACCGTTGTCTTCCCTGGGGAGACCCGGCTTGGGGCTGAGTCACCGGGAGGAGCAGCCCGTGGGGGCCCCACTCGGCCACAAGCTCTGCCCAGCCCCGAGGCCCGGGTGCGCCCTACGGGGCCCTGGCACAGGGACAGGCAGCCAGCAGCTGGTGCCAGGGGCCCCTCGAGGCCAGCCACAGCCCGCCCCCCCCTCCTGACTGCGGCCTTTGTTCTCCTTTGGGTGCCAGCAGGGCAGGCAGGCTGGAGCCAGGGACCTGCCTCCCCACCTGGGGCTGCCTTCCCTCCCCCCAAGCCAAACCTACTGTGCGCTGCCCCGGGTTGGGGACCAGAGGAGCAGGAGGACCCCATTCCTGGTTGAGCAAACTCATGCCAAGGACAGATTCCCACCAGTGAGTGGGGCAGCTGGGGACAGAACATGGGGATGGTGGTGGAAACTTCCAGAAGACAGTAGTTGTGCAGGCCACGGTTGACCACGGAGAGAAAGCAGTTGGACTTAGGACTTGGGGGCCACCCTCCTGACATCGTGCTTATTTGTCTCCAGAGTGGACACCTTCTCCTGGGCTGTGAACAAGCCCACCCCCAACACTCTCCCACCCCCACCCAGCTCCTCCCTGCTTTTCTGAAGCCCGGGAGGAGGAGGGGAGGGGCCCTTATCACTCAAGCCAGACCCCACATACAAACCTAGGTTCATGGTCCCGAGGGAAGCAGAGGGTGGCACTGCCTCTGGAGCTGGGGACTTGGTGGGCCACCCCCGTGGAGGGGCCTGGCCCCGATTTGTCTACGCTCACCATGACCCCCACCCCAGACATAATCGGGGCTCATTCATTCATTCATTCATTCTCCCTGGCTTCTGGGAGGGAGGTCTCTGCAAGGCCTGCTGCTCGGGTCTGGGGCGAGGGGCTCTCGCTGGATACAGGGTGGGGGGCTTCTTACCCTATGCAGAGGAGGGAGGAGGTGCTGGCCGTGACGGGCATAAAGTGAACGATGAAGCAGCACCGCTGGCCACTACCCAAGCCTGCCTTCCCTGGCGCTCACAGCCGTGGGCATAAGGAGGGGACCCCATCCCTTCACCTGAGCTTGTCCTAGGGAGCCAGAGGGCCAGGAGGGCTGGGCGGGGTGGGTGCCTGGAGCCCCAGCCTTGTCTTCCCCATTGTCGGGGCATGAGGAGGGGCTCTAAACTTGTCCTTCTCTGCGGTGGGTTCCCTGGGGCAGCGACACTTGGATGTGACCATAAGGATGAATGATATCAGTGGGTGAAGAACAGGAAGCACTGGGGGTGGGGGCACTGCACAGGTTACTCCAGGAACCCACGAGGCTGGAGCCCAGACAGTCGGAGGGAAGAGGCGCGAAGGTCAGGGGCGCTGGGTCTCCATGGTGGGGTCACTATGGAGCCACGTGGGGATCTGAGCAGGAGAGAGAAGTGGTCCCAGGGGTGCCATTTGGAGGCTGCAGGTTCAAAGGGGAGGAGGGATGATCGTTAGGGGAGAGAGGGGCTGGCCGTGGGGTGGTGAGCTGGGTGGGCTGGGGGTACGTTTGAGGGGTAACAGAAGGCTCGCCTGGGGTGGGGGTGAGGAGGCAGCCACCTATGGGCGCTGGGTGTGAGGCCCGGGAACTCAGTGCCTTAGTAGTGGTGCCCTCCTCCGAGCAGGGCCGTCGCAGGGCCAGTGACAGGGATTAATGGGGCACAGGAAGCCCACGTCCCAGCGCTGCCAAGGCCCCAGGGGACAGAGCCAGGGCTTGGCCACGAGGGGCTGTGTGAATGAATGAATGAGCACCGCCCCAAGCTGAGCCCCAATTCTGCTCTGAGCCCCTACCCTGGACCAAACCCTGAGACTAAGCTGAGCCCCTGGCCCTGGCCCAAGCCCGACCACACTGAGCCTCTCCCACCCGGGCCCCCCACCTGCCCCCTCCCCCTGCCCTGTGCCCATCCGCCCCGGGGGGCTGGTGCCACCTGTCGAGGGCTGCCCTTCCTCCTCCTGGCCCGGTGCCCACAGCTCCTGACTCAGGGGCCCTGGGGGCCTGTCCCACCACATTCCGGGTCGGCCTGTGTCAACACTGGGCGCCTCCCCCTGGACCGGCCCCCAGGCATTGTCCGGCCCAGTTCTGGGGTGGGGGTGGGGGGGGCGAGGTGGGCAGGGCAGGGGACGGGGGAGCCCGGCCTGATTTCTGCTGCCCGCGTCCCCACCCACAGGGTGGCCCCACTGACTTCTGCCTGCGGCGGCATGGGGGTGCTCCTGGCTACCCAGGGCACACTGGGGTGACACCCTTCTCCCCAGTGCCCCGCAGCTCCCCTGAGCTTCATGCGGAGGGAACCACCCATTGTTCAGATGGGCAAACTAAGGCTCTGGCCCCCGCCTAAGGCAGGCCAGCCTCCTACACCTGGTTCACCTGTCCGCCCAAGCTCCTTCACCTGTTCCCTGGTGCCTTCCAGGAACAGGGGGGTGTCCTGGCTGCCAGCACCTTGCCATGCTAAGGGGTGTGGGTTTTACTCAAGGGTGCTGGGGAAAGCCAGGAGGGCAACGTGGTTTCCTTGGGGACACGGGAGCTGAGCCTGAAAGGCTGAGGGAGGGTGATCTGGAAGAGGGCACAGCTGGGGCCAGGGCCGGGTGTGGCCTGGGGGATCAAAGCTGTTCCCTGGTGTGCACTGAGGGCCCTGGAGAGCCCTGGCACCGACCCTGGTCCCGGCCACCCTGTCTGGAGCTGGGACCCCTTGTCTGCCCCCCCCAGCCCCCCGTGAGTTTCCAGGCCTTTGTCCTGGCTGTGCCCTCCTCCCGGGTCACCCTTCCTCTCGCTCTGCCTGGCTCTCTCCTCCTCATCCTTCGGCCCTCAGCTTGGGTGCCACCTCCTCCAGGAAGCCTCCCCAGCCCGCAGGGCAGGCCAGGCCCCCTGCCCGTCCTATAACTCCTGTCACCATTCGTCCGTCTTTTTGCCGTTTCTGTCACCCCGTCACTTGCGCCAGATTAAAGGCCCCTGGGTGGGGGCCCAAGCTTCCTTGCTCACTGTCACGCCATGAGGCATGGGGCTGCGGAGGCCTGGAGGGTGGCAGTGAGGCAGCCAAGGTCCAGCAGGGCTCCTGGTTCCTAGGGACAGGTTTGGGGCCAGACGGGTGTCCAGGGGAGGACCCAGAGCGTGAGGACTCCTCCCAACCCCTCGACCCTGCTTGCCAACAGGTTCGAGTTCAAGTCCCACCCCCACCCCACCCCGAGTCTTGGCTGTATGACCCTGGGCAGGACTGGACTGGGTCATCTCCAGGCCCCAGGAACTGCTCAGTGGCACTTTCCCTGCAGGTATCATCTCACTGAATCTCACCTCAGCCCTGTGAGGCAGTGACCATACGGCACCCGTGTTGTACGTGGTAAAACTGAGTCCCAGAGGAAGGCAGCCACATGACCAAAGCCACCTGACCAGGCGGTGAACTCAGCAGGGCTCCACGCTCAGGACCATCTGAGGGCAGGGTCCCCGGGTGGGTATTTACAAGGGGCAAGTCAATGGGGTCACCCATCAACATGATGCAGTTTTTCTGCCCAGCATCTCCTGCAATCTTTCCACCTGGCCCCTACTTGTCCTGTGCAGCCAGCAGGGAGCATGTGTGGGGCGGGATGTGTTGACTCAGCTGAGCTCCCTGTGCTCCCAGGATTGGAGGAAACTCTGAAAAGGCTGGCCTCCCATGTCCCCCCACCTCCTTGCCTTCTTTGGGGGTGGAAAAGGCACAAAAGCCAGAGCTATAAAGGGACAAACATCTTCAAATGTGACTCCATAAATACACTTCTGAGTTGTAACAGACCGACAGATGAGGTTAGATGAGGTGGGACATCTGGGGAGAAAATATTTTCCACACGGTAACAGAATAAGGATTTGTGTCCTTCATATACAAAGAGTTCCTACAAATCAATAAGAAAACAACCAAACAGAAAACTGGGCAAAGAAAGGAACAATTCGTTCACACATGAAGACACACAAATGGCCACCGGAGAGACAGAGAAAAAGAAGCTTAGTCACTCATGACTGAAAAAAGTGTAAACAAATACGCAAATAAGAAACCACCTTTTGTCCTGATAGTTGGCAAAACAGTAAAAGATTGGTCACATCCTGCAATGGTGAAGGTAGGTGTGGGGGCACCCTGGGGGGTGCTTATTAAAATACAGAAGCTCTGAATCCCTTTGAGCTCCCTCCGCTTCCAATTCCAGCCCTAACACTCAGGAATCTAATAAAAATGAGGATGTTCATTAGAACAAGGTTTGTGGCAGCTAATACTCAGAAAAAACCCTTGCCGTCCACCGGGGATGCGTGAGAAAATTCCAACGTGACTGAACAAGGAAAACCATCCTGCCTGACAGCAGAGGGGGTTTGCACACCTGTCCTGAGCCAGAAGGACATCCGAGGTGGACTGTTCAGACAAAATACAAGTTCGAGACACTTGGTGCCATTTTGAGAGTAAAGTTTCTTGCGACGCAAAAAAGTGTGTATTGAAGAAATACAGGCAGAGGAAATGCCCCAGGGGTTCCGCGGTTCCTCTGGGTGCGGGGTGGAGGGGGAACTTTCAGTTCTTACTTTATATTTATATTCAAGAGGTGGGATGAACTGAGAGGTTGGATTGTATTTCTGTGTGATTGTGTGTGTTCTGGTATTTTTTAACTTAAAAGAAAGTTTAATTTTCAACTCATGGCTGAAGTTGGGTCTCTGAAGAGCCATGGCATGGGGTGGGGTGGGTTTCCACTTGGGGGATCCCTGACCCCCTCGGGGAGCAGGCTCACTGGGCATGCCCTGGAAGGAGCAGGCTTTCAGCTGCCCCGGGGTCCTTGGGGGGGAAACCTGGGGAAGTGTCCCGGGGAGGCCCCCCCACAAAGGGCGACCCTGAGACTGAGCCAAGTACAGGGAGCACTGAGGAGAGAGTCCAGCGTGGGGTACTTCCCTACTCGGGGCCCGAGTTCTCAGGTAAAGTGGACTGGTGAGCACGCCACCCACCAGGGGCGAGGCTGGGCTGCCTGGTCTCCGGGCAGGTGCTAGGGGAGCGCGGAGGGGGGGGTCCCTTCCCCGAGGGCAGGGACGGCCCCAAGCACTGCCCAGAGGAACTGGGTAATGCGGGGTGACGGAGCATCCCCTCTGAAGATCTCTGTCTGTTTCCCCCTTTGCATGGAGCCTGAAGAGTGGAGGTCCTACCTCTAACCCGAGGAACCACCCAGCTCTTGGTTTCTCTGGCTTGGCCTCCCCATCACCCTGCTGTCCGGGTGGGGCCTGGCCCCTCACTGCTCCTTGGCTTCCTCCCACCCTGAGCTGGCCCCAGGCGGCCCGTGACTTCTCTGTGCCTCACTTATAAGGTCTGCAGAATTGGCACAGAGAAGAACGAGAAATTCACCCACCAGCTCCTAATTCCTTCCCCGCCTGGGGCCTGGCTGTGTCAGGCTGGACAAAGACACCCCCCAGCCAGGGCTGGGGTCCCGGCAGGCCTGAGTTGGGGGGGATCCGGAGAAGGAGCAAACTGGGGGCAGAAGCACCGACTGTGTGTGCTCTGACCTGGCCTCCCTCCAGCCCCTGCAGCGACACTGGCTTCCTCCTCCCTGGTCCTTGGACACCACGCCTCATTCTGACCTCAGGGCCCTTGCACGGCTGGCCCCTTGGCCAGGAACACCTCTCTCCCTCACTCTCCAGCCTATCATGCTGGCTTGTCACCTCGCCCCTCGCCCCACCAATGCCCAGGACTGTCTGATTTGCTTGCTCAGTGCCCCCACCCCAGTTCCTGCAGGGCAGCCCCCAGGCCTGGGCCTGGCACACGGTGGGCACCCACTGGGTGGAGAGGCTGGGGAGGACGGTGGTCCCCATTTCACAGGTGACAAAACCAAGGCTCAGAGGGAGAGGCCTGAGGTCAGGCAGAGAGAGGCACTTAGAAGCCCCCGCCCAGGCAAAGGCATTTCCTCCCGCTCAGGGGGCTGCGGGGTCCTGGGGCAGCTGGTGGGGCGCCTAACGGGCCTGCTTGTGTGGCAGCGGCAGCTGGGGCTCCTGGGGCCCAACCCCCACCCGGAGTGCAGGAGGGAGGGCGGGAGGGGGAGGGGAAGGGGAAGGCAGCAGCTGGCGGCTGGCCCTGCGCCAGCTTGGGGCTCTGCGGGGAGGGGCTGCACGGGACTGTCTCTTGGTGTCTCTCTCTCTCTCTCTCTCTCTCTCTTTCGGTCTCTGTTTCTCTTTATCTCTCTCTCTGCCTGTCCCCTTCTGTCTCTCTGGGTCTCTGTTTCTTTGTCTCTGTCTCTATCTCCCCTCTCTCGCTCTCTGCCTCCTCCGTCGGGGCTGGGGGCGGGGCTGGCCCCATTTCAGGGCATTAGAATCCCCCCTTCACTTCGACCCGCCTGCATGACGCCATGAACTGAAGGACACCCGGGCCTCTGTACCCTCACTGTGGTCTCTATCCCTCCCCAGATGGGGAGCCTGGGACACACCTCTCATGGGCTGGGGGACCCCGAGCAAGTCTCCCACCTGTAGAGTGTTTGTGGGCACCCCCTCTGGGCCAGGGCACGGTGTGGGGGGGGGGTGTCACAGCCAGCCTGGGAAGAAACAGTCACCAAGGAGCCACTTTATAGGCATCTGAACCTGTCGGGGGGGTCCAAGCTGGGTGGCCCGAGAGGGCCCTGGGGAGAGGATACAGAGGCCAGGAGCGATCCTGGTGGGGGCCCCAGCCTGTGCAAAAGCCCTGAGGCCTGGGGCCACCCTCAGCCAAGTTCCTGGGTCCCCACCCCCAGGTCACACAGCAAGCTGAGCTGGCTGACCCTGTCCACTGTGTCCGTACCCCACCCCCCGGCCCCCCAGGGTGTGCAAGCAGCAAGGAGGACACTGCGGGGGCAGGGAGCTGGGTGACCCTCCCCCCAGGACCCTTACCACCCAGGTCACATCCCCCCACCTCTGCCAGCACCTCCCTGACAATAGAATCCATCAAGGCAGAAATATCCTCTGGGGGCTGTGGCTTAATCACCCCCTGATTTGCATTTTTGCATATTAATGCCGGCAGAGCTGCTAATTTTGCCGCATTATTTTAAAGGTGCAGAAACTCTGGAACTGCTGAGGGGTGAGGAAGGGGCATTCCTCACTGCGCCTGGGGGGCTGGGTCTCTGGGGACAGGATCCCTGACCCTCGGGTCACAGGGACCATGTCCCCCAGGGGTCTCCGGGTCTCTGCTCCTGAAATTGGGGCATCAACCCTGGCGGGAATGGGGATTCTGGAATTTTCTGCAGGTGGCTCCACCCTGAGCATCCCATAATGGGAAAGTTGAGAATTTAGGATCAGATTGCCTTAAAACCTGTGGATTCTCTCATAGACCCTGGATCCAGCAGTCATCCCCACTTCCTGCGTTCAGTCCAGAAGCCCCGCCCCCACCCCCACTCCCTGCAGCCCCCGTGGTGGGTGCGGTGCGCCCCACAGTTGGCCCCAGGCTCTCTCAACCCAGGCTCAGGACGCCTTCCAGCTCCCACCTGCCCGCCTCGGGGTCTTAGCACATGCAGTCCCCCCCCTCCCCGCGCCGGGTGTGCTCCTCCTTTCCCTACAAGGTCACCTCTTCAGCGGTCCTCTGAGCCACCCTGCCCACGCATGTGTCCGCCCTGTCACCTCCAGGTCCCCATCGCGAAGCTGGGAAACCGAGGCACAGAGCGGCGAGGCCGCGTGCTCGGGGTCACACAGGGTCCTCCCAGACCGCTCCCCTCCCAGAGGCCGCGGGGGCGGGGACTGGACCCTGGGGACTCGGGGTCCTGGGGTTCAGGCCCGAGGTGAGCACTTGGGCACGTGCTGCCACCTGGTGGCGCCCCGATGTGGGGCTGCCGGTTTTCCTCCGGCATCGGAGCCCTCACCCTATGGAGACCACCGCGCGCTGGGGGACCCCGGGAAGCCCCCGGGTGCGGGGATACCGAGCCGGGCCAGACTCCCCGGCCCCGGGCGCGCGGGCGCCAATGGGCGGGATGGAGAGGCTTCAATGGTGAGAAAAGAAATGGGGGCCCGACCCGGCTGCCCCATCCTGACCCTGTCCAGACCCCTCCCGCCCTGCCTTTGGCCTCTCCAAACCTTCCCGTCCCATTCTCACCCTAATCTGACCACTTTACGCCCACGCTGACTCCCGGCCTGACCCGGTGGCGCTGGGGTCTCCCGGTCTGGACCCTCCTCTGCGCTACCCGGGACAAACGCGCTGCCGGGCCCGGGCCGCGGCCGTTGTCCACCAGGGGACGCCCGTCGCCCAGAAACCCGCGGGGCGCCTGCTGTGAGCGGCCGCCATCTGCGCGCGAGCGTGCCCTGTGCCTGTGGGTTCTGAGCGCTCGTGGCGCTGCGACTCGCGCGGGTAAGTCCACGCGTGCCCGGGCGGGTCCTCGCACGTGTGAGTACGCTGTGCTCGCGTGTACGCAGCTCTCAGCTGTGCTCACGCGCTCGGTCCTGCTTGCACGCTGGCCTGTCTACGTTGACGTGGGTGCCCACACGGGCTGCAACAGCTCGTTTGGGTATAGAGTGCTCAGCTGTGTTCACATGTGTACGTGTGCCCTGGCGTGTCCATGCACATGCACGCACATTTGTGTTTGCACCCGTGAGGCGTGTTTATGTTTGTTCATGCGTGTGCACACGTGCTGGCCATGCCCAGACATCCACGTTTCCTTTGTGCCTTGATCTGTCCGCCTGCCCTCCGGCATGGTCACACGTGTAAGTCTCCACGTGCTTCCTGGCATATCCGCAGATGCGCATGTCCTGGCAAACACGTGTCCACATATTCTGGCATGTTTATTGCATGTTCACACATATGCACTGTGATGGGGCACACGCACGTGTGCTCCGGCATGCTCATGTGTATATCTGTGTACACACCTGTGCTCACTCAAAGCCACAGCCCACACTCGGCCCCCCCTTGGAGACCCTGGTCCCAGCAGGACCCCCTCCTACCAATTCAGCTGCCTGACCACCGTGAACCCGTCCTCCCTGAGGTCCTGACGCCCATCCCGCTCCTTCCCTGCTCTCTCTATGGCCTGCCCTCAATCTCCTCCCATCGGTGGCCACAGGCTCCATGTCACCTGCTCCAAACTCCCAGCTCCTGCACAGGGAGCTTCTGGCCGAGTTGACATCTAGGCCTTTGTTGTGGCTTTTGGCCCAGACCTCCCCAGAACTCTGCTGGCATGTCCCCCGCTTGGCATCGCCTCTGGCCAGCACTGGCCCCCACAAGGTCCCCCACCCCATTTCTTTCCTTTGTTGCCCAGGTCTCGGTGTCGGCTGTTGCCTCTCCCCCATGATGACCTGTGCTCTGTGAAGTCACCCCTCATGTCCAGCACCCCATGGGCACCTACCTGAGAAACAGCTCAGAGGCCAGACTGTCTGAAGGACATGCCCAGCAGTCCCCATGATTATGGGAAATCTATGCCCGGCTCTGAAAACCAGCCACAGTCCGCCAGCCTCGGAGAAGTGCCACCATCATGGAGCCTGCCTGATACCCCAGCCTCCCACCCCTTACTCTCCACTCACACCACTCTTCCTTACTGTTCCCTCTCCACCCCTCAAACTCCTATTCATCCTGTGGGGCCCTGTACCATTGGCCCCTCTTCTAGGATGCCTCGCCTGGTCTCCTGGGCGTGAACGGATGAGAGGCCACCATGGAGGCAGGCTGACCCCGGGTGGTCCAAGCCCAGTGTGCACACAGAAGGCCATCAGTGGTGCATCAAAGGTGGACTACAGGGAGGGTGAATGCCAGTTCCCGGGCCACCCACAGCTGTTGGTAGAGCTGACATGCTGCCCAGGAGGCTCTGATGTGTGCCCCTCCCTCCGTGCCTCTGTCCTTCCCTCTGTCTGTCCGTCCCCTACCTCTATCCCTACCTCCCTCTCCCCCCTCTCTCTGTCCCTCTGTCACCCCCGGCCTGGCCACCTCCCCACAGCCCCCAGCGGCCATCTCCTTGGCAACGGTGGCCATGGGGTCAGGGGCTCCATCAATCTCCTCTCACCCCGGCAGTCCCGACCCTGGACCTGGACGGTGACAAGGAAGTGGGGTCAGGCCTGGGGTGCGGGGTGGGGGGATGCTGCAGGGTTAGGACAGGGGTCCCTCAGCCAGGGTGGGGGTGGCAAGGTGTGGAGGGGGAGAGAAGGTCTCTGGGGGTAGGGTTAGCAAGGTCAGAGGTCAAGCAATCCCTGGGCACACAATGACTCCAAGTCAGGTCCAGGCCTGTTCTTCTGAGCACTCACGACATGTGAGGACCAGGAGGACGGCTTGGTCCTCATCCCAATCTACGGCTGACAACAAGGCCGCCCGGCTGGGCACTGGTCAGAGCTGGCCCTGGAAACCAGGGCTGTGTCCACAGCACGCCAGGCAAGTCCACATTCCAGCTCCTGAGCCGGCTGCCATCACCACTTATGGAAGATTCCGCTGTCACCGCTTCTAGATTATTCCACCATCACTGCTTCTAGAATATTCCATTACTGCTACTGCAGGCCAGCATTACTGCTTCTAGAATATTCCCCATCATTACTTCTGGAAGATTCCACTGTCACCGCTGCTAGACTATTCCACCAGCATTGCTTCTAGAATATTCTTCCATCACTGCTTCTGAAGAGTTTACCCCCAGGGGCCTTTAGGTTTTTCCCTTTCCGGGCAGGGGAAGGTCCCCAAACACACCAGGAGGAATTGGCTCTCTCCCTTCCTGAGCTGTGGGGGGCACAGCTCCGCAGAGCAGTGCAGAGGGGTTGGGACCACAGGGGGCCCGGTGGCAGGTCGATGAGCCCGGCCTGTGAGGACATTGATCGCTAAGTGCGTTTGTATAGATCCTGAGACAGGTAGCCCTGGCCCGCGGGGAGGGGAGGCAGGGCCAAGGGAGCCTCGGGGGACCTTGAGGGGGCTGAGTGGGGACACTGTGGCTGGGGGCGCAGCAGAGTACAGAAGATACCTCAGCCTCACTTTCCCCATCGGGGAGGTGCAGATGTGGAGGCGGTTTGCAGTGGGCCTCCCGGGCCCCCTTTTCCAGAGGACGCACCTCCAGCTCAGAGAGGTCAGGCTGCTGGCCCAGGACCACACAGCCTGGGGGTGGGGGCCCGCAACACGCTGTGCTGACGCAAAAGCCTTTCTTTACCCAGGGCCTTCCCACCCTGCGGCAGGTACTGGGGGGCAGCTGGGGACCCCCTCCCCGCCTGCCGGGCGGGGCCACTGGCCCTTTAAGAGCCTCGTTTTGGCGCGGCCTCGGGTTATCGATCGCAACCTTGGAAACACGATTAGATTATATGGGCTAGGAACAGCAGCCTGGCGGGGGCCGCGCCGGGACTGCAGGCTTCTTGTAAACGGCTCCCCGAAGGGCACTGGGGCTTGGTCTCGGGGCCCGGATGCTGGGGGCTTCCCGGGTGCGGGAGGCCCTGTGCTCCCGGGAGGGACGAAGGGGTGGATAACCTGTGCTCCCATCTTGTGAGTTTGGAAACTGGGCCGCACAGAGGGGTGTGCTGTTGTCCAGCCACATATATTGAGCACCTCATGTGAGGGGAGCGTGAATCCAATAGTCACTATATAGAAAAACATAATCAAATGGTATTATTACCGTCAATAGTAACTGTGGCTTGTGCTGTCCTGCTGTCCTGCGAAGCCTTTATACGCGTCCTCTCTGATCACTGCAACAACTGGTGTGGGTTGGGGGAGCCCATGGTCGCATTTTACAGATGGAGAAAGCGAGGCCTGAGCTCTCGCAAGCCCGAGGGGCTGAGCCAGAACGCGCAGGCCCCGGCTCATTCCTGGGGCGCCTCCCCGGTGGGTCACTTGGAAAGGGTCGGGAAGGGGAAAGGGTCGGGAAGGGACCGGTTTGGGGGACAAGCCCTTCCACCAACCCTACGCCGTTCTGCACCTGCAAAGGCCTCTGGTTGGTGCTTGAGCTTGGTGGGCAGGACTGAAGGCAGACTTACCCCCCACTGTGGGCGGAGGAGGTGGCGAGTGGGGAGGGCAGCGTGGGGAGGACTGACGGGCCTCCGCGCCTGTGTGGGGCTGGGGCCCCCCCTCCACCACCAACTTCTGAAGCTTGGGGAGAAAGCTCCACTCACCCGAGGCCTGCCCACGCGCGTGGACGGGGCCGCGCAGGCAGCGCGCAGGACCCGCCTGGCTCACACTCCTCCGCGGGTTGGGGAGTGGGTGGGAGGGGCACGCCGGAGCACAGGCGGACTTCCTTGACCACCTACTGTGTGCGCATGCGGGACCCTGCCGGCCCTCACGTGAGCACACCTGCAGGATGCGCAGCGAGAGCTGATTCCTACGTCCACCCACGCTCACCCCGAGGCGTCTTGAGGCCCAGTTCCAAATGCTCCGACAGTGAACGTTTGTCGATTGACTAAACGATAGTACTTAGCAGTAATGGTAATAGCAGTAAATTAAATCCAAAAGGCTTAGGCTGGATGTCGCCTCTTGCTTACCCTCCCAGCCTCATCATCCCGCAAACCTCTATCATCCAGTCATTCCCAACATTTACTGAGTGCAGACTGTATGCTCCAGCTACCGCCTTCATCCCCTCAACAGCCCTGTGAGGCAGGAAGTGTGACCCATCTGGTCTACAAAGGAGGAAACAGGGTCAGGGAGGTGGAGGGGCTTTATTGCAGAGCCCAGAAGATGAGTTCTAAACCCAGATCCATCTCTGCCTGCCCCTCGGGTGATCTCTGAGGAAAGGGGCTTGCTTGTGTATTTCTGAGGTTCTGAATGTGGGGAAACTGAGGCCCAGAGCCAGGGAGGCAGTTTAGACAAAAGTGGGGACAAGCCAGGTTTGGGCCAAAACCACACAGTGTGACCTTGAGAGCTTCACCAGGGACGGCACACAGGGAAGGGGCCTGGCCATTGGAGGAGGGGTCTGAGTAGAGGGAGGTCCCGGGAGGGGAGCACGCCCACAGGCGATCCCAGACCAGCCAGCCAGAAGGGCCCTACACACAGCAGGAGCTTAATAGATGCACCGTGAAGGCCCAGAGGTGACCGTGGGAGGGGCTGCCTGGGGGCTGGGCAACGGGAGGGCTGGGGAGGAGGGATCCACCCATGTCCTCCCAGAGTCTCCCCTGCACACCCCAGCACAGGGCTCCCCCAGGGGCCCGCCATGTGCCCTTTCATAGCCCTCTGTCTCTCTGCATCCCTCTGTCTCTCCCTGCCCCTCTGTCTCTCCCTGTCCCTCTGTCTCCCTGTCTCTCTGTCTCTGCGACCCTCTGTCTCTCCCTATCTCTCTGTCTCTCTCCGCCCCTCTCTCTCCATCTGTCTCTGGGCTCTGCTGCAGTCACACGTCTCCCCACCTCTTAGCTCTGGCTCACCCCCTCCCAGAAGCCACTGGCCGTGGCCTTGCTGGGTGCCCCAGCCCTGAGCCCCCAGCCATCAAGAGCCTTGTGGGGGAGGCGGGAGAGGCTGGCCCAGGAGCTCAGGGCCGCGACGACTTGAGAAACTCCACGGACGCCCCCCGCCCTTCCCAGAGCAGAGTCTTAGGCCACTGGGCTGTGTGGCCTTGGCAGGGCCCCTGCCCTCTCTGGACAATGTTACCCCACTGTAGACCCCCAAAGGGCTGGGTCTCCAGGCAGTTGAGAGGAGACACGCAGGGCCCCATCCCTCCCCCTGGCCCAGCCCTCACCTTCACGCAGGCTGGGAGAGTCTGTTTTGGTCTCTGTCCCTGAGCCTGGGGCCCCCGAAGGGCCAGGCGCCCGTGGTGAGCGGACGCTGGGTGGAGGGAGAGGAGAGAAGAAATGAACCCAGCAGTCCTTCAGATCTGACCCCCTCCTGCAGGGACCTCCCCTCACATCCTGCTAGGGAAACTGAGGCAGCGGCAGGACGAGGGTGCCAGAGGAGGGCCAATGCCCCAAGTGCTGGGCGTCCGTCCCCCTTGCTGCCTCCAGGCCTGGGTTGGGAGCATCCCCACCCCATAGATCCGTCTAGGTCCACCCCGAGGGGCTGCAGGCTGAGGGGAGCAGGGTGGCCTGGGCCCAGAGGGGAGACGGTCTTCCAGGCGGAGGGAACAGCAGGATGCAGGAGGTTCTGTGGGCCATGGTGAGGTCTGGGGTCTTTTTCTGGAGGGCACTGGGGAGCCACAGGAGGCATTAGAGTGATGGGCGGATGAGGAAGGAGTCATGATTTTAACCAGGCCTCCTGGCCGCTGGGAGGGAAGGGACGTTGGGGGCAGGCAGGGAGGCTGGGTCGAGGCTGCTCCAAGGCCACGTGGACACCTGAGCTAGGGCAGGGATGGAGCGACGGGCCAGGTTTGCCTTCCTGCCCAGCCCCCGAGACCCGGAGAGGAGCAGGGTGACCAGGGAGGGGCCCAGGGCCAGGAAGGGGTGCAGGGCAGTGGCTGTGGCCCTGCAGGTCCCTCCGAAGCAGTAATTAAGGGCTCCCGGCGTCCCCGCGGCGTGATGTATGTGTGCCTTAACTAATCATTTATTAGGTCACTGATGGTTCGTCAATATTAATTCATTTATTTAAACAACTCGGCTCCGTAATGAAGATGTTGCCTGAGAAGGGACGCCAGTGGGCGGCAGGGCCAGGGTTGCAGACAAGGGGCTCAGGCCCGGATCTGGGGGTCTCCAGGGCACCAGGAGCCAACGTCCGGGTGAAACATCCCAGCAGGTCAGGGTTACACCAACACTCCTGGGCCGATGGGGAGACTGAGGCCAGAGCAGGAGGTGAGCTGCCTGGAGGCCCCGGAGCGATCGGGGAGGGTGGTGAGAACTCAGACTGACCCCTCTGGACACTCCACCGCCCACCAGCCCTCTTCCTGCTGCCTTGCTTCTGGAAAGCAAACACCAGCCCAGCCAGCTGGCCATGGGCTAAGATGCTCAAGCTTGGCTTTCTCCTTACGCACGCTGTGCCCTCTGCCTGGCGCATCCTTCCCAGACTCCCTGCCTGCTGGCGGACTAGGACTTGTCGGGGGAACATTCAAGAACAAAAATCAGATCACATCCCTCCTCTGTGCAAGAGCCATCTATGGCTCCCCAGTGCCCTGTGGAGAAAATCCAAACTCATCTGTCTCTGCTGACCTCCCTGACCCTCCCCACCCCAAGGGGCCTCCTTCACGTCTCTAACACCCGTGACTCTGTCCTGGTGATTTATTTGTTTACCTGTTTGTCCTCTGTTTTCCCCGCCAGCCTCATCTCGCTGAGGGAAGGGACCCTGTCTGTCCCAGAGTGCGGGTGACACTCAGCAAATGCCCCCCCCCAACAGCAGACACTTTGGGGGCCGGCGTCTTGGCCCCGTGGCCCCTGTAATTTCAGCATAGCTGCAGCTGCCTGTTCCCAGCGAGACTGAGGCCTCCTATGTGCTTCTGGAGGGAGTGGAGGTGAGGGGCAATATCCCTCCATGACCTGATGGATAAGTGCCCGTCATTTGTCCTTGACAGTGACCATTCTGGGGTGTGTCCTTCAAGATCCTTCCTGGGTGGGCTCCTGGATAACCACCCTCACTCAGCCCTGGTCTTGGGCTCAGCTTTTGGGGACCCCATGACTGGAGTTTCTGAGATCCAGGAACAGAAAATACACATCGTGGAGCTCTCCCACCTCCTTGCTCCAGATTCTGCCTTTTTTTTTTTTCCTGGCTGCGCCGTTCAGCTTATGATATCTTAGTTCCCCGACCAGGGATCGAACCCGGGCCCTCGGCAGTGAGAGCGTGGAGCCCTAACCACTGGACAGCCAGGGAAGTCCCCAGATTCTGCTATTTAAAAAAAAAAAAATCTAAATCAAGATAGATTTAAAACATTCATTTAATAAATGAGCCTATGGACGCCACAGAGGCTAAATTAGTCACATCGCTGGATTCCACTGCTGCATCTGCTTCTGTGGTTTACTGAGGATCTAAGCTTAAACTTTGTTACGACTTGAATGCTTATACATTGTTTTAATATTTTCACTACTACTGACTATCCATAGGTGTTATTATACCTGCAATTCTTCGTTACTCCGTTTGTTATTCAAATAAGTGAAAGCTATTTTCCATCAAATTTCCACTGAAGTGGGTTACTAATAAATTTAAGAAAAATATGAACAAAAATAGGTACACCAAAGTAAAATAAATGAAATAAGTTTTTATTTAAAAAAAAATCTAAAAATAAGGTACTAATTGAAATCTGCATGGAGATGGCAGAGACACAGGAATGAGGGTTGGAAGCAAGGTGTAAAGGGACACAAACTCCAGGACAGTAATGGTACTGCTCATCCCATACGCTGGGATTCCGGGATCTCGGAGTTCTGGGACGTGGAGATTTGGGCATTTCAGGATGTCAGGATTCTGAGATTTTCAGGGTTTGCTGCTTTATTCTCCTTCAGGGAGGCAAAGCATCTACGGAGGGAGGTGGGCGCCTCTCCCCTGAGGAATGTCTAGGTCCCTGCTGGCCTGGGGTCAATTTTGTTCCCTCCTCTTCTCCCAAGACCCTTGCTGACTTCTTTGGCCAGCAGGACCCAGGTCTGTCATGGACACAATCATTGTCCCCCTTGTCCAGAAGGGGACACTGAGGCACCGTGTGGCTGGGTTACACGCAGGCAAATGTCAAAGCCAGGATTCAGACTCCTGGTCTCCATCTCTCCCACCCAAGACATTTCTTTCTTTTCTTTTTTTGGCCGCATGGCTTGTTTGATCCGATGGTTTGACCAGGGATCGAACCTGGCCCTCGGCAGTGAAAGTGCCGTGTCCTAACCACTGGACCACCAGGGAGGTCCCTCGCCCGAGCCATTTCTAACAGTCATCCAACCAGGGCCCTCTCCTGCTCTACAACCTGCCAGGGCTCCCCACTGCCCACTGCCCACAGGGTCATGGCCCCGGGGCCAGGGTCTCGAGGCCCACACCCTCCTTGCCTTGGTACCCACAGTCCCTCCTCTGCCTGTTGCTCACTCTGAAGGCTGAGCTCCGGCCCTCTCAGCCCGGGACTGTGTGAAGTTTCAGCTGGTCCCCTCAGTGGGCACGTCCAAGGGGCCCTGGGGAGGCCAGCTGGCAGTGTCTTCAGCCCTCCCAGCTGTGGCCTCTTGTCCTGGTTCTGGTCCAGCCTCTGAGTGCTGCAGTGCCCATTTTACAGATGGGGAAACTGAGGCTCCACAAATGCAGCAGGCCTGCCCAGCAGGCACGAATCACAACAATGACAACAATAATCTCTCACTGCAGGGTTGTTGTGAGAATTTGTCAGTTGTTCATTCATTCACTCGTGCCCCCAGGTGCACCTCTCTGTGCCCTGGGTGACCTGGAGCCCCAGCTGGTGAGTCCAGATGGAGTGGAGACAGAGCTGGGCACAGACATTTCCACCCCCCTGGAGGTCAGGGTGGAGTCAGAGAGAGAGATCCAGGGATGGGGCAGGGGGTCAGAGAGGGGCTGAGGGCCAGACCTGGGGGAGGGCTTGAAGGATGAGAAAGTGGGTATTTTCTGAGTGAAGAGGGAAGGGAATTCCTGGCAGAGGGACCAGAGCTTGCAAAGGCTCAGAGGTGTGAAAGGGCATCCTTTCCTTAGAAATCCTGCCCGGCTGCAGCGAGAAGGGGAGGCTCAGACTGAGACCA
The DNA here is from genome assembly GCF_009873245.2 of Balaenoptera musculus. Lineage (NCBI taxonomy): Eukaryota > Metazoa > Chordata > Mammalia > Artiodactyla > Balaenopteridae > Balaenoptera > Balaenoptera musculus. Next base: position 169,415,445 of record NC_045787.1, read on the forward strand.
AGGTTCCAGGGTCCATTGAGGACTCTGTGCTCTTGCAGGAGGGCACGGGGGTGGGGGCTCAAGTAAGGGAGGGCTGTGGCCCCTGATCTGCCTCCCCGATTTGTTTTTTTTTTTTCTTATTTTTTTAAATTAATTTTTATTGGAGTATAGTTGCTTTACAATTGTTGTTAGTTTCTGCGCCTCCCAGATGTATAACTCAACGCTGGGTGCAAGTGGGAGCGAGAAGCCCCACTGAGAATGGAGGATTAATTGAGCACCTACTGTGTACCAGCCTTTGTCCTCATGTTCAGAGGTGCCAGCACACCAAGGCTGGAGCTGGCTCGCAGTGGCGGTGGTTTTGTCTGTATCACATCCTGACAGCAGGGCTAACCTCCCAGGCCAGCCTGAGGCTTCTACTGTGCGACCCAGGAGGGCCTCCCATGCCTTTGTGCACAGCTGGAACAGCTGGATCTCGCAGGGCCGGGAGCCTTGTCTCAGTGGCCAGGTGGTATGTGGCAGGCCAGTGCTGGTTCCCTTCCAGACTCGGCACCGCTGGTCCACGTCTGGGGTCTCCCCGGCACCCGCGGAAACTCCCGGCAGCTCTCACAGTGCGCGAGGCAGGTGGCCAGGGCATTAAAGTTAACTTCCTCTTAAACAGACTTAATTAGTGTTCTCCAGTCCCACATAAATTAATCGTGGCCGGCCACGGAGGCTGGAGCGCCCGATCGATGGGCAGCTGGACGGCGGCGAGGATTTCTCCAGCTCATCCGTCACGTCGCTCTGGCTGATAACGGCTCACGGCTTTATCTTCTCCAACCAGGCCCGGCGGCCAGAGGAGTCTGGGCAGGGACAGCCCCTCTCTGGGCCTCAGTTTCCACATCTGTGAAGTGGGGCATTGCTCAGATTGGCAAGGAGGTTGGCAAGGAGCCTGTTGAGGAAGGAGTAAGGTAATAACGTAACAATCCCCCAGTGGGTCATGGGACCAGCCTGGAGCTAAGTATTACTTAATTTTTTATTTTGTTTTATTTTATTATTTTATTTTTTGGCCTCACCGCACAGCATGCAGGATCTTAGTTCCCCAACGAGGGATGGAACCCTGTGCCCCGTGCAGTGGAAGCGCAGAGTCTTAACGACTGAACTGCCAGGGAAGTCCCAAAGTATCATTTCATTTAATCCTGGCAAAGGGCTACAAAGCACCCGTTTCTGAATGTGTCAGCTGGGGGCAGAAGAGGTCATGTGAACCGGGCATCGAGCTCCAGGATGTAGTTTAACCACATCCCAAGGCGCCTCCTGCTCTGAGGGCTGGGACTTTGGGGGTGGTCACTGTGGCATTGATTGTGCACCTGCTATATCAGGGCAGGGGCCAGGAGGGGTGGAGAATCCCCCAGGAGGACCTGCACCCCAAACTCTGCCAGGGAAGAGGGCACCCCAAGTCTTCAGGAGTCAGTGGGCTTGAACAGGGTGGGGGGATCCTAGGACATGAAGGGTGCAGGCAGCTCCCAGGACACCCCTCCAGACAAGCCCAGCCTGGCAGACCTTTGCCCTCCCAAGGCCAACGAGCCAGGCAGGGATCTTCAGGAGCCCTCCAGGTGGGGACTGAGACCCCGCATTCCTGCATGTTTACACAAAGATATTGTGAATATCTCCTAAGCACTAACCCCTGGTCTGGGCACTGGGAACACTGCAGTGAGGACATCAGAAGTGACCTTGTTCTGTGGTAGCGACAAATGAAGGTCTAATTAGAAAACCGTGAAAGATTCAGGGAGGGCTTCCTGGAGGTGGGGGCATTGGGCTGAGACCTGGAGGAGGAAGGGCTGAGGGGGAGGGGTGGCCGGGGGCAAATCGATGCCACCAGGAAGGGGTGGAGAGTGGGGGAGGTATGAAGGGGGTCCCGAAAGCCCCCAAACCTGGAACCATTCTGGAGTCGTGGGGAGGGAAGCGGGATGGGGCATTTGGTCAGGAGCAGAGCTCTGGAGGGGCGGCTTGCGTGGGGGTGGTGGCCAGCGCGCTGAATTTACATGTGGGCGTGGTCGATACGGGGCGTGGCCTGGGCCTAGGTGAGTCAGGCAAGGTCTCCCCTCTTTGAGGGCAGGGCTCAGGTAGCAAATATTCCCCCACCCGGGAAGAATTTGGATTAAATTGAGACCAGAGAGGTCTCTGTCTCGAGGTCCCGGAGGCTGGTGGCAGACAGAACTGGACACGGACTGCTTCCAGGGCTGTGGGGCAGAGTGGAGTGCGAGGGAGGGACGGGGGTGGGGGGGTGGAGCCTAAGGGGTATTGGAGGCTCTGCTTGGGGGGCAGGGAAGTCTCCCCAAGGAGAGGACTCTGAGTAGGGAGAAGGAGCTGCCTAGGTGACAAGAAAACCCGGATCGGATCTGCGTGTGCAAAGGCCCTGAGGCAGGCAGAGTGAGGGATGGCGAGTGGAAGAGCCCCAAACCCCGGGTTGGAAAAGTGGGTGGGGTGGTCGGGGATGTGGATTTTACTGAGAAGGGAGGGAGCCATGGGGGGCTTCCAGAAGGTGGGGGGCAGGCAACAATGCAATTGTCTTTTGGAAATCCCTCCTGGTTCCCCATGGAGGTTGTCCCAGGCAGGAGGAAAGGAAGGAGGAGGTGGGGGATCAAGGTCCAGGCAGGAAACCAGGGGCGCCATGGACGGGGGGTACAGAGGTGGAGAGGAGTGGCCAGTTTCAGATTCAATTTTTTTTTTTTTTTTTTTTTTGGCCTTGTTGCCAGGCGAGTGGGATCTTAGTTTCCTGACCAGGGATCGAACGGGCGCCGCCTGTATTGGAAGCTCGGAGTCGTAACCACTGGACCACTAGGGAAGTCCCTAGGGTCCAATTTTAAGGGGAGGGGGTTGGAAAATCAGGGAGGACCCCTCCATCGGCCTGGGGAGAGGCACAGGTGGTAATATGTCCCCACCCCCACCTTCATAACTGCCTGAACCCAGACAGAAGGTTTCGATCCTGATGGCTCGGGGCTGCCTGGAATTATTATTCATAAACATATTTCAGGCCCAGCCACTGAGCTGGAATCCCAGCTCTGCATGTGTGCCGGCAGCATCTGGCTGCTGTTGTGAGCTCGGCCAGGTCTGGAAGCAAACTGCTCCCGGCCCAGCATCAAACAGCCACCCAGGCGGGCGGCTCCCCCACCTGGCTGGCCTCAGTTTACCCATCTGTGCAGTGGGGCTTCCTGTGGACGGAAAAGAGGTTGCTAATAGGGGTCTGCAGCCAGGGGCAGCTGTGTGTGATCCCTCTACGAGCTCTGCCTTGGGGAGACGGTACACAAACTCCCCAGCCTGACGGGTCAGGGCAGGGAGCTCCTCCAGGCTTCAGATTCGCCATCTGGGTCTGGTTGAGCGCCAGGAGAACAATAACAACAACAACAACAATAATAATCATATCTGCCCAGGGCGGCTGAGAGGGGCTTCCCAGGTGCCCCTGTTACTTGGGCCAACTGACCTTCCTCTCTGGACCTGGCGGGAAGGATGCTGGTGGTTAGAGAAAAACGACGACTTTGGAAAATGATGGTCAGGGAGTGGCTGAGTGGGGTCCTGTCTAGACTCGCCAGAGCAGCCAGTCCCACTGGCCCACTGGGGGCCTTGGGCCAGCCACTGGGCTCTCTGAGCCTCAGTTTCCCCATCTGTAAAATGGGGGTGGTTTGTGCCTTGAGGAAGACTTCTGATCTTGGAGCCGCAGACTGGGTGCCAGAGATGAGGTTACCCATGTAAAATGAACTCCACCCTCATTAGAACTTCACCTCCTGCAGGGGAGGCTGGGCCCCCTGCCCTGGGTGTGTCCCCAGAGCCTGGACGTGTGGAAGGCAGGCAGGCAGGCAGGGAGGGGTGAGGAGGGAGGGGTTGCCTCTTCCCCTTAGGGGCCCCGGCGTCTCTCTAAACTCCCGGGAACAGCCTGCAGTAGGTCTGCGTGTCTTTGAGCCTCAGTCTTCCCAGCTCTGAAATGGCTGCACCGACTGGCATGCCCTTGTCTGAGCCCGCCCCCCTCTCCGACCGCTTCCACCCCCTGAGGGACGGGGAGCTCACCCCCTCCCCAGAGCCCGCAGGTGGCAGTTTGATGTGTGTCAGGCTGGGGCCCGGGGATGGGTCTGGAGGCGGTAGTTCTGAGAAGAGGTGGAGACAGTTCTGAGAAACCCCGGGACCCTGAGGGACTCCTTCTCCTTCTCAGAAACGCTCCCCCCGCCCGCAGGAAAACAGCTAGGCAAGAGATGTGGCAGCCGCGGGCAGGGGGCTTGGACCACCGCAGACACCAGCCACTGACAGTACCCCTGCCCCCGGCCGGCCCCCATCTTCCCCCTCCAGCCACAGACCCCACCCAGGCCAGTGTCTCCCACCTCCTGCCTGTCCCCTGGCGGACCCCATCCTTCCCCTCCAGGCCTTGGGCCCACCAGGCCCCTCCCCCACGTCCCTCCTGGTTCTGAGCTGACGGCCTCCCCGCCCTGCCCTGACCGGGGTCCACTTGCAGCTTTGGACTGACAACCCCTTGAGCCCAGAATTCACACCCACTCAGCACAGATTTGGGGGCTGCTACGGCCATGCCTGCCCACTGTCCCCTCCCCACACTGGGGAGGGGGTGACACGCTGACCTGCAGCTTCTCCTCCCCGATGGCTCCCCGGCCGCCCTGGCCCAAGGTCATGCTGGACACAAGGAGCCCTCCAGAGTGGGACATCTCTGGGTCCCCTCGCCCAGGAAGCAGACTCAGCCCAGGTCACCCCCAGGGTGTCGCGGCTGGCAGCGCTGGGGCGGTGGGGCCACCCTGATGTCAGGCTGGGAACGGCTGCCGCACGCTCCAGGCTGACCAGCAGTTCGCTGTGCGCGGCTGGGGTCCCACCCAGGGCCTCCCGGGAGGCGACATGCCGATCCTTGTCCAAGTGCTCCCACCTGAGCCCTTACCTGGCCCAGGTCACCTCGGTGTCCCAGAGGGAAGATGGGGCTCTGGTGGGCAGTAGCCGGGGTGCTGAGATGCAGGGAGGCCCCCAGCCCCAGTGCTGGGGAGGAGACACTGAGGAGAAAAGGAGGAACGTCCCCTCATCTGGCTGCACCCAGAGCGGAGGCTCGCCCCCCCATCTCCCCCCCCCCCCCTGCCTGACAACCAGGCAGTCCTCCCAGGAGCTGGAGCCTGGCGGATGGGAGTTGGAGGGGTCGAGCCCCCAGCCTCCAATTTCTGCCACAAATATCAAAAGTTTCACATCCATCGGAACGGCTTTAAAACGCAGACAGGAAAAAAAATGAGAAGTTTTGGAGGTGGAGGAACTGGAGTCCTAGGGCATCGTGGGAGGGGCTGTGAGGTGGGGCAGCCACAGGGGGCTCTTCCCTGGATCCCTCGGAAGTTACGGGGTCACCTTGTGGCCTCGCGGTCCCACCCCCAGGGCGGCGATTGATAGGCATGGGCAGCGGCAGCCTCAGGTTGCAACCCTGGATTTTTAAAAATAGAGGTAAAATTGACTTCATGTAAAGCTAACTATTTTACAGTGAACAATTCAGCGATTTTCAGCACATTCACAACTGTGAGCAAACATCACCTCTAGTTCCAGAGCATTCCATCACCCCAAAGGAAGGCCCGTCCCCATCAGCAGTCACCCCATCCCCCGCCCCAGCCCCTGATAACCAGGAACCAACTGTCTGTCTGTGGATTTGCCTGTTCTGGACGTTTCCCATCAGTGGAATCACACACTGTGTGTCCTTCTGCGTCTGGCTTCTCTCACTGAGCATCGTGTTCTCAGGGTCCATCCATGTGGTAGCGAGTGTTGGGGCTTTCCTCCTTTTCCTGGCTGAGTGATGTTCCACCGTATAGATGGACCACATTGTGTTTATCCATCATCTGTTGATGGACATTTGGGTTGCCACCTTTTGGCTGTTTTGAATCACGCTGTTGTGAACATGGGTGTGCAAATGTCTATTTGAGTCCCTGCTTTCAATTCTTCTGGGTGTATACATGGGAGTGGAATTGCTGGGTCATGTGATAATTCTATGTTTATCTTTTTGAGGAGCCACCAAACTGTTTTCCACAGAGGCTGCCCCATTACAGCTCCTGAAGGTACACCTGAGAAAGTGGGGTGTGAAACCAAGAGGTTTGAGGAGGTGGACGCTCAGCCCAGCTCAGCCAGACCACCGTTCAGACTCCCCGCTCCCCCCTTTGCCTCAGTTTCCCTGTCTGACTGGTGGGCAGATGGGGTCAGACCAGGGCTTCAAATCTTTGCACGTAGTGGCAGAACCGCTTTTATCAAAGAATCAGTTTGCAGAAGACTAGCGGTTCGGATGGATGAAACAGGGTTCCCTCCGCAGCAGGGAGGCGGGGGCATGCAGGTTGGGGGTGTATGAGTTTCCTGTTGCTGCTGTAACAAACTCCACAAACTTAGGGCTTTAAATCACACATGTTCATTCTCTCTCAGTCCTCAAGTTCAGAACTCGGACGTGGGTCTCACGGGGCTAAATCCAGGCGTGGCCAGGGCTGGTCCTTCCAGAGGCTCCGGGGCAGCATCGGTTCCCGCCTTTTCCAGCTTCTGGAGGTGCCGAATCCCTGGCTCGCGGCCCCTCCTGCATCCTCACAGCCAGCAGCGCAGCATCTGCATCTCTCTCCGCCTCTGACCCTCCCTCCTCCCTCTTATAAGGACCTTGTGATGACACTGGGCCCCCCCAGGGAATCCAGGATCACCCCCATCTCAGGGACCTCAACTTAATCCAATCTGCAAAGTCCCCTCTGCCTCATGAGGTGACACATCCTCAGGGCCTGGGGATTAGGGATGGATGTCTTTGGGGGCCACACTATTCAGATCATCACAGAGGACACCCCCCCAGTCAACCGCCCTCATCCCGATCCTACCTTGCAGCCGGGACACCATTCATAGCCTCTGAGGCTGCGGAAACTGTTTGTGCCCCTGGGATTAGATGATGTCCAACTTCCATCACTCATGCAACAAGCATTTATTGAGCATCTGCTGTGTACCAGGCCTCTCTAGCGGGGCTAGCTTTGCAGGCGGGCGACCTATGTAGTCGCCGAGGGTTCTATACTTGGTTTAACACTCTGCTGCCGCCCTCTTGAGATTCTTGATCATTTGATCTCTGACCTTGTGTTTGGTAAGTGACAGCCACTGGGACCACAGAGCAGGATGTGAGCTCAGGACCCACGCACGAAATGCGAGCCCCCACGTTCCTGCTGCCCTGTTTGCACCACCGGCGTCCACAGCATCGGCAGAATGTTCACATGTCCAGAAGTGAAATGAAAACACCCAGGTTTGGGGCTGTGTTTCATCTGTTCTGATGAGAACAAAACACTTATGCAGGCTCAGGCTACAAAATCCAAACTGTGTTTTTGGCGATGTTGCACATACGAGGTACGCAATCTTGTATCTGTTTGCATGCACGACCTGAATTGCACAAAACAGGTGGTAATGTTCCTGCTGATCGTTCAAACTTTTCATTTTCCTTTACTTAGAAAGACACGGAATCGCAAGTGTTAAAAAACCATGACAAGTGGAGAGACACACACCGAGGGAGAAAGGAAAAAGCTTTGCATTTTAGCACCTTGAACGACGCATCATTTCTTGCTCTCGGAACAGACGGTCCTGCATTTTCATTTTGCAGCAAAGCCCCACCCGTTATGCCTCGGTTCCTGCATCCTGGGGCCTGGAGACAGCTGTGAATAGACAGGCATTCTAGTGGGAGAAACACTCAAGGAATAAATGAATATTCTGAATGGAAGTAGACAAGATGGTGATACGAGCTGTGGAGGAAATTAGTAGGAGATTGGGGAGGAAAAGGGAGCTGTGGTTATGTATTTGTTATGTCTATGAACCACCTACTATGTGTTGGTGGTGATGGTAATTGATTTCAAGTTGTCTGCATAAAAGAGGGGCCCGATTCATTCTCCCAGCCCAGCTGCCCTGTAAGAGTCCCCACGGTGCCAAGCACACAGCCTTCTGTTTTCTCAGCAAGGGAGGGAAGGATTCCTCCTTGCTGCCTCTGACTGAAAAACCCCAGGGAAGGACTTTTATTGGCCAGTGGGGGTCACGTGCTCATTTCTAGACCAATCAGCACAGCCAGGGGGAGGAGATGCTACACAATTGGCTGGCTTGGGCCCAGGGAAGGACTTTTATTGGCCAGTGTGGGTCACATGCCCATTTCTAGACCAATTAGCACAACCAGGGGGAGGAGATACTACACAATTGGCTGGCTTGGGTAAAGTACTCCCATGGCCAAGACATGGTTTGGAAGAATCCCTGGGATTGGGAGGAGACAGGGCTGGACACAGATATTTTTAAGCCCAGGTGGCAAGGCTGGGGTGGGGGTGGAGCAGGGGAGAAGGTATGGTCAAAAGCCATGCTTGGGACCCAGGTGAGGATTCGCAGAGGAGGGGGCATTGGAGCTGGGGCTTTGAGGGATGAGTAGGAGTTTGCCTGGTGATAAAGGTGGATGACAGAGGAAACAGCATCAGTGAGAGAGAAAGTATGGCTGTAAAAGGCAGCAGTGATGGCAGGCTAGGCCAAAGCCCTGAAGAGCCTTCCAAGCCAAGCCAGGAGAGTGGGACCTTTGTCCCCCACCAATGAAGAGGCAGAGAAAAGATTTAGCTCAGGGGAGGTATGCACCAGGTCTGAGCGTGAGAAAGAGCCCCCTGAGGTCAGTGTTGGGGATGGTCTAGATCAAGAGTTAGCAAACTATGGCCTGAGGGCCAAATGTGGCCCCTGGCCTGTTTTTATCAATAAAGTTTTATTGGCACACAGCTACGCCCACTCACTTCTACATCACCTACGGTGCTTTCACTACAAGGGCAGAGCTGAGCTGTCCTCACAAAGACCGTCCAGCCCAGAAAGCTGAACTTATTTACTCTCTGGCCCTTTGCAGCCTGGTCCAAAGGAGTGAGAGCAGAGGTGGAGGCCCAGGAGGAGTCGAGGCCATGGGGAGGCTGCAGAGGCAGCCCCTTCCAGGGAGACTCAGAACGCAGGATGGAGATTGTTGGAAGGACTGACTGTGGGGGCCGGATGAGGTCCAGTGGACAGCGTCTCTAGCTGGGAGATGGGTGGCTTGCAGGGCCATCACTGATGGGGACACAGAAGGGCCCTGAGGCCAGTGAAGCTGGCCAAGTCGGGGGCCTGGGGCAATGGAGAGGGGTTCTGAGGAGAGGACTGCAGTGGCCCGTGGGCCTGGAACCTTCCACGGGGCCTGGTGGGCTTGGGCCAAGGCCCCCAGTGGGCCCCCAGGGCCCTGCCGGCTATCTTCAGAGTGGCCTCTGTGTTGCTGGAGGTCACCTGGTGACTCGTGGGGACAGAAGAAGGTCCCACAGCCGGAAACCCCGAGGGTCTGGAACTGCACTGCAGGCAAGGCAGACATCAGGTATGGAAGCTTTCCTGGTGGCCACCCGGCTGGTCCAGGGGGAGCTGCAGAGTCCAGAAAGTTTCCCCTACGAGGAAGCCCGTGAGCCACTGTCTAGGGCTTGTCTGGAGTATGTGGAATCACTACAAGTGACCCGGGGAGAGGTGCCCACGCGGTGGGGGGCAAGGCTGGCCCGGGGGGCTGGGTGCAGCTCGGGCAGAGCTTCAGATGATGGCCAGAGGCTTGGGGGCTTCATCCCACACAGAACAGGGGCCCCTGGTCCTACAGAAAATGCCCATTGGCCCCGATGGTTCCCTGTACAGGCCCCCAGCTCGGGTGCTGAGCTGGCCCCGACGGCCCCCGCTGGCCCGGCCCCGAGCACCCCGCCTGGGCCCCTGCGGCCTCCCGTGCTCCCTGGGCCCCGCCTGGCACAGCCCCTGGTGCTCCGAGGATGCCCGGAAGGATGGGCCGTGGGGAGGGCCGGGCGATCAATAGCTCCATCAACCGCGGGGGCGGGCGGAAGCCAGGCCCGGGCGGCTGCCTGCTGTCCCCCACCCCACCCTCCAGGAAGGCGGATAAGACTCAGGGACCCTCTTGAGCGAAGCCGGGCACCCGCCTGCCACCGGGCACCCCTATCTGCCGCGGAAGGACCCAGTTCCTGAATTGCTCGGATGGGCCGCATCGCAGGCCTCCGCCGAAGCCCTTAATAGCCTGGGCCTAATGTTTTATTGTTGGTTTTAAAAGTGTAATTAGTTCAAGTGTAAACAGAAAAAACCTGCTTAATTAAGAATTTTTAAACAGGGGCATAAAAGCGCTGGCGGAAACACTGCGAACCCCTAACTGCTTTCATAAAATCGATCGGGAAGAGGCTCGGAGCGCAGGGCCGGGCGGGGCGGGGGCGCGGGGGGCTGCGGGCGAGCCTCCGGATGGATGCCATTCGCCGACCGGGCGCAGGCCCCAGGGACCTGCCGGTTTACGATCGGGGTCTCGGGACCCGTGCCTAATGATTTTTACGCATTAATGAAGAGGAGAGTTGGCTAGGACGACGAGACTGTTTAAGAAGCCCTTTTGGACGGCTTGGAGCTGAGTCCCGTGACCCCGGGGCTGCCTGGGTGGTGAGAACCCTACCCCTGCCAGGGAGGCCCTGGTCCTGACCCCTTCTTGGGCCGGTGGCCGGCCATCCTCTTGGTGTGGGCCACACACACAGTATCAGTTGACGGAAGCTCGGTGGTCACTGGGTCACCTCCTGGCCGATCGGGCCTGTCCCCTGCGTGTGTTAGACGCCCTCCCTCCGTGTCAAGTGCATGAACTTCCCGCTGGATGCTGGCAGCGCCTGCCTTCCACAGGGGTGGGGCGGTGTCCACAGAGGCGCTCAGGGCTTGGTAGGAGCCAGGGCCCCCAGAGAGATGGGCTGGACCCGGCTGCCGGGGAGGGGCGGGTGGGACTGTCACCCATCACCAGGAGGTCAAGAAAACCCCAGGTTGGGCCCCACCACTCGCAGACTCGGGGAGTTTGCCTGCTCCAAGCATCACGTTTAAGAAGCAGGAGAAAATTCCAGAGAGCCGTGTGGTTGATGGCACCGTGCCGGTGTAGACTGGAGCCTGTGGACGGAGGGTCCCGGGGCTCGGGGAACAAGCGAGGCAGGGCGTAGAGCGTGGGCTGTGGTCTGGCCACAGCGCCCTCGTCTGTGAAGGGGTCCCTTCCTCCCTCACCCTCTCTCCAACAGCCAGTTTCTGAGAACGCGAATATGCGCCGTTTCCAAAGTGGTTGGCAGGTCCGGGTTGGGGTCTAGGACCCACTTTCGGTCTCAGAGCCTCTGGGGCTGAGAGGGGTTGGTGGTCTTCTTCACCTCCGTCCACTGAGACCCTCCTCGGGTCCACTCAGCCCTGCTCCCCAGGAATGGAGACCGGGCACAGGAGCCAGCCTGGGCCGAGGTCCTTGCTTGCCAGTAGCTGCAGAAGGATTCTGGTGCTACTGTCGCTGCATCCCACATGGCCAGAACGCTGCCCCACTGGACACCCGGGCTGGCCCAGCCCCGTGCGACCTGGGAGTCAGATCTGGCGGTGCCTGAGCTTGGATCCGCTGAGCCACGCACGTGGAGGCCACTGGGGAGGGCGCAGAAGGAGGGGACTCTCCCTTTCCAGAACAAAGAGGCTATCTGCAGGAGGTCCTGGGCCCCTGTGTCCCTGGAATCTGGGCAGGAAGGGGTGCTATGGACACCCCTCAGGTGATCAGAGAGGCTGAGATGGCCACCTGAGGCAGCCCAGTGGCTCGGGGTTAGGGGGACCATGGATCTTGGGGTCCTTTCTTCCTACGGGACAGAGACGAGGTGGATCCCCTTTGGCCCTCTGCCCACCTGCCCACTGGTATCGGGGGTGTCTGGGCTGAGCCCCTAAGTCTAGGGGGTGCTCCCTGTGAATCGTAACGATACTGATATATGGAGGGAGGCCCGGGGCCGGCATCCAGGCTGCCCCCCGGAGCCCCACCTGCTCCCAGCCGCAGCCACGAGGGCAGATCAATAACCGGCGAGGCAGACAGACTGGGGATTTCTCTCTTCTAATTGGGAGGTGCTGGTGGGGGGAGAGGCGGGCTGGGGTCAGATGTGCAGGCACGACTGGCACCTCTGTGGCCAGACATCAGGGTCTCGGGCCCTGCTCTGCGGCTCTCATGTTCGTGGGTCTCTCTCTATCCGTCTGTCTCCATGTCTCTGTGTTTCTTTGTCTTCTGTGTCTTTGCATCTCTTTATCTCTCCTTTCTTGTTGGCGTCTGCTTCTCCAATAAGTCTTTGTGGGTCTCTGTCTCTCTTTATTTTATTTTATTTATTTATTTTTGGCTGTGTTGGGTCTTCGTTTCTATGCGAGGGCTTTCTCTCTAGCTGCGGCGAGCGGGGGCCACTCTTCATCGCGGTGCGCGGGCCTCTCACTATCGCGGCCTCTCTTGTTGTGGAGCACAGGCTCCAGATGCGCAGGCTCAGTAATTGTGGCTCACGGGGCCTAGTTGCTCCGCGGCATGTGGGATCTTCCCAGACCAGGGCTCGAACCCGTGTCCCCTGCATTGGCAGGCAGATTCTCAACCACTGCGCCACCAGGGAAGCCCCTCTGTCTCTCTTTTAATCTCCATTTCTCTGTCTCTCTCTGTCTCTATCCCTCTCAGTGTCTCTCTGTCTCTCCCTCTGTCCCTGTCTCTCTCTGTCTCTCAATCTCTGTCCTCTGTACCTCTCTCTCTCTCTTTCTCCCTCTCAGAATCCAAACTAGGATCTGAGATCTCCCCCAGAAAGCACCCCCAGGAGCCCCCAGCCCAGGATGGGACCACGTCAGCCTCACCTCCCTGTGGACCTGGGGCCCCCACCCAGGCCCTGGTTGAATGTCCTTTGTCAGCAGAGTGTTCAAGTTTGAACAAGTTTCCATCACAAAAGCCATGAGATTTCCATGGGAAAATCCTATACTGGCCACTGGGCTGCCGCGGCTGCCCTGGTCTACATTCCTGGCGGGGTCCCAGCCCCCTGGCCGTGCCTGCTGCAGGCCTGGCACCCCGTGCCTTATCCGTTTGGACCCTTGCCATCTGCAAGGTGGGGTCTGTGCTACAGATGAACAGACCCAGCGACTCCCCATCCTTTCCCCACCCCGTGTTTGAATCTTCCTTTGAGGGGGGACCCTGGCTGACTTCTCAACCCCGTGGAGTCTCAGGGCTCTCGTCTGCAAAGTGGGTGTGAGTTTCAGAAAACACCTCCAGTTCCCTGAGATAAGCAGGGCTCCCTTAGCAGGCAGATGCTTGTGGGTATGAGAAACAGGAAACTGGATTTCAGTGGCACCAATAATAGAACCGTGGAATGGACCTATGAGCTGAAGGCCAAAGGTAGCAGCTGCAGGTAAGGCTTGATCCAGTGGCACAGCCTGGTCACCAGAACCGCAAGATGATGGCTAGCAGCCTCTTCCCTCCTTTGAGCTCAGTGAGAGAGAGACAGAGAAAGAAGGAAGGAGAGAGAAGGAGAGGGAGAGAGGCACATCCCTCATTGTCCCCAAGCAGTTCAAGGCCTGAGGTTTGCTCTGATTGGATCACCTAAGTCACAAGACCACCCTGACTTAATCCCACAGCCCCGGGATGAGCCCCTCTGATTGGCTCTACCTCTGGCACGTAATTTTCTTCGGGATGGAAATCGAAATCGGGGGCCGCTGGGAAGGGAGAGGGAGTTACGGATGTCAGCAGCCAATACCTGTGCATGGGGTGCCTCCTTCCTAAGGGAGAGGGTGGGGGAGTCAAGGAAGGGGCAGCGATGCTTGTGCAGCTGGGTCTGACCAAGCCTGCAGGCCCCACCCACCGGTGGTCAACCCCAACTTCTTTCCATCCCCAGCTCCTATGCCTTCTCCTCCAGGCAGCCCTTCTTGACTGCTCCTCCCCATGAATTTCCCAGATTGAAATCCTCCTTCTGGCCTGGCCCGGGCCACACAGGGGTGCGCTTATCCAGCTCTGTCCCTGCCCCTTAGGCTGTGGGTCTCAAGGCCTCTCTGCCCCTCCCCCCCACCATTGTCTCCATGTCCTTCAAATAAATCCTGTGTCCCTCTGCCCTGGCTGTGACCTGGGGTATGCCCCACCCCCAGCCTCCCAGCCTCAGTTTCTCCTCCTATAAAAGTATCTTGATCTGGGGAGTGCTCTCAGCCAGCATCTCAGCCAGAGGGAAAAAAACACAGGAGGCCCGGTGAGATTCGAATTTCATAGAAGCAGCAAATACGTTTCTAGTGCAAGTGCAAGTTTTAGCACTTCCTCTTGTCTGCACGTCTGTCCGGGCTGCGGGCGACCACAGGGGCTTTGAAGCCTAGCTCCCCATTCACTGGGGTGGGGGCGGGGCTTACGTGGATGGGGGCTGGACCCCCACAGGCGCCACCAGTACGAGAGGACGAGCACCCGCACCCGCACGCGGGACCCACTTGCACTAAATAGTCATTATTTTCCTGAACTCACGTGTAACTGGGCCTCGTGATTTTATCGGGAGACTCTGGGGGGAGGGGGAGGCAGGCTCTGCTCCGGAGCCTGCGGGAGCCCCTCTCACGGCCCAGGGCCTGGCTGACTTCCCGAACTCTCCGCCCACCCCACCCCACCCCCACAATGGAGCATTTATTAAGCACCTACTGTGGGACCTAGACACCCCCCGCCCGGAGGTGGTGGCGGGGTCAGGGGGCTCCTGGGGTCACACAGAGGCCCCGAAGGAGCTCCCCGGGGAGAGTGTGGCCGGACCTCCGGGAGCCTCCACCCCGGCCAGGCCGCGCATCCCTCCCAAGGCTGGAGCGTGCGGATCGATGGCTTCTCGGTGTATCCAGGAGCCGCGAGCAGCCCAGATCGAAGCGGGAGGGGCGCAAGGGGCTGGGATGGGGGAATGGAGGGCGCGGGTGCGCATGTGCACGTGTGCCCGCGGACATACGCCTGTCTGCCTGTGCACCTGTGCACACAGCCGTGTGGGAGCGACGCTCTGCATCGGTATCTCTTTGTGCCCGCCAGTGGCCTGTGTAGATGTCCGGGCAGCGTGTGCCCCAATGTGGACGTCGGTGTGGTCTGTGCAGATGTGTGTGGACGTGTGTGAACATTTGTGTGCGTGGTGGACCCTCTGGCCTTGTCTTTTGTGCCTGGCGGCCTGGCCGTGTTGGAGAGGTCACCCTGGGCCATTGGTGGTGCTGTCAGGACAGCAGGGACCCTCAGGAAGCCAGAGTCAAAGCGGTTGAGGGTGCCAGGCAGCTGGCTCTGCCAGGGCTCCCCGGCTGGGCTGCCCACATGGGGACACCAGGCTGGTGGTCCCAGGTGTCCATCTTCTCTTCCCAACTGGACAGGACGGGGCAAGACCACCCAGGCCTCTGGGTGGACACTTGGCCAGCATCCCTCCAAAGCCATTTCATAAACTCCCAGTATGGGAGGGGCGAGGGAGGTCAGATGTGACACAGGAGACCAAAGTGGGGAAGGACCTGCTAAGAATCTCCAGGCACACAAACTCAGGGCCCACCATATCCCAACATGAACACACAGGCACCTTTATTCAAAGCAGAGAGACTCACTCAGGTCCTAGTGACTCTTAGGCTACAAACAAACGTGACAAAGTTCAAGTTCTTGTTTCCAGGCTGCAAGTTCAAGGGGAGAGGGACCTGCATGTGCTGAGAAGTGACAGTGAGGGGAGAGGCAAACAGTGTAGACCCAAAGTCAACAAATTATGTTCCATACTTGGGGGCTACTTAATGGAGAGACCAAAAACACTACAAACCCCAGCCATCGCTGCATCCCAGAAAACCGATCTTCATCTGGATCCCAATTTGCCCAGAAAAGTCACAATCCATTCCTCAGCTCTGTTTAAATAGAAGATCAAATCTGTGACATAGTTTTTCTTTCCTTTCCTTTCCTTCTTTCCTTCTTTCCCCCTCCCCCTCCCCCTCCCCCTCCCCCTCCCCCTCCCCCTCCCCTCCCCCTCCCTCCCTCCCTCTCTCCCTCCCTCCCTTCCTTTTTTTTTTTTAATAGTAATCTTTTATTTATTTATTTATTTTTATATTTATTTTTGGCTGTGTTGGGTCTTCGTTTCTGTGTGAGGGCTTTCTCTAGTTGTGGCAAGCGGGGGCCACTCTTCATCGCGGTGCGCGGGCCTCTTCACTATCGCGGCCTCTCTTGTTGCGGAGCACAGGCTCCAGACGCGCAGGCTCAGTAGTTGTGGCCCACGGGCCTAGCTTCTCCGCGGCATGTGGGATCTTCCCAGACCAGGGTTCGAACCCGTGTCCCCTGCATTAGCAGGCAGATTCTCAACCACTGCGCCACCAGGGAAGCCCCTCCATTCCTTTTTGTTTTTTTCTTTTTTGGCTGCGTTGTGTGGCTTGTGGGATTTCAGTTCCAGACCAGGGATTGAACCTGGGTCTTGGCAGTGAAAGTGCCGAATCCTAACCACTGGACCACCAGGGAACTCCCTGTGATATAGTTTCATATATTAAAATAATGTGAGCTTTATTCGCATTACAAAAGTAATTTGTTAACCTTATAGAAATTTTTAAAAATCTTGATAAAAGCAGAGAAAATAAAAGAAAAATTACCCAGTCCATCTGTCATAGGTTGAATATAGCATCCCCCCAAAATTCATGTCCACCGGAACCTCAGAATGGGACCTTCTTTGGAAATAGGGTCTTTGCAGATGTAATGAGTTAAGGGTCTTGAGATGTGAAATCATTCTGGATTTAAGGTGGAAGGAAAAGACAGAGAAACACACAGGGAATAAGGTGATGTGAAGAAGGAGGCGGAGATTGGAGTGATGTGGCCACAACCCAAGGATTGCCGGCAACGCCAGAAGCTGGGGAGAGAAGCCTGGGATGGTTTTTCCTGTGGAACCTTCAAAAGGAACCAGCCCGCTGACACCTGGATTTCAGACGTCTGGCCTCCAGAGCTAGGAGAGAATAAATTCTGTTGCTTTAAACCACCCACTTTGTGCTACTTAGTTTCAGGCGCCCCAGAACGCTAGTTCACTGTCCTACTATTGCAATATCTGCTCTGAAACATTTGTGTGTGGCCTTTCACTCTTTTTCCTATTCACGGGAATCTTTTCTTTCTGTCTGTAGGTTTATCCAAAACACTCCACTCTTGTCAATTTACGAGAGTATAATGTGAACATTTTCCCAAATAAATACTCAGCAGTCATCACTTTCAATACCCAGACACGGATATGTCATCATTTATTGAACAAATTGTCTTCTTTTGGACACTTAGGTCATTTCCAATTTCTTTCTGTTGGAGACAGGACAGCTGTGAGCATCCCTGAATACGGGCACTTGGACACTCCGTGGAGTTTCCTTCAGGACAACCTAGCGTCAGGGAGTTGCTTGTCAGAGACCGTGAGACAAATATTATGGCTTTGATGATACACTTTCTCAAAGTACCTCCAAAGCACCTGTACAAAATGCACATCCTTTAGTTATGTATCAGCAGGTACATTTGCCATCATCCATGCCAGCCGGGGGAGTTGGCATTTTTTAACCTTTGAAACATTGAGGTATACAATCCAGCAATTCCACTTCTAGATATGCACCCAAGAGAATTGGAAAGAGGTGTTGAAACAAGTACATGTGCGCAAATATTCACAGCAGCATGATTCACAGCTGCCATAGGTGGAAACAACCCAAGCGTCCACTGATGGATGGTGGATAAACACAATGTGGTCCATCCATACACTGGAATATGATTCAGCCTTAAAAAAGAAGGAGATTCTGTCACCTGCTACAACGTGGATGAACCTTGAGGACATGATGCTTAGTGAAATAAGCCAGACACAGAAGGACAAATACTGTCTGATTCCATTCACAAGAGGTCCCTAGAGGAGCTGGATGCACAGAGACAGAAAGTAGATGGTGGGGGGCAGGGGCTGGGGAGTCAGTGTTTAAAGGGGACGGAGCTTCAGTTTGGGAAGATGAGAAAGTTCTGGAGATGGATGGCGGGGATGGTTGCACGACAGTGTGAATGTGCTTAGTGCCGCTGAGCTGTGCGCTTAAAATGGTGCAGATGGTAAATGTTTATGTTATGTAGATTTTACCACAATACAAAAACATTTTTGAATGGGATAAAAACAAGGTAAAATTTACACACAGTGAAATGCACAGATCTTAGTCTATAGTATGATGCGTTTTAACAAACGCACCGCTCCTTGTGTAAAAAGAATTCTACCAGATCGGAACGCTGTGGTTTTAATTCATGAATTCCGGTTTTTCATGTTATTGGTTATTTGCGTTTCCTCTTCTGGGAATTTCCTCATTGTGGTTTTTGCTCACTGCAGCACGGTGGGCTGTTGCCAAGAACCAGACTAAACCCGACTGGCCCTCGAACTCTGCACATCTCTACGTGCTCGCGTGGACCAGTGGTCCAGGGACAATTGCGAGGTCGGAGAGTGTCAAAAGAGACATGGGTGGATGACACACAGGCTTGCACAAGCCCAGCCTGTGCCTGGAAGGAGACCCCAGACCCCACATAACGCACGTCCCTGGGGAGGGGGACTGAGGTAGCAGTCTTTTTGCTCTGTTCTGTTTGCTGTGGCTGAAAATATTGTTTGCCACTGCATATAATAAAGTAAACATGCTTGTAATTTACAATCCACTGCTGGCAGCATTGTCCCCTGAGAGCAGAGCCGCCTCCCTAGCCCAGGGTTGAGGACTCTTTCCCGGTTGAAATGTCCCCCTTTTCTCCTCCCACCCCACTCCCATCACTCAGATTCCGTCTCCCAGCCTTTGAGGCTCGTCCCTTCCCCTGGCAGAGGACTGAGGGTCCCTTCCCAGCTATGAGTCACCCCTGCCCTGAGGGGCCAGGTAAGTGTTGACTGGAAGATGGGGAGACAGACATATGGATGGGGACACAGGTGGACAGATAGACGGCTCGAAGGATGGAAGGGCGGGTGGAGGGTAGATGAGAGAAAACAGGTGAAGGTCTTAGAACAAGGCCTGGCACACAGTAAGCAATCAATTAAGTGTTACCTTTTGATGGGATGGGGGAGGGAGTTGGGGGGTAGACAGTGGAACGGATGAATGCCTAGGTGGTAGGAGGATGGATGAATGAATGAATGAATGAAGCCATGATGGGTAAGTGAATACGTAGGCAGACTAGGTATGTAAATAAGTGTTCACATCAATATGTCAACAAATGGTTGGGTGGATTGAGGAATGGACAGATGGAAGGATGGGTGAATGATGGATGATTCATAAATCTATGGGCCTATGGATGGATGATGGGTGATGTATTAATAGATGAATGGATGGATGGACAGACGGACGGATGGATGGATGGATAGAAGAGCATATTATAGATGGTGGATGTAAGGATGGATGGATGGATGATGGATGGATGATGGATGGATGGATGGATGGATGAATGAATGAATGAGTCATGGATGGATGATGGGTGATTTATTAATATATGAATGGATGGATGGATGGGTCTATGGATGGATGATGGATGGATGGATGTAAGGATGGATGAACAGATGGATAGACGGATATGTGGACAATTGCCCCTGTGATTCCCACACCCAACAGGGCTCCAGGCCACCACTTCCAAGGCCTGGGTGGCTCACGGCGGCTGCACTTCCAGGCCTGGATGCAGCCGTCTGCTGCCCTCTGGGTCTCAGTCTCTCTCCACATTCTTGGGGGGACACGAGGGGGCCCAGAGTCTGCTACGCTGCCCCCTCTCACACCACCCCCATTCCTCCTCCTCAGGAAGGGCCGGTCCAGGAGCAACGAACAAGGTGCAAGATGCAAAAAGGTAATTAATCTACGGTGGGGAGAGGAGTGTTAATACCTTGAAGACACAGGGGACACACTGTCAGCTCCCACCAATTAGTGGCCGAAACCCGTGTGGGTGCTCTTGGTGCTGCGGCCGAGTTGATTACTCTAATTAATTTTGCATCGACCCGCATGGATCTGCTGGGGAGCGCTGACTGGACTGGGAGATGGATGCCGCCAGCCGGCCTGTAGCCCCCCCAGTCCCTGACTCCCCACCCCGTAGCCACTCGGCCCCTCCTTCCCCGTCCAGTCTGCAAGGTCAAACGCCCCCTCCCCTGGCCTCCTGCATCCAGCCCACTGCCCAGGACACACCTGGACCTATGGAACAGGGTGGAGGCACAGCCAGGAGCCTGTTTCCCTGTGACAGTGGTTGGGGAGGAGCTGAAGGCATCGTCCAAGGCTGACAGGGACCCCTCAGTGGGCCTGGATACAGTTCACGGCCACTGAGGGCTGCCCGATGGGAGAGCGTATGGGCTCAGTGTTTGCAGCTAACAAAGCTTCTCCCTGCCTTGGCTTCCAGTGACAGCCAGACTCTCCTTCCCCCGTGCATGGGGGACCTCCCTCAATCAGGGGGTTTTAGTTTCCCATTCCTGATATAACAAATTGCCACCAAGATAGTGGCTTAAAAACAACACAGCCCTGGGGGTCAGAGGCCTCACGGGGCTAAATGCAGGTAGGGCTGGTCCTTCCGGAGGCTCCAGGGGAACATCGGTTCCGCCTTTTCCAGCTTCTAGAGGCGCCGCATCCCTGGCTCGCGGCCCCTCCTGCATCCTCACAGCCAGCCGCGCAGCATCTCCCGTCTCTCTCTGCCTCTGACCCTCCCGCCTCCCTCTTATAAGGACCCTGGGATGATGCTGGGCCCCCCGGGAATCCAGGGTCATCCCCGTCTCAGGGGCCTTAACTTAATCCCGCCTGCAAAGTCCCCTCTGCCCCATGAGGTGAAAAGTCCACAGGTCCCAGGACCAGGACGGGGACATTTTTGTAGGGCTGTTATTCTGCCGAACACAGGCAGGTGTCCCCATGCAGAGACAAAGCAGTTCCCTAGATCTGGTCAAAAGCTGGATACAGCCATGCCTGAAGGGACCGTTTAAGTTGTTGGGATGAACAGAAAGCCAAGACAGGAGCTCACCAACATATCCAGAGAAAACAACGTGACTACTGACACCCTCCCCCAGTCTACTCCCCCTTTCCCCATCGTGGGGCTGAATGGCAGCAATGCCAATGTTCGGTTTAGAATCACCAGAGAGGATTTTGTTGTTTACAGCTAGATGCATATTTACATATAGATACACCTATGTAACCTTCATCCCAATGAAGAGCTACAGCGTCTCCATCCCCAGAACGCTCTGTCGTGCCCCCAACCAGTCTATATCCCCTGGAAGTCATCACTACTCTGGCCTCCATCACCAAGAATCAGTTTCACCTGTTCTCGAAATTCATATAAATGGAAGTGGATGTGTGTTCTTTTGTGACTGGCTTCTTTGACTTAACAACACATCTGAGAGATGCATCCATGTACACTTTTTCCTTGCTCCGTGGTCTTCCATTGTATGAGTACCCCACATTTATGTATCCCTTCTACTGTGGATATTTGGGTTTGATGAACATCTGGATTATGTCCAGTTTGGGGCTCTCATGAACAAATCTGCTATGAATGATCTCTAACAAGTCTGTTTTTGTGGACATGAGCCCTCATCTGTCTGTGGCATTCACTCAAGAGAAGAATTGCTGGGACATGGGATAAAGAGATACGGCCATACTTCTAAGTGGTGAGACCAACTTATACCCCCACCAGCAGGAGATGGGAGGTCTCACGCCTCTACTACAGGGAGGACGGACCAGCAGTCAGGAGACTCAGCGAGAAGACATGAACACTATTTTCTAGCAAATGGTAGTCGTCTCAGATCTGCCTTCACCTAAGGATGATTAAAACTACGGATAAGAATCAACATGGCTATCATCAAAGAAACCACAAATAGTAATTGTTGGAACAATTAAAAACCATGGAATCGGGACTTCCCTGGTGGCGCAGTAGTTAAGAATCCTCCTGCCAATGCAGGGGACACGGGTTTGAGCCCTGGTCCGGGAAGATCCCACATGCCGCGGAGCAACTAAGCCCGTGCGCCACAACTACTGAGCCTGTGCTCTAGAGCCCGCGAGCCACAACTACTGAAGCCCGTCAGCCTAGAGCCCCTGCTCCGCAACAATAGAAGCCACTGCAATGAGAAGCCTACGCACCACAACTAGAGAAAGCCTGCGCGCAGCAACGAAGACCCAACGCAGCCCAAAATAAATAAATACATTTATATATATATTAAAAAAACCATAGAATGTACAACCCCGAGAGTGAACCCTAATGCAGTCTAAGGACTTGGGGTGATAATGATGTGTCCATGTAGGATGTTGATGGTGAGGGAGGCTGTGTGTGTGTGTGTGTGTAGGGCTGGGGTATAGAGTGAATCTCATATTTTCTGTTTCATTTTGCAGTGAACCTAAAATTGCTCTAAAAAATAATGTATATTTTTTAAAAAAGCAAAAGAAGGGATGAAGTTACACCAGGCAAATGAAGACCAGAAAGGCAGAAGGGGCCATGATTCTGACATCAGACAAAAGTGACCTCAGGATAAAAAACCAGACCGGGGAAGGAGGGACATTCATAATTGTTAAGAATACAGGACACATGGAAAGACAACTGTCAGGAACTTAAATGTGCCCAAGGATACTAAAGACACGAAGCTGTCACATACAGGAAACAGTGTTAGAAATACAGTAAAAAAAAAATGGGCAGATGCCTCATAATAGGTTTTAACCCCTCTCTCCTAGTACTTGTCAAAAGGAATACACAGAAAAATAAGACTGAGAAGGATCAGCCTGGTTTACATAATGAGGTCGAGCTAAAAGACACATCAAACTCTCCTGGGACAGAGGACAGAATTCTTTCCAAGACCCGTGGATCAAAAGCCAGCCACCTACTGAGCCCCAAAGAAATCCAGATCCATTCCTAAGAGTGGGAAGAACGCTGGCGATGTTTGTCAACCACAATGAATGAAACTAGAAATAAATAGTAGCAAAGTCTTAAAAAGAACTAATTCTCGGATCAAAACAATTCCAGAGTACTTGAAAAATTATGATAATGAAACTCTTCTCCCCAAAATCTATGGGTGATGGCCAGGCACAAATCCATTGCCTTAAACGCTTTTATGGCTAAAGGAAAAAACAGTGAATATAAATAAAGTCAGCGTCTCAAGAAGACAACAACCCCAAAACAGAGCTAATGAAAGCAGAGGAACAAATTAATAAAGATAAAAGCCAAAATTAACAAGTTAGAAAAGAGAAACACAGCAGAATTAATAAATAAATCCCACGGCTGCTTCTCTGAAAAAAAGGAAAACACCCTAAAATAGATAAACCTGCTGGTGGAATCAAGAAAGAGAGAGAGAGAAGAAACACAAATGAGAATTAGGAATGAAAGACAGGCTATGAAACCATAAATACCGAGGACATTTAGATGCACAAAGATAAAACGATGGAGGATTCTATGCTAATGAACGTGAAAACTGGGACGAAATGGATGATTTTCTTGGAAAAACATAAATTATCTAAATTGACCCCAAAAGCAGCAGAACACTTAAGGAAAAACATGAGAGGGCTTTGTCCTAAGGTGAAGCCATGGGTCTCTACCCAAAATACTTGAAAAAAGATGTTCAAACAAATACTTGTTCATGAATGTTTACAGCAGCAGGATTCACAGCAGCCCAAACTGGAACAGCCCAAATGCCCATCAACAGATGATAGATAAACACCACGTGGTCCCTCCACACACGGGACCGTCACTCATCCGTGAAAAGGAGAGGAGCCCTGACACTCACTAACATGTGGACGGACCCTGAGAACACGATGCTCAGTGAGAGAAGCCAGACACAGAGGGACAGACAGTGTGTGATTCCATTGATGGGAAACGTCCAGGACAGGCAGATCCACAGACACAGAGAGTGGATTCCTGGTTGTCAGGGGCTGGGGAGGGGGTGGGGATGATGCTAATGAGGGTAGGGGTTTTCCACTGGGGTGCTGTGATATTGAAATTAATAATAATAAATATATATTTGGTCTTTGTCCCTGTTCCTGATACAGAGCTCGTAAAATACTGGAATTTCCTAAGTGACAAGAGAAAGAGAGGGGTCTTGTGTGAGTCACAATAAACCCCTTTCAACTAGCCTGAGTTTATGTTCATGAGGTGACTTTTGGACTGTCCCTAAGGACAGGGAACCAGTGATTAAAGGATGGGAACTTTCAGCTCCACCCCCCCCCAGACCTCTGGAGAGGGGGCAGGGCCTGGAGGTTGAGTTCACCATCACCAACAGCCAATGATTTAATCAATCATGCAACAACGAAGCCTCCATAAAAACCCAAAAGGATGGGGTTCGGACAATTTCCGGGTTGTTGAACACGTGGCGGGGGGGCTCCCAGGAGGATGGTCCCTGGAGCGTGGAAGCTCCGAGCCCTTCTGACACACCTTGTTCTATGCACCTCTTCCATGTGGCTGTTCCTGAGTCGTATCCTTTTATAAGAAACAGGCGATCTAGTACGTAAACTGGTTTCCTGAGTTCTGGAAGCCGCTCTAGGAAATTAATCAAAGCTGAGGAGGGGGTCATGAGACCCTTGGGTTTATAACGCAGGTGACAGCCCGGATTTTTCCATTGCCATCTGAAGTGGGGGCAGTCCTGTGGGACTGAGCCCTCACCTGTGGGATCTGACGCTGTCTTCAGGTAGATGGTATCAGAACTGAGTTAAGAGACTTCCCTGGCGGTCCAGTGGTTAGGACTCCGTGCTCTCACTGCCGAGGGCTGGGGCTCAATCCCTGGTCAGGGAACTAAGATCCCACAAGCCTCATGGTGTGGTCAAAAAATTTTAAAAAATAAAAATAAAAGTTCAACTATTAAAAAAAAAAAAGGAACTGAGTTAAATTTAGGACATTCAGCTGGTGTCTCACAGTTGCTTGGTGTGGGGAAAAACCTCCACACCTTTGCTGGCAAAAAGTGAACTGGCCTGTGAGTAGCATACTACACTGGTTTTGAAACGAGAGAGAGCCAGTGGTTGCCTGGCATTGTGAATGCACTAAATGCCACCGAATTGTACACTGTACAATGGCTAATTGTGCTGTGTGGATTTCACCTCAATTTTTAAAAATATGAAACAAACAAACAAAAAAAGAGATGGTGCCTGACGGAGATGGTTTCACAGGTAAGTTCCTTCACGGTTAAAGAAAGGAGAAGTAAACGTGATTCCATTTAACCATCCCAAAGCCTGGGAAAATGAGAAACACCCCTCAACGAGGTAACTAGTGTCCCGTGCCCCCTCCCTGTTCATGTCCACTCGGAACCTCAGAATGCCACCTTATTTGGAAATAGGGTCTTTGCAGATGTAATTAGTTGAAAATGAGGTCATACTTGGAGTAGGATGGGCCCTAAATCCAATTTGATAAGAAGTGCGTGTGAAGACAAAGGCAGAGATCTGAATTACGCTGCCAAACCCAAGGGATGCCAAGGATTACCAGAGCCCCCAGAAGCTTGCAGAAAGACAAGGAGCAGACTCTCCCTCAGATACTTCCAGAAGCAACCAGCCCTGACGACACCTTGACCTCGGATTTCTGGTCCCCAGGCAGTGAGGGAGTACATTTCTGTCATATTAAGTCACCCCATTTGTGGTACTTTGTTACGGCTGCCCAGGAAATTCATATGGCCCCCATGATCTTAACAATATCAGCAGACCCCAATACTAAACCTGCCAAAGATAAAATGAAAAAGAAATCTGCAGACCACCTCCACCCATTAAAACTGCAAAAGGACAAAACAAATGCAAAAAAAATTCATCTCATCCAGGTGAATCCAGAGATATTGGAAGAAAAACACCCCACCGTCATCAATTAAAGCTGGTTCCAGGATGGCAGAAGCTAGTCAGTGTTAGAAAATCTATTCAAATAAAAATAGACTTCACCGTCTTAATAGATCGGAGGAAATGAACCAAGGGCTCGTCAGGAGATGCCACAAACATTTGCCAGAGGTTCTAGGTAAAACGGGAAAAGGAGACTACCTTTAACGTGATGAAGAAATGGACAGGTCTGCCGGCACTGGCGTCATTGTAAACCACACGAAATCTTCACAGAAGTCTCCAAGAGAGAGGTTCCCAATAGCGTCTTCTACTTGTTTCACTGGGGACCCACATGTGTCTTGGGAACAGAGAGCTGGGCATGAGGTCCATTCTAAACCCCGGAACCTGCACCAGGTAGCCCCAAATTCCTGAAGCCTGCACCTCAAGAGTGAGGGCTGAATGGGATGGCGAGGTCCTTCTGATGGGCTCATGCCCCCTTCTGTTTTCCACGAAACCTTCCAGTAAATCCCTGCTATGGAAGGTAATTCGTCAACATCGCCAGGGTGGGTTGACCCCACCGTGGAAGTGCTAGCCAGCTCCAAAAGGCAGGATAACAAAATAGCCCTCGTTAATAATGGAAGGGGTGGTAACACTTGAACCAATGCCCACGGGGGCTGTAAAATCAGGGTACAGCTGAAATAGGAAACGAAATCACTCATTGCTATTTTGGGATGGTGTCATTGGATTGCGGAAACCCCAAGAGAGTTTATAAAGCGCCATCAAGGTGTTAACGATAATTTCAGTGTAAATACGCAGAACCAACAGTAGCTTTCCACAGACTGGCAACAACCCGTGAGAACATAGACTGGGAAAAAAGGATCCATTCACGATAGAATAGAGAGCAAAAACTCAAAAGGCTTTAGGGGAAAAAAAGCACAGATACTTCAGACACACACAAGACTTAAAAAAATACAAGACTATTGAAGGACAAACAATTAACATGGAATAAAGGAAGAGATGCTTCAGCTGCTGAGGGAAAAGACCCAAGAATGTAAAAATGTCGGTTTCCTCCATATTCATCCATATAATTTTATTTCAATTCCAATCAGATTTCTTTCCACAGGGTGAAGGAGAACTGAATAAAATTATTCTGAAGTTCATATAGCAGAATACACATTTGTGAGTTGCCAGGATTTTAAGAGCAGAGTAGTTGGGGGCAGGGGACTACTTGTTTTTGCAAGAAACTGAAATGTATTGTGAAATGACAACAATTAGAAAGTTATGGCAGGACTTCTCTGGTGGTGCAGTGGTTAAGAATCTGCCTGCCAATGCAAGGGACACGGGTTCGAGCCCTGGCCCGGGAAGATCCCACATGCCGCAGAGCAACTAAGCCCGTGTGCCACAACTACTGAGCCTGCGCTCTAGAGCCCGCGAGCCACAAGTACTGAAGCCCGCGCGCCTAGAGCCCGTGCTCTGCAACAAGAGAAGCCACCGCAATGAGAAGCCCGTGCGCTGCAACCAAGAGTAGCCCCCGCTCGCCACAACTAGAGAAAGCCCATACGCAGCAACGAAGACCCAATGCAGCCAAATAAATAAATTAATTAAAAATAAAAACAAAAAAGAAAGTTATGGTCTCATTGGTCTAAAAGCTAATCAAAGTATGTATTAGCTTTGAGTATAATTGAGATGCCTTTTCATTTTCAGCGAGGGAGGGTACTATTGGCACAACTGTTACCATTACAGATAGAATGATGTGAGCTTTCTATTTCTCTCTTTACACCAAAGGAAACCCATTCCTGGTGGGGTTGGGGGCAGGGGTCTAAAATCTCTCACAGCTGTAGAGACACTTGTAAGATATTCACTGCAGCATTCTTTGACTTGTCTTTTAAAATTGGAAATAATCTCAATGTCTGCATCAATCTGGCGCCAAATCTTCAGTCCTTCTTGGGTGAGAACTTTGCAGTGATGGGGGAGGGGTAATATCCCGCCCCTGGGTTCAACCCCGTGACTTGCAGTGGCCCAGTGGGGTGTTAGCAACTGCAATCCAAGCAGAGACCTGAAATCACCTTAACAATGTCTTCTCCATGCTCAGACGTATGTTACCCGTTGGTGTGTAAACAGTGACCCCAAACTTAGGGGCTTACAACACCACCAATTTTAATTTTTTAAAAATTTTTATTGATTGATTGATTGGCCACACCGCGCGGCATTCAGCCTCTTAGTTCCCCGACCAGGGATCGAACCTGTGCCCCCTGCAGTGGAAGTGCAGAGTCTTAACCACTGGACGGCCAGGGAAGTCCCAACACCCATTTTCGAGCTCACAATTTCTGTAGCTTAGAATTTGGGGCACAAGGTAACCGGGTCTCACAAAGCTGCCGCTGAGTTGTCACCTGGGCTATGCTCCTTTCTGCAGCTCAGGGACCTCTTCCAAGCTCATGTGGTTGTTGGTCGAATTCAATGCCTGGCAGCTGTAGGATCCAAGAGAATTTGCTTCTTCAAAGTCAGCACCCCAGGGAGAGGATTTCAGCTGCTTGAAACCTCTGATGGAGGGAAGATCTGGGTCCTCTTTTCGTCCAGCTCACCTGATTAGGTCAGGGCCACCCAGGGTGAATTCCCTTTTCAGTAACTCAAGCCAGCTGAGTAGGACCCTTCATTATACAATACATAAATACATTATACAATATACATTATACAATTATACATTATACAATAAATAAATAAAATAAAATAAATATATTTAATTTAAAAAAAAGAGTGTTGTTTGATGAGTGGATAAAGAAGTTGTGTTACATATATACAATGGGATATTTTTTAAATTTTTTATTTTTGGCTACGTTGGGTCTTCGTTGCTGTGCACAGGCTTTCTCTAGTTGCGGTGAGCAGGGGCTACTCTCTGTTGCGGTGCTCCGGCTTCTCATTGCGGTGGCTTCTCTTGTTGTGGAGCACAGGCTCTAGGCGTGCAGGCTTCAGTAGTTGTGGTTCGCCAGCTTAGTTGCTCTGTGGCATGTGGGATCTTCCTGGACCAGGGATTGAACCTGTGTCCCCTGGATTGGAAGGCAGATTCTTAACCACTGCACCACCAGGGAAGTCCTATACAATGGAATATTACTCAGCCATAAAGAAGGATGAAATAATGCCATTTGCAACAACATGGATACAACTAGAGATAATCATACTAAGTGAAGTAAGTCAGACAAAGACAAATACCATATGATATCAATTATATGTGGAATCTAAAATATGACACAAATAAACTTATCCATGAAACAGACTCACAGACATGGAGAACAGACTTGTGGTTGCCAAGAGGGAGGGGGTTGGGAGAGGGATGGAGTGGGAGGCTGGGGTCAGCAGATGCAAACAAGTACATATAGGATGGATAAACAACAAGGTCCTACTGTAGAGCACAGGGAACTATATTCAATATCCTGTGATAAACCATAATGGAAAAGAATATGAAAAAGAATGTATAGAGGGAATTCCCTGGTGGTTCAGTGGTTAGGGCTCAGTGCTTTCACTGCCGAGGGCCCGGGTTCGATCCCTGGTTGGGGAACTAAGATCCCACAAGCTGTGAAGCACAGCCAAAAAAAAAAAAAAAGAATGTGTATAACTGAATCACTTTGCTGCACAGCAGAAATAAATTAACACAATATTGTAAATCAACTATACTTCAATAAAAAAAAGAATGAGTATACTCTCAACAGGGCACACGAGCACACACACACACACACACACACACACACACACACACGGGGAACATTATGGAGCAGCTGCAGTACATGTGTATGAACATGGAAAGCTGCCTGGCCTCTGTTACAAAGGGAACAAGGCAAGATGTGAAAGCAATGTGTGTCCTAGGCTCCTGTTTGTGTGAAGTCACACACGTGCCCTCCACCTGTTACCCGAGGAGCGGGAGTACACATGGTCTGATAGGCAGCCCGGCGCACACAGCCTGGTTGACTACGAGCTCGTCGTGTGAGCCTGAGTGAGCAACTTCATCCCTCCGAGCCTCCGTTTCCGCATCTGTCAAATGGTGAACCCACCCCCGCGCAGGGCTCCTCTGAGGATTAAATGTGGTACATGATGAGAAAAGCGCTTAGAACAGCACTTGGCATCCAGTAGGCAGCCAATAAGGATGGGTTTAATTCTTACTGAATGCACTTCTGTATTGTTTGAATTCTTTGATGACAAGCATGTGCAAGACAGTAAAATGGAGATAAATAAATCCCAGGTGGAATACATTTCTAAACATAAGTAATGAAAGCACAGATGTATCGGAAGGACAAAGAACAATCTGAGATAGTCAGATGTATATCATTTGGGGCAGAGGAAGACTTCCTTAGCAAGAAACCAAAGGCAGAAAGTATAAAGGGAGAAATTGGGCTATGTGAAAAATAAAACACCAGAAGCAAAAATAGAAAGCTGATAACAAACCTAGAAAAATATGAAAACATGAATGGCAACGTTCGTGTCTTCAATCTGTAAAGAGATCTTACAACTTAAGAAAAAGCTTAGGTACCCCCAGTGGAAAATGGGCAAAACATCAGAACAAGCAATTCACAGAAGCAGTGACAAATGACCAAAATGAGATAAGATGATTAAAATAAGATGCTATATCCTCCATATTAGAGCAGCAACACTAAAAAGAATAATGATACCCACCACTGGAACAGATGTGGGTGTCTCCTGTCCTCTGGTGAAAGTAAATGTGGAGAGCCTTTCAATAAGATGATTTGGTGACAATTTTGAGAAGCCTTCTTTTCAAATGACTGTCCTTTAACTTGTGAAACCATCAGAGAAGACGTGGTACAGATATTCATCACAGGATCGCTCTTAACAAGAGAAAATTATTATAAAGCCTTAAATGAGAGGTGGCTAATTAAATAAAATTGGATAGTCAGAAAGTTAACCATAGGGACTTCCCTGGTGGTGCAGTGGTTAAGACTCCACGCTCCCAATGCAGGGGGCCCGGGTTCGATCCCTGGTCGGGGAACTAGATCCAACATGCATGCCACAACTAAGAGTTTGCATGCCACAACTAAGGAGCCCGCCTGCCTCAACTAAGACCCAGCACAACCAAAATAAATAAATAAGTAAATAAATATATATATATATTTTTAATAAATTTGTTTGTTTGTTTTTGGCTGTGTTGGGTCTTCGTTGCTGCACACAGGCTTTCTCTAGTTGTGGCGAGCGGGGGCTACTCTTTGTTGCAGTGTGCAGGTTTCTCATTGCGGTAGCTTCTCTCGTTGCGGAGCACGGGCTCTAGGCGCGTGGGCTTCAGTAACTGCGGCCCGCGGGCTCAGTAGTTGTGGCTTACGGGCTCTAGAGCACAGGCTCAGTAGTTGTGGTGCATGGGCTTAGTTGCTCCGCGGCATGTGGGATCCTCCCAGACCAGGGATCGAACCCGTGTCCCCTGCATTGGCAGGCGGATTCTCAACCACTGCGCCACAAGGGAAGCCCCAGTAAATAAATATTTTAAAAAATTTAACCATAGAATCACCATATGACTCAGCAATTCCACTCCTCGGGATGTACCCCAAAGAATTGAAAACAGGTGTTCAAACAAATATGTGACCACATGTGTTCTCAGCAGAATGATTCACAACTGCTAAAAGGTAGAAACGGCCCAAATACCCATCCGTGGATGATGGATAAACAATGTGGTCCCTCCACACACGGGAATATCACTCAGTTGTGAAAAGGAGTGAAGCACAGACACTTGCTACAATGTGGACGGATTTTGAGAATACGGTGCTCAGTGAGAGAAGCCAGACACAGAAGGACACACAGTGTGTGATTCCACTGATGGGAAACGTCCAGAACAGGCAGATGCACAGACACAGAGTGGATTCATAGTTGCCAGGGACTGGGGGAGTGACTGCTCATGGGGATGGAGTTTCTTTTCTGGATTTGATAGTGGAGTTGGTTGCACGACTCTGAATATGCTAGAAACCATTGAATTGCACACTTTAAAATGTTTAATTTTATGGTATGTGAATTTCATCTCAATCTTAAAAAAGAGGAAAAGAAAAGAAACTCAGTTATGTCAGCAAGCACAATACTGTTAGCAAAAATTGTAGAAAAGATGGATACCTACTGGCCTAAAAATATTCTCAATATTACATTAAGTGGGAAGAAAGACTGAAAAACAACATTTTGATTCCCTGTTTATAAAAATGGGTGTATTCGTATCCCTAAGCATATCTGCATGAAAAAAAGCCTGAACTATTATGGATCAAAGTAAGAGAGGTCTAAATGTGATATGAAATACTGCATGGGATTCTGGAACAGAAAAAGGATATTACCAAAAACCTGGTGAAATCCAGATCAAGTTTATAAGATATAAATGTGTTAATTTCTCGGTCGTAACACACACACATCAGTGACAAGATGTTTCCATGAGGGTAGGGGCTGGGGTGGGGTTCCCTGCCTTATCTTTGCAACTTTTCTGTATGTCTAAAATTATTCCAAACTACAAAAAAACTTTTTTTTTTTTTTTTGGTGCCAAAATCTGAGAATTTTTTTTTTTAAGGGAGAGAACTGCTGTTTCAGTTCTAAGGCATGAAATTACCAATGATTAGATTTTCTCCATTCTTTTCAATATTTTCTAATTATTTCTGACCCTGGCGACATATTACTTTTTTAATCAGAAAGCGCTGCTAATCTTTTAGTGCAGGTCACAGACAATGTATGAAGCCATTTTTGCAAACTTCTTTAATATTTATGTACAATTATTTTCCACAAATGTACACGTCTGTATGGGAGAAATCTTGAAAGTCTCTCTCTGGAACGGTGGGATGGATATTTTTGGTTGTAGGAGATGGTGACCCTCATTTTAATACATTTTTGCCACCACAGACATGCAGGGTTTGTGTAATAAAAAATAATAACGGGATTTATTTTTCTACCACGAATTTCCCCCATGGCCTCCTGCGAAATTTCCCAATGACCTTTCCCAATACCCACAGTAATTGATCCTTAATCAGATATTCAAATGTGTGCTTCGAGGGAAGACACAGTGATTCGGCAACTTTGATGATGAAGAATATTTCTTTGCCTTCCTCTCCCATCCTGCCTGCTGCTACTTGCCTCCTAGCACCCCTGCCCCCCAGATTTCCCAGCCCAGCCCCCTTTGCCCCCTGCCCCACTGGAGTCTTGCAAATATCTTTTGGTTTTAAGAGTTCCCCAGGGAAGCCTTGTTCTAAATGAGGTGTAAAAATCTAAGCGGCACACACACACAAAAAAAATAGCGAGAGGTTGGAATCAATACCCTCTTCACAGCTGCATCGATTAACAACCATATTCTTCATTTATTAATTATGAAGGGGAATTTCAGAGCCGCCATCTCCTTCTTTTGCTGTGACATGGCGGGCCCCCCATCCCTGCTTCCAGCGGCTGCCCCCCTCACCTGAGGCCACCCTGGGTCTGGGACCCGTGGTACCCTGGCTCTGCATCCCCCAGGCCTGGGAGAAGAGGAGGGAGACAAGCACCTGCCCCCACCTGCCAGTGCAGCCAGGAACAGAGAGCTTGGGAATCAGTCTTGCAGCAAATGATTCTAATTTCTTGGCTTCTTTGCTGTTTTTTTTCCCCGGTCTCCCCCATTAGAACAGAAGCTCTGTGAGGGGCCTCACCAGCTTCCTCCCTGCCGTGTTTCAATAAAGATCTGCTGAGTGATCCTGCAGGTGGAGTCCAAAGAGAGAGGACAGCCGGGGTGGGGGCAGTGAGTGTCAGCCCTTGTCTGGGCTGAACCTGGTTGTTACACGAGGACAAAATGTCCTTGGTCTGGGAACTCCTGGGGCGGGGGCCAGCTCAGACTCACCTTTATCCCCACAGGGCAGCATCACCATGGCCCAGAAGGGACCACGGAAAATGCCTGTGGTGGATGAATGAATGGGTGAATTGATAAATAGATGGGTGGGTAGGAGGGTGGTTGGATGGGTGGGTGAGTAAGAGGGTTAATGAATGAATGGGTGTGTAAATGGATGGGTGGGTACATGGGCAGATGGATGTGTGCTTGCGTGGAAATTGGATGATGGGAGGAAGGATGAGTGGATGGCTAACAGGATAGATAAATGGAGGGACGACTGGACGGATGAATAGGTAAATGCATGGGTAGGCAGGTGAATGGCTTGGTGGACAGATGGATGGATGGATGGGTGGAATAGATGGGTGAATCACTAGGTGGATGGATGGGTCACTGGGTATGTTGGTGAATGCATGGATTGTTGACTGTATGGGTGGGTGGATAAAGGGATAAACAAATGGATGTATTTATGGATGGGTGAGTTGGTGAACACATGCAAGATGGGTGAAAGGTTTGGTGAATGTATGGATGGGTAGGTGGGTGAGTGGTTAGGTAGATGAGTGAATAGGAGTGTAATGTGTGGGAGAATGGATAGACAAATGGGTGTATGGGTATGTGGATGGATGGATGGATGGATGGATGGATGTGTGGAAAGAAGGATAGATAAGTGGATGGATGAATGGGTGGAATAGGTGCGTGAATCACTAGGTGGATGGATGGATGGATGGATGAATGGGTGGGTGGATGGGTAGGTGGGTGAGTAGATGGGCAGATGAGTGAATAGGGGTGTAATGTGTGGGGGAATGAATAGACAAATGGGTGGATGGATGGATGGGTGGCTAGAAGAACAGATAAATGGATGAATGAATGGGTAAGAGGATGGGTGGGTAAATCAATGGGTGAGTAGGCAGAAGGACTGATGGATGGATGGAAGGATGGAGGAGGCATTGCATGAATGGGTACGTTGGTGAATGTATGGCTTGTTGACTGTCTGGGTGGATGGGTGGGTGGATACTGCACGAGTGTCTTGGTGAAAAGGCGGATGGGTGGCTGGGTTGATGAATCGATGAGCAGGTGGATGGATGGATACTCCGATGGGCATGGTGGTGAATGTGTGGATGAGTGGGCACGTGGGTGGGTGAACAAAGGTGCTTAAGTGGGACTATTCTACACCGGTTACTCTCTTTCCAAGTATTAACTGTACCTGTGCAGGTGCTGTGAGAGGAAAGCTCCTGCTGGCTCAGGAGCAGCAAGCGATTCTCAGAATAGGACGGCACGGGGGTCGGGGGAAGGGGAGGCCTACGGCAAAGTGTGGCAAGAAGCAGAAGTAGCCACTGGACTTGGAGCTGGCAGCAGGGCCAGGCCTGGGAGGGGAAGAGCAGGATTCCAGACAAGGAGAGATGCTTGCAGGGGTGGGAAGCCTGAGACCAGCCTCTGCTCTCCCAGCCCGCCCTCCTTCCCGAGGGACCCCCTGACACTGAGCTGGCCCCTCCCCGCCCCCCACCTTCCAGGGCCCCCCCTCCCCGGCTCTGTGCACACTGCACCTCCCCCCTTCCCTTGCCCTGTCTGTGCCCTCCAGCCCCCATCTCCTCCCGGCCGATTGCTGGAGGAGAGGGGGCGGCCTTGCGCGGGGTGCTGGGGTGCAGAGCCTCGGGCAGCGGGAGCTGTCAGCGCCGGATCGTGGGGAGGGGCGCCTCCGCCCGAGGTCGATGGGAGCGGGGGCCCGGGCTGTGGTTTACACTGAATCCACGAAAATCACCGAAGCTTGAAAAGTGCTCAATACGCCATCGATCGCTCTCTGCTGATCGGCGCGGCCGCCGCAGTGGACTGGGGGCAGGGACCGGGCGAGCAGACCGGTCTCCCACCGCAGAGACCCCACGCGCCCGCCCCCACCCACCCCGGGCCTCGGGAGAGCATCCCCCGGTGCACGTGCAGGCCCCCAAATCCTTCCCTGGCTGTTGTGGGTGACATGAAATTAAGACAGAAAACCTGGCTCGTCCACTGCCGGGTTGTGTGACCTTAGTGCGTTTCTAACCTCTCTGGGCCTCAGTTGTTGCCTCTGTAAAATGGGTGTGGTAACCCGTACCCCAACGAGAATTCCTGACTTACTTGCTGTCTATGCCTTCTGCATTTCCTCCCATCTTTGGGGTGCTTCTCCTCTCCTTCTCAGCTGGGGGGAAGGGTTTCAGGCAGAGGGAACAGCATGTGCAAAGGCTTGGAGGCTGGACGCCACATAGGGCGTTCAGGACAAGCGACTGGGACCTGTCTTTGGAAGGAGGGTGCACGGTGTTTGTGGCAGCTTTAGCTTTTAATCCCGGAGGTAAAAGAGAGCCTCTGGAGGATTTGGAGTGACAAGTGGCTCAGCAACTTTCCCTCCAAAGCTATGCCTCAGCCCTGGTGTACCCTGGCCTCCCCTGCCCCACCCCCAGGGCGCATTGGTCACCGCTTCCTGCCCTAACCTCACACTGGCTCCCCCAGAGACCTTTCAAGGCCAGCTCTGAACTGGCCCCTCCCCTGCTCTAAGCCTTCCCATAGCTCCCCGACGCTGGTCCAGGCACCTTAGCTGGACGGCAGCCTGTGACATGTCCCGCTGCACGTCTAGCCACACGCCAGCCAGCCAGCGGGGCTAGAGCTGCCCCAGCTGCTGTCACTCGTGCTCTCATCCCACCCGGACTTTGTCCTGCTAGGAGTTCTGCCCCCACCCAGTGCACCTACTAAACCCCTCCTCATCCTCCAAGCCCCGCCCCGGGGCCCCCTTTGGGCTGTGTCTGATTCTGTGTCCCCCAACCATGATTGATGGGGTGCTGGGGGGCATTTGTAGCAGACACTGGGGTGGGGGCTTTGGGGACACAAAGCCAGAACCTTCCTCCCACAGTCAGGGAAGCTGAGGCCCACCTGGGGGGGGTCCTACCCCCCTCAGCTCCCTCTTGCCTTTGAATCCAGTCCCCAACCCACCCCCAGTGTGACCCCACCTCACCGGTTGCCAAGAGGGAGACAGAAAAGAGAAAAAAAGAGAAGAGACAAGTGAAGGGGCTTCCCTTCCCCCACTCCTTTCACAGGACACCCCCCTTTCTGGTCTCTTACATGAGTCCCCCCTCACCCACCCTGGAGTCTCAGCCCCACTCCAGGACCCCCATCTGACCTCTGCTGGAACAGGGGCTGCCCTCTCCCCACCCCTGTGTCCTTCTCCTCAAAGGTCAGGCAGTTAATTTCATTCCTGTGTATCTCTCACACCTCGATGATTAATAATTGAAGAAAATGTATTTCTTTGGGGGTCCAGAATAAATCAGAAATAAGTCCAGCATTCACATGCTGCTTAAGGGCTGGGGATGCCTCGGGGGGGTGGGGAGGAAGAGGCAGGAGAGGGAGTGTGGGCTTCTGAGGGTCTAGCAGCCGTGAGGATACTCAACAATCATTTCAACATCATCATCATAACAGCAACAGCAAGTTCACTGAAGACTTGCTCTGCATACAGAGGCACTGTGCTTTTGAAAGAAATGAGCTCGCTGCCCCCATTTTACAGACGAGGAAACTGAGGCCCAAATCAGGAAACTGTCTTGCCCAAAGTCACACAGCTGGGATTCAAACTCAGGTGGGTCCTGTGCCATACCTGGGGCTCTGTCCAAGACCCCTTCTGGTATATTCCCTTCAATTGGGGTCTTGAGGCCCATGTGGGGTTGGATGGAGGATGCTTGGCCCCATATGGGGTCTGTTTGCTGCCCCAGGACTTGCCACATGGAAGTTAATGAGGTCAAAAGTCACCAAGGTACACCCATGTTCACAGCGGCATTATTCACCATATCCCAAAGGTTTGGTGTTCATCAACGGATGACAGATAAACGAAATGTGGTCCATCCATACAATGGAATTGTTATGTACTACTCAGCCATAATAAGAGTGAAGCACTGACACTCGCTACAACATGGATAAACCTTGAGGACATGATGCTCAATGAAATAAGCCAGACACAAAAAGACAAATACTGTCTGATTCTGCTCACAGGAGGTCCCTAGAGAGTCAGATCCACAGAGACAGGAAGTAGATGGTGGGGGCCAGGGTCTGGGGGAGGGGCTGGGGAGTCAGTGTTTCATGGGGACAGTTTCAGTTTTACAAGATGAAAAGATTTCTGGAGACTGATGGTGGAGATGGTTGAACAACAATGTAAATGTACCTAATGCCACTGAACTATGCACTTAAAATGGTTAAAGTGGTAAATTTTGTTATGTATATTTTACCACAATTTTTAAATTTTCTTAAAAAAAGGAACAAAGCACTGACACACACTATAACATGGATGAACCTTGAAATCATGAAGCTCAGAGAAAGAAACCAGATACAAAGGGCCACATAGTGTGTGACTCCATTTATATGAAATGTCCACAATAGGGAAATTCAGAAACAGAAAGTGGATTAGTGGTTGCCAGGGGCTGGGGGAGGGGCGGCGGAGGAGTGGATGGTGGGGGGGGGTGATGGCTATTGGGGACAGGGTTTTATTTTGGGGTGATGAAAATGTTTCAGAGCTACATAATAGTAATGATCGCACAACATTGTGTATGTACTAATTACCACTGAATTGTACACTTTAAGATGGTCAGTTTTATGTTATATGAATTTCACCTCAACTGCAAAGAAAAATATACCATGAGGGCTGCCCATTCCCATCTCTGGGCATCTGTCTATGTTTTGGTGATACTGCCTCCCCTCCCCACACCTGAGGTGGGTAACAAACTTTAAATGCTTTTTATCCAGTTTCAGACATGTGGCAGTGGGGAGGTCTTTATTTTCCATGTTCTGATCCCCAACTGATTTCATCCTGTTCCACTTACCCTGTGCTATTTTGCTGTTTGCCAAAAGAACATGTGCTGGGGGACTTCCCTGGTGGCGCAGTGGTTAAGAATCCGCCTGCCAGTGTAGGGGACACAGGTTCGAGCCCAGGTCCAGGAAGATCCCACATGCCGCAGAGCAACTAAGCCCATGCGCCACAACCACTGAAGCCCGTGCACCACAACCACTGAAGCCCATGCGCCTAGAGCCCGTGCTCCACAACAAAGAAAAGCCACCGTAATGAGAAGCCCGCACACAGCAACGAAGACCCAATGCAGCCAAAAATAATAAATAAATAAATAAATAAATTTATTTTTAAAAAAAGAACATGTGCGGGTACTAGCCTTGCTACCCAAGGGAAGGGGATTGATAAAGAGATGTCTCCTCCTTGGGGGTAATGCTGGGTGGGTATCAGAGGTGATGGAGGAGGAGAAATTTTAATGACATGGAAAGATACCCATGTGATAAAGTGAAAGACACTGACCACATGACAGCCGGAGGTCACATGAGCCCATTTTGGTAAAGCCTCGGGCCTCTGTCAGCATTTCCCTGCGATCCTAGCCCGGAGCCAGTTGTATGAAACAATGTCCTGAGACCATGCAGAAGGCCACCACCATATCTGCCTCCCTCCATGCCCACCCAGTGAATCAAATAATGTCCTCCAGAAGTCGTGTCCACCCGGAACCTCAGAATGTGGACTTATTTGGAAATACAATCTTTGCAGTTGTAATTAGCTAAGATGAGGTCATCCTGAATTAGGGTGACCCTTAAATCCGTGACCGGTGTCCTTATGAAAAGAGGAGAGACACACAGAGACACAGAGAGAAGATGGCCATGTGATGACAGAGGCAGAGTCTGCAGTGATGTGGCTACCAGCCAAGGGATGTCAGGATAGCTGACAACCACAAGCAGCTGGAAGAGGCAGTAAGGATCCTCCCCTAGAGCTTTAGGAGGGAGCACAGCCCTGTGACACCTTGATCTCAGAAGAAGGGAAGGGCCTCGATCCTCCAGGCATGTTGGCCTCGTTTTTCCTGTTTCCTCATCTGTAAAATGGGGACACATTACCCAATGCACAGGATTTTGAAGAACCTGT
Organism: Balaenoptera musculus; assembly: GCF_009873245.2. Classification (NCBI taxonomy): domain Eukaryota; kingdom Metazoa; phylum Chordata; class Mammalia; order Artiodactyla; family Balaenopteridae; genus Balaenoptera; species Balaenoptera musculus. The sequence goes on from NC_045787.1 coordinate 169,454,615, forward strand.
ACTCTTGCACGTGCAAAGCACTTAGTGAAGTCTAGCTCTCTGTCAATGCTCAATAAATATTGTGAAAAAGATGAATCCGACGCAGAAACAAGCGAGGGGGAGGAGTGGGGACCGCCCTGAATCTGTAACAGGTGCAGTCTCCAAGCCAGTGACTTTTCCTCTCTGGGCCTCGGGGTCCCCATCTGAGAACAAAACATGGCTGATGCCAACTGAGAAACAAAGAGCTTAATGGGACACCTCGCAGACCCCTACCGGGCAGGTACTACTTTACCCCACGGTACAGGTGGGAACCCTGAGGCCGGAGCCCACCTGCCCCAGGTCACTCAGCCGGTGGGTGGTGGGGACAGGATGCTACCCCGGGGTGGCCCCTGCATGCACCTCCGGGATGAAACTGGGCACCAACTGGCCCCTTTGGCTGGGATGTTGGGAGATTATAAGTGGATGGTCCAGCTCCGGATGAACGTGAGCTGCTGCTGCTGCTGCTGTTGTTGTTGTTGTTGTTATTATTATTGAAAGGAGCAGGAGGGGAGGAGGTGGTGGATGGCGGGGCACCACCCCCCCTTAAGCCCTTTTCCGAGCTTATTAAGAGCCTCGGGCCGCGGCGATCGATGGCCACTGGGCGCCGGCTGCAGCATCCCTCCCGGCCGCGGGCCGCGCATGCGCACGGGTGCCGGATTGATCGTGGCCGCCTCGGATCCATCGCGCGTCGGCCCGCCCCTCCTCCCGGCCCGCGTTGCCCAGCAACAGCAGCTCGGCGCGCTCCCATTGGCCGGCGGCGCGCGGGGCTCCCCGGCTGCGCGTGGTCAGTTGGTCAGCGCGGCCGCGGTGTGGCCGAGGGCCTGGCTCCGGGCGAGGGTCGATGCCGCCTCCCGTCTGACCTTTCCCGGCGTGGGGAGGGAGATGCAGGCGGGAAGGGGGCCTGGGGAGGACGGAGCAACCCGGCCGGTCTTGGAAAAAAGTTTATTGACCCATGTCTTATCTCGGGGACGCACGGCTTCCTGAGGTGGGGGCGACTGAATAGCCAGGGTAGGAGGTGAGGAGGCGGGGCGAGGACCCCTCCCCAGCTCTCCCCTGACCCCAGCATGCACGCGGCTGCATCTGCGAACCCTACCTGGCCATCTCCCTGGGCTGGCTGGCCCCATTCCCTTGCTGGAAAAACCAAGACTCGTAAGAGCGCAGTGGCTTGCCTGATTCACAGGTCATAGGATGAAGGTGGGCCTGCCACCCAGAAAGTGTGGCTCAGGGGCTTTGGATTCTTTCTGCCACATCTGTGTGACCACTAGTCACCAACCCCCACCCCCCCGCAAAGGAGGTAGAAACATTTATCCAGTGCTTACTGGGTCCTACACACTGGCTGCCCCTGTAAGGAAGGACAATGATTTAAACTATAATATAATGTTGAAATTAAGGGCTCGGGGATGCTGTGGGATCTTCCTGTTTAAAGGGCACCCCCCTTTCACAGAAGTTCAGGGAGGTCCAGACTCAAGGGTACAGACTTCAGAAAAGACACTGGTTATTTTGAAGGGGGTGGGGGTATGTGTGCTGCCCTAAACCTTCCAGTTAAAAAAAAATCCCAAAGCGCCCAACAGTCAATTGGGTTTATTAAAATGAACAATTGGATTTTGATAGAGGAAGCTTTTTTGCAAAAATAAAGATGCTGTTTATAATAAAATGGTAGGGTTCTTGGCATGGGGCAAAAAATATTTCTTTGAGGGTGAGAAACAGGAATGAATTATTTGATGCAAATATGTGATTGTTAAAAAAATTGAATGTACATAATAGTTTTAATATGCATCCTGTACCAAGTCCAGTGCTGAGAGATTTATTTAAATGATCTCAATTAATCCCCCCCCCCACACACACACCCACAGATCAGCGTGGTTTTGCAGAGGTAGAAACTCTAAATTCAGTTCTATAACCACTTTAAAAGGAACAGAAGAGGACACAACCATTGGCCACAGGCTCACCCACCTAAAATCAGCTGCGGTCATTCTGCTCAGGCCTCCTCCCTGGCTTCTGTGCACAGTACAGACACGCTTTACAAAGCCGCCAGCCTCCCCGGGTTTTGCATTTATTTTATTTTATTTTTTGCATCATACTGCACCCAGTCTCCTTCCCTGGCCTTTGCGTTTCTAATTCTTAGCAGCTGAGGAAGCTTGCATTGACCGGTGGAGTGTGTGGGGTTATTTTTGAAAGCAGATGCTGGAATTCAATTTTTATTTTAACCTGGTTATTGAGTGGGGTGGGGGAGGGAGAGGCTGACCAATTCGTGTGCAAGATGAAAAAGCTGGATTTTATCACAGGCTGAGCAATTTTGACAATGGCTTCTTGGGTTTGTGACGTGTGAGTGGTTCCGAGGCAGTCCTGAATGCGTGTGCGTGAGTGTGCAAATGTGGGTGCATTTGAGTGTGTGAACGGAACGGGTGTGAGTGTGTGTATGTGTGTGCACTGTGTGAGGGGGCGGGGAGAGGGAGGGGGCAGAGGTTGGTCTGTGCACCTGACCGTGTATTCTTAGTGTGCGTGCACAGATGTGCGAGGGTGAGTTGGTACGTGTGTGTGGTGTGGGTGCATGCATGCGTGTATCTGTGTGTGTGCCTGTGAGTGTGTGGATGACGTGCAGGAGTGTGTGGGAGGATGCGTGTGTGAGTGCATGCCTCTGCGCGTGTGTGTGAGAACTGTGCGTGCCCGTGTGTGAGTGGTTACAGGTTACATAGGTGTGCATGTGCTTGGGATCACGTGCCTTGTTGGTGCACATGCGTGAGTGCGTGAGGCTGTGTGTCTGAGCCTCCGCCCCTCCTGCCTTCCTCACTCCTGCCAAGCTCAGCTCCCGGCTTCCTGAGACCGCTCTGCCCCTGCACGGCCTCCCTGCCTTGTCTCCTGATGCTCCTGCCGCAGGGACACGGGTCCGTACCTCTTCACTGCTGACCTGCTTATCCTCTCCCGAGCCTCAGGGGCCCCACTCGGGACAACATGCTGAGATGCATTCATTCCATAAATGTTCGCCTCCCCTGGGCGCTGTCTGAGGGCAGGGGCCCGCGTCCAAAGCATGGCTTGGTCCTCAGTCCCCAGAGCCCAGGACAGGACGACCGGACGAGAGTACGACACCTGTAGATAAGAACAGCGGCCTGGACTATAGGTGCCGGCACACTGTGCCAAGGGCGGCGTGGAAACCCCCTTGATGGATGGGGAAACTGAGGCCCAGACAAGAGGTCCCCCCACCCCGGGATGTGCCTCCCACCCCTTCCAAGCACTGGCCCTGCTGGGTGTCAGCTGTCCTGGAACACTTTCCCTGTCGGACCTGGCCGGGCGCATGGATTTCCGAAGCCATCTCTCCATCTGGCAGCTTTATTAACCTGATTCGACTGATTGAGTGATTGACGTGTTTGCTTATTGGCTACTCCTGCCCCTCGAGGGACCCAGACTAGAAGCCCCCCACCTCCATCTCCATCAGCCCAGGAGGACAGGGGACACCAGGACCCCCTCACAGGCCCATCACACACACAAACAATTACTCACAATTAAACACTTGTGGTGATTGGGCCCATTTGAGTGGATCTTTCCAGAAGATGATGTGCCAACATCTAACAAAAAATTAAAAGCCAAATTGAAAATACGAGCTTGGTGAAGACAAGAACTTTTATCTGTCCCCTTCCTCCCTGGGTCCCGAGCCCCTTAAAACCATGCCAAGCACACAGTAGGTACTCAATAAATAGTAAAAGAATTCCCCTGGCCTGTGTTCTTGCTGCTAGAAATGTATCCTATGGGGGCATGCACAGTGGGACAATATTTACGTAAGAGTATGCTCCTAGAGGCATTCATTGTTCCAGCAAAAATCTGGAAACAGCCTAAAAGCCAGGGATAAGATGCTCTTGAAATCAGTTACAGAGTGCCAGCAGCTCCGAGAACTCTACGGCTGTTCCAAAGACGAGCGCCGCCCAGGCAGCGGCACTGAATATTCCTACGATGTATTCAGTGCAAGGGCTAGTTGCCCCAAAGGAGCCAGCAACTTATGTCCGCACAAAAACCTGCACAGTGGTGTTGATGGCAGCTTTATTCCTAACTGCCCAAACCCGGAAGTAACCGAGATGTCCTCTTCTAGGTGGACGGATCGTCCAGAAGATGCAATGTTACTCCACACTAAGAAGAAAGCTGTCAAGCCACGCATAGAAAGACACGCAGGAACCTTAAGTGCACATGACCGAGAGGAAGAAGCCAGTCTGAAAAGGCTACACGCTGTGATTCCAACCCTGGGACATTCTGGAAAAGGCAGGACTCTGGAGCCGGGGGAAGGATCAATGGTGCGGGGATTGGGGGGAGGAGGGATGAATGGGCGGGGCCCAGAGGGGTTTTAGGGCTACAAAACCATTCTGTAAGACGCTGTAATGCTGGGTGAACAGTATTATGTCATGAAAGCCCATAGAACTTACAACACAAAGAGTGAGCTTTAATGTAACTTGTGGACCTTAATGTGCCATAACAAGGGACCTCAGACTGAGTGGCTTAAACAACAGAAATGATTCCCTCCCAGCTCTGGAGGCCAGAAGTCCAAGATCAGGGCATGGGCAGGGCTGGTTCCTTCTGAGGGCTTGGGGAACCATCTGTTCCAGACCTCTCTCCTGTTTCTGGGGATCGCTGGCGATCCTTGGTGACCTTGGCTTATAGAAGCACCACCCCGATCTCGGCCTTCATCTTCACATGGTCTTTTCCCTGTGTGTGTGTTTCTATGTCCAAATGTTCCCTTCTTATAAGGACACCAGTCACGTTGGATTATGACCCAACCCAATGCCTATCTTAACTTGATCTTCTGCAAAGACCCAATTACTAAATAAGGTCACATTCACAGGTGAACTTCAGTGTCTTTTGCAAGGGACAAAATTCAACCGACAACAATCACTTTAATGTATTAAGGTCAGTTCATTAATTGTAGCTCGTGTACCACACCGATGGTAATAATAGAGGACGCTGTGTGTGTGTGTGTGTGTGTGTGTGTGGATATAGGAATTTCCTACACACTGTTCACTTTTCCTGTGAATCTGAAACTATTCTAAAAAGCAGAGTCTATTATTAAAAAAAAAAAAATCTAGGTACTAAACAGTGAGAAGAGATGCTCAAATTTGAGCAAAGCAATGGGGGCACATCTATGTGTGGGGCTCGTACAGATACAGGACACAGAGGCTGCCAAGCTCGTCCTCCTCCTGCCACCAAGCCTTTGCATATGCTGTCCCCACTTCACTTAATTCACTCCTGCTCCACTTACAGCTCTCAAGGCAAGTATGTCCTCTTCTTGGGGAGCCCCCAGTCCCCCTTTCAGCCCCCCTTAGTCCGGGTCAGGCTTTAAGGTCTGTCATCCCCAGACTGAACTCCCCTGCTGCCCCTGCGCCCCGTCCAGTCCTGGCGCACAGTAGGTGCAGTAAAGATCCTTTCAGCGATTATAAGATTAAAATAAATGGAGACTCCACAGCCTCTTGTAGCAGGAACTCAGCAAATGGGATCACTGTTTGAAGAGTTATTAGCAGCCATCAGGAGCACCCCCTCCATGAGCCCCCGCAAGCCCGAGGGGGGAGGACAGAGGCCCCTTTAAGGGTCCACCGCCACCCGGCACCCACCCACCTGATGAGGCTCAAGCAGCCCATTAAGCGATTTTTTTCCTCCACTTACAGCTAGCGGCATCGACAGGGATACTCAATATCTGAGGGGCCGCTGGCCTTGGAAGAGAGATTGCAGCCACCTCGATAAAATATTCCCTCTTGTCAGCGCCTCCCCCACCCAGCCGAAGCTGCGTGTCTGATCCCCTCCCCTAATGAGCTCCGTTCTCTCCCCTCCAGGAGGATGAGATGCTGCCCCCTCCCAGGCTTTCAAGCTCAGCTCAAGGGTTGAGGGTGGTGGTGGAAGGAGAACCATTCCCGCTTCCCATCTATCCAGATTCTGGTGGGGTCACCTCCCCCAGGAAGTCCTCCAGGACCACCCGAGTCAGGCTCTGGATTCCTGCAGCCCTGCTTTGGGAGGTGGGAGGCTGGGGTACATAGAGGGACCGGGGACTGAGTGGGGTCACCCAGCAGTGTCCAGATGCCACCACTCTCAATTGTCCATTTGCTCAACAGAGAGGGAGGCAGAGCTGGGCTCTGGTACTCCCAGCCCTGTGGGGCTAACATGAGGGGCCAGGTAAGATGGGGTGGGGCGCCGGAGCTACAGAGCAGGGAGGGACCAGACAGGGTGCAGGGCTAGAGGGAGCCCCCTCAGGATGCGGTGGCAGCAAACTGGAGGGTGGGCTCGTTCAGCCTGCCTGGGGAGGGGGGACATGGGGTCTGAACGCTGTGGCAGGGGAGGGATCTCAGCTGGCCAGGTTGGGGGGGAAACCCCCTCCCCAGACTGAAGACCTCCGGTTCTAGCTTCAGCACCAAGAACAGCTCCCCAGTCCTCTCTCGATGGGAGGGGACCTCATTCGTCAGAACGTAGGACCTCTGAGAGACACCTCCCAGGACCTCCTTGGGCCTCAGTGTCCCCAGTAAGATGAGAAAAATGCCTTGTCCTGGTGGTGGTGGGGGGATGGGAGGCAGCAGATGTCAACGCCAGAGTGAATGAGTAAATAAATGATTCCAAAATTTCAAATCTGACTCAAACCCCTTGTTCAAAAACAGGGAAACTGAGACCTGAAGAGAGTCTTCCCTCCTCGACAGCCAGATCCCAGAATCTTCTCTCCGGTCCTAAGGGTGAATGGGAAGGGGGAGGCAGGGAGGGAAGAGGGGTGGGGGAACTGCCACCTCCCAAAATGAGCCCTGTTCATTCTCCAGACACTGATCCACTGCGCTGGGAGATGCCAAAGTCCCAGAGGGCCAGCTCTGGTCTGGATCTCAGGAAGCCCCCAGGCTGATGGGGAGATGGGTGGGGGGCACTGGGTGGGCCAGAGTGCGAGCCCCAGGGTTCAGGAGTCCCTGGAGGGGGGAAGTGAGGGTGCTGGAGTCGGGCAGCTGGGGAAGGGCAGCAAAGGTTCTATCTGGGAGGGATGGGGAAGTTGTATAGAGTGGGGGCATTGGGACTGGGCTCTGCAGGTAGAGTAGGAGTTTCCTAGAGTGAGCAGAGGGTCAAGCAGAAACACAGGTGAGAGATCATGGCTCATTTAGGGAAGGTTGGGAGGAACTCAGATGAGGAGGTTGCCCCCCGCCCCAGAGGGGAGAATGGGGGTGAATTGACAGACCCTCTGGGGCCTCGGCCAGGACTAGGAGCAGGTGGGGGCTGAGGAGGCCTGCTCAGAGGGGCCCAGGCACCCACTGCGGGGACCAAAGCCTCACCTTATCCCCACTAGCCAGACATCAAATCCAGCCTCCCCGTCTTTCAGGTTATTAATTTTTCAGAGAAGAAAATGCTTTTTGTATTTTTTCCAGGCAAAATATTGATAATGGTTTTAATGTGCCTTTCCTGCTTTTGTGTGTTGAGAGGGCTTTTCCATCCTGTTGCTGCAGAGTCTGCAATCCCCCCTACACACACACACACACACACACACACACACACACACACACACACACACACACACACACACCGCTGCTACCCCCATCAGCAGACCCACACTTGGCTGTGGAGGCCCGGGTGTCTGCAGAGATGGCTGGGAGTGGGGCGGGGGTGTTTTGATTGCTGCCGGGTGGGTTTTGATCGCAGCCCCCTATCCGCCTCATGCCCCCCACCTCTGCCTGCACAAAGCCAGATGCCCACCCGCCCCAAGGTGGGTCGATGCGCCCTGCCAGGGGAGCTGGTGTTTCCAGCAGCTCCAGGCTGAGATACATCTTCAGGTTGTTTGAAATATGCCTGCCTTATTCTCATGACGATCAAGAAGCAGGAAGGTAGGGAGGCCCATTCATTTGTTCATCCATCCATCCATCTACTCATCCCTCCGTTCACTCACTCACTTGTACGTCAGCCGGTTACTAGGCACTTACTATGCACCAGGCAGGGTACTGGAGCCACAGCCACCACCAGGCAGCCCCTGACCCCTGCCCTTTTGGAGTTCACAGTCTGGTGGGAGAGAAGGGTACCAACCCAAAAATTCCAGGAAAAAAGATATCATTACAACTTGTGACAAGACTGCTGTGAGAGACACATAGGTGTGTGAGACTGTAAAACAGGGAGGGGTCAGGGACTTCCTTAGGGCCGTGACACCAGCTGAGCCCTGATGAGCCAGGAGGAGCGGCCTCTGGGAAGAGGGGCAGTGAGGTTCTCGGACCTCCTCCGGAGGGAGCGGCCTGTGCGGGACCCCAAGGCACCAGAACCTGCTCTCAGTGGTTCTGAAACATAAGCATGTTTCACAGTCCCATGGAAGGCTCCCTGATGCTCAGCCAGCCAGCCCCCCACCTCTGGGGCACTGATTCAGCAGGGAATCCTCTCTCTGAAGGCCACCGCACCAGGGGAAGCACCAGTGATTGGTGAGATCCAGACAAGGGCCATACCTCCAGGGACAGGCAAAGGGGGGGGCCCTGGGGCCAGACACCCTCAAGGCCCGGCTTACCGTCTGCGTGCTCTGGGGGGGCTCACTTCAATCTTCGGGTGTCAGCTTCCCCGTAGGGAAAACGAGCATGGTGAGCATCCCAATTTCCTGTGACAGGAGAAGGGACGAAACAAGATGACCTAGATCAAATACTTAGTGCAGAGCCTGGCACACAGTAGGTGCTCAATAAATATGAGTGCCAATGATGATCAGGTGTGTGACTGATTAAGGAGCAGGAACCCTCCCCTGAGCTGATGCCCGATCAAAATGCAGAAAGCAAGAGCATGTCACACCATGTATTAGTTAGCTACCGCTGCATAACAAAGCATCGCAAATTTACCAGCTTGGAACAACACACATCTACGATCTGTCAGGCTCTGTGGGTCAGGAGTCAGGGCACTGGGTCCTCTGTTCTGGTCCCACAGGCCACAGTCAAGGTATCAGCCAGGCTGAGTTCTTTTCTAGAGTTCAAGTTCCTTTTCCAAGCTCACGTGGATGTTGACAGAATTCAATCCTTGTTGTAGGACTGAAGTCTGGGTTTTTGGGGTTTTTTTTCTGGCTTTCAGTAATGAGTGTGCCAACACGTGCTCCCCTCCAGGGACCCCTCACAATATGGTAGCTCACCTCTTCAAGGCCAGCAGGAGAATCTCTGCTGGGATAGGGTCTTATATAACACAGTGTAATTACGGGTGGACACCCATCACGTTTGCCATATTCCACTGGTGGTACGCAAGCCCACACTCAAGGGGAGGGGGTTATACAGGATGCAACACCTGTGGGTGCAGGTCCCGTGGCCATTAAAATTCTGCTGAGCACACCCTGCTCGGGCACACACTCACATGCACACTTCCAGGACCAGGCTTAGCAATGGCCACAAAAGTATGTGTGGCCATAAGTATGAACATACCGGCAAGTGTTTCTCTTTTCGCATTGCCTGCTGGGGAGCTCAGAGCCAATACTATGGCCCACCTGCTGGGTTTAGAACCACCTGCTGTGGGTTTTATGGACTAACTTCTCTTCCAGCTACAGCTTCTCTCGACCTCATTTCTAATTTATTTTCTCTGGCTGCCTTATCTCTCTGCAGCCTCCTCCGTCCCAACTTTCTGGACCCAAAACAGGCTGATAAGGACAGCAGTTCCCATCTGCTCAGCAGATGAGCACTGTTCTAAGGGCTTTACATGAATTCTCTCATTTCATCCTCAGTAAAACCCCCTCTTGCAGTTGAGGGAAATGTTGCACAGAGCGGTGTGAGAACCAGCCCAAGGACACCAGCTAAGAAGTGGAATAGAGAATCCGGATGAGAAGCTGGGCTCAATTCCAGGAGATTGGGTTTGAGATCTTAGGCTATAGGCACCCATCACGGACCTTCAGTGAAAACACGTACAGAGACTGATCTGCAAAGCAACCTCGGAGAGGGTTGAACCAGCAGGAAGGCTGCTCAGCCGTCACCTCCTTCCCGATCCTGAACCCACAGCTGGACTGTGGGGCTGCCCCAGCATAAATAATCTTCTGCAAACGCGCCTCCACCCACACATCGATCTGTGGGCAGGACGGAAAGCGCTGCTTCAGGGAAACAGTTGCTCCAGCGAGCAACGTGAAGCCCCTGCACCAGCCTGCTGGGGACCCCCCTCCAACCCCCGGACAAAGGCCCGGCCCCATGCCCCTCCCAGAGCCCCCCCAAAGGGAAGATGAGGGGCCCAGGGCTGAGGCAGGATGCTTGCTCACACCATGTGTTTAGCTGTCCTCAGGGACTGCACAGGCCCCAGCCTGCTGCTGAAGCACACTTGAACGGACCTTCCGGGAAGGTGTCCGTCCCTACTGAGCGCCCCTGGCCTGAGCGGGGCGATGGGGACACCAGGGCACCCCAAATCCTGTCTGTGCCTTCAGGGGATGCCCAGGCCTGGGAGAGAGACAGCAGGTAAGAGGCAGGGCAGCCCACACACTGGGTGGAGAGCAGACGGAGCAGGACAAGACGGGATCACAGTGGGGTCTCTCAGGGTGTGGTCCTCAGAGCCCCCAGTCCCCCCTTCCAGAGCTGCCTCCGTGCAGCTTTGTGCAGCCCCGGCTTCCAAACACAGGCCTGAGTATGCATCCAGCCACTTTCATCAGAACAAAGGCCCTGCACTTCCCTTGAATCAATTCGCAGTAATTCAACGTGATCCCCATTTTACAGATGGGGAAACCAAGGCACAACAAATTAGGTGTGTTACCCAGAGTCCATCAGTGGGGGCCTGAGTTCACACCCCAAGTCTGTAATCGTCAAGGTAGCTGGAGAGCTGGGGTCTCAGTCTGCTCACTCATAAAAGGGGAGTGACCACCCTGGCCTTGCCCACCTGCCGGGATTGGGGGCAGGAGGTGAGCTGAGGCCCACACCTCAATGATATCCAAGGAGGCTGAATCCAGGGCCCCAGCCCTGCCCCTGCCCAGTCATTTCTGCCCCATTCAGAGGAACTGGGGAAAAAAATAGCCCTGGGAAGGAACAAGGAACAGAAAATCAGGGGCTTGGTACACAGAGGCAGACTGGGAATTCCAGAACCAACACACAAAACCAGGGCTGGCTAACCAGAGGCGCCTGAATCCACCACCACGCGCCCGGCACTGCCTCCCTGGAACCTCCTGTGAAGTGTGGCCGGGGTCCTGCGGGGCCTTCAGGGGAAAGGAGGAGCCTCCCTTTGCCTGCCCCTCGCCCTTCTCTCCTGCCTCTTCCCAGGATCAACGTGCAGATCAATGCCAGGCTCTGTGCTCTGGGCCCTGCTTCAGGGACCCTCTGACCCCCACCCGGTTCGCTCTCCCTCAGACACAGCTCGGTGGCTGCGCCTGAACAAGCATTTCCTGGGCATCACCCAGCTGCCCTCGGGTTTGCACGGTGTATGTTTTGTGTCCATTCCACAGATGAGCACGCTGGGGCGCTGAGAGGGTCCGTGAGGTGGGTAAGGGGGCACTGGGGTTCACATTCAGAACTCACCTTTGACCTTGTGGGGGTGAAGCCCTGGTACCAAGGACCCTGAGCCAAAGAGGCACCCACAGGGGATTGGAGCCCCAGGGGGCTGGGGTCAGTGGCTCCACTGAGCAGCCAGCACAAGGCTCAACCTTCCTATCTGTGAAATGGGCCGCCCCTCAGAGGGATCGAATCAGCCATGGCAGCACTTAGCTGGCTTGACATGGGTCGTCCTCCTGCACCCTGTCCCCCACTATGCTTCTGAGACCTTCAGAGGGCTTTTCCCGGGTAGCCGAGAAATGCTCACCACTCTGGGAGGCAGGAGCCTGGGTTCCGCCTCAGTTTCCTCACCCAGAAAACAAGCAAGGGGTCGACCAGATGACCCTCGGCCCTCCCCAACCCCTCCCCCTCCTGCCATTGCTATGGTCCTGGGGACCCCCCACCCCCCAGGCCTAGCAGCCCACCCGGGGACCCTCCTGATGGGAGCACATCTCTGATTTCTCTCTCCACCTGGGCCCTTGCCCTCCCGTCTACCTTCCCTCTATGTGGAGGGCAGGCAAGGAGGGGGCTGGAGGGGTTCTTCCCCCAAGTTCCCCTGGGAGACACAGCCAGTGGGAGCCTGGTTTCTTCCCTTCCGATGCACAGGGAGTTCGAGTTCGATAATAATAGAAATGTTATGTTGTGTGTGCGTGCATACGTGTGTGTGTGTGTGTGTGTGTGTGTGTGTGTGTATCTTAAGTGAAGAGGAGGAAGCTGGGTCCCTACCCAGCCAAAGTAGGGGATTTATTACAGAGGCAATTACACAGGGAGCCGGCAGGGACTGTTGGGGGCCAGGGTGCTTGTTAAGGAAGTGGGTTAACCAGCAGTTACAGCTGTTAACACCGGAGGGGAGGGGAGTGGAGAGAGGGCAGGATGGGGAAGGGGAGGAGAGAAGTGGGGGAGGGAAGGAGGGGGAGGAATAGGTGGAGAAGGTGGGGAAAAGGGGAGGATGGGGGAGGGAAGAGGGAGGAGGGGGCATCAAGACCCCCCCTCTCCTTCCTGGCAGACCCTCTCAGTCCCTCCGTGTTGGGGTGTCTGGGCCAGGCTCTGCTCTCCCCACTCCCGGGGCTCCCCAAAAGTCAAGCTGGAGAGAGTTCGAGCGGGACTGCAGCGGCCTTTTCTGGAGGAGCCCAGTTGACCCTACCTTTCCCCAGTTCCTTTAATGATTATCTGGCTGGGTGGGAGTCATGGGGGAGGATGCAGGAGCCCCTCCAAACTTTAGTCCCCATGGCCCGGCTGCTGCTTCACAGGCCCTGAATAGGGGACGCCCCGAAAGTGCAGGCTGGAGTGTCCCTCTCAGTCTCCTCGTCATCACGCCCCCCCCAATCCCTGGGACTGTCCGAAGTGCTGGGTTGAAGGGAGGGACCCCAGGCAGGGATATTCTGTGCAGCTGGACCCCGTGCCCCACAGATTCGGCTGGGACTTCAGCATTGCCGCAGAGACCAACTCTATCCCCAGCTGGACACACCGATGTGCCCACAACACATGCAAACTGGGCGCACACTGGGACTCAGGCCTGGGGTCGGTCGGCTCACCGGCTGAGGGCCTGGGGCAAATCCCAGAACCTCCCAGTGTCTCAGTTTCCTCATCTGAAAAATGGGGATGATTAGCGTTGCTCCCCCAGAGTCTCACCTCCCCAAGCGCACAGCAGGCATTGCTGGGGGTGGGGGGAGGGAGGGCAGGCAGGTAGAACCGGGTTCTGCTGGGCGCATGACCCGCCAGGGTTCAGGGAACCCCCTCACGCCCACACCTGGGGAGGGAGGAAGAAGGCGAAGGCGGCAGCTGATAGAAGGAAGGAGAAAACTGTTTCCTTCCCGCACACCTCGGTGACTCACCTGCTGGGCTCAGGAACAAACAGCTCTCCCTCCCCCACTGTCACTGCCCTGGGGGGAGGGGGAGTCATTCAGCCCCCACCACATCCATGAGGACGCTTCTTTGTACAGACTGGGGTTGGAGGGAGTTGTTCTAGGGGCCACTGGGACCCCCTCCTGCTGGCGTCCCAGCCCAGGAGAGAAAGCCCAGCCCCACTTAGCCTGGCATTCAAGGCCTGGCTTTGACACCCACCCCCTCCTGTCAGGTCCCAGTTTTATCTCATTGACTCATTTAACAAATATTTCCTTGATGAAGGCCTGCGAGCTAACGCCAGCCTCCTGCCCCTGCTATATCCCCTTCTGCCCCAAGTTAGAAGGGGTCTTTTCATCCCTGGACTCAACCTACCTGACTCAAACTCCTGCACATCCTACAAAACCCAGCCTCGAGGTCCTCCCCTCCAGGCAGTTTGCTCCTTCCCCCCAGTCCTGCCCTCAGGGGCATGAGTGACTGTGTAGTCTTTGTCTCCCCCTCCGCAAGTAGAGGAGCTACACCTGGAGGGCGGGGGCTGCGGCCTCAGCTCTGGGGTGGGGACTGGGGCTTTGTTAAATCAGGTGAACAGCCCAGCTCCGTTCCTCCGTCCTTGACGTGTAGATTCTGCCTGGCGGGGCGCGCACCCCGGTCCCATTCTCCACTTCTCAGTGTCCCTCAGACAAGTCTCCTAGATCCCCTCAGCCCCCAGGGGTGCAAGCAAAAGAGACAGACCTAGAGGGCAGCTGGGAGGTAGGGGGCGGTCAGCCTTGGGGATGGGGCCGGGAAGCCTCCTCTGCCTCCCCTCCCCCTTCCTGGCCCAGCGGAAAGGGCACGGGTGTGTTCAGATAAATGGCGCATTAATGGGGCGCCAGGCCAGGGCGAGGCTCCCCTGCCGGATGCCGCGGAGGGTAACCCGCCGGGGCGGGGCGTCGGACCCTCCCCGAGTGGGAGGGGCGGAGGCCTCCGTCCCCGCTGGGCCTCCGTCTCCGTGTTGGGAAAGTGGGCGCTCTCCCAGGCCTGTGCTGCCCACCCCTGCCTCTGTCGTCTCGTCCTGGGCTCTGGGGATCCAGGGCAGGACCCTCCCGGGGCCGAAGCTGGCGTGCTCGGGCTCAGCAGAGCCCGCGCTGCGACCCGGGCCAAGGTAGCTCCTGGAGGTACCCCAGGGTCAGCCCCGCTGCAGTCCGGCCGGGATCACCCTGTCTGGGGCCTCCCCGAACCCATCCACCGCGCCCCGCCCCACCCCCAGCTCCAGAAGCCGCGGGCCGTCTTTCTGCAAGGAAGAAAGCGTTGTGGATTAAATATATATATATTTATATCTTTACTTGTCAAAGGAGCGTCCCTTCCGGGAAGGGCCAGAGGACGCTCAGGACCGCCCAGGGGTGGGGGGACTCGCTCCACTGTCGGGGCTGGAGCTTGGCCGCGGGGGTGGCCCGGCCCCTCCGGAGCGGGCGCCAGAAGCGGGTTTCGTTGCGCCGGGGAAGTCAGCGGCCTGCGATGCCCGGGCCGCGCGGTCAGCGGAGCTGGGTAGTGGGGCGCCCCCCTCCCCCACCCTCCAGGAGGCCGCAGCCCGCGCCCTTGCCAGGCCTGGCCTCAATTTCCCCGACTGCACACCGCGGAACAAGGTCGAAGTTTCCTCACTAGCAGGGGGCGGGGGGGTGGGGACGGACGGGTTGTGATCGCGAAGGAGCCGAGAGACCAGGGGTTCGGGCCTGAGGGGGGCGTCTTCGTGTCCCCAGCCCCTTCTGGCTGCGCCTCCAACTCGGCCTCTCCGTATTTACAAGGTCGGCGTCCTAGGCTCCAGGCCCCCAGCCCAGCTCCGGGACCTGCACGCGATCCCCGGCGCGCAGAGGGAGCGAAAGCAGGCGGAGGGGGCGGGAGGAGAGCGAGCAGACCTCCAGAGCCCTGGGGTACCCTAGCCCCTGCGGGTCACTTTCCAGACCTGGCAGGAGGTGCGGGCCCAAGATCCGCAATCCGGGCGCCCCGCGCGCCAGCCCGGGCCTGCCCGCGACCACCCACCCGGAGTCCCAGTGGTGGGGGTGGAATTCTCTCCGCTATCTGTGCCTGGAACTCCCGGGCCCGCGGAGGCCGAGCTGCTGGGGGAGGGGGACGAGGACGCGGGGCCCCAGGGAACCCCCCGCCGGCCGCGGGCTCCCGGTTCCGGTGCCCCGGCGCAAACAAGCGCAGTGTTTGCGGAGAGCGCGGCGGGCGGCTCGGCCCAGGAGCGATGAGGATTCGATGGAGCCGCGCGGCGTGGCGCGGGCAACGGAGCCAGGGCGGGCGTGGGGATCGATCGGGCGCAGCTGTCGCCGACACGCCCGCGGGAGCATCCACCGCGCGGGCTAGCGCGACCGGGCGCCCAGCGACCGCGGGCAGGAAGTTCGGACGTTCTGCCAGCCAGCGGCGAAACCCCAACGTCGTGGCGCCCCAGGTTCGGCGCTGGGGTGTCCACACACCCAACGTCCGAGAGTGGAACCTTCGGGCGCCGTGAGCGCAGCCGGGCCGGGAACCCCGGCCGGGCAGGAAAAGTCTAGCGCCCTCCCCCCACACCCCCAATCTAAATAAAGTCCTCCGACCCCGCCCGAACGAAGGCGCAGGAGTCGGGCGGAGCACTTGGGCCCAGCCAAGTGCGAGCCGGCCAGGAGTTGGGGCGTCTGCAGGTTTGGGGGACTGTACCTTGGGCTGACACGGATCTCGAGCTAGGCGGGACTGGAGGGGGACATTAATCGCCACTATTTATTAAAACCTCGCTCTAAAAAAAAAGGAAGGTGCGCAGCGGCTGGTGAGTTTCATTTCCGTGGGCGACAAATCGAATCACAGCATCAGCCGCGAACCGTGCAGGGGCCTAGCGGAGGCCAGGAAAGGGAAAACTTTGAGTATAACACCCCGCCCCCTATATTTTTGGCTGCGATCTGGAGCCAAAACAACAAGGAATGTTGCCTGTCCAAGAAGAGAGGAGGTGGACGGTACTGATTCGAGTTGGGGCGGATTGGGGGTGTTGAACCGGAGGAGATGGCTGGGCCCCCCGGAGTGGGGAGGAGGCCCGAGCCTCCCTGCTGCTTGCTGGATGCTGCAAGCCCCCGGGTTAGGGAGATGCGGGGTTGCGCTTCCCGGCTTCTCCCAGGCCCGGCTGTGCACAGAGAGGGTGGGCATTGACAGAGGCAGCCCAGCGTGGGCCGAGGCACCCCCAGGCGCAGACGCTGGCTCCAAGCGTCAAACTCCAATTTTCCTGGACGGGATACTGAGGCCAGAGAGCTTCCGCCACGTGGCCAAGGTCGGGGCAGGGGCGAGGATGCGGGTCGCCCTGCCCCTGTCCAGCCCACCCTTCCCCCTGCCGCAATTTGCCTAATGACCCAAGATCGATCAGGGCCCGAGCCACCGGCCCGTCCGTGGTCAGCTCAATTCTGTTTTACTAATTACTAAAAGGCCGCTGGTGGGGGAAGCCGGTTCTGGAGCTCCAGGGGGCTCTCCGCTCACTCTCTGGAGGGTGACAAATTTTTGCTCAGTCTCCCAGGGGGACCATAGCCTCTGCGGGAGTGGGATCCCTGTCCCTGTGGGTGTCTGAATGTCCAGCCTAAAAGGGGTGCAGGGCTGCGCGCACCTGGATGAGCCTGGTTCCCCCGCCAGGCATCCCCGGCCGAGTGGAGGTACTCAGGGTGTCCTGAGGCAGCAGAGGGGAGGGGGCCCCTTCATCTCAAAGCTGCTGGTCTCCCTCTTTCAAAATGGACGCTTTCCCCGTTAGAAAAGGCACACATGCTTGTTATAAAAATGAAAGTGATAATCAAGCTGGAGGAAATATTTATATAAAGATGGAGGTAAAAGGCTGCATGGTCCTGACCCCCACAGAGCACCCCTTGGTTGACTTTAGGGGTACTTCCTTCCACCTTAGCTTTCCCACCCATAGAGACCCCCCCACCCCCGCACCCGCCTGATCTGCGCTTGTTGGGCCTGGGATGCGATCATTTTATGAAGGCTGATTGATTTTTAGATCCCACGATTATTTTTAATTATCTGTGATTGTTGGCGAGTGAGATGGGGGGGCGGGGGGCTGGAGCCCCACACAGCCAGAACCCAACCTCCCAGACTTGGAATCTGCATGGGGAGGGGGATATTCACTTGTCCAGACCTGCCCATCTCTGCCACCTCTGTTTTCCTACCTGCAAGATGGGTGTACTGATATATAACCTGAAATTATACATAAATCCTGAATTGAAAAGTTCATGGACCTGGACCTGGGGGCAGTGTTGGCCCTTGGGAAGAATATCAGAACGATCACTGCCACACTCTACCTTGGGCCTGAGGCAGAAGCAAAGCAGCGATGCAGCTTCCCCTTGGGGCTCGGCGAAGAGTGTGTGTGCCTGGGAAAGAGTAGGCAGCCACTAAATGCTGAGTCCTGAGCACAAGGCGCTAAGAGGGGTCCCTTTTAGCCCTATCCCACCCCAGGACTTGGCTCAGGCCATTCTACTGTCTGATCCTCCAAAGCTGGGGGTCAGGCCATCCTGGTTCCCCAACTCTCTTGCACTCAGAGACCCCCACCTCCCTCTCCCGCTATGACGGAAAACACAGATGTGCCCCAGGCTCTCAGCTGGGGCAGGTAGGAAGGCACCCTCCTCCCCGTCAGAGAAGGGGAAACAGACACAGAAAGGGCCCTGGCACAGGGTCCAAGCCCAGTGGCAGTTCAGAGAATCAAACCTCCAATGCGTAGCCGCGTCTACAGGGGCGGGAATCCTGTTGAAGGTGGTGAGGGAGGGGCTGCCCCAATGGTTTGCGGGGAGGGGGGGGAGCGTAGCTCGCTGATAGGGTCTTCCCCTCCCTCCGCCTGCAGATTAGAGCCCTGGTCCTTCCCCCGAGGTGGGGGTTCCCGGGGTACCCTAGCAGAGGGCTTATTAGCTCTACCCTTCCCCTCCCCGTTCTGGAAAAGGCAAAGGTTACCCCCTGGGGCAGATGTAGCAGGGAAGGAGGAAAGGGTGGGGTCGGTTTGGGGAGTCCCTCCTCACCCCACACTCTGGCCTTCAGATGGGGACACCCCTTGGGGTCTGGCTTGGCCACTCCAGACTCCCCTCCCTGATCTGCATCTTATTCCAATAGAGGGATCACCTTGGGGGGGGGGTCTCTCTGAGTGTGGGAGGCCCTCTCATTTATCCCAGTTCCCAAGGATCCCTGGGCCTCACCTGTCTCCACATGGTGAGGAAAAGGAGCAGCCTCGCTCCTCCCTAAAAGAGAAACCCCAGGGAGAGCGTGGAGCTGGACCAGGGGCTTCGTGGGAAGCTGGGAGGATGTGTCTTCGACCTGCCTGCTCTGGAGGGGGAGGGGGGTTCTTTAAGAGTCACCCCCAAGCTGCTCCCACGCTGGAGATGAAGGAAACTAGAAGGACCTGGAAGTGGGAGGTGCCTTGGGCACCCCTGAGTCCAGGCGCTCCATTGTACAGCTGGGGAAACTGAGGCCCAGGTGCCCACACATGGGGGCAGATCCAGACACTTGGGAGGCACAGGCCATGACCCAGCCTGAGGACCCCCTTTCAGCACACTCGCTCCAGACAGACCTTTGTGGGGGGCTGTGACTCCCTACCTGTGCTGAGATAGAGGGCGGTGAGCGAGCAGAGGGCCCACCTCCTGGGGGGTCTGTGTGGGTTGAGGGGAGCACGATCACAGACCCCCACTCAGCCACACTCCTGCGCACTCCCTAAAGATGGACTCCTGGGTGCCAGGTAGGAAAGTAACCTTCACGACCCTCGGGAGAGACAGGGAATCAGAGACCCAGAGACGAGGTCCCCAGTCCCAACTCGGCAGAGTCTGTCCTCGACCCCCGCCCATTGTCCCCGGGTACGACCAGTCCCCAGGGGGCACGGCGGAGACAGAGGCAGGGGACCCCAGAAGCCTGGAGTCTGGCCCACTCCGGCCTGCCTGGCACTGAAAGGGGCCGGGGCGGGCGGAGAGCGAGGCGGCGGGAGGCGGCGGCGAGGGGAGCCAGTGGGCGGGGGCACTGACGTCAGACCCGGGCCCGGGCGCCGGCGGCCGCTCCCCCGCCACATCCTGGTGGCCGCGCTCGCAGCCGGGCCGGGCCGTGCGCCGCTCAGCCGGGCAGCCTCGCGCGCAGCCACCGGGGAGCGGGCGGGGGCCATGCGTCGGCCTTGAGCGCGCCGGGCCGGCGCCAAGGAGCGCGCGCGGCGGGCGGGCGGCCGAGCCGGCGAGGGGCCCGCGCGAGGCGGCCGAGCATGGAGCTGAGCCTGGAGAGCCTGGGGGCCCTGCACGGCGTGGCCCATGCGCAGGCGGGCGAGCTGCTGAGCCCGAGCCACGCGCGCTCGGCGGCGGCGCCGCACCGCGGCCTGGTGGCGCCCGGGCGCCCCGGCCTGGTGGCGGGCATGGCGAGCCTGCTGGACGGCGGCGGCGGCGGCGGCGCCGGGGGCGCCGGGGGCGCGGGCGGCTCGAGCGGCGCGGGCGGCGGCGCCGACTTCCGCGGGGAGCTGGCGGGCCCGCTGCACCCGGCCATGGGCATGGCCTGCGAGGCCCCCGGCCTGGGCGGCACCTACACGACGCTCACGCCCCTGCAGCACCTGCCCCCGCTCGCGGCCGTGGCTGACAAGTTCCACCAGCACGCGGCGGCCGCGGCCGTAGCCGGGGCGCACGGCGGCCACCCCCACTCGCACCCGCACCCGGCGGCCGCGCCGCCCCCGCCGCCCCCGCCGCAGCGCCTCGCGGCCAGCGTGAGCGGCAGCTTCACCCTCATGCGCGACGAACGCGCGGCGCTCGCCTCCGTGGGCCACCTCTACGGGCCCTACGGCAAGGAGCTGCCCGCCATGGGGTCGCCGCTGTCGCCGCTGCCCAACGCACTGCCGCCCGCGCTGCACGGCGCCCCTCAGCCCCCGCCGCCGCCGCCGCCGCTGGCCGCCTATGGCGCGCCGGGCCACCTGGCGGGGGACAAGCTGCTGCCGCCCGCCGCCTTCGAGCCTCACGCCGCGCTGCTGGGTCGCGCGGAGGACGCGCTGGCCCGCGGGCTGCCCGGAGGCGGCGGCGGCGGCGGCAGCAGCTCGGGCGCCGGGAGCACCGGCGGGCTGCTGGCGCCGCTGGGCGGGCTGGCGGCGGCCGGAGCGCACGGGCCTCACTCCGCCGGCGGCGGCCCGGCCGCGGGAGGCGGCGGCCCCGGGGCGGGCGCGGCGGCCGAGGAGATCAACACCAAGGAGGTGGCGCAGCGCATCACGGCGGAGCTGAAGCGCTACAGCATCCCGCAGGCCATCTTCGCGCAGCGCATCCTGTGCCGCTCGCAGGGCACGCTCTCCGACCTGCTGCGCAACCCCAAGCCCTGGAGCAAGCTCAAGTCGGGCCGCGAGACCTTCCGCAGGATGTGGAAGTGGCTGCAAGAGCCCGAGTTCCAGCGCATGTCGGCGCTGCGCCTCGCAGGTAGGAGCGCGGCGCGTACCGCCCGACCCTAGGGGTCCGGCTCGGGGCTCCCCAGCACCAAGGAGTGCGGCAGCGGAGAGCTCCGGCTCCCTCCCCAGTCGGCGGCCTTGCGCCCCGCCGCCCTCTCTGGACCCCCTTGCAGGAGGCTAGAGTGTGATCTGCGCCCCTGCCCGTCAGTTCCGTCAGCAAAAGGGGGAAAAGGATTGTGCCGCCGTCCCTCCCGTAGACTCCCGCCCAGCCCCTGCGGGCACTGGGAGCGGGTCCCTGAACCCTTTTTAGACTGCTGGAGGATCCCCAAGCTGCCAGCAGGGTCTCTCATTGTGTGTGTGATGTGTGTGTGTGTGTTTTAGGGGGTGGGTGCCCCAGACGCGCCGCCGCTTTCAGCTCGGGGTGCCACTCCCCTCCTCCCAAACGGCCCCTCGCTGCGCCTCCAGCCCCGGGGCAGAGCGCCGGGACCGTGCACCGGGTGCCAGAACCTTAGCAGCCAGGGCCGGGCCCGCGCTCAGCCCCCGGCCCCAGCGCGCGCTTCTTTGTAGCTGGGCCTCCGCGATCGATAGCCCCCTCCCCCTCTCCGGCCGCTGGCAAAGGTCACCCGAGAACGGGCGGGGGAGGGGCAGCCCGGGGGACCCTCGGCCCGCGCGGCCCGGAGGCCTTTACACCCCAGCCGGCCGCCCGCCCCACGCGTTTGCTCCTGGTTAGGGTGCGCGCACCCCACCGGCCTCTCTTTTCCGTTTTGTGTTTCTCTCGTTTCTGCTTCTTTTTCTGTCCGGCGAACTGGGGTCTATGTTTTTGCTCGATCTCCCTTTTCCTCCTGGTCTCATTCTTTCTCCTTATCTCTGTCCCGCTCCCTCTCTACCTCTCTCTGCCTCTGTCTCCGTTTCTCACTCACAATGATGCTTATCCCCCCCCTCGCTCCCTCCTAGCTGACAACAGCTGGGTCCACATCTGCCCCCAGAGAGCCGGCGGCCAGGACCCCTTCTCCTGGGTGTGCGTGGTGGGGTGCAGGAGAGCCCCCACTCTCACCATGGTGGCCTGGCTTGTGTGGGGGGGGTCTTTTCCTGGCCACTCTGGGGAGGGGCTGCAGCCGCCGCAGCCGCCCCAGCAGTGGGGACAATAGCGGCCCCGGGCGCCTGATCGATCGATTCTCTGCGCACAGGGGCGAGTGGGGCTGGATGGAGTGGGCTGGGGCTCGAACCAGGCACCCCGTAAGCGGGGAGGCAGGGAGGGACTTGGCTGTGAGGGGCCGGGCAGGGGGGCTGGGGAAGAGGGGGTGCTGTTGGGGGATGGAGAGGGGTCGGTGTTCGTTGCTCCCCTCCCCCCAGGCGTCCTGGACAACCTGGGGGACCTGCACCCACACGCGGGCCTCAGTTGCCCCTTCTGCAGAGCAAGGTGACTGCCTGAGCCTCGGATAGGCTTCCTAGATTCTCCACATGGGGGACTAAATCCTCCTTTTATGTGGCAGGTAACCAAGTGCGTGGGAAGGTGGCCGTGAAATGTTAGAAATGGCATCAGGAACCTGGACGGTCTTGTGTAAGGGCAGTACCCACTCTGTCCTGCTCATGACACATGCAATGACACAGGTGTGCTCACAGGGGACACTCAGTCACACCAACACACAGCCACAGCCTGCCGTATGTGATGCAGGTGATTAGGGAGCAGGCCAAAGGCATGGCTTTGACGCTCAGGTACTAAGCAGCCCTCAATGAATGGGGTCACTTGTGAGGTTTGACTTATTGCACACTGGCCACCTTCGGCCTCCTCCCCGGCACATGTATTTTGGGGACATTGTGTCTGACACGCGTGTACCCAAAGGACACACCACTTCCCATTTTTGTCCACCGTCACTGTCATGTAACTAACTGGACCTCTTTGTGGTATTTGAGTGGCACACTTCGGGGCCACCCAACAGATTGGCCAGGGTGTCTTAGAATGACAAGCCTCAGGTGAGAAGTCCCTGTGGCGGGTGCCTGCTGTGAGGGATCAGCGCCAGCCATCAGGGCACTAGCTCCCAGAGTCGGTGTAAGTACGGGGAGGGCAGGGGAAACTGAGGCTGCATTTGCATCCCAGCCGGGCCTCCCCGACTTCTGCGGCGGCAGCCAGATGCCTCACCTCTCTGAGCCTCGGTTTCCCCTTTTGAAGTGGGAGTCAGAATAGTGGCCGTCTGAGGGGTACGTGGGGGAAATGGAGGGGATGAGCGCAGGACCTGGCACATGCTCAGGCCCAGGGGACATTGAACCGCGACACCCGGCCTGTCCCCGACTCCTCCAGGCCGCTGCCCACGTGTGACCCACCCACCCCACCCCCCGTCCGCCTGGTCCGCGCGCCCGGCCCTGGGCCCCCGCCACACCTCTAGCGCGTTCAGGACCCTGTCCACAGCGCGGGGCTGGCCTTAGGATGTCAGAGGTGGCCGGGCCGGGGTAATTAGGCACCAACCGGCCGAGAGGCCTTTAGTTCCGGTCGCTGCGCAAATGAAAAGCGGTTAAGTGGCGGCAAATCGCAGCGGTTGGCGGGGGAGGCGGGGCGCATCCCTCCCCAACGCGCCGACCCACAAGCGACAGCACAAAGCACCTCCCGGCGCCCAGACCTGCACAGTCCAACCCCGGCAGGGAGCACTCACCGCCGCCCTCCCTCCTCCTCCGCCCCATCCCGGGCCCAGCGAAAACCGCCCACCTTCCCGGGACCCTGCAGCTCCGCGCCCCAGTCCCACCCCCTCGCGCTGGCCCTCCTCCGGCCTCGCCTCTTGGCCGAGCTGCTCCGGTCGTCCCGTCCCGTCCGGTAGTCCCGTCCTTGCGCTGGACCAGGAGGGAGAAAGACACACGCAGAGACAGAGAGAAAGAGAGATAGGTAAGGAAGGACAGAGAGTGGCAAAAAAAAAAGAAGAGAGAAAGTCAAAGAGAGAGACAAAGAGACAGAAAAGGAGAGACTGGAAAGGGGAGTTGAGAGGTCCCAGCGGCTGCCCGTCTGCCGGCTTCCACTAGTCTAGATCCTGTCACCTCCCAGCTCTCCTGCCTCTCTCCTTCCCGGCTCTGGGGCTGAGGAGGGAAGAGCAGTTTCTTTGTTTCTCTGAAGCACCCAAGAAATCTGGCCAGGTAGACCTGAGGGTCCCCCACTGCGTTGCCCCCAGGCCTGCCTGTTCTTTGTGACTCAGTTTGCCCACCTGTACAATGTGTGTGCACTGGGGGAGCCAGGCTCTGAGTCTGACATTCTGAGATTCTGGGGATGGCCCATCCTGCAGCCCCCCAACCCCACTGCCCTTGGGGGGTGTCTAGCCCTACTCCACCCCAGGATCCTCAGTCCCACAGCTTCGGAGCCGCCGCCTCTTCGAAGCCCTCCCCGACTCTGTCTCAAACAGTAATTACGGGAGAGGGGCTGGGGGAGGGGCTGGCGGACTCCGCGGGGGCGGGGCGGTCGATGAATTCGAATTACCGTCTCTAATTCATCACCGTCGCCGGGTCGATAACTTCGGCCGTCTTCAAATATTGTTTAAATTGCAACTCCGGAGGAAAAGTATTTTTTGTAACTGATCAGAAAATATATATAAAATATCAGATGGTGGCGATTGAAAGAAGGGCCCTCTCCTCCTCCTCCTTCTCTCCTGCTGATGAGCCCCAGACCCAGAATCCCTGAAGGTTGTGGGAGACCGGCTGTGGGGGAAACTGAGGCAGAGAGGGAGCCATTTCCGGAGGTGACAGGGGTGGGCACGGTGAGGGCAGATGTCAGGGTTGGCGGTGGCTTTGCAGTGCGGTGGCCAGGGGCCTGGAGTCTGGAAGGGATGGTGATGGAAAGGGGAAAGACACACCAGCTGCCCCCCGCCAGGCTAGGACAGGCTTTTCCCCCACCCCTCCCCCCATTCTGCAGCCACCATCCCCAGATAGGTGTTGAATGGGGGGGGGGGGTCCTGAGGCTGAAGAGACTCAACCCACAAGGTCCAATTCCGGAGTCCCACTTGGGGGGACACTATCCATCCCCCCCGCAAGCACTCTCGACCCCCTCTCCCCTCCCCCATCCCCCCACCCCCACAAAGACCAATGTACCTTCAGTAAAACCTGACCTTGATCCACCCACAAGGGTCCACACCTCTTACAGACCCCTCCAAAAAGCCACCCCAGCAGAGAATTTGGAGACCTGGCCTCACCCGGTCTCTGTCACTGACTGATCTTGGGTGAGGGTCTGAGTCTCAGTTTCCTCATCTGAGAAATGGACAGAATCAGATACCACCTCCTAGGTGTTTGTTGAGGTTTTTCTTATCAACCCTGGCCCCCCCCAGAGCCCCTCAGAATGTATTCACAGACCCTGTACCCTGAGGCCACATTGCTTAATCACCCACTCACACCCACATCTCCTTGTCTTTAGGGAGGACCTGGCAGCCTGTGCTTTGTGGGACCCACAGAGAGTGGGCAGGGGAGCCAGAAGGGGTCTGGGACCTGGAGGGGACACTGCAGGCCTCCTCAGGGAAGCAGGGAGTGGGGGGATACTGTCTGGGGCTGTGTGTGCCAGGGCCATGAGGGGCTGTGCATGATGCCTTGGGTCCCCCAAACCAGTCCCTCCTTCTAGACCACAAGACCCAAGTGGGGCGGCACCAGTACCCTGCCCAGGTTCACTGATTCTGGCTTCCACTTCCATGCAGAGGGGGATGGAGAGGAGAGGGGTAGGTTGTCAGATGGGGAGGGGGCGGGATGGGATGCCCCGAAGCCCTCCCCCTCCCCCTTGGTTCACTCACCAGAAATGAGGGACCTTTTAAGCCAGTTTGGATATTGAGCCCATTTTACAGACCAGCAAGCCAAGGCTGAAAGAAAGGTGCTTGCCAAAGCTGCACACTCAGGGTGACTCAGAGCCTTTAGTAAATGGGGCTTGAGATGCTCAGGCTCCCACCTCCCTCAGAGATGGGGGGACATTCCGGGCAGGTGGCCCAGCAGAGACAAAGGCTGGGAGGGGAGCTCAGTGGACTGAGGCCAGGGACAGGAGGGAGGCTCTCAAGGTCATGTCAAGGTCCAGTTTACAACACGCTTGGGTGACCCTTGGGCCGGGAGGGCAGGCCTGCACTTTTCCTTCCGACTCAGAGTTGGACAGGATCACGGACCCATATGAGTCCCCCCAGGAACCACCAGAGACCCTGGGGATGGGGGCCGGGTCCCAGTGTCCTCCTGCTGAACTCAGAGCCACCTGCTTCTGCTTTTCCTGGTGAACTGCCCCCTCTTGGCTGCCAGCCCTCAGGGGGAACCTGGGCCCTGAACTGGAGGTCCAGCCCTCCTTGGACCCAAGTCCCGATAGTCCCTTCCTGCCTGAGAGACAAGGATGGTCGTTCCCACGTCACAGAGAAGCGCACAGAGGAATCTGCCGGGTGAGGGGCTGGAGCTGGGCTTTGGCTCCTTTATTCTGAAGTCCCCCTAGCTGAAAATCCTAGGACTAACCAAGACCCAGCCATTCTCCCTAAACTCCCTCCCTATCAACCATCGCCACTCTAGTCTGAGCAACCCACCTCTGGCCGCTGCCTTCTCCTTGCTGGTCTCCAGGCTCCACTCCCTCCCCTGATGTCCTCTCTCCAAAGCTGGAGGGGGCTTCTTACAGTAAGTCAGAGCTCATCATTCTTCTGCTTAGTACCGTGCCTCATGGCTCCCAAGAGCCCAGAAGTAGAGGAAACTTCCTGCCACGGCCCTAACTTTCTGTCCTGCATCAATGCAGGTGGAACCACCAAGGACAAAGGCTGGGAGGTGGGAAGCCAGAGCTGCTGTAAGGATGGAGGCTGGACTGCTGCGGCTGGAGTCTTTGTACGTAGCAGCAGCGAGCTCAGCTTAACCAGGGAAGCTCAGGCTGGTTTGAATCAAGTGTTTAATTAAATATGGCCCTTGATCAATAAGGAAGGCTGTGCTCGTGGGGGAGGGAAGAGGCTGGCCGGGAGCCAGGGGCAGCCTGGGAGACCTACCTGAGCTTGGGCAGTCCAGGGACACCTGCGGCCTCATTTTCCCCTCTGCTGAGTAGGTGTGGACATGGTGGGGCTAGGAAACGGGACTCTCCTGCTGCTGATGTCTTGCCCTATGGACAGATGTAGGGTAGGCCGGGGGTTTAGACCTAAAGAGTCACACGCACAAAGCCACAGATTGTCAGCAGATGGAAACAGACAAGGAGAGGCGCCCATGACCGGCGCGGGCTTCTGGAGAGAGGGGACGGAAGTGTAGACATGCCAGTGACACAGTGTAGATGCATGCAGGGAATGCAAGCGGAGATGCGAAGGAACAGGGATGTAAGTGTAGATCCTCACGGGACACAAGTGTAGACGCCCACATCCACACTAGGGCAAGTGCGCGCAGACTCCGGCCCAGGACCCCCACCGCCCTCCGGTCGGGGTCTGGCACATCCCGGCGCTGGGGGCGCAGGGAAGAACCCGCTTCCCTCCCCCAACACCTGCGCTGGCGCCTGGGAATTTTTCAGGGGCCCCCAGCTGAGCCGCTGGGCCACCTCTCCTACCCATCCGCTTCTGGGCAGCTGCTGTCCGGACCCCACTCCCTAGAGCTGGGGTGTTGGGAGAGGGTCGCGTCCGCCCGCGGTGACGGAGGTAGGTGATGGGGGACCTGGTGCAGGCACAGCGGGTTTCATGCTTTTCTACGCACCATAGCGCATCCGCGCCCACTAGGGAAGATGTCAGTGCCTCAGATTCCACCACCAGGCCAACGCCGCCTCGCAGTGCCAGCAAAGCCGCGGAGTGCAGCCGGGGCCGCCGCGTTCCGCACGTCTGTCCTCAGCGGACGTGGGATCTCGCAAACCCGAAAGGATCTAGTGTGCATCCGTCCTCCACAGGCTGGAGGGACACGGGCGCACGCAGCCCAGTGTAAGGACCCGGCCCCTTGCCCTGCACACCCGCGTCCTCCGAGCCTCAGGGTCACCGGCGCGCCCTCAACAAGCGCCCGCATCCCACCCCGGGGGAAGTCACATCCCACCCGTGGGGAGCCGCCTCTGGGTTCGCCTCCCTCCGGCCCAACCCAGGGCGGTGACGGACTTGGCGCGCTTGGCTGTGCGCTCGGAACGTCGGGTCGCTGCTTCTGGAACGCAGACAGCACAGCGCGGGGGCCCGGGCGCTTGGGGAGGGATGCGCGCGGCGGCGGTCAGGCCCGGGACTGTGGACAAGGAGCTTCTCCTGTGCACCTCCGTTTCCCCAAATGGAGACTAAAATCCCCAGCCCGGCTGAGAACGAAGCACGTAAAGAAAAGCCTCCTGCGCGCGTTGGAGCAACGGCAAAGTCCCTGCTCGCTTCCTCCACCTCCCTCCTGTCTACCCACCCTGTTCTTTAAAAAATGCTGTATTATTTTTTTCAAACAGCGGACACATTCGCCAAGTTCCAAATTTAAGTGGAGCAAGTCCCTTTACTGTAAACCACAGTTTGTATTGCTCCTTCTAAAGAGAGGTTACACTTAATCCGGCAGCCATAATGCACGTACTTTTCCTTTTCCTTTTCCTTTTCCTCTTTTTAAAAAACACCGGTTCTGCTGTGCTTTTGCTTCACCGACACCCGGCACATCCACATCAGGAAAGAGAGAGCCTCGAAGGCATTTTTGCCTGCTGCATAGTATTCTCTTTGGCCATTTCCTTCTGTCTTAAACCACGTCCCTGCCCAATGGACATTTAGGACGTTCCAGGTGGTTTGTCGTCGCCCCCAGGGCCGCAGTGAGCACGTGCAGCACGACAATTTTGCCTGTGAGTTTATCTGTGGCTTAGGTTCCCAGTCACTGAAATGATGGGTCCTCCTCCCCCACTCCCCCCCCTGCCCCCCACCCCCCGCCGGCCTCTTCTGCTTTGGCTTCTCTATGCTTTTTCTTATCACAGAAGGTTCCTTTCCTGTCATCTTTTTCAAATCCATTTCCAACTGTCGGCCGCTGTGACTCTTAACATTTTTTTAAAAAATAAAAGCTCTGTGTGCAGTCGCTGATGAGGTTTGCCCCCGAGTGCCTGAATGGGGGGGCGGGTCTCAAGGCGTGAGATCTGCCCCTGGACACCCCCGTCCCCCCATCCCCAGGCGTTGCAACCACCAGATGGAGCCCCCCGGGAGGGGCAGCCCAGAGCCCAGTGGAAACGCTCATTTCCCTGATAAGTCTTTGAAAGGCTCAGAACTAATTTGAAAATGGGGCCATTAAAATCCCATCAGGGGAAGCAGGGGGGTGGGGAGGGAGGCTGGGTGACAGCCAAGGTGCGTTCAGAGGCTGGGGGAGGGGGAGGTGTGGACCTGGCGGGCAGGGGAGGGGTGGAGGGGCAGAGAGTGGAGAGGCATCGGAGACAGAGGAGGGGCTGCTGAGACTTCCAGGGGGTCCGCATCTGAGGGCAGGGTCCTGGCTCAGCACCGTCTCCCTGGAGATGACTCCCCTCCCCCCACCCATGGGAACCTCTTCCCGGTGCCCTGAGGGGTGCAGGCTGTGGATAAAGCGGGGTCCGAGGCATGTACATGCTCCAGGCTCCCCTCCGAGTGACTCACTGTGTGACCTTGGGCAAGTCGTTCACTGTCCCTGGCCAGGGGAAGCCAGCGGGGGATGCTCAGGGCAGCTCAGCCCAGTGGGGACAAGCCGCTAGGGTGGTGGCATCAATGTGGCCCACATCTGGGGCTGGGCAGCTGGTGGCCAGGGTGGGACGTGTCACCAAGGAAACCGGTCATCATCCCAGCCGGGGACCCGGCTCCGTATTGAATTGTCTGCTCCGAGAAGCCGAGCTGAGCGCAGGAGGTGGCCGGAGGGGAGGGAACCGGACAGTGGCTCTGGCTCCCGCTCCCACACCACCACCCCGTGCCCAGGTGGACGGATACTGGGAAGGGGGTGGTACAGGCACACAGGGCCGGGGCCCTGGGGGCAGGCAAGAGTGGCTCTGTGGTGGCTTTGACACTGCGCAGAGGGTGACACAGAGGGATGAGCACAATTGCTCAGGTGCCTGCATCGCTGACTTCTGGGGCCGCCGCCCGGCTGCTGTCCTCCCCTGTCAGACCCAGGCTTTCACGGCGGGGGGAGTCACCCTCCTGATGCCACCTGGCTTCTGCGTCTTCTCCCCCCTGGACTTCACTAGCCCCTCTCCCCGACTGCCCCAAACGTCCCCGATGCCAGCTCGGCCTCCAGTTCCACCTTCCACGCCCAGATCTGTTCCCCCCTAGCCGGGCTCATGTCTTCCCCCCCAGATAGCCCAACCCTGCCCACCTCCATCCCGAGCCGCACAGCGGGGGCAGCTGGCAGCCCCGTCTGGGAACAGTCAGTCATCGGTTTCCCTGTATCTGTGCGATTATTCGGGTGACGTGTTTTCACACCACATCGAGGCTCCGTGGGAGCTTGCACACAGTGCACACAGGAGGTGCTTGATAAGTGTGTGAGAGAAGGGGGGAGGGGGGAAGGAGTGAGCAGCTGCGGGGTCCGCCCTGGCCCGCATTTGGAGCCAGCTTTGCTAACCCCTCGCGACCGACCACTGCGCAGTTGGGACCCTCAACCCCACGGACAGACGGGGACATCAGGACCAGGGGTCGCTGGGCCCGCTCTATAAAGCAGGAAACCAGTGTCCACAGACTGTGTGCTCAGGGCCACTCGGCCCCTGGAGCCCAGGCCCAGCGTCCCCGCTGACGGGGAAGGGCAGGGCAGTGGGGCAGCTAGCAGGCCCAAGGCCAGAAGACAGACGGGAGCCACCCCGGGGTCTCGATGGCCCAACCTACATCCTGTAGACTCAGACCCAGTGGGTTCAGCACCACGCACACTGGCTGTCACACCCAGCAAGTCACGTTCCGCCCTTGATTCTTCACACTGCCTCCTCTGTCTGACATCCACACTGTGTCCCCAACCCCTGAGGCCAGCTGCAAGCAAACGTCACGCTGAGGCCTGCTGGCCCCCGGGTCTTCCCCCGCTGCCCACTGACCGGCCACATCCTCTGAGCCTCTGCCCCCACCGCCCCTCCAGGTCCCCGCCCGCTGCCCACCTGTCTGCCTGTCGCACCGAAGGCTCTGGGTACCCTCCCAGTTCTCCCCGTTCCTCACACGCGTGTGGTCTGCTGTGCGTGGCTACTCCTCCAAATACAGCAAAGCCGCACCGCACACACCGCCTTCCACCCGGCCAGGCGGGCACACCCAACTGATGGGGGACAGACAGACTCCCGCGTGGTCAGCCGGCTGGGGCCAGGGATGGCCCAGGACAGGCACAGCAGGGGCACCCATCCCCCCCCACGTCACCCACCCAGACCACAGTGGGCCTCTGGAGGAGGAGAGGAGGAAGGCGCAGGGTGCCAGAGGGGAGGGGGAGACGGGGGGGAGGAGGGGAAGGAAGGGAGGAGGGGGAGAGAAAGGGAGGGGAAGTTGGGGGAGGAGGGGGGAGAAGGAGGGGGAAGGAGATGGGTGTTTGTCAGGTGGTGATGGGGGTGAACAGGTGCAACCCCAGTTCCCTCCAGTGCGGGCCTGATCCTCTCCATCCCCTGAGGGGCGACTGAATCCAGGGGCACCCCCCCGTCCCCCGCCTGCTGCACAGCCCCAGCTTCTCCCTGGCTGACTGCGGACAGGCTGCTCCCTGCTGAGGGCCCTCCCTGGGGTCCCCCTGCTTTACCGGGCCCTCCAGGGCAGTGGCCAGCCGGGTCTCCCTGCGCAGGGTCTTCCAGTCTGGGCTGAGTCTCCTACCACCCACACAGGGGTGTCAGGCATTGGACAACACAGCCAGCCAGCAGCCTCCTGTGGATACACTCTGTGCTGGGCACCAGAAGGCTCCTAGGGGAGAGAACTGGGGCTCTGCTGAGGGTGAGGGGAAGAGTTTCCTGGGGCAAGGGCAACTGGGGCTGGGCCTTGAGGGATGTCTAGGAGTTCTCTGGCTGAGGCAGCCCAACTCCCTACTCCAGACCTCATTTTCTCCATCCCTCCCCCCTCCAGGAAGATTCTAGGGAAGGTGCTGAGGCTTGAGGCCTGCCCCGAGAGGGGGAGAAACTTCACGGCTGCCCTGCAAGTGGGGCCCAGAGCCTAGCTCCTCCCCGGGGCCCCCATATGGGAGCTGGGAGCCTCATCTCAGCCCCACCATTGTATTCAAGACTTTTCTGGCTAAACCCCTTCTCAGAGCCTGGCAAGGCAGAGATCACGATTAAGACAATTTTCCATTCGAGGAACCTGAGACTCAGAGACCGTCACCATGCAGTAATCCACGGTGGGGGGCGGGTCTGACTGCCCTCTTGGGCCCCTGGAGGCGAGCAACTTTCTAGAAAGGCAGGAGGGACAGAGGTGCCATGGGAGCAAGTCTCCGAGGGTCTGAAATGAAAGGGAACTTGAGGGTCCCCCCAATTCACCTCCCGTTGCCGCCACCTGAAACGCAGACCAACAGGGCCCACCCTCCTACCTGGAGTCCCGGCCAGCGCTGGGGCGGGGACGGCCCCCCTGCCAGTCACTGCGGGAACCGCAGGCCAGACCAGCTGAAAAGCCCGTCATTAGCGCCTACTGGGCTCCCCGTGAGGCGGCTGATTTGGGAAGAAGGTCTCTTCTGTAACGCCTTTGATCTCCTCCAGGGCCTCTGGGACCCCCAGGAGCCAGCCCCAGACCCTCCTCATCCCTGGACTCCAAAAAGACTGATAGCAATGAGGGAAACAGGATGGGGTGTACCTACCACTGGGGTGTACCTGCATCCCCTCCTCCACCTGCATCACTTCTCCCTCCATTTCCTCCTCCACCATCCCCTCCTCCACCTGAATCATTTCTATCTCCATCATCTTCCCCACCATCTTTAAGATCAGAGCATCTCGGAATCAGCAGCTCCAAGTATCAGATTCTCAGTCCCTGGGGTCATGGAGGGTGGACAGGAGAGAAAGTTGGGTCCAAAACCCTCACTCTGTGGCACCCCTGGATAGAGTGGGAGAATGGTGTGGAAAAAAGAAAGAAAAAAGCAGAGGAGGGAGAAAGTTGCAGTATTAAATTGGAGGGGGCGTCAGGGTGGGCCTCACAGAGAAGAGATTTGAGCGAAGAATGGAAGGAGGCAAGGGAACAATGAAGAAACGTGGGAAGAGCGATGCAGGCAGGGACTTCCCTGGTGGTCCAGTGGCTAAGACTCCGTGCTCCCAATGCAGGGGGTCCAGGTCAGGGCCCTGGTCAGGGAACTAGATCCCACGGGCCACAACTAAGAGCCATCACAGCCAAATAAATAAATAAATATTTTAAAAATAAAAAAGAGCGATGCAGGCAGAGGTGGCGGCCAGTGCAAAGGTCCTGAGGTTGGACTGTGCCCGGGGGATGGGACCAGTGTGGCCACGGAGGAGTGAGCTGAGTGAGGGGCAGCAGGAGGAGGTGGGAACAGAGAGGCAGTGGGGGGCCAGGGGCCAAGTGAGATGGGGAGGGCTTGGGCAGTTGACGTGCCCTGAAAAATGTTTGAAGGAGGCAGAATGTCCCATTTTGCAACTGAGGAGACTGAGGCAGGCCCTGCAAGGGAACTGACCCACCCAGGGTCCCAGAGCATGTATGAAGGCCCACCCCACCACACCAATCCCGCAGGCCAGCCCAGCTGGCTCCTCCTCTGCTGGCTGTCATGGCAACCGTGGTTGGTGGTGAGGCCCTGTGTCTGAGGCCACTCCCTGTCTCCCCACCACAGGCTGGGTGGCCCTGGTGAGGGAACCTGGGCTGAGTCCCCCTGTGCTGGGCACATACAAGGTGGACTCTAGGATGGGGTTTGATGGTGTCGGTGAGGATTTTGGAGGAGACGGTGGTGGAGGTGATAAAATGGAGGTGATGGTGGTGGAAGTACAAGTGGAGGAGGTGATGAGAGCAGAGGTGGTGTTGATGACGGAGTTCAGCTGCGGAGAGAGGTGGTGGTGGTACAGTGGTGGTAATGGTGGAGGAGGAGGGGCTGGTGGTGGAATTGATGCAGATGATGGAAGTGATGGTGGTAGATGGACACCGATGATGGTGGAGATGAGGTGATGGCAGAAGAGGCGATGGAGGTGGAAGTGATGCAGGTGGAGGAGGTGGGGGTGGTGGAGGTGACAGAAGCAGAGGTGATGGAGGGCATGACGAGGTGGAAGTGACACTGATGGTGGAGGAGGTGATGATGGTAGAAGAGATGCAGGTGGAGGAGGGGATGGAGGGAGAAGTGATGCAGGTGGAGGAGGGGATGGTGGAGGAGGGGATGGTGGAGGTGATGGTGGTAGAAGTGATTCAGGTGGAGGAGGGGATGGTGGAGGGGATGGTGGTAGAAGTGATTCAGGTGGAGGAGGGGATGGTGGAGGGGATGGTGGTAGAAGTGATTCAGGTGGAGGAGGCGATGGTGGAGGTGATGGTGGTAGAAGTGATTCAGGTGGAGGAGGCGATGGTGGAGGAGGTGATGGAGGGAGAAGTGGTGCAGGTGGAGGAGGGGATGCAGGTACACCACAGTGGCGGGCCCCACTGGAGATCATCGTGGAAGAGGTGGCCGCAGCAGTGGCACCGCAGTGTGAGGCTGCTGGCTGGTGCCATGAGTACCTCCCAGGCTGCTCCCCCAGCTCCTTTTCCCCAGCCCTGCTCCCTGGCCGGTCCTCTGGCAGCCTTGGTTTTCACTTCTGTGAAAGGGGCTCATACCCAGACCTCTCCTCCTTCTGGGGCTGCCTCCAGGGGTGCAGTGGTTTTTAGGGCTGGCTGAGGTGATGCTGGGCGCTGGGGGGCATATTGATGAGGGGCAGGGCAGCGATAGTGAGGACCCGCTGCTGGGGGGCTTTGGGGCACCTCCCATGCTGGCACTCACACCCCCGCCAGGGGCAGGGGCCTCCAGGCCGGCGCCGCCGGGGTCTGTGGGGGAGGGAAGTGGTGACAAAAGCTGCTCGAGGTAAACAGCTCCGACTGGAGCCCAGATCGATCCGGGCTGTGAGGAGCTGTAATTAGATTGAACGCTGGGAAGGGGGGCGAGCGGAGCCTCTTTTTGCTGCGATCGACAAAACGCGAAGTTTTTTCACCACTCTGCTTCGCCCGGCCCCTCCCCCAGCCTCTGCCTCTGGGGCCCCCATTAGGCTCTGGATTGGAGAAGGGGGAGGCCAGGGGCAAAGAGGCGACCCACATCTTACCTCCCTCCCATCTGCCAGTCAACCCTGGCTGCTGTCTTGCCCCTGCCAGGACTTGCTGGGCGACCTTGGGCAAGGGGCTTACCTTCTCTGAGTAAGTAAGAAGGAAAATTCCTGCCCTATGGAATTATAAGGCACTGGACATGTAAAGCTCTTGCAAGCTAGAGCATTGATACAAAGGAGCATTTGT
This sequence comes from Balaenoptera musculus, assembly GCF_009873245.2. Classification (NCBI taxonomy): domain Eukaryota; kingdom Metazoa; phylum Chordata; class Mammalia; order Artiodactyla; family Balaenopteridae; genus Balaenoptera; species Balaenoptera musculus. The sequence continues at coordinate 169,489,492 of NC_045787.1, forward strand.
ATCTCTGTCCCTAGTGTAAATGCATAGTGAATTCATGAGAAAATTGCTGAGAATGAATGAATGCATGAGTGAATGAATGAATTGACAATCACAACAGGAGGGCAAGAAAGGCCTCTTTTGGAATGTAAAGGCCTGGCTGAGTTTTGACTCTTCCCTGGCCTTGCTGCCTGAGACCCAGCTTTCCCTTGAAAGAGTCGGGGAGGTGGCCTCCTCTCCTGAGCCTCGCAGGCTGGCCAAGTTCCAAGGAGATGGGAGGTCAAGGCAGTTCCTTGTGCTTCCTTCCAGCATTTCTTTAAGCAGATAAAATATGAACAAATGTTCTCACTCCCCTGTTTTGTATACAAAAGGCTGCCCGGTACACTGTTCATCTCCTAGGTTTTGCCTCATACAGTACCAGGATTGCTTTTCCTTTCTTGTACGGCTGTTTGTTTTTCCAGGAGTTAATGATTGCCAATCACAAACTCTTCCTACATCCTCCAACAGAATTCGAAACCAACGCATGTTAGGACATTTCCATTTCCCTTGGTTCTTCTGTTCTGATCTGAATGGGGCTGTCCTCCGTGCCCTTGGTGCCTTTGTCATGCTGTCTTTCAGGCTCTCCCTTCTTCATTTGGGGGGCCTCTTTTCCTTTTCCTCTAGGTTGAATCACATTTCCTGATTCCCACACCTTCCTTTTTTGATTTACTTCCTCATTTTGATGGAACACACCCTCTAGTAGCTTTCTGAGAAAAGGGTATACAGAAGTCAACTTCTGGAGACCTTGAATGTCTGACTATATCTTTAGTCCATCTTCATGCTTATGTTTGGCCGGTCACACAATTCTAGCTGAATACAGTTTTCCCTCAGAATTTTGAAGGCATTGTTCCACTGGCTACCAGTTTTCAAGAAGCCCAAAGCCACTCTGATTCTTAGGTCTCCAAATGGCATGTGGCTTTCCTCTCTGGGACCTTTTATCTTCTTTTTCATCCTGGGTCCCTGACATTTCACGAGGATGAACCTCAGGGAGTGTATTATTTTTCATTCATTGAGCTGAGCATTTCATGGGCTCTTTTAAACTGAACTCTCGTCTTCCAGCCATGGATTTTTAAAATATATATATAAAATTTATTTGGGCTTCCCTTCCTCTAGTTTTGGATGGCCTCTTGCTCAGATGACAAACCTGCACATTCATCCTCTAACTTTGTTATCACCTTTCCCTCATTTTCCATCTCTGTGTCCACTTGTATTTCCAGGGATATTTGCTTTATGTTCCAATTCTTTTTTTTTTTTTTTTTTTTTAATTTTTTTGTTCAGTCACATGGCCTGCAGGATCTTAGTTCCCCGACCAGGGATTGAACCCGGGCCCTTGGCAGTGAAAGCGCCGAGTCCTAACCACTGGACCACCAGGAATTCCCTACGTTCCAATTCTTACGTTGACTTTATTCCAGCTATTATATACTTAAATTCTAAGAGCATTGTCTTCCCCTTTCGTGGTCCTGTTTCATGGATACAGTATTTTTCTCTTACCTCTCCAAGAATCTGACTTATAACAGTGCCTGACCTGTCTGTTTCTTCTGAGAGCATCACCCCTCAATCCTCCTGCCATTTTTCTCACTTTACCTCTCTCTCCTTCATTAGAGGCTTTTCTGAAATGTCCAGTAAGCTCTGATCATCACTCTTCTTTAATCATGAAACCTGAAACAGCCAATCAGAAGCCCCGTGTGTGTTCCAGGTCAGAGGGGGCCAGGGAGGGACGTGGTGCGTCAGTTCACACAGGGGAACCTGTCGTCCCCGAGAAACAAGCCACAGTGCAGGGGACATTCATTTATTTTTGCTGACGTGTGTGGACATTGATCTGGCATGTCATCGGGTTCAGACTGTCCTGGAACCAAAAAAAGCCAGCTTGGCGTGTGGTCCCAGCAGGCCACTAGGCCTGGCAGCAGGGATCTGCTAGTACAGCCTGTGCCACCGGCCACTATGGGGGTGACAGAGTCGCTGGGGCAAGCGGTTGGCGGGGAGGCAGGATAGGGCAGGTGTCCACCGCCCACTGCCCCTGACTGGTATGTGGATGAGGAACTGAGACTCTGGTAGAGTTTGTGCTGATGTCACCAGCCCCCGGGGGGAAGTAGCTGGTGAAGCTCATCTTTTCCACCCACTGGCCCCTACGGCATTGAGGGGAGGGGTCCGCTTTGGAGCTGGGGCGGGGAGGAGCAGGACCACAGGCTCCAGCCCAGCTCCACCACCCTGAGATGTTGCCATTTCCCCTTTGCAATCATCCACCGACCACAGGGCAGCCTCCTGCGGCCTTCCCGGTCCTCCGTGCCAGGTGGCCCTGGGAGAGGGAGGGCTGGTCTCGCAACCCCCCTTAGATCCTCCCAGCTCCAGAAGTTCCTCTGGGGACTTGAGGGGAGCCAAACCTCAGTCTCGGTCTGCTGGTGGGGGGAGGCCAGAGTGGGGGCTCAGATACCAGAATCAGGCAGTGGACGCCCATGTGAGCCTGGTTCAGGGTCCCTGAGCTGGCCAGGCGCCAGAGGACACCAGGGAAGGAAGCATGGACTGTCACCCCCTTCTGAGAACCCTCTTGCCCCATCATTCCAGGGGGAGGTTACTGGGTTTTGTGACACACCTCCAAGGACCTATGAATTAACCACTTCTTTCACCCAGGTCTACACTGAGCCAAATAACTCACATGTAGAGTTTCCATGTCATTTTCCCCAGCACCCCCCAGGTGTGGGCTGCAGAAGGGAGGGCGGAAAGCCACCAACACCTGTGGTGCTCTTGAGGTCAGGATTCTTGGGGGGGGTGGGGAGGGGTTTGGGGATATGAGGCTGGGGAGGGGGCCAGCATGCAGAAGGGGGATGGGAGGGGGTGGCGACCCGTGCCTGTGGAGGTGTGCTCACACTGTGTCCCCTTCTGTTTCTCCCCACCTCCACATCTGCCTCCTCTGTCTCTGTCTCCCCGCCCACGACTGTCTGCCCCCCTTTCCTTCCATTACTGGTGGTCTCTACTCGCTGCCTCCTGGCCTCTTTCTGTGTCTCCCTGTCTCTTTTGGCCCTGTCCCCGGGTCGTCTCTCCCTCCATCTCTCGCGTTTCCCGCGTTATTTCTGTGTGTTTCCTGGTGTTTCTCCGCTCCGGGACGTGTGGCCTGTCTTCTTCCGTCCGGCCGCGCGGTGGCGCTGCGTTCCGCTCGCCCGCCCGCTCGCCCGCCCGCTCGCCCGCAGCCTGCAAGCGGAAGGAGCAGGAACAGCAGAAGGAGCGCGCGCTGCAGCCCAAGAAGCAGCGTCTGGTGTTCACCGACCTGCAGCGGCGCACGCTGATCGCCATCTTTAAGGAGAACAAGCGGCCGTCGAAGGAGATGCAGGTCACCATCTCTCAGCAGCTCGGCCTGGAGCTCAACACCGTCAGCAATTTCTTCATGAACGCGCGGCGCCGCTGCATGAACCGCTGGGCCGAGGAGCCCGGCGCGGCCCCTGGGGGCCCCGCCGGCGCCGCGGCCACCTTCTCCAAGGCCTGAGGCGCCCCGCCCCCTTCCCCTCCCCCCCTCCCGCGCCCTCCCAGCCTCCACGGCCCGGGCGCTGCCCTCCCACGTCCCCCAGCCCCAACCCTGCCGGCCCGGAGACCCGCCCTAGGGGGCGCCTGGAGGGGCTGCCGTCCGGGTTCCCACACCCAGGGAAGGGACGCAGCACACCCCCAGCCCAAGTGCACAAAAAGGGCCCCCCTCCTCCCTCCGTCCCAATCCCCTTCAGGCCAAAGGAAGCCCTCCACACACCCGCCCCAGAGGGGAGGGGGTGACAGAAAGGGGCTCCCGGGCTCCCTTTCAATGCAGGACGCCCAGGGGGCCTCGACGAAAACCAGGGCTCACGTGTCGTCCCGAAAGCGGGTCAAGAAGCACATACTAGAAACATAAACCGGGTATTTAAAAAAGGAATTTAAAGAATAACCCCTCCTTCGCCGGCCCTCCGACCCCACGGAAGGAGGCAGGGAGGCTTCCTCTCCAGCGGTACCCCCCCAAACCCCCGCCACGGACCCTTCCCCGAGAACTCAGCCCCTCCAAAGTCGCCAAAGCCCACGTCGAGCTGGAGCCTCACGCTGCCCCCACCCCACCAAGACCACCCCGGGTCCGCCGGCAGAACTGCCTCCGCAGCCAAGACCCAGCCGCCCCTCCCGGCGGCCGGGATTCCTTGTGCCAAGAATTGCCTGCCTTAACGTCTGGGGGGGGGGGCCCTGCAGCGGCGACCGCCCAGCACCCACCGGCGAGCACCCTTCCCCACCCTGTCCCAGACCGGAGGGGACGGCAGCTCAAACAAGCGGGTAATTCCAGACGCCTCCCTCCCCACATCCCTCTGCCACTTCACTTTACCGCTAGGCACCTTGATGAATGACGCGCGGGGAGAGACAGACCACAGGAAACAGAAGAAAACACCCAGATTCCACGGAGAAACGGGCCCCGGGAGAGCAGGGGCGCACCTGAGCCTCTGCGCGCTGGGGTCGCGGCGTCGCGGAACTCCCCCGGAACTCCCCCCACCTCCCAGCGCTCGGGGGAGCGGCGCTGGGCCTGCAGGGGCGCAGGGGTGAGCCTGTACTGCTGCTGCTTTTTCTCCAAAGAGAGAAAGAAGATGATGAACAAGGTGGAATCTGCTTGCTCTGATTTTTGCCAAAAGAAAAAAAAAAAATGACAAAGGGGAAGGAAGGGTCAGAAATGAAGATGAGCACGCCCCCCTCCCCCCAACCTCCCCTGCTCGCCCTCTCCAGGTGACCTCCAGGACTGGCCGGCAGCTGGGTCCCAAGAGCCTGCTCCCCCGCCCAGGGCTCAAGAGCTGGAGGCTAGAAGGAACCTCTCCCCACCAAACCGCCTCCCACCCCCTGACCACCGCCTCCCAGGGAGGTGGCCACACCCCTCCCCTTTGAGAATGCAAGAGACATTTCTAATGAAATGCCCCTCCTCCTCCCCAGGTTAAGGCTACCTCACTCAAATGTTCATGTCTGTGATTGGAAAAATCACGCCTGATACCAAAGATTTCCCCCAAGGACTTGTGCTGGATGCTAGGATTCCCTTGCCTGGGGACCAGGTGTGGGCGAGGGTCTGCTTTGGGCCCTGCCCCCCAGGTGCCACCTGTCCACCACCAGAGAGAGCAGAGAGAGAGAGAGAGAGAGAGAGAAAGAGAGACAGAGAGAGAGAGAGACAGAGAGAGAGAGAGAGGGAGAGGGAGGGAGGGAGAGGGTGGTGAGGTCGATGAGTGCCTTTTTCTTGAACCAAAGACGTGTGTGAGATGCTCTCTTGTCCTTATCGACTCGCTATTCTCCCCGCTTTTCAAGCAACCGGATCTGAGTGATGCTTCTAGAACCTTTGGGTGTTGGGGCAGAATCCTAAGGGTCCCCGTTCCCGCTCAGCAACCAACCCCTCCCCCCAGACACACGTACACACTCCTGTGCACACACTGGTCCCACCACACTGGGGGCTGGGAGCTGGGGTCTGGGTGGACACGGCCCCTCCCTCAGCCTGCCATGAACACATGGGCCCCACTTGAGAGAGCACCTGCTTTCCGGGGACGGGGCTTCTCTGCTGGTTAAGTCACTTGCTGGTCCTGCATTCAAGGCCCAAGGGTCAGAGGCCAGGGCCTGGGTTTGTCCCCTGTTGGACACTTAGGAATGGACATGGGACCTTTCTGGTGATGGGATCCCTCAAGCCCCAGTGACACCGGTCACAGAAGTGTCCCTGACTCCTGCATCCCTTTCAAACACCCTCCTATTACACATGCGCACACGCACGCATGCACGTGCACACACACCATCTCCCTTCTGACGCCCCCCCCCCCCGCTTGGCCAGCCCCCCAGCCCCTCTCGCCCTAACACCCAGCTGGTTGTCACATACCAAAGACCATTCTCCACACAGGGAATGACACCTCCAGCACAGCTCCTTCGAGCCTTTGACAATTTTCTCTGAAATACCTCAAGATATTTAATGTATAGTTTATGTGATTAAAAAAAAAATCCTTAGCTAGTTTTTGGAATACGTGACTTGAAGCTTTATACTGTTAAATTATAATTTTGCAGACGATGGTATGTCATTTCTTTTGGTGAGCTCCGTGGGAGACGCGTTGAATGTCAGGGCAGGGGAAGCTGGGTGGTCAGAGTTAAAGGGCCGGGGGAGCGTGAGCGAGAGAGAGAGTCTGGGAGCGCACGAGTAAGGACCGGCGGCGTTTACAGATTTCTTATTTCAATGAGTCCTTTAGGAAAGAGAGGAGAGAGAGAGCGTTGGATACCTTTCTGTTCTCTGGCGTGTTCTGTTTCTCGTTTTTTGGAGTCATGTCTTATAAGAGTATTTATTATTCTATGTGTTCTGTGTTCAAATGTAATTTAAGAAAAAAAAAAGGAAGAAAAATGAAAAAAAAAGACGCAATGGAATTTGATTTGATGCATGACTAATGTACTTTTTCTTGAAGATAATGTACTAGGTGGAAGGGTGGGGGTGGGGCGGGGCCGCGGGGCCGGAGCCCCGGGGATTCCATGTCGCATCTTGTGTTTCATGCCCCAGTCGGTGCTGTTCGGTGCTCCTCGGCGCTGCTCTGTGTTAATATCCCCCCTTTCCAAGGATCTGTGTCCAGCCGGCGGTGGGTGGACGGGCCTCAGGTGGAGAAGGAAGGCGGCCGGTGGTGGGGCCTCCAGCTCCTGGCGCCAGAGTCCCTCCGGGTTCTGGTCCTGGGGCACCAGTGGGCGTCACTGCCACCTCGGGCCCCCCGCCCGGTCGGTCTCACGTTAGCATGAATTCCCAAGTGTCTTGTTCAGAGGAGACAGACAATCAGCCAATTCGAGTCTTGTCGCCTAGGTTTGTGGGGGACGGGGTGTACCCCAACTTCCCCAGATCTGAAGGGCCCTCCTGAGACAACCCCCCAAGGCAGGCACCTGCCCGGGCTCCACCCAGACGCCCCAGCCCCCTCAGGCCTGGCCTTCACCTTTCTGTCTGGCCTGGGAGGTAGGAGGTGCACACCTGTGGAGCCCTCCCTCCCAGCCCCCACTGGTACCCAGAGAACAAAGGGGCTCCCCAAAAAATCATGAAAGGGGGCTCTGGGACAGTCTCCCGGACTATGACTCTTCTGCCACGGGGCCCATGCTCCCACCAGGGGAGAGCCCACTTTCCAGGACAGGCCCCAGGTAAGGTGGGTTTGGGTGGCCAAAGGGGGTCCCTCACACCCTGAAGGACAGAAGGCCCAAGTTTGGAGGGCTGGGCCTGGGGGCGCAGGTTCAACCCACTTGCAATGAGGGCGGGGGGTGTGGGGCGTGTTCTGGGGCCCCTGTACCGGCTGGAACTGGGGCCACTCACATTCTTGGCCCAAAGCAGTTTCAGCCACACCAGCCCATCAGCTCCCTGGGCTCCTCTTGTATCCCTGGCAGGCCCCCCAAGGGCTGGTCTTTGGGGGGATTGTCTCCACCAGGGGTGAGGGGGGCCAAGAGGCCACGTGGCCCTGAGTGTGTAATCACAACTGGACACTAGGGCTGCTTTCAGGGGACACACGATTTGGGTCATCCAAAGTCCTCCCCCAAACCCCCAGGGCTAGAGGGAACGGAGGCCCCCTCCACCCTATCCTCAGGCGACAGGCTTAAAAGTTTAAAAAAATATATCGTCATCGTTGTGAACCATTGCTGTGCTGGATTTGTTGTTTTGTTTCCCTCCAATAAATTATTTTCTAGTCACTCACCTGGGCTTGTGCCTTTGCTGAATGGGGGGGAGGGGCTGGTGCAGGAGGGGGAGGCATGGGGCTCACCCTCCATGAAGGAGGAAGGGGACGAGGGAAAGTGGAAGCGGGCCTCTCCCAGCCCACCCCTCTCTGCTCTGAACTCAGCCCTCCCTGAGCCCCCGCTCCCACAGGGCTCCACCCTCCACGGGGCCTTTGGGCCACCTGAGCCTCAGGATCTTGCTGGGCTCTGCTTCTGAGGTGTCACTGACCACTGCCTTCTGGAGCCTAAAGTGTAAGGTGGTTTGTTTGAGAAGAAACCAGGGCAACCCGGTGGAGGAAAAGGCTGGGTGGTGTCTTGACTGGACCTTATAAACTGCCCTGAGACAGGCCAGCAGGCCGCAGGGAGGAAGCCAGGGCTGGTAAGCAGAGTCTGCTCAGCACCTTTCTCCCTTCTGAGAGCAATAAAGCTTTTATCCACATTATCTACCCCAGGGTAAAGAAAAAAACCCAAAGAAACCCAGCTTTCCCTGCAAATCCCCCATCAGGCCACTAGAGGTCAGTGTTTTGATTTTTAAAACCAGAAAAGAACTATTCTGTGGGACATCACAAAAAGAAGTATAGGAAGAGAGAGCCTCAAGGAGACCTGGGGTCAGACAGACCGTGGTTTATTAGAGAAAGAAGAGCAGGTGGAGCCCCTGTCTTTGGGGGAAGGCCTCGTGATGCCGGTGACACTTATTAAGCCTGGGCAGTCACTGCTGTTCCTCAGGCGAGGGCGGCAGCCCTGCCAGATCAGGTGGAGTTTGACTCTCGCTGGGCCCTGGCAGCCACTCCATGGGTGACGGCTGCCTCTCCACAGGTGAGGGCTCCACCTCCATCGGCTGCTCGCTGGTGGATGATCCTCTCGCAGTTGGTGGCGGAGTTTCCATCAGAGCAGTGAGGTTCGAGTTGGAAACTGGCACTGTCCCCTCCTTGGGGGGCCCGGGCTCCTTTTGCCAGGTGTATGGCCAGTTCTTCCAGGACAGTTTCCGGATCTTCCAGAGGGATGTCTTCTCCTGCAAGTGTGCTGACTGGCTCTTCAAAGACAGCTGGCTTGAAGACAGCATCTGGCTCTCAGAAGACGTCATCTGGCTCTCCTCCGCTGATAGTGGTGTCTCCTTGGTTGGTGGCAGACTCTCGGGAGTATATGGCCACGGCTCATATGACAGTGACCTCTCCTGCCTCTTCGGCAGCTTCTCCTGGAGAGACCCGGACAGCCGGTTTTTGGTGAGAGAGTGCTGGCTCTCCTGATAAGGAGAGGACTGGCCATCTACAGGCACGGATGAGCTCACCTCAGAGGCAGGCTGCACATCCTCGGAGGACACCTTCCCCTGGTGCTGGCGCCTGTTCCTCCCCAGGAACGACATCTTCCTGGGGTACCAGGAGGACTCCTCCATGCTCGAGGGCAGTTCATCAGGTGGCCTCGTGTGATCAACCAGCATGTCGCTGTTGACCCCTGGTGACCTCCGCAGAATTGTGCCCTGCGTGATGAGGTCCGCATAGCCCTCCCGGTGGGAGAAGGCATAGCTGGAGCGCCGGGTCCGTGCCTCCCGGAGGACATGGGGTATGGGCTCCACGGTAATGATCTCCTCACTTGTGGTCTTCTCCTCCTCCTCCTACAGAGCAAAGGGGAAAGCAGGAGTCATCAGGCTCCCAAGCCATGTTGACTGCTTTCGGGTCACCTGCCCCTCCAGTGGGGGCCAATCAGAGCCCTTGGCCACCATTGATTGGCCAGGCTCTTTCCTACCCAAGTTGACCCAACTGGAGTCCTCCATGGGACCTGACTTTTTTTTCTTTTTCTTTTTTATCGGCCACACCGCGCAGCATGTGGAATCCTAGTTCCCCAACTAGGGATCGAACCCGTGCCCCTTGCCATGGAAGTGCAGAGTTCTAACCACTGGACCCCCAGGGAAGTCCCGTGGGACCTGACTTTGGACCAGCCCATCAGATTCCTTCCCTAGGACCTGACTTTGGATCAGCCAATCAGAGTCTGGTGCAGCCCTATGTCCAGCCTGTGTGGCTGAAGGTGGCAGGTTTGTGGCCATGTCCTAGTCCACCATTCCAGTCAATTCTGGGGCCCAGCCCAGCTGAGACCCATCCTTCTAGATTCTGATTCCATGAGCCAGTGAGTCCTCTCCTCCACCATTTTTCATTGTGGTAAAATACACATAACATAAAATGTACCATTTCAACCATTTTTAAGTGCACAGCTCAGTGGCATTAAGTCCATTCACATTGTCGTGCAACCATCCCCACCATCATCTCCAGAACTTTCTCATCTTCCCAAACTGAAGCTCTGTCCCCAAGAAACACTGACTCCCCACCCCTCCCCCAGGCCCTGGCCCCCACCATCTACTTCCTGTCTCTATGGATGTGACTCCTCTGGGGACCTCCTGTGAGTGGGATCAGACAGTATTTGTCCTTTTGTGTCTGGTTTATATCACTGAGCATCATGTCCTCAAGGTTCATCCACATCGTAGTAGGTGTCAGAAACTCCATCCTTTTTAAGACTAGTATTCTTCTGTATGTCTATATCACATTTTGTTTATCCATCATCTGCCGACGAACACTGGGGTTACTCCTAAGTCCCCCTTTTGCCTGCCCCATTTCCAAGTCACTCCTGTCACCTCGACCCCCAACCCCTAGTTACTTCCTGGCGGAAGTCTGACAGCACCAGCACTGGCCTTTTGCGTGCTTCCACTGCTTCCTCCCCAGGAAGTGCGGCCTCCCCTCTGGGGCCCTGAGGCCTGTCCTTTGGGCCCCCTGGGGGCACTGGGAGTGTGTCTGGTCTCCATCCTTGTACCCCCAGCTCTGCGTCTCTGTCGAGTCCCCAGCTCCCAGCTCAGGCTCCAGCTGCTGGGGTCCCACATATGCGGTGGGTACCCCCGCCCCTCACCTTGGGCCCTGGCTTCTGGAGGGCTTGGTAAATGATGCGGAAGGCCAGCACGGGCAGGGTGTTCAGTGACACGTTCAGCAGGATCACCAGCAGGATGGGGGGCTGGGACAGCACACTGAGGTCAGCGTCTGGTGACAGGGCAGGGTCATGAATGGCCTGGGGTGTAGCCTCCCCAGGGCCTGCTTGGTGCCCCTCACCCCCCAACGCCCCATCTCCTTCCCCTCCCTTTACCCCAGGGATGCCTTTGTGAAAATTCCCAAAAGACACCGACATCCCCTGCACACACACCCCCCCACCTGTATGGCCAAGGAGACCGAGGTTCAGAGAGGGTGCTCCGACTGGGGTCCCCCCCCACTGCCCCGTCCCTGCTGGGGGCTCACACAGAAATGGGAAGGTCTTGGGGGAGACTTTGAAGAGCCAGATGCTCTGGGTGAGCCAGGTCATGACCGCGTAGAAGCCAAGGCTGAAGAAAATGGCCAGCACAGACAGGACGGTCCAGTACTTGGTGATGAGGATGATCTAAACAGGGAGGGGGCGTTAAGGCAGGGGGGCCAGGAACCCCGGGTGGCTCTCCGTGGGGAGGGTGGCGGCCCGGCCCCTGGGGCCCGTGAAGGGGCAGGTCACTGAGCGGGGAGACCTCAGTGCCTGTCTGAGGTCCCCGGGGGTGGGGTGGGCAGGCGGCCATGCCTACCTCCATGGTGATGGACAGCAGTCCCGACAGGGCCACGATCACCGCGAAAGACTGATAGTCACTGAAGCTGACAGGCCCAGCTGAGTCCCGGCTGATCCACAAGGTCATGAAGAAGTTGACCAGGGACGTGGCCGTGCCGTGGGCGATGGCTTGGAGAAAGACCCAGTAGTTGAAGAGCTCGTCCTTCTGGCCCGCCATATACAGCTCGGGCAACTCCAGGCTCCGCTCGGCGCTCACGTCCTGTTGAGTTTGCAGTGGGGAAGCCGGCTCTCTAGGGACCAGGTGGGGACGTCCCCCACCCCACCCCAGTCCCCTGGGAGGAGAAGGTGGGGCAGAGACAGGAGCGTCTACAGGGAAGCAGGAGGCAAGACATGCAGCTGCTCACCTGCTCGAAGAGCCCAATGTAGAGAACCGGGAGGGTGGTGTATAGCAGGTTGAAGAGCGCCAGGAACCAGCCTTCATACAGAGGCTGGGTGTGGGGTGGGGGAGAGGGGGAGAGGGGGAGAGGGGAGGGAGAATGAGGTGAGCCTTCAGAGCCAAATGGCCAGAAACAGAAACCAGCCTTTACCTGAGGAAACCCACCCAAGCTAGGTCGGCACCTGGAGAGGATTCCAGGTGACTTCGAAAGTCAAGTTGCAAGCAAGATTGGGGCTAAGATCAGGGCCACATTAAGCGATAAAGACTGAAAGATAAAAGGCAGAGAGAGGCTTCCCTGGTGGCGCAGTGGTTAAGAATCTGCCTGCCAATGCAGGGGACACGGGTGCAAGCCCTGGTCTGGGAAGAACCCACATGCCGCGGAGCAACTAAGCCCCTGAGCCACAACTACTGAGCCTGCGCGTCTAGAGCCTGTGCTCTGCAACGGGAGAGGGCGCGACAGTGAGAGGCCCGCGCACCGCGATGAAGAGTGGCCCCCACTCACCACAACTGGAGAAAGCCCTCGCACAGAAACGAAGACCCAACACAGCCAAAACTAACTAAATAAATAAATTTATTTTAAAAAAAAAAGGCAGAGAGAAAAAGCATGGTCTAATCCTTTTAAAGCAGCACCTTTGAGCCTGTTCTAAGTGGATGACTTCAATAAAAAGCTACAGGAGGGAAAACGGCTAGAGAGTGTGTTTTTAGATCATTTTCGATTTAGGAAATCACTGATGGGTAGGAGAGTTGGAAGAGGCCTCACAGACAAATAGCCCAGCTCCCTTCCCGAATGCATGAATCCAGACTAGTTAAAAGAATATCAGTTTCACCACTTTATATGCATTCTGGGATTGAGCAAATAAGTAACGATCAAACTTTTTACCAGAATCAAGTTTCTCACCATTGGAGATAAGAGTCACAAAGCAGTAAAAGGAAAAGGCTAAGCTGAGCCTTGTTCTGTGGGTCAGAAATCAGAGGTATCGGTGTGAACTCACATACACAAAAATAGATAGATGGATAGGTGCAGACAGAGATACAGATTTGCATCTAAACATGGGTTAATATGTGTGCATTTCCTAGCTCTGTCTACTGAGAGGATAATGGCATCCCAGTAGCAATGACCACACTAAGCACTTGGATCTTGGTGTCTAGCTACCATTCTCTGGTGAAGAGAACCAGGGCTCCATATGGGAATGGCTCATTCCAGGGTTGGGGCACGGAAAAGACAAAATGGGCCTGGAACCTCTTGTAGCACCAGGAAGTGAGGATGTACTTGGAGAAGAGCAGGCACATGACAAAGGGGCAAATCGGGGACAACTTGAGCAACAAAGCGTAGAATAAAATAAACACCCACGAGGCCACACTGATGGGAATAAATAATTGAATAAATAAATAGGGGAGAAGGAACAGTTCTTCCCATGGAAGAATTCCAATTAACAAATACAGAAAGACTGGACACTGTCCCCTCTAAGATCAGGAACAAGACAAAGGTGCCTGCTTTCACCATGGCAATTCAACGTTGCACTGGAAGTCCTAGCCAGAGCAATTAGTCAGGAAAAAGAAATAAAAAGTATCCAAATTGGAAAGGGAGAGGTAAAACTATCTCTCTTTGCAGAGGACAGGATCTATATGCAGAAAATCCCAAAGGATTCACAGGAAAGCTACTAGAGCCAATAAACAAATTCAACAAAGTAGAAGGGCACACAGATCAACACACACAAAAAACTGTTTCTATACACCAGCAATAAGCAATCTCAAAAGTGAATTAAGGAAACAATTCCATTTACAGCAGCATCTAAAAGAAGAAAATATCTAGAAATAAAAAGTAAAACAAAAATATATATATTTATGAGGGGTGCTGCTGTAAAGCTCTCTCTCTAATGCCTGGGCATTAGTGATGGGAAGCTCATTCCCTCTCACAGTAGTCTATCTTCAGACAATTTCCTTACACACAGGGGACATCACTGCCCTACAACTCCTCTAACGCTCTGGAGAGCACAGCTAGTATTCACCATGATACTGTCAAGAGTCTTGAAGTTAGGGACCCAGCCCCCATAGTCTTATCTTCTCTCAAGTTCAAGCTCTCGTTCTCTCCCCTTGAAGGATGTATATTTGGAGCACCTGTCCTGCCCTTGCTCCAAAGCTCAAATTTGCCAAATATCCCTGAAAATGCTTGGCACTGAGCTGGGCATGGAACCATCCCTTCCCTTCATCTGCAATCTACACCTCTATGAATGCAGCCAAATAAAAGTCTGTGTTGTTCTGTGACTTCAGGCAAGTTCTGCCCCGTGAGGACCCCAGAGTGTGAGCCTGCCTGCTGCCTTGCTGGAGGCTATGGGAAGGACACGACAATACCAGAGCCCCTCCCCGCCCCCCCCCGCCCCAAGAGGGGAGTTCCCTCCAGCGCACCTGGGCAGTGAAGCCGCTGTAGAAAGCGAACCAGATCTGGACCATCATGCTGGCCAGCGTCTTGTAGATAAAGTAGCGCAGGAACTTGCAGACGCGCATGTAGGACCAACGGCCATGCACCAGCAGCAGCCGCCGCAGGAAGCAGAACTGGGCCAGCACATAGTCGCTGTTCTGCACCGCCTGCATGCCCTCCTGACCCGCCAGCCCCACGCCAATGTCCGCAGCTGCAGGGGCACACGCAGCCTGTCGGCCCCGGGCCCCTCAGCTACCACCCCCAACTGCTGCCGGCCGCCAGCCTCCCCCCGCGCTGCTGCCCGCCACCCACTCTTGATCATGCTGACGTCATTGGCCCCGTCCCCGATGGCCAGGGTCACCACGTCCTGGTATTTCTTGACCAGTGCCACGATCAAGGCCTTCTGCTTGGGTGTCACCCGGCAGCAGATGACCGCTTGGCACCGGGAGGCCAGCTCCACGAAGGCCCGCTCCCGTCGCACCTCGGCGCTCTCAAGGGCTTTGTAGCCCTTGTCCTGCGGTGCCAGCCCCGTGTTCCACAGCTGGATCCCAAGGACCCGCCACATCAGGGACAGGCGCCTGGCCTGCAGGAAGTCCGCCCTCTCCTCTCTGGGCTCCTGCCAGGGCTCCTCCTCATCCAAGCTCACGTTCTGGACCAGGGCCCGGGGCTCCTTGCGCAGGGAGAGCAGCAGCTGGTCCTGGCCCGCGGGGGACAGGGGGCGTGTCACTCAGCTGCACCCCTCCCCTCCATTAACGCCCCGACTGGGCCCTCCTCCCGGCTGGACCTGACTGCGTCCTTCCCTTGCTCTCGCCCTGCTGAGAACCATCTCTCGGTGTGACACTTCAGGCCCTTCGCCTTAGCTGGTCCAACACCACATCTGGGGGCCTTTTGGTGGAGGCTGTCCCCAGCCCCAGACCGCGGCTCCTCCCAGCCCCCTCCCAGGTACCAGGGCCCCGCTGCCCGCCCTGGGCTGACACTGACCAGGAACTCCCCGTTAATGACCAAGGCCATTTTGACCTGCAGGGGGAGCTGTTTCTTCAGGTGGCCCTTCTTGCCACCCTGCAGGCTATTGTTGCTCTCCCAGTAGACCTCCAGGATCCGCCTGCAGGGGTCCAGCAGGGGCTCAGCCACACCAGCCACACAGGCTTCCTTCTACCCACTCCCCAGCTGTGCCTTGGTTTCCCCCTCTGGGAGCCCCCCACCAGGCAGAGGCTGAGGGCATTCTGCAGACCCCAGAGCCACGCCTGGGCCATGGGTGCCCTGCCCCCACCCTGACCCCCCCCCCCAACACAGGCTCATCCACCCAACCACCCAACCCCCACTTCTTACACAATCTCCTTCTCCTCCAGAATGATCATGTTCTCCGAGAGCAGCTGGCAGGCAAAGCCGATGTTCACCGCTGTCTCTGCAAACCAGCCCAGTTCAGCCCCTCCACGGCCCCCTGCCTGGGGGCCACGCCCACTCTGCACATCACAGCAGCATGCCCCTCCCCCTGGCCACAGCAATTGGTTTGGAGGAGGGCATGTGACCAGGCCAGCCAATGAGAGTCAGCCCTGAGACTTTGGTTGCAGCTCTGAGCAGAGGGGGCTCCATTCCACTCGCCTGGCTGGAGCTGGGCTGCCGGTGGGAGGTGGGTCTGGGGCCAGGGCCAAGGGATCGTTAGACATATCATGCTTAGGGCCTCAGGACACTTCTAGGAACCCACAAAAATGAATTAATTTGTTTAAAAAAAATAAAGAAGCGGGAAAAAAATGAATATAAAAATCCAGCCTGGATATTTGTCTTTACACCAGCACAGCTGTTAAACGTCATTCTAAATACTTTTTGTGTGTACGTGCCTCCTGCCCACAGAAGTTCTAATGCAGCCCTGCGGGCACCCATGCCCAGTGGGGCCCCAGAGAAGCCTCAGCGGGGTGGAGTCAGAGCTCCACGGCCACAGGACCTGAGGCTCCATTCCAGCTTGGCTCCTGGGTGGCTGGGCAACCTCGGCAGGTGCCCATGCTCTCTGAGCCCCGCTGGGCCATCTGTGAGGCAGGGGTAATGAGGGCCCCACCGCATGGCGCTGCCAGGGGGCCAAACCCCAAGGAGACGCTCAGCATGGCAGCGGCCCACCCGAGGGAGGCGCCCAGGGGACCCCAGTCCATTGTTCCCGGTCCTCCCTTCCCAGGGACAAGGTGGAGGGCAATGCTGAACTCAGACAAGAGGGATGGGCCGACGGTGGTGCCTGGGCAGGGGTGAGCTCTCCCCGCGCCTCCCTTCTCCCCATGTTGGGGGTGGCCGCCCTGGGACCCACCTTGCTTGTCCCCTGTGAGAACCCACACTTTGATGTTCCCCTGCTTGAGACACTTGATGGTGTCGAGGACACCGTCCTGGAGCCTGTCCTCGATGGCTGTGGCTCCCAGCAGCTGGAGGTGGGCGTGGGGACAGACTGAGCAGGGACCCAGCTCCCTGGTGGGGCTGAGGGGCTGGAGCTGGGGTGCGGGCGCCCCTCCCCCCGAGCTCCACCCACCTGAAGGTTCTGCTCCAGCTCCTCATACACCTGGTGCAGGGCGTGGGCACGGTTCTGCAGCAGGACGCTGGCTTCCTGGTGCCGCTGGCGCCACTCTTCGTACATGTCTTCGTCCACCTCCTTGCAGGCCACGCACAGTGTCCGCAGGGTCTGCTCGGCGAAGGACTGGGCCCCGGGTGGGCAGGCGGCGCTGCCACCCCCGCCAACCCCTGCCCCCTCACCCGGGCACCCCTCCAGCCCTCTCTCTCTGCCTGGGGTCACCCAACCTACCCGCCACCCACAGTCTGCCTTCCCGGGCAGGGGGAGCTGGGACCACGTGCCGCCCCTGCTCCACACCCGCTCTGTCTCAGCCCGCACCCCACCCCCCCACCCCCCTGAAGATGCCCAGCTCTGTTTTGCCCCCAGACCTCGCACCTGCCATTCCCCCTGCTTTGTGAGGCAAATTCTAACTATTCTGCAAGACACTCGGTGCAGCCCTGCCAGAACCCTCTGCCGTCAGGGCTCCCCCAGCCCCAGACCCCTCCCTCTGCCCCATTTTTCAAGGAGCTGAGGCCTCTGGGGTGGGTGGAAGCGGAAGGATCCTGGGGACTCTGTCTCTAGACCCCAGGGAAGACCCAGAGCTCGCTTGTCCCAGGGGGTCCCATCGTGGCTCCTTCCTTCCCTCCTACGCCCCAACCCTCCCCCAGGCTTTTTGCTTGTTGCCCCGGGTCTTGCTTCTGTTCCTGACTGGAGGTGGGCTTGAGCGGCCGAGCTTGGACAGGTCAGGAGCTCCAGACAGGCCTGTGCTCCTCTCGTGCCTCAGTTTCCCCATCCACTCCATAGGCGGTTAAGCCAAGCCGTCTTGCCAAGCTCCTGGGCTCTGGGTCATGGTTCTGACTGCACTTCCTCAGTTCTGGGTCACAAACCAGATGCCTGCTCCCCACCCCCCCACCCCCGGCAGAGGTAGAACAGGGCAGTCTGGGAGGCCCCCGTGTGGAGGGACACAGGACATTTCTTTGCACAAACAGCCCCGCTGGCCCCTGTGCTGGGTGAGGCTGGGGACCTGCAGGGTCAGGGCTGGGCCAGCACGACAGGACAGCCCCATGTCAGGGTTGGCGCGGGAACAGCTCCCTGGAGGTGGGGACCTAAGGCTGAACCTTGAGGGCCAAAGGATACTAACTGAGCGCCAGAGTGGAGGAAGGCATTCCTAGCAGAGGGAATAGCGTGTGCAAAGGTCCTGAGGCAACACCTGAGCATGGAGGAAACTGCAAGCCAGAAACTGGGGTTCCGGGGAACCCCTCGAGGGCAAGGAGGGACCAGGCTAGACAGGACAGCAGAACACAGAAAGACACAGCCTGGAAAGTTGGGCCAAGGCGTTTGGGCTTCACCCACGGAGACAAAAGTTTTGGGGCAGAGAAGGCTGAGCGTGTCCTGAAACCTAGGCCTGGCTGGGGTAGCGGGGTAGCAACCAGAGCAAAAGCCCAACCACAGGGTGTCCTTGCGTGACTGAGAAAAAGATGTTCCCTTTGGGCAGGTGCAGCTTGGAGTTTGGCTCCCTCTCCAGCCTCTGTGTGTGTGTGTGTGTGTATATGTGTGTGTGTGCGTGTGTGTGTGTGTGTGTGTGCGCGCGCGTGTTGGGCAGAACAGTGCACAACCTGATCAACTGTACATGGCCGCCCTGGGTACCTGAGGCCATTTCTCTGCACACTCTCCTTTCCTGCCCTTCTCCTCCTGTCCCTGTGCCCTTGACCCTGCCCCTCCACCCTCCCTTCCCACAGGGACTCACGGCCAAGGCCTCCTCCGTGGTCCGCTCCATCAGGCCTTTCTTCTGCAGGCGCTCATAGATGACCGTGTCGGCCCCTTTGGTGTAGAGGTAGATGGAGCCCTCGGGGTTGCGGACTGTGGAGGAAGAGCCCTGGCTGCCCACACACGCTCCCCTCCCCGCCTCCCCCCACCCCACCTGGAGCCACGGGGGCTCACCCAGCACCGACATCCGCTTGCGCAAGCTGTTGAAGTCCATCATGGCCAGGACCTGGTACACCCGCTCCTCTCCCAGCTCCATCACAGTGATGCTGTTCTGCGTGCGTGCCAGGAACACGTAGCCGAAATTCCGGGCCGCCGTGACCAGCGCCTCCTCGTCTGGGGAAGCTGCCTGGTACAACAGCTGGTCTGGCCCGGGAGGGGGGTGGGGTGGAGGAGGGGGAGGGGGCTGAGAGCCTGCCCTCCATCAGTGACCCACCACCCACCCATCTGCGCGGCCTTAGCACAGGGAGAAAATGGACACAGGAGGTGCCCGTCAGGTATTTGCGGGATGACGGTCTCTTGCGCCGGCACAACCTCTAAGCTTGGCTCCCAATGTCCATGACCTCCTCCTCCCTGCGCGATGACAGGCCCGGACACCCTCTGCGGAAAAGGTTGGGGCTCGGGCCAGGGGCCTGCGCACCCTCTAACCCGGCTGAGAGGGCCCCGGGAGTTGGGCGGGAGAGTGTCTCAGGAGGCCAGGGCGGAGGCAGCCCCGGGGGCAGGCTCACTGTTCTTCTCCTGCACCATCACCGTGTGGCAGATGGCCAGTACACGCCAGAACTCGCGCACCCTCTGGTCCTGGTTGGCCCGCACAGCCTGCAGGAGCTCCGCGTTGCGGAAGTGCAGCTTCCCGTCGGCAAACTTGTTCCAGAGGTAGGGGTCCTCCTGGGGGGCAGTGGGGGGACAGGCCAGCCCTGGGTGGGTCCCTGTCCGTGCCCCCACCATCTGGGGCTTCAGGGCGGCCGGGCTCACCTTGAGTAGGGTGTCCTCTTCCTCTGAGCCTGGGGAAAGACCCTGCTTCAGGCCTCAGCTCCCGGGCCCTGCATGGGGTCCCACAGCGCCCCCTCCCCGGTCCGGGCTTCCTGGGGACGCCGGATGCAGCTGGACCAGCCAGGCCTGAGCTCTGGACCCAACGCCCCAAGCAGCCAAAGGCCCCAGCCTCAGCTTCTGCCCAGAGGAGGCAAAGGATGCAGCCCCGTGTCCCAGGGGCCCCGGGAGGGAGTCCCAGAGTGGGGCTCAGCCCTGTAGAACATGTTTTAGTTTGACTTCCTCATGGTGTCTTTTTTTTTCTTTTTTTTTTCCTCCCCTGCCATGCTGTGCAGCATGCGGGATCTTAGTTCCCCGACCAGGGATCGAACCTGTGCCCCCTGCAGTGGAAGTGCAGAGTCTTAACCACTGGACCACCAGGGATGTCCCTGGTGTCCTTTTAAAATTTGGACTTGGCTACCTGCTTTGAAAACTCGGGTGATTTCACATGAAAACCCGGGTCCGAAGCACTTCTAGAAACATCAGAGGACCCAGCCTGGGGTTGGTGCCACTCAACACAGGCCCCAGTGCCCCCCCATCACCCCGAGAGCCTGGCTGAGGGTCAGGTGGCATCTACCCGAGGGCGTGGGCCCAGGTCTATTTGTCATGCTGGCGACTGCCCAGTGGGGTCCTCTGTGGGCTCCCGGTCTACACCGTGTCCGCTAGTTATAAACTAGACTCCCTCTGCACCAGTTTCTGTGTGGCCTGCGAAGCTAAGAATGTTCTTCGCATTTCTAGATAGTTGGGAGAAAATTGAAAGAGGAATATTATCTTGTCTGACACGTGGAAATGCTATGAAATTCAAAATTCGTTGTCCCTGCGAGAGGCGGCTGCTTTCCCAGGACAGAGAGGGGGCTGTCCCAGCGGCCAAAGATACTGACTTGTCGTGGGTCCTTTACAGGAATAGCTTGCCGACCCCCAAGTGAGAAGAAGCCCTTTGGCAACGGTTCTGGGGCACCAATCTGGGCGGGATGCTGGGTGCGGGCAGCACCCACGGAGGTCTCAGGACGGGGGCGGCCTCGTGTGGCGGGTCCCAGTGGCGGAGGCGGAGGGCTGGTGGGCCGGGGAAGGCGGCCGGGCGGGGCGGGGCCCCACCGTAGATAACGCCGTTGATGCAGCACTTCTTGAAGGTCATGACGTTCTGTGTGAGCGTTCCCGTCTTGTCGGAGAAGATGTACTCCACCTGGCCCAGCAGGTCGTTGAGGCTGGTGCTTCGCGCTTTGGCGGGCAAGTCCTGGGGCTCGTAGTACATGCGCTCATCCCAGTTGATGAAGATGCTGTTCCCCAGGTGGATGAACTCGGCCCTGCGGACCCAAGCGCACACGCGCGCACGCGGGGTCACCGCCCAGCCCGCGGGCCGGCTCGCCCTCCCGCCCCTCCCTCCCGGCTCAGCAGACGGCGGGGCGCGGCGGCCCCGGGGCTCACAGGATGAACATGGCCATGGGCACCATGACGCTGAGCAGGACGAGGAAGCCCCAGAAGATGAAGAAGGTCTGGGTGGCCTCGCTGCGCACGTGCTGGGCAGACACGTAGTGGTGCTTGGCCTTGAACTCCCTCACCTTGTACCGGAAGCCCAAGGTCAGGACTGCGGAGATTACCACCATGGACAGAAAGATCTGCGCGGCGGATGGGGGGGGGCGTTGGGGCGCAGCGTGAGGGGGCCCGGGCGGCAACGAGACACCCCGGGGACGCGCCCACGGGGACACGCGCGCGCTCAGTGTGAACGAACAAGCACAGAGAGGGGATGCCCCCCCGCCGGGCTTCGCGGCTGCTATTTTTTAAATTATTATTTCGATAACTTTTAAAAAGGTAAAGCTGGTTAGGCAAAAAATTAAGGATTGTTAAACGTCCGTGGAGGATAGGTGAGCATTTTATTATCTCCTGTGGGTTTGGAAAACGTCAGGATCAAATATTATTTTATAAAAACTTTTTTTTTTTTTTTTTCCCCAAATGGTCATTTTAAGAAAACATTCTCTGGCCCGAAGACCTGTCCGTAGGATCAGGCTACATATTTGGCAGAGGAGGGAAACTGAGGCCTGGAAGATGACAGCCGGGGCTTCTGTATATGGGGTAGGGCCCTCTCCTTCCCCTCCTCCGTGTCGCCCCACCCAGGGCAGGGGCTCTGGGAAGCTCACCAGGACCACCAGTCTGTTCATCAGATGGTCTATCTTGGTTCTCTTCAGATGGATCTTGCCACAGTTCTTCATGATCTTTGTGTCAAAACCTGCAAGGTTTCCATCCATCCATCCATCTGTCCATGCATCCATCCATTTATCCATCCACTCTTCCATCTACTCGCCCATCCACCCGTCCTACATCCCTCTTGGGTGGAGGTTGGGTCATCCCCCCACCCAACCATCCACCTGCCCAGCCTCCCATCCTTCCGTCTACTACAAGCACCCCATTTTTCCCAGTCAAAACAAAGGTGCTGGCTCAACTTGTCCATTTCCACAGTTTCAGAACTGAGCGTGCAGATGATGAGCGCCAGGAGCCCCTCATCACACAGCAGAAGACATGCAGCGGCCGTGCCTGGCCATGTGACTTCTTGCCACTGACTTCAGGGTTCTCACCCACCCACTCCTGACCTGGACGGCACACGCCCCAGGGTCCCCGGAGTGGCTGTACCGGCGTAGATGACCAGTCCATAGCAGGTGTCCGTGTTCCGGATCTTGCAGCCGCGCAGGAGGATGTTGCCGCTATCCAGGGGGTATTTCTTGCCCTTCCACTCCAGGCACCCCACAAAGTGGTGCATCCGGCTGTTGGGTTCCTCACACACCACTTTGCCTGGGGGCGAGCCAGCGGTCAGGGAGTCTCGGGCATAGCTGGGCTCAGCCACCCCTCTCCAATGTGGGGTCGGGGGGTACTCAGGGAATGTTCCTGTCATCCTCCGGCCGGGGCCACCCTCACAGGCCCTGCCCTGCCCCAAACCTGACCTGCTGACACCTCCATCCCCACCACACGGCCTCCTCCTGGATGCTCCAAAGCTGGCCATTCCCGGCCTCAGGACCTTTGTGTGTCCTATCCCCTGTGGTTGCACTCATACCTCCTCAGGGAAGCTCTCCTTGATCCTCCAGCCAGATCAGGTACCTCCCCCCATTAAGGCCCCTCCTCGTGGTTACAATCCTGGGATGTCACCAGATATTAACGTCTGTGAGGTTCTTGAGTGCAGGCGCCAGCCTTGTCTCAGTTGAGCTGGGGACCCCAGGGCCCAGCCCAGCACCTGGCACACAGT
Source organism: Balaenoptera musculus (assembly GCF_009873245.2). Classification (NCBI taxonomy): domain Eukaryota; kingdom Metazoa; phylum Chordata; class Mammalia; order Artiodactyla; family Balaenopteridae; genus Balaenoptera; species Balaenoptera musculus. Next base: position 169,512,155 of record NC_045787.1, read on the forward strand.
AAGTGCTCAATAAATGTGTGAGGAGGGAAGGAAGGAAGGGATGCCCCCATCCAGCACCCTAAACCACAGGGGCCAAATGCAGGGTACAGCGTAGAGTTCCCCAGCAGGCGGTAGGGGAGGGCCTTTCCCCCATCACCCTGAGAAAGTGCTACCACCGGCCTCACTCGCGTTTGACAAAACCCACCCAGGATGCAAAGGCTGGCCCCTGGCAGCATCTGGCGGGGTAGGGGCTGGGACCCCAGAAGGGAGTCGGCTGGGGGCCATGGGGCTGCTCCTGAATGACCCTCACCTGCTCCACCCCTTCCTTCTCAGGGTGCAGAGCCTGAGTTTGTCCTGAACGTAGAAATGAAAGCTGTCTGGGCGGGTGGGGAAGGGGAAAGGACTACGGAGGAGCCACAGGGCAAGCCCACGCCACTCGCCACCCATCTGAACCTCGGTCCCCTTCTTTGGCAAATGGGGCCACGCCTTGCAGGAATTCTGGGGCAGCTGGGCCAGGTCAGGACCCAGAGAGAGCCATCGGGATGGGAAGGCCTTTCCCCAGATTCATGAGCAGACATGCAACCAGTGTTTGGATGTTGGGAGCAGAGGGGCTGTGGTTGGAGAGAAGGGTTCCTGGTCTGCTCCAGAACCAATTAGAGTAACTTGCCTCTGCAACATGACAGGGGAATAATGATAAAAATGACAATCATTTTTAAAAAGTATCCCCTCGCTGGGTCCTGGCAAACAGTAACTGGATCCCTAGTGTGAAACGGTGTGAAATGTCATACTTTCCTGGTGGAAAATAAGAAACTTGGAGGTGGAGGATGGTTCCCTGTTCCCATGGGCCTCTCCCACCATGCAGGTGAATTGCTAGCCAGTGTACACAGGCTGCCTTTTTTTTTTCCTGGCCATGCCACGCAGCTTGCGGGATCTTAGTTCCCCGACCAGGGATTGAACCCGGGCCCGGGCACTGAAAGCGCCAAGTCCTAACCACTGGACCACCAGGGAATTCCCACAGGCTGCCTTTTTGCATAAACAACCGAAAGCGTTTGCTTTGAAGTGTGCTAAAAATAAAATGTATCACTTGATAAAACGCCCAGCACATCTCGTAATAACAACAGAAAATGCCTCCACTGTTACATCAATTTAAGGGATTTGATATGGGCCTGGAATAACCCCGTCTCTTAAAAGCTATCCCAATCCCAACGGTCTGGGCATAAACGAGACAAGGGAAAACGCAGGAGAACTGGCTGTGCCCATCTGGAGGCCAGAAGCCACCCAACACACCCCACTGCACCCCATTACCATCCGCCACCCCAGCAAGTGGGAAACCTGTGCTCCCACCCCTCAGGGGGGCAGACAGGGCCCAGAGCGGGTGGATGGCTCTGCCAGCTCCCACCTTGGAAGGACGCCATCTTCCTTATACTGGTCAGCTCGTGGTGGGTGATCGTCGGTGCCTGCCTGAACTTCAAGTTGGTCTCCCTGGTGACGAGAAGTGGAGCGAGGTGAAAGGTGGGGACAGACAGTGCCCGGGCAAGTCGTCCCCAGCCTCCTTCCAGAGCCCCTCCAGCATTTTCCCCGAGCACCCATTGTGCACCAGCTGCCAAGCACAAGGCTGAGGCCCAGAGAGGGAGAGGGCCTTGCCCAAGGTCACACAGCGCGTTTGCCAACGGGCTGAGGCCAAACCCTAGGCCTTTTTGCTTTGGCACCTGGCACCCAGTGGGGCTTCCAGAAATACTGGTGCATCTTATTGCCCCTGCTGGTTCGCAGGCGCCCCCCCAATCCATGCTCCCAGGGCAAAGGACCACAATATCCAAGTGGGCTGGGAAAGCAGCCCCCAGGCCCTTGAAAGCCCTAGTGATAACCTGGTCTCACCCGTCGATGTCAGCCGTCTCTACGTAGCACAAGCTGCTGGGCTCCGTGCTGGCCAGCAAGACCAAGTCGGCCTGGGGTGGGGAGCGGGGTGGGAGGAGACGGTGTTGCACGGGGCAGGGGGTGGGGGGGGAGGAAGACAGGTGGGGGGCGGCCGTGACCCCTGGAGCCCGCCAGCTCACCGGGACGATGCTGTCTTTGTGCAGACAGACCACGTCTCCTACACACAGATTCTTCCACTTTCTCCACAGGAAGCTGCGTGGGTGCGGGCGGCAGGGGTGAAGGCGGGGGAAGGGGGTCCTCCCAGCCCCCACCCACCTGCCCTGGGGGCTCAGCCTTGACCGCCCCCTCCTCCCAGGTTCCAAGCCCCTTCAGACCTTCCCGCCCTCCCCTTGGGCTGAACGCTCAGCTCCACGAGGGTGAACACTTGGGTCTTCAGCCTCTGCCCCTTCACAGGGCCCACCCCAGGCCTGGTAGACAGCAGGTGCCTAATAAGTGCTGGTCTGGGTTGCCCCCCAACCCCCACCCCGCCGTCAGACCCAACCGGGACGTCCGGGAGCATGGAAGGTGCTGGACCATCTTCCGGGCACCCCTCCCTGCGGTGTCCATCCATCCCCCTCTGTGCTGGGGTCCCCCCGCCCGGGGATGGACCCTGTGCCCGGCTGCCACGGCCTCACCTCTTCCCCATCAGGATCTGGCATGGCCTGTTGTTGATGTTCCTGTCGCTCCTGTGTCGCCCCTGGGCCGACAGGGACGTAGGTCAGAGCGATGGCGCTGCCCCCACCCCGCCCAGGTGACCGTACAGACTCAGGTGCCCCACTAGCAAGCCCACACCCTGCTGTGTCCGTCCAGCGACCCTGCCCTCAGGAGGGCGGGGGCAGCGGCAGAAGGAGGGCAGTTTCCTGAGTCTGCCGCCCGCGTTGACACCAAGGTAACCTCATCGGCCCCTGCCCCTCGAGGCCACAAGGCACGATGGACGCTGCAGCCCACCGGGGCTGCCCGGGCCGACTTTCCTCCCGCCGTGCCCAGGAGTCCTGAGGGCCCGCCTGCCCCCGTCCCACTCACAATGTCATCCACCAGGTCTCGGGTGGCCCGGATGGTGAGGAGGCCGACAAGCGGGGCGAACAGAGTGAACCAGGGCAGCGTGGAGATCTCGGGGATGCCCTGACACAGGAGTGGGGGGGTCACGCTGGCCAACCGTCCTGGGTGCCCCTGCCCTGCCCCCGCCCACATGCCCAGCAGCCCAACCCGGCATCGTGTGTTCCGACCTCGGTCCCTCTCCCTACCCAGACCTCCTCCCCAGCAATGCCTTCTCCTCTCCCCTCCACGCCCAGCTCCTACGTTCTCTCCTCCAGGAAGCCTTCCCAACCCCAAGCTTGTTCCCTCCTCAGGGCCTTGGCTCTCTCTGGCTCCCCTCCCTGTAACCCTCAGGTCTGAGCTCCGAGTGGCCCCTAGACCAGTCTGGGGGGGGGTCCCCGTCCCCATCACTGGTCCCCACCATGTGGTTTAATGACAGTCACCTCCCACACTCCCTGGGCCACCTGAAGACAGGTGTCAGGGCCACTGCTGGGTCCCCAGTACCCACAATAGGACCTGCACACAGTAGGTGCTCAATAAAAGTTTATCGGATCAACGGATAAAAGCAGAGTGTCTCATTTCACTCAGAACAGAATGAGAAACTGGGTGCGGTTGGGGTGCTCTGGAAACTGCCCATCCCTCACCCATCTCCACCCATGACCGGCCTGATGCCAGGAAGTGACCCGGCGGGTCCCAAGAACCTGATCCTTCCTCCTGGCCCTCTGGGATCAGCTCAGCCTGCTGGGGCCAAACGGGTCAGGAGGCCTCCTTAGACCTGGAGGGGCCACCCATGCACCCTCGGCATCCAACATATATTGAGCGCCTCCTGTGTGCCAGGCCCTGGGCTGGGCAGTGGGGACCCAGCCATGAGGGTGCTCCCAGTGTGAGGGGGGCCGGACACTGACCCACCAGCCACACAGACAAACACGGGGTAGGACCACCCTGGGTCTACAGAGCCACGTGGGAAGGTGGGAAGGGAGGGCTTCCTGGAGGAGGTGGCTTGAGCAGGTAGAAGGAGTGGAGTGGGCACAGGCGCTGACCCCTGGGGCTGCCCTACCCGCCCCACCTGGAGGATGATGATGAGAAGGAAGTAGAGGTTGGACATGCGGTGGAACTGCTCGTACAGGTTCAAGGGCAGGAAGGAGAAGACGTTGTATTTGGTCGTATGGATGACGTTCCTCTGGGACGAGAGCCGGCAGCCGGCATGGGGGCGCCGCCCAGGAGGGCCCAGGTTCCCACCCAGCCCCACCCGGCCTCCCCCTTCCCTCCGGCCACAACCAGCGCGGGTGCAGACCCAGTGAGCCAAGCTGTGACCCCAGGACTCCCCGCGTGAGACGCAGGCAGGGGGTTTCTGGTAGAGCCCAATGGACACGCTGTACCGTGAAGGTTTCCTAGTTACTTATTTAGGGCGGAGGAGACACACGAAGCGCCAGCACGGGACCCCACAACTCGGCGAGGGCGGCGCTACGGTCCTCAGGACTAAGTGGACTGACCCAGCGTGCAGAGCTTGGGTGGCAGGTCCCGAAGGCCCGCGGGGGTGGGGTGGGGGTGGGGACGGGGGAGGCCTGTGCCGTGGGGGGCTGGGCCTGCCCACCTTGTACTTCTTCCTCTGCCAGCACAGGAAGACTTTCTCCTTGAACTGGTTGTTGTAGGACCGGTTGTTGGCTTGCACCTCCCAGGTGAACTCTGAGGCCCGAGAGGACAAACACGGGCTAACGACACCCCGGAGGAAGGCTAAGGGGCCCCCCGGGGATCCAGCCGGTAAACAGATGAGAGGGCCCACACGGCCCCTGCACAACAGTAGGCACTCGGGGAGCCCAGGTGGATCTGAGCATCCGGCTCCCCTTGAGCCAATCCCTAGGCCCTGGGAGACCCACTCACGCACATTCCGTCTACAGAGGGGTAAACTGAGGCCCAGGGACGGGCGCCGAGGTGTCCAAGGCTCCACTCCCTGCCCAGATAGTTCTGGGCTCACAGGCCCACAAATCCTGAGTCCACCTTTCAGTGATAGGGTTTTGAACTCTTTGTAACCCACTGAGAACCCCGCGCTGGGCCTCCCGTCTCCCCACTTCAGTCACTGCACTCTAACGCCCCTTGTAGGGGTCCCCCTGGCACGCCCTCACTCTACCCCCAGCCCTGCACCCGCTCTTGGCCGGACACGCACCTGAGTTCTTCTCCTCCTCAAGGTCTTCTCGGTACGCGAGGCTGCCCATGCTGGTGGGGCTGTCGAGGAGAGGGGCCTGAGGTCACACTGGCGGCCGGACAGTGCCCACCACTCCACCTTCTTTGATGTCACTTCCCACGTCCATCTGCTGTCCCCTCCCCAGGCTCTGGAGGTCCAGTCACCAGCTGTGAGTCCTTCCCCGTTACAGCCGGTCACCCGGCCGCTGCTCCCCACCCCCACGGCCCCCCATGGCCCCCCATGGTCGGCCCCCATCACCTCTCCGGGGCCGATCGCACGCACATCCTCCCGGGCCCCCCTGCTGCCCCTCCTGCCCCAATCCCCACACGGCACACGATGCCCAGCCTGGTCAGGTGCTCAGTCAGTTTGTTGACAGACTAAATGGGGCCCCAGGGCTCTCCATCATGTCTCGAAGTGTGTTTGAGGACCAAGGCGCTGAGAGGTCTGAGTGTGGTGTTGGGGCAGGGACCACCAGCCCTCCACAGAGCCCGGAGCCTTCCCACCAGCTAGTTCATGGTCAGTCCTAGTCCTTCGATGCCCTTGGCAGCTCCGCAGATGACTCCCACCCCCAGTACTCAGCAGCTCCCTACTCCCCACGCCCTGGCCCCGCTGTTCCCTCTGCCCTGAGCACCATTCCCCCTCGCATGGCCGGAGCCTCCTCACCCTTCGCCTCTCAGCCCCTACTTCTCCTACTGCCCAGCCTTGTTCTGGCGCCTCCTCTGGGCTTCCCCTCTGCCTTCGGGATCCCCCATCCCAGTTCTGATCACCCTCTCCCCTCTGCTTCTTCCCCTGTCTGGGCTGCTTGCTGAAATTGGAACCTCCCAGGGCAGGGACTGCTGGCGTCTGGGTCACTGGTGTCGAGGGGGGCGGGCCCCCAGGGGGAGGGCCTGGCTCAGGGCCAGCTCTGATGCTCCTGGGGGCCCAAGCAAGGCCAGTGCCCATTCACCAGATGAGGAAAAGTGAGGCTCAGGGTGAGGCTCATCCCGTGGGGCCAGAGCCAGGATGAGCTCTGGCCCCACAGGAGCCAGAGCCGGGGGAAACCCGGCCGGGGCCAGATGGGGCTAGACGAATGCTGTGGGCCAGAATCCAATCAAAGCGTATCAGGGGGAAGGGACACGCCCTCCTCCCTCGCATTCTCAGCTCACCGGAACGCCCACTACCCCCCGGGAAGCCCTGAGCATTCCCGCAGCGAAGCGGCTCAGGGTTCGACGCCCAGCCCCCTGGGAAATGCACCTGGAGATCCGGGCCCACACGACACCGGGCGCTCCGGCGCTCGTCCGGACCTTGGCCCACGCGAACCTCTAGGGGGCGCCCCCGCCGCCGCGGCTGCGGCCTCCCGCCCTCAGGCCGGGCGGAGTCCAGAGAGGGTGCGCGGGCGCCCGGGGACGCACAGCTGCGGGAGTGCCGCCGCTCACCTGCGCGGGCCGGGCTTCCTGGGGCGGTCCGCGGGCGTCCAGGGCGACGGACGTGGTGGAGCTGTTAGCCCGGTGCCAACGGGCCTGAAACGGGCCTGAAACGGGCGGCGCGGGCGCGGCGCGGCGCGGCGCGGGGCGGCGCGGGGCGGGGCGGAAGGTTGGGGCTTAGGGGCGGGGCCTGGCAGAATGCAAGGGGGCCGAGGGCGGGGCCAGGGCGGAAGGTGGGGCCAGGGTAGAGGGGGCGGGGCGGAACCCCAGGGGTGGGGCCAAGACAGAAGGCGGGGCGGGACAGAGGCGGGGCCGAGCTAGGCCTCCCCGCCGAACAGGGCCAAAAGGGGCGGGGCCTAAGGCGGGACCGAGCGTGACCTCGAGGAGCGGGGGCGGGATGGAGGAGTCTTAATCTGGGCCTGGGTATTAAGGGGCCAGTCGCTGGGGAGGGTGGGCTGGACCCGGCTGAAGCTGGGCGGGGCCGGGTGGGGCGGGGGGAGAGGCTAGGGGCGGAGAAAGGACGCAGAGGTAATCGCAGGTATGCGGGGCGTGAGTCTGAGCTGTGTGCGCGTTCCAGTTCAGCGAGCATGTCGTACGCGCAGGTAGTGTTGGGCGCCGGGATGGGGGAGACTGTTAGAACCACCGAGCTCATCCCGCCAGGAAGAAGCCCACAGGGTTCTAGCCCGGTGTATGCCTACCCAGCGCGCGGCCGGGACTCCGGGGGCCTTCCTGGAGGTGGTGACAGGGGTGGGAGACAGCGAAAAGGCTGGGGCAGCGTCCAGGCCGGAGATGGGGGACTTGAGCCAGGGCGGGGAGAGTGTGTGGGAGACGCTACTGAAGGTAGGGTCCTCCTAGGAGGGGCAAACTTGGGGGTTCAGGGGTGGTGATTAAGCTCTGTTTTTCATATTCTTTTAGGAACCCTCTGAAGTGCAGAGAGTAGGAAGGTACTGGACACCTCCACCACCCTTCTCCCCAGCCTCGGGGTTGCTCCCTCCCTCTGGCCCAGCCGTCACCCAACGGACCAAGGGTGCCTGTCTGACTGTGCCCTGCCTGCCTGGGGCACGGGCATCACCTCTGAGCTGATGTTGGGTGAAGGAATGAATGACGGGGTGGTGACAGCACACAGGAGCTGACCGCCCCCATCAGAGCAGCAGCCTCCCACTCCCATTTCTTGGGAAGCCCTGCACACCCAGCGGCCTCTGGGGGATGCCAGGTAAACCTCTCCTTTCCTTCATTCACCGGGGAAACGTTCGTCCAGCCCTACCCAGCGGTTACTGAGAAAGGCCCTGCGGGGAGGGGCTTGGACAAACTGCTCTAACAGCCTTTAGGAGACACCTCACCTGGTGTGCGCCTGTGAGGGGGTGTCGGGATCGGTTCTCCCCCCTGGGACAGTGACAGAAGGGAGAGGAGTTTCCCAAGCAGCGAGTTTTCAAAAGCTCTTTGGCCTCCAAGAGGCAGCAGGTTCGGCAAGCTGAAAGCTTGCACCCCACCCCCAACCCCCCCCACCCCCGGGAGCTCCTCCCCCAACTGCCCAAGGCCTCCCTGGGGCACTCATGCTCTGGGGAGGGGGACAGACCACACAGAAACGGGGCTCCTGGGATGCTGCCTGCATATTTTCTTTAGAAGAACACTCCTTGTTCACAGAAGGTGGGGGAAAGTCAACTGGTCACAAGAACAGCCCCGGAGGGACACGACGGTGGCAGGGGCCTGACTTCACCAAGAACCCTCCCCTCAGGGCCCCTGTGGACAGAGAATGTTGCCCACCATCAAGCCTTCTGCCACTGCAGCGCCGCCCCGCTTCCCCACAGTGGTGCGCCCTGAGGGGATTCAGGATGGAGAAAAACCAGATACTGGCCCTAGATAGCTGAAGTGCATATCAAAGGAATGATTTCAGTGAGCCCAGACAGCATCTAGCATCTTCCCATACACAGAAAAGCACTGCAATCATTAACTAGAGACGTCAGCTTTTTGCGATTAGCAGGAAACTTTTGATGTTTGACTCTGGTTTTGTTTTCTTCAGCAAAAACTCCTAGGAACAGTTCCTCAGAGCTATATGAGAAGCAATGTCTTGGGCTACAGTCCTCAGTGAGTTCCTGGAATAAAACATAACTCAGCTTTCAGGTCTTGTATTTTTCAGTCGATACCCCCTGGGGACCCTGCAGCGCTGGCTGCTGTGTCCTCAGATGGGAGCCTGCCCTCTAGGCCTTTAGCAGAAGCCAGCGGAACTTCTGCAGAAGTGGAGTGGCAAGGGGGCCTCCTCCAGGCAGCCCTCCTTCCAGCATCTTTGTGCTCCTGCACTGGGACCTGGGGCCCCCCAGCATCTCCCCGACCCATGAGGCTCTTTGGGCTTCACTTTTTGCTTTACCCAGTGGCTGCCCTTCCCTTCCCAAGTTAGCTGCTCAGACAGGGAACATGCAGCGGTGGTCGGGGTCTCCCCACTCCCAGCCCCGTACGCAGGCCCCACCTCATGGGTGGGCAAGGCAACTCCAGTCCCAGGGCCTGGCCGCTGGCCCCACTGTCACGGCACCCCGAGGGGCTGGAAGCATGGGGCCCTGGTCTGCTCTGGACACTGGTCCTGGGGGCAACCCGGGCACTGGGCTGGTTTTTGTGAAGGACAGCAAGGTCCCATTCCTGATTCCCCCCCGTTAGGGGTGACGGTGACCTCCACTGTGTGTGTAGAGCCACACCTGCCACCAAGAACACCTCCAGATGCCATGAGCTCTAAAATCCATACAAACGTTTATTCTGCCCCTGCCTGGGGGTGGGGGAGAGGGGATGCAGGAACTGGGGCGCTGCGGGCCTTTACAGACAGCCCCCGGAGGAGGGCAGGGCTCTGGTGGGAAGACAGTGTCCAGAGGCCGACGGGCCCTGGGGCATCCAGAAGGAAAGGCCCTGGGGGCTGATGGAGGGGCTGGCTTGGTTCCCAGAACTCCCAGGTCCTGGCGGCTGCTGGGGTGCCGGCGCTCCACTCCCAGCCCTACCCCCGTCCCCCAGGAGGGAAGGCAGCACCAGGGTCTTGCTCCTCCGGGTGGGGGAAGACAACTGTGCAAGTCATCAGGTTTAAATTACAAATAATAAAAATAACAATACAAAATAAAAAGACAATTCCTGTCACAAACAAACCCTCGACAAGCCTGCCCGGCCGCCCCCTGCCCACGAGAAGGAGCAGGAGCAGGAGCGGGGGCAGGTGGTCTCGCTGCCCGGGGCACGAGCAGGGCCCGCTGGGGGTGCCGGGCGGGAGGGCCCCAGCCTCGCCCGTCGAGTCAGCAGCAGTCTCCAGAGGACAGAGGTCTGGGGCAGAGAGGCAGGGACGGGCGACAGGGTGCGGCGGGGGCTCAGGGCTCCAGGGTCAGTCTCGGCGTTGGGCTCTTGCAGCCTCCGGCTCATCCCGTTCTCTCGGTTTTCTGTGTCTTGGCGACGTGGACAGGGTTAGCTCTCGAGATTTATTGCACTGTTTTGGAAGAGGCCTGGGGTAGAGAACGGGCCGGGGCGGCAGGAGAGGCGGGCGGGCGGGCGGGCAGGCGGCGGTCACCGCTTGGTCTTGGCGTCTTCGCGGATCTTCCAGATCACCAGGTGCATGCAGGCGCTGGCGTCCTCACTGGAGCTGTGCCCGTCCACTGCGGGGCAGACAGATGCGTCAGGGCAGGGAGCCCGCGGCCCCCGCGACCTGCGGCCCCACGGCCCGGCACTCACCATTGTCCTGGATGATCTGTCTGAGGTAGTCGGCCATGAGATTCCGCAGGGAGCGCTTGTAGGGGAGGCCCAGGCGATGCGGGAATAACACGGACGTGTCCACCACGGTGCTATGGACAACCTGCGGGCAGTCGGGCGGTCGGGTGGGCGGTCAGGGACCCCAGGAGGGCTGGGGTGGCACAAGAGGGAGGAGGACACCGAGTGCCTGGTCACCAACCCCACAGCTCCCGCCCTGGGCTAAGGGCAGCGGGCCCCGGACGGCCCCACACCCCCCGAGGACCCTCAGGGAGCCGAAGCCTAGGCGGGCGCGTACCTTCAAGGCCAGCAGGTCGCTCTCCAGGCTATGGCCGATGAGGATGGTGTCTGAACTGAACATGCTCAGCAAGACGGCCTGGACGTCCCGCAGCGAGATGCTCGTGTCTGTGAGGTCGGCCTCGGTCACCCCTGAAAACCTGGGGCAGGAGGATGGAGGCCTTAGGGAGCTGGGGAGGGCACGGGGACCCCAACCCGGGGGCTGGGCTGCGGGCAGGAAGGCTGGGCCGTGGTGGGGAATGGGGGTCCCGTTAGGGCTCCCAGCTCCTTGGTCAAGGGGTCGGGGGTCAGGGTGGGAGGGGCACACCTAGTGTTATAGTCGACGATCTCATTGTCCGGCCTGACGAAGGTGTCATACACAACCTGGAGCTCCGTGTCCACCACCGTGACGCGCGTCAGCTCCAGGCCATACGTGGTGTAAGACTGCAGGGCCAGAGAACAGGCCTCAGACAGAGCGCCTGGTGGCCCTCCCCGGCCCCGCACACCAGCGCTCCCGCCTAGGCGACCCCTGTCCCCGAACCCTGCGGGCGGAGGCTCAGCTCCCACTCTCAGATACAGAAACCCGGCCAGAGGCCTTCTGGGGCTTCTCTGCTGGTCGGAGGGGGCGTGAACCCAGGCACCCTCCCAAAGCCAGAGCTGTGCTCGTGAGGCACACACAGCCTCCGAGCGCCAAGGTGGCCCGAGTGTGCCAGGCCCGCGGGCGCAGGCAAGGCTGTGATGTGTGCTCAGCGGGCAGGTGGGCCCGGCTGCTGTACACGCTCTTACCCTGGCACCTGCGCTGGCCCGAGGCTCTGGGTAGAGGGACTGGGGCAGCCCCGCTGGGCAGCCGGGCCAACTCACCATTTCACAGTCGAGGGCGTAGACTCCTGGGTGTGCATCTCCTGAAAGTTCTTTCTCAAAAGTCTTCACAAACCCTTCGAGGTTTTCCTTCCGGCCGTCCTGCACGTGTTGCTGAGGGTAGGAGGGAAGGAAGGTCACGGCCGGGCTCAGGGGGCTGGGCTGTGCTGGTGGCTTTCACAGACTGTCCTCCTCTTCCCAAAGCCCCCAGACCAGGCAGGCAGATCAAGGATGGGAAAAGGGACGCTCAGAGGTCAGGGCTCTGGCCAGAATGGGGGAGGGGCTTCCCAGGACGAGGAAGGGCCCAGGACACCCACCTTGGCGACCTGACAGCCGGTGGAGCCGATGGCGGCCGAGCAGCACGTGTACTGAGTCTCCCAGCCCCCGGCCACTGCAAGGGAGACGTGGTCAGCAGACCTCCTTGATGCCCTGGGCCCAAGCCTCCCGCGAGGAACTACAAACGCCGGTTTGCCTGCGCGGAGCAGGGGCTTCCCAGTGCCCTTCCCTGGAGGGGCCACAGGCCCGACCAGGCAGTAAGGGGCAGGACAGCTCACAGACCCCCCCCCCCCCCCCCCCCCCCCCGCCCAGGCCTAGCGCGAGCCCTTCGCATTTGGTAGTGAGGACACGCCTGGCGCGGCCCCCAGGGAGGCCTGCCCACCCAGAGATGGGTCTGTGGGCGGCCAGCCGGCAGCTCCACCCACTGTGTTCCCAGGAGAGGGAATTTGGCCACATCGGCGACAAAATGAAACAAGCAGCCGAAGGACAGGACGAACGCTTTGTTCCCGCTGGGGCAGAACCGCCCACGTAGTTCCACAGGGACAGGCGTGGAAAGGGTGCGTGGGGGCCCCATGGGGTGGGAGGCCTTCCTTTTATCTGCCCGGGAACACTGTCACAGGAAGACCTTTGTATTACTTTTCCCGTGAAGAACAACCAACGGAAAAAAGTTACAAACGGTCAGAGCTGGCGCCAGCCCAGCCCAGCGGCCCGGTGGGGGTCTCACCTCGGTTCCGGCGGAGCCGCCCCCAGTGGTAGTAACACTCCTCATCGCGCACGCAGCGGCCGGAGGAGGACACGAGGTACTCGGCGCCGCAGCGGCAGCAGACCCTGCAGGCGGCTGCGGGTGGGGACGGGGCAGGAGGAAGGGCAAGGCGTCAGGCCAGCCTGGGCTGGCGTTCCCTGCCCCCTCCGCCCCCAGGGCGGTAGCACAGGAGGTACTCACAGTCCTTGGGCTTCTTCTCCTCGGCCGTGAAGATGACGGCGCCCCCTGGCTTCTCGGGGTGCGGGAAGGGGTAGCCGTTCTCCTTGAGCTGGGCCTCGGTGAGCAGGTACTCCTTGAGGCGGCTGTACAGGGTGGCCCCTGGGGACAGGGGAGAGGGGTCAGCCCCCAGCCGGGCTGGGGCTGGACCCAGGGGCCGGGGAGGGTGGGAGAGCCTCCAGGGGCCGCACCCGGAGGAGCCAGGCTCACCTTTCAGATCCTCCACGCGGGGGCTGCTGGGACGGCTGAGCGAAAAGCTGGTCTTGGCAGCCAACTTGCCCCCCAGCACCACTTCATGGGACACCACCCTCCGGCCACTGGGTTCTGGAAGGGGAGGGGAGGGTAGACGAGGTTCAGCCCTCGTAAGTGCTCCTGCACCCCCCTCCAGAAGGGGACGGCCTGACCTCCTGTGACCTGAAGTCTCTGGGGAGCAGCAGGCTGCCCGGAAGCCCCTCCACCTCCCCTGGACCCCCCGGGGGTCTTCACCCCCTTGGAGGAGAAGGGAAAGGACTCGACACAGGCTCTGATGGCCACCTCGGGCGCTGTGCGCAGCCGCCTGCCGGGGAAGCGGGGCCGAGCGGGAGAGCAGGCGGAGCGGACGGGCGCTAATGCATCCTTCGAGAGGGGTCAGGAAATGCCCCCCTGCCTTGTGCTTTGAAGAGGCCTCCATTAGCGGCGGCCCCTCGGCTCGCTGAGGAGGGCGGTTAACAGCGAGAGGAGGCTGTGCTGAGGGCACGGGGCCAGCGCCATCCTGACAGGAGCCTGGCAACCGGGTGGCCGGCGCGCAGAGCCTTTGTCTGACAACCTGCGGGCGGCCCGGGCATGGGGGTGGGGAGGGCTGGGCCCCGGTCCTCCGGAGGCGACTTACTGTTGAGACCAGGCCCGGTGCCAGGGCCCAGGCCGCGCAGCTTCTTGAGGGTGTTCACGGCCACGTTCAGGTAGATGTTCTTGCTGGGGCTCCGGTCGTAGGCCACCTTCTCCTCGTTGAGCGCCTGCAGGAGGACACTCGGCTCAGCCCCGCCCAGCCCCGCCTCCCGGCAGCCCCGCCCCACGCACCTTCTCTACGGCTTCCTGGTTAGAAGAGCAAAACTTGAGGCACTCTTCAATGAACAGGTTGAGATAGCGCTGGCGGATGACAGTGGGGACTTTGCCCCCGAACTCTTTTGGGATAACGGGCTTCTTTAAACTCTAGGGGAACAGAGACCAGCAGAGCGTGGCACGCTCCCGCCTGCACCCCGCTCGAAGCAGTAAGGCTGCTCGAAGCAGTAAGGCTGCGGGTTAAATGGAAACAACGGGGGAGCCAGGAGAGGCAAGCCGAGCAGAGGGCTCACCTGTAAGGATGGGCTGTGCGCCACACGCTTGGGGGCCACGGTGGCGGTAGTCTTGGACGCCATGCCCGACAACGTGCGCGTCTTCAGGGGCTGGCTGCCCGGCTCGGGGCCACTGGGGGGCTGGCTGCTGCTGGCCGAGAGGGTCCTCTTGGCACCTGTAGGGGCTGGAGGGGGACAGGAGGAGAGCACACCCATCACTGAGCTGCAGAGCACCAGGCAGCTGCGGCCGTTCAGCGTCAGCAGGACGTGCATCTCGGGGCACAGGCGGAAGGGCCGGGGTCTGGCCTGCGGGCTCTGGAACGCCATTAGGCTCTATCGGCTTTCGGGCAAGTCCATCGAGAGGGGAGGGGACGAAAACGGGGCTTCGGAGGCCGGCTCAGGCGAGGTCGCCGCTGGGGTGGCCCCACAAGTGGGGGGGGGTGTGGGGAGCCTCTGCCACATGCTGCAGCCCCGACCCCGAGGCGCTCAAGCGTGAGGGACGAAAGGCCCTGGCTCCTGGGCAGAGGGCCTGCTCACTGTGACCGGCCAGCCTGCCCCCAGCGGCCTCTGTGTTCTGTCTCTCCCTTTGATGAGGTCACAAACCAGACAATCTCCTGTGACCACCAGCAGGGCTTGTTTCCAAGGGCCGGGGGGTGGGTGGGGTGGCGGGAGGGCTCAGCCCCGAGGAAGGACAGGAGCAGCGAGGAGACCGAGGCACAGACACAGAGCAGCGGGGCCCACACCAGGCCCACCCTCTCGGGCCACAAAGGAGGCCAGCTGCCGACCGGCCTCGGCTCTAAGAATGCACACTTTTCAGTGACGGAGGAAGAAACGCTTTTACGGTCATCTGGAGCACGAGGCATTGGATGACAGGTGAGTCCCCCTGGGGCTCGGGAGAGCCACCACCCCACCCGAGTGCGTGCAGTGACAAGGGTGGCAGGACTGTCCCAAGCCACCGGTGATGACCAGACAACCTGAGAGCAGGTGTAGGCTTCTGAGAGTGTCCGTCTCAGGTCCACAGCCTAGGGCGATCTCTGTTCACATCCCCAGGGCCAAACCACTGCTAAAGCCCAGGCCGGAGATAAGAGCCCCTGGCTGACAAGCCCCCTGGCTGCAAGCTCTCCCTCCAGCATCCTAGGGCGGGGGGAAGGATGGGGATCTGGCCAGCTTCTCCTAAAGGAGGCTCTAGCACCCAGGGAAACCAGGGAGGCCTGCGGAAGCCTGTATCCGCAGGACCAGCGCGTGGAGCCGTCTCCTTGGGGCTGGCTCCTCAAAGGGGTCCCCCCGGCCTAAGGGGGCAAATGATTGCATCTAAACGAGCCTCCAGGTGGCTGCAGAGCCCCGGCTCCTATCCCACGTCCTCAGCCCCAGACACACCACTGAGCACCCCACGCATCAGACTGCTGAAGGGCAGCCCAGCTTTCAGACAAGCCCAAGTGGGGGGAAAGTGGCCCTCAGGGTGGGAGGGGGAGGAAAACCAGCCCCCAACTCCCACTCCAGATCAGCTGGCTTGACTCAAGGGTGAAGGCCTCCAGGGCCACCCCCCCATTAACACCTTACCAGGTGCAAGCCACACCTGGGTGGGAGCCCCCCACAGAGCAGGCAGCAGGGGCAGAGCGGAGTCACAGGCAGACCTCTGGGGCTGGTGGACAGACAGGGAAGGGAGGAAGACACCCCTCAGACTCCCTACGGCCCGCCCCACTGCTAACACCAAAGCCCACAGAGGCCCAGAGCCACCGGGCACCACACCAGGCCTGCCTCAGCCTCCCACTAGCAGCCGGGAGACTTTTATCCCCTTTTGACAGATAATCACCGAGACGCAGCCAGGCCCTGCTCAAGGCCACCACTACTGGCATAAAAGGAGCCCGGCCTTGGGATCCTCCTGCCGGACAAGAAGCACTCCCGAGACCAGAACCCTGGGACCCACCTGCAGCCAGGAGGGGGTTGGGGACGTGGGCAATCCTCCTCTTCTCTCCAGGGGCTGAGATGTGCATGGAGGACTGCTTCTCAGCCAGCGGCTGGGCAGCCTGGAGCCGGCTGGCTGACTCCCTCTGTGCCTGCTGGGCCCGGCGGTAGCACACCTCCTGCGCAGTCGGGGGGCGGGTAGGAAGCGCTGGGCCTCTGCTCGTGGGCTCTGCCTGGGTGACAAATTTCAAGTCCAGACTGCACGTCAGAGGTACCCAGAGCAGGCCTCCCAGGGTGTCAGTAGAGGGGTAGTACTGCGGGACGGGCGGCAGGTGCTCCAGGGCTGGGATGGAGCAGGCCACCTCAGAAGCCTTCTCCTGAGTGTGCAGGGGCCCCGGAGGGAACCAGCTCTCCTCCTCCTGAGTGTGCAGGGGCCCCGGAGGGAACCAGCTCTCCTCCTCCTGAGTGTGCAGGGGCCCCGGAGGGAACCAGCTCTCCTCCTCCTGAGTGTGCAGGGGCCCCGGAGGGAACCAGCTCTCCTCCTCCTGAGTGTGCAGGGGCCCCGGAGGGAACCAGCTCTCCTCCTCCTGAGTGTGCAGGGGCCCCGGAGGGAACCAGCTCTCCTCCTCCTGAGCGTGCAGGGGTCCCGGAGGGAACCAGCTGGTCTTCTGAGTTTGCTGATACCCTGGAAGGAACAAACTACCTTCCTCCCAAGTTTGCAGATACCTGGGAGGGAACCAGCTTGGTGCTTCGGCTCTCAAATTCACCATGATGCTTCACTATCCCAGGTCCCTTCCCAGCCCTGCTGTCCTGGCTTCTAAGTGCCCAGACTGTGCTCTCAGCCCTTATATAGACACAGAGTGGGTGGGAACGCCCAGCCTCTAGATTAGATCCTGCTTGATCCAATCTTCTCTGAACTGTACTTCCAAAATCCCCATCAGGGTGGGGCAGGGGTCTGGTGATTGGATCACCTGCAGTTCTTCAGCCAAGAGCCCTGTCTTCTGCTCCAGCCTTCCCTGTGCTAACTCACTGAGCAGCCCCATAGTGACTGACAATTGATCCTGTCTCTGGACCACAAGGGAGGAAACCTAGGCTCAGAGAGGTCACACCACTTGCCCAAGATCACACAGCGTACCTCTGAACTGGGACTGGGATGGGGCAGTGTGACCCTGCTGGAGGGCTGCCCCTCACCTTGCTGCCCCTGCTCTGCGCCCCACTCTGCGCACTAGGCGCAACTTGATGACTGGACATGGGTCCCAGGCATTTCTCTGCAGGACACGGGCAGTGCTGGATCCACGGCTGCCAGAGGCGCCCATGGGCAAGGGAGAGCGAGGCCCGTCTCCCCCCCGCCAGCCTCTACCCAGGACCCAGAAGCGGGCCCTCCCTTACCTCCTTGCCTTGCTTGGAGAGGTGGGAGATCCTCCTCTTCTGCCCAGGAAACAGAGTGGTCAGCCCCGAGCGCCCCTGTTCCTCGGCCTTCTCCTCCTTGGGGGGCTGAGACACACATCCGGCCCTCAGCGAGGCCCCCTCCCCCCCACACCGAGGCTGCGGCTCCTCTCACCCTGGCCTGCAGCACGCGGAGGGTCTGACTCCCAGGCCCGAGGTGGGGAGCGGGTGGAAGACAGTACCGTGCTGAGGGAGGGCTGCCGCTTCTAGACATGCGATTTGGGGTTCTCACCTCCACCCCGGGAGGTGCGCAGGCCCTGCCGTGCCCCCCAGGTGAGCAAACAGACTTGGCGCCCCGGAGCCAAGGCCCCTAGCGCTGCCTGAGCCCCGGGCCCCCCTCCCAGGCCCTGTGGATGGTGAGTTCTGCAGACTTGGCCCAGCCCACGCTCATGCCTGCCTCTTGCTCCTCACGCACCCAGCCAGCACAGGGACGAGCTCAGAATAGGGAATGAAGGGGAAGAAATCGGAAAAGCAAAGGGCCAAGAACAGGGTGGGGCACTAAGGGAGGGAGCAAGGGGCGGGGCCAGGGTCCCACCCTGGGATCCCTCAGAAGCGGCAAGTTCTCTGCACGGACTGGCTCAGCCTGCTTTGTTTAGAGCAAGCTCCCTCTGGTGGCGAGGTGGGGACACTGCAGCAGGAGACCAGAAAGGTGGAGGCTGGCTGAGTTTGGGGGGTCGGGGAGGGGGGGAAGCCGGGGAAGGAGGGAGGAGGGGAGAGGCAAGAGAGGCAGGGGAGAAGCAAGGCTTCAGGGGAGAGGGCCAGGGAAGGCGGGATGGTGGTGCCTGATACCCCTTGGCCGGGATGCTCTCAGAAGGCTGCCGTGGGAACCCCGCCGGGTGGGCCATAAGCCAGCGTCCTCTTTCTGGACGGGGTGCAGGGGGGCAGCAGGCAGCCAGCGAGGGGTCCTGAATTCTGAACGAGTTGAGAGGCCGACGCTGAGCGAGCCGTCTCCACCGGGCGCTGGGACTCCAGTCACTGGGGAAGCCGGGGAGGAGCCCGGCTGCCCGAGCCCAGCCCGCCCTCACCTGCCGGGCCAGGCGGCCCTTGTCCTCCGTCTTGACAGCGGTGGACTCGTTGAAAATGCGCAGGCACTCCTCCATGGGGTCGGAGTCAAAGTCGACCTCCTTCTCCAGGGCCGAGTAGTCCACGTCGGAGCCCGCCCCCGAGGAGGAGGAGGAGGAGGAGGAGGGCGGGGGAGGGGAGGACCGGCTGGCCGAGGGGGGCAGGGAGGCCTTGAGGCGTTTGGGCGGCCCCTGCGCACCGGAGAGGCCCAGGCTGGAGTCTGAGTCCGAATCGGAGCTGGAGCTGAGGCTGGGGAGGGCAGGCGGCCGCGGGGCGGGCGCCTCGGGCCCCGGGTCCTCGTCCTCGCTCTCATCCCCGAAGAGCTCGGCGTGGCTCAGGGCCCGCCTCGGCAGCTTGGGGGCGCCCCGGGGGGCACCCTCATCCAGCGAGCGGGCCTTCCGCTCTGCCAGCTTCCCTGACGGGGTCTTCCTGCCCGTCCTGTCTGGCAGCTGGTGGGCAGCCCCCTGTGCGGGGCTGGGCCGTGGGCCCGGCCACTCGGGCCGGCCTTTCCCTGAGCTGGCCACCGGAGTGGCTGAAGATGGCTTCTTCTTGGTCCCTTGGGGCCGCTCTGCCCTGTGCCGGGGGCTGCCGGCCTGCGGGCCCCTCCTGTCCACACAGGGCTTCTCGGCTGGCCTCCCATGCTCTCCACCCTGACCCCTGCCTGTCTTCCCGACACCATCCTTGCGGCCGGCGGCCGGCGGCCCCCCGCTTTTCTTCTTCTTGGGTCTCCCCTCCTTGGGGCTGCTGCGCTCCTGCGAGGCCCTGCCCGGGGAGCTGGGCTTGGCAGGAGGCAGCCCGCCTGGGCCCTTGGCAGGCTGACCGAGGTCCCCCACGTCGTACTGCACGGCCATCTCCTTGGTCTCCCGAAGGCTGCCCTCCTCGGGCTCTGGGCCCTCCCTGGAGCCCGGCTTCCCCGGGGCCTTGCTCTCAGGGCCCGCTCGGGCTCTCGGTGGGCTGGCGGTGGCGGGCCTGTCGCCCGGAGCAGCAGCGGTGTCATCGTCCGAGTCTGAGAACCTGGCGTCGCAGCCGCCGAAGGGGTCACAGGGCTTCTTGGGTGCAGGTGTGTAGGGCTCACTGCCGCGGGAGCCCCGGGGCCGCTTGGGGGCCCTGTCGTCCTTGCTGCTGGCCCTGCTCAGCAGGCGGGCGGAGAAGTTGGACAGGGGGTCGTACTCCAGGTCTGTAGATGGCTTGGAGTTGTCCACCACGTACTTGCCGCTGGAGACGGGGCGGCCATACCGCCGGGGCTGGCCCACGGCCTTGGGGACGTACTCCAGGGTGCCGCCAGCCCCTCCACCATGGCCCTGACCCCGGTCCAGAGAGGCCAGCGAGTACTTGGTGCCAGGCTCGGTGGGGCTGGCCAGAGGCGTGGGCTGGTAGCTGGCATCGGGGCTTAACAGGCCTCGGCCGCTGGGGTTGTATTCGAAGGATAGAGGGAAGGCGTCCCCATCCAGGCCGGCAGTGGGGCCGTGGGCCGCCAGGGTGGGGGCCTCGGCCGAGCCGTGCTCCCGGGCCGTCTCCAGGAGCTCCCGGTAGCGCCTCTGCTCCAGCTCCACCTCAGAGCGCACGGCCTCGATGGCCTGGTTGACCAGCTCCAGCTCCAGGATGTCTGAGCGGGGCTCGGCACCTCTGCCCAGGGCTCCATTCTCCCTCTGGGCGGGGGGCTTGGGCAGCTCGGGGTTGTACGGGTCGTAACCGAGCCCTGAAACGGAGAGGGAGAAAACAGCATTGAGCAGGCGGCTACCGCAGCAGGCCCGACGAGCCGGGGACCGGTCACTGCCTCGTCCCGGGCCGCGACCCCAGGGGCCAGCAAGGAAGAGCAGAGTACCAGCCTCCAGAACCCACCGGGGGCCAGGCCTCCGGCCGACCCCCGCCAAGGCTCCAGCAGCAAGTCAGGGTTTCCAGAGGGCCCCTCCCTTGCAGGTCCTGCCCCGAAGAGGCTGCCAAGTGGGGTGAGGGCACAGAGCCCAGGCCCCAGAGGAGGCCACAAGAGCCCGGGGACTTCACCGCCTGGGACAGGGGATGGTGAGGCCTGGGGAGCTGGGCGAGAGGGTGGCTCCCCCAGGGCCCAGCCCACACTGAAGCCACACCACGCTGCTCCCTGCAGCCGGGGAGGCCGGACACCCAGCCGGGGCAGACAGTGCAGGGTACACAGACACCTGACTGGGGGCAACAGGGGTGAGAGAGGGAGCAGGAGGCGGGGCCGACACAGCCCGCCCACAGCAGCAGGTGGGCAGGCGGGTGCACACGGCCCTGCCTGGCAACAGCGCCTTTAAGGCTCTGTCCCCCACACGCGCTCTCGCCCACAGAGAACTCCGCCGGCTGCGTGTGTACCAGTGAGGACACAGAAAGCCCCGAAGCGTCCACTGGGAAGGGGCAGCGGGTGCGGTGGACGAAGGACAGCACAGCACATCTCACGGGGGAAGCGAAGCATGATGACGTCCAGGGAACAGCGCCACGGCGTGAAAGACGTTCCGGCAATGGGCAATGTTGGGGAAGCACAAAGTGGGGTGGACGGCAAGGCGGGCACAGGACACACTTAGGTTTGTATCCATCTGAACAGGGGTGGCGGAGCGGCTGGCGGGCTACCTGGCTCCAGGGTGTATTCCACGAGACCAGTCCAACCCCAATACCACCCACGTTGACACGGAGCTCACGGGAGACTCACTTAGGACAGAGGTGCGGAAATTCTCAGTAAGATGTAAGCAAATAAAGCCCAACGTTCCGAGAAAGGAATAACGAACGTACCGTGTTCAAATATTCCAGAACGTAAAGACGATTCACTGGGGCTTCCCTGGTGGCGCAGTGGTTGGGAGTCTGCCTGCTAGTGCAGGGGACACGGGTTCGAGCCCTGGTCTGGGAAGATCCCACATGCCGCGGAGCAACTAGGCCCGTGAGCCACAATTACTGAGCCTGCGCGTCTGGAGCCTGTGCTCCGCAACAAGAGAGGCCGCCGTGGTGAGAGGCCCACGCACCGCGATGAAGAGTGGCCCCCGCTTGCCACAACTAGAGAGAAAGCCCTCGCACAGAAACGAAGACCCAACACAGCCAAAAATAAATAAATAAAAATAAATTAAAAAAAAAAAAAAACGATTCATTGTTAAGAGCGTCTGCCAGACATAATTTGTAAAACCTCTGACAAAAAAGTGGATCGATTTGGTGCCCTCTGGTTAGCAGAGTAACAGCCAATTCTCCCAGAACCTCCAGATAGGACCAGCTGTGCCCACACCTGGACTGTAGCCCAGGGAGACCCACTTTGGACCTCTGACCTCCAGAACCACCAGAGAAAAAAAACCCTGTGTTGTTTTAAGGCACCGGTGAGTGGGGTCTTGCTGCAGAAGCCCCAGGAAACGCACGCATCACTGACTGAGGAAGCACCAGAGAACCCGGCACTGCCGGGGCCAGTGGCTGGGCCTGGGCCGCCTGGGGGCCCAACATGGGGCGGAGCCCATTGCAGGCCTGTTGTCTGGCTTGTACCTTGGAACCTATTTTTCAAACGATGCTTAGAAAGGAGAAAGGACGCGCGCGTACACCTGTGCTTCAGAACACCGAGGACACGCCCAGGCTGCGGGTTATAGACGGGGAGGTAAAACCAAGATGCAGAGGCCGCAGGGGGCAGCGGGACTGGGGTGCCGGGGAGCAGTCACTTCACGCCCCCACCTCCCAGCTGAGGACGCCAGGGTGAGGGCGGAGTGGGGGACAGGTCAGGACACACAGCCACTGGGCCCTCTGCCCCACACAAGGTTCAAGATGAAGGCACCACCGAGAGGGAAGGCTAGAAACCCCAACAGCGAGGTCCAGGGCCCTCTTCCCAGCCCACCCTAACCCTCAACAGGTCCGAAGGCACTAAAGCAGACCCACCCCTAGCCCACCACCCGCCCGGATGAACAGAAGAGCCAGTGCCCCCACACGCCGCAGGGCCCAGGACGCAAGCCGGGGGGCACTTACAGGGCATGTCAAGTGAGGGGTGGGTCGGGTCTTGCCGGTCTCAGGGGGCCTCCAGCCCACCCCACCTCACTCCCAACCTCCCTCCTGAGGCCAAGATGGCTCCCACCCAAGCCGGCTCCCCTAGGTGGGGGACAGGAGCAAGGGCCCAGCTGGTGGGAATGCCCCTCCCCCAGGAGAGGTGGGCAGGGCAGGGTGGGGATCGAATGGATGGGGGTCCTTCCCCACCCCTGACCTGCTCTGGAACAGGTCACAAAGGGCCACAGACAACATGCAAATCACCCAGGAGTGCCTCTAGCCCTTCCCAAGTAAGGGCAGAGTTCAAACCCCTGCACTTCGTATTTTGAAAGGAATCCCCCCACAAACAAGTCTGTGCTTTGGAAGCAAGGAGAGGAAGGAGGTGACCTGGGACCCAGCCCCTTAGACCTGAGCGTCCAGGAGCTCTGTCAGCGTGGGGTGTTTTCAGTCCCAGGGGAGGCTGCCTGCTCACACCCCATCAGGCTACACCAAAAAGCAAAAGAAACAGCCCGAGGTGGACGTGAGCCCGTCTAGGTCAACACCCTCCCCTCCAGAGCCTCAGTGTCCCCAAGGTACCATAAGGCCAAATCACCAGCCCGAGGAGCTCCAGACAGGTCTAGACGCGTCAAGGACACAGCTGCCAGGGGCTCGGCTGCAGCCCCCTGTAGCTCAGAAGCTAGTGCATGGGGCCCAGAGCTTGGCCCCTGGAGCAGCAGCCCTGAGCCCCCCCCAAGGCTACTGGAGGCTCGTGGGGGGAGGCGAGCGAATGGAGAAGATATCTGTGATGCTACCTAGCCCCCCCACCCTACCCTGCCTCAGGGACCGGTAGGAACTGGAGAAGCTCCCCGAGAAAATGTTTTACAAGTGACTCGACAGGTGACCCTCGAGAGGTCAGGAATGGCCGTGGAAGCGCCTCAGAAGCGCCTCCTCGTTACTGGGGAGTTAACCTGGCTGGAAGCCAATGGGAGCTCCTTCGGGGCTTGCACCAGGGAAGCATGCCTTTGGTAAACAAGATTAATTGGGCTGTTTTTCGGAAAGGGGGCGAACCTCAGGATGACTGGAAAAGCACCTTGAAGGCCTGGCTACTGGGGTTACACTCTCAGGAGAAGTTCCTGCCCCCGGCCCAGGGCAAGGAAGGGGTCGGCTACTGCCGCTCGAGGGACACCCACAAGGCCAAGGGTCTGCCCAGGTGGGCTGCCGCTTGAAGGACGCCCCTTGGGAAGGCTCCCGGCCAGCTCATGGGTCCGAGCCTTCTTCAGCCATCCCTGTGCCCAGTTCTGTGTGCGCCAGCTCCCCCTCCCAGCTCTGGTGCTGCTGGACGCTCTCCCAGTGACCCAGTCCTGACCGGCTCTGATCACCAGCTCTGAGCAGGCATCCGGCATGTCAGGGCCCAGGCCAGCTGCCCCACCTCCACGGCGGGAAAAGCAAACACTCGGGGCCACAGCGCTCAGGGAACGGATCACGCGGAGCCCACGGCAGGTCGAAGGACAACGTGGGGTGGTGGCCACCTCCAACCCCTCCAAGCCTTCCCCCTGCTCCTCTCTGCTCCCACCACGTCCCTCCATTCCAGAAAACACTCCGCACCATTCCATAACTGTGCAGACGCCCGGCCCACAAGCTCTAGCTGCACGTAAAATTAACGACAAGCGAAAACGAGCAGACATAGGAGCGTGAAGACCCCGCTGGGAGGCACGTGACGCCCACCCAGCCGGCTCCGAGGCCTTCCCCTTTAATCCCGACGTTCGCCCTGCCCACATCAGCCCCCCTCACAGAGGAAAGAGGAGGCTGGGTCTAGGGCAGCGGGTGAGGGATCCGCCTAACCCCAAACCCTGGCTCCCCGCCCCCAGACCAGAAGACCCAGCGCCGCGCGATCCTTCCCGGGTCCTGAAAGACTCCCCATCACCCCACCCCTCCTCCCCGCTGCACCTCCAAAGACGATAAGCACACAGTGGTCCCACCCCCCGCCCACTTGTGCCCTGATTAGACATCAGCTGGGACTCCTCCAACACAGGGGACGATCACAACACAAGGGGGTGGGCAGGGGGACCAGGAGAAGAGAGACACCGTCCCGCCACATGAGAGGTAAGCAGGACACAAGGATGAGTCAAAGAAGAGCAACTAGACCACCCCTGCCCCAGGAAGCTACCCAGGTGGCAGAAGCCTCAAAGGCAGCGAAAGAAGGGAGGACATCCCACTTCCAGCCACTAGGCAAACTTCTATTCATCCTTCAAAGCCCAGCTCGGTAACTGCTTGCTTGGGGACACTTGCCCGACTCCCTGCAACCTCAGGTGCCAACGGCTCGCTCTCCTGGACTCTGGCTCTATATCTGTGCTGCTGGACACCCCTCCTTCCCTTGCAGAGTCCCCACAGCCTGGTCCCCAGATAAGTACTGAACTCAGACAGACCCAGAGAGCCCTTGGAGGGCCCCAGAGCCAGCTCCTGATTTTACGGACGACACAGAGGCTGTGCCGTGCCCGCGTGCATGCCCAGGCTGAGGCCACAGCTTGTGAGATGGCCAAGTCCCAGCCCCCAGAGCACCCAGGTCCGTCAGCCACCCGCCCTGCTCCCCCCAGCAACTACAGCAGCAGGCAGGAGGGCAGTTCCCCCAGAAACGTTCCTGGGCTTTCAACACTGCCTGCCACCCGCACAGCCCTCGGGGGCAGGGTGCTCCGCATGGCCCTTCACAGAAAGCCTCAGTGCTCAGAGGAAGCCACGGACCCAGCACCCTAAAACCGCTGGCACATGTGCCTGCTTCTTCAAAGGGCAGACTGGCTACTGCAGGAGCCTGAGGACCTGCCACCACCAAGGAGGACAGGGGACCAGGAGATGACCCTGTGGGGCTCCTGCTGGATCTGCCCTGACCACCTCCCAGCTCCCGTGACCCTCCTTCTGCGCTTTTCCTCTTTAGCGTTCCAGGTTTTGCTTTGAGTCAGATCAGACCAGCAGAAATCCACCTTCCGCACTTGGACAGCTTAAATGATAATAAACCAAATTCCTATGCACCCAGCACTTGCTCGTCACTGGAAATGATCCTGTGCAGGGGATTCTGAGGGCAGAATGGGAGTGGAGGAGGACGGCAAAGCAGGAGCATTGCGCAGCACAGCTGAGCGAGACGAGAGAGGCGCACTGTGTGTAGAGGGTCTGCGTTGTGACCCCGTTTTGCAGAAGAGGTAACTGACGCCAGGCTCTTCGCACAATGGAAGGTGGAGCCAAAAGGCCTTCATCTGAGGCCCTACTCCACCTGCAGGGCTGAAAGCCAGCCGTGGCGCCTGCACGTCTTCTCTGGAGGATGCTCTGGGGGTGGGGGGTACACTCGGGCACCCACGTGGTCCCCTGAGCTCTCCCAGCTGGGTGCGGTCCCTGTCCACCCCAACCTGGGCGCCTGGGCCGCCCTGCCTCACCTCCAGAGCCGGAGGAGCTGGGGCGGTGACGATTCTCGGGGCTCTTCGCTCCCTGCAGGCGTGGCCAGCTCTCCCGTCCTATTCTCAAATACGCAAAGGGCCAGCTGCTGGGATACTGCTCAGGCTCCTCCATGGCACTCGGCACCGCTGACGTCTGGGGCTGGGTAAGTCTGTGTGTGTAGGGGAAGGGGGCCATCCTGGGCACCGGAGGGCACTGAGCGGCATCCCTGGCCCCCGCCCCCTCGTTGCCAGGAGCACCCCCAAGTCACGACAACCACAGATGTCCCTGTTATCGCCCTGTGTCCCCCGTGGGATCAGGGTTGTCCACGGTGAAAGACACTGCTTTACTGACTGACACTAAGCAAAAAATCCTAAAATCCCAAAAACAGCTTTAGCGGCAGATGTACCCTTATTCAAATGTCCCAAGCCTGGATCTGGGCAAGAAGGCAGGTTTTTAAAGCTCCCCAAGTGCTTGAAGAGGGGCCGCAGGCCTGGGGATGGCCTCTCACCTCACTGGGGTCTCTGGAGCCTTGGCAAAAGAATGCAACTTCACCAGTGAGGCAGGGTCACAAGTACAGGAAAGAGACACAGAGCCTTTTGTTTCTGAGGCTGGGAGGACACACAACAAGCTGGCAGATGCAGGACTTGGGACAACGTACGAAACATCTTTCCTTTGACTTTGCGGCATTCTCCAGTGGTTTTAAAATGAACGTTTCTCCGAGTCCAGAAAAAAAAGTGCTCTGAATGGAGAGACAACGTGTCCAGGCTGCCGCTGGCTGGGACACTGCCCCCGAAGACAAGGGCTGCATCTGGGTGGGGCTGAACCACCAACAGAACCTAGATTCTTCTCATCCTGGTGTAAGAGACGAACTCTGCTCTGAAAATCCAAGAGCACCTCTCCTCCACTCCCTCTTTACAGAAAAGTCAAGAACAATAGAACAAGAGAACCACCCACAGGATGGCACTGAAGGCCCCTCCTCTGGGAGGCCACAAGCTTCTGTCCTCTGAGCCTGGTGGCCCGGGCTCCCTGGGGCTGGAGCTGCACCTGGGCACACAGCTCCCTGGGAGGGGCAGGGAGGAGACTTTAAAAAAAAAAAAAGTGGCC
Source organism: Balaenoptera musculus (assembly GCF_009873245.2). Lineage (NCBI taxonomy): Eukaryota > Metazoa > Chordata > Mammalia > Artiodactyla > Balaenopteridae > Balaenoptera > Balaenoptera musculus. The sequence goes on from NC_045787.1 coordinate 169,538,954, forward strand.
TCAGCAAGAAGCAGCCTACAACCAGGGAGTCTCACCCAGGGTGATCCCGCCCCCCCCCAGGGGACACTGGGCCACGTCTGGGGACATCTGACATCTGCGCATGTCGTGACTGGGGGGCTGCTGGCATCGAGGGGCTGTGGCCAGGGAGGCTGCTCCACACCCCAAAGTGCCCAGGACGGGCCCCAGAGGATAACCCCCCATGTCCCCAGTTTCTGCTCTTCTTCATAGCTCCCCCCGACCCCCCGACGAAGTGAGAGGCCCTGGCTGGCCTGACCAAAGACCACACCTGACAGCCAGCTAAGAAAATCCCTCCCGGGGCCTCAAGCACCCTGGCTGGGCCTCCAGACACAAAGGCGATACTGCTCTCTGCTGGGTTTTCTCAGTATCAGTTCTCTCCCAGGAAGGGGAGGGAGGGAAGTGCACACGGCAGTTCACTCTGGAAGAGAAAGTGTCAAACCGAGGAAAGCACTGTCATCAGAGCAGTGGGAAAGCTGCTGGCACCCAGCCCACGGGGAAGGCAGCTAAGGGGCAGCGTGGCCAGCGGCCCGGGGCAGTGATACTGCAGGGGCTGCTGTCCCCTCCTGTCCCAAGTCAGCTCACGGAGAAAATCAAACAAAACCCACCCTCTGCTGGAAGCACTCGTTTCTCTGGCCGCACCCTCCCTTCCCTGCCTGACTCCTGGCTGCTACCTTCCCTGGAGAAGCAGGGCTTGCTCTCAGGATTCCAGACCACAAGGGGCCGCTGCCGAGGCCCAAATCTGAGACCCGGGGGAGGGGGCTGCCCAGGGAGCTGCCACTGCCACCCAGCTGGGGCCACCCCCGCCTTCCAGCCTCCTTCTGGCCCATCCTTGGAAGGTTTCAGTGCTCAGGCCCTGCTATACCGCCTTTCCCAGATCTCACTGTTACCTCCCAGCATCAGGGCACAGCACTGAGCCCACACGTAATGGGTACCCAGGTGCCCAGGTCCCACAGGTGCCAGGCAGCAGGAATCGGCCGCCGGTGGTGAGGGCAAGGGCCTGACAGTCCAGATCAACCCCGTGTCACCCACTTACCAGCCATGTGTACACAGGTGCGTGGCTTCCCCTCTCTGGGCCTGTCTCCTTGTCTGTAAAATAGGGACAATCGTCCCTACCACTGATTAAAGAGCACCCCTGAGGGTGCGTGGTGGTAACTGGGCATCCCCCAGCTGAGCGCCAAGGTGGGGACCCTGGAGCACTGGAGGGCAGATTTGAGGGCCGGGAAGAACGGGATGCCCGCCCAGCCCTCAGGAGGCCATCAACCCAAGGCCAGAGGTGCTGGGCCACACAGGGACCCCCACATCCTGCCTGCAGGTGGCCATCACCCAGCACCTCAGCATCCCTGCGCAGCCCACCCTTGACAAAGCACCTGTGCTTGGGCCGTGCCTATCTGGTCAAAAGTGGACCCAGCCAAAGCCTGGATTTTTGCAGTCTCTCCAAGCCCGATGGGAAGTGGGTTTATCAAAATCTGGAGCAAAGGGAGCTGAAGCGGTGGGGTAGGTTTAGGCACACACTCCCCCTGGCCCATGAGCACACCACAGAGGAGGAAAGAGAGTGTCAGAGAGGCCCCGCAGCGAGAAAGAGGCCAAGCTGGGATCTGCCCCTGCCTCTCTGCAGGGCGAGGCAGCCCTCGACCAGAAGGTAACCAGAGCCGACCCCCCAGGCCCCGCCCTCCGTGATGGGAAGAGGGCTGCTTATTCTCACCTGCAAAAGGAAAATGCAGACACACTGGGGTCAGGGGTAGGCAGCTGCACTTTTTCCTGCGGGAAAGTGAAGCAGACAGGGCTACATCACCGAATGGATTCTCAAAAACGATCCTTTGGGAAATTGGCCATTTGTGGTGTAGGAAGCAATCAAGAGACTGACTTGGCACAAGGAATGCACGGGAAGAGAAGTCAGCGCCCCAGAGCGCAGACGGCTGGAAGGCCACCTGTGGGCCTGCAGAAGAGTCAGTCCCGGGGTCTGAGGGAGCCGGCCCGCCCGATCTGTCCCGACGGTGAGGAGCCTAGACACTAGGGGCTCTTTACAGAACGCCACACACCGCGCCAATAACTCAACAGATGGAGTGAGAAACTGCACTGTGATAGGGTGACCACCGAGAGGCCTCCCACTCACCCCCTTCCCCTCTCCCAGACCTGAAGCTCAGGCACCTGTGTGCACAGCTGTCTTCCCTCCTCGAGGGAAGGTTCCTGAGAGCCAGGTCGGCGCCCAACGCAGGTGTGGAGCCCGACCTTGAACGCTTGCATCTGCCCGGCTGCAAACACTGGGCCACAGGAGCCAGTGGTCTGAGCAAATTTACAGTAGAAATTTGAAAAAATTCTACCTTTTTTCTTTTTCTTCTGGCAAACTAGGAAAACAACCCTATGGTTTCATCCTAGCAATGACGCTCCTCTCTTCAAGTAAGAAAGCTCTGAGATGACGACCAGTGCCTTATGGGGGAAATCTAGGCCCTGATGGAAAGGGGGAGCCAGTCCCAGAGGACAGGGGCCACAGCGGGAGCCTGAATTCCCCTCGGAAAGAATGACACCACACTCGATCCCCCCGGTGGGCCTTTCCTTGTGATGTCCCTCTTTTTGCCCCCGTTCTTCACGTCTCGGCTCAAGGCCCACACTTCCTACGAGAAGCACTGCCTGCCCCATGACAGCTCTCACCGAACTCTGCCATGACATTGATAATCAGCACGCTGATGGGATGCGCAGTCTCTGAGCGTTCTCTCGGAAGCCTGCCCCCGACCCCAAAACACACACACAGTCAACCGGGTTTGACTCACTCCCTAACCCTGGCGTGACACACAGGGCTCGACACACAGTCGGCGGCCGCTAAACAAGACCCTCTCGACTCTGCTGTAGTAAACAGGAGCGGCCACGAGCAGAGGCGCGGCGGGGGGAGGAAGCGCGGAAATAAACAACGGCTTGCAACCAACGCCCCGGGCTGGGGAGGCGGCGGGAACGGTTCCTCGGGCAGGAGTCCCGAGCCTGCAGACCAGTGTCGGCCGCGCTCGTTTCCGAGCCCCGGCGCGCTCCACCCCTCGCGACACCTCTAGGAGGGCAGGTCCTCCCATTGTTTACGTTTTACACTTATGGAAACGGTGGCTCACAGAGGTCCCGCGACTGGCACTGGGCCCCGGGGTGGGTGGTCCCGGCTTGGGGGGACGAAGCCCGCGACCATGCAGGGAGAGGGCTGAGCGGGGATCAGGAAACCATGGAAGCCCGGGCGCTGGGGTCCAGGCCCGCGCCAGGGAACGCAGCCCGGGGCGGGCGCGTAGACATTACCTGCTGCGGGGGCCGCCGCTCCGCCTTCGCCAGGTGCACCCGGGCCCCGGGCCCCGCGGTGCCGGAAGTGGCAGTAGGGCCGCCGGCAGGGTCCCCCAGGCGCCCCGGCCCAATAGGGGCAGTCGATGGTCCGGAAGAAGCCGGTGGAGCGTAGCATGGTCCGTCCCGCGGCGGGGCCCCGGCCCGGAGCCGCCCGGGCCCCCGGGCCCCCTCACTGGCGCCGCGGTCGCCGCCGCCCGCGCCTCACGGACCCCGCCGCCGCCGCCATCTTGCTCCGAGGTCCCCGGAGGCCCCCGGGACGCCGCCGCAAGGGACCCCGGGAGCGGCTGCCCGAAGTGCGCCTGATCAGAAACGCCTGCTCCCGCGGGACCGAGGCGTGTCGCGGACCCGTGGCCTGGGACAGGTGGCTGCGGGGGGAGTGATGGGGGGGCGCGGCTGCCCTGCCTGCGGCCCTCCCGGTGTCTTGCCGCCGCCGCCGCCCGGGCCTCTGTGGCGGCAGAAGCACCATCTTCAGCCCCAGGCCCCTGCGGCACCTGGGCTGTCCAAGGCGTGCCTGATCAAAAAAAAAAAAACGCACCACACGGCCCGGCTGTGGCTCATTTGCATTCAATTTGCGTTTTATTAGCTTGTCTCCCTAAAGCGCCCTCTGCGGGTCGATTCGAGTCCTGCGGGCGCATCTCACCTGCACCTGGGAACCCTCAGCTGAGTTACCCAGTTCAGGCTCTGAAACTCAACTCCGCCCTGGTTGACTGGCAATAAGTGCTTCATTTCTCCCACCTGGACTCTTGTCAGCAGTCTAATCCCCAGGTCTACCAGAGGAGACCTGTTCCAATTCACTCATTTGTCCATCAAATATTGAGCACCTACTGTATACCAAGGCCCTGCCCTAAATCATATTTTATCCATTCATCAGATGATGGACATTCGGATCGTTTCCGCCTTTTGTCTATTGTGAATTGTGCTGTTGTGAACATGTGTGTATGTGTATCTGAGTACCAGTTTTGTTTCAGTACTAGTTTTTCAAATGATGTAAATTTGCCTGTTGCCCATTTTTAAAATGTAGGGAGATGTCACATACAACTACAATTCCCAGCCTGTCCACCAGCTGGCAATTACCAAGGATCCTCCTGTGAGCAGGTGGTAGTCTGCGCAGGTCACCTCCCCCCTCTTCCAGCCCACCTCTCTCCCTACCTCAGCCACCTGGCCCTGCAGACATATGGGCTTGAGACCCCTCACCCCAGGGGTCTCTCAATGCCTCTCCTCCACTGCCAACAGGAGGGTGGGCTCCTGAACAAAGCAAAGATCCCCACCCTGGTGGCTGTAGCTTTCCAGATGCAGATAGACAGACAACAGGAAATCAGTAAGTATCTTGATACAAGGTAAAAAGTGCTATGGCGGGGAAGTAGAACAGGGTAGGGGGCTGGGACAAGGGGTGGTTCACATAGTCCTATGGGAAAGGTGGGATTTGAGCAGTTCTAAGGAAGGGAATGAGGAAGCTAAGCAGGCATCTGGGGGAGGGGCTTTCCAGGAAGAGGGCATAGCCCGTGCAAAGACCCTGGGGCAGGGCCGGGCCTGGCATGTTGGAGGAACAGCTAGAAGGTCCATGTGTCTGGAGCAGAGTGAGCAAGGGGGAGAGAGGGAGGAGGGGAGGGCAGGGAGGGGATGGGGCAGGTCGTGCAGGTCCCAGTGGGCCACGGGGAGAACATGGGCTTTTACCCCCAGGGAGGTGGGAGCCTTGCAGGCTTATGGGCAGAGGAGGGACTGGACCTGGTGCAGGTGCTCACTGGTGCCCTGTGGCCACTACAGGGTGGACAGACTGTCAGGAGCGAGGGTGGGAGTCAAGGACCACGGGGGAAGCCATGCTGGTCCAGGTGGGCCATGATGAGGTGGGACCAGGTGGAGGCCGAGGAGGGGGGAGAAGTGGGTGGATTCTGGATATGTTTTGAAGGTAGAGCTCTAGGGAGATTTCCGGGTGGACTGGATGTGGGTGGTGAGACAAAGAGGGGAGTCAAGGGTGACCCCAAAGATTTTGGCCTGTACACCTGGAAAGATGAAGCTGCAGTGATGAAGGGGAGCCGACCAAAGCAGACTGGGGGCAGGGGTAAGAATATCCCGGGCCTGGAGTTGAGGGTGAGGTCCAGCTGGCATGGACCAGGGGGTGTCCTCAGCACACCTGGGGAGGAGGGCCAGGGGTCCCCGAGGCCACCTGCCAGTGAAGCGTCCAGGAGGCAGAGGGGGAATCTTCGAGCTGTTTCCGGGGCATGTGGGAGTGCGACCAAGAGAGACTAAAGTGGGGGGCTGCCCGCGTGGACCCAGCATTCCAGGAACCCTGCCACAAAGGAGCAGAGAAGCCTGCCAGAGCTGGAGGGGGACAGGGGTCCAGGGAGCGAGATCTGCGGGCTTTCGGGCCAGATTCCAGGAGAAAGGGAGCAAGGGGAGTGCCAGAGGGAGGCCACCCTCGAGTAAAGGCGAGGGCCCCGTGCCCAGGTTGGGGCGACCTTGGCGGCCCCAAGGACAGGACCCTGGGGAGGGGTGGGCCGGAGCCGGTGGTGCAGTACCAGGGGAGGCCACCAGATGGCGGGTCTGCCGCCTTCTCGGGGGCGGGAAGCGGGGAAACCCGTGGGGAGGGTCCGCGCTCCCCCCACCGCAGTCCCACACGCCTTCCGGGCTCTGGAGACCGCTGGAACCTGGGATGCACTTTTCCTAAGGGGTTCAGAGCCCTCACCAGTTTCTCAACGCTCCCGAGGCCCCTTGCCTCTCAATTGGGAGCCGGCATACAGCAGCATACGATACAGGAGCGGCCAGACGACGGGCACAGGAGCCGGGCAGGGGTCGAGGGGAACCTCCGGGGAGGAGCCCTGTCGAGCCCGGGAGTCCTTTAGTCTAGAGAAGTGCGGGCTCCCCCCACCCCCGGTTCCGGAAGGGGGCGGGCAGCGGACGCCCCCGGGCGCAGTGTCACCGCGCCTCGGTTGCCGGGTAACGGAGCCGGAAGGCGGGCTGGGGGCACAGCTGTGCGAGGCGTGGGTGCCGCTGGACTGCAGCACGCGCCGCAGAGGGCAGCCCCCTCCCCGCGCCTTAGGGCTGGAGGGGCGTTGCCAAGACCGCCACCAGGTCCCCCGATTCACTAGCCCACTGCCTCAGTTTCCCCAAGAGGAGGCTGGGGACCCCATTGGCGAGGGGGACAGAGGAACTCAGAGGGCCCACCGGCTCGGACCAGCGATGGGAAAAACCACACAGGCTCTGGAAATCGGGTTTAAAAAAGACATGTTTAATTAATTAAATACCAGGATGAGGCCAGGCAGGGCAAGGGGAGGGGGGGGGGTCACCCGAAAGCACAAATCCCTTGGGACCCTACCCCCCCCCACACACCACGAAAGGCCACAGCTAAAATGGCTGGAGCCAGATCCCAATGACCATCGGTCCCTCCAGACCCCTGGACACGGGGGGGGGGGGGCCAGGGACAAGTTCTCAGCTCCCTGGGTCCTCAGACCACAGCCCACCCACTGCGGACATGCACCGGCCAGGGCTGGGACAATGAGGGGGGCGTCCAGACAGACACAAAGGGAAACAAGGCCCTGGCCCGCCCTCTGCCCCCTGGACTAAGGCATCTCACCACCGCGGGAAGATCCTCCGCAGCCCCGCCCCCCTCCCCAGGACCCCAGGCACCTGTCCTGGATCTGCCAGGGCCGGTTCCGGTCCACGCTAGTGCCATCCAAACGCCCCAGCCCCCAACTGGGAGGCAGGAAGGTTCTGGAACACAGAGGGGTGCCACAGACCTCGTGCAGCCAAAGGCAGGATAGGCCTTTTCACGGTATGGGACAGGAAGCCTGGGTCCCTTCCCATTCCAGGGCCGGGGTCTTCAGTCCCTCTGTCCAAAATGAAATCCAACCGCAGCCACAGTGGGAAGACACCAGGAGGGGACGTGACATCTGTTCCTCCCCATCCTAAGTTCAGACCACGCAGACCCTCCCTCCCACACCCACAAAGCCTGAGGACAACAGACCACCCACCGGGGCCCAGATCAAGGAAGAGATTGGCGCCTGAAAAAATATTCTACCCGGTCCAAAAAAATCGAGCTATCCCAGGGGGTTCGGGGGTCAGCCCTCCCGCTTCCCGCCCGCCCGCGTGAGCGGGACCTCAACCGCTGGTCCAGTGGCCACGCCGGGGGCAGGATGGAGCCAGGGCCCGGGGCCTCCTCACCCCCATCCGCAGGGCGGGGAAGGGGTGCATTTCGCCAGAAGGCTGGCCTGGTCCCAAATAGGAGGGATTGATTGTCACGTGATGCTGCACAAGGCCAAAGTCGGGGACTCTTCCCGTTCAGGAGAGGGGAGCCGGCCATCCAAACTGGGGGCCAGCTTCCCCCCCAGTCTCTCACTGACACACTCGCACACCCACCCAGAGGGGCAGGGCAGCCCCCCGCGCCAGCAGACAGAGGAAAATAAATAAGCCTGCAGTAACTCCCATCCCGTGATATTCGCGCCCCGCACCCCGCCCCCACCGTGAGTCAAATTGCTCTTTGGAAGAACCCCCCCCTTCTCTCCCTCCCTACCCCAAGTCTCAGAAGCAAAACCGGTACCCCTATGGAAACCCTATGACCTCCCCCGTCCCCACCCACCCAGCCCTCGAGGCTGGGGAGCTGAGGGGCCCCTCCCGTGAGCAGTGGGGCAGAACCTGTGGACACCTGAGATTGAGTACCCGAATGGGGGCGGCCGGGCCACACCCCGTTTCCCTGAACGTCTCCAATGGCTTTCGGCGGGGTGAGGGGCTCCCGGGGCGGGGGATGGGGGGACACGAGGCAGCCCGCAGTAACCCCTGGTTCACCTATGGCTCTTTGCATACTTCATCCCAACGTGGACAGAGGGGCCTGGGGACCAAGTGTGAACACCGGTTAGGGGGTGCCTTTCCTGGGCCACCTCCCCCCAAGGCCCACACGTCCCTCAAAGCAGGGAGGTGGCGAAGGGGGAAGGGGGACGCCTCCTGGCCACCCACCCAGGGTCCCTGTTTAACAGCTGGGAAGAGAGTTAACGATCATGGCTATATACAGACACGGGGCCACTACCCCTCCCGAGAGCAAACTCCAAGGCCCGGATGACCCCGGTCCAGTCTCAGACCCCTCCTTGTTTTCTCGAGGGGGCAAGGGCATCTTGGGGGCCCTCAGGGGGACACTGGAAGGGGCCGGGCTGGCGGTCAGTCCGTTCCCCGCCCCGGGCCGGGACAGTAGGCGTGTTGCTGGTGCTCCATGCCCAGGCCCAGCGGGGGCGCGCTCAGGGCGGCTGGACTGGGGCTCTACAGGCCGGCGGGGGCCGGGCTGGGCACCGGGCTGGGCGCGGGGCTGCCCGCCAGGCTGCAGGGCAGTGAGTCGCTGGGCGAGGTGCTGCGGGCGCCCGGGCGCCGGAGCAGTTCCGGGCGGAAGCCGGGGTGGCGGCGCGCGTGCTTGGTCAGGTGGTCGCTGCGGGTGAAGCGCTTGGAGCAGAGCGGGCAGGGGAAGCGCTTCTCGCCCGTGTGCGTCCGATGGTGGCGGGCCAACTCGTCGGAGCGCGCGAACTTCTTGTCGCAGCCCGGCCAGTCGCAAGCGAAGGGGCGCTCACCTGCGCGGAGGAGGCGGAGGACAGACAGACAGCGGTCAGTGTGGGGGCAGAGAGGGAGAGGAGGAAGTCCCATCAGATCCCCAAGGGTCCTCGTCATCTGCCTCATCTCTCCCCACCTCGTTCTAGAGGCTGAATTCTGGACGTGAATGTTTAAAGAAAACGGCCCCAACTCATTTCGCGAACCCCCGTGAATACTCTCCGCTCTATTTCTACGACTAATGGTAATCAGACTGAGAGCAGCTGCCATGAGTTGAAAGGAGAACCTAAAGAGACCGCGTTCTCCCAGGACCGCGCGCCCGCGCGCCCCCACCCCCAGGACGGCGCCACCTCGGTGACATGTGTACTTGGCACACACGTGTCCGCTCCGAACGCACGTCGAGTTTTCGGAGAGGCTTCTTATGCAAACGGGTCCTGCCGTCCCCACCCCCGCGAAACTCCCTTCTGCCCTTCCTGTGGGGGCATTCCGGGGGCTCCCAGGTGCTCGCGATCCCAGTCAAGCCCCTTCCTTTTGGAAATGACCACCCGGTGGGGGGCACCGTCTGGGCAGCTTCCCGTGCCTGACGCCACCGCTGACCCTCGTGGCCCCTCTACGAGCAGAGGGACATGTGAAGGGACTCCCAACCCCGGCCAACCCCGGGGCTGCACTCGCAGGGTGCGGAGTGACACAAGGCGAGGCGGGGACAGCCCCTGGGTGCGGTGCGGGAAGGGGCGGAGCCCGAGGCAGCCCAGGACTCGCCCCGCCCCAGCGGAGCAAAGGCGAGGGGAGGGGCGGGCCGCCACCGGCAACTTCCTCCGCAGACCCCTCCCACCGCCAGGCCGGCCTCGCCCATCCTGCCCCTGCGGGCGCCGCCATCCCGCCTGCCAGTCCCCACCCGCCCATCCCTTGGGGGGTCTCCGCCCCGGAACAGGGTCGCCCGATCCCCCCTCATCAACCGTGTGTGTTGTCAGCGTGTCCCCAGCCGACCCGGGGGTACCCCCGCCACGCCCCAGGCCCAGGGGCCGTGAAGCACCCAAGAGTTTGCACCCTTCTGGACCCAGCGCGGGGTACCTGGGACCCTGGAATCCCCAGGCGTTGTGTTGCCGAATGCCCAGGGGGTTTGCAGGGTGTGTTGGGGGTGGATAGAGTGTGGACACGTGGGCAGGGTCGCCCCTCGTGGCACTGGACGGAACCCAGCAGAGGAAGAGGGGGAGGCCAGCTGGGGGGCAGGAGGGGGAGCCACAGTGGGGTTAGGGTAGGTTACACACTGGGAGGCCCACACCGAGCACTGGGGACTGCGGTGACCCAGGTTGACCCTGCCTCAGGAAACACGCCCTTCGGTGGGGGAGGTGCTGAGGGAGACAGACTGAAGGGTGTCCTCAGCCGAGGATCAGAGAAGCACCCCCAAAGCAGCACCCTAGTGGGGGCGTGCACAGCTGACCAGGAGCCGGCGGTGGGGGCCATGGGACAGACCCGCAGCCGTGGGGTGGGGGAACCTGCATTCTCAGGGTGACCCAGTGACATCTCTGCTCTGGAAGCTCAAGGCCCGCCCTGGGGAGAGGGCTGGGAGGGGGAAGGGATCGCGAACCACTGAGGGGCACCAGTGGACTTCAGAGGGCTGCCCAGGAGAGAGCGGCACTAAAACCTCCCCTCCCCCACCCCTTCCTCCTGGTCGCACTCGGACACCACCAGCGAGGCAGAAAAGGGGGGGTCAAAGCCCAGCAGCCTCCCCCAGAAAGTTTCTTGTGGGATATCTGTCGGTTATACTCACGGCTGGGGGAGGGCAGGCCCCAGGAGGCTGGGGACCCAGACGCGCTGGTGCCACCTCCCCCAGGGGTCACAGGCCACAATCGTGGTGCTCGTGGAGAGCAACTGTCCAAGACCACAGGTGGCCCCAAATCCCTGGGGCTGTCCCACCCCCCACACCCCATGCTTCCCCTGGAACAATCCAGCAGGCAGAGTCCGCAGCCGCTGGGGGAGGGGCCCCAGCGGGGACGTCCTCCATAGAATCACGGGGCTCAAAACAGCCCCAGAAGGGACACCCCACCCCACCCCACTTGGAACCGACAGGTCCCGAGGGCCGAAGTCTGGGGGCGGGGCTGCTGGCTTCCAAGCAAACGGGGGCCTGGGGGAGCGACGCCCCTCCGAGGGGTATGCGGCCCTGTCGCCATCTTGCAGGACGCAGGCGGGGAGAAGGTGGGGGAGAGGGGGGCCAGCCCACCGCGGGTGCGCCCCGCAGTTGGCTCACTTCCCCATTTAGGGCAGCGGGGCCCGCCTCCCGCCCTGCCCTCCCCTCCCTCCGTCCCGCAGCTCTACTTTGCCACCAGCAGGTTGCAAGAGCGGTGCCAGTGCCCGCAAGGGCCGGACGCCTGCAGCCGCCGGGAACACAGCTGCCGCACGTAGCTTGGCGGCGGCAGGGACATCCGCAGCCCCAGCCGGCCTCGCTCACGTGGTCCCACTCCCGCCGGGGCCGGGGGTCGCCTCACCGGCTGGCCGCCTGCCAACCCCGCCCCACGCCCGGTTGCTGGGTAGCGCAGCGCACGTGCACACGTGGGTGGCGGGGCCCGGGGCGCGCAGGCTTCCCTCCCCACAACGTCGGGCGGATGCCTGCAGGATGCCAGGACCTGCCACCTTCTCAGTCCTCTGCTCGGGAAGGAGGGTAACATTCAGAGGCTCAGAGCCGGCATGCCGGGTGCGGCCGCCTGTCTGCTGAGTCCACCTGGGTGCCGGAGGAGGATGCGGTGGGCGGGGCTACGGTGGACTTGACTCTCTGACTTGGGCTGGGACTAGGGGTGAGCTCAGGACAGCCAGAAAGGAGGTCCTGGCAACCGTGCGCCAGGCCTGGCTCAGTGTGCTCGGCCTTCACGGGGGACAGTGCCCCACCTCCCTGGTCTGGGGCTGGGGGCCAAGGGTCTGACAGGGGACCTTCACTGTGACCTCCTGAGGTCATGACTAACCTAAGGGGGGTGTGTGTGGCCCGCAGCCAACCCTTGCGCAAATGGCCACCTACCAGGTGAACTGCACCTGGGGAGGGGCCCAGGTAAGGTAGCATCCCAGGAGAGCTGGAGAAGGCTGGGACTGCAGCATGTGGGGGGGCAGGGGGCTTCCCAAAGGAAATAGGCCTGAGCAGGCCGCGAAGGACAGTACGGACATACAGCCAAAAGGACTGAAAATTGATGGTGAGGTCCGGGGGGCAGAGCACAGGGTCCCCGTGCGGCTGGCCATCCTGATGGCTTTAACAAAGACCAACCCGTGCGAAGTTCATCTGCTCTGTGATCTTAGCCACCCCCATCTCTCTCCCTGTCCCCGCCCCTCCTGTAGGTTTTCCATTTCAATTGCTCTGCGGTTGCCACCAAAAACCGTAGGCAGAGGTCTCCCAGACTCTCACCTCCCCACGTGGTACCTGGCAGCAAATCCCATCAGAGCCCCTTTCAAAATATGTCCAAACCCCCCCTGGCTCTTCATGGCTCCAGCCCCCGGCTCAGGCCGGGAGTGGGGCGGCAGCCCATCGGCGGGTGCCTGGGCCGCCCAGTCTGTGCTCTGCTCCCTGGCTCAGAGTCGAAGCTGAAGTCTTTACTGTGGCCTCGCTTCTCTGCAGCCCCGGTAGCTGCTCCTCACACACCGCCTGGAACCTCTCCCCCATCACTCCGTCCCTTCTCTGTGCTAACGTCACCCTTCAGAGCAGACTCTCCTTATCCCGCTGGGGTACCCCCCCCACTGACCCCGTTCTCGGCTTTCTTACGCTTATGCTCAGTCTCTCCTGGGTATATGTGCCCCCCACCTGACCATAAAGCTGACAGCACAGGCCTGGCACACCGTGGGTGCTTAACACAGGCGTGGAAAGCGTCTACAAGCCCCGAGAATGGCACTCAGGTTGCTACAGCTCCAGCAGCAGCTAACCAGCTAGCTTGCTGGTGCGTCATCTGGTTTACCTCCCCACCCCCCCAGGTAGGAGCCACCACTACCCCCGTTTACATAAAAAGCGGGCCACCTGCCACCCCACACCTCTCCTCCCTCCTGGGGAACCCAGGCTGCCCTGGCTTTGCTGCCCCACCCGGACCAGCATCTTCAGCATCGGGGGTGATGGCCTACTCAGTGCCTGTGTGTTCAGGCCCCCCAGAGCATGTGTGTTCCGGAGCCCCGCTGTTCTGGAAACGGGACTGGGTGAGGGTGGCGCCCCTCCCTCCCCGGGAGGCCAGCTCCTCAGGCTGGTATCGTGTGCCAACTCCCGGGCCATCTGGGCCACCTTTATCAGGGAGCCTGGGTGGGGGGTGGTTATCACCCCTTGCAAGGTGGGGGCGCCGACACTGTGAGCAGTCCCAGCTGCTCGCTGCACCCTGCTGCGGGAGGAGGGGGCTGGGGGGCAGGCAGTCCTGGGCACTCGCACCCCACCCCGTGCCCTGGCACTGCCCCATTCTGGCCCCCCAGATAAGCCACCAGTCTCCTGCGCCCCACCTGGTGCGCTAGGGGCACTCACAGCTCTGCGAGGGGTGGAGGTGGGGTCTGCTGACTCAGACAGCCCTGGGGGATGCGGTGGCTACTTCCCCTCTGGGCCTCAGTTTCCCCATCTGCCTCTCCTCCTGGGGGCCTGTTCAGCAAAGAATACCACCACCACTCACCCCCCTCCTTAGGCTGCTCGGCAAACAGCGGTCGCCCTAGCCGCCTCTTGTCCCCCAAGTCCTGGGCCTTGTCCCTCCCACCCAATTCCTGCGGTGGCCCCCCGCTCTCCCTCCCACACAGCGGCCCCCCTCCTCGATCCCTCTGCTGGATCCTAATCCCTTCCCCATAAACGGATTTTCCTCTGCAAAGCCGGGCTTGCCCCCCCCACCCCCGCCCTGCCCTTGGGATTAAAGGGCACACTTACCTACTCTGCCCCCTCCCCATCTCCCACCACAGCCTTCCAAATCCATGCCCCAGGGCCCCTGCCCCCACCCCCTGCAGCCAGGGTGCCGTCCCCTCCCCTGGGACACACCCTTCCCTGCTGCATCTGACTCCGCGGTGTCGCTCAGAGGCCTCTTCCTCCAGGAAGCCTTTTCCTCCATCACCGCTGCTTTCACTGTCCCCCCAGTGTTCCAGGAGTCCCGGGGGACGGGGACTGGGTCATCCCCACAGTGCCTCTCACACACTGTAAAGGCTCAGCTACTCTTGCTCAGGCTCAAGCAGACAGGGTTTTACAGGGGGTCTCAGCTGGAGGTATTGCCGCAACGCCCAGGGGACACTAGATGATGTCTGAGAACATTTGTCATTGTCACAACGGGGGGTGCTCCAGGTGGGGGCCAGGGAGGCTGCTCAACACCCTACAGTAGCCAGGACGCCCCACACAGACAATGAGCCAGCCCCGAAGTCAGCAGGGCCGAAGAGGAGACCCTAGACTAACAGCCCCACTTCCAGATCTCAGCTCCTTGCGGGGAGGGGGCCTGAGCCCCCCAGAGGTGCTGGACACTGGGGGCTCTGGGGCAGGGGAGCAGTCCGGAGACGAGGGAGGTTGGGAGAGCGAGGAGTAGATTGCCAGCCTCTCCGCCCCCGCCCCACCTCCCTCCCTCTCCCTCTCGGTATCCACGGCAACCGCGTCAACATCTCCTGCAGCTTCCCAGTCCTTCCCTGCCCCACACTGGAGGCAGGAGAGCTCCTTCTGGGCCAGGGGCTGCGGGCCAGACACAGGGGACCAGAGGACAGCCGTCCCCGCTCCCCCACAGCTGGGTGGCCCTGTGAAAGACCCCATCGCCCCTCTTGGTCTCCCCACCCCAAGCCTCTGTGCCAAATGGAGCAGGGATGATGAGACGCCACACTCAACTCGCCTGGCTCCTGCTGGGCCTGCTTGCTCATCTGTAAAATGGGGCCAGGCCAGGATGGGAGCTCTCTTTACTTTACAGAGAGGAGAGCGGTCATCAGGCAGAGGCGGGTGGAACGGGACTCCCTCCCAAAGGCCCTCGGGGGACAACGGCGCAGCAGACAGCCATCATCTAATTAAAGCTCCTCATCAGATCACTCCCCAGGCCTGCCCCCAGCAGTGAGCAACAAGAGGTCCAAGACAAACGTGGCTTCCCCACCCCAAAACAGGCATAAAAACAGCTGCCCCCTCCCCTGGGGGCTGGAAAAACCCAAAGGCCTTGACACAGACCCTGGGTAGGGTTTGGTGGTCCTGAACACTAGACAGATGCTGAACTAGCAATCACTGAGCACGAAGGTGCCCCAAACCCTCCAAAACCGGAACCAAAGGTGCCTGGGTGCACGACTTTCACTCTTAGGAGCAGCACCCCCCCACCCCAGGGCCCAGCACCATTATTATCCAGGGGGCAAGGCATGGGGGGATGGCACCCTGCCCTCCCCCACCCATCACTGGGACACCTCAACTCAGTCCCCTGGGCCTTTCTCTTTAAAACCAGAATGGTAATACTGACATCCAGGCCCTCGACAAGGAGTCCTTGCTCCCCCAAAGGCTTAGGGGGGCAGCCAGTACTGCCTGGGGGCCCACGTGGGTACTCAAGGATCCCAGGATACCCTGGGGAAGTGTCCCTACAAAGCCACAGTGGGAAGGAAGGTGGCCACCCCCTTCACCAGACCCAGAGACTCGAACAGAATGTGGAAAAAACCAAACTAGAGCACTAGGGGGTCTGAGCCACTCTCAGGGTTCACACCATCCATGTCTCTGCCACAACGCTAGGTCCAACCCCTCTTCCATGCACCCGCTCCACGTGTTCCTACAGTGGGAGCGTGTCCACTGAGCCAAGCTGATGCACCCTATTGCCCGACGTGACCCCCATAACGGCCCTCAGGAGAAGGCAGCCCGGAGGCGGTACGTCATGCGCTAGAAACGGACAGAACCACCAAGTCCAAGTGCACTCCCACCCAGCTCCCCTGCCCTTCCCAACAGAAAGAAAACCTCCAATGTTCAAACTCAGGCTGGTGACGAAGGCCCACCATCCCCAGACCCCCAGCCCAAGAGAAAATACTCAGGGTTGAGGGTGGGACTCCGTGGGGAGGACTGGAGGGACCCACAGGAGGAAAAAGAGGAGGTGACAGAGTAAAAGGGTGGCCAGAGCTCCCTGCCTCCGGCTCCCTAGCGGCGCGGCCCAACCCCACCCCCGGCTGGGCTGTGAGACGTGACAGTGTCGCGCGGAACCCTCCCCCGCCCCCAAGCCTTCCAGGCTCCCGCTGCAGGCGGGGGCGTGGGGGGGACCCAGGAAGCTGCGAAACGCACTGAGGACGTGACATCCTCTGGGGTCCCCCTCCTCCCCAGACTCAAGCCCTAACCCGCACTCCCAGCCCTGCCTTCCGCCTTATTAAAATACATATAAAGGAAAAAAAAACGTGCCGGGCACCCCCCAACCTGGCTCCGCACCAGGCGCTCCGCCGCTCTCTGGGGTGAATCCTCGCGGCCACCTCGGAGGCAGCGCGCGGTTCCTCCTGCCTTTCTACAGAGAAGGAAACCAAGGCAGGAGAGAGAACGAGAACCTCAGAACTGGACGCTCCGACCATAATGCCCACCAACCAGATCCGAAACCAACGGAAAATAAAAGAGAAACGAGGCCGAGAGCGAAGGAGACTGCCCGGGAGCCCCGACCCCGCCCGCGGACCCCGCCGCGACGCGCGCCCCGCGAGCCCCTGCCGCTACCTCGGCGCCCGCCATCCGCTCGCCGCCCGACCGCGTGGCCGCCACGCCCCCCGCGCGCGCCCCACCCACCAAGGCCCCGCCCTCCCGGCCGGCGCGGCGGCGGCCCGGGCGCGCCCCCCTCCCCGCCCCCGACGCGCCACGCAGTTTCGGGGTCCCGGCGGGGGGTGGGGAGCGCGGGAGGCCGCCCTCGCACGGGCCGGGCGCGCGGCCAGACTCACCTGTGTGCGTCCGCAGGTGCGACTTGAGGTGGGAGGACTTGTAGTACGCCTTGGCGCAGCCCGGGAAGGGACAGCGGTGGCTCTTGGCGGCGGCGGGCGCGGCGCCGGGGGCGCGGCCGGAGGACGGGGACGAGGCGGCCGAAGAAGAGGAGGCGGGCGAGGCGCCCCCCGGAGCGGCGCCAGGCCCGCCGCGCAGGTCGGCCAGGATGCTGGCGGCCAGCAGGTGGGGTGCGGCGGCGGCGGCGCCCAGGCCTGGGCCCGGGACGGCGGGGGCCGGCGGCGGCGGCCCCGGGGGCCCGGGCGGGGCGGCCTCGCGGCGCGGCGCGCGCACATCCAGGCCAGCGGCCGGGCCCGCGCCCTCGGGGCCCGGTCGCCCGCGGTGCACCACGGCGCCTGAGGAGATGGCCATGAGCACGTCGGCGGCGAAGTAATCCACGCACGCCACGGCTGCCGACATGCCAGGCAGGGGCGGGCGGCGCGGCCGAGCGGGCGGAGCGGAGGCGGCGGGAGCGGCGCCCGTCCGGCCGGCGGCGGCTGCTCGAGTGCGGGAGGCGGAGGAGGAGGAGGAGGAGGCCGGCGCGCGCCGCCGCCGCCGCCGCCCGCGCTCGGCCTGCCCCGCCCCGCCTGACGCGCCCTGACGCACCGGAGCCCGCGGGGCGGCCGCGGCCCGCCCCGCCCGGAGGACGCCCCCTCGGGGCGCGCGGCCACGCCCCCCGCCCGGCGCGCCCTCCACCACCCTGCCCGCTGCGCGCGGCCGCTGGGGGCGGGGCCGGGCCGAAGGAGCCGCCCCCTGGCGCGCCTACTCTGGCAGCAGAGTACGCCTCCCCTTCTTCTCCGAGCGCTCCTTACCCACGCGGGGCGCCAGGCCGGGGAGCCAGCCCCCTCTGGCCCTCCCCTCCCCCTGCGGCCACCCCTGGTCCGCTTCCCCGAGCACCCTCTCCTCACACCAGGAAGCTCCGCCTGGTCCCCGCTACGGTCTCGCCTCCGGAGCGCGCCCCGCCCCGTCCCAGCACGCCCCTCCCTCCTCGGAAGGCCCCGCCTCCTAGGGCGCGCCCCTCCCTGCTCGGCGCGCGCCCCGCCTCCCCGCGGGCTCGCCCACCCCACGCTGAGGCGCGCGGCCGGCGGGGGCCCGCCCCTTCCTCGGACGCTTCCACCCCGGCCCGGGCGCGCCCCAGGTCAAGATGGGGGAGGGGTCCGTTCCCCACGTGGCCCGGTGGGGGTGCGGAAGCGGCTAGCCCCGCCCCCCGGCCACGTGCGCGACCCTTCCCCCTCTTCTCCTCCCCAGTTTGTGGCCCTGCTCGACCGCGCGCCCCCTGCCTTCTCTCGCCCGCTTTCATGGGGGTCCCCCTCGCCGCTCCCGGAGACCCGCAGCTAGGTAGGGGAGGGGAGGGCTCCCCGCCTGGCAGGGTCGAGCTAACGTGCGCTCGTTCCTCTTTTTTTGCCCCCTTCGGGAGTGAGGAGGGCTGGGGTCACAAAGGGCGGGGCTCGGGGTGCTTTGGGGAGGAAGAGTGGGCTGGCCCCTCCAGGACAAGGGGGTCGGGAACATCGCTACCGGCGCCAGTCAGGGAAATTTGGGGCGCAGACGGGGAAAGTGGGGCCTCGGCAAGCCCCCGAGGACGTCCTGGCTAAGTTGTTTAATGTCGTCGATGACGCCAGGAACGCAGATGCCCGGGGTCCGCCCAACCCGCAGGTCTGAAGCAGCGGGCGCGGGGAAGTGGGGCGATGGGGTGGTCCCCTCCATTGCGACCACGCCCCCGCCCCTTCCTAGGCAGGCCACGGGGACCGTGCAGTGGCAGGAGCGGCCTCCAGGGGGCCTTCCTGCACGGGTTCTTGTCTTGAGCTGGGTGTGGACAGAGGCCGGGGGCTCTGGCCCAGACCCCATCCCCGGACTGAATACTCACCCTGGCCACCTGCAACACGTACCCGCTCCGCGCGCTAGCTGACAAGGCCTGGCTCCGCCCCTCTGGCCCCAGGCTGGCCTCTGCCCCATGCGTCCCCCTCGTCTAGGCCCGACCATCCTTGGTGGTGCCAGCTTGTGCCAGCCCCCTCTGGGGGCCCGCCCTTGCACAAGGGTGGACAGAGGGAGGGAGAGGAGAGGGGCACTGGAGCAATGACTTCAGGCTTCAGAGAGGAGATGCCGCTTCTTTAACAGATGAGCCCACTCCCACTCCAGGTGGGCACTTGGTGGGCACCGGCTGTCAGCATTCCTGCTGGTTGGGGCCTCCTGTGCCTTTGAAAGTCTAGGAGGGTGGCCCACCTGGGCAGGCCCCCACCCTCCACCATCTCAGTACACCCACCCTCAGGTCTTCCCCAAGTCCCTCTGCCTGGCCTCTCCCAAGTCCAGACAAGGCAGGAAGTGCTTTGTGGGCTGCCCCCATAGGCCGCAGCTCACCCCAGCACGTGGGGAAGAAGCAGGACAAGAAAGAGGCCGGGACCCTTTGTTCATTCCTTCCACTGATGTTTATAGGGCCCAGAGCAAGATCTCCCCAGTGGCTTTGCCCTCCAGGGGCTCAGAGTCTAGGGCAAGGCAGCTGGGACTCAAGATAGTGGCACAGGGGATGGACACAGGCCTGACAAGTGGAAGAAGTGGGGGTAGCATCCCAAAGATGGCTCCCCCTGGGGCCTGTAGTTCAAGGGGGCAGCCACGGGAAAATGGGGCGATAACTGAAGGGGGCCCTTCTTCCCACAGGCAAGGCGGGGGTGGACCGTGGCAAAGCAGAGCTTAGGACTGCCGTCCTGGCTGTGCCTGACAGATCTCACGGCCCCAGATAAACCATTTTCTCAGAACCCCAGGTGTGCACTAGCTCCCACGGATAATCAGGGTCTTGGACCTGTGGCTTTATTCCACGGACCACTTGTGCAGGCAGGAGACCCCAGGCGGGGGACCACACTCCACCCACAGTGTTTCTGTTCACACCCCAGGCCCCCGGGGATGCCTGGGTGACCCCTGATGACACCCCCTGCCCCACCCTGACCCCATGCTCACCTCTGCCTTATGTTTTGTCACCCTATCCTCACTACAGCCCTTCAGGAGTTGTCACCCCATTTCATAGATGAAGACATCAAGGCTGGGAGAGGCCCCAGAAGAGGCCTGAAGTGGCTGGCCCACATGCAAGAGCTAGGAGGCAGCAGAGGGTTTGGGGGCCTGAGCTTCTGTCCTGGCCGGGGCACCCACACAGAGGTCAGTCCCTTCTTTCTCCAGACCTCAGTTTCCTCACCTGTAGATGGGGGCCCATCTCTAGCCTTCCCTTCTGGCACCAGGGGGTTCAGGGGGGCTCTCGCCAGACCACAAGGCCCACGGAGCCGAGCTGGGCAGGAGCAGACACAGGGAGGTGTGGAAGGGAAGGGGGCTCAGAGGGCGAGCCTCCCAGCTGCCAGTGAGGGGAAGGCAATATAAAGTGGAGCGCATCGGAAACATGGATGCCCTGGGGCCCCGACAGGTCAGGGTGGGAATCTAGGCTCATGTACCTGCGTGTATGTCTGTGTGTCTGTATGTATAGACATTCTGGAAGGACCATAGCTTTTTTTTTTTTAAAGACAGTGAAGCCTTTACTTTTTGTTTTAATAGTACTTTCTGTATAGTTCAACCTTTTTTTTAATCCATGTGTATTTATTTTATTTTCTTTAAATGTCAGTAGATATCTAGGCAGTGCCATTATGGGCCATGGGCCCTTTCCTTTCATACTTTTCTGTATGAAAAGTTTTTGTTTTTCTTTTTGTTTTGGACATGCCATGTGGCTTGCAGGATCTTGGTTCCCCGACCAGGGATCAAACCTGGGCCCCTGGCAGTGAAAGCACGGAGTCCTAACCACTGGACTGCCGGTAAAGTCCCTGAGAAGTTATCTTCTAAATAACTCCCCCGCTTTGGTGTGGGCTGGGCTGAGGACAGTAACCTGCTTGTGGGGAAACCTGGGGACCCCACCTTAGCCAGGAGGTCAAGGTCGTCTTCAGGGTGTCAGCAATCCCCAGTGGGATGTGATGAGAAGGGCACCTCACTTCTGGGTGTTCTTCCCTATACCCATAGCCCTGGTCTGATCACGAGAAAACCTCAGAAAGGCCCAGATTAGGGGATATTTTACAGAAATTCCTGACTGGTCCCCAAACTGTCAAGGTCATGAAAAACCAGGA
The DNA here is from genome assembly GCF_009873245.2 of Balaenoptera musculus. NCBI lineage: Eukaryota > Metazoa > Chordata > Mammalia > Artiodactyla > Balaenopteridae > Balaenoptera > Balaenoptera musculus. The sequence goes on from NC_045787.1 coordinate 169,559,768, forward strand.
AAGACTGCAGGAGCGTCACAGATTTTAAGAGGGTAAGGAGACATGATGACTGAAGGCCATGTGGGCTGCCGGGTCGGACCCTGGAACAGAACAGGACGTTAGTGGGAAAACTGCAGAGATGGGAAAAAAGTCTGGAGTGTGCAAATGGGCAGGTACACAAGTTAGTCCTTGGTTTTCACAAGACCCTCCCACGAGGGGCGCTGGGGGAAGGGTAGGCATGACAGCTTTCCTGTAAACCCCAGACTAATCCGAGGTGAACATTTGAAATTAAACACAAGGAGTGGACACTAGCAGCCCACATCGGAGGCACCAGGAGGAGTTCTACATTCTCACAGCTGTGTACAGAGCTGTCACAGCCGTAAATGTGGTACCTTGTGACCCAGCAATTCCACTCCTGCAAAGGTACACAAAAAATATTCTTTTCTTTTTCTTTTTTAAAGCCGTGCACCGTGCGGGATCTTAGTTCCCTGACCAGGGATCGAACCCATGCCCCCTGCATTGGGAGTGCGGAGTCTTAACCACTGGACTTCCAGGGAAGTCCCCCAGAAAATATTCTTAAGGAAACAGAAACGTCTGTGTATGGCTGCACTGTTGTAATGGGGTAAGAGGAGAACAGGTGGACCAGCCTGTGTCGGTCACTGTGTCACGGAGCACGAGGCTATGGGAGGGCCAAGACACAGGGTCAGCTGCGAACTCGAGCTCACCGGAAGCCACAGCCCCTTCACGCTGTGAACTCTCGGTGTTTCCACCTGTCTCTGCAGCCTTTTAGTGCACAGTGGCCTCTGCCAGCCCGTCCACAGCGGTCACCTTTGCAGGGGCCTGGAGACGCACGAAGAGGAAGGGGACGTGGGGTGGGGGGCTAGGGGCGGGTGGTTCAGCTCCTCAGAGCATCAGGCTGGGCAGGCAGGTGCACCCGTTTTTACCACCTGCCTGGCATTGGACATTTGTGGGTGTGACCCCCAGCCTCTCCACGTGGGTCCTGCTTGCAGCTCTCAAAGGACAAAAGCCCCCACCCCTCGTGGAGCGGACGTTCCAGCAGGATGTTGTACTTTGACAACAGAGCATTTTTTAAGATTCATGCATGATTTGCCTTCTCCTCTGTAACCCATCCGTGTTTATTTCTTCTTTTTTTTTTGGCTGCATTGGGTCTTCGTTGCTGCGCGTGGGCTTTCTCTAGTTGTGGCAAGCGGGGGCTACTCTTCGTTGCGGTGCGCGGGCTTCTCACTGCAGTGGCTCCTCTTATTGCAGAGCATGGGCTTTAGGCACACGGGCTCAGTAGTTGTGGCTCGCAGGCTCAGTAGTTGTGGCTCACAGACTCTCGAGCACAGGCTCAGTAGTGGTGGCACACGGGCTTAGTTGCTCCGTGGCATGTGGGATCTTCCCGGATCAGGGCTCAAACCCATGTCCCCTGCATTAGCAGCCGGATTCTTAACCACTGCGCCACCAGGGAAGTCCCCATCCGTGTTTATTTCTAACGTGTGTCAGATTACTCACCGTGGTCCTAGGGGTTGGTCACACGTAGGAAGTGCAGAAGGTCCCAGCCCAGGCCTAGCCGGGCAGTGGGCATGTGGCTATCTTCCCCCACAGGAGGTGCCAGGTCCCTGCTCCCAGCTGCTGGGGAGAGACCCAGCCCGCCCGCCCCCGAAACCCGTCCCTTCTCTAGGAGCGGGAGGGGGTGGGTCTGGCCTGAGCCGTGTGAATTCCCTCCCCAGGGCCCCTTCTCATCCTCCATTCCTTGCTGGCCTGGGACCGACCCCTGGAAAGCAGGGGCTTCCGGAGGCAAGTTTCAGATGGCCAGCTGCAGTGGGGGCCACCCGTGGGCCTGGCCTCCCCGTGCCCTGCTGGGGGAGATGGCAAGCCCTCTTCAAGGCCCTCTCCTGTAACGTGGGTTGCGCGGCGCTCTGCTGGGCTTCAGAGAGCACCTGGCTCGGCTCCTCCCAGTGATGACCATGACCACAGCCAGGCCCGTCCCTTCCACTTCACCTGGACATGCTGTGGACACACACGGGGTTCTGACCTGTGCCCCCTGGCCCTGGGGTCTGGCAGCACAGAGCTCACTGTCCAGCAGGGGCACACCTGTGTCCCAAGACCACTTGAGCACCAGAGAGCCCAGGCCTGAGTCCAGTCAGGGTCCCAGGCCTTCTTCTCTGGGCAGCTTGGCCAAAGCCATCTCCCCTGAAGTGGGGACAGTGGGGACGGCGACCCCAGTAGCCCAGGGTTGTCGTCGTGAAGATCCACTTGGCACACGGCAGGAGCTTCGAAACTTAAGGGGGACCCTGACGCTGGGCTGGCACTCCCACCTGACGGAATCGCATAGTTAACACGTTGGCCCTACACCCTGACCATGAAGCAGACAGACAAGTGCCTGCCCTGGGGGAGTGCCCAGGCCCTGGGTCAGGGTGCCAGGGGCCCTGACGGGTGGTACCCACCGCGAGGCCCCATCTCAGATCTGGGCCCTGGGGGGGACACAGCTCTTCACATAACCTCAGCCACCACGCGTCAGGGAGGACACTGAACTCCCCACCCTCTTCTGGGACCCCCAGTTCACACGGAGACGGCAGAACCAGAGGGGTGGGTCCCACCAGCTCAGCTTGATTGGGGGGGGGCAGTGAAGCAGGGTCACCAGAGGAAGGAAGGGAGGATGGACGGAGGGCCCTCGGGGGCTGGGCCCCGCAGGAAGTCCAGTCGGGGCTCCTCAGGGCGAGGGTCATGCGCACAACCCGGACCCCACCCTCGGGGAGGGGCCTGTGCCTGGCTGAGGCAGCCCCACCCCCTGGGCAGGCTGTGTCCCCCGGGGTCTCTGGGTGCCAGGCGTGCCTAGGCCGCGGAACAGAGAGCCTGGACCCTGGTCCCGGGACCCAGGGGCCAGGTGTCAGGTGAGGTGCGCCAGGCCAAGTGTCGAGCGGAGGACCAGAGGCTCCGGGGAGCCGGGGGGCGCCTGCTGAGAAGCGCAAGAACGCTGCCCGGTGTGAACACGTGTGTCCTGGGAAATTCACAAAATGGAGAACCGAAAGTTGGCCCTTGTCCCAGGCGGCCTGGCTCATGGGCTGTACCAAGTGGAAAGGAAGGGGGGGGGTGCATCCCGGAAGGTACCACACCCCCATCACAGCCCCTGCGGTTCAGAGGCTGAGCCCCTCAGAGGCACCCCCCGTGGGAGAGGCGAGTCCCCCGCAGAAGGGCGGAGCCCCTGGCCTTAGCTTATCCCTTCCTTGCAATGGGCAGGCACCGGCGAGTAAAGCACTGTGCTGACCTCAAGCAAGGTCAGCACCTCGCACTGTGACTGTACACGGGCGCCAGGGGGGAGGGCCCAAAGGCTTAAGTTTTTTTTGTTTTTTTTGTTTTTTTTGTTTTTGGCTTAAGTTTTCAGAATCCTGTTAGAACTAGCATTACAGAGAACATGTTCAAGCCATCAGCTATATTTATTATGACAGAACTTCTCTTGATTTTCATGAGGGGAGTTGGGGCCTCCAGACAGTAAAGAAGTCAGCAGGGTTCAGGATGACTAGGGTGATAGGGTCTAGAAACAGAACCCCGGACACGGAGAGCGCCTCGTGCGTGCGGTAAAGGCGGTGCTTCAGTCGGGGAAAGAATGGCTTTATCGGGAAATGGCGTTGGGGGCGAATGATTTGGGAAAAAGCAGTTTGGGTTCCTACCTTACTCCTTTTCAGAAGTCCTTTCTAGAGTTAGACCAAAAATTTAAATACATATTTAAAAAACAAACCATTATATTTACAGAAGAAAACATCAAACGTTTTACAATCGTGGAGTAGGGAAGATATCTCTGAGCATGATACAAAATGCAGAAGCCATATTGATAAGGTAATGACTGATAACGATTTTAAGTGCCTGGCAAAAATAAATAAAATTAACAAACAAACGAAAAACAAAACAACCAAAAAAACCCACACACAATCCAAGTCAAACACGAATGACAAGTTGGGAAAAATATCTTTTTTAAGACAGTGGGCTAATTTTCTTAATCTGTAAAGTGTTCCTAAAAAACAGTAACACCAAGAACCCAACAGAACCCAAGCCAAGAACCCAATAGTAACATCAAGAACCCAATGGACAAAGAATGTGAAATACAAATGGCTTTTAAGTATATACATGTTTATAATAGACTTCCAGTTTCAAAATGATTATATCAGTGGTAGAAATGATCAACATAAAAACAAATCTGACAGAAGCACTGAGATGTTTGATTATACTTCTAGGAAACACAAATGAAGCTACAATGAAATACTATTTTAAGGGATCACATACCCATTTAGAGTTCTATGGAAAGCCCTTGGACCTAGCCCTTCTGTATTAAGGAATTCATCCTCCAGAAGTACTCGTACTTGGGTAGGAAGATATTTGTACGAGGATACTGGACCTAGCATTGCCTGCTACAGAAGACTGGAAAAAAACCTACATTTCAACCAACAAGAAACAGGATGAATAAATTATAGTGCTAATAAACTATGGCGTGGCCACCAGGAGGACTGGATCCAATCTATCTATGTAGGGGAAACTCAACACTCTCCAAGGCACGCTGAGTAAGAGGATCACACTTTTGTATAAACTCATTAGCTACACATGCACTTTCTTTGTTGACACATAAGAAACTGCTTCCTCTCTGCCCCAGTGGAGGGGAGCACTTGAGGTCAGGGGTGGGAAGAACACTGAGTTTTCACCCAACACTCTTCTGTACTCTGAATTACTCTGTGTGTCTGAAAACATTTTTGTTCAATCGTGAGCCGTCGCTTTGGACTTGCTGCACTTAGGAGTCCCGGCATTCAGGGAACTTACATTCTGATGGGGTGAAAAGACGGCGGGCTCTTGTGACACGGGCAGCAATGGGGTCAATGGGAGCACAGGGCTGGGGCGGCGGCTTCGGGGAAGAAATACTGCAGCGGGAGGCTGAGGAGCCGGACGTGCTGAGGGGGATCGGCAAAGGCCGGGCCGTAGTGGCGGCAAGTCGGTCACGAGGACCAGCCCGTGCAAAGGCCCCGCGGCGGAAAGGACCGATGCTCTCTGCTCCCGAGAGAACACACCCCACTTTCCGTTTTGCTCCCAGACGTCGTGGATTATCAAACGCGAGCCTAGACTCCCAGCGGGAGGGCCCGTGGGGCTCGGGAGGGTCAAGGCCGGGCACCGTCCTGGGTCAGGGACGGCGTGCCCGGGGCCACTCCCGGCTCTTCCAGCGCCCCAGGCCCGAGGCCCAGCTGTGAGCCACAGACAGCGCTGACACACACCCGCCGGCGTCGGCCGGCCCGCTGGGCGCGCCCCCACAGCCGGGACGGCGGCAAGGGCAGGGCCGGCCAGCCGGAGCCCAAGCCGCCGCCACTTACCGCGCAGGCCGCGGCCTCCTCGCGCTCAGCCACCCACCGCCGCCGCTGTGCGGGCACCACCCCACTTCCGCTTTCGCCCGGCCGCGCCCCTTGCCGTCTTCCCCTCCCCCAGGCCTAAGCACCGCCCCTTCTTAAAGGGGCCGCGGACCCCGAGGGGCCGAGGCGGAAGCATCGCCGGCTCCCGGCCTCGCCACTGCCTAGTGTCGCCACACACGCCGAGCCGCCGCCCGACCTCGGGGTGGATGACAGGCCTCTGAGGCCTTACCCACTCCAGAGTGCCGCCCTTGGAGGTCGCAGGGGGTACTCCGGAGGCCGTTGATGAGCCAGGCGTCTGGCCAGGGTCCAGGGTGACGCGGACCGACCCTGTCTTCAAGGGCACCCCGGGCGGAGGATACAGCTCAGACCAAGGTCCGGAGGCGTGTTGCGGAGTGCTCATCGTGACCTCATTCCTGGGGAGGCCCCACGGGGCCTCAGACCTGCCACTGCCCTCCACTGGACCCAAGCGTCCCCGTTTGCAAGACTCTCTTGGCCCTCTGTGCAGCGGGAGCCGAGGACGGGTGGGGTGGGATGGGAAGAGCAGCCCTGCGATGTCTACCACACGGGCACGGAAGGGTTGTCTGCCTCTCTGGGGGCCCGGAGCAGGCCCAGCCTAAACCGGCGGCGGCCACTTCCACCCCCAGGGTTGTCTCGGAGACAGGAAGCCCACCACCCTCCCCAGGCGCGCCCTCCGAGCACGCAGAGTCCTGGGTTCGAATGCTGCCGCCCCTCCGTCACCACCCAGGCAACCGGCAGCCCCAAGGACCCGAACTGGACCCCTCTTCTGTAGGGAGTGACCTGACATCCGCAGTTGTGAACTTTCCTTGGGGGGTTGGGGACAAGCCCGGCCCCCTCTTCGTGCTTGCTGAGCCCCAGGGAGAGCACGCATGAGCCAAGATAGGGAGAGGAACCTTAAAATTTTAAATCTTTAATTTCTGTTCTCACGTTTTTCCTTCGTTTTGCTTCCAAAAGGAAAGGAGAGCATAGCTCCGTCGCCTGTACATTGTCCACGGCCTAGGGGCCGGGTCAGGTCCCGACCCCTACCGGCCGGCTGCTTCGAGGACGTGGGGCGCCCGGGGGTTCACATGCAGCCCCCGGGGCCGGGGCGGGGTCCGGGCGCCGCCTTATTGCTGATGTCCCGGTGCGGCTCGGGCCTGCCGCTAGGCTAGGCGCGCTGGCTGGGCAGCTCCTGGGAGATGAAGCGGCGCAGGCGCTCCAGGTACTGGCTGTAGAGCTCGATGTCGTTGTGCCCGGCACCCTCCACCCACAGAGGCTCCACGGCCTTGGGACAGCGCTCGTAGAGCGCCAGCCCGTGCGAGAAGTCGATCACCTCGTCCTCCGTGCCGTGGATGATGAGCACCGGCGACGTGATCTTGGACACCTTCTCGATGCTGCGGGGCGGGGCACGTTAGGCCTCCGCGCCCCAACACCGCCGAGGCCCCGCCCCCTGGGTCCCCGCCCCCGCCCGCGGACCCGCCCCGCTCCGCGCTCACTTGGGGAACGCGTCAAAGCAGTAGGTCTTCTTGGTGTCGGGGAAGGCGACGCGCATGCCCGAGGTGAGCGGGGAGTGCAGCACCACCGCGGCGCACTCGTAGCGCGAGGCCAGGTCCACGGTGGGCACCGTGCCGATGCTCTGCCCGTACAGGACGATGCTGTCTGGGCTGATGCCGTACCTGGCGGCGGTGGGTGCAGATCAGCCGCGACGCAACAAGCACACCCCTCCCACTGCCTGCCCTCCTAGTGCAGTCCCCCGTTCTCCGCGCAGGCTCCAGGTAATAGGGTGGCGCCCAGACACCCTCCCCTGCCTCCCAGCCCCGAGGCGGTCCGCTCAGCAGGGGGGGCAGGACCCACAGGTGTGAGGGGAGCTGGCTGCCCGCAGCCCCAGGCCCCCGGCTCTACCCTCAGTTTCGACAGCATCTACTTGGTCACACCTGGGCAGTGCACCTGTGCGGGCCCTACCTGCGCCGTGTGGTTTCTGGGGGCAGATCCCTGGGGCCTCTCCTGCTCCTCCTGGTCACCAGGCCACCCCCACCCCTACACACACTCGACTAGGGCCACATGCAGAACCTGCTTGGGGCCCTCCTGTCCTCGCTGTTCGGAATTCGACAGCCTTTCCAGGTCGCACGGCAAGGGGGCGTGTCTTCCTCCCAGCACCCGTCACCCTCACCCACCCCCTTGGCCTCGGGGAATGGAGGCAGCCTCGTCCTCTCTCTCGTCTCAGCCAGTTTGCGGCCCCTCAGCTGCTTAGTACAACGTGGGTGAGCAGGCATAGTGGCTCCTGAGGAGAGGTGGGTGGCCACCACCTCCCTCCCTGGGCACCTTTCCTACACAGTGGCCAGGTCCTGACCCCCCCCACGCCCCCTCCACACGGGCCTCCCCCAGCGCCGCCCCAGCACAGTCCTCTCCTGACCCCACAAGGACCCACTCACCACCCTCCCACTGCAGGGGGCCTCCACGGCCTTCCTCCCCACACCCACATCCTGATCTCAAAGGGGGTGCCCCTCCTCCGAGTGGCCAGGGAAGGTCTTCGCCTCACCTGGGCAACCCACCTGGGCACCCAGGTGCCATCTGTACCCGTCCCTGTCCTCCGGCCCCAACCCCCAGGCCTCAGGGATGCCATTTGGCCTTGTGCCTACCACCCTGGCTGCTCCTCCCCGACCTGCTCCCTGGTTCACCATGAGCACTGCTGTGCTGAGCACCAGCCTCGTCCTATCACCCAGCTCCAGGCAGGGACCCCCAGCTGCCACCTGGCTGTCTCCACCTGGACAAATGTGACAGGTGCCGGATGACACAGCTCTTCTTTCCAGGCCTGCCCCGCCCCGGGCCACCACTTGGGCCCCAGCCTCCCACCCTCCTGATGATTCTCAGCTGTTGGGTCTGAGGGACCAGGTCTCTGGAGGTCAAGGCTGGCAGCAGGACAGACGGATGGATGACAGAGCTCAGACCCCTGGCCCTTTGGCGGGGTATGATTCTGCCAGCGACCCCCAGCCAGTGGGGACAGGCTGTGGCAGCCGAGTGTGGACACACACCTGCACCACGCCACCCAGCATGGGTCCCCAGCGCCAGGGTGGTGCCAGGGGACCCTGCTCCCAGGGCCTGCATCAGGGACTGCCTGGTGCATCACTCCAGCAACCAGGGCCCCGCCTCCCCAAGGCAGGCTGGCTGTGGTCCCTGAAGGAGCTGCTTGCGCCAGTCGGCCAGGCAGGGCCAAGATGGGGTGGCCCTGGGCAGGCAGAGGGCACCACCTTCGGGAGGGTGGGGTTGGGTGGGTCTCCCTCTAGAGCAGCACAGGGCGCCGGGCCATCTCTGCACAGAGACTGAGCTATTGTGCTTCAGTGAGCGAGCACGGGTGGAAGGGGGCTGCCAGGACCTGGATGACCAGGGCGGTGGGGTCTGGGGACGGAGATGTAGACCAGACAGCGGGGGCCCTGTCTGAGTCAAGCAAGCAGCTGTGTGCTGGGCACCATGCCTGGGGAGGACCCAGCCTCTGGGAGCTGACCTCCCTCCAGCCACCAGGACTGTGCTGGGTACGAAGCTGCCCGACAGAACCTTCCAGGCCCAGAGGAGACCCTCCTCAGGATGAGGCCAAGCTCCATGACCAGAACCCTGATGCAGAGGCCCGGCCCCTCCCCGCACCCCAAGTGCTCCCTCAGCCTCGGGGCTCCCAGAGTCCTTTCACACCGCCCTCGCACACCACCTCTTGGGCTCAGGAGGGGCCTCGTCCTCTGCCCGCCCCCTCCCTCCAGGCGGAACCTCCATTTCCATGGGGACAGTCCCAGGCCAGCGGCTCCCAGGAGGGGCTCCCCCCAGGGAGGCTGGAGGACCGCCCTCCCCCTGCACACCAAGCACGCCTGTCACCCTGCAGAGGGAACAGGGGTCAGGCCTCTTCCTGTGGCCCAGTGTGGCCGCAGACCAGCTCCCTCTCCTGCGGGGCTACCCACCTGGGCTTCCTCCCACCTGGTCTCACCAGGTCCAGCCACCTGTGAGGAGACACGCCTGCCAGCCCCTCCCCGCCGCGTGAGCTCACCTGGTGCGCAGGGCCTGCCAGGCGGCATCGATGTCGGCGTAGAGGTTCTTCTCGGAGGGCTTGCCCGAGCTCACGCCGTAGCCCGAGTAGTCGTAGGAGAAGATGTTGCAGTTGAGGCGCGTGCCCAGCCCGATGTAGAAGCTGCTCATCTGGCCCAGGTCCACCGCGTTGCCGTGCGAGAAGAGAACCGTGTACCTTGGGGTGGGCAGTGGGGAAGCACAGGTCAGAGGGCGGAGGGGGCAGGAGCCCTGTCGAGGGGAACAGTGCCTGGCTCTGCCCGGCGTGACTCAGGCCACGACACACAGTGGAGTCTCGGGCTTCCGCTCATCAAAGGGGGCCGCTGGGCCCACCGGTCACCTTCTTGGCACAGGTGGACCCCCAGCGTGAGCCCAGGAAGCCGCAGTGACCATCACATTGACGCCCTGGGCAGCAGCCACCTCTCCCCTGGAATTGTTCCTGTTGGAGGGACTCTGACGGCCCGAGGATGGGAGGCACGTCTGCCCACTGCTCGGAACCATCCTGGAGGATGAGACGCGGCCCCTCCGACCACAGGCAAAGAGAGCCAACCCCTGTTCACCGCGGTGCAGCTCTTCCCGCTCCTCCAGGGAATGACCAGGGCCGCCACCTCTGCCCTGTGCCCCATGGCGGCCCTGCCAGGCGGTCATGCCGAGGGCAGGTGACCAGGCTGGATCCCGGCCGACAGCCTTGCAGAGTTTTCTTCCTCCAGCCCCGCTGTGGCCCTAGCCCAGCCCAGCTGAAAGGTAAAAGCTTGCCCTTTGGACCCAGCCTGCTCTGAGGCAGAAGCAGCTGGAAGGCCTCCCTCTGCACCACTGTAGGGCTCCGGCAGTCAGACCTGGCCCAAGCTGCCAGCCAGGCCTCAGGGGCCACCGGCCCAAAGCGGGTGCCGGGCCTCACCAGGCACCCAGGGCCCAGGAGACCGGCCCCGGGCAGGTGAACACTGAGACCCGGAAGCAGATGGCTCCACATCGAGCAGGTGACGTGACACAGCCACTCAGAGCCACCCCCAAGCCTCAGGGTCCTCGTCCACAAGGCAGGGTGCCGAGAGGGCCCCCCAGAGGGCTGCACGTGGAAGGGCCCCCGGCAGTTCCTCGGTGGCCATGGGCAGATCTCATCTGCCGCCCCTTTGGCGAGAAGAATCCCCAGGGTACCCGCACCTCCAGATGGGCTTTCGCCGGTCTCTGGCCATCCAGGGGCCACCACTGGCCGAAACAAGAGCCCTGAGGATGGAGCACATCCTGGGCTCCCACCCCCCACCCGGTCCCTCCACCCTGGGGGGTCGAGTCCGCGTGGCTCACCTGGCGCCGGGCACGCAGCGCACATACATGCAGGAGATGCGGTTGCCCCGGCTGCTCTTGGTCAGGAAGACCTCGATGGTGTCCAGCTCGCGCTGGCTGTACTGGAAGTCGGCGCGATCCATCAGGTGGAGCTTCCAGCGCCCAGGGGTGCCGGCCGAGGCCCGCAGGGTCCCCGAGGGGGCGGCCCCGGCCCCACCGGGCCCGGGCTCGGGCTCAGGCACCAGCGAGTAGGTGGGCTCTGGAGGCAGGAAGGCGAGCTTGGCGGCGATGCGGCCGGGGCAGGGTGGGCAGCAGAAGAGGCAGCAGAGCTCAGTCACCGACAGGCCGTTCATGGCGGGCGCCGGGCCCCGGGGCGGGCCTTGTCCGGCAGGGGAGGGATGGGGGTGCTCGGAGACACGGGCAGGGGGCAGGGCGACCCCCGGCCACCGCCCCAGACGAGAGCCCCGTTAGGAGGCCGCAGCCCAGCCCCATCGCGGTCCAAGCCGAGCCCTTGGGAGCCTCGCAGCCTCGTGTGTCCATGTCGCACAGAGGGAAACCCTGCAGGGGGACAGCAAGATGTGGGGTTCCCCCGGGGCTCCCAAGTGACCTTGGTGGGACCTAAACCTGACCAGGACCCCGCCTGCCACCACCCTTCCTCCGCTGGCAGACACCAACTCTTGACATTTAAGCCCATTCATCAGTCCAGCCTCGGCCTGCAGGCTGTGCGGGGCGATCAGAGCCCTGGCCCACCCAGCTCTCCCCAGCACAGCTCCTGCTCCAGGCCCCGAGAAATGTCACCCCACCCCACTCCCGCCCCGTGCCTCTGTCCACACGGCTGGCCCAGACTCTGCCCTGGGGCCCATCACCATCTGCCACCCCCAGGTGCCACAGCTCAGCCAGGCGAGGACCGACTGCTGACCACAGGGACCCAGGAGCACGCTCCCAGCTCCCAGGGCCTGCGAAGTCCGGAGACAGGAGCCCAGGCAGAGGAAATACAACAAACAAAGGCTCTGGAAACAAAAGCAGGATACATCTCGAGGCTGGGAAGGCCTACTGGGCTGAGACAATGGCTCTCTCCAGTGCTTGGGGCCAGGCCCAGGGGTCAGCCTGCTGCGGGGGGAGGCAGGGCAGGGTCATGGGAGCCTGGGGTTCCTTCCCCAGCTCTGCCAGCTTAGGTGTCTGTGACCTTGGGCAGGTCGCTTAGCCTCCCTGGGCCTCAGTTTCCTCATCTATCAATCAGACACCACTCAGGTCACAGAGACAGTGAATAAGATGAGGGGAAAGTGGTGGAATGGGCCAGGCTCAGAGAAGAAACGCAGAATGTCGTGTGAAACGTGGCCTTGAACAGACTACAGCGAAATTGCTCAAGCAACTACAATCGTACATGGAGCTGCCAACAGGGAGACTGGAAGAAAATACAAAGGTTTGAAAATACAGAATACTCATTTACTACGTTTTCCCTACAGCCTGGAGTAAGGGAGGGACACACGCTCACAACTCAGTGTCAGCAGCAGAGCACCTGAGCCCGTTCTGTTTCGGGGCCACAGCATTTGTAAACCACTGGGCCAGGGACACGCAGATGCAGAGCAGGTCGGCGCAGTCTGAGGCCCAGAAATACACCTGCTCCCTCCAGACCTGTGATCTGAGACCGGGGGCTGCAGAGAGCCGCATCGCAGTCACTCGGATGGGGGCACATGGAGTGGCATGGGAGAGGGTGGCAAAAGCCGAGGCGGGGACACGGACTGCCTCCAGGAGCCCCCAGACTCCCAGGTGGGATGCTCGCTTTACAAGTCCATCACACTGTTCTCAGACGAAGGCAAGTTTGCCCCCCGGGGACACTTGCCAAGGTCTGGAGACATCTTTGGTTGTCGTGACTTGGGGGCGGGGGGGTTACTACTGGCACTGAGTGTGCAGGGCCAGGGGTGCTGCTCAACACCCCACAGTGCCAGGACGCCCTCCCTCCCCCTCCAGAGTGTCAACCAAACCGATGTTGCTCCAACATATTCTCAAAGAGGCCCAGGCCCCAACAGATGACACTGCACTGGTGCTTTGGTGACTTGGCGGGTCTGGAGTTTGGGTGGCACAGGGAAGGCTCGTTTTGAGAGGAAGGCCTGGCTGAGAGCCAGTGGGCAGGTAGGAGGCCTCTGGTGACCCGAGGATGAACAGGTATACTAAGGTGGACACGGTCCTGCTGACCAAGCCAGAAACTGGGGTGCCATCCTTGACACCTCCCTGCACCCTCAGATCCGCCCGTCACAGGGCCTGCTGACTCTGCCTGGGGCATGCACAGTCTCCTTCCTCGCCGGTCCCCCCCCCCTCCCCGGCTGGGCCACCATCACCCACTCTGGGCCATTCTCACCCCAGCTGCCAAAAGATCTTTTCACAACACAAATCTGATCACGCTACCTCCCTTTTTGGGTGCCCCAGTAGCCCCCCTATTTTCAGGATAGAGATCAAAGCCTTCACCACGATCTGCCAGGTCGGCACCAGGCGTGGGGCCGACCTCTCCAGCCTCACGCATCTTGTACCTCACCCTCCCCTGATGAGCCCCACTGCCTCCTCCTGCCTCAGAGCCAAAGCCCCAGCAGTTCCCCTAATCTCACCAGACAGCCCGTGACCCTTGTCCCACCCACCCTTCACATCTCCCTTCCAGCACCCTTCCAAACAGGGTCAGCCCCCCCCGACACACTCTCATGGTTCAGATCTGTCTCTGCAGCTTTTGGTTGCATGTTCAACCATACCCCTCAAACCAAAGAGAAACTCCATGAGGGCAAGACTACTACCTGTTCTTGCTCAGTAACCACTGACTGAACGAATGGACAAAGTACCAGGGGCAAAAGGGAAAGGGGGATGCTACAGTCCGCCAGGTCTGACATCTGACAGAGACGGGGGAAGGTCTCTTCTCAAGCCACGCAGACCTGGGACCTCCCGCTGTCTTTTATGGATGTCACTGAATGTGACCTGAGAGCCGGGCCTCGGACTGGACAGAGCACACCCAGATGCCTCACTCACTGGGCAGGCACCCCTGGCACCAAGAGCCCAGCGATTTCACCCACAAGCACATAATCGGGCACCCCGCTGCCGGGCCCGGTGCAGGCTGGCAGTGTCATGAGGACCAACAAGGAACCAGGCAATTACAATACTCCAGGACGACCTAAATACGGACGACTATGACCGCACCTCATTCAGCCAGTCAGCCTGAAAGGCACAGGCAAAGTGCCGGGTGACAGGGAGCAGGGCGGAGGGGAGAAAACAGGCAAAACCCAGAAGTAACAGCGGGTTCCAGGAACTGCGGGTCCCAGGCTAGAGGGACACTGGGAGGAAGAGGAGAGCAGAGGGATCCTGGAGCCAGAGCTGGGTCGGGCCGCGCCCGTGAGCCCTACTGCAGTTTGGACTTCATCCTGGGGGAAAAGGAGGAGCCCTGGAGGAGTCCCGGGCTGGGAATGGAGCCCGTGGGTTAGGAGCTGTGGATATGCCCTAGCTGTAGCCTGGAGATGGGACTGGAGCAAAGGCTGGGAAGCCTGTCCAGGTGTCCCAGCCCGCCAGAGGACGCCCGCGAAAGGGCAGAGGTATCTTGGAGACGTTTAGGAAGCAGGGCTCCGGCTGCTTCGGCGGGTCCGGGTGTCAGGCTGGGGCACTGGTTCGGGGCCGGGGATAGAGTCCGCGGCTCAGACAGCGCATTCCCCGAAGGCAGGGCCACGTACCCGCAAAGGTGAGAACACACCCCACGTCGGAGGGCTGAATGGACGGCGGACGGCGCTCTGCCGGAATCGGAGACGCCGTCCCGCGGTCCCTGGCCCTGATCCGGGGGTCCTCCGGCTGGGACCGCGGCCGCTCCGGGAGTGCGGGGTCTCGGGGGCGTCCGGCCGGACTGCCCCGGCCTCGCGGCCCGGCCCGGCTCTCCAAACGGCCGCGGGAAGCACTGACACCGCTCCGCGCAGCCGCGCCAGCCCCTGCAGGACACTCACCGCCGCGGCCCGCGCCCCCCGGCCCCGGGGCCGCGCTCCATGGCTCCCGGCCGCCCGCCCGTGCGTCCGTCGATCCCCCGGGGCCCCGGCCCGGTCTCCTCCGCCGCCACCGCCGCCGCTCCCCCGCTGGCGGAAGTGAACCTCACTCCCACCGCCGCCCCGGAAGTGACGCGCAGGTGTGCGCGAGGGCCGGAGGGGCCGGGGGCCAGGAGCCGGGCGCGGGGCAGGGTTTGGGGGTGGAGCTGGCTCCCTGGAGGGGCGGGGCACGTCGTGGTGGGCGGGGCACTAGTGGGTGGGCGGGGCCAGGGCTTTGGGTTCCCCCTAGATTTCAGGCAGTGGAGACTCACAACCATACATTCGATCCTCCACTCATTCCAGGGCCAGGACTCGGGTGAGGCAAGTGAGGCACTCGCCTAGAAAATAAGCTTACAGCGTGCCAAAAAACTCAGTAGTCAACATAAAAAAAAATATTTTAACGCACTACTAAAAAACCCACAAAGTTTTGTTGGAACCAGGCCCCTGACTGGGGTGAGGCGAGTCATCCTGCCTTTATTTAAAATCTTGATATTTTATTCATCATGGGTTCTTTTGCCTTGGTTTTGGCTTTTTTACTAATGCAATTAAAATATTATGGATCGGGGACTTCCCTGGTGGTCCAGTAGTTCCAGTGGTTAAGACTCCGCACCTCCACTGCAGCGGGCACGGGTTCCATGCCTGGTCAGGGAACTAAGATCCCGCATGCCGCGCGGGGCAGCCAAATAAATAAATAATATAATAAAATATTATGGATCGCGAGCCCCTCCCACTCAGCTCACCCCGCGGGCAGGGAGGCGGATGGTTACAGAGCTGAAGGTAGGGGAGATGAAAAAGGATGTCAGTTGAGAGCAAAGTGGCAGTGTGGCTGAAGGTGACCAGGGAACCTCTTCGAGGGTAGTCAGGGCAGGCCTTCCTGAGGAGTGACAGGGACAGGGGCAGGAAGGCTGCAGAGGCCAACAGGGCCCAGTCTGAGGCAGGGAGATGAGTTAGTGGGACAGCCTCGTCACTCCAGGCCTCCGCCCTTTGCGTGTGCCTTTCCCTGGGCCGGCAAGCATATTCCAGCTCAGAATCCGCCCCACCAGCTGCAGGCAACCCCAGGCCCCTCTCCTCCCCGGGGAGCCTAACCTTCAGCTTCATTTGCAGAGATAAGCCTCCCTGGGCAGCCCTCCCCCAGGGCCCCATTCCCGGAGAGGCTTAGGCTCAGGAGTGGACACTGTCCAGAGGTAGTTTCCAGCCGGTTTCCTCTGGCCCCCGGCCCCGGGCTCAGCTGCCACCTTCCACAGCCATGTGCCAGGGGGCTGTTGAGGGGTGCCCCGGAGTTCCCCTGCCTCGGCTGCCCCCCTCAGGGCTCCTGGCGTCAGCTGTTCTCCTGAGGTCCAAAGGTCACACCTGGGCCAGGCTCCTTCCAGTTTCCTTGTGCCAGAACAGGAAGAGGCCTGTCGGCAGCCTCCTTCCCGGCCCCCCCCCACCCCCCGCGCCCATCTTCCCCTCCAGGCCCTCTTCCCCTGGGCTAGAAAGGGCCAGAGCAGTGGCGCCTCCAGAAAGCCCAGCTCCACCAGGACTGAAATGCCCTAAGGGGAACACCTGTGAAGGGGGTGGCCAGGAGGTGGGGATAGGCTTAATCCCCACCTAAATGTGGCCTGCCCCGCTCCCACGGAGTTCCCCCACCAACCAGAGGGCACTCTGCAAGGATGAAGGCGCTGCTGTGAATGTCCCAAGGCCTCAGAAGGTCAGTCACCCCTCTCTCCTCCCCTCCCCAAAGCCCCTGCTTGGTGTTGCCATGCAGCTGCTGGCCCATTTTCCCCACCTCTTTTTTTTTTTTTTTGGTTGCACCACGAGGCGTGTGGGATCTAGTTCCCCAACCAGGAATCGAACCCATGCCTCCTGCATTGGAAGTGCGGAGTCTTAACCACTGGACCACCAGGGAAGTCCCTTCCCCACCTCTTTTGCCCCTGCTCTCTCTGCCCCAGCCAAACCATCCTTGCCAAGTTTGTTCCTACCTCAGGGCCTTTGCACAAGTGGTACCTACTGCCTGGAGTGCCCCCAGATAGACACATGGCCAGCTTCTCCTCCTCTTCAAGCACCTGCTCAAATATAACCTCCTCAGAAAGCCCTCCCTGACCACCCCCAGTCAAAATCCCTACCACACCCTATTCATTTCCATCATAGAACTTGACATCATTATATTGAGTTGTTTGCTTGTCATCTGTCTTCCCCCCATTCCATGAGCTCCCCGGGGCAGGGACCCAGGCTCTTACCACCAGATCCCCAGCTGTCTCCCATGCTGTCTGATGAATCAATGGATGCACAGGAGGAGGGTAGTTCCCAGCCCAGAGGAAGGCTTTCGGGAGGGTGGAGGGAGGCTCCACGAGCTTTTGGGTGCCACCGGCACAGACCTCAGGCTGGCGGGATGCTGTGCTTTTCCTCCTCTCCCGAGACACTCAACCCACTGGCAAAATAACGTGACCACAGGAATCAATGGTCTTAAAAGCAATCCTGTTTGAGGAAAAGATCAAGAGGTCACATATTTCCCATCCTTGGGGCAAGGGAGACACCGCACATGCGCAGAAAGCCTCCTTCGGGGACAAAAAGGAGGGGGCGTCACCCCATAATAGGTGATGCCAAGGCCCCCCATAGGCCTCTGGGCTGGAATCCATCTTGGAAAAAAGTTGCGCACACGTGCTGGGGAGGGTCCTAGGGCAGTTCAGGTGTGGAAAAATAAGCCAGATAATTGGCCAAAGGTAAACAAAGACCCGGAAGAACTGCCCTATATGAATGACTTAACCGCCTCTTTACTGCGCTCCTCCTCATTAGGGGGGACGCCCATATCCTTTCTGTCCAGGGGTGCATCTCTGCCTTGCTTCTGTCTTAACTAAACAAATTGTTTTTCTGTGTGCTCTGCCGCTTGTTGTGCTGTGTCTCTAATAACAGACTTTGTACCTGTTTTTTACAGTTTTTGCCTCCTTGAGAAATGCATTTTTCAATGGGAGCAAGAGCCAGGGGAACCTTGCTTCTAGCCTCTAGCCCCTGGTGGACCAGCGGCTAGGATTCCTGGTTTTCATCCAGGCTGCCCAGGTCCAATTCCTGGGTGGGGAACTAAGATCTCACTTCAAGCCCCCGCTCACTGCTGTCTCTCTCCGAGATCAATCCCACCTGGAGCCATGAGTCCCAGCCCCGCACTATCCAGTATGGAGGCCATCAGCCCCAAGCCACTATTTAAATTGAAATGACTTGATTAGAAGTAAATAAAATTTAAATTTCACTTTTCCAGTCGCTATGGGCTCATTTTCAAGTGCTCAAGAGCCACCTGGTGCTGGGGGCTCCCATTTTGGATGGCACAGATGGAGAACAAGTCCATCACCTGGAAAGTTCTAGAAGCACCGGTCTAGCCCCTGAGCTCCAAGAGGAAAGGCATCTGCATCGGTATCCGTTTGGTTTCCTGTTGTGCCTACCTTTGGGCTTAGCATTCAGTCAGTGCTCAATGAATGTTTGAAGGAGGGAGGGAGGAAAGAAGGAATTCTCCTTGTAGGAATCAAAGTAAATAATCTGATGAAGATAGCAAGTTCTATCCATAGATGTCCATCCCTGCATTATTTACAATAGTGCAAAGTGTCCATCGACAGAGGAATGCATAAAGAAGATGTGGTACGTATATACAATGGAATATTACTCAGCCATAAAAAAGAACAAAATAATGCCATTTGCCGAGACGTGGATGGACCTAGAGATTGTCACAGAGAGTGAAGTAAGTCAGAAAGAGAAAAACAAATGTCATATAATATCGCTTATATGTGGAATCTAGAAAAATGGTACAGATGAACTTATTGGCAAAGCAGAAATAGAGTCACAGATGTAGAGAACAAACTTATGGTTACCAAGAAGGGAAGGGGTGGTGGTGGGACGAACTGGGAGGTTGGGATTGACATATATACACTACAATGTATAAAATAGGTAACTAATGAGAACCTACTTTATAGCACAGGGCAGGGGTCCCCAACCCCCGGGCCGCGGACAGGTACCCATCCCTGGCCTGTTAGGAACCAGCTGCACAGCACGAAGTTAGCGGTGGGCGAGCGAGGGAAGCGTCATCTGCCTCTCCCCATCGCTTGCATTACCGCCTGAATCATCCCCCCCACCCCCTCACCCCCGCCCCCGCCCCCTGCCCCCAGTCCGTGGAAAAATTTTCTTCCGTGAAACCAGTCTCTGGTGCCAAAAAGTTTGGGAATGCTGGCACAAGGAACTCTACTCAGTGCTCTGTGGTGACCTAAATGGGAAGGAAATCTAAAGAAGAGGGGATGTATGTACATGTATGACTGATTCACTTTGCTGTGCAGCAGAAACTAACACAACATTGTAAAGCAACTATACTCCAAAAAAAAAATAAAAGAAAATATAAAAGAAAACAGAAAAACATCCTCAAAGTGAAGAGAGGAAATTAAGTAAAAAGATTATGGTCAACCCTTGATGAAAAAAACTGCAGCCCTGAGGTATGCGGACCCATACTAGGCTGTCGGTCTTTTTTTTAAAAAAACAGTTTTGGGGGACTTCCCTGGTGGTGCAGTGGTTAAGAACCTGCCTGCCAGTGCAGGGGACACGGGTTCGAGCCCTGGTCCGGGAAGATCCCACATGCCGCACAGCAACTAAGCCTGAGCGCCACAACTCCTGAGCCTGTGCTCTAGAGCCCACGAGCCATAACTACTGAGCCCACGTGCTGAAGCTACTGAAGCCCGCGCGCCTAGAGCCCGTGCTCCACAACAAGAGAAGCCACCGCAATGAGAAGCCCGCGCACCATAACGAAGAGTAGCCCCCGCTCACCACAAGTAGAGAAAGCCTGCGCGCAGCAATGAAGACCCAACGCAGCCAAAAATAAATAAATTTTTTAAAAAAAGTTTTACTTTGATTTATGTTTTTATGGGAAATATATTTACATGGTTCAAAATTCTAAGGGTTTAAAAGGCTGTGCAGAAAACATCTCTCCCCCAAACCTGTTGCGCAGGAAACAGATGACCCCATCCTAAGGCGGCCAGTATTCCCAGTTGCAACCGATTCAGTGCCGAGAAACCCAGGCATCTGTGTTCACCTGTGAGCAGGTGTAAAGACACAATCCCCATTCTTCTTATTATTTTTTGACACATATAGTAGCTTTCAGCAACCCTGCACTTGCGATCCTCTCATGCAACCCCTAGGGCTGGCCCACTGTTTGTGTACACAGTCCGCTCTTGCTGGACACTTAGGTTGTTTCCGCTGTGGGCGGGACAAAAACAGCGCTTGGGGCATTTCCCACTTGTGGGCGGGACTTGCGGGGAAGATTCCTGGAAGCAGAGGATTCTAATGAGAAGATTCACACGCCACATCCAGCAAACAGTGCAACCAGCGCAACTATAGCCGACACCCCCGCCCCCAAACACACGCCACAGTGGGAACGGGGGGGACGCTGGGGGATGAGGTTACAGGAGATTTTTTTTTTTCTTCTTCATTCCCTGATGTGTCTTCTGAGTTTTTGTTGGTTTTGCCAGGCAAAGGGAGTGTTTCACTGTTAGGATCAGCCAGAAGCTGAGATAAAACTAGATGCCTAAGGGAAGGCTGGCTATTAAAAATTAATGTTTGTGGGACTTTCCTGGTGGCGCAGTGGCTAAGAATCCACCTGCCAATGCAGGGGACACAGGTTCAAGCCCTGGTCTGGGAAGATGCCGCATGCCACACGGAGCAACTAAGCCGGTGCATCACAGCTATTGAGCCTGTGCTCTAGAGCCCACGAGCCACAACTACTGAGCCCGCGTGCCGCAACTACTGAAGCCCGCGCGCGTAGAGCCTGTGCTCTGCAACAGAGAGAAGCCACCGCAGTGAGAAGCCCACTCACCGCAATGAAGTTTAGCACCCACTCGCCGCAACTAAAGAAAGCCCGCGTGCAACAATGAAGACCCAACGCAGCCAAAAATTAATTAATTAATTGATTAATTTTTAAAAATTAATGTTTGTGCTTCTGGGTACAGACCCAAAAGAACTGAAAGCAGGTACTCAAACAGATACCTGTACAGGAATGTTCACAGCAGCATGGTTCTCAGCAGCCAAAGGTAGAAGCAACATGTGTGGATCGATGGATGAACAAAACGTGGTCCATCCACACAGTGGAATGTTATTCAGCCTTATAAAGGAAGGAGATTCTGACACCTGCTACCATATGAATGAACCTTGAGGACATGATGCTCAGTGAGAGAAACCACACATAGAAGGACAAATATTGTCTGATTCCACTCATGTGAGGTCCCAAGAGGAGTCACATCCACAGAGACAGGAAGTAGATGGTGGGGGCCAGGGGCTGGGGGAGGGGCTGAGGAGTCAGTGTTTCATGGGGACAGAGCTTCAGTTTGGGAAGATGAGAAAGTTCTGGAGATGATGGCGGGGATGGTTGCCCGACAATGTGAATGTGCTTAATGCCACTGAGCTGTGTGCTTAAAAATGTTTAAGATGGAAAATTTATAGTATGTGTATTTTAACACAATAAAATAAATAAAACTTTATGAAACCAGGAAGTGGAGGGAGGGCTGCAGGTGGTTGGGGGCAGTGCCAGCCTCCTGGGCTGAGACCCGTGGAGTCACCCAGGACCTCGCGCTCAGAAGGGCCGCACCCATGATCTACTGCTCTGTGGTTCTGACAGGGCACGGAAGGAAGTGGGGGGGAGGGTCTGAAAATAACACTGCTCACCCAGCTGATTGCGGGTGGGGACGGGGAGAGGGGCTTGGATGGGACTTTTCTGAGGAAGCCCCCTCCCCGGAACCCAGCCCCGCTCCTTCCCTGGACACAGCCAGACCTTGCACCACGGCCCTACCAGCCCAGCCTCAGGAGTTGGGTTTCAAAGCAAAGAGGTGCAGGAGGACCACCCTAAGAGCTTGGATGAGGGTTCTCAAGAGAAGCAGAACCAATAGAATATATAAGGATACAAATATAGATATATTGTGGAGGCTTCCCTGGCGGTCCAGTGGTTAAGACTCTGCACTTCCAATGCAGGGGGTGGGTTCGATCCCTGGTCAGGGAACTAAGATCCCACATGCCACGCGGCCAAAAAAATAAAGAAAGAAAATTTAATAATGTATAGATATAGATATATTGCTACCCAGAAAGAGATGTATAATCAGGATTATGGAGGCTGAGAAGTCCGTCTATCTGGATCTACCATCTACAAGCTGGACACCCAGGAGACCTGGTGCTGTAAGGCCAAAGGCAGGAGGTGATGGATGGACCTGCCAGCTGTCAGGCAGAAGGGACAGATTCTCCCTTCTTTTGCCTTGCTTGTTATTCATGTCCACAATGGACTGGTTGATACCCACTTAGGCGAGGGCCATCTGCTTTACGGGGTCCACCAATTCAAAGGACCACCTCATCCGGAAAGCCCTGCACAGACACACCCAGAAATCAAGTTTAAAAAAGGAAGATATATTGGGAATTCCCTGGCGGTCCAGTGGTTAGGACTCGAAGCTTCCACTGCAGAGGGCGCGGGTTCAATCGCTGGTTGGGGGACTAAGATTCTGCAAGCCACGGTGGTGAGGACAAAAAAAAAAAAAAAAGATGTATCTTACAGAGCGTAATGTGGCACGACTGAATGAAATCACACACATACAGGCAAATGTTGCGACGGTAAAAAGATCCGTGGTGGCCAGGGGTTGGGGGAAGGAGGGGATGACTAGGTGAAGCACGGAGGGGTTTCAGGGCAGTGAAAATACTCTGTGTGATGCCATAGTGATAGATGCCTCTCATTATGCATTTGTCCAAACCCGTAGACTGTTCACCAGGAAGAGTGAATCCTAGTGTCAACTGCAGACAATGGCTGATAATGACCTGTCAGTGTAGGTTCATCCTTGTCACAAATGTCCCATCTGGTGGGGGATGTTGATAGCGGGGGAGGCTATGCGTGGGGGGGGGGAGGGGAAGTGGGAAATCTCTGTACCTTCTGCTCAATTTTGCTGGGAACGTAAAACTGCTCTGAGAAATTGTATTTAAAAACTGCACACAAGGGGGACTTCCTCGGTGGTGCAGTGGTTAAGAATCTGCCTGCCAATGCAGGGGACATGGGTTCGAGCCCTGGTCCGGGAAGATCCCACATGCCGCAGAGGAACTAAGCCCGTGCGCCACAACTACTGAGCCTGCGAGCCACAACTACTGAAGCCCATGCGCCTAGATCCCATGCTCTGCAACAAGAGAAACCACCGCAGTGAGAAGCCCGAGCACTGCAACGAAGAGTAGCCCCTGCTCGCTGCAACTAGAGAAAGCCCCCGTGCAGCAACAAAGACCCAATGCAGCCAAAAATAAATAAATTAAAAAAAAAAAACTGCACACAAGGGACTTCCCTGGTGGCGCAGTGTTTAAGACTCTGTGCTCCAATGGAGAGGGCCCAGGTTCAATCCCTGGTCAGGGAACTAGATCCCACATGTGTGCTGCACCTAACAGTTCGCATGCCACAAATAAGGAGCCAGCAAGTCGCAACTAAGGAGCCCTCGAGCCGCAACTAAAACCAAGTGCAACAACAACAACAGCAAAAAGAATACCTTAAAAAAACAAAAACAAAAACAAAAAAAGCTGCACGCAAATATCTACAATCCTGTGCATGTGACCCACTGCCAGCCCCAGCCTCAGCCCCCCTCCCCAGAGGCCCCTCCTGCCCTGTCCCAGTCCCTCCCCTACCAGAGGTCACCACTGGTTGACTTTCATCACCATTGACATGTTTTGTCCAATTTTGTACTTTCTGTAAAAGGAGTCTTACAGCTTGTTCTCTCCAGACCAGCTTCATCCACTCCACACTGTGTCAGGGAATGCAGGACAAGGTTGCATGCAGAGGGCACTCACCTTTTTCCTTGCTGCATAGTATTCCATTGTGTAAACATACCACCATTTCTTTTTTAAAAAACAGGTTAAAAACCGTTCAATTTGGGACTTCCCTGGAGGTACAGTGGTTAAGAATCACCCGCCAATGCAGGGGACACAGGTTCGAGCCCTGGTCCGGGAAGATCCCACATGCCGCGGAGCAGCTAAGCCCGTGCACCACAACTACTGAGCCTGCGCTCTAGAGCCCACGTGCCACAACTACTGAGCCCGAGTGCCACAACAACTGAAGCCCGCACACCTAGAGCCCGTGCTCTGCAACAAGAGAAGCCACCACAATGAGAAGCCCCTGCACTGCAACAAAGAGTAGCCCCTGCTCACCGCAACTAGAGAAAACCCACGCCCAGCAACAAAGACCCAACGCAGCCAAAAATAAATAAATAAATAAATAAATACATATATACATAAAGAAATGAATTTATTTAAAAAAACCGTTCAATTTCATTAATTTACATATATTAAATTCACAAATAGTCTAAATGAAGTCTTTCACAGTGCACTGTATGATCCTAAGTCAAAATACAGATTACAAGAATTCAGAAGCATTCTTGTTCTTCTGATGCACTGACCTGAGAATTGTGATTTCTCTTTTTTCTTTTTTTGAAGTATACTTGATTTACAATGTTGTGTTACTTACTGCTGTACAGCAAAGTGATTCAGTTATACATATATATACTTTTTTTCTTCGGCCGCACTGTGTAGCATGCGTGATCTTAGTTCCCTGACCAGGGATCGAACCTGTGCCCCCTGCAGTGGAAGCGTGGAGTCTTAACCACTGGACTGCCAGGGAAGTCCTTACATTCTTTTTTGTTAAATATATGTTCTTTTTCACTATGGTTTATCATTGTTTATTATGTACCACCATTTCATGACCCATCTCTTGCAAATGGACACTTGGGTGGTTTCCACTTTGGGGCTATTATGAACACAGCTGCTATGAGTCTTTTCCTGGCTGTGTATATATATTTTTTTTTTACTTTTGGCTGAGTTGGGTCCTCGTTGCTGCGCACGGACTTTCTTTAGTTGCGGTGAGCGGGGGCTACTCTTCGTTGCAGTGCGCGGGCTTCTCATTGCAGTGGCTTCTCTTGCTGTGGAGTATGGTCTCTAGGTGTGCGGGCTTCCGTAGTTGTGGCACGTGGGCTCAGTAGTTGTGGCTCGCAGGCTCTAGAGCGCAGGCTCAGTAGTTGTGGCGCGCAGGCTTAGTTGCCCCGCAGCATATGGGATCTTCCCGGACCAGGGCTCGAACCCATGTGCCCTGCATTGGCAGGCGGATGCTTAACCACTGAGCCACGAGGGAAGCCCGCACTCATATTTTACTGGGTACTGTATTCGTTTGCCTGGGCCGCCATAACACAGTACCACAGTCTG
Organism: Balaenoptera musculus; assembly: GCF_009873245.2. Lineage (NCBI taxonomy): Eukaryota > Metazoa > Chordata > Mammalia > Artiodactyla > Balaenopteridae > Balaenoptera > Balaenoptera musculus. Next base: position 169,584,708 of record NC_045787.1, read on the forward strand.
GGGGCTTAAACAACAGACATTGATTCTCTCCCAGTTCTGGAGGCTCCAAAGATTGACATGTGGGCAGGGCTGGTTCCCTCTGAGGCCTCTCTCCTTGACAGCCATCTTATCCCCATGTCCTCTCATGGTCATCCCTCTGTTCAAGCCTGTGTCCTAATCTCCTCTTCTTACAAGGGCACCAGTCAGATGGGATTAGGGTCTAGACCCATTTTACCCTAATTAACTCTGTAAAGACCCTGTCTGCAAATACAGCCACATTCTGAGGTCCAGGCAATTAGGACTTCAATGTGTGCATCTAGGGAGAAAAAATTTAGTCCCTAACAGACACCTACGCCTTCAGGAGCTGATTTGCTGGGTCACGGAATACCCGTGAGTTTAGATTTTGTCCAAAATGCCGAATGGTTTTTCAGAGTAGCCAGGGTCTCTGGCTCCCTGGCTTCATCTCCTCTACCTGCCCCTGTTTTCTCCAAACTCAAATCCCAGGGAATCTTCCTGGTTTCAATGTGCAGAGCCAGGTCCTGCCTGGAATGCTTTTCTGACAGAAAATGTCTCATCATTCAGGATTCAGGGAAAGTGTCACTCTGCGGAGATGCCTTCTTGACCACTCCATTTACCATGGCCACATGGTCATCCTGAAGGCAGCAACTACTCTCCATTCTCCGTAGAGCACTTCCTCTGACCTCACCTTTCTTTTTTTTTTTTTTCTTTTTGGCTGCACAGCGTGGCACGCGGGATCTTAGTTCCCCGACCAGGGATTGAACCTGGGTCCCCTGAAGTGGAAGCTCGGAGTCCTAACCACTGAACTGCTTGTGAAGTCCCAATTTTATCTTACTTGGTTATTACCTGTCTCCTTCCACTGTTCGTGAGTGCTCCTGGAACAGGGACCAAGTTTACTGTCCACGCTCTATGTCCAGAGCCCAGGAAAGAGCCTGGCACACAGCAGGCATTCCAACATCATAAGCCATCAGGGAAATGCAAATCCGAACCATGGTGAGATGGTACCACATGCCCACTAGGACAGCTGCATTCAAAAAGGTAGATGATAACAAATGTTGGTGAGGGTGTGGAGAAATCAGAACTTCACACGTGGCAAGTGGGAATGTAAGATGGAGCAGCCCCTGTGGACAACGGTCTGGCAGCTCCTCAAAAGGTTAAACACAGAATTGCCATATGATCCAGCAATTCCACTCCTTGGTACATGCCCACAAGAAATGAAAATGTATGCCCCATAAAAATGTATGCACACATACAGCAGCATGATTCATCATCACCAAGAAGTGGACACAACCCAAATGTCCATAACTTGACGAATGAATAAACCAGTGTGGTCTGTCCACACACTATTACTCAGCAGTAAAAAGTAATGAAGCACTGACACTAGAATGTGGATGAACCTTGAAAACATGATGCTCAGAGAAAGAAGCCAGTTACCAAAGGACAAATGCTGTATGATCCATTTTTATAACATTCCAGAACAGGCGAATCCACGGAGACAGAAAGTGGATTAGTGGTTGCCAGGGGCTGGGGAAGGGAGTGGGGAGTGACTGCTAATGAGGGGGGCAGGGTTCCTTTTGGGGTGATGAAAATCTCTAAAATAGATCGTGGTGCTGGTTGCACAACCTTGTGAAAACCACTGAATTGTACAATTTAAATGAGTGAATTGTAAGGCATGAAAATTATGTCTCAATATACATGTTACAAAACTTAGTCATTGTACCTAATTAATTAATCAATTTTAAATTGTAAGGCCAAAGGAGCCAGGGCCCCTCCCTCTCCCCCCCAAAGGTCAGATCTGGGAGTGATGATTTGACCCCAGCAGCTAGAGGCCCAAGAAGCAGCAGCAGATCCCCTGGGCTCACTTGCCTGGATCCTTCTCTGCAGAGGTGGACTTGGGTCACGCCAGAAAAACTCAGTCATAGAGGTAAATACCATTTTATTGCAATATATTTTTAAAAATCATAATTAATGCAGAAAACAAACTTATGGTTACCAAAGGGGAAAAGGGGGTGGGGGAGGGATAAAGTAGGAGTTTGGGATTAGCAGATACAAACTACTTTATATAAAATAAGTAAACAACAAGGTCCTACTGTATAGCACAAGGAACTATATCCAATATCCTGTAATAAATCATAATGGAAACAAATATGAAAAAGGATATGTATATATATGTATAACTGAATCACTTTGCTGTATACCAGAAATTAACACAACATTGTAAAGCAAATACTTCAATAAAAAATTTTTTTTAATTAAAAAAAAATTAATGCAAAAAAGCCATGGTGGAGGAAATAAAATTTTGAATAAACACTCAGTTTCCCCATCTGAGAAAGGAAAAGAGAGGGTGGGAGCAAGACAGGCAATCTCCCCGCGGTTGCGGTTCCACCCCTACGAATCGGCCCCTGGGCAATTCCGCGGGGGCTGGGGAGCTCTGTCCGCCCCCTCCTCGCACCCCATTCCAGCGGCCAGAACCAGCCTACGCGCGCTGAAAGCTCTCAGGGCCCCGAGGCCCCGCCCCCTGTCTGTCCATCACTCGCCACGGCCCGCCTCTCGGCCAATCGGCCCTCGCCACTGCTGCCCCGAGACCAGTAGAAAGCGGTCTTTCCCGGCGGAGGCGGGACGGGCAGCCAGTATGTCTCCGCATTTCTCGCGGAAGAGACGCGGCCAGGCATTTGTACCTGCAGGCTAGAGCAGGAGGCGGAAGGACAAGGGGGCTCCCCCAGTCCCTGGCACAGTGGCACGGGCTTCTGCAGAAAGGCCCCCATTTCCTTAAGCAGGGCTCCCCAAGTCCCATACGGGCCTCCGTTTTAAACGGGAGGGGTCTGCCGCCCCATAGATTCCTCCCAAACCCAGGGACTGGGTCTTTCCGTGTCCATGCTCGTCGTTGTCTTTGCAACATCCTTAGGCGGATGGGTCCTGTCATCATTCCCAACTTACAAAAGTTGGGGCTTGGAGGCTCCGAGCCCCAAGACCCTTGCCCAAGGTCCCCCACTATGATTAGCATATCTGCTTGGCTCTGGGGCAGGAATTTCAGTCTAGACAGTAGACTGGGTGGATGATTCTTGGTGCGGGGGGGCCATCCTGGGCACTTCGGGGTGTGGAGAGCATCCTTGGCCCCCACCCATTGGATGCCAGGACCCCCGCCCCCCGGACATGACAATAACAAATGTCCCCAGACATCTCCCAGTGTCCCCTGGGGGGTTGGCAGGATCACCATGGATGAGATTCACTGGACTAGGGGATTTCATGGACCCCCCAGGACAATGTACTCCATGACCATCTGACCTCTGAGGTCCTGGGATGCTGCTACACACATTTAAATACACACCTGAGGGGGAGCGAGAGGAGGAGACACAGACGCTGGGGGTCACCCTGGTTTACCCTGTCTGACCATCGGGGATTTATCCTGGTGCGTAGTGTGAGCAGGGACTCAATTGAGTCAGATTCCATTTTCTCCCCCAAACAGTGTGAGGCTTTTTAACCTCGGCACTGCTGATATTTGGGGCCCAATCGTTCTCTGAGTTGGGGCCCTTCTGGGCACTGGAGGGCGTTGAGCAGCATCCCTGGTCCCCACCTGCACGATGCCTGGAGGACTCCCCACTTGTGGAAAATGTCGGGGAGCAAACGTGGTTGAAGACTGCTGCTCAGGGCGGGAGGGGTATCCCCCGGGGGCCCCGCTGAAGCACAGAAGGCCCAGCCTCGCTCCAAGTCTCTGATTCCGCAGGTTTGAGGTGGGGCCCAAGAATCTGCATTTCTAAAGGCCCTCAGGTGCTGCAGGTGCTGCTGGCGGTGGAGAATCCCTCTTGGAGACCCACTGCTGTAACGCCGCCCCTGCCAGACCGAGAGCCACTCGGAGACAGGTGCTGCCTCCTTCTGACCGAGAGGAGCCAGAGGCGGGCGGGGGCGGGGTAGGGGTGTGGTGGTGGGTGGATGTTTTGGGGGAAGCGCTCAAATGACTGCATCTCCAGATCTGGCCTGAAGCCAGGGATTCGGACCATGATGCCTTTCGTCGCTAGGTGGCGACAGTGCCCGCTTGATCCTGGAGGTCGGGGAAGGGGTGCAGGGAAGGGGGGGGTTTGGGGCGGGGCGGGATGCGTGAGCGACTGACTTGCCAACATAATAACAATAATAACGTGGTCACTTCGCATGAATTGCTCTCTCACTCTGGACAATGGGGATACCTCCGTAGACAACATGTCCAGTCATCCTGGAGCAGACATTCTAGGTAAATATCACCAGCTAATATAAATGCTGGAAAGACAATACAATAAAGAGCTGGCCGGGAAAGAATAGGGAGTACTAGAGGTGGGGGTTCCTCTCTGACACCCCACTCCCACGTGGCCAGGGGTTTGGGGAGGATCATTTGGAATGTGTGCCTGGTGGGGTGCATTCCAGCCCCCTGACATGAGAAGGGGTCATTCCGTGGCCACAAAACTCAGAGACGAAGGTTTGTGGTCTTCCTAGCTGTGCCAGGCCCTGTTTTTGGCTAAGCTAGAACCACAGTGGACAGCTAGGCAGACCTTGGGATGTTAGTTGGGGAGGTGCACACATAAATGTAAGCATAAATGTAAAATAATCAAAAGGAAACAGATTCAATGAAAGATAGCTGGGTGGTTAGGAGATTGCATCTCTGTTTCCTCATCTTTAAAACGGGTTACACTGCTGTCTTACAGAGTTATTGAAAAGACTAAATGAGATGATATAAAGTGTTGAGAATGGTGTCTGTTTCCAAATAAGCACTTAGTAAATATTAACCACTTTTTTTTTTTTTTTTTTTTTCCGCATCACACGGTTTGCGGATCTTGGTTCCTCAACCAGGGATCAAACCCATGCCCCCTGCAGAGGAAGCATGGTGCCCTAACCGCTGGACCGCCAGGGAAGTCTCAATATTAACCACTATTTTTTTAAAAATTTTATTTAGCTTTTGGCTGCATTGGGTCTTCGTTGCTGTGCACGGGCTTTCTGTAGTTGTGGCAGGTGGGGGCTACTCTTCGTTGCGGTGCACGGGCTTCTCATTGTGGTGGCTTCTCTTGTTGCAGAGCACAGCCTCTAGGCACACAGGCTTCAGTAGTTGCAGCACATGAGCTCAGTAGTTGTGGCATGCGGCCTTCAGTAGTTGCGGCATGCAGGCTCAGTAGTTGTGGCACACGGGCTTTGTTGCCCTTCGGCATGTGGGATCTTCGTGGGCCAGGGATCGAACCCATGTCCCCTGCATTGGCAGGCAGATTCTTAACCACTGCGCCACCAGGGAAGTCCCTAACCTTTGTTAATTATTATCATTACTTTCAGCATCTGAGACCTGGGAACGCAGAGAACGCTGTAGGTTTTAATTGTGTGTAAACTAAGCGTTAAAGGGCTGTGAGAAAAGGGGTTGTGTTTTAGAATTTTACAACACTTGAGTTTGCTTTTTGGAAACTAATGTTTTCCAGCCTGGGGGAATGGCCAGATGAGGTGTGTGTGTGTGTGTGTGTGTGTGTGTGTGTGTGTGTGTGTGTTAGAGTCTGGGTAGGTAGGCAGAGATTCATTTATTGAAAGTGTCCTGTAACCTCCGGGAAACAGGAGACGGCAACCTTCCCCTCCCTGTCAGGCTCTCACAGCCTTTAATCTGCCTTTCCTGGGCAGTTGAAGGAAGCCCCCTGCAACCCATTTCCAGGAAGATCCCCAGAGAGGCGGGAAACACCTGGGGCCTATACAGCTCCCCATAGCAACCTCAGAAAGTCAACAGGATGAAAAGCCAGATAAACACAAGCCACACAACTTGGCTGAAGAAATGTTGACTTTGGCCCCAGCCGCATGGAGATAGGGGTGGCTTGGGGGGAAGCCTCTCTTCCCCCTGGACTCATTTATTGACTGACTGCCCTGCAGAGGTGGAAGTCTTACCTCTGAAGCTGACACAGGCTTCTGACTGACTCCAGGGTGCTTTCTGCTGCTGTTGAGCTTACAATTGGGGAACGGATTCCATGGTTTTGCCACATTTTGGTGGCAGACACTAACCTACCACCGTGAGTTTTGAGGGTCACATTACTTGTGAGAGGTGCTGGATGATGAATCACGTCAAAACAAAAGGGACATGGGACTTCTGTGGTGGTCCAGTGGTTGAGAATCTGTCTTGCAATGCAGGGGACGCCGGTTCGATCTCTGGTCAGGGAACTAAGATCCCACATGCTGCAGGGCAACTAAGCCCGCACGCCACAACTACTGAGCCAGCACGCCACAACTAGAGAGCCCGCAAGAGTGCCGCAACTAAGACCTGATGCAGCCAAAAAATAAAAATAAATAAATAAATAAATAAATGCAAAATTTAAAAAAAAAAGGGACACTATCAGTCGAAACTCTTGGTTTACAAAAGACTGAAGTCATGACTCAAATTAGCTTAAACCAAAAAACCAAAACAAAATACACAGGAAAGGCTAAGGGCTACCTGCTTCAGGTATGGCTGGATCTAGGTGCTTACACAGGGACTTTCCTGGTGGTCAAGAGGTTAAGACTCCATGCTTACAATGCAGGGGGCACGTGTTTGATCCTTGCTCTGGGAACTAAGATCCCATATGCCGTGTGGCACAGCCAAAAAACAAACAAACAAAAAGGTGCTTAAACAATGTTGTGAAGGCATGGACTCCTCAACTTCTCTTTCTCTCTAAGATCTGCCCTCTTCTGTTTTGTCTTCATTCTCATTAAAAAAAAAATTTTTTTAACTGAGGCTCATGGTCCAGAGATACAAAACAACCACAATGATGCTCCCAGAAGGCTTAAGCCCAGCTGATAGGTGGGGGTGAATGCACAAAAGAGGAACAGCAGAGTGGCCAGTATCTAGGGTCAGAGTCTATGTGGGACATGGTCACGCCCTCCAGATCTCAGAGCTGTTGGGTGGCAAAAAATGACTCCTGGCAGCTCCAGGCTTCCACTGTATGGCACCATGAGCGACACTGCTTATATTTCAGACAAAGTGCCTGGGATGACACTCATTGGTCCCACCTGAGTCACATGTTCATTCCCCGAACCAATCACTGTGGATGGAATCTCTGTGGATGGAAATTCTCTGATTGATGGGGCTAAGTTGATAATGGATCTGTAGAACCACGTGAGCATGTGAGAGGGACAGTCCCCCACAAACATTGGAGTGCCATGTCCAGAAGGGTATGCTGGATCCTAAGAGAATAGGACACAGACACCACTTACAAGTGCCCGGCCTTGATGGGGTTTCCAGTAAGGAGATGCCAACCCATTTCCATTGCCACCCCATCCCAGTCCTGGAAACATAAGCACAGGCAGCTCCCCCATCTTCCTGATCCAGGACCAATGTCGAATAATACGCTAGTGTACGGAAGTCCCCTGTTCTGTTTATCCACTCGTGTCCATCGATGGACACTTGGGTTGCTTCCAGGTCTGGGCTATTGCGAGTAGAGCTGCTAGGAGCACTCATGTACAAGTATTTGAGTCCCTGTTTTTAATTCTCTGGGGTGTGCACCTGGGAGTCAATGCCCTGACTCCAGTCTCACCCCCTCTCTCACCCCCTCTGCTGTATCCATGCCGATGACCAGGAAGTACCCGAGTGGATGAGACACCCCTGGACCAAGCTGTTATGTGTGTGCGCCCTGTTCTGCTCACCCCGCCACACTGCCTCTCCCTCCCCACCTTGGTGCCCTGTGGATGCACAGACTTGGTGCGTGACTTCCATTGGAAAGATTCAGTGGCGGGCATGGGAGGGAAATTCCCTGGCGGTCCAGTGGTTAGGACTCGGTGCTTTCACTGCCGGGCCCGGGTTCGATCCCGAAATTCTGCTGCTGTGCAGTGCAACCAAAAAAAAAAAAAAAAAAAAAAAGAAAAGAAAGAAAAAAGAAAGATTCAGTGAGCCTTTGTTGGTTTTTCTCCCCAAAGTGGAGTTCTTTGTGTTGACACAGAGGATGCATGTTGTAGGCGGACATTTGTCTGCATGGACAGCCTGACAGCAGAGTCCCTGGACAAGGGGACCCCACTGGTAGACAGGTGGGTTGGAGGCCAGCCAGCAGCTGTCAGGTTGCAACCAGAGGATTGCAGAAATCCTGTCTGTCCCTGTCCGGTAAGGAAATGAAGGCAGCATACAAACAAGAGGCAGGAAGACAGGGATCATTTCTTTTCTCTCTTTTATGTCTTTCTTGTTTCCAGGAGAATTTCACACAACACAAAATTAACTGTTTCGACAGTACAATTTGGTGGGATAGAGAGTACATCCACGATGTTGTATAACCATCAGTCCTATCTAACTGTGGAACATATTTATCACCCCAAAGGAAACTCCATGCCCATTATCAGGCACTCCCCAGCCCCTCCCCCAGCCCCTGACCCCACCATCTACTTCCTGTCTCTCTGGATGTGACTCCTCCAGGGATGCCCTGTGAGCAGAATCAGACAGTATTTGTGCTTCTGTGTCTGGCTTCTCTCACTGAGCGTCACGTCCTCAAGGTTCATCCGTGTCATAGCAGGTGTCAGAATCTCCTTCCTTTTCATGGCTAAGTAATATTCCGCTGTATGGATGGACCACATTGTGTTCATCCATTCATCTGATGACGGATATTTGAGTTGTTTCCACCCTTTGTCTATTGTGGATAATGCTGCTATGAACTTGGGTGTACAAGTATCCATTCAAGTCCCTGCTTTCCACTCTCTTCTGTATATACCCAGAAGTGGAATTGCTGGATTTTTGGGTAATTTTTTGTTTAACTTTTTGAAGAACCACCACAATGTTTTGCACAGCAGCTGCACCATTTTACATCCATACCTGTATGTGTTTTTGCATTTTGAGAAATTAAAAATAAGCAGAAAGATACATTGAAGAGATTCATTTTTTAGATGCAAATAATCTAGGCATTGCTTTTTTTTTTTAATTTTATTTATTTATTTATGACTGTGTTGGGTCTTCGTTTCTGTGCGAGGGCTTTCTCTAGTTGCGGCAAGTGGGGGCCACTCTTCATCGCGGTGCGCGGGCCTCTCACAATCGCGGCCTCTCTTGCTGCGGACGGAGCACAGGCTCCAGACGCGCAGGCTCAGCAATTGTGGCTCACGGGCCTAGTCGCTCCGTGGCATGTGGGATCTTCCCAGACCAGGGCTCGAACCCGTGTCCCCTGCATTGGCAGGCAGATTCTCAACCACTGCGCCACCAGGGAAGCCCCCTAGGCATTGCTTTTAACAACATACCAATTAAAGAGCATTAAAAAAAAAAAATCAGCAGGGAATTCCCTGGCGGTTCAGTGGTTAGGACTCCGTGCTTTCACTACTGCCAAGGGCCCAGGTTCAATCCCTGGTTGGGGAACTAAGATCCAACAAGCTGTGCGGCAGGGCCACAAATTAAAAAAAAAAAAAAAAAATCAGCAAAACAGGGACTCTTGGCTAGCTTGGCTAGCTTGAGTGGGACATACAGGGATGGAAAGATGTCTCTAAAAAAAAAAAAAAAGTTAAACTAAAGCACACATTAATCTGAGTATTTAGAAAAGAAAAGAGTGATTAGCTTCCAGCAGGATGGTTTCCCGGAGTGCTGTTTCACATAGGAATAGATTGGGACACCAGGAGATGCTTTGCAAATTAAGAGGAGAAACACAGGGGGTTGGACTCTCAGGGTCCTGCAAGGTTGAGGAGCTGGGCTGCGGTGGGGACCCCAGGAGGTGGGTTCTCCCCTCCAGCCACCGCCTTCCAAGGGTAGACGTTGAACGGATCTTGGCAGGGGATTCCTTGGTTCTTGCAGGAGGGGAGCAGGGAGAAAATGGAAAGATTGAAAATTTTCCCCCTTCAGGGTCCTTCTAGACCTAAATCTTTCTCCTTGCTTAGCAGTGGGGTTAAACCACGGTCTTCCAACCCCCCCCTGCACTGTGGACAATTGGGGAGGTTGTTTTGGGGGCGTCCGTCCTATGCATTGTGGGGTGTTTGGCAGCATCCCAGGTTTTGATGCCAGGAGGAACCCCAGGCGTAACAACCACAAATGTCCCCAGACATCGCCCAGTGTCCCCTGGGAGTAGGGGGACAAATTGCCCCTGGTTGAGACCCTCTGGGTTTATCCTCTTTAACCAGAATGAATAACCGGATTTGCTCATTAGCATGTTTAAAAAATTAGCATGTTTTGCCTGGGAGAGTCAAGAGGTCCCTTTCGCCTACTGTAGAGATGGGAAAGTGAGGCCGGAGTCGGCTGGGGCCCCAGAGCAGAACTGGAACCAGACCGCATCCTGGTCTCCGGGAACAGGCTCTCCGGTGCCACGTGGCAGCAGCAAACTGGACTCGGGGAGTGACTGCAGCGGGTGGCGTGTGCCCCTCCGCCTCAGTCTCTTCACTCTGCTGATTTCCCAAAGGGCGCCCAGGATCGGACTTTTCCCACCGCCCTGATGGGTCTCGAACCCTCGACTCAGAGCTCGCCCCTCTCTCCTGCGGGTCACGGGAGCAGCGCTCAAGAAAGGGGCGGAGTGAGGCGGCACGCGCGCGCGCGGCCTTGTGGGGATTGTAGTCCCGGCTCCGCCTCCGCCTCGCGCTGACTCCGCCCCTGGAACTACGCTCCCGTCGTGCCCCGCGGCGCCAGGCGGTGGCGGAGGCGGGGCAGGCGGGCCGGTTGCTAAGACTTGGTGAAGCGCAGCGCTTCCGCCCGTCTCCTCAGGTAAGCGCACGGCCCCGGGGTCTCGGGCTCTTGCGTCCCAGGCTCCCGCGGAGGGCGAGCGGGAGCTGGGGCGGGGGTCGCGGCTGCGGCGGCCGCCGACCGCGCGGGGAGCTAATAAGCAAACTGGGCCGGGCTCGTGCGCGCCTCGGGCGGGCGCGGGGAGCGGCGCGTGTGCGCGTGCGCGTGCTCGCGGGGCTGCCGGGCCGCGGGACCCAGCTCTCCGCGCCATCGCCCTTCTGCGCGTGCGTGCGCCCCTGCCGTCCGTGGTGGAGACCCCGTGCCCCAGCTGTTTCTGGCGTGCCTTGCCCTGGGGTCATCGCGGCCAGCCCTCTGCCTCCCGGGTGTCCACTGGACTGTCCACTTACCAGCTTCCCGCCCGCTTTGGGGGAAAGGCCCCAATCTTTCTGTACGTCCTAAACATTGATAATCCTTCCTGATACTTAAGGAAAGTGTGAGTTTTCAAGACCTTTTAAAATTGTGACCTCGGATCTCTCCCACACCCCGCATGCACGAGGTTCTCGAATTTTCATGCGCGAAGGCCCACTTATAGGGTGGCCAGGTTCTGCAAGTAAACACGCAGGTTGCCCCCTTAAATTGGAATTTTGTGTGAACAACACATACATATATATTTTAGAATACGTATATCCCAGTGATTGCATGGGACACAACACTTATGCTAAAAATTTATCTGCTCATCTGGAATTCGAATTTAGCGAGGCGTCCTGCATGTTATCTGCAGACCTCACTCTGTTGGGGAGCTTGTCAGAAATGCAGATTTCGGGGCCCTCCCCCTTCTGTGGGGCGGAGTCCTGGAAACCGTATTTCAAACCAGCGCCCACCCGGAATGTGTGAGCGGTGTGAGCGTCGGAGACTCCAGCCCTGGCTGTTCCTTCTGTTCAGGGCTCCCCACCCTCCTTCTAGGCCCAGCTCTGGGTCACCGCCTCCGAAGAGCCCTCCTGGAGTCTGCCAGTCACAGGGCACTGGGCCGCTGAGCCTCCTGTGAATTTTCTCACTTTCTGCCCCAGGCAGCCGTGCATGGCGGCAGTGGATCCCATTTCACAGAGGGGGAAGCTGGGGGTGGGGTTAGGACAGGTAACACCAGGTCTCAGCCAGGAAAATGTGGGCTGGGTGAGGGCTTCGGGCAGGGCCGGGACACACCCAGGGGTGAGATAAGGCCCCTTCCTCTGGTTGGGTGTCACCTTCAGAGCCTGACTCAGCTTGCTGAATAAGCCCCGTTGCCTCCTGGGACCCCAGACCCACAGCCCGCGGGCACCAAAGGAGTTCCAGGGCACCCAGTGAGGGAACTGGCTGTTAGGTGTCCTGGCTCCCTGGTTCTGCAGACCCTCCAGGGCCTGCCCTACGCAGTTGAGCCCTCCCTGAGCTTGGCAGCCGGTGCCCGCCGCAGAGGCTGCAACCGTAAATGTAAACAGTTGTGACAGGGGCTGCCCGCCCCATTGGAGCACAGGCACCTTTAGGAGGTGCCCTCGCTGTAGGCAGAGGGAGGTGGACGCACCCAGGGAAGGGCCTGAGCTTGGCGGGAGCAGCAAAGAGCACAGCGGGGAGGGTGGGGCGCAGTGGGGCGCCCAGAGCTGGGGGTGGATGCGGGGCTTCGAGGACGAAAAGAGGAACAGGTCAGCCTCCGAGCGCGCGTGCTTAGGTCCCCGGGGACGATGAAGCAAGTCGCTGGGCGGGTCACCCTCTGCGGACCCTGTTTCTCATCTGTAGAAGGGGCTCAGGACCCCCATCGTCTGGGGCTCAGAAGGCAGGGTCGGGGAGCTCCTGGCCATCTGGCCTCAGCATCAGGTCCTGGCTCTGTCCTCCCAGCCACGTGGCCCCAGGCAAGTTCCTTGGCCTCTAGAAAGGGAACAGCCCCATAGTCTCTGTCCCGGGTCATGGGAAGGAGTCGGGGAGCCTGTTCACGGCAGTGTGAGAACGTGCAGTGGTTGCAGCACCAGCAGCGGTCATGAGGTGCTGGGCCTCGTTTGGGGCCGGCTGCCCTGGCGACCACCAGATGTCCCCCACCACCCCCAAGGAGCAGCAGCTTTACTGAGATACGATTCACACACTGTGTGGTTCACCCACTTAAAGTATATGTTTGAGTGTTTTTTAGTGTATTTACTATGTTGTGTGATCATCACGTCTGTCTAATTCCAGAACATTCCATCCCCCCAACAGGAACTCTGTCCCCATCAGCAGTCATTCCCCATCCCCTCCACCAGCCCCTGACAACCACGAAGCCGCTCTCTGTGTCTGTGGATTTGCCTGTTCTGGACGTTTCCCATCGGTGGAATCACACACTGTGTGTCCTTCTGTGTCTGGCTTCTCTCACTGAGCATCGTGTTCTCAGGGTCCGTCCACGTTGTAGCGAGTGTCAGTGCTTCACCCCTTTTCATGGCTGAGTGATGCTCCCGTGTGTGGAGGGACCACGTTGCGTTTATCTGTCCATCTTTCTGTGGACATTTGGGTTGTGTCCACCTTTTGCTGCTGTGAATCCCTCTGCTGCAAACATGCATGTGCAGGTGCCTGTGTGGATGTGGGTCTCAGTTCTCCTGGACACACGCCTAGGAGCGGACGGTGGCCTGCTGTGGTTTTTAGGCATCCTCCCTGGGAGCCAGCAGCCCGGCCAGCAGTGTCCCAGTGGCAGCCCCGTGTATTTGTCGCTTGTTTGATTTTGATCAGACAGAGCTTGCATTCTTGGAGACACAAACGGGACTGTGTCTGTCTTGCCCGGGAGACAATGGGAGCTTTTGTGGCCTGGGGCAGGCTGTGCGGGCCCTGGCATCCTGGGCACGGTGTGTGCCGGGAGCAGATTCAGAGCCAGTGCTCCAGACCCTCCTGAGGGCCCCGCCTGGCACGGGCGTCATGGGCGCCCGAGGGGCCGTCCACGCTGGCCGCTTCTCAGAGCTGCCGCCTGCACCCCTGGTCCTGTGCGTTTGCCGAGCTCGTATCGTGAGCTTCGGACAGGCGGTGGTGGGCGAGGACCTACCGTGTCCTCTGGGGGGCCTGTGAGCCGGGGTGCATCACAGGAGCAAAAGCCTCGTCCGGGGGGAGAGGCGGAAGGGGCTGGCCCACTCCGAGACGCCGCCAGGATGCAGGGCGCTGCGGGCATGGCACCGAGATCCTCTGGGGTCCCGCGAAGGTCATCTGTAGTGCATCTCTAACGTCATCCAAGGCAGCCCTGACCAGTAGGAATGTAATGCAGGGCATGTATGTGAGATGAAGCGTTTAGAAGCCATGTTTTTGAAAAGTATGAAGAAACAGGTGAACTTAACGTTAGTAGTACGTTTCTTTAACCTGAGACAGGCAGAGTATTCCCACTTCAGCACGTAGCCAACACAGTCATTCCCCGGTATCCATGTGGAACTGGTTCCAGGACCCCCAAGGATAACAAAATCCGAGGATGCTCAAGGCCCTTATATAAAACGGTGTAGTGCAGACGGTCCTCGGTATCTGTAGAATACAGAAAAAACTGAGACAGTTTACGTTCTTTCTTTTGTATTAAGTCTCTGAGGTCCGGTGTGCATTCTCCCAACATGAAACATCTCAGAGCAAAAGGGGGAAAAAAGACACCGTGACGAGGGCGGTTTAAACTCTGTGCAAAGCAAGCGTTAGTAGGCCGTGAGTGAGAGCACGACCGCTGATGCGTCTTGCTCGGTTGGACGAGCCTCCAGATTCGGCACGCTCCTGGGACCGACCCCTCGTCCGGCCCAGCAGGCCTCCCGCAGCTGAGGATGATGCCCTGCTCCGGTGTCTGTCCCCGCAGTCGGAGCCCCGCCGAGGATGGACCCCACCCCGGGCGCCGTGGAGCCACACAGAGACGCAAAGGTCGGGAGCCCCGAGCGAGAGCCGGCATGGCAGGCCCTCCCGGTCCTGTCTGAGCAGCAGTCTGGCGCTGTGGAGCTGGTGCTGGCCTATGCCGCGCCGGTCCTGGACAAGCGCCAGACCTCACGCCTCCTCAAGGAGGTGTCGGCCGTCCACCCACTGCCCGCACAGCCTCACCTCAAGAGGGTGCGACCCAGCCCCCGCCCCGGCTGCCCACACGCGCTGGAGATGCTGCTGTGCCTGGCGGGGCCGGCCGCGGGCATGCGATCACTGGCCGAGCTCCTCCCGCCGCCGGCCGTGGACCCCCGCGGCCTGGGGCAGCCCTTCCTGGTGCCCGTGCCCGCGCGGCCGCCCCTGACCAGGGGCCAGTTCGAGGAGGCACGCGTTCACTGGCCCACCACCTTCCACGAGGACCGGCAGGTGACCCGAGCCCTGGCCGGGCAGCTCTTCTCGGCGCAGGAGCGGGCGGCGATGCAGAGCCACATGGAGCGGGCCGTGTGGGCCGCGCAGCAGGCGGCCTCGCGGGGCCTGCGGGCCGTGGGGGCGGTGGTGGTGGAGCCGGCCTCGGGCCGCGTGCTGGCCACGGGCCACGACTGCAGCAGCGCTGCCGGCCCCCTGCTGCACGCCACCATGGTGTGCATCGACCTGGTGGCCCGGGGCCAGGGCCGCGGCGCCTATGACCTCGCACCCCACCCCGCCTGCTCCTTCGCCCCAGCCACCGCCCCCCCGGGCGTCCGCGCGGGCTCCGTGCGCAAGCTGGACGAGGACGCCGATGGCCTGCCCTACGTGTGCACCGGCTACGACCTGTACGTCACCCGCGAGCCCTGCGCCATGTGCGCCATGGCCCTGGTCCACTCCCGCGTGCGGCGCGTCTTCTACGGGGCACCCTCTCCGGACGGCGCGCTGGGCACCCGCTTCCGCCTCCACGCCCAGCCGGACCTCAACCACCGCTTCCAGGCCTTCTGTGGCGTGCTGGAGGCCCAGTGCCGCCGGCTGGACCCCGACGCATAGGCCCGGCCCGGACCTTCCTCGGCCTCCCTCATGTTGCCAGAGGCTGCCGCCCCGTCTCGGCTTGGGGACACTCGCGCTGTTGCTGCCGGCGCGTGGGGTGCATGCCTGTCTGGGTGAGCTCTTCCCCGGGCTTGGGCATAGCGGGGCTCCAGCTGGGCCGAGTAGCCAGGCAGCTTCAGACCTGGGCTTCTGGGGCCACCGGGATTGTGTCTGCTTTTCTCAGGTGTCAGGAAACAGCTCTGACGTGTGAAAATAAACAACTGAAAACCAGGTCGGTGTCTGGGACTTCCCTGGCGGTCCAGTAGTTGGGGCTCTGCGCTTCCAGTGCAGGGGGTGCAGGTTCGATAAGATCCCACGTATCACGCGGTGCGGCCAAGAGAAAAAAAGAAACCAGGTCGTTGTCTGTTGACAGAGGAGTGAGGGTCCCTCGGTCGGGGTGGCTGCTTCCGCCGACACCTGGGCTTGTACTGGGGTGGGGGGGTGGGCGGCGAGCTTCTGAGCCACGCATGGGCAGGGCGGGGCCCCCGGAGTCTGGAAGGCTGTGGCTGGGCTCTGGGGAGAAGCCCCGCCAGCCTGGACTCAGCTGACCACATCAATTTCCCGTCCTTCGCAGGTGCCCACCGGGTCCCCAGAGGGGCCGTTGGGCTCTTCCAAGGCGGGTTAGCACTAGGACCCGTGTGCGTGGGGCTCGGAGCAGCCTGTTTGTCCATCCAGCAGACACGCGTTGACTGACCACACGGTGCCACAGGGCCCTGAGACATCCCTGCTCTGAGCCCCCGCTCCAGCCCCCAGCCCGGGGATGCGCCCAGCCCGTGGGGACAGGGCAGGGGGGCTCGGCCAGAGCCGGAGCAGTGGACAGACAGTGGGGCCTGCAGGCAGGAGGGCAGGGCCGGGCTGGGCTGAGGGTCCCGGTGGGTCCCTCGCTGAGCAGGGGGCCGGGGGGTGGACCCAGGGAACTCTCGGTCACTGGATCCTTCCCACCTGGACCACCTCCAGGCAGGGCTCCCCCACTCACTCTGGTGCCAGGCGCAGGGGGCAGTGCAGGCCCAGCTGTACCGTGAGGGCCAGGTGGGCACCAGGCGTGGCCACATTGCCTGGCCCATTTCCTGAAGATGGCACCATCTGCCCACAGGGCCCTCGTGGAACAGGTGAATTCAGCTCAGTTACGCGCCTTGGTGGTGTCTCCTGTGAGGGGCTGCTCTGTGACACTGGCTCCTGGGCTCCTTCTGGGCAGGGCCGCTTCGTGCCGGGCCTGTCCCCTGGCATTTTACTTGGATTGCAATGGGGTCCTTGGCCTTGGAAGGCTCACAGGGGCAAAAACCACAGACCAGAGAGGTTGTGTGGTTTGCCTGAAGTCACACAGCAATGAGCATGGACCCATTTATCGGTGATTCAGAGACTCTTTGGGGCCATAGGAGGTGCTCAGAGCCATCCGTGGATAAAGGGGAAGTTTGGGGGGTGGGGGGGATGAGGCAGGAGGGCAGTGGGGGTGGGTTGCCGGGATCCTCTGGCCTGATGCCTCCCCTCGCATAAGTGCCAGGCTGCCCGGGGGGCTCTGAGGTGAGGTGGTGACTGGGATCGCACGTTCGGGGCTGGGCCAGCCTTTGGGCCAAGAGCCCAGATACTCCTGTGGACGGTTTGGTGGTTAGGACGGTGCCCGCGGTGGCCCCCTGGGTCTGCAGCTGGCGTTGGGGTCGCCCAGCAGCCATGGGGACCCCCTGACTGTGACTGTCTCCCCTCCAGGTGGCTGCAGGCTTCCACCCCTGCCCTGTCTTCACAGCGGAAATGTCAGGTGAGTCCTGGCCACGTCGCGCAGCGAGGGTTCCGGCTTCTCCACCCCTCTGGGAAGCGCTCGGGTGCTGGACGCTGTGCTGCGGGCAGGATCACGTCCCCCTTGAGGCCCGTGCAGTGCCTGACACGGCAGCACGTGCGCTAAAATGGAGCCATACAGAGATGAGCACGGCCCCTGCGCGGGGGGACACGCAAGACCGGAAAAGTTTTGTGTTGAAAACCATGAAGTCCGGACCCCGGGACCCTGGAACAGGACCCTATTGCAGATGTGACTCAATTTGAGGTCCCAGTGGCATAGGGTGGCCCTGATGTCTCATGGCAGATGTCCTAAGAAGGAGGAAATGTGGGCACAGACACGCAGAAGCCAGGGAAGATGGGGGCGGACACTGGAGGGACGGGTCCACAAGCCCAGGACACCCCCAGAAGCTGGAAAGGGCAGGAAGGACCCTCCCCTGGAGCGTGTGGAGGAAATGTGGGCACAGACACACAGAAGCCAGGGAAGATGGGGGCGGACACTGGAGGGATGGGTCCACAAGCCCAGGACACCCCCAGAAGCTGGAAAGGGCAGGAAGGACCCTCCCCTGGAGCGTGTGGAGGGAGCGCGGCCCTGTCACACCTGGATTTCAGTCATCTGGTGTCCAGAATGGAGATGGATAAATCTCTGTTGCGTTAAGCCCCCCAGTCTGTGGTCGTTTGTTACAGCCGCCCCGGGAAGTTCATATGTCCCGAGTGCCAGAACCTTCCCTGGAGTCAAAGGTGTGAATGGCACGTGGGCCCCGCCATCGAGTCTGTGTGTGTTCCTGTGGCTTCTGAGAAATCACCACAAACTCAGTGATTTAAATAAAATTTGTTCTCTGACAGTCCTGAGGTCAGGAGTCCGACTGGGGTCTCACGGGGCTAAATCCAGGCGTGGGCAGGGCTGGTCCTTCCGGAGGCTCCAGGGGAGCAGCGGTTCCTGCGTTTTCCAGCTTCTGGAGGCGCCGCATCCCTGGCTCGCAGCCCCTCCTGCATCCTCACAGCCAGCAGCGCAGCATCTCCCGTCTCTCTCTGCCTCTGACCCTCCCGCCTCCCTCTTATAAGGACCCTGTGATGATGCTGGGCTCCCCGGGGAATCCAGGGTCATCCCCGTCTCAGGGGCCTTAACTTAGTCCCACCTGCAAAGTGCCCTCTGCCCCGTGGGGTGACATGTCCACAGGGCCTGGGACCAGATGGGCGCATCTTTGGGGCCGCTACGAGCTGATTGCAGTGTGGGTTTTGTTCTGGCTCCTCTGTCCCTGCAGGAAAGGAGAACAACTTCCCCCCGCTGCCCAAGTTCATCCCCCTGAAGCCCTGCTTCTACCAGAACTTCTCTGACGAGATCCCTATCGAGCACCAGGTCCTGGTGAAGAGGATCTACCGCCTGTGGCTGTGTGAGTGGACAGGGCAGGAATGGGAGGGCCACCTGCACCACCCAGAGACCCAAGCCCAGGACAGGGACAGGCTAGGAGGCCACCCTGTGCCCGGGCGGTGAGAGCCTGAGGGTTTGGTAATAAAGCTCCTTTCTGATGAGCTCCTGTCCGGTGTGCATGGAGCAGGTGGGGGGCTGGGCCCCCTGGACCCTTCTCTGGCCTCGCGGTCCCTGCACTCATGGGAGCCTCAGTCCAGGGTGGGGGGTGTCCCGGCTCAGCCCCTCTCTCCCCCCTCGCCCCCTCCCCCCAGTCTACTGCACCACCCTGGGCGTCAACCTCGTCGCCTGCCTGGCCTGGTGGATCGCCGGCGGCTCGGGAGCCAACTTCGGCCTGGCCCTGGCCTGGCTGCTGCTGTTCTCCCCCTGCAGCTACGTGTGCTGGTTCCGGCCCGCATACAAGGCCTTCCGGTGAGTGGGGCGGGCAGCCCGCACCCTCCAGGGGCCCTCGGGGAGTGTCTGGTGCTGAGAGCCCCAAACCGAGGGGAACAGGATACCTCACCGTGTGCGCTCCCCTCCGTGCCCAGCCCCGCGTGGGCTGCATCCTGGTCTGCATCTGCCGCCAGGCCCAGGCGTGAGCGCCACCCCTTCCTCTTGTCCAGTTGGGATGGCACTTTATATCGGCTCTGCAGACAGTGGCCCATGGGCCAAAACCAGCTGTTGCCTGTTTTGTTCATTTTTCTTCATTTTATTGAGATAACATTTTACATATTATCCAGCTTACCTGCTTAACAGTTCAGTGTTTCTAGTATCTTCACAAGGTTGTACAACCATCACCACTGTCTAATTCCAGAACATTCCGTCACCCCAAAGAGAAACCTCGTGCCCATTAGCATCCCCCCATCCCCCTCCCCAGCCCCTGACAACCATGAACCTGCTCTCTGTGTCTGTGGATCTGCCTGTTCTGGACGTTTCCTGTCAGTGGAATCACACACTGTGTGTCCTTCTGTGTCTGGCTTCTCTCACTGAGCATCGTGTTCTCAGGGTCCATCCACGTTGTAGCAAGTGTCAGGGCTTCACCCCTTTTCGTGGCTGAGTGGTGCTCCCATGTGTGGAGGAACAACAGGTTTTTTTTGTCTTTTTTAAAAAAATAATATCGTGGGTATTTTTTGGGCTGTGTTGGGTCTTCGTTGCTGTGTGCAGGCTTTCCTTAGTTGCAGAGAGCAGGGGCTACTCTTTGTTGCAGTGCGCGGGCTTCTCATCGCGGTGGCTTCTGTTGCTGAGCACGGGCTCTAGGCGCACGGGCTTCAGTAGTTGTGGCACAAGGGCTCAGTAGTTGTGGCTCACGGGCTCTAGAGTGCAGGCTCAGTAGTTGTGGCGCATGGGCTTTGTTGCTCTGCGGCATGTGGGATCTTCCTGGACCAGGGCTCAAACCCGCATCCCCTGCATTGGCAGGCGGATTCTTTTTTTTTTTTTTAAAGGAATTTCACTTTATTTATTTATTTATTTATTTCTTGGCTGTGTTGGGTCTTCGTTTCTGTGCGAGGACCCTCTCCAGTTGCGGCAAGCCAGGGCCACTCTTCATCGCGGTGCGCGGGCCTCTCACTATCGCGGCCTCTCTTGTTGCGGAGCACAGACTCCAGACGCGCAAGCTCAGCAGTTGTGGCTCACGGGCTCAGCTGCTCCGCGGCATGTGGGATCCTCCCAGACCAGCGCTTGAACCCGCGTCCCCTGCACTGGCAGGCAGACCCCCAACCACTGCGCCACCAGGGAAGTCCCCCCACAGTCGTTTATCCATCATCCGTTGATGGGCGTTTGAGTTATTGCCACCTTTTGGGTGCTGTGAATCTTGCTCTGTGAATGTTTGCCCCCAGCCAGCCCCCTGCTACTCAGGTGTGTGCCATGTTTGCCCCTGGAAGGTCCCTGAATCCAAGACTCAGTGGGAGTCATACAGGGCCCCTGGTGCCCTCTTGGAGGCAAGAACCAGAAACCCGCTCACATGTGCTGAAGCAAAAGGGGCCCGTTGCTTGAGGCCCCAGGCTGGCTGGTGCGACTGTGCGCAGGAATGGTGACCCCCGAGGGCTTCGGGGACTGCCTGGGAGCAGCCCTGAGCTACGCGAGCATCCCTGCCTCCCCCTCCCTTCCTCTGCTGTGGGTTCCCCGGCGCCTGCCCTCCTTTCATTAGCCGGAAGTGGCCTGGGTGAGCCCCGTGCAGCCTCCCTTGTCTGGGGCAGCAGGCATGGGTCCAGCATGCAGAGCCCCTCAAATCCACGATGAACCTCCCTCGGGCCACGCGGGTGCGGGCATGCCCTTAGGACACAGGAGGCTCTTAAATTCCCTTCCCAGGAGGAGTGTGTCTGGGTGATGTCCTCTGGGAAGGGCAGCGCCGGGCCCCTCCTGATGGGAACTGCAGGGGAGGGGCCGTCCCACTCCGCAGCCTCTGCCTCTTCCTCTCTGGCCTCCGTAATGGCTGTTTTTCTTCTCTCCAGATCTGACAGCTCCTTCAATTTCATGGCGTTTTTCTTCATCTTCGGAGCCCAGTTTGTCCTGACCATCATCCAGGCTGTCGGCCTCTCGGGATGGGGCGCGTGGTAAGCAGGGCCCCCGAGAGCCCGCGACAAGCGGGGTCAGCTCTGGGGCCACGAGTCACTTGCTCATACCGTTAGTGCAGGCCGAGCTCTGTGATGAGGACCCCAAAACTCCGACAGCTGGGAGAGGCCTGACGTTTGCTCCTTGCTCTTGTCAACCCTCCAGGGAGGTGCCGGCTCAGGGGGCTGGGTGTGGCGGATCCGCCCGCCTTCTGCCGCGTCGGCGGGCGTCGTGCGTGGTCACCCGGCCCCAGGAGGACCTGGGAGGCATGGTCCATGGTGTGTCTGGGGGGTGGGAGAGCAGCTC
Source organism: Balaenoptera musculus (assembly GCF_009873245.2). NCBI lineage: Eukaryota > Metazoa > Chordata > Mammalia > Artiodactyla > Balaenopteridae > Balaenoptera > Balaenoptera musculus. The sequence goes on from NC_045787.1 coordinate 169,606,223, forward strand.
GAGGACCTGCCCTGAGCGGCCACCTGTGCCTAGGCCTACCATCTAGGGGGTGAGCCATTTTCCATCTGTTTGCTTTTGGGGTATCATATGAGGTTTCTGTGGCTACTGCAACAAATTACTCCAGATTTAGTGACTTGAAATGAAAGAAACTTATGACACGTTCTGGAGGTCAGAACTCACTTAACCTGTGAGTGGGCAGGGCTGGTCCTTCTGGAGGCTCCAGGGGAGCATCGGTTCCCGCCTTTTCCAGCTTCTAGAGGCGCCGCCTCCCTGGCTCGCAGCCCCGTCCTCTATCCTCGTATCTCTATCGTATCCAGCAGTGCCGCATCTCCCGTCTCTCTGCCTCTGACCCTCCCGCTTTCCTCTTATAGGGACCCTGGGATGACGCTAGACCCCCCGGGGAATCCAGGGTCATCCCTGTCTCAGGGGCTTTAACTTAATCCCACCTGGAAAGTCCCTTTTGCCACCTAAGGTGCCACATCCTCGGGGCCCTGGAGCAGGACGTGGCACTGTCGGGGCAGCGGGTCCGTCTGCGGCAGGCAGTGCCCAGAGGTGGCACTGGGCGGTTGCTCTTCCTGCCTCATGTGCCGCCGGGCGTGTCCCCACATCTCTTGGTACAATTTCTCGGCGTGTCGGGACCTTGCCCGTGTGAGCGGCGGGGAGTCCTCTGGGTCACGCCCTCTGGTGGATCTTCTGGCTCCTGGGTGGGGGGTGCCTGTCGCCATTGCCTTCAAGGTGTCTGTCCCCGTCACTCTGCCGTGTCCGCGGGGACGGCCGCCACGTGTCCTTGGCAGTGGTGAGCTGTGCGCGCTCCTTTTGTTCTTTTTTTTTTTCTTTTTAATTTTATTTATTTATTTATGGCTGTGTTGGGTCTTCGTTTCTGTGCGAGGGCTTTCTCTAGTTGCGGCAAGCGGGGGCCACTCTTCATCGCGGTGCGCGGGCCTCTCACTATCGCGGCCTCTCTTGTTGCAGAGCACAGGCTCCAGACGCGCAGGCTCAGTAGGTGTGGCTCACGGGCCCAGTTGCTCTGTGGCATGTGGGATCTTCCCAGACCAGGGCGCGAACCCGTGTCCCCTGCATTCGCAGGCAGATTCTCAACCACGGCGCCACCAGGGAAGCCCTCCTTTTGTTCTTGAGGCCCCGCTGAGGTTGCACGGCCTCTCGGTGTCCATTTGCTGCCGGGCCTTCACCCCTCCGCAGCATGGAGCCTGTCACCCAGCGTCATTTCCAGGGTGCGTCTCTCCGGGTTCCTGACATCGCTCCCTCCCCGCGTGGTGAGCAGACCCTGAATGCTGGGCCTCCTCTTGGCCGATGCCTTCCCAGATGCGGGTCTGGGGTCCCCAGGACCACGCCAGGTGCAGGGATTCACTGGGCGACCCCCAGGCATGGCTGAGACCCCAGATGCAGCGGGAGAGTAGGTGCCCGGGTGGATCCCACGTTTGCACAGGCGGTGTTGGGACAGGGAGCCCCCGAGGTCCGGTTCCAGACGCAGCCTCACGCCGGCACCCAGCCGCCTTCTGCCTGGCCCCCCATCGCCGTGGTTTCTGCGCGGACGGGCAGGGCGCACACCTTCCTTGGGGCCCAGTCTGCAGAAAGGGAACATCGGAGCCGACCTGCCCACCTCCCGTGGGGGCCTCCCCAGCTGGTGACCTCACCTCGCGCGGGGGCTGCCCCGAGATGTTGCCCTTGTCTGGGAAGTCGTGGGGAGGGGGAGGGGGGTCGTAATAACAACGGTGACGGTGACGGTGACGGTGACGGTGACGGTGCTCCTGGGTGTGCAGGCTGGCCTGGGCACCTCCCAAGGGCTGGCTCATTTGCTCCCCTTGAAGGAGTCTCCTGACTTCCTAGTCTGCAGACAGGGGGACGGGCGTGGATGGGGGCAGGGGTTAGGGTCAGGGTTAGGCTCGGTACCTGGTACCCAAGGCCCTCCCCTTCCTGCCAGGGTGGGCAGCTGTCCTGGCTCTGGTCCCGTATGGGTACCCCCGGGCTCCGCAGATGTGGTGGAGTAGATGGCGCCTGGCCCGGGGGCCTCCTCGGGGCTCAGTGCTGGGGCTGGGGCCGAGGAGCTGCAGCTCTGCCCGTCTGCGTTCACCCTGATGGGCCAGCCTGGGGTCTGCCCCGCTGCTGAGCCTCCCCGCCCGGGGTCTGCCCACTCCGGGGGTCTCCTCCTGGCTGGCTGGGGTCTCCCTGTTCCTGGGGTCTCACCCTCCTGCCCAGGTGGCCGCAGTCCCGCAGGTCACCTCCAGGGAGCGAGTGGACCAACCTGGGGTCAGCGTGTGGAGCCTTGGGGATGCCTTCGGGGGGCACCGGCTCCCAGCCAGTCCCAGGCCCGCAGGTCTGTCCCTTCCTGCCCACCCCAGACGCTTCCCTGTGAGTCTGTGCAGGAGGTGGACTTTTAAAACCTCTGAGACATCTTATACATAAAAGGCCGCAATGCTGCTTTGCACCAAGAAACCAACAGTGACCCCAGCACCTCAGATGCTCAGATGTGTCTTTCTTGCCCTCTCGTGACCTTCTCACGTGGAGCTCCTTAGAGGTTCACCGACCCGGGGCAGAGCACACCGCCCACCACTCAGCCAACTCCCCACCCACGTCTGACGTCCTCTCCTCGACCAGACGACCAGACGTGGCGGGTGCAGTGCTCTTACCCACCTGCAGGTGTCACGGGTTTCCACAGCGTTTCCGTGACAGGTCTTTCCCTCGGGAATCCCTGTGGGTTGTTAACGTTTGGCCTTTGCGGTTGGTTCACATCAGACTCCAGGTGAGGTGTGCACGCCTCTCTGATCCGGGAGCTCGACCGTCTGTAGTCTCCACGGTAGGGGCTTTATCCAGGTGCCTTCACAGCCAGAAAGGCAGCCTTTTAAGCACACGATTCAGTGGTTTTCAGTGTATTTACAAGGATAGAGGTTCATCACCTCTATCCAATTCCAGAACATTCCATCACCCCAAAAAGAAGCCCGTCCCCATCAGCAGTCACCCCCACCCCCTCCCCAGCCCGACAACCACGCATCCACTCTCTGTGTCTGTGGATCTGCCTGTTCTGGACGTTTCCCATCAATGGAATCACACACCGTGTGTCCTTCTGTGTCTGGCTTCTCTCACTGAGCATCGTGTTCTCAGGGTCCGTCCACGTGGTAGCGAGTGTCGGGGCTTCACCCCTTTTCGTGGCTGCGTGATGCTCCCGTGTGTGGAGGGACACGGTATGTGTGTCCGTTCACGGACACATGGGTGGACGCTTGGGTTGTCTGTGCCTGTCTGTTATTGCTAGTCGTTCTGCTGTGCAGTTTCTACAGGTATCTGTGTGAATGTGTGTCCTTGTTTCTCTTCCACCTGGTTGTGGAATTGCTGGGCGACGCAGTAACTATTTAGCCGTCTGAGGAGCTGCCAGGCCCTCCCATAGCTTTTGCAGGCTGCATCCCTGTGCTGTCCTTTTGCACCTTCTGTCCCCATCTCCCTGGCTCTGTCCCCTCGAGCTCCTGGCCGAGTGGCCTTGGGGGAGCACCTGGCACCCTCGTGTCCCCGCCGCCTTGTCTCCAGGCCTGTCATCCTCCCTGCCCTCCCCCCACTGCCGCTTGCCTTGGCTGCCCCGCCTGGTGGGTGCAGCGGGCTCTGCACGTCTGTGCGTAGCTGGTCGAGGCCGGTTTATCACCCACTGTCCTGAGTGGGTCACCCTGGGCTGTTGGTGAGATTGTTCTCTGGAAGCTCCGGCTGCCGGTTCCTCTGGGAGGCTGGGCCGTGGAGCAGGTCCCCATCCTACAGCCCCACCCTCCCCAGTGGCCAGGATTCATGGCCCCAGATCCGATGTGAGATCATTGGTCCCCAAAGTGGCCCCTCCCTCAGCAGAGCCAGCCCCTCCTCCCCTCCCAGGAGCCCACAGACAGCATCCAGCCCCCCACTGGCCCAGCCCTAGCTGCCTGTCTACCCACCTGAGCCCCCCAGCCGCCCGGCTGTGCTCATACCCCTCAAAGTGCAAAGCAGCGTGTTCTGCTGTCCTTGTTTGTACACAAGGACGTCCCTCCTGGTTTCACAGAGGGGCGAGGCCTGTTCATGTGTGCCTGCAGCGGGTTGCCTACATCTTATAAACTCTCTCAGGAAGGATACGTAGTAGATGAGCTACACCGGTTCCCTCTGGGCTGGGGAGGGGGTCGGCAGGAGAGAGACTGTCTATTGTGTATTTTTAAAAATTTCCTGAATCTTGAACTATGCGGTGTCATTACTTGCTAAGAAGAAACATTCTCAAAAACACCCTATTTCCTGCCTCTCCCTCCCAGAGACCAGATGGGTGTTCTTCCGCGTGTGGACTCGGGACGCACCCAGGGACCACCAGCTTTCTCTTGTTTTGCTGTCTCCTTAGTAAACTGATGTTCCAGTCGTTCCCAGCCAGTGGGCGTTACAGGTTACCCTCAGCTTTTTCTTCTTACAAACAATGGCCGTGCATAAATTTTTACAAGTGAAATAGTTGGGGGAAAAAGAATGAGCGCTTAAGTCTTGTTCTAGGTCACACCCCATTGTCCTCCAGGGAGGGTGCACCCCACACTGACAAGGTAGTGTTTGTTTCTTCATTCCCTCACGATGTTTGCCGGGACAATGGTGTGAGAACGAGACTTTTTCTAACTTGCACATCGTTGTTGGTGGGTTCGAGCATCGCTTCCTAAGTTTGTTGCTCCTTGCGAATTGTCCATTTTCTCTGTCGGTCATTTACCTTTTTCTTGTTGATTTAATTGGAGCTCTTTACATATGAGGGATGGTGGGCCCTTGTCTGGCGGTCATGCTGGCTCCCATACGCCCTCTCGCCCCTTGCAGTGGTTGGCTGGCTGCGATCGGGTTCTTCCAGACCAGTGTCGGGGCCGCCGTGGTCATGCTGCTTCCGGCCATCATGTTCTCCATGTCGGCCACCATGATGGCCATCACGATCATGAAGGTAACTCCTCTAGGTCCCGAGACATCCCGCTTCCTCTCTCGCATCCTGTGTCCTGACCTCCCAGCCCCCGGGGGCTCATCTTACCCTGTTTCGGGAGCAGGAGACCGAGCGTCGGGAGGTGAAGTGAGCGCTGTCAGCAGGGCACACCCTCCGTGGTCCGGACCCTCGACTGCTCAGGCCAGGGCCCTGCCTTCCCGCCCACATGGCCTTCCACGGAGGAGGGACTCAGGGAGACAGCGCCCTGTGGCCGATGGTGACCACTGCCTGCCAGAGCCCCTAGCACACGTGTCCCAGAGGGTGGTCCACACTGCCACTTAAGCCACCACTGGCCACTAATCGCTGTTTACAGTTAAATCCAAATTGAGTAAAGTTAACTAAAACTAAAAATTCCTTGTGTCCATCGCACCCACCTCCTCCTGAGCGCTCAGGCCGTGAGGGGCTGGCGCCGACCAGCTCCACCATACGGGCTCTCCCTGGACAGCCCCACTCCAGGCGTTTGGAGGCTTCCAGCGGGAACGTGAGCCCTATAGTCTGGGGGCATCGGCTGCATCCTGGGGCCACGTGGAAACCGACGGGTGACGAGGCTGACGGTGCGTCCACCTGGCCTTCCCGGAGGTGACCCTCTCGGCCGTGCCCCTCCTATGCGCCCAGTACCAATGCTCAGGGAAGCCAGCCCTACCCCGACTTTTTTTTTTTTTCCCCCATGCCATGGGGCTTGTGGATCTTAGCTCCCCGACCGGGGATCGAACCCTCAACCCTCGGCAGTGAAAATGCGGAGTCCTGACCACTGGACCGCTGGGGAAGTCCCTTGAAAGCTGGTTTTGAGTCCCTTCCAGCCTCCGTGCCGTGGGATCTCAGCTGTTTGTCAGGTTTTGAGGCCTGCACTGTTCCGTCGGAGCCCTGGGTCATCTGGAAGGACAGAGGGGTGCCTGCTCCTCCGTGTTTGCCCCTGAAGTCCCCTGACTCTATGGATGACCCGAAGGGGGCAGGAGGAACCAGCAGAAAGCAGGCCCCGGGAGGCTTGGGGACATGCTGGGACGAAGGCCACGCAGGGACAGCTGCGGTTCCACCAGGAACATCTCAGCAGCAGACGGGAGGGGTTCCGAGCTGAGCGAGTCCTCCAGAGCAGAGCTGCCCCGTCGGGGTCCCCAGCACCGCCCCGGTTTGGGGGTTTGCCAGGAGGCCATTGCACAGGAGAAAGACAAAGGACAAAAGCGTCAGCTTCGCTGCTCAAGAGCCTCAAGTTAAAACAAACACCATCTTCTCAGTTAGTGGATTTGCCGGGACTTCCAGAAATAGCCCAGCCCCGTGTCCGAGGGGCCCAGCCTTCCTGGACGGTGGGGAGGAGGCAGTGGTTCGTCCCCAGAGGTCTCTGCTGAGGAAGTCATTGCAGAGATGCCCTTGGCAACACAGGGGCCTGGGGCCTGATGTGCCCCGGGGGGTGAGTCACTGGGTGGTCGCCAGGCCGCAGACCTGTCCTGGACGAGCCCCTTTTTGCTGGGGCGGCGGAGACCCTCGGACGGGCAGGCAGTGGTCACAGCGCAGGCACGGCCTTCAGAGCCCCCGTCTCAGCTTCTGCGCGTTTTCTAAAGTTCCCGCAGTTTGTCATCCGTTTAAGAAAAGCCCCGCCTCGAACCCAAGTGGGTCCCTCCACTGTCCTTTCTTCCACCCCCGCAGGTGCACAGCATCTACCGCGGGGCTGGCGGGAGCTTCCAGAAGGCGCAGACGGAGTGGAGCACAGGCGCCTGGCGGAATCCGCCATCCCGGGAGGCCCGTACAAACAACTTCTCGGGGAACAGCCTGCCCGAGTACCCCACCGTGCCCAGCTACCCGGCCAGCGGCAGCCAGTGGCCTTAGGGGGGGCCCGGCGGCCCCGCTGCCCAGCCTCCCCCGGCCCACCTGCCCCTCGCCATCCACTCCCGCCGCCCTGGGTTTGGTGAGGCCCCTCCGCCAGCCGGGACGGCAGACCCGGGGGCTCTCGGGGACCCGTCCCCGCATTCACCTCACTCCCGAGAGCAGGGCGCCCTGCGAGCTCTGCCCAGAAGCTGTCCGGCCACCGCTGTCCAGCAGAAGGACACCCACTGTGGTCCTGAATGCGTTTAGTCACCGTGATGTCCACTGTGCTGCAGCCACACCCTCTCCCCTCAGGGTCTCGGGGGGCTGACCCGGGCCTTGCAGGTCAGAGGTGGGCCGGCTGCCCCCTTTCCAGAGCTGCTGACGCGGAGAAGGGCCCCGGCCTGCGTCCACCCTTCCCGGCCTCCATCCGGGCGGTCGCCCTTGACCCAGCTTCCAGTAAGAGGGAAAGAGGGAGGCCTTCCCAGCACCAGGTTCGGGTCCCTGGTGGGAGACGGAGGGGCTCGACGGTAGCCGGGTCCTCCACATGTTTGTCCTCTTGTGGACTCGCCGCCTCAGTGCCACGATCTGAGCTTCACCCTGTCTGGCTGGCTGGCTGGCCGTCCATCTGTCCATTGGCAGCTTGCCTCCAGTCCCCCTGCCCATGGCCACGCTTATTCCGAGACGCTCTCATCCCCCCCGGAGGGGTCTTAGAGCTGAGACCCTCAGGCAGGACCTCGTCAGATCTGAAACCTGGGACCAACTCACTCTGCGGGGGAGGGGAGCCGCCGGTCAGTCCCCGATGGAAGCAGACGGGAAACCAGACGCATCTCCGCGGAGCGCGCGCCCCAGGCCGAGCGCTGGGCCCGAGGCTCGTGGGCTGCCATCCACGCAGCCCTCCCCGGGCCGCGGGGACAGGAGTTGGAGTCCCCGAGGGGACAGAGGAGAGTGACAAGTCTGTGCCTTATTAGGAATCTGAACCCGCCCCTTCGCTCTGCCCTGCAGTCCTTCCAGCTCCTTCCCAGACAAGCAGCCTGCACCTGTGTGAGTGGACGGGCCCCCGTCCAGGCTCCCGGGCGCCCCGGACGCTGCCCCTCAGCTCCTAGCCGCCCGGCCCTCGGGGCAGGACACCCTTCCTGTCGCACCAGCTGGGCCGCCCCCGACGCCCCCGCCGGCTTGCTTGGCTACTTGTGCTGACCGCCCCGTGGTGCCCGAAGGCGGCCGCGAGAAAGCGCCCGGGTCTGGGACCCTGATGGGTCCCTGAGATGGGAAACCTGGGTCCCGTTGCATCCCCAAGGCCACCTCCCGTGACGGAGGCGTGCGCCGCGCTCCCCGTGGGGCCGAGTCTTGCGTGAGCGGGGCGCCGCCAGTGACGGGCGATGAGCAGGCGTCAGCCAGGCCGGGATCGCCCACAGCACCCACCCCCACCCCGCTCCTCGCTGTGCGTTGTGGTTTTTGTTACGTGAGAATATCCAGGAAATAAAGACATCCTTTCTGCATCAGAGGAGCCTCCGCAGGGGCTGTTTCTGGCGCCACGTGGTATCACCTCCGGGGCCTTCCTCCCCTGGATCCCAGCGCCCACGGCCTCTGGCGGGATAAACCAGGACCAGGCTGTGCGCTGGGCCGAGTCCCGTCCACGCTGCCGGCCGCCCCTGCCTGGGACCCTGCCCCACCCACCGCGGAGGAGCCGGCAGCCTCGCCCACAAGCCATGTCCCTTCGTGTTCTTGCTTTCAGTCATATTTTCTTCATGCTCAACAGCTTTCATCTGAAAAAATTTGCAGAAAGTGAGACACCAGCGCCACTTGCTGTGAAGGAGACACGAGGGCTGAAGTGGCTGGGATAAGAGCGGTGCGGGTCTGCAGGGGCCCCAGCCCGGCTCACGGGGGGCCCTGGTGGTGGAGTGGACACCCTGCGTGGACACGGGAGAGCGGCGGTGGGTCTGTTACCCCACGGACACCAGGGGAAGGAAACGAAGTCCGCAGAGAGGGAGGCAGACGGAACCCAGAGCAAGTGGCGTGGGTTTCCTCGCATCCCCCCAAGTTCACGTGAAGTCCTTACCCGGCACCTCAGAGTGGGACCTGTGTGGGAACGGGGTCTTTGCGGGAGTAGTTAGTTAAGGGGAGGTCACATGGGAACAGGTGGTCCTAACGCAGCAGGACTGGTGTCCTGAAGAGGGGGCCGTTTGGACACACACGGGGAGGGGCTGTGTGAAGGCGGAGGCAGAGACGGGGTGAGGCCGCTCCGAGCCCAGGGTTGCGGGGACCCCCGGAAGACGGGGGAGAACGGGGGCGGAGGTGGGCAGGTGGTCCCTCGGCAGGAGCCAGCCTGGGACCCCGGATCTCGGGCTCTGCCCTGCTGAGCTGAGGGGATACACGTGTGTGAGCTGCGCAGTCTGCGGTGCTGGGTCGCCGGCGCCCCGCGAATATCAGGGAGGTGAGCAGGCAAGGAGGCCGTGAGCGCCGCGCTGTAGGGCTCGCCTGTCGGCGTGGGGGACACGGGTCAGGCGGACACCGGACGGTGGATGCGGGTCTGGGGAAGGGCATCTGCGTCCTCGGCTCAGAGGTGACGTGGGGGACACAGGACAGGGTGGAGGTGAGGGGACCAAAGCCAGGTCAAGAAGGGGGCCGTCTGCTGGGGCGGCCGTGACGGGACCACTGACCTGGGACCTAAACGAAGGGTTTATCACTCCCGGTTCTGGATCCAGGTGTGGCCGGACCGCGCTCCCTCCAGACTCCAGGGGAGGGTCCTTCCTGCCTCTCCCCCCTCAGGGGCGCTCAGGCTCTGCCTCTGTCCTCACAGCCTTCTCTTCTTTCTCTTACGAGGAAACAATCTTTGGATTTGGGGCCCACCCCACGTCCAGCATGATCTCAGCTGGATCCTTACCTTTAGTACATCTGAAAAGACCCTGTTTCCAAGTAAGCTCACGGGTTCCGGGCCACCGCTCAGCCCGTCCAGGGAAAGAGAACCGAGCCTGCACCAAGGGGCTTGGCTCTGGGGATGGGTCCCTGGGATGGACGAGAGCATCATTCATGGGGGAAGGGGCGCAGGTGAGGGTGGGGGCAGGGCACCTGGAGACGCCCGTGGGAGCCTTCCTGCAGGGGAGGCTGGGCTGAGAGCATCCTTAGTGGGATCCGAGGAGAGGGGCTGACCTTGGTCAGGAGCAGGGACAGGTCACTTCTGGTGACAGGAGGCCGGCGGACCAGGCGGGTCCTGCCAATGGTGAGTAGTTGATAGCTGACAGCTTCTCGCCAGCCGTCCTCTAGCTCGGGGTCCCCTGGGCACTGCGGACACGGACTGGAGCATCTTCTGAGGACTGTCCGGGGTGCTGCGGGGTGTGGAGCAGCCTTGCTGGCCCCACCCCCTTGATGCCAGTAGCCCCCCAGTCGTGATGGCCACAGACGTCCCCAAACGTGGCCCCATGTCCCCTGGGGGCAGGACCACCTGGGTGAGATCCCTGCTTTAGCTGCAAGATTTGACCTGGCAAATCTGTTCTCAGTGGAAGTCAAGAGCAGCAACTGAACTAGAAAACTTGATGAAGGTTTTTTGGTTTTTTTTTAATGTGATTGAGGGATCAGGTACCCTCAGTTTCATCCCAAAGCATCGATGCTGATGGAAGTCACTTCCAGGAGTAAGAACATGAAACAAAAAACACCAGAAAGTTTTTAGAAGGGGACTTGCCTGGGCGTCTAGTGGTTGAGACTCTGCGCTCCCAATACAGGGGGCCCAGGTTTGACCCCTGGTCAGGGAACTAGATCCCACATGCTGCACGGCGTGGCCAAAAAAAAAAAAAAAAGGTAAGTGGAAGTGATTTAACTTTGCTATGGAGAAAATGAATGATTGATCAAGATTACATTTGATTCGTCGAGTTTACTCCGAACCTACTCTCTCAAAGAAAGCTCATCAGCTGGGGGGCGGGGAATCTGGGTTTAGATGCTGTGCCTTCATCAACAAAGACCCAGGGGCCAGGGGGCAGGTGGCAAGGTCCACGTAACAGATGACCACAGACTGGGTGGCTTAACACGGCGGGAATTGACGCCCACGTTCTGGAGGCCTGAGCGCAAGGCTGAGGTGTCACAGGGCCCTGCTCCCTCTGAGACCTTTGGGGGGACCCTTCCTGCCTCTCCCAGCTCAGTACTGTTATTTACTATATTAGGATTGAAGACAGAAAATTTTGAAACATTTGTTAATGTCATTTAAAAAATAAACTCATTACATTTGAACTTTTTTTTTTTTAAGTATAGTTGATTTACAATGTTATGTTAGTTTCAGGTATATAGCAAAGTGATACAGGTATACATACATATATATCTATTCTTTTTCAGATTCTTTTCCATTATAGGTTTGGTTTTTTTTTTAACATCTTTATTGGAGTGTAATTGCTTTACAGTGGTGTGTTCCATTATAGGTTATTAAAAGGTATTGAATATAGTTCCCTGTGCTATACAGTAGGTCCTTGTTGTTTATTTTATATACTGTAGTGTGTATATGTTAATCCCAAATTCCTAATTTATCCCCCCCCTTCCCCCTTTGGTAACCATAAGTTTGTTTTCTATGCCTGCATTTTAACATTTTTAAAAACCACATTTTCCAAAAATAAAAATAAAAATAAAAGGATGAGTGACATTGCTTTCATTTTTCGAATCTCTGACTTGTGGCTTCAGAGAGGAGGAGCTGGATTCTCCCGTCGGCTCCTTTGCAGCAGGATGTTTTGGATCCGAGACACAGATTGAGGGTGAAAGGTTTACCAGGGAGGCGGAAGTCATAAATGAGCAGGTCACAGCCGTGGGCAGTCAGGAGGGCTCAGTCCCTCGAGGACCCTGCCTCAGGTTGTCTGCCCACGGGGGCGGGGGTGCTAGGGGCGTTCATCCTCCAGCTCACACACCTGGGCTGGGGGCCGGGGGGCCTTGACTCTGCCCTCAGGTGGAGAGTGCTGGTCTGTGTGCCTGCGTCTGTGTGTGTGCACGTGCGCGTGTGTGTGTTTTTGTGGGGAATGTGTTTGTGTCTTGTTATGAATTGAATTGTTTCTCCCCGTCACCCCCCACCCCCCCGCAAATTTGTATGTTTAGGTCCTAAACCCTAGGACCTCACTGGGAGCATATTTGGAAATAGGGTCATTGCATGTGGAATTAGTTAAAATGAGACTATAGTGGAATGGGGTGGTCCAAATGCACTATGGCTGGTGTCCTTATCCAAGGGGGAGTTCGGACACGCAGGCAGAGAGAACACCGGGGGTGGTTGAAGTGATGCTGCCACAGCCAAGGAACCACCAGAAGCTCAGAGAAGGGCCTCCCCTCTCCCCTTCAGAGGGACACCTCAACCTTGGACTTCCGGTCTCCAGAACCAGGAGAGAGTAAATCTCTGTTGTTGAAGCCACCCAGTCTGGATGCTTTGTTACAGCCGTCCCCAGACACACACACAGACGGGTTGTCCTGTCGCCTGGCCAGTCTTCATCTCTGCTCCTGTGACCCCAGCCGTCACCAACCAGGTCCTTCACCCACAACCCAGAATGTCTCCCCACTGCCTCGTGACTTCTGTTCACCCATTGGGTAAGCCGGGCATCTCGCCTCAAGCATCAGAAACCAACTCCGGCTGTCTCGAGACGGCCCAGGAATTCACTGGAATTGATTTTTCAGAGTAAATTGATTTATAGGAACTTAGCAGATGCCCAAGGAATTGGTGGGTGGCTGGGGACCCTGAATCAGACCCCGGACCAGGAGCGAAGGTGGCTGTGAGGACCAAGAGATGCTAATAGAACATCATCTTCTAAAGCATCCTGCGTGGTGAGAGGGTAGGACCACGGCCTCGTCCCTGGAGTGAGCTGGTGTGAGCTGGCTCCAGGCTCCAAATCCCGAACAGGACTGTTCAGTGGCTGTTTTAGTCTCCTGGGGCTGCTGTAACAAATTAACACAAACAGCGTGGTTTAAAAGAGCAGACCTGGACTTCCCTGGTGGCACAGTGGATAAAGAATCTGCCTGCCAATGCAGGGGACATGGGTTTGATCCCTGGTCTGCGAAGATCCCACGTGCCACGGAGCAACTGAGCCCGTGTGCCGCAACTAAGGAGCCTGCCTGCCACAACTAAGACCCAGTGCAACCACATAAATAAATAAATATTTTTTTTTTTAAAAGAGCAGAAATGTGGGAATTCCCTGGCGGTCCAGTGGTTAGGACTCTGCGCTTCCACTGCTGGGGGCCTGGGTTTGATCCCTGGTTGGGGAACTAAGATCCTGCAAGTCATGTGGCGCGGCCTAAAAAAAAAAAAAAAGAGGAGAAATTTATTCCCTTCTGTTTCTAGAGGCTGGAAGTCTGAAATCAGGGTGTCAGCTGGGCTGGTTCCTTCTGAAGCCACCAGGGAGAATCTTTTCCATGTCTTTCCCGGCTTCTAGTGGCTCCAGAAATCCTTGTCATTCCTTGGCTTGTAGACACATCACTCCAATCTCTGCCTCTGTGGTTATGTGGCCTCTCCCTGTGTGTCTGTGTCCAAACGTCCCTCTTCTTACAAGGACACCAGCCATTGCATCAGGGCCGCCCTAAACCAGTGCGATCTCATCTTAACTTGATCACGACTGCAAAGACCCAATTTCCAAGTAAGGTTGCATCCCAGGTCCCAGGGCTCAGGACTTCAATGTACCTTTTGGGGACCACAATTCATTACAGTGGCTAAATCTGGGTGCACATCTGTATGCGTTTCCTGGGGTGGCCGTAACAAAGTACCACAAACTGGGTGGCTCAAATCAGCTATTTATCCTCTGAGGGTCCTTCCTGCCTCTTCCAGCTTCTGGGGGCTCCAGGTATCCTTGGTTTGTGGACATATCCCTCCAGTCTCTGCCTCCGTTTTCATGTGGCTGTTTTCTCTATGTGTTCCTCTTCTTATAAGGATGCAAGGCATTGGATGTAGGGCCACCCTAGTTCAGCATGACCTCATCTTAACTAATTACATCAGCAAACACCCTATTTCCAAGAAGGGACACATTCTGAGGTTCCAGGTGGATGTGAATTTGGGCGGATGCTATCCAACCCTCTACCTTGCCCAGGCCTTGGCCCCCAGGAGTGGGGTGAAGGAGGTCCTCGTGGGGGCTCCCTGGGGACAGGTAGGACATTATATGCCCCATGCTCAGGTGACTAAGCCTTCCTGGTTTGGTGGGATTTTCGGGATTTTAGCAATGAAAGGTTCGGGTCCCAGGAAACCCGGGTATATTGGGGTGCTTGGTCACCCTACACTGTGTCTCAACAATGGGGGGTGGTGGATGCCAGAGAAACCACACAATGGCAGAAGGCCACCATCTGGGTCACATCTCACACAAGTCATGTACCTTGGTCTCCATCCGCTGAGCAGTCCTAGAGGAGGATCTGATTGGCTCATGCTGGGCCAATCAGAGATGGCTGGGAAGTCACATGGTACAGACCTGGTTGCTGGGGGCTGTTCTCAGAGGATGGGGAGGCCCCTGGGGTGAACAGTTCGCCCCAGGGAGCTTCTGCATCCTCAAGGCCTTGATTTCTTCATGGCTGCCCCTCACTGCCCTGTATGTGTCTTCTGGCCTCAGTTTTCCCTCCATAGCTCACAATGACCAAAGAGAGAAATTTGATTTGTCCCAATCACTGGTGAGCTTATGGTGCCAGGCCTCGCCTGCAGCCACTGGGATTGAGGGGGGTGGTGGTGCTGGGCCCACCCTCTACCCACTGGTGGAAGGCAGCAGCACTGGAGGTTTGAAGCTGGGAGACACTGGGCACGTCACTTGGCCTCTGTAATCCTCAGTTTCCACAGCTCGAAAATGGAAATGTACGTGTCCAAGTACCTGCCCCACTGGGGCAGAGGCCTGGCTGCAGGGAGGGCTAATTCCATTCAGTTCAACAAAAGCTAACCGGGGCACCCGCTTGTGTCTGTGGGCTGGTGCTGGACACCAGGACGCAGCCCTGATTCTGTCCTGGGGTCTCTCCATGCACCTGCCTCTTACAAGGGTAAAGGAACAGAAGGGGGTGCTTCCTGTTTGTCTCTTCCCCGAAATCTACAGCTGTTTGGGATTTATTGGGAGGCTGGGGATGTTGTTTGACTTTCCCTGGTGGATGGGTAGGGGTGGCAGGAGGGGGCAATGTGGAGACTAGCTCATCCTCTTTGCAATGTTCTTATTATTTTATTGAGAGCCGCAAATGGGCTGTTTCCTACCCCCGATTCCCCAAATGGTGTCCCCATGATCAAAGCCAAAAGGAAGCAGGAACATGTGGAGCACCTTTGAAGTGGGTTAAAAAAGAGGGAGCATGAAAGGCTGTTTGCTTTTTCAAAGATCCCAAGTGATTAGAGAGAAATATGTCCATTTGAGGCAGAAGGTCCTATGCTGGCAGTTCTTTATTCACTAATTCATGGATTCTCATGATGTACCCGAGGGGGCTATCGTTAGTTACAACTTACAAACGAAGATGCAGAGGACCAGAGGGGGTTAGTGACCTATTCATAGTCACAGAGCCTTTGGCTGGCACAACCCCAGTCCCGTGGCCTTTCTGCGTTCTTTCCTTTGCACAAGCCCCCCTGCCTTTTACAGGGGCAAGGCTGGAGCTCAGGTTTAAGGCTCAAATACATCTGGAGGAGAGGCCACCATGCCTCCTGCTCCCCTGGGAGTTGAGCACCTGAGGGCAGATTTTTTTTGAACGTCAAGAGTAGGTGCCTACTGTATACAGGCACAGCAGTGAGCAAAACAGATTCAGTCCCTGTTCTTGCACGGCTGGTGGAAGCCTTTGATTTGAAACAAACAAAGGTAAGGTTCAGGTTGGAGACACTGAGGATGCAGTGAGAAAGGACAACAGGGGAACGTGGCTTGGGCTTCCCGGAGGCGGTGACATTGTAAGTGGGGCTGAAGGAGGAGGACTGGGGCAGGACAAGCCTTAAACCGTTGTCATTCCGCCGCCCCCCTCCAGTTTAATTCTCCTCCCCCGTTTTTCGCTGCTGAGACCATGGAAATCTTCTTCCCGTCTGCCACATCTAGCTCTTAGCCTTTAGGGCCTGGACCTTGGTCACTCTGCCCCAAGCCACCTTGTAACACCATCTGAAACCGTCGTGTCCATTTATTCACCGTCCTGTCCATCCCCCGGCTCAGGACTTAGGACTCGCTGGGAATCCATGCCAAGAGCCTAGCTCACCATTCTATTTTCAGAGCCGCTGGCAGGCACTTAATAAAGACGAGAATGAGTGAGTCTCCTCCAACGGTAAAAATGCCCCGCCGGAGGAGGCCCTGTCCCGGGGGGAGCAGGGCCTCACTGCGGGGCCCTTGCCAGTCGCCCCTCCCCAAGCTTCCTCTCGGTCCGGGGTGGACTGACAGTGCGTGAGCCAGCACTCTGCAGACGACACTTGTTGAGCGCCAGCTGCGTGCCAGGGCCCGTGCTCGGCCGGAAGGCCCAGCTGGACCAGTGCCTTGGGTGACCCCCCTCCTTGGCTCCTCGCTTACGTCACTGTTTCTTAGGACGCGGAGAAAGCGCCGCCAAACCGCTCGCCCGTCGACCTAAACTCCTCGCCCCTCCCGGCCCCACCCAGCCGACTCCCGCCCCCCGCTCCGGAAGTCGGCCTGCCCCGCGCTGACCACGCCCCGCGGCACCGCCCGGCCGTGACGTCAAGTGGCGAGACCTTGACGTCACAGAAGCGCGGTGGGGCGGTGTCCGGGCGACCGGCCACGCGTCGCCATGGCAACGGCAAGGCGGGCCAGGGCCGGCGGCGGGAGCCCCGCCTCCCGGAAGGGTGGATGGGGCCCGGTTCCTTCCCCGCGCCCGTGCGCGCCCTCGCGGCCGCGCGCCTCCAGTGGTCCCGCGGGCTGAGGCCCGGCCGCGCTGGAGCAGCCGCAAAGCGCGGCGGTCGTCGCGCGGCGCCACCCGCTGCCGCAAAGCGGCGGGCGCGCCGCCGGGCCCCGCCCCGCGCGGTGACGTCACGCGCGCGCCCCAAGGCCGCCGGCCGCTGCGCAGTGGGCGCCGGGCCCTCCCCCGCGACGCTGGCGGCGTAAACGCGGGCCGCGAGCGACGCTGCGAGACCGGGGCGAGCCGGGCGCCCGCGCGGCGGGGACAGCCCGCGCCCAACATGCGGAGGCCGGCGGCGGCAGCGGCGCGGGAGCGGGGGCCCGAGCGGGCGCCGGAGCCGGAGCCGGAGCGCGAACGGGGTCCGGAACGGGGGCCCGCGCCGCGCTGCTGAGGGAGCCCGGGCCGCCCAGCCCGGCCGCCCGGCCGCGGGGCCACGGCCACGGCCACGGCGGAGGCCGTCAGGTAACGACGCGGACGCCCTTGTCGGCGGCCGCGGCCACGCGCCCCGGCCCTGCGGCCCCACCCCCGCGGACCCCCGGACCCCGCCGCCCTTATATCCCGAGGACCCCCCAGATCCGTCACCCCGCAGCCCCTACACCCAGACTTCGGACCCCCGCAGACCACTGCACGCAGTGTCCCGCACCCCGCGGACCCCACAGTCCGGACCCTTTCCTGTGGACCCCTGCACTCCCGACTCTGCTGCCCCACTGACTCCTGCACTGCGACCCCACTGCCCCTCCAGCTCACTGACCCCCACACACTAGACCCCAACCGCTCAGCACTTCTCCCCTGCACCCCTGATCTTGCCGCCGCCAGCGACCCCCGAACTCAGGCCCTGTCACCTCTCACCCCCACTAATCCCCATACTGCAGACCTCATTGTCCCTCCCGATTCCTCACTCCAGACCCTACTGTTCCCTCACTCCAGACCTCAGTGTCCCCCACTGTCCCTCAGCCCCACCCCACCGCCCCCCTTCACCACCCCCCAGCGCTCAAGCCCACGGTCCGCTCCCCGCGTCCTCCCACCCCTCCAGCTCTCTCTACTGGGCCCATCGCTCCTCCCCACGCTGGCGCATACACTCGCCCCTCTGTGGCCCTGCAGGTTTTAGCGGGGAGCTGGGAGCAGGGAAGGGGAGCAGCAATAAGGGTCTGGTCTGGGGGACCTGTTGTGGGCTGCTCAGGAACTCCCGGCTCTCGCCTGGCTGCGCCTCCCCCTTCCGCCCTCGCCACCGGCTTTGTTTTCCGGAAACACTTCAGATCAGGGAGGGGGGTGCGATGTCTGCGTGCCCAGCAGCCACACTCATCCCCTCCCTGCCCTGTGCTTCCCCTGTTTCCTCTGCCCCAGTTTTCTCAGGGGAAGTGTTCACGATCGGGCTGGGGGCCTGAGAGAAAGCCGTGCTGTGACGTCCGAGGCGTCGTCCTGAGCAGGCTTTGGGCAGCTGGGGTAGTCCCTTGGCCTCCGGATGGCATTGTTTGCAGGAAACGGCCTGGAGAGCTCTGTGCACGTAGGTGGAGCCTAGCATTCTCTCCCCAACCCCTTCCACAGGGGGACCCTGGGCCCGGCCAGCATCTGGGACTCCAGGGTTGTTCACACATCCATCCCGAGGGGCTTCTGGGGGCCCCCGTCCCTGCCCCAGGGGACACAGACAGGCTCAGTGGGCGTTTCCGGGCCCCCACGGGCTCCTGTGGCTCAGGGATGTGAGAGATCAGTGGGAGAGCACAAAGGCTCTGATTTGGGGGCAAGACTGGGGGCTGGGGGATGGCTCTGATTGGAAGGGGGTGGAGGCTGCCCTTGAGGAGAACAGGCTGAGCTGGGCCGCCGGTTTGAAAGGGGGAAGTTTGTGGTCCTCGCCAGGAGTTTGTTTTTATCTGCTGCGTCTCCACCAAGTTGTGGCTCTGCAGGCACGTGGCCAGGTGGGTTGGGGGGTTGACTGTAGCGCCCCCAGGAGCGCACACAGGCCTGGACAGGCCCGCCTCACTGTCTCCAGGGCCCCAGGTGTTCAGTTCCCCCGCTGCGGTGGTGTCTGTGGCCCTGCCTCTGAGAAGTGGAATGGGAGGGCCACTTGGGGGTGGTGGGTGTGGGCCGGGGGTCCAGCTGGTGGGGGGCAGCTCCCAGGCTAGGGGGCCAGTTGTGTCTGCTGCGTTTGGCCGTGGAGGGAGGGAGGTTGGGAAGGAGCTGGCTGGACCCCCCACCCTAGGGGTGGGCCAAACCCCGGGGTCTGCAGCGGTCGTCCAGCCCGGCTCTGGTTTTTCCGTGTGTAGTTGCCAGTCGGGTCTTCTGGTCTGATTTCGAGTTCCTCTAATTTTTCTGAAGCGGGCTGGGGACAGGCATCTTATTCCCTGGCTCAGAGCTGTGACAGCAGAGCCCTGTGTACACAGACTTCTCTGAAGTGCTGCTGCTGGTTCCATCTTAACCTCCTCCTTTCAACTACATAGTAATTACCTCTGGATTGCAAGAGGAAGTAGGTGAGTGTTTTTTTTTTTTTTTTTTTTTTTTTTTTACACTGAAAGCTTTCTATCTGTTCATCCCAGCTCTGGGGAAGCCAGCCAGCCAAGAGGCGTTCCGGACAGCTGCAGGGCCAACCTGTGTCCTTGGGGGTTTACTGGTGGGTCTGAGCGAGCACTCAGGGTGGGCCCAGTCCCCGCAAGGTTGTACCTGGGGAAGTAGCACGTCCCCTGGACGTCTTGGGGCACCAGGAACGCCTCATCCCAGTGCTGCCCCGGACACCTCAGAGCAGCAGGGTTTCTCCTCACGGTTGTTGTGGGTTTGGGTTGCTGCCCCCCCGCACCCCAGAGGCCTTACTGGGAGGCCTTACCAGGCTGCAGGCTGGGGAGGGAGCTGGCAGCGGGGTGTCATGGCCAGGGGCGTTGGGTGGGTCAGCGTGGGTGGTGCGTGCGGCTTGGGGTCGTGGTCAGTGTCTGGGGTCCAGCTGCGGCTGTCAGGCCCAGTGGGGGCCTTGCTGTCATGATCTAGGCAGGGGGGTGTGCTCGGGAGAGCTCTGGCCGTCGGGTTGGGAATCTTTCTGCCGTGGAGGAAGGGTCCACCGGGCCCGAGGCCTGGTAGGTGTGGAAGGCCCTACCTCGGGCAGCTCCTTGTCTGCCCTTCCCCGTTCGGGAGCTTTGGGGGGCCTGTGCTGGGCGACGGCACAAGTGCCCGTCCTACAGATGAGGAGGTGAGTCCTGAGTGACCTCCAGTAGGAAGACCTGTGCTCCTTGGGGAACCTCTGTGCCCGCTGGTTGCAGCCTGAGCAGGAGGCTGGTGGCGGGAGGACCGGCTCCCTGGGCTCCCCTGGCCCACAGGGGCTGCGAGCACCTGTCTCCTCTCCTGGCCTCAGCCCCTCCCTCCTGCCCCATCTTCCACACGAGCTTCTGGCCCAGGCCAAGCCCATGCCTGCCTTTGTAGTGCGGGGCTCCACGCAGAGGGCCGGTGGGACTCTCCGGGAGAGTGGCTGGTGGCAGCACTTCCTTCTCCAAACCCCATGCGTCCCCTGGTACCTGGCACGGTCCACGGATGTGGGCCCGCCCTGCTGTCACGCAGCCCTTCCTGTGAGTCCCTTTCAGTGAGCGGCAGAAGCCAGGTTGCTCGGGACAGACCGCGGTGCTTAAATTCCAGAGGGCGAACCCCTCCCCTCACTGCGGAGACCCAGCCTGCAGAGCCCGTGCAGAGTGCGTGCGGGGTGCCAGGAGGTCCCAGCAAGCGCAGGTGTCGCGGTGCCTGAGCACCCCTGGTGCGGGACTGCTCTTCCCTGGTGCTCCCGCCAGCAGCCCGCCCTTTGGAGAACAGAGAACTGCCCGCCGTCCTCCCGCTGCTCGGAGCCTCTCCTGCCGGTGGCGGGCAGGGGCACCCAGGTGCTAGATCTGGTCCCAGGTCATCCTGGGTCATGGTAGGATCGCTATTTAAAGGTAGAAATAGATATACGGTATATGTCACAACTTTACGTTGGTCCGTGATGCACCTCAGTCTTAAAAAGTTGTTCTTGGGGACTTCCCTGGTGGCGCAGTGGTTAAGAATCCACCTGCCAATGCAGGGGACACGGGTTCGAGCCCTGCTCCGGGAAGATCCCACATGCCGCGGAGCAACTAAGCACGTGCGCCACAACTACTGAGCCCGCACTCTAGAGCCCGCGAGCCACAACTACTGAAGCCCGCAAGCCTAGAGCCCGTGCTTCGCAACAAAGAGAAGCCACCGCAACGAGAAGCCCGCGCACCGCAGCGAAGACCTAATACAGCCAAAAGTGGAACTTCCGCCCTCCTGAATGAGGGGACAGCCCCGCCTGGTGTTGGGGGCCAGGCCGCTCCCCCGCCAGCCCCCTGCAGGACGTAGGGTTGCAGGGCAGCGTCGTTCATTGTGGGGCCCCGGTGAGCGTTTGCAGTGCTCCCTCACGGCCACGCCTGTCATGGGGGGCTCTGCTCGCTGTGGTTCCAGGGCTTGGCTGGTGGGCACGTGCAGAGCTCTGCTGGGCGCCCAGTGGGTGACCCAGCCGGGACAGCGGGGCAGCTGGCTGGGGAGTAGGCTGAGATTAAGAATCCCAGGCAGAGAATTCCGGAAAGACCAGGGGCTTTCATGGGGGGACGGTGGGGTGGCGAGGGCTGAGGTTGGGGGAGGTGCCTGGGGACACGTACAGGCTCCCTTCCTCGTTGCTTCTAGAACAGGCCTTAGGTGTCATTTCAGGGGGCCATGCTGGGAGACTGGTGTCTTTACAGAAACTTGACCGTGCTGTGTGCCAGGCCGCACCGTCTCGGGGATCACCCACACGGACGGGCTGGCCTTGAAGCCAGCCGCTCACGTAGCTTAACCCGAGAGGGCCGGGGTGGGGGGGACCCAGGTCAGTGCTGATAGCTCCCAGGACCCCTCGTGGCACCCTGTGTGCCTGTCGCCCCACCAGCGCCTGCCTCCACCTTTGCTCTCACGCCTGCACGGGGGCAGTTTGGGGAGCTCCCGCCCTGGCCTGGGCCTTCCCTCGGCCTCCTGGCTCTCAGTCATGAGCTGTTTGTTTCCTGAAGCTGCAGCCGTGGGTCTAGCGGGAACCTGTGTGAGGGACTTTTTCTAGACCCAGGTCTCTCCCCTCGGCACTGTGGGCGTCGGGGCCGGGTCGTTCTCTAGGGCAGCCCCATCGTGACAGCCGCAAACATCCCAGGCGCTGCCCGGTGTTAGGGCGGCAGGATCAGCCCGGCGAGCGCCCCAGCTGGGTATTTCCTGCACCCCGCAGCCTGCGGCGAGCTGCAGCTGAGGGCCCGGTGGGTGCCTGTTTCAGGTGCTCCCTGAGTGCGTCTCTGGGCCTCCACAGGCCCACCTTTGCCCCCAGGAGCTGGAAGTCTGTGGAAGCAGGTGGGGAGGGGACCGGCAGAGGGGAGGCCCAGAGGGATGCGGCTCATGTGGACCGGACGTGGTGGCTGGCCAAGGTCCCCCCATGGGGCAGTGTCTGCCCCCTCACCTCGGGCCGCCCTGCTGCTCGTCCGAGGGTGACCCTCATGCTCCCTCCTGGTTTCGCCCCTGGCCTCCAGGCTGCTGCCCGGGGAGTTGGGGCTTCCTCTGTGGCCAGATGAAGGGGGCAGAGCCGATCAGGAGACCGTCTCCCCTGGACGCTCCACGGCCTTCCCTCCAAAGCTGAGGCTCCAGCACGGCCAGTCCCCACACGCCCCTGCGTAGTGCCGCTCGCCCAGGCAGGCTGCAAGGCGCGCCTGGCACCTCTCACACCCCAGCCTAGGCTTCCCCGTCTGAAATGGTCACGACAGTACCCAGCTTGCGGGCGGTGCGGAGTATTTTGGAGGCCCAGGTATCTATCAGGGTCCCCAGCCCCGGTCCACAACACAGACAGGATGTAAGCCGTGTGGATGGTGGACAGTGTGCCGGTACCTGGTTGAAAAGTAGAAAGCAACAGGTGACGCTCCGTTTATGTCATTTAATTTCGTTTTCTGAGGTATGATCATTGAAACGTTAATTGGTATGAGAAGTTGCTGTTGAGGCGGTTTATGTCCTTTCTATTTGGGTATATATTTCATACTCGTGGCTCATCACCATTTGGAAGCTAAGTTTTCATAGGAAACGCTTGATTTTAACAAATATACGGACTTGAGTAGAAAACATCAGTGCCTTTGGGAATGTGAGTCCTGCCAGAGGCTGTCTGCGCTGCTGTCAGGCATGGGCACATGGAGCTGATAAAAGTGCAGGGCGCCCAGTGAAATTTTAGTTTCAGACAAACCACCGAAAATTGCTTAGTATAAATCGGTCTCAAATAGCACGTTGGACATACTTGTAGTAGAAGTTATTAGTTGCTTATCTAAATTTCCGTGTCGGCTGGGTTCCCTGTGTTTTTATCTACGTCTGGCCACCCCGGGCTGGTGGCAAGCCTACCATCTGGGGCTCAGGGCTGTGTTGGCCTCAATGGGTTGGGGCCAGTGGCCGGCCTGCGGGGTGTGGAGGGGAACCTTTGCGATGAGGTGGTGGTGCTCCCAGGTGGCTGCAGGCCCCGCCCCGGCCTCCGCATCTGGGGGTGGGCTGGGCATCTGGTGACTCTGATGCAGCCTCTGGGCAGTGGAGGCTGCTCCAGCTCGCGGCCGATCTGGGGGACCAAAGTCGGGGTGCTGCTTGCTCGCTGAGCGGGGCCAGAGGCCAGCGGGGCGGTTCTGGGGTGAGAAGGGAGCTCCCGAGTGTGCCCAGGTGAGCGTGAGCCCGTCCTGGGCCATCGTGGGAACACCTCTGTGCCCCTGGGGCCTTATCCAGGGCTGCTGGGAAGGACCGAGGCCATGAGTCAGCCCTTCCTCCTCTCCCCACCTTCTTGCCGGTGTCTGCGTCTCTTACTTCCTGTGGGCACGAACCCCTCGATTCCTCTGAAGGATTTATTGCGTGTCTGTCACAGAAGCTGCTTCAACTGGCGGGAGTGGGAGGCGTGGCTCTGGCAGCTGCATGTGCGTCGGACTTTGATCTGCGCTGGACAAGCCCTGTTCTCTGGGCTGCCTGCCAAGCCCCACGCCCTGTGCCCCTCCAGACAGCTTTGTGGAGATGCCACACACGCCCCTGGTTTTAGCTGAGGTACGACTCCCAGACCATGAAGTTCGCTGGCGAGTACACCTCGGTGGTTTTAGTGTATTCACAAGTTGTGCAGCCGTCACTAGAATCATTTCCAGAACATTCCATCACCCCCAAAAGAGCCATGTCCCCATGAGCAGTCACTCCCCAGCCCGTGACAACCACTCACCACTCTCTGTGTCTGTGGATTGGCCTGTTCTGGGCGTTTCCCATCAGTGGAATCACACCCTGTGTGTCCTTCTGTGTCTGGCTTCTCTCACTGAGCATCGTGTTCTCAGGGTCCATCCACGTGGTAGCGAGTGTCGGGGCTTCACCCGTTTTCGTGGCTGAGTCATGTTCCCGTGTGTGGAGGGACTACATTATTTATTCACTCCTCAGTTGATGGACGTCTGGGTCGTGTGTACCTCTTGGCCATCATGAGTCATGCTGCTGTGGATGTGCGGACACAGGTCTGCGTGGACGTGTTCTCAGTTGCCCCAGGTGGACACGGAGTAGGTCGAGTGGTGACTGCATGTTTAACTTTTGAGGACCTGCTGCTTGTTTTCCATGGCGGCTGCACCACCTTCTGCCCCACCTGCCATGGTTGAGGGTCCCATTTGTCCACGTCCCCGCCAACTTCCTCTCCAGGTTCTGTGTCCTGGCCTCTCCCAGCATCTCTCCTGTCCTGGGTTGGGGTCTGTCCTTTGTGGTGGTGTCTTTGTCTCCTCAGAGCCTGGGAACCCTGGCTGGCTTTTGGAAGACCGTTCTCCCACTGCCTTGCACTTTCCAGAATGCCAGCCCTTTGGAGCATGTGGGCGCTGGGGCTGGTCCTTCCCTTTGACATCACAGACAACGGGCTGGCCCGTGGACTTCGGTCCTGGTGCCTTTGCCTGCTCTCCTCTGAGCAGGCGCGTCCGGTGCCTGGAGTGACCGGCAGGCCCCACAGGGCCAGGTGGCCCCCCCAGTTGTGATACCACAAAACCACTGTCCTCTCGTTGGTGTTTTCAGTAGCAAAAACCACACGCACGTTGAGGAGAATGGACGTTATGACGAAGCGTGGAAATGTCTTGAGAACTCGCTCAGAATCTAGGAGGTGGGCACCAGCCACGCGTCGGTGAAGTCCTTCCAGACCGCTGAACAACACGGGCGTGTTTGTAAGCGGGTCCAGCCACACGCTGTGGACGGCCCCCCTCGGGATTGGCTGCAGGTTTCCTCCGTGTCGGGGAGAGAGACTGTCTCAGGCTGCGCCAAGGGAAACGAAGCCCTCCTCCCCGGGAGGTAGTGCTCGTGTCCCCGAGGCCCGGCCCTCCCGCTGCTGCAGCCTGTGGGCCTCAGGCGAGCTCCCGGTGCACCAGGTCTGGGTGGGGGGTTGGGAGGGAGGACCGCGGAGGCTCCAGCCTGGATGCAGCAGCCTGGATGCAGGAGCCCGGCCCATTGGGCAGGCACTGGGCCTCCTTCCCAGAGGCAGCTGCCTCGTGCTGCCCCCGGCCCTGAGGGGAGGGGCGGGTCTTTGTCCCAGACGCCTCACCCGGTGGGGGGCTGGCCGGGTGGGCCGGTGGGTGTGGTTTTCTTGCGAGTTTGCAGGTGCTCTGGGCGCCCCTTAATGTCCTCCCTCGTGTGTCTCTCCGGCCCCTGCGTCTGCGTGTCCCCCCACCCCCCGCAACCCGCCTTCCGTGCCCAGCCGGGGCTCCGCATGAGGCGCCGTGCTGAGAACCCTCTTCCCCACCCTTTTCCCCCCTGCTCACAGAGGAGCCCCTGGGCTGCAGTGTGGCTTCCTTGCTGTGGGAGCGCGGAGGCCGCTTCTGCAGGCCCTCACGTGCCTCTCCCAGCACGAGAGCCCAGGTTTCCATCATTTCCATCGGTGCACGTGTCCCCGCCCCACGTTCTGGCCCGCAGAGGCCTTCGCGTTTCCTCCCTGCTCTGCCCCTTGTGCTCTCGGACCCCTTTCAGCGAGTAGCCGCCATGTTCCCCCCCTGGGACCTGCTGTGTCCCTGGGGAGCGCGTTGGGTGGACGGGCTGCTGTCGATGGCGGTGAGCGCCGTGGTGCTCTTCGAGGGGCTGGGTGGCCCGGAGTGGGTGCTGGGCGGGTACTGGGGGAGCTGCTAGAGGAGGTGGAGGTTGTTTTTTAAATAGACTTTATTTTTTAAAATTATTTATTTATTTATTTTTGGCTGTGTTGGGCCTTAGTTGTGGCACGTGGGATCTTTCGTTGCGGTGCGGGCTTCTCTCTAGTTGTGGCGCATGGGCTCCAGAGCGTGTGGGCTCAGTAGTTGTGGTGGGCAGGCTTAGTTGCCCCGCGGCATGTGGGATCTTAGTTCCCCGACCAGGGATTGAACCCGCGTCCCCTGCATCGGAAGGCAGACTCTTACCCACTGGACCGCCAGGGACGTCCCTAAAGAGACTTTGTTTTAGAACAGTTTTAGATTTACAGAGAGCCTGTGAATCAGTTCAGAGGGTCCCCGTGTGCCCACGACCAGCCCCTCGGCGCCGCCTGTGTCCCAGCTGATGGGCCTGTGTTCATACGTTGTCCTCAGCCAGAGTCCACGCTGCCCCACGTCCTCTCTGCCCCAGGCCCCCGGGCTGTGCCGGTGTCGCCTGCTCTCCTGGGGTGGGGGGCATGGCCGTCTCCCTGTCTCTGTCTCTTCTCCTCACAGGGCACCCGTCACAGCTTCAGGCCCACCCTCATTTGCAAATAAGGTCACAGTCCCAGACTCCAGGGGTGGGACATGTCTTTGGGGGACACAGCTCAGCCCCCTCCTGGAACCGATGCGGGGCTGCAGTGCAGGCACAACTGATCTGAGCACCCAGGACGAGGGGTCATGCAGGGCCCGTCGTGTGGGCTGGGGTGCTGCTGCCCCCTCCACGGGCGGCTAGCTCACCGCAAAGGTGTGGACAAGGCCTTGGCAGAGGGGCTGCAGGGAGAGGCCAGCCTTCGCGGTGATGGAAGGTTCCAGATCTGCTCGTCCAGGACAGTGTGCGGCAGCCCTGGCAGTGCTGAGCTCCTGGCACGTGCCTGGTGCCACCGAGCGCGCTTCTGTGTGTTTGCCTTCTGTTAGTGGGTGGCCTGTGTGCTGGGGCAGGACGGTCAGTTATGCCCGTGTGGCCGGCCCGGCCCTGTCTCTGCGCCTCCAGTTGTCTTGTGTTCCACCTGGCATCATGTGGGGTTTGGACGCCCGCCGTCCCCGTGATCGGACGCCTTCTCTGTCCCTCCCCGACCCCCTCCTGTCCTCCTTTTAGCTCTCTGTTGGGAGAGTTTTAAACGTGCCCAGACGTAGGGAGAACAGTCCAGTGAGCCTGTGGCCCGGGCCCACCCGTTCCCAGCATTGTGAGCGACGCAGCACCTCAGCTCGTCCCAGGTGCTGTGTCCAGGGGTCACTGCCGAGCGCTCCTCCGGTAGGTTCTCGAGTCGCCCCTGCGCAGAAGCGCCTGGTGACTTCTGGGCTGAGGCTGCGGGGTCTGTCGTGAGAATGTTTCAAGTCTGTGGAGAGGTTTGGAGGAAAGCGCTCTCAGTTCCCCAGTGCTCCTGGGCTCGTCTGTGACTTGGCTGCCCCTGTGCATCCCTGCCCACACCTGCTCTCCGTGACCCCGAGCCTGCGGCTGCCCCTGAGCGCGAGGTCTGGCCCCTCCACACCTTCCTCCGTGGGGCGCGGGGTCTGGGCAGCAGCGCTGCGCCTCCTCTCGGGGCCGCGGGCTGGCTTGTGCCGCACACGGACTTGTCCTCGTGGTCGCTACGAAGGTGACGCCGGGCCGCGGCCTCAGCGTGCTCCAGCTGCCGGTGGCGGTTACCTGCAGCCTCCGCCAGGTGGGGTGCCCCTTCCTCTCCCGTGTACTCAGGATTGTGTTCCATTGTCTGTATGGGTCAGTGTGTTGTGACCCATTTCTGCCTAATTCATTTAGGTGTCGACCTCGTCCCGGGGGCTGGTCACTGTTTTAGGGCCACTTCCTAACTCTGTGCTGTAACTCCACGTTGCGGTGACCTCAAGCTTCTAGGCTGCGGCCCCAGGGCCGGCACGTCTCTAGGGTTCGGGTCCCTCTTGGGGAGCGGTGCATAGGCACCAAGACCTGACGCTCTGGGTGACCCTGGGGAGGAGGCCCTCCCTACACGTGTCACCAAGGCCCCGTGGGACGGAAACGGGCTTAGCCTGATGGAGGGACACGCGTGTCCGGAGATGCCTCAAGGGGGCCGCAGCCGCGATCCCACCAGAGTCCCGGCGTTTTCCAGGCGGCACCCACCAGGGCCTGCCGTGTGCGGTGGAGCCGGGCAGCCTCCGAGAGGCCGCCCCCAGGAGGGAAGCTGCCCACCTCCGCCCCAGACTGGGCCTGCTTCTGGGCCAGGGCTGTGCCCGTGATGTCGGCCAGGGACTGTGACATCACTGGGTGGAGGCGCTCAGAGAAGGGGGTTCCCGGGGCCTCCGCGAGGGGGACCTGGCCCGGGCCCTGATGAGATGGAGGACCCCCCAAGGAACATGACAGGTAACTCACCTGAGCTGGAAGGCAGGCCAGGGGCCGCCTGGGGACTGGCCTGGGGCGGCGAGGGGGGTGGGTCGGGGCTCAGCGGGGCCTGTGGAATTTAAGTTGGCCATGAGGGTCTGAGCAGAGCCCACACCCCTGTAGGGCTTTCCCTGTGTGGGAGGAGAGTCCAGGTGCCCCTGGGAGGACCTGAGGGCCATGTTGGTTGGGTCGAGACTGGCTTTGTTTTAGGGTCGGGTCAAGGACTGGGTACCCCCCACCCCCACACCCATGATGAGTTTTAGCTTCGGCGCTTGCATCAGGGCTGGCGTCACACACACCTGCCTCCTGGTCCCCCAGGTGTGCGGGGGGGCACCTGCAGACTCCCAGGCTCCTGGCAACGTTTGGCTCTGGTTTTAGCCCTGTGTCCACTCTGTTACCCCTGCTCCCCCCAGGTCAGCGGGGGACTCGCTCTTGCCGTCCCCCCTGAGGTCAGGAGGGCACCCAGGATAACCGTCGTGTGGATGGTGGGGCGACCTCTCCGTGCATGCTGGGGGTGGCTGCTCTCGTTCGTGGGGTGAGCGGGGCTGGCGTCCTGTCCCTGGGAGGCTCAGGGTCTAGGACTCCTCAGCCGCGTCCCCGCGGTGGCCACACGCCTGCTCAGCTGCTGTGGGCCCGGCCGGGTGAGCTGCGGTGGGGCCTCTGGCATCGCGTGTGGGCTGGGGGCCAGGGTGGGGAGTACACACACCAGGGTCTCTGGTTTTGCCCCTGGCTGCCCGCCGGGAGCCCCGTGGACGTCGGGGCGTGGGGGCCAACACGGTGCGTCTACCGCCGCAGCCCCTGTCAACGCGGGCTGTGCCCAGGCTTGCGGCTCACACAGAGCCCCTTCCCTGCTGTGCCCAGTCACGCCCATCTCTGCACGGCGCCTCCTGGATCCTTGGCCCGCCGGCTGCCGCAGGTGTGCTCGCGAACGTGCCTCTCCGCGCTGGCTGGAGGGCCCCCTGGTGGACCGTGTGAGCGGGAGAGCAGGCCTGCCGCTGGGGGTGTGGCTGGGAGCCCACTGCTGCCTGAGCCCTGGGCGCGGAGTAAGCGCTCACCCAACACCAGCCATCCCAGGAGGCGGCAGAGAGGGGTCTGGCAGAGGAGAAGGGTCTGCCGAGGGGAGTGTCGCCGGACCCTGAGTCTTGCATCCTGCAGGGGCTGGGAGTGAGGGCCTGGGAGTGAGCACCTGGGGGTAGGGGCGCTTCCAAACAAGCCCGAGGGGGCGTGTCTCGTGGCTTTGTGGCCGTCAGAGTTTCCGTAGGCTCGGAAGGGTTTGCACCTGGGAACGTGAGGGCAGGCGGAGGTGAAGGCCGTGCCTCTGTGGATCTCGGGCTGGGGCCGAGAACAAGTCCTACATGGCCTGAAAGAAGGGGTCGCAGCCCGGAAAGGAGGCCTGCTAGCGAGCCAGGTGCCAGCGGCTGGGCCGGGGGGCTCCCAGGCAGGTGGGCTTGGAGTACAGAGGGGTGGGGCCCTGGGAGGGGTTGCTTGTGTGTGCTGTGGGGCTGGGCGGTGTCGGGGCCCCCTTCCCCATAAAAGCTGCTTGCACAAAGCGGGACCCAGACCTGAATCCTTGCCCACGGGGGTGCGTGGGTCACGGTGGCGGGACGCGGGACTGCGAGGCGCCCGCCCGTCCACCCACCCCGCACTGGCGCGGCGCGCCCAGTCGTCCTGGCCTCGTCTGCGTGGAGACCACCCTCAGAGGCTCCCGAAGAACCTCCGCGCTCGTCCCCTCCCGCTTGTGTGTGCGTCCCCCTGAGCTCACAGCCCCATGGTGGCCTGCTGCTGGTGTCCGCCTGCCCCGCACCCTGGCTGCTTCTGCCGCTTGCAGGCGGGAGTGCCTGGCGGGAGTGCCCGGGGCGTCCTCGGGGAGTGGAGCCGAGGAGCTGGGAGAACGCAGGGGTCACCTTTTAATCTTTGAAATTCCCGTGGGTTTTACATCCGCCTCTGGTGTGCCTGCGTGTGTGTGCACAGGCCCGTGTTTTTTTTTTTTTTAATTTATTTTTGGCTGCATTGGGCTTTTTCTAGCTGCGGCGAACGGGGGCTACTCTTCATTGTGGTGTGCAGGCTTCTCACTGCGGTGGCTTCTCTTGTTGCGGAGCACGGGCTCTAGGCGCACAGGCTTCAGTAGTTGCGGTGCGTGGGCTCAGTAGTTGTGGCTCGCGGGCTCTAGAGCTCAGGCTCAGTAGCTGTGCGCACGGGCTTAGTTGCTCCACGGCACGTGGGATCTTCCCGGACCAGGGCTCGAACCCATTTCCCCTGCATTGGCAGGAGGATTCTTAACCACTGTGCCACCAGGGAAGTCCCCAGGCGTGTGTTTTTAATTTCTTTCTGACAGGAAAGAAAATCCAGCTGGAAACCACCCTTAAGTGTCCATCAGCAGGGTGGCCTGTAGATTTTGGTGTTCCCTCTCTATGGAATCCGGGAGGATTTCAGAGGAATGAGGGTAGCGTGTCCAGGCGTGTGGTCCGGGAACAAGGTGCCCAGGGAGTACAGGGTACGGGCTCGCTGCGTGTGTACAGGTCTCGAAACAGCAGACGTAGGGGGCCAGGTACGAGGGGCTGTGGCTTCAGTTTTCTGCAGGAATCCCACGCTGGCTGGTTCCCATCTCAGGGAGTGTTTGCCCCCTGCCTGGTCCTGCTCCATCTGGCCTCTCGGCAGCTCCAGAAGTGAGTCGTGTGCACAGTCTCCTGTGTGGTCAGGCGTCCGGCCGCTCCGAGCCTGGCTCCACCTGGTCCCTGTGTGCACCTCCCCCGCTGCTAGGTGCCTTTTCCACAGGCACCCGTGAGATGAGTGCGTGTCCGGCGCTGGCACGGGCGCTGGGGGCGACGTGTGCCTGGAGGTGAAGCGGGACCCCCACGTCCCTGGCAGCTGTCCCAAAGCCAGGCGGCAGCAATGCCGGGGGATGCGGAGGGCGTGGGCGGGCGCGGGAGGGGGGCAGCTCCTCCGGCAATTAAAATAGAGCTTCCACCTGACCCAGCAGTTGCAGCCTACGTCCGAGCCGGGAGACAGCACTCGCCTCCTGGGGGCTGCACACAAACGCCCCGGCCGCACAGTTCACTGCAGCCCGAAGGCGGGCACAGCCTAGGTGTCCTCCCGTGGTTGAGTGTGCCCTCCACACATAGCAGCATCCCTCCGCCACGAGAAGGACAGAAGCCCTGACACTCGTGGACGGACCCTGAGAACACGATGCTCAGTGAGAGAAGCCAGACAGAGAAGGACCTACGGTGTGTGATTCCACTGATGGGAAACGTCCAGAACGGGTAGATCCACAGACACAGAGAGTGGGTTCCTGGTTGTCTGGGGCTGGGGAGAGGGGGAGGAGGTGACTGCTGATGGGGACGGGGCTTCTTGTTGGGGTGATGGAATGTGCTGGAATTTGAGGTGATTGTAGCACAACTCTGCAAGCATAAGCCGTGGTTCAGTAAGAACCGTTGAACTGTCCACTTTATTTATTTTGGCCGTGCCGCGCGGCATGTGGGATCTAGTTCCCTGACCAGGGATCTAACCTAGAGCCCCTGCATTGGGAGCGTGGAGTCTTAGCCACTGGACCAGCGGGGAGGTCCCACTATTTCCTTTGTTGTTAATGTAGTTGTTTCCTTGTAAGTTTGTAACAGCTGTTCCCAGTCGACTCCCAAATTCCTGATGGTGAACAGCTGTCCCCCCGCCCGCCCCCCACAAGGAACTAACCGCTTACAGGTGGGGAGCGGCCTGGCCCGTGGGTTGGAAGCCCTGAGACGCCGAGGGTGTGGGGAGCGGCCTGCTCTGTCCAGGGCCCGGCTCCTTGGCCACGCCCCTCCCTGCCTGCCTTTGGGCCTGCAGTGCCCCCGTGGCGTCCCCTCGGCTCAGGTCCGTCTCCTGCGAGTGCAGCCGGTGAAGGTGGAGACAGACGGGTGGCCGCACGAGCAGGGGCACCGCTTGGCCAGCGACCAGTGTGTCGTCCACAGGCGCGGACAGCGCTGGTCTCGGGCGGGGGCGTGCTGCTGGCGGTAGGGGCCGTGCGCACGTGGCCCCGGGCCGGCCCCTTGCTTGGGTGGCGCGGCTGCGGTACTGGGGTGTCGGCTGGCGGGAACCCCAGGCAGCGGTGGAGCTGGGCGCGCAGTTCTTGTTGGGGTCGGATTGTCCACACACACCGTCCGTGTGGTTGGGAAGCTGCCGGCCTTAAACGGTGAGGTTTGTCCTGCAGCCTGGGCCCCTGCCTGTCTGGGCATCTCCCGGGCTCCCGGGCTCTGGCCGCTCCGGCCCTGCACGCCCCCCCCAGGCAGCGATGACCTGCGTGGGTGCCGAGCACGGACTGGCGTGTGCACGCGTGTGTGAGCTTCCCCCCACCCCATCCTGCCGGCTGTGGGCCTGCCTCTGGGCACATGGCCAGAGGTCCCCTCATTCGGGCCTGTCCTCGGCCTGCGACTCTTGGCACCTGTGCCGTCGGTGACACGGTGGCTGGCTGGCCCTTGGTGGTAGGTGGGGACGCTGGGGGCCATGTGGGCGGCCAGTTGGGGGCTCGGGCACCCACGGGGGTGGGAGGCGACCCCCTCATCGCCCCCCCAGGGTACCGGGCCTCAGTGCTGGTCCTGCCACAGCCTGCCAGGGGCCCCCCGGGTGCCTTCATGGGCTGTGGATGAGCTGCAGCTGGGCCGCCTACCTGGCGTGAAGAGCCAAAGACCGTGGGCAGGGCCCTCACCTGGCCTCACCTCCCCTCACCCCTCCTCACCCCTGCAGACGTTCAGGGGGGCGTGGCCTCCACCAGGTGTCAGCCCTTGAGTGCCTGGTGGGGAGGGGAGCACAGGTGTGAGCCTCGCAGTGGCCACTCTGGGCCGGGGGGAGCTTGGGCAGGCAGAGGGCATGGGGAGGCGTTATAGGAGCAGGTTAGTGTTTTCTTTCGAAAGCGATTCTGTGGCTTTGGCGTGAGAGTTGGCCAGAGGAGACAGGAGGAGGCGAGGGCCTGTAGGAGGGCGCTGCGCTGTGGGAGGGCCTGTGACCCTCTCTGAGAGGAGGGGGCGGCTTGAGAGGCTCGGCCAGCTGGCAGGGGAGAGCCCCGTCCGTCTGAGCTGCAGGGTGACTAGTCTACACGGGGGTGGGAGGAGGGAGAAGCCGGCACCACAGACAGACCTTGGGGGTGTATCGCCACCCCCCAGCTCGGGTGGCCAGCCCCTCCCTGTAACCCGGAGGGCTATCGGGGTGCCCGCCGTTCCCTCCACAGCCCAGCTTTCTGCTGGAGAGGCCAGGCCGGACTCGCCTTGGGGGCACGTGTCCAGCCGGCCCCGTCAGGCTCAGAGCCCATCTGCCTGCCCTTGGGGCCCTCGCAGCCCCTCCTGCCTGCTCACTCTCCCAGCAGCAGCCGGTCACCCACCTGACCACAGGGTCACGGGCTCCTGGAACGAGGCCCGGGGACGTTGATGTCACCTGGATATTGGGCAGGGGTGGGGTGGGGGAGAGGCAGCTCGGAGGCCCCCCGGGTCTGTGGCAGGGGCCTGTCTCCTAGCCTCGGGCACTTTCTGCTCTGCACCTCTCCTCTTCCGAGGAGCAGTGCTGGGGCCTCTGTTGCTCAACTAGGCGTCTCCTCTCCCAGCACAGCCGTCCTCTAGCCTGGGGTGGGCTGGCAGGTGGCACGTGGAATTCTCGGAGGCCCGGACCTCCCTCCCCTCTGCCCCCAGAAGGTCACAGGTTGCACGAGCCTCCCTCCCCTCTGCCCCCAGAAGGTCACAGGTCGCACCTGCATGTCAGAGATCTTTCCAGAACGCGGTCCCGCCACCACTTAACGCCCAGTCCCGGGTCCCCGGCCAGGCTGTGCTCTGGGCCCCGGGGTGCGTGGTGGGCGGGCGGGCGGGTGGGTGCATTGCGGCCTTCTAACCCGCGCCTCTGTTTCTCCTGCAGCTGAGAGCCACGAGATTTGAGCCCCCAGGACCTGTCAGCAGCATGTGTCCTCCCCCCATGCGTGACCCCGAGGCCACCAAGATGAGCGCTGCGGCCGGGCCCTCGCAAGCGCCCGTGTCTCACTAGCAGGAGCCCGCTGGGCGCCATGGGGTGCTAGCCCCGAAGAGCCACCGCGACCGCAGGTCTCCGTGGAGCCGGGATTTGCACGGCAGCAGAGTCACCGTGGAGAGGCCAGGGTACCACAAACTTATGGATTTTGACAAGAAAGGAGGGAAAGGGGAGTCGGAGGAGGGCCGGAGAATGTCCAAGGCCGCCGGCCGGAGCAGCCACGGCGTCCGGAGCTCGGGGACCAGCTCGGGGGTCCTGATGGTGGGCCCCAACTTCCGGGTCGGGAAGAAGATAGGCTGTGGCAACTTCGGGGAGCTCCGGCTAGGTGAGCCCCGCTCGTTCACTTCCAGGGACGCGGGGGCGGGGGTGGTCGTGAGGGCTGGGGACGCAGGTAAGCGCTTGTGGGTTTCTGTCCCCCGCCCCCGGAGGAGGCTCTGCAGAGGGCTGGACCCCGACAGCTGTGGGCCGGTTGTGCCGGGGGCTCCAGGCCCACAGAGCTCGGGAGGATGGCGACGCGGAGCTGGGGGTCCAGGGGCATCTCCTGCACAGCACTTAGTGGTTGGAGCTTAGTGGTGGGCGACCCCCAGCCCCCGTCTAGTGGTCCGTGTCTGTCGGCTGGTGTTGCTGGTGTCTGACACGCCCAGCGGCCCCGCAAGGCTGGGAGGAGAGGCCCGTCCTGAGCCTGAACCTTGGCCGTGCCAGAGGCGCTGGGATGGGGCTCAGCAGCGGATCCTCACTGCCCTGGGCTCTGGGTTTCTGGGCCAGTGGGCTGTCAGCAGCGGGGGCCCAAACTGCTCGTGGGAAGGGTGGAGGCGTGGGAGAGATGGGCGCCCTCCCCAGAGTGCGGGGCCCCGCGTGCCCAGACCGACCTGCGCCGCACGGTGGCCGACTCCTCAGCTTCCCCTGACGGGGCTTCCGCAACCCAGCCCTGCTGCCCCATTAGCGTGTGCACGTATGTGTGCGCACACGCACACGCACGTCCCCCGGCCCAGTCCTGTCCTACAGCCTGGGGGTGCCCCTTGCGGCTTTGGGGACCCAGATGGCTGTCCTGGGTTCTGGCCTTGGCATTGGGAGCCGCAGCCTAAACAGCACAGGTCTGGGTAAACAGATGGTGGAGCGTGCGCCGGGGACTGCGGGGGTAGCGGCTTTTGGCTTAAACGCTTTTTAAGAATCAAGGTTTGGTTGTTGCTCCCTACCTCAGTATCCGAAACCCGCGGTACAGAGGGCTGACTGTATTGGTGGTGCTGTGCGGTTTTATGTCAGGGGCTGGAGCAGCTGCAGATTTCGGTATCCTCTGGGGCTCCTGGAAGCCGAGGGGCAACGTGTTCTTTCCTGCCAGGCTCCTCCTGTTCAGTGCATGTGGTTTTCTGGGCCTGCAGTTAGTCTCTGTTTGTTACTCTGCCCATTTGTATGACTGCACCCCGTTTTGTTCGTGCATTCTCCTGCTCAGGGACATTTGACTGTGCCCAGATTTGGGGTGTTGTGAATAAAATTGCCCTGATCACCCTTCTTCAAGTCTCGTGCACGAGTGTTTTCATCAAAGTGCTGGGTCACGTGTGCTTATGAGAAACTGCCAGGCTGGTTTCCAAAGCAGTCGTACCACTTTAAACTCCGCGGGCAGCGTGTGAAGGTTCTCAGTATCCCACATCCTCATCAACACTTGGAGTTGTCAGGCTTTTCCATTTGGAGTGTGCTAGCAGTGTGAAGTGGTGCCTCACTGTGGACTTTATTTGCATTTCCCTGATGACTACTGTTGACCGTTCTTCTCCTATATATAGTATGTCTTGTCTTGTGCCTGTTTCAAAGATTTTCTTTTTATCTCTGGGTTCAGATTTTGATTCGGCCTTAATTTAGGTGTGGTTTTCTTTCTGTTTATCCTGCTTTGGGTTCATTGCGCTTCTAAGATATGTATATTAACACTCTTTTCTTAAATTTGGAAAAACTTTGCCATCATTACCTCAAATGTTCTTTCTGCCTCTGTTTCGTCTCTCATTCTCATACTCCAGTCACAGGTTAGGAGTGTTTGATGCTGTCCCACAGGTCCCTCAGTTTTCTCTCAGGTGTTTTGTTTTTTTTTTTTAATTTTTAAAAATATTTTATTATAGAAAACAATAAAAACAATAAAATACTCTGGTCCTTTCTCTCTCTCTTCTCCTTCTGGGACCCCTATAAGGCGAATGTTGTTGCGTTTAATGTTGTCCCAGAGGTCTCTTAGGCTGTCTTCATTTCTTTTCATTCTTTTTTCTTTAGTCTGTTCTGCAGCAGTGAATTCCACCATTCTGTCTTCCAGGTCACTTATCTGTTCTTCTGCCTCAGTTATTCTGCTATTGATTCCTTCTAGTGTAGTTTTCATTTCAGTTATTGTATTGCTCATCTCTGTTTGTTTGTTCTTTAATTCTTCTAGGTCTTTGTTAATCATTTCTTGCATCTTCTCGATCTTTGCCTCCATTCTTATTCCGAGGTCCTGGATCATCTTCACTATCATTATTCTGAATTCTTTTTCTGGAAGGTTGCCTATCTCCACTTCATTTAGTTGTTTTTCTGGGGTTTTATCTTGTTCCTTCATCTGGTACGTAGCCCTCTGTCTTTTCGTCTTGTCTATCTTTCTGTGAATGTGGTTTTTGTTCCACAGGCTGCAGGATTGTAGTTCTTCTTGCTTCTGCTGTCTGCCCTCTGGTGGTTGAGGCTATCTAAGAGGCTTGATGGGAGGCTCTGGTGGTGGGTAGAGCTGACTGTTGCTGTGGTGGTCAGAGCTCAGTAAAACTTTAATCTACTTGACTGTTGATGGGTGGGGCTGGGTTCCCTCCCTGTTGGTTGTTTTGCCTGAGGCAACCCAACACTGGAGCCTACCTGGGCTCTTTGGTGGGGCTAATGACAGACTCTGGGAGGGCTCATGCCAAGGAGTACTTCCCAGAACTTCTGCTGCCAATGTCCTTGTCCCCACGGTGAAACAAGAGCCACCCCCCGCCTCTGCTGGAGACCTTCCAACACTAGCAGGTAGGTCTGGTTCAGTCTCCCCCGGGGTCACTGCTCCTTCCCCTGGGTCCCGATGCGCACACTATTTTGTGTGCGCCCTCCAAGAGTGGGGTCTCTGTTTCCCCCAGTCCTGTCGAAGTCCTGCAATCAATTCCCACTAGGCTTCAAAGTCTGATTCTCTATGAATTCCTCCTCCCATTGCTGGACCCCCAGGTTGGGAAGCCTGACGTGGGGCTCAGAACCTTCACTCCAGTGGGTGGACTTCTGTGGTCCCTCTCAGTTTTTTTTTTCAGTCTCTTTTCTTTCTTCAGCCTGGATAGTTTTTATTGCCTTATTGTAAGGTCACCCTTGTTTTTTTCTGCAGCGTCCAATATATTATTTGATATATCCACTGAATTTTTCATTTGATAACACGGTATTTTTCACTTCCATTTGATTTCCTTATTCTGTTGAGATTTCCCATTTGCTTGTTCATTTTGCCCATCTTTTCCTTAAAATCCTCGAACATACTTGGAATAGCTTTTAAAAAAAATACATTTATTTATTTTACTTATTTATTTTTGGCTGCATTGGGTCTTAGTTGCGGCATGCGGGATCTTTGTTGCAGCGTGCAGGCTTCTCTCTAGTTGTGGCGTGCAGGCTCCAGAGCGCATGGGCTCTCTAGTTGTGGCGCACGGGCTGTCTAGTTAAGGCATGTGGGATTAGTTGCCTCGCGGCATGTGGGATCTTAGTTCCCTGACCAGGGATCGAACCCGCATCCCCTGCATTGGAAGGCAGATTCTTAACCACTGGACCACCAGGGAAGTCCCAGCTTTTTTTAAATTGAGGTATAGTTGATTTACAATGTTGTATTAATTTCTGCTGTACAGCAAAGTGATTCAGTTATACATATATTCTTTTTTAAATATTCTTTTTCATATTGGTTTATCATAGGATACTGAATATAGTTCTCTGTGCGATACAGTAGGACCTTGTTGTATCTGCTGACGTCTTAGCTAACATCTGCTAACCCCAATCTCCCACTCCATCCCTCCCCCAACCCCTCCTCCTTGGCAACCACCAGTCTGTCCTGTATGTCTGTGATTCTGTTTCATAGATAGACTCCACATATAAGTGCTATCATATGGTGTTTGTCTTTCTCTTTCTGACTTGCTTCACTTAATATGATAATCCCTAGGTCAATCCATGTTGCCACAAATGGTATTATTTCATTCTTTTTATGGCTGAGTAGTATTCCAGTGTGTGTGTGTGTGTGTGTTTGTGTGTGTGTGTGTGTGTGTGTGTGTGTGTGTGTGTACACCACATCTTTTTTCTCCATTCCTCTGTTGATGGACATTTAGGTTGTTTCCATGTCTTGACTGTTGTAAATAATGCTGCTAATGAACACAGGGGTTCATGTATCTTTTTGGATTAGAGATTTGTCTGGATATGTGCCCAGGAGTGGGATTGCTGGATCATATGGTAGTTCTCTTTTTAGTTTTCTGAGGAACCTCCATACTGTCTTCCACAGTGGCTGCACCAATTTACATTCCCACCAACAGTGCAGGAGCGTTCTCTCTTGCAGTAGCTGTTTTAAATGCAGTGTCTGTGGTGCCTTTGACGCTGTTTTTCCTTCTTGCAGTGCTGTTCCTTTTTTCACGTGTCTAGTGATGTTTTATTGTGTGTTGGACAATGTGGGTGCCACACATGAGGTCTGGATCATGCTTCATCCTGGTGACTCATCTTGACCCCATCAGGGACTGTTTTTCAGCTTTGATAGGGTGGGTGGTGAGCAGGCATTACTCAAGGGCTGGAGTTGCCCCCTCCCAGTGTGTGGGCTTTCCGGGTTCTCAGCCAAATGTCCGGGGCGTTCAGGGCGGCCTCCGTGCTCTGGATGGTGGAGGCTCCAGCGTCTTCCTGCCCTGTGCAGCCCTGGCATCTGCCTTCTGCTCCTGGCCCCCCGGAGGCGTTCTCTGTCAGGCCTTGCAGACTCTCCCACTTTTCACACCTGCTGCTGAGCTGGCTGTTGGTGAGGCTCAGAGCCTGGAGCACCGAGGTCCCCGGGAAACTGTAAATCCAGACTTCAGACGCCCGCGTGCACGTGCCCACACACACGCTCACCTTAAACTCAGCTGGACTCCGGGACTTTGGCTTCCCCACGTGCACAGTCAAAACAGGAGGTTTCTTGACCAAGACACAGAATAAGATGACCAGTTACCAGAAAGGATCAGTTAGACATCATCAAAGTTTAAATATCCAAAAATGTTGTTAAGAGCACGAGTAGGGGGACTTCCCTGGTGGCACAGTGGTTAAGAATCCGCCTGCCAATGCAGGGGACACGGGTTCAAGCCCTGGTCCGGGAAGATCCCACATGCCACGGAGAAACTAAGCCCGTGCGCCACAACTACTGAGCCCGCATGCCACAACTACTGAAGCCCGCGTGTCTAGAACCCGAGCTCCGCAACAAGAGAAGCCACCGCAGAGAGAAGCCCGGGCACTGCAACGAAGAGTAGCCCCCGCTCACTGCAACTAGAGAAGGCCCGCACACAGCAACGAAGACCCAAAGCAGTCAAAAATAAGTAAAATTAAATTAAAAAAAAAAAAAGCGCGAGTAGGCGAGCCACAGACTGGGAGGTGCTATCTGCTGAGCACCATTGGACAAAGTGCTGGTACCCAGGACGCAGGAGAAGACAACAGCTTGGTCAGTAATAAAAAAACAGGTGCTGCGATTAAAACTGGGCAAGAGATCTGAACAGACACCTCCCAGAAGCAGACAGACAAGCGGCTGGGGGGCGTGGGGGGGCGCCTCGCCTTGTTGGGCCTGGACAGGACTTCTGCTCCGTGTGCAGCACAAGACAGCAAACCTGCCCGAGAAGTGACCCGACCCTCGCGGGAAGGCCCGTGCGCAGCGTTCAGTAACGGACACTGGAGACGGGCCAGGTGTGTCCGTGCTGCAGCGGACGCGCCCGGGCAGGAAGCCAGAGCGAGCCGCGTCATGCGTGTGCAGGGAACCCCAAGGAGCAGGGAGCATGTGCGGTGGTTCCGCCTCTCGGGAGGTGAGGTGGCGGTGATGTGCTCTGTCCTCACGGGATCGGGGTGGCACAGGAGCACGCATTTGCCAGAGCTCATCAAATGCTGTGCGTTTCCCAGGTAAATGCCTCCTCCCAAGGGAAAGCCAAGCACTAAGTACAAATCGAAGTTGATCTGCAGGCTGCAGTGTTTAGGGGGCAGGGTACTGAGGTCTGCAACTTCCAGATGCATCTGAAAATGAGATGAACAGGTGATAGCTGCGCAGCTGTGCAGCAGAACAGAGCAATCGCGAATTGTGTGACCCAGGCACCCAGGGCGTGGGGCTCCCTGCACACAGCTCTTCCCACTTTTCTGGATGTGTGAAACTTTCATAATAAAATGTTGAGGGGAAACACAAGAGGCATGCCTGTTATTTAATGAAAATGAGAACGAGGACTAGGTGGGCGCTTTCTTTCTCTGCCGCTGGGTGCCTTTTACTCGTAGTAACTGAGGGAGTGGAATCTGCAGGAGGGGCCCCTGTGGGCACCCCCTCCGCACGGTGGCAGTGAACAGAGCAGAGGAAGAAAGCTGGGAGAGGAAGAAACACAGCTGTGACCTGTCTCGGACGGCTTGATTGTCCACGTGCGGAGGCCAGAGTAGTCTTTCAGTAAACAATTAGAAAGGAATGAGTTTAGTAAGGCTGCTGCATATACCAACACAGATCAACTGTATTTCTCTGTTGGAGCAACGATTGGAAAATAAAAATTTAAGAATAGTCCCGATCGTGTAAGAGCACCAAAACCCATCAGGTGCCTCCAGAATAAATCTAACAAAGGCTGCACACTCTCTCTACACTGAGCACTAAGAACATCGCTGAGAGAAGTTAACTCTGGAGACGTGGACGGGATGGTTTTCTGCAGACTCGGGGCCACCCCTGCAGGTGTCTGGGGACCAGCCGACTCTATAGACTGGGATGGAAACCAAGGCCCTGGAGGAGCTGAGGCTGAGCTGAAGACTAGGCCAGGCACCACAGTGATGAGACACCCGGGATGGGCAGGGACCCGGGGGACTGACTGACAGGCATGCGGGCCCCCGACCTCGGCTCGTGGGGTCATACACACCGGTGTCTTGGCCACCCGTGGGTGGGGCGGAACGGCCTGGTGCAGCTGTCTCCCAGATTGTCCCACTGCAGTGGGATGGAGAGGAGGCTGAGGCCTCTTCCCACACTGGATCCTCTCAGAAATAAGATGCAGCAGCACGGCGCTTCGGGCGTGAGGTCGCCTGGAGGAGCAGCGCACCGAGGGGCTGAGTCGGGGCTGAGGACCTGGAAAGGTGGGAGGGGCGGAGAGGGTGGAGCGGTGTACGCAGCGCTCACTGTGCGTGCAGACGGCGCCCAGGGGCTGGGGCCGCACTCTCTGGGACTCAGCCAGTGGTAGGGACTGTAGCAGGTGAAAAGCTGAGCTCCGCCGGGTTCTGGAGCTTGTGTTTTTGCACTTTCGTGAGGTTGAGCGCCGTGGCTTGTTCTCCGTGGGCACCTGGAGGTCCAGGTGGGCCAGCGATGGGCCGCGGGAGACGTCCTGCCCCAGGCATGTCTGTCTAAGCTGAGGACGCAGGTTACGCTCCCTCCTGATGGGTTCCTGGCCGGGGCCCCTGCTTCACAGCGAGGGGGCGGGGCTTGTCCATTGGACGTGTACAGCTCAAGGCCGGAGTTCCTGGCATTACGGAATGGGGGGCGCCCTCGGGGGTCCCTAGAGGCCGGAGCGGTGAGCGCAGGTCAGGCGGCGGGGGGGCCTCACAGAGCGTATGGGGACGGTAGGGAGGGTGTGTGGGAGGGGTGTGATGTCTCCTCCAGGTTCCCTGTGGCTGGAGCTGAAGAAAGGCCTTGGGGTCACCAGGACTCTTTGTTGTGTTTTCACTTTTTTAGATGGGAGAAGTTGGAGCGCGTTGGCGTGCTGGCGGGAAGGATCCCGCAGAGGACTTGGGAGCAGCCCCGAGTGGGCGGAGGCAGGGTTGGCCTGGGGGGCGGTGCTGGAGGAGAGGGCAGGACGGCAGGGAGGGGGCCCAGGAGATGAGGGTGCAGGGGCAGATGGGGGTTCCCACGGCCGGTGGGAGTACCTTGCGAGCCCGGGAGGGATGGGCGCATCCTTTTCCCTTCCAGGTCCGGGAGGGATGGGCCACGCTCAAGGAGGGCTGCCGCGGAACAGGAGGTGCCCCTTGGAGGGGTGGGTCGTGAGCGGTCTCCTGTGTGCTGGGGGTCCTGCCGACCTGACGTGCCTCTCCTCCCACAGGAAAGAATCTCTATACAAATGAATACGTAGCTATCAAATTGGTGAGTCCGGGCCCTGCCCCCTGCCCCCAGTCCCCAGCCCGGGCCGGGCCGGCCCCTCGCCGGCCCCCAGCAGAGGCTGTCCCCACGGGCCGGGAGGAGGGCAGGACCGCGCCCTGCGTGACATCCATGCGTCCCCTCGTCCCTCCCAGGAGCCCATCAAGTCCCGGGCGCCACAGCTGCACCTGGAGTACCGCTTCTACAAGCAGCTCAGCGCCGCAGGTACCCCGGGGCCGGGTGTGGGAGTGCGGGGGGAGCCCGCCCGGGCGTCGCGTGAGTCTGTGTGTCCTCCGCCCGCAGAGGGCGTCCCTCAGGTCTACTACTTCGGCCCGTGCGGGAAGTACAACGCCATGGTGCTGGAGCTGCTCGGACCCAGCCTGGAGGACCTGTTCGACTTGTGCGACCGCACGTTCACACTCAAGACGGTGCTCATGATCGCCATCCAGCTGGTGCGGGCCGCGGGAGGGCGAGGGGGCCGGGCGCTGTGGGGCGGCAGAGGGAAGGTGGGCAGGGTGGAGGGAGCCCGCTGAGGCCTGCCTGCCCGCCCGCCCGCAGATCACGCGCATGGAGTACGTGCACACC
Organism: Balaenoptera musculus; assembly: GCF_009873245.2. Classification (NCBI taxonomy): domain Eukaryota; kingdom Metazoa; phylum Chordata; class Mammalia; order Artiodactyla; family Balaenopteridae; genus Balaenoptera; species Balaenoptera musculus. Next base: position 169,649,104 of record NC_045787.1, read on the forward strand.
AAGAGCCTCATCTACCGCGACGTGAAGCCCGAGAACTTCCTGGTGGGGCGACCGGGCACCAAGCGGCAGCACGCCATCCACATCATCGACTTCGGCCTGGCCAAGGAGTACATCGACCCCGAGACCAAGAAGCACATCCCGTACCGCGAGCACAAGAGCCTGACGGGCACGGCGCGCTACATGAGCATCAACACGCACCTGGGCAAGGGTGAGCGGCGCGCGGGGTGGGCGGGGGGGCGCAAGGGCCGCGCTGACCTGCCGTCCCCCCCGCAGAGCAGAGCCGCCGTGATGACCTGGAGGCGCTGGGCCACATGTTCATGTATTTCCTGCGCGGCAGCCTGCCCTGGCAGGGGCTCAAGGTGGGCGCGCCGGGGCCGGGGCGGGGATGGGGGCCTCCCGCAGGCGGCGCCTCGGTGCCGACCGCGCTCTCCCTGCAGGCCGACACGCTCAAGGAGCGCTACCAGAAGATCGGGGACACCAAGCGGGCCACGCCCATCGAGGTGCTCTGTGAGAGCTTCCCAGGTGAGGGTCTGCCCCCCGGCCCCCGCGCTCCCCGCAGACCCCCTGCCCAGTGCCGCCCGCCCCCGCTCCTCCACGCCCCCCAGCCCTGTCGCTGTCCGCAGAGGAGATGGCCACGTACCTTCGCTACGTGCGGCGCCTGGACTTCTTTGAGAAGCCAGACTACGACTACCTGCGCAAGCTCTTCACCGACCTCTTTGACCGCAGCGGCTTCGTGTTCGACTACGAGTACGACTGGGCCGGGAAGCCCCTGGTACGTGAGGGGGGGGCGCTGGCGCTGGAGGGGCCCCTGGCGCGTGGGGGCAGCTGGCAAGGACCCTGAAGCCCCTGTGCTCGGGGGCGGGGGTGGCTGGCACGTGACGAGGGGGCGGGGGGTAGCTGCCGGGCCTCAGCCGCATCCTGCCCCCTTGCAGCCCACGCCCATCGGCACGGTCCACACCGACCTGCCCTCGCAGCCTCAGGTTCGGGAAAAAGCCCTGCTATACAGCAAAAACCAGGTGAGGGGCCGGCCGAGGACCCCAGCAGCGTGGGGGGGGCCAAGCAGGGCCTACAGGACTCCCCTGCCCCTCTTGCCCCGCAGGCACTGAACTCCACGAACGGGGAGCTGAATGCCGACGACCCCACCGCTGGCCACTCCAACGCCCCCATCGCGGCCCCCGCGGAGGTGGAGGTGGCCGACGACGCCAAGTACGGCTCCCGCGGTCGCGGGGGGCTGGGACTCCCTGGGCCCCCCCCCGTGCCCGTTTCCCCCATCCCCTTCTCCTCCAGCCTGCACCCCCTTTCGCAGCCTGCGCCGCCGCCTAGCCTGTGCCCGCCCCTTCCAGGTGCTGCTGCTTCTTCAAGAGGAGGAAGAGAAAATCTCTGCAGCGACACAAGTGACCCCGGGGCGGTGGCCTCTGAAGCCTCCCGCCGCAGCCCCTCGGGGCCCGCTTGTCCACGGCCGCGTGGCCACCGCCGGACGCAGACTGCAGGCCCGGCAGAGCTGCCGGCCCCCGCGTGGGGTCACTTCCTTCACGTAAGACTTCGGCCGAGATTTCTACACCTGTGTCTAGTCCTCCCCTCCGAGAGCATTAACTATTTAAAACAAGGAAGAGAGAAGACCACAGCGGCCGCCCTGCCTCGTGCCCCTGCGCGTCTGCTGAGTGAGTAGCGTGGCCGCCTCCGTCCAGCCCGCCGCTCGCCCGTTAGTGTCGTAAAGTGCAGCTTGTCTCCCTCGATCCAAAGGCCGTTTTCTCGAGGGGGCGCTGCGGGGCGTTGCTGCCAGGGGTGAGCCCGCCCTGGGCCTCCCCAGACCAAAGGGGAAGGCGGGATGGGAGCGGCCCCCAACCAAAATGCTGCACCAAAGCCTAGGCCGGCGGGCGCGGCCCGCGGGGGTCCCGCGCACCTGCTCGTGGAGCCGCCGGCCTGGAACTCGGGGTGGCTACCGCGTGGCCCGTGGGCGGCGCGTGCCCACAGGCTCCTTGTGTCGCTCTGCGCTGCCGGCCGAGCCGTGGAGACAAGCGCCTTAAAGCCCATCTGAGCCCCGCAGGTGCGTGCGGAGCGGGCAGCCCGTCGATGCGGCCCCCGTGGTCCCCTGGGGCCCGCGTGCTGAGGGCAGAGCAACTGGGGGCGCCCCGCGTGTGCGTCTAGGTCTTGCTTTACAAAAAGTGTACAGAAATGGCAATTCCGTTTCTCTGATGCTTCCTGGAAGCCATAGAACTTAGGGGCTTTTTTAAAAAAATAAAGGAAAATGAAACCAATTCCAAGCGTGGTGTCCAGTCTTTCCAAGGGGCTTGGCTGAGGCAAGCAGCAGCTCAGATAGCCAAGTCCCTGGGAAGGGACAGGCTAGGAGGCAGGACAACTTGGGGAAGGAGCCAGGGAGTGGCAGCCGCCTTGCTCAGGAGAAATGAACGGTTGGAAACAAGGTAACAGAACTGAAGTGAATGTGAGAACCGGGTTTGGGACTTCCCTGGTGGCGCAGTGGTTAAGAATCCGCCTGCCAATGCAGGGGGACACAGGTTCGAGCCCTGGCCCAGGAAGATCCCACATGCTACGGAGCAACTAAGCCCGGGCGCCACAGCTACTGAGCCTGTGCTCTAAAGCCCGCGAGCCACAACTACTGAGCCCGCGTGCTACAACTACTGAGCCTGTGCGTCTGGAGCCTGTGCCCTGCAACAAGAGGAGCCACCGCAGTGAGAAGCCTGCACACTGCAATGAAGACCCAACGCAGCCAAAAAAAAAAAAAAAAAGAACCAGGTTTGGTCTACTTGGCGCTGGTGGAAAAAAGAGCCATTGAAGTAAATCACAGTGAGAACAGCAGACACGGGAGCTGAAGGACAGGCTCCTTGCCTTTGTCTGCACAAGTCCATCTGAAACCCTAACCCTAAGCCTCCCCTTCCAGGAGCAAAAAGGTACCAGCTATATGTGAATGGTTAGGTCTTGAGTGAACCCAGCAGCACAAAGTGGGAAGCCCTGTGACGGCGTCACAGTCACTGTGGATGCGGCTGAGGAAAAATGACCTTGGTGGCTACGGACTGATTGTTTATGTCCCCCAGCATTCAGATGGTGCTGCCAGACCCTCAGTGGGGGCAGTGTTAGGAGGCATGGGGCCTTCATGATGGGACTAGGGTCCTTGTAAGGAGAGGAAGAGAGACCAGAGCTCTCTGTGCCGGGTGAGGATGCAGCGGGAAGGTGGCCGTCTGCAGGCCGGGACGTGGGCCCTCACCAGGAACCAGCCACACCGATCTTGGACTCCAGCCTCCAGGAGAGTGAGGAATACCATCTGTGGTTTCAGCCTGTGTTGTTCTGTTACGGCAGCATCAGCTAAGAAAGCACAACAGCAGCAGTTCTTGAAACAGTTTCACAAGGATTCCAGGTAGTTGAAAACGATGGTAGCCCACCGTCTGTCCCAAACAACACAGAGCCACTGGGAGGAATGCCTGATGTGTGTAGCGTCCTGCCCACACTTCCAAAGTAAGTAACACCACCAACTCCCCCGTGGGAGCCTGGCCTCCCGCCCACCCCTGCCTCTCTGCTGGGCCGTGTGGGAGCATCAGCAGGGGGCAGCCAGCCAGGTGGGCAGAAGCCAAAAGGCAGAGGTTCACAGCACAACCTGAACATGTCCCGTGCCCCAGCCAGGAACCCCAGCCTCCCCAGGAGAGAGCATGAGGTCGGAGAAGGGCAAGACTGTCCCAACGGCGTCGGAAGATACGAAACCATCTTGGATCAGAAATTCAAGAACAAGGGACGGACACAGACAAAAACCAGACTTGGAAATGGCTGATCCAATTCTGGAAGGAAATGAAAGAACAAATGATTTTAGAAACGAAGGATAAACTGTAAGGTGCCCGAGGCTCCAGGGAAGATCTGAGAAAAGGCCTGGGAAGCAGAACAAGACAGTGAAGAGTTGACGCAGTTGCTGACGCAGGAGATGGTGGCCGAGTGAGTGTCGGTCTCAGAGTCTGAAGGAGATCAGAGCGGGTATTTAAAGCTGTTTCTGGGAGTTCCCTGGTGGTCTAGTGGTTAGGACTCTGCACTTTCACTGCTGTGGCCGGAGCTCAATCCCTGGTCGGGGAACTGAGATCCCGCCAGCCACGCAGCGCAGCCAAAAAATAAAAAATAAAGCTGCTGCTGAAGGGAACTTTCCAGGTAGAGCCCGGAGTCTCCACCATGACTGTGGGAGACAGTCACCCACAAGGCACATCCTCACAAGGATGTGGGACGACCTTGCGAGGATGTGCAAGGGGACGGCCGTGATTGGGGCCTGCAGGCAGAGAGGTAGAATCACGCACCGAGGCCCGAGAACTCGGCAGCTCAGCCTTTTCAGAAGCTGGTGGAACGAGCCTGAGCTGAGGCTTCCACGTGCTGCCAGGGTGTCCCTCCAGCACCGAGGCCTTGGAAGGCCAGTGCTGCCCGGCCCGGGATGGATGGGTAGAGGCCACCTCTGTGTTGTGGGGAGGTGGAAATGGCGCAGCTGGGAGAGCAGGCGGAGAGGAGGCCAGGCCAGCCCTCTGGCAGTGACAGAGCCAGAGGGGTCAGCTCATGTGGCGGTTTTCGTTATAAACGGAATGAACGCAGAAGAGAGGGGCACGTGTGTGATGTTGGCCTATTCCCACTTACCCCCACTTGTGCTATTTTTGCCATTTATTTTACTTCTGACATACGTTATAAGCCCGCAATTCCCTGTTGTTGTATACAGTCAAGTCTTTCAAATACATTTTTTAAATAAATTAATTTATTTTATTTATTTTATTTTCGGCTGCGTTGGGTCTTCGTTGCTGTGTGCGGGCTCTCTCTAGGTGTGGCTCGTGAGCCCTAGCGTGCAGGCTCAGTAGTTGTGGCGCATGGGCTAAGTTGCTCCGCGGCACGTGGGATCTTCCCGGACCAGGGCTCGAACCCGTGTCCCCTGCATTGGCAGGTGGATTCTTAACCACTGCGCTACCAGGGAAGCCCCTCAAATACATTCTTAAAAAGAGTTTTGTATGTTCACCCACGTGGTCACGCTTCCCACTGCTCTTTGTTTCATCTGCTGACCCACCAGAGGTTCCATCTGAGATCCTTTCCTTTCGGCCTGAAGAGCTCCCTTTAATATGTCTTGTGGTGCGGGTTTACTGGCAACAAATTCTCCCAGCTTTTAGTGGCCTAAAAATATCTTTATTTCGCCTACATTAGCAGAAGGTATTTTCAATGGGAATGGGATTCTGCGTTGGCAGGTGGTTTGGAATTGACTTTCTTGCCTCAGCATTTTAGAGATGCTGTTCTGTTGTTCCTGACAAGAGGTGAGCTGGCACTGTTAACCCCTTCAAAGGAATGTGTCTTTTGTCTGGCTGCTTTTTTTTTAAAATTTATTTTTGGCTGCGTTGGGTCTTTGTTGCTCTGCGTGGGCTTTCTCTACTTGCAGCGAGCGGGGGCTACTCTGTTGCGGTGCACGGGCTTCTCGTTGCAGTGGCTTCTCGTTGCGGAGCACGGGCTCTAGGTGCACGGGTTTCAGTAGTTGTGGTGTGTGGGCTCAGTAGTTGTGGCTCACGGGCTCAGTTGCTCCGCGTCATGTGGGATCTTCTCGGACCAGGGCTCGAACCAGTGTCCCCTGCATTGGCAGGCGGATTCTTAACCACTGCGCCACCAGGGAAGCCCTGCTTTTTATATTTTGAAGTTATTTGACTCTGATGGGTGTTTTTGTTTGTTTGTTTGTTTTTTTAAAGTATAGTTGATTTACAATGTTGTGTTAGTTTTGGGTATATAGCAAAGTGATCAAATTTTATATATATATATGTATATATATATGTGTGTATTCTTTTTCAGATTGTTTTCCATTATAGTTTGTTACAAGATATTGAATATAGTTCTCAGGGCTATACAGTAGGTTCTTGTTGTTTATTATATGTATAGTAGTGTGTTTCTGTTAATCCTGAATTCCTAATTTATCCCTTCCTCCCATCCTCTTTGGTAACTTTAAGTTTGTTTTCTGTGTCTGTGAGTCTGTTTCTGTTTTGTAAATATGTTAATTTGTATTATTTTTTATATTCCACATATAAGTGATATCATATGGTATTTGTCTTTGTCTGACTTACTTTACTTAGTATGATAATCTCTAGGTCCGTCCATGTTGCGGCAAATGGCATTATTTCATTCTTTTTTATGGCTGAGTAGTATTCCATGTATATATGTACCACATCTTCTTTATCCATTACTCTGTCGATGGACATTTAGGTTGCTTCCTTGTCTTGACTATTGTAAATAGTCCTGCTATGAACACTGGGGTGCGTGTATCTTTTCGAGTTAGAGTTTTGTCTGGATATATGCCCAGTAGTGGGATTGCTGGGTCATATGGTAGTTCTATTTTTAGTTTTCTGAGGAACCTCCATACTGTTCTCCATAGTGGCTGCACCAATTTACATTCCCACCGACAGTGTAGGAGGGTTCCCTTTTCTCCACACCCTCTCCAGCATTTATTATTTGTAGACTTTTTAATGATGGCCATTCTGACTGGTGTGAGGTGATTCCTCATTGTAGTTTTGATTTGTGATATATGTTTCTATACATATATATGTATATAAATAGATTTATGTGTATTTATACTGTATGCAGATTAGGAACGATCCTGAACTGAATGATATTGTGGTTATAATATACCAGAAAAAAATGTATATATCATATTTTCTTTGTCTATTCATCCATCAAGGGACACTTAGGTTGTTTCCATGTCTTGGCTATTGTGAATAATGCTGCCGTGAACATGGGAGGTGCATATATCTCTTCAAGATACCTGATTTCATTTCCTTTGGATATATATCCAGAAGTGGGACTGCTGAATCATATGGGAATTCTATTTTGAATTGTTTGAGGAACCGTCATGCTGTTTTCCATTGTGGCTGTATCTATATATGATTTCTGTAGTGAATCTGTTCTTTTTCTAGTTTTATTTTTAACCATCTAAAGTTATGGTCTGCCACAACAGTATCCTAACCAGAAATTGAACCCCTTTTATTATCTCTTTCATGTCTGTAGGATCTGTAGTGGTGTCCCCCTTGTCACTTTTTTTTTAAAGGAAACTTTATAGTTATTTATTTATTTATTTATTTATGGCTGCGTTGGGTCTTCGTTGCTGCGCGCGGGCTTTCTTTAGTTGCAGCGAGCGGGGGCTGCTCTTCATTGCAGTATGTGGGCTTCTCATTGCGGTGGCTTCTCTTGTTGTGGAGCACGGGCTCTAGGGCACACAGGCTTCAGTAGTTGTGGCAGGAGGGCTCAGTAGTTGTGGCGCACGGGCTTAGTTGCTCTGCGGCACGTGGGATCTTCCCGGACCCGGGCTTGAACCCGTGTCCTCTGCAGTGGCAGGTGGATTCTTAACCACTGCGCCACCAGGGAAGCCCCCGCTTCTCATGTTTGGTGTTAGTCGTGTGTTTTTTTCTTTAAAAACAAACATACAGAAACGTTTGCTATTGTTTTATCAAAGGACCAAAGGTTTCTTTGTATTTCATTCGTTTTCTGCTTCATTTTTGGCCTCATTATTTTGTTATTTCTCCTGTTTTGGGTTGAACTTGCTGTTAATTCTCTAGTGTCTTAAGATGAAACCTGAGACCATGGATTTTAAACCTCTCTTCTTGGGAATACCCTGGCGGTGCAGTGGTTAGGACTTGGCGCTTTCACTGCGGGACCCAGGTTAAATCCCTGGTCAGGGAACTAAGATCCTGCAAGCTGTGTGGTGCAGCCAAAAAATTAATGATAATAAATAAGTAAAATAAACCTTTCTTCTTTTCCAACCTATGCATAAAGTATAAGTGTTCCCCTCAGTTCTGCTTTAGCAGGATCTTCAAATTTTGGTGTATTATAAGCACCATCATTCAGTTCAAAGTAGTTCTTAATTTCCATATGGTTTCTATTTTAGCCTATGTTTATGTCAAGGAGTTAATTACCAAACATTTGGGGATTTCTTGTTGTTATCCTATGATTGATTCTAGTTTGATTCCATTTTAGCCAGAGAACATGCTCTGCAGGAGATAAATTATTCTTAAACCTGCATTACGGTACAGAATATTACCTATTGTGGTCATTGTTTCCTGTGCACTTGATAAGAACCTGTGTTCTGCAGTTGCTGGGAGTAGTGTTCTGTGTATGTCCACTAGGCAAGTCTGCTGTTTGTGTTCTTCAGATCTAAATGATCCTTCCTGATTTCTTCCGTCATTTATAGAGAGCTGTGTGATGGTGTCCATCTCCAACTATGAATATAGATTTGGCTATTTTTCAATTTTTTCCTGTCAATTCTTTTTTTTAATGTATTTTTTAAAATATTTATTTATTTATTTGGCTGCACCGGGTCTTAGTTGCAGCACACGGGATCTTTAGTTGTGGCATGCAGGATCTAGTTCCCTGAGCAGGGATTGAACCCGGGCCCACTGCATTGGGAGCGTGGAGTCATTTTTTTTTTTAATTATTATTATTATTTTTTTAATTTTATTTATTTTTGGCTGCATTGGGTCTTCGTTGCATGGAGTCTTCTTCATTCTTCCTCTTCCCCTCCTCTGGGACTCCACTGACAGACGTCAGGCCCTTTGACTGTGTCCCCCATCCCTTATGGTCTGTTTCATTTTCCCATTCTTATTACTTTTTACTTTTCTTCACCTTGGACATTTCTTATTGCCCTATCTTCTGTTGTATCCAGTCTACTGTTGCTCCTAGCCGCCAATATTTTCATTACAGATATTGTATTTTTCAGTGCTAGACTGTCAAATATAGATATGTTCCAACTCTGTTGAATTTTGTTATTTTTTCTTATTTATTCATTTAATTTTTTTTTACATTGGAGTATAGTTAATTTACAATGTTGTGTTTTAGGTGTACAGCAAAATGACTCAGTTATACATGTATCTATTCTTTTCCCACTTAGGTTATTACAGACTACTGATTAGAGTTCCTTGTGCTATACAGTAGGTCCTTGTTGGTTATCTGTTTTATGTCTAGTAGTGTGTATATGTTAATCCCAACCTCCTAATTTATCCCTCCCCCCACCTTTCCCCTTTGGTAACCATAAGTTTGTTTTCTAAGTCTGTGAGTCTGTTTCTGTTTTGTAAATAAGTTCATTTGTATCATTTTTTAGATTCCACATATAAGTGATATCATATGATATTAGTCTTTTCTGTCTGACTTCACTTAGTATGAGAATCTCTCGGTCCATCCATGTTGCTGCAAATGGCATTATTTCATTCTTTTTTATGGCTGAGTAGTATTCCATTGTATGTATGAACTGCATCTTCTTTATGCATTCATCTGTCAGTGGACATTTAGGTTGCTTCTATGTCTTGCCTATTGTGCATAGTGCTGCTATGAACACTGGGGTGCATGTATCTTTTTGAATTATGGTTTTCTCTGGATATATGGCCAGGTGTGGGATTGCTGGATCACATGGTAGCTTTTTTTTTAGTTGTTTTAGGAACCTCCATACTGTTCTCCATAGTGGCTGCACCAATTTTCATTCCCACTAACAGTGGAGGAGGGTTCCCTTTTCTCCACACCCTCCCCAGCATTTATTGTTTGTAGACGTTTTATTAATTAATTAATTTTATTTTTGGCTGCGTTGGGTCTTCATTTCTGTGTGCGGGCTTTTTCTCTAGTTACGGTGAGCGGGGGCTACTCTTCAGTGCGGTGTGCAGGCTTCTTACTGCAGTGGCTTCTCTTGTCACGGAGTATGGGCTCTAGGTGCGTGGGCTTCACTAGTTGTGGCACGTGGGCTCAGTAGTTGTGGCTCGTGGGCCCTAGAGCGCAGGCTCAGTAGTTGTGGTGCACAGGCTTCGTTGCTCCTCGGCATGTGGGATCTTCCCGGACCAGGGTTCGAACCTGTATGCCCTGCATTGGCGGGCGGATTCTTAACCACTGCACCACCAGGGAAGTCCCTGTTTGTAGACTTTTTGATGATGGCTATTCTGACTGATGTGAGGTGATACCTCGTATTACAGTTTTGATTTGCATTTCTCTAGCAGTTAGTGATGTTAAGCATCTTTTCATGTGCTTTTTGACCATCTTTATGTCTTCTCTGGAGAAATGCCAATTTAGATCTTCTGCCCATTTTTCGATTGGGTTTTTTGGTTTTTTTGATATTGAGCTGCATGAGCTGTTTGTATATGTTGGAGATTAATCCCTTGTAGGTCGCATCGTTTGCAAATGTTTTTTCCCATTTCTTAGGTTGTCTTTTTGTTTTGTTTATGGTTTCCTTTGCAGTTCAAAAGCTTTTAAGTTTAGTTAGGTCCCATTTGTTTATTTTTGTTTTTATTTTCATTACTGTAGGAGGTGAATCCAAAAAGACATTGCTGCATCCAAAAAGACATTGCTACAATTTATGTCAAAGAGTGTTCTGCTTGTTGAAATTATTATTACATCTATTTTGTCCATTTTTCTACTGTCTTGAATATATGAATTCTCTGATAACTCCAATTTCTTTTATTTTTTTGAAGTATAGTTGATTTACTGTGTTCTGTTAGTTTCAGGTATACAGCGAAGTGATCCAGTTACCTATATATCTGTTCTTCTTCAGATTCTTTTCCACTATAGGTTATTACAGGATATTGAATATAGTTTCCTGTGTTATAAGTAGGTCCTTGTTGTTTATTTTAGACATAGTAGTGTGTGTATGTTAATCCCATACTCCCAATTTATCCCTCCCCCCACCTTTCCCCTTGGTAACTAAGTTTGTTTTCTATGTTTGTGAGTCTGTTTTGTACATATGTTCATTTGTATTATTTTTTAGATTCCATATATAGTGGATATCATATGATATTTGTCTTTCTCTTTCTGACTTACTTTGTATGATAATCTCTAGGTCCATTGATGTTGCTGCAAATGGCATTTCATTCTTTTTTTATGGCTGAGTAGTATTCCATTTTATATATGTAGCTCTTCTTTTTTTTTTTTTTTATTGGCTGTGCCTCACAGCTTGTGAAATTTTTTTTTTTAATTTAATTTATTTATTTATTTATTTTTGGCTGCATTGGGTCTTCGTTGCTGTGCGCGGGCTTTCTCTAGTTGCGGTGAGCGGGGTCTACTCTTCGTTGTGGTGCACGGGCTTCTCATTGCGGTGGCTTCTCTTGTTGTGGAGCACAGGCTCTAGGTGCATGGGCTTCAGTAGTTGTGGCACACAGGCTCAGTAGTTGTGGCTCACAGGCTCTAGAGTGCAGGCTCAGTAGTTGTGGTGCACGGGCTTAGTTGCTCCACAGCACGTGGGATCTTCCCAGACCAGGGCTCGAACCCGTGTCCCCTGCATTGGCAGGCAGATTCTTAACCACTGTACCACCAGGGAAGTCCCTATGTAGCACTTCTTTATCCATTCATCTGTCGATGGACATTTAGGTTGTTTCCATGTCTTGGCTATTGTCAACAGTGCTGTTATGAGCATAGGGGTTACATGTACCTTTTTTTTTTTTTGACGTGGACCATTTTTAATGTCTTTATTGAATTTGTTACAATATTGCTTCTGTTTTATGTTTTGGTTTTTTGGTCTGAGGCATGTGGGATCCTAGCTCCCCAACCAGGGATTGAACCCGCACCCCCTACACTGGAAGATGAAATCTTAACCACTGGACCACCAGGAAAGTCCCTGCATGTACCTTTTTGAATTATGCTTTTGTCCAAATATATGCCCAGGAGTGGGATTGCTAGATCATATGGTAGTTCTATTTTTAGTTTTTTAAGGAACCTCCATACTGTTCTCCATAATGGCCGTACCAATTTACATTCCCACCAACAGTGCAGGAGGGTTCCCTTTTCTCCACACCCTCTCCAGCATTTATTGTTTGTAGACTTTTTGATGATGGCCATTCTGACTGGTGTGAGGTGGTATCTCATTGTAGTTTTGATTTGCATTTCTGTAATAATTGGTGATGTTGAGCATCTTTTCATGTGCCTGTTGGCCATATCTTTGGAGAAATGGCTGTTTAGATCTTCTGCCCAATTTTTGATTGGCTTGTGGGTTTTGTTTTTTTGTTTTTAATATTTATTGATTTGGCTGCACCGGGTGTTTGTTGTGGCACGTGGGATCTTTTTTTTTTTTTTTAGTTGGCGGCATGCAGGATCCTGTAGTTGTGGCATGCAGAATCTAGTTCCCTGACTGGGGATCGAACTCAGACCCTCTGCCTTGGGAGTGCAGAGTCTTAGCCACTGGACCACCAGGGAAGTCCCGGGTTGTTTTTTTGATATTGAGCCTGCATGAGCTGTTTGTGTATTTTGGAAATTAATCACTTGTAGGTCACATTGTTTACAAATATTTTCTCCCAGTCCGTAGGTTGTCCTTTCATTTTGTTTATGGTTTCTTTTGCTGTGCTAAAGCTTTTAAGTTTAATTAGTTCCCATTTGTTTATTTTTGCTTTTGTTTCCATTACTCTAGGAGGTGGATCCTAAAAGATACTGCTGTGATTCATGTCAAAGAGTGTTCTGTGTATGTTTTCCTGTAGGGGTTTTATAGTATCTGATCTTATATTGAGGTGTTTAATCCATTTTGAGTTTATTTTGTATATGATGTTAGAGAATGTTCTAATTTCATTCTTTTAGATTTAGCTGTCCAGTGTTCCCAGCACCACTTAGTGAAGAGACTGTCTTTTCTCCACTGTATATCCTTGTCTCATAGATTGACAGTAAGTGCATGGGTTTATTTCTGGGCTTTCTATGCTGTTCCAGTGCTCTATATGTGTTTTTTTGCCAGTACCGTACTGTTTTGATGACTGTAGCTTTGTAATACAGTCTGAAGTCATGGAGTGTGTTCTGACTTCAGCTCTTTTCTTATTTCTCAAGATTGTTCTGGCTATTTGGGATTGTGTTTCCATATGAATTAAAAATTTTTTTTGTTCTAGTTCTGTGAAAAATGCCATTGGTAATTTGATAGAGATTGCATTGAATCTGTAGATTGCCTTGGGTAGTATGGTCATTTTAACAATATTGATTTTTCCAATCTAGGAACATGGTATATCTTTCCATATGTTTGTGTCATCTTCAATTTCTTTCATCAGCATCTCATAGTTTTCTGCGTACAGGTCTTTTGCCTCCTTAGGTAGGTTTATTCTTAGGTATTTTACTTTTTTTGAGCAATGGTACATGGGTTTCCATAATTTTTCTTATATTTCATTGTTTGTTAGTGTATAGAAATGCAACAGATTTCTGTATATTGATTTTGTATCCTGCGACTTTACCAAATTCATTGGTGAACTCTAGTAGTTTTCTGGTAGCGTTTTGAGGATTTTCTGTGTATAATATCATGTCATCTGCAAATAGTGACAATTTTCCTTCTTTTCCAATTTGGATCCCTTTTATTTCTTCTTCTCTGATTTCTGTAGCTGGGACTTCCAAAACTATGTTGAATAAAAAGAAAGAGTGGGAGTCCTTGTCTTGTTCCTGATCTTAGAGGAACTGCTTTCAGCTTTTCACCCATGAGTATGATGTTAGCTGTAGGTTTGTCTTATATGGCCTTTATTATGTTGAGGTATGTGATAACTCCAATTTCTGAAGTACATGTGGATTGGTTTCCGTTTTCTCTCTTGCTTTGTAATTTTTGAGTTGCTGTAGGACATTGTCATGACAGCTGGTAGAGGCTCATACTGTCGTCCTTCTCCAGAAGGTGAGTTGCATGTTCCTTTTGGCAGGTCACTGTGACCCTACATAGCTACACGTCTTGGGAGTGGGACCCAGGTGTCTCGGGGACTATTCTGACAACCCCACCATCTTGTTGCCAAGCTTTGCTCCTACTCATGCCCACCCACCATGGGTGCCCCAGCTGTGCCCTCATCTGACACCATCTGTCATCCTGTCCTGAAGCGGCAGCCCTGAACTGCAGTGGCCCCCAGGACAGACTGCTCTGGGGGCTACAAGTGGAAGGCCTGGCCCCCCACCCCATGGATCCCTCAGCTGGGGTCTGCCTGCAGTGTGGCTGGTCTCAGGTGGTGACACAGCCTGAGGGCCAGAGTGGGTCTCGGCAGCCAGCCCAGTCCTGGGTCCAGATCGTCCCTGCCTTGAGACAGTAAAATGCCACATCCTTCTTTGGGCCACCTCGGGCGTAAACCGTTACTTGTACCCAAGAGTCCTCACTGCACAGAAGGAGGGGCCAGGGATGGGGTGTGAATGCAGGGGGACTCCCCTGGTGCAGAGCCAACAGGGCTGCTCTGGGGTGCAGCCCCAGGTCCAGAGGGCAGAGCTGACAAGATCCCTGCATGGCTCACTGCAGTGGGGGCCCTGCTAACACCCTCAGAAAGTGCCAGGGACCCAGGGCCGCACCAGGGCACAGCCCCACCGCGTGGCCATCACCTGCTGGTGGCTCTGCCCACCCTGCCCAGGGTCCCTGATCGCTGCACAGCAGGGGCACAACGGGAGCCCCGGGGTTTTGTGCAGAGGACAGAGGGTCCGGGGAGGGTCCGCAGCCCATGTGGAGCCCCGCGTGATCTGGACGCCCTGAAGGTGAGAAGTCTGTGTCAGGAGATGGCCCCTCCTGTGGGCCCCCCCAGCCCAGCTGGCCCCTCTAACGGTGGGGAAACAGATGCAGTGAGAAGGGCCAGGTCTCCAGCTGCCAGGGGCCCATCCTGCTGGGAAGCAGCACGTGGGTCAGGGCCGGTACGTTTCTTTCCTTTATTTTAAAAAAAAACATTTTGGGGTGTGGTGTGAGGACACACCTTCCATGGCTTCGGGGAGGACACAGGCTCCAGGTGGAAGCACGAGGGTGGGGAGGGGACAGTACCTGGGGGTCAGGGAGGGGCTGTGCCCTCCAGCACCTCTGGGCAGAGTGCTCGCTGGGGGCCGGAAGAGTGGGGCTACAGGATGTGCAGGTGGGCCAGCTGGGATGCGGCCCCCGTGTGTGGCCCGCAGCATCGCTCCTCCCAGGCAGACGGGGTCTGCCGCCCGTGTCCACAGCTGCAGGGGCTGGGAGGGGCCGTCCAGGAGGGCTGGACAGGGATGGTCCTTCACTGGGCCCTCGGGGCTGGGCCTGGGCCTGGCAGGAAGCCGGCCTGCAGGACCTCGGGAGGGCTCGAGCCCGCGTCCTAGGGGTGGGTCAGGGCGGTCTGAGTGTCCCCAGTGAACAGAACAGAGGAATGCAGGACCCAGGCCCACTAGGGGCCCCGTACGTGGTCTCCTACCAGAGAAATGGGAATCCAAGATGCATTGCCACGTGCAGCTGAAACAAACACGAGGCAACACCCTACACGAATCCTATGGTCGGGCAGCTGGTCAGGCGACCCTGAGCTGCAGGGGCAGCAGGCGGACCCTCGGCTCAGGGCAGGGTCAGGCCAGCCCTGCCCCCCCGAGTCCTGAGGGATTGTCTCCCGCTGCCCTGCCCATCCGCCACCTCGGAACAGAGGAGCCCTCCTGGCGCCCAGGACCGAGGCAGGGGGAGCAGTGGGCGTGGCGTGGGACGGGGCAGCCTAGGTGTAGAAGATGACCTCAGGGATCTGCCCGTCCTCCACGGACGTGCCATTGTTGTTCCCGGCCGCGTAGCAGAAGGTGAAGCACGTCTTGGCCCCAGTCGTGGGCGACTCGTGGGTGACCTTGCGCAGGCCCTTGGTGCCGTAGTGGGAGTCCGGGCCCTGCGGGGTGGGGCCCAGCGGGTCAGGATGGATGTGCTGCGTGTGGACAGGGCGCAGGATCCTGACCCAGCACGGGCAGCAGGCCCTCCACGGCTGCGACGCAGGGTTGCGTGCTCCTAGCCCCACACTGTCAGAGGTGGGCAATGGACTGGGAGGCAGGGTCCAAGTCGGGGTCCCAGGTACGGCTCAGGGGTCAGGTTTGGGGTCGGGGTCCCGGGTACAGCTCAGGGGTCAGGTTTGGGGTCAGGGTCCCAGGTACGGCTCAGGGGTCAGGGTCAGGGTTGGGGTCTTGGGTACGGCTCAGGGGTCAGGTTCGGGGTCAGGGTCCCGGGTTTGGCTCAGGGATCAGGATCAAGTTTGGGGTCGGGGTCCTGGGTACGGCTCAGGGACCAGGGTCAGGGTCCCGGCTACAGCTCGGGGGCGGGGTCCTGGGTATGGCTCAGGGATCAGGGCTGGGGTCTCGGTCCTGGGTGGGGTGGGGCGTCAGGGGCATGGCTAGGGTTGGGGTCGGGCACACCTTGAGCGTGGCGCAGGCCGTGTAGTTGACATTGGGCAGCACCTCCACCGGCTCCTTGAACATGACTCGGAAGGTGCTGGCGGAGCCGTCACAGCTGAAGCCCGTGTCGTTCTGGCCCAGGACCGTGTTGCTGTCTGTGTGGATGATCTGTGGGCCAGGAGCCAGGCACAGCTAACTCTGGCACCCCTGCCCCTGTGCCCACCCGCAGGACCCCCAGGAGCCTGGACCCCAGGGCTGAGCCCCACCTCCAGGCCCTGCAGCGGGGGGTCCGACCCGTGACCCGCAAGGAGGAGGCCAATGGCAGGGGTGGGGAGGCATCGTCCTGGGTCCCATAGACTCCAGAACACTCTTGCCACCTTGGGGGGAACACGAGCAGACCCATCACTGAGAGGGACGGGGTGGGATGGGAAGGGATAC
Source organism: Balaenoptera musculus (assembly GCF_009873245.2). Taxonomy (NCBI): domain Eukaryota; kingdom Metazoa; phylum Chordata; class Mammalia; order Artiodactyla; family Balaenopteridae; genus Balaenoptera; species Balaenoptera musculus. Next base: position 169,665,583 of record NC_045787.1, read on the forward strand.
GAAGAAGGGAAGAGGTGGGGAGGAACAGGTGGGAGGAGGGATCTGGAGGGGCGGGGCCTGGGGGCGAGCGGTACCTGGATGTTCACTTGGTAATCGGTGGGGCCGTGGATTGAGCCGTAGAGCCCGAAGCCAACCACGAAGATGCGCTTGTTGACCGAGAACCTGAACCCGTCAGAGGAGGGAGATGCTGAGCTAGCTCGACCGTCCAGCGCCCGCCCCTCCCCACGGAGGACCACCAGCCCCCCCGCCCCTGCAGCTGTGCTCGCTGCCTGCGCCGCCCGGCCCCGCGCCCGGCCCACGCCTACCTGATGCGGTCGCTCGTGCCGCTGTAGCCCCAGCGGCTCTCCACCTGCTGGAAGCGGTTGACGCTGCACTCCTTCCCGCGGAGGCAGCAGCGTGGACGGTCAATGAAGTCCACGCGCGGCTTGGGGTTGACGGTGAAGTGCAGGAAGAGGCTGACCACCTCGCGGTCCACCAGGATGCCCGACTGTGCGGGCCCTGAGGGCACAGGGGCGGGTAGGGAAGGCTGGGCGGACCCCGAGCACGCAGAAGACACCGGAAAGCATGGCACCCAGCCTCTCAACTCCTCAGCATCTTTCTTCTGCAGAACGTCACCGGTCCAACCGCCCCGCGGGGGGATGGCCCTTCTGCCGCGTTTGGGGCAGGGCCCGAAGCAGACATGGGGCCAGTGCTCTGAGTTGCTGGCTAATTGGCCAAAAGCCCCCTCACTGCCCCAGGCCTCCCGACCTCCACTGGGACCACCCCAGGGTGCCACCGCTGGTCCACGGAGCACCCGCCGCCCTGCCCGTCCACCCCGGGGCACCTACACAGACGGGGGGATGCCAGTCCCCAAGAGAGGCCCAGAGCCAGAGAGGGGTCTGGAGGTGGGGGCCTGGATGCAGCCATGAGCCGGTGACGGGGGTCAGCGCGTGGGGCGGACGGGCGGTGCGGGAGGATTGTACGCGCCCCTGCCCGCCACCTGCGCCGGGACAGGGCGCCTGACGCAGGCCTTACGGCACCACCCTCGCTTTACAAGAATCACTCATTCACCAGCTTTGAGCTCATTTCTGCCGCAGGTCAGCCACAGCCCGGCCCGGCCCACCGCCCCAGCAGCTCACCGGCACACAGGTCTGAGCAACAGGGCAAGAGATCTCCATGGGTCACGAGAGCAAGTAAGATACAAAAGTGAATACAGGGCTTCCCCGGGGGCGCACTGGTTAAGAATCCGCCTGCCAACGCAGGGGACACGGGCTCGAGCCCTGGTCCGGGAGGATCCCACATGCCGCGGAGCAGCTAAGCCCGTGGGCCACAACTACTGAACCTGTTCTCTAGAGCCCGCGAGCCACAACTACTGAGCCCGCGAGCCACAACTACTGAAGCCTGCGCACCTAGAGCCCATGCTCCGCAACAAGAGAAGCCACCGCAGTGAGAAGCATGTGCCCGTAACGAAGAGGAGCCCCGGCTTGCCACAGCTAGAGAAAGCATGCGCCCAGCAAGGAAGACCCAACGCAGCCAAAAGATAAATAAATAAATAAATAAATTTATAAAAAAAATAAAGCTCTCATACTGTTAAAAAAGAAAAAGACTAGGGGTGCTCCTGGCATCGAGGGGGTGGGACCAGCGAGGCTGCACCACACCCCACAGTGCCCAGGATGGCCCCCCATAGAGGAGGACCCGGCCGCATGTCCGCAGTGCCCAGGCTGCCTCGGTCACCACTGTGCTGCCAGGGCCAGGTACCCAGGAGGTGCTAAGTATTTGACGGATGAGTGACCCCCAGTGTGGAGACAGCCTCTCAGGCTTTCTGAGGGAACACCGTGGACCGCCAGATAAAACGCAGGACACCCAGTCAAGTCTCGATTTCAGATCAAAGAGGGCTGATCTGTAGGATAAGCGTCTCCCAGCTGCTGCACGGGACACGCTTACAGTAAAAAAAATTGTTTCCTGTTGTTGCTAAATCTGGCAACCCTAAGCCTGGGTGGGAGCAGGGGCAGCACGGACCAGGGAGAGGCAGGACAGCGGTGCACCCGCCACGGGGCTGCATCACGGAGCCCCATCCAGAACCTTCCAGGCCAGTTTGGCGCCAGGACTGCGGTCGGCACCAGCCACGAGAATGACATGAAGGGGAGGCCCAGCCCCAGGGGAGGGGTCGCCAAGCTGGCCACCGCTGCCGCTGCTGCACGACCCCGAGACCCGAGTGTGCCCCCAGCACGAGAGGCAGGGTCAAGGCCAACCCCACCTGTGCCCGAGCCCAGGCCCGGCAGCAGCGGCCCACAGTCCCAGACACTACCCACCCTTTCATGGGGCTTGTCAAGGACGCGGGCGCCAGAGCCCAGCTCCCAGGACCTGAGCCCCAGACGGGACCCTCAGGGGCCTGGTACACTCGGACACGTGCGTGTGGACACCCGAGACGTGGGGGTGGGAGAGGCTGGGACGCGGGAGAGTCGGCATCTGAGGGCCGTTCCAGCGTCACCCTCTCGAGCCAGTCCAGGCTCCCGCATGGACACGGCCAGCACCCAACCCGCTGTGGCCGGGACGAGAGTCATGGGACTGAGTCACACGCAGCAGGGTCCCTGGGGTCACGCCCCTCCTGAGCATTCCCTCGGCACCCCCTGACCGTTACCTGCAGCAAACTCCTCGATGGTCATCAGCGGGAAGCGGATGAGGGCCAGTGCCTTGCCCAGAACCTTCCGCTTGTTCTCAGGCGTCACCTGCAGCTGCTGCCGCTGACACTCAGCCTCAGACCAGCGGACGACAGCGTTGAACAAGCGCACCTCGCGGATGCCCAGGGTGTCCCGCTCCAGCACGGCCACCAGCGTGTCTGCAGGGGAGGGGCCATCAGCGAGCGCCGGCCTCCGTGGCCTCGGGGATGACCTCTGACCGGCTCGCGGCCAGGCCGTCCACGGCCCTCGGGCAGCAGCAGAGTGGGGCAGGCGGCAGGGCCTCGGCGGGACGCATGTGACCACTGAGCCGTCCCCGGCCCTGTGGCCTTACCCAGGTCGATGTCTGTGAAGCCCTCTGCAGTGATGGCGTCGGCCGTGTTCTTGTCGATGTTTTCCAGGCACAGGCTGGCGAGCTGCGGTTCGTCGAAAAGCCTCGCCTGCAGGGGAGAGAGCCTGTCAACACCCAGCCAGACGGACCCTGGCTGCAGACTGCGCATGGATTTCAAGTCCCGGGCCGAGGGGCCAGAGGGATCTTCTTTCTTGAGATTCACAGACTCTCAGTAACCGCTGCCTGGGGCGGGGGTCAGGCCTGCACCTCGAAAGCTGGGGCACCTAGAGGTTCAGGCTGGAGGCAGGCCCAGTCGCCCCTTGTGGCAGGCAGGAGCCTGGGGGAGAGGGCCGAGAAGGACCTGCGGGACGCGGCAGCGCTGTGCTTCTGACCGTCTGAGAACTCGCACACGGGGCGGGGGCCGGGGACGGAGAAGCTGTGGGGCAGCTCGACGCCCACACCCCTGTGCATCGCTCTCTGCCTGGAGCCTGGCTGGGAGGCTAGGACACCCCACGTGGCTGCAGCTCTCAGCAAATGGCCGGGAGCGGCCGGCCCCCACCCGACCATCCAGGCTCTGGCCCTTGAGAGCAACTCAGCAGACGGGGCCGAGGCCCAGGTGCCACCTCAGCGAGGGGTCTGTGGAGCCACGATGACACTCGGGCTCTGCCCCGTCCCCGCCAGGTTCCCAGCGCCCACAGTGGTCCAGGACCGCCGCAGCCCGTCAGACCAGACAACCCCAGAGGGTCCCCCTCCAAGAAACCTAGTACGGAACGCCTTTCCCCCCACCCCTGAGCTCTGCACAAGGGTACCAAAACGCCAACGGGAAGCCTTTAGCAAATGACTGTCGTGAGGCCGGCCTGCCAACAAGGTGCACTGCACGAAAGGCGACCAGGGAAACACCGCGGTGCCACCAGGGGCAGGGACAAGGGCAGGATGAGGTGAGGGAGACACTCACCTGGGAGCAAGAGTTAAGCGGCGCCTAAACTCCGAAATTCCCTCATCCGTCCTCCCCTGCCCCGGCGTCCTTACTCGCACCCACGCACCTGCATCCTTGAGGAGACCCGGAGCACCTGCTCCCCAGCGGGTCCCGAGCCCTCGCCCCGCCCCGCAGCCCTGCCCCTGAGCCCTCGCCCCGCCCCCTGCGCCCTCGCCCCGCCCCGCAGCCCTGCCCCTGCACCATAGCCTCGCCCCTGCGCCCTCGCCCCGCCCCGCCGCCCTGCGCCCTCGCCCCGCCCCCTGCGCCCTCGCCCCGCCCCCTGCGCCCTCGCCCCGCCCCCTGCGCCCTCGCCCCGCCCCCTGCGCCCTCGCCCCGCCGCCCTGCGCCCTCGCCCCGCCCCCGTGCCTTCACCCACACCCCCAACCCCCGCAGCCCTGCCCCTGCACCATAGCCTCGCCCCTGTGCCCTCGCCCCGCCCCGCAGCCCTGCCGCTGCACCCCCGCCCCGCACCTGCGTCAGCAGCATGAACGCGTTGTCCGCCCGCAGGTTCTTCTTCAGGAACTCCACGCAGTGGGCCTCGAGCGCGGGCACCGCGTACTTCTTGGCGGTGTACAGCGTAGTCATGACCGTCTCAGGCCCGATCTGAACCTCGTCCGAGTAGAGAAACCTGGGGGGTGGGGGGGGCGGACGGCGGTGTGAGGACAGCCGCCCAGCCCCCATCCACCGGCCTGGCCCGAGGAACCAACCGAATTAGCATCGGTCGCCCTCTGACCTGTGGACGTGGCCCCGCAAAGGCAGAATTAGCATCGGTCGCCCTCTGACCTGTGGACGTGACCCCGCAAAGGCAGTTACCCGGGAAAAGGAGTGCCCACAGGCCAACCCTGGAAACGAGTCTACACAGCAGGTGGGCCTCTGTCCGGCTCCTCCGTGGGCAGCACGGGATTTGCCCCGGGACGCGGAGAGGCTTCCGCACCCCCCGACCCGGCCACAGCCGGCTGCCATGCCCGACCACTAACGGGACCAGAAGTGCCAGCCAGAATCGCAGATACCGGACGTGTTGACCACCCGCCATCGGCCCGACTCTACATGTGGGTCAGAAGTCAGGGTCGATTACAAAACCACGGGGAGATGGTGAGAAATCAGAACCCTGGCCCGTCTGGTGGGAGCGCCTCAGAGGCGGCCCTGGGCGCGCAGCTCACCCCTCTGAGTCCGGGAGAAATGACGCGTGTTCACAGCAGCGCGATCCACGCGAAACCACCCGAGTGTCCGTCCACGGGCACCATGGACACGGGATGGGGGGTGGGGTGGAGGAGCCCAACCGGGAGCCCCAAAGAGCAAGTTCCAGGAAGGTGACCCCCCCTCTCCTGGGACTCACTCCCCTGAGAATGCACAGGAAGCCCTGGTCCGGTGGGACCAGCAGCGGCCGGCGGGGTCAGTGACAGAATGACCACCAATGTCAGCAGTGCTGAGGGGGACCTGGTAATGGGACAGACCAAGACATGTGCGCGAAGATGGGTGAGCCGCTCACGTGCCAGTGGAGATAGTGTCCACCCTCTCGAGGGGGCAGCTTGGTTACCAAAACCCAAGCTGATACGGGGAGGGAGAGAGAGAGACAGGGAGAGATTGAGAGACAGGGAGAGATATAGAGACAGAGAGACACAGGGATGGAGAGGGAGATGGAGAGAATAGCAGTCCACCCCACATCTCACCAAGCTTAGACTAAGGCAGGGTTTGGCTAACTGCAACCCGTCACCTGTTTGGGGTCTTGATTTTTTTTTTATAGATATGACTTTTACATTTTTTCATTTTTTTAAATTATGGTAAAATACACATAAAATTTACCATTTTAACCATTTTTATCAGTAGCATTAGGTACATTTATATTGCTGTGCAACCATCCCCACCATCCATCTCCAGAACTTTCTCATCTTCCCAAACTGAAACTGTCCCATGACTCCCCCTCCCCCTCCCCCAGCCCCCGGCCCCTCCATCTACTTCCTGTCTCTATGGATGTGACTCCTTTAGGACCTCCTGTGAGTAGGTTCACACTGTATTTGTCCTTTTTCATCTGGCTTATTTCACTAAGCATCATGTCCTCAAGGTCCATCCACGTTGGAGCAAGCGTCAGAATCCTTTTTTTTTAATTTTTATTTAATTATTTATTTATTTTTGGCTGCGTTGGGTCTTCATTACTGTGCGTGGGCTTTCTCTAGTTGCGGCCAGCGGGGGCTATTCTTTGTTGCAGCGCACAGGCTTCTCATTGCAGTGGCTTCTCTTGTTGCGGAGCACAGGCTCTAGGTGCACAGGCTTCAGTAGTTGTGGCACACGGGCTCAGTAGTTGTGGCTTGCGGACTCTACAGCACAGGCTCAGTAGTTGTGGCGCACGGGCTCAGTTGCTCCGCGGCATGTGGGATCTTCCCGGACCAGGGCTCGAACCCGTGTCCCCTGCATTGGCAGGTGGATTCTTAACCACTGCACCACCAGGGAAGTTGCCAGAATCCTTTATGACATAAACGGGTGTTGAATTTTGTCAAAAGCTTTTTCTGCATCTATTGAGATGATCGTATAGTTTTTATTCTTCAACCTCTTGATGTGGTGTATCATACTGATTGATTTGTGGATACTGAAAAATCCTTGCAGCCCTGGAATAAATCCCATTTGATCATGGTGTATGATCCTTTTAATGTGTTACTGAATTCCAGAATCCTTTTGAAGGCTGAGTAATATTCTGGTGTGTGTGGATGGATCACACCTCGTTCATCCCTCAACTGTTCATGGACACTTGGGGTGTTCCCACCTTTTGGCTGTTGTGAATCAAGCTGCTGTGAACACGGGTGTGCAAATATCTCTTCAAGCCCCCGCTTCTCCCTTCTTTGGGGGATGTACCCAGGAATGGGATTGCTGGAGCACATAGTGATTCTATGTTTAGCTTTTGAGGATCGTCCAGACTGTTTCCACAGTGGCTGCCGCATTTCACATTCCCACCAGAAGCACATGAGGGTCCCAATTTCTCCACCTCCTCGAGACAAGTCATTTTGTTTGTTTGTTTTTTAATAATAGCCACCCTGGTGGGTGTGAAGTGATATCTCACCATGCTTTTGTCCCCTATTTTGTACATAAAGTTTCCTTGGCCCACAGCCCTGCCCACAGTTTACAAATCCTTCCAGGCTGCTTCTGCAATGACAGCAGGGAGCTGTGGAGACAGAACCCCTGCCCTCCCACCCACCCCGGGGCAGCCTGCGGCCCCTGGTCTGAGGGACCATCTGAAAAGTTGCCTAAAGACAGAGGAGTGAGATTATTCCACAAAGTGCTGTGATCAGCCCACAGGATTCGACACTGTTAGATGGAGCTGAAGGGAACCAATTTACACCCTGCAGACAGCAGAGGAAAAAAGGAGATGACCACACAGTGGGTGGGGCGGGGCACTGTGAGCATGTGATATAAATGGGACCCGATATGAATGGGAGTGACCAGCCACGGCCTTGCCTGTGGTGCTGAGAGGCGAGACAGGTTCACTCCATTTTCTTCCTTATGCTTTCTTTTCTCTTCTTTTCTTCTCTCCCTCCCTTTTTCTTTCCCTCTCTTTCTTTCTGTGAGCCAATGCCATTTTTATAATCAGAAGGGGGAAAAAAAAAATAAGCTCCACATCTGAAAAGCTGTCTTGACTGTTCGGGATAACCTTTCAAGCCACGCAGAGTTTCCGGACAGGGGAGGACGGTGCTCCGCGGAGCAGGGAGGTGTACGGGAGTTCCACAGAGCTCGCCGGCCTCCTTCTCGGTGGAGCTGCAATCTGTGGGCGGCACTCCCACCCCCAACATCCACTGTATTTGTTTTAAAGTCCTTGAGAAAAAATTTGAAACCCAGGAAGAAAAAATATAGGTGGAATTTAAAATTCTTGCGTTAGGCTATTTCTTCAAAAACTCTTGAAAGGATGAAAACTTAGCGACTCACACACGCTGCAGCAGGGGTGGACCTGGAACCGCGATGCCCAGTGAGAGCAGCAGACACAGGACACGCAGCGTGTGACTCCACTGATGGGAACCGTCCGGAACAGGCAGAGCCACGGGGACAGAGTGGGTTCCTAGCTGTCAGGGGCTGGGGGAGGGGGATGCCATTCCTTTGGGGGTGATGGAATGTTCTGGAATTAGAGGTGATGGTTGCACACTCTAAACATACTAAATGTCATTGAATTGTACACTTCACATGGGTGAGTTGTATGGTATGTAAATTACATCTTGATATTAAAAATACAAAAATGAAAATGGGGGGGCGTCCAGAGCCCATCCCTCACTGAGGAGGTGAGTTCTAGAAATCTCCAAGGAGCTGGGGGCTCTGGAGGCAATGTCACCAGGGCTCTATTTTTTTTAAACATCAGGTGTGTCTGTCCCTCCCCCCAGGGCGTGAAGGACCTGGAAAGTCTTACTTGAGCAGTGCCAGGAAGGCAGCGGGCTCCACGTCCGGCAGCTCAATCTCGGTGGACGTGGTGGCCATTCCCCCGTTGAACATGGCGTCAAAGACGGCGCTGCCCACGGCCAACACGAACCTGGCGTGTCAGAGAAGACCCGGTTACCCTCCGCGAGGCCCACCGGTCCCCACCGCCCGAGCCCGGGGGGCTGTCGGGGCCCCGGGATGTGGAAGGCGAGTGTCCCCGCAGCAGTGACACCCCAGCCAGCACCTGCAGCAGATGCTGCGCCCAGAGCATCCCGCCCTGGATGCTTCCGTTAGGAAGGCCCTGAGGACTGAGAAGGCAGTGCCTGCGGATCCGTAGCAACAAAGGCCAGAGAAGCGAAATCATCTCCCCAGGGGCTGGACGGCTTATGGCAGAGAGCTCATGCCCTCCCCACGCAACTCATTCCCTCCCTCCCTCCGTCATTCCCTCCCTCCTTCATTCATCCCTCCCTCCTTCATTCATTCCCTCCCTCCGTCATTCATTCACTCATTCATTCATTCACCCAGATTGACCCAATCATTCACTCAACCACTCCATCATTCATTCACTCACTCATTCCTTCACTCACTGATTGGCTCACCCACTGATTCATTCATTCATTCACTCCCTCATTCATTCATCATTCACTCCATCCTTTCATTCATTCATTCACTGACTCACTCAACCACTCCCTGCCTCCCTCATTCACCCCCTCCTTCATCACTCCCTCCTTGCTCTACACACACGGCCCCCGTGCTGGGGCTGCGGGCACTGAGACCCCGGCCTTGTTGGAGGAAGGCAGCCACGGGTCCATGGCATGGACAGCCTGACAGCGGGGCAGGAAGGAGAACGCAGGGGTGTGAGGGAGCAGAGTCAGGAAAGGCCTGGCGGGGTCACCTGAATGGGGCTGAGTCCGTGGGAGCATCCAGACGTGGGTGGCCACGGGGGCCTGCAGGTTCTGCCTGGCGCCGCGCGCCCACTCTGTGCTGTGCACCCACGGGCCCCGGGGCCCGCCCCACGACAGCCTCCCCGGGGCGGCAGAGACAGCGGGGGCCGAGCTCCAGGCCTGCCCCCTGCAGAGCCCCTGTCCTCTGGGTCTGCAAGGCCCCACGCCGCAGCCCCTCCCGGGTCCCCGCGGTGACGCACGCAGGGCTCTGAGAGGCCGCCCCCCTGCGGAACCGCGGGAATCGGCAGCCACAGCCCGATCCCCGGCCTCTGCCCAGTGCCCGGGGGACGCTCCCAGCGCTCCCAGCGAACCCCACCTGGGCAGCGCCCTACTCTCCGCGAGAAGAACCACCCCCCCCCCGCCTCCCACCTACTCCCCATCGTGGACCGGTGCTCCCGGCCCCGTCAGGCCCTCGTCTGGTCCCCAATCTGGCCCGGGGCTCTACGGCACCCCAAAGGCCAGACCAGAGATGGGGGCCAGGTGGGAAGCCGAGTGTGAGTGTAGTGGGGTGAACAGTGTCTCCAAAGTCATGTCCACCTGGAACGTCAGGATGGCACCCCATTTGGAAACAGGGTCTTTGCAGATGCCATTTATTAAGATGAGGCCACCCTAACCCAGGCTGGCCCTAATCCAGTGATTTATAAAAGGGACATGTGGACCCAGACACACAGGGAGAGGCCACGTATTGACGGAGGCAGAGCCTGGAGCGCCGCGGCCACAAGCCCAGGACGCCTGGAGCCCCAGAAGCCGGAGGAGACAGGAAGGACCCTCCCCGGGAGCCTCTGGAGGGAGCACGGCCCTGCAGTACCCTGACCTTGGGCTTCTGGATTCCGGAACTGAGAGAGGACAAATCTGTGTGGCTTTGCCCATCCACCGGCGGTGCTTTGTTTCGGCCGCCCCAGGTCGCTCATGCCCTGTTCTGCCCCGCCGCATCCTCGGATCCCCCCTCGTTCACCACCGCAGCTGGGCCCCTGGAGCCTCACTGCACTTCCCCACGCACACTCTCCATAAATAAAGTGTCTTCCTGTTCCTCCTTTCTTTCTAGATTAAACAAAGCATCCTGATCTCCCGCGGGGAAAACTTTCCCCAACGGTTCACTGGCAGGAAGTAAGAGGTGGCCCAACTGGGCCTGTGTGTCTGTGCAGAGCCCCGGATGCCAGGCTGTATGCACCCTCAGTGCCCTCGGCGGACGCGGCGACAAACCCCAGGGCTGGCAAGGCCACTGGGTGGAAGGCGGTCTGAACATCTCCAAGGCTCCTCCGCCCACAGCCCCCCCGCCGGCCCCTCGTTGGCCTCCCGCCAGGAGTCTTCTGCCCTCCCTTATCCGTCCATCCTCAAAAACATGACGGTGAACATGGCAAATCAAAACCACCATGAGACGCCACCTCACCCCCACTAGGAAACGCCAGCTAGGATAAAAAATCCGGACAATGACAAGAGTTGCTGCGGATGTGGAGAGATCAGAGCCCTCGTGCAGGGCGGGTGGGGACATAAAGTGTGCAGCCGCGGTGGATGACAGGCCAGTGATTCATCGGAGGGTTCAACGTGGAGTTACCGTCTGACCCGGCAGTTCCACTCCTAAGTTGCGTGCCCGAGAGAAATGAACACACACGTCCACACAGAACCTGTGCACAAGTGCTCACAGCGACACGATTCATAGACAGCCAAAGGTGGAGGCAACCCAGTATCAATGGACAGATGATGGATGAACACAATGTGGTCCCTCCATACAAGGAGTATTAGTTACCTTAATAAGGAAAATCCGACACACGTTACACAGTGGATGGACCCTGGGGACGTGATGCTCAGTGAGAGAAGTCAGACACAGAAGGACACACAGTGTGTGATTCCACGCACAGGGGGTCCCTGGGGGAGTCAGATCCACAGAGACAGGAAGTAGATGGTGGGGGCTGGGGGAGGGGGAGTCAGTGTTTCCTGGGGACAGAGCTTCAGTTTGGGAAGATGAGAAAGTTCTGGAGACGGAGGGTGGGGATCATTGCAAACAATGTGAATGTGCTTCATGCCACTGAACTGTGCGCTTAAAAAGGGTAAAGAGGGTGAACTTTGTGGTATGTGTATTTTACCACAATTTAAAAATTAAAAAAAAAAAAAGAAAGAATGACATACTACCCTGAAGGGGCAGGGAAGAAAAGACCAGCTAAGTAGCTTTGGGAAACAGGTTAAAGGCCAAAAGAACTGCATACAAATACTGGGCTTTACTTAGTAAAAGTATTTTTCACAGGAGAGGGTTAGCAGCTCTGAAACTACTCTACATATCTAGGTTTGTGCTACCAACTAGACGTGTGCAGAATGAGAACCAGGGTCCTCATCGTGGGAGCAAACAGTTATAGATTTGGGGGGGGGGCTGGAATAAATTCTGGAGGGCTGAACCGAAATCAGAGCGATCAAGATGATCTCGTGGCTTTTAGACAGGTAGATGGATGGTGGATGGATGGACGGATGGACAGACGGGTGGAGAGACAGAAATAAACAGAGATATGTGTGTGTTGGTACATTTCCTCACTCTACCTGCTAAAAAGGTCTCTAAACAACAACACCCCAGCAGCAGTGGGCACACCCAGCACCCAAGTCTTGGTTTCTAAATACCGTTTTCCACTAAAACGAACCAGAGCTCCTTGGAGAAATGGCTGACTCCAGGGCTGGGGCAGGGGAAGGACAAGATGAGCGTAGAGTTATCTTGTGGCGCCAGAAAGTAAAAACACGCTCCAACATGACGGGGAAATGTTGAACGGACACAGGAGCCAAATCTGGGACGATACGAACAACAAAATAACGTTCGCACCGGATGATGACCCAGAGGATAAAATAAATATCCATGAGTCCATGATGAAATAAATATATAACTGAAGGAATGGATGAGTAAGGGAGAAGGGACAGCTCTTCCTTTTAGAACCCCAGTTAACAAATGCAGAGGGAGTTACGGAAATAGGAAATCACCATATGGCAGATGCTAGAGTAAATAACTCTTTCCAGCAGGACCCACCATACACCAGCGGGCAAAGCAGGAGGGGAAATGGGATGTCTGTACAGTCCCAAAGTATCCCTCGGGAAGGGTGATTTACAAGGGGACGGTGGTGACATCCAGTGGAGAAATCTACCCCATGACCAAGGCTCACGTCACCAGAGATGGGACAGATGGACGTCACGGGCTCAGAAGTTTTACATTCAAACACACAAAGGGGATGAAAGGAGAAAGATGGGGAAAGACACACCTTGCATTCGGAAACCACCAGAGAGCTGGAGTGGCTACACAGATATCACAAAAGACAGACGTGAAGGTAAGGAATATTACTGAACAACGGACGTTTCATGTAAACAGAGGGTCAGTACATGGGGATAGTTAACAGTATAAATGAATACACAACAGAGTCCCAAACTACACGAAGCAGAAACTGACTGTTAAAGGAGAACGAGACAATCCAACAATTATCGTTGGAGGTTCTGATGCCTCACTCTCTACAACTGACAGAACAGCCAGACAAAATCGGCAAGAATACAGAAGACTGAACAATGCTGCCAAGCGACCTTTACGGAACCCTCAGCCCAACGACGGTGGAATGCACGCTCTTAGGCGCAATGGCACATTCTCCAGGACAGACCACATGCTAGGCCAAACAAATATACTCAGAGGCACTGAAAGCAGTCAAAGCATGTTCTCCAAAGAGAGGAATTAAACTCCATACCAACAACAGAAAGACCTCTGAGAAATCCCCAAATATTTGGAAATGAAACAACACTTCTAAGTAACCCATGGGTCAGAGAAGGAACACAAGGGAAATTAGAAAAGATCTTAACTGGAACAAAAATGCAAACATGGCGCATCAAAATGTAAGGGATGCAGCTAAAACAGTGCTTAGAAGTAAACATTATATATGTATTAAATAAAGATCTAAAATCAGCAAGGTAAGCTTCCAGTAATTCCCTGGTGGTCCAGTGGTTAGGACTTGGCACTTTCACTGCCAGGGCCTGGGTTCAATCCCTGGTTGAGGAACTAAGATCTCGCAAGCCACGTGTGGCATGACCAAAAAATAATTAATTAATTTAAAAAATAAAATCAGCAAGGTAAGCTTCCATCTCAAGAATCTAGAAAATGAAGAGCAAATTGAGCCCAAAGAATGAAGAAAATAATAAAAGTGAGAGCAGGAATTAATGACACTGGGAATGGGAAAATAGAGACAAATCAATGAAACCTAAAGGTCACTCTTTGGGGGTGGGGGGGAAATCAACAATTGCTAGAACTTTAGCTAGACTGACCAAGAGAAAAAAACACAAGTTACCAAAATCAGGAATGAAAAAGGGAACATCACTACAGACCCTATAGGTGATAAAAGAACTTTGAAACAACTTTATGCCAACAACTTAAGACAACTTAGAGGAAATGGATGACATCCTGGAAAGACACAAAGTGCCAACACTCACTGGTGAAGAGAAAATCTAAACAAACACATAACAAGTAAGTGAACTAGTCATTAAAAATCTTCCGGAACTTCCCTGGTGGCACAGTGGTTAAGAATCTGCCTGCCAATGCAGGGAACGCAGGTTCGAGCCCTGGTCCAGGAAGATCCCACATGCCGCGGAGCAACTAAGCCCGTGCGCCACAACTACTGAGCCCGCGTGCCACAACTACTGCAGCCCACGTGCCTAGAGCCTGTGCTCTGCAACAAAGAGAAGCCACCACGAGAAACCTGCGCACTGCAACAAAGAGTAGTCCCCGCTCGCCGCAACTAGAGAAAGCCTATGCACAGCAACGAAGACGCAAAGCAGCCTATTAAAAAAAAAAAAAAAAAAAAAAACTTCCCACTGGGACTTCCCTTGTGGCGCAGTGGATAGGACTCCGCGCTCCCAATGCAGGGGGACCGGGTGTGATTCCGGATCAGGGAACTAGATTCCACATGCATGCCACAACTAAGAGTTCACGTGCCACAACTAAGGAGCCCACCTGCCACAACTAAGGAGCCCTCAAGCCGCAACTAAGGAGCCCGCCTGCTGCAACCAAGACCCGGTGAGACCAAATAAATAAATAAATATTTAAAAAAATCTTCCCACACACAAAAGCCCATTCCCAGAAGAAATAATACCAACCCTATGCAAACTCTTCCAGAAAGGAGAGAGGGAGGGAATATTTCCCAACTCGCCTATGAGGTCAAAGACACTCTGGAACCCTCGGGCACCACTGAGGGGTGGGGAATGGGGCGGCCACTTTGGAAACCAGTTTGGCAGTTTCTTAAAATGTCACGTTACCCTGTAATTCCAACATGAGACCCCTAGGTATTCACCCAAGAGAAAAGGAGCAGTTCTTCCACAGGCATATTTCTACACAAATGTGGACTGTTCACGGCAGTATGATTCCTCATAATGAAAAGCTGGGAATAACCCATATAACCCGCATGCCCATCGACCGGTGAGTGGACAAAGCGTGGTCCATCCATGCAATGGAATTCAGCAGTAACGTGAATTACTTTAGCAATAAAAAGAAATGAACTGCCGATACAACGGTGTGGATGGGCCTTATAAACAACACACTCAGTGAAAGAAGCCAGACCAAAGCCTACACATTCTATCATTCAAATTCTATGAAATTTCTACAAATAGCAAAACTAGAGAGAGAGAGAAGGAGGTCAGTGATTGCCCAGGGATCAGGGTGGGAGCGAGGACTGAGGGTAAGTGGGGAAAGGGGCTTTTGGGGGTGACAGAAGTGCTCCCAAACTGGGCTATGGCAGTTGTCACACAAATGCATAATTTTCTATGTGGCCAATTGTCAGATCAAACAAACCAAAATCCATTAAAAGCACTCGATAACATCCCATGCCCACACTTCATGGAAACTCTTAGTGAACAAGGGATGGAAAGAAACTTGTTACTGTATTAAAAAGGATTTGTCAGAAACCAGTATCAATGATCACATTGAACTGTGAAAAACACCTCTGTTACGGAACAATGCCCTGGTGGTCAGAAATGCAATCAGAACAGAAAAAATGATGCAGAAATATGAGAGAGAATGAGAAATTAATTGCCCATAACGTGATGTCTCACTTAAAACTCTAAATTCAGGGCTTATTTAAATCTAAATTAAAATTAAAATTAAATAAGATTCAGTTTGGGACTTCCCTGGTGGTCCAGTGGTTAGGACTCTTCGCTTTCACTGCCGAGGGCGCAGGTTCAATCACTGGTTGGGGAACTAAATAAGATCCAGCAAGCCACGCAGTGTGTCCAAAAAAACAAAACAAAAAAAAAGGATTCAGTTCCTCAGTTGCAAGAGCCACAATTCAAGTGCTCAGCAGCCACAAGTGATTAGTGGCTAGGACTGGAGAGCATAGATCTAGAACAATCCCATCATCACAGAAAAGTCTACTGGACAGTGCCAGACCACAGAATCAGTGGAGCAATTATTAACACTAAGAAGGGTTCAGAAAGAAATCATTCAAATAGATAAAAATAAATGCGCAAAAAATCTACAGCTTCCCAGCAAGAACCAACTAGAAAAAATACAATGGAGAAATTACTCATAACAGAGAAAAAACAAAAACTAATAAAAAACTTAGCAATATACGTGCAAGACCTATTTGAAGAAACTACAAAACTTTCCTAAGGACTCACAAAAATGCCCTGGATAAACAGGTTCCCAGATATATTTTGTATTCTAAACTGTCAGCTCTCCCAACCTGTATCTTTGCAAAGACCAATCCCTCCAGGCAATTCCTTTAGCATTTGACAAATTGTTTCTAAAGATCATAAGGAACCACTGAGGCAGAGGCTGGTCAACTACAGCCCTGGGACTCAATCCGGCCCACCGCTTGTTAAATAAAGTTTTATTGGCACACAGCCACACCCATTCATTTCTGTCTTAATGCATTTGTGTTGCTATGGCAGAATGAAGCAGTTGGGACAGAGACCGTGTGGTCTGCTGACACTATATACTATCTGGCTCTTTACAAAACTTTGCTGGTGCAAATTTACCTGAAGGTAAGTCCCACAGGGAAAGAGATGTCTTCTGTCAGCACTGTTTCAATGACTGTTGGATGCAGGGAAGGACAGATGGATGGGTGATTGATTCTGGAAGAGTTAAGTGTGTGAGACCAGCTGAAAAAAGTCTTGACAAGGAGTAAAACTGGGAAGAACAGCCACGGCAGTTCTCAAAACCCACCATAAAGCCACAGTCATCAAAAAACGTGTTATTGGGCTAAGCACACACAGATCGATGAAAGAGAAGGGACCCCAGCCACAGGCTGCTCCACTTCTGGGACTTCTCTGCACTGCTAAGTTTTCCATGATAGATGAATGAAGGTATTTTAGATATTAATGTGGGACCATCCGATTTGTGCACAGTGCTACCCTGAACATGCTCGGTATTTCCTCAGAGGGAGCCCCTCGAGCGTAGACAGTGGACTCACGACGGGTTTCCTGAGCACCTGCTGTGCCAGGCGTTTTCCTGGGCCTAGCAGGAGGGAGAGAAGCAAAACCCTGTGGCGGTCCAGTGGTTGGGACTCCGTTCTTCCACTGCCAGGTGCCGAGGTTCAATCCCTGGTTGGGGAACTAAGATCCCACAAGCTGTGACTCAGCCAAAAAAAAAAAAAAAAAAAAAAATCCTGCTCACAGGAAGCCAATGACGGCAGTCAGAGAAAGTTAGAAGGAGAAAGCTGTCAAAAAGCAGTGCAGTGCAGGGCGAGGGGGTGGGGCGAAGCCGACTGGGGGCGTGGGGCAGGGGGAGGCTCCGAATGAGGTCTGAACTTGTCCGGGGCCAGAGCTGGCCCCTTCTGCCATCACTCATGCCAGGCCCTCCTGTGTCCCACGTCCCGAGTCACCCTGTACCCAGAATTCACGG
Organism: Balaenoptera musculus; assembly: GCF_009873245.2. Taxonomy (NCBI): domain Eukaryota; kingdom Metazoa; phylum Chordata; class Mammalia; order Artiodactyla; family Balaenopteridae; genus Balaenoptera; species Balaenoptera musculus. Next base: position 169,682,726 of record NC_045787.1, read on the forward strand.
CCCCAGCCTGAGACCACCCCAAGCCTGGGTCCTGGGAGATGGTGGGTCCAGACCCCATGGCCTTCCTCAAAGCTAGCACGAGCCCCTCCCTGACTCGGCCCTGCTCCCCAGTCACCAGCTCCGCACTAACATCCTCTCCGCCCCAGGCCCGCATCCAGGATCCCACGTGCCTTTCACCTGTGTCCTCAGGCTCCTCCCAGGACCGGCTGGCGTCCTGCAGCATGGCCCCAAGCTGGGTTTATCTGGTATTTTCTCCGATAGGACCAGGTGTACTGGTTTCCTGGGGCTGCTCTAACAAATTACTGCAAATTGGGTGACTTGAAAGAACAGGAATTTCCTCTCTCACGTTCTGGAGGCCGCACGTCCAAGGTCAGTGTGTCCCAGGGCCGTGCTGCCCCCAGAGGGGCCCGGGGAGGGTTCCCCTCCCGCCTCTTCCAGCTTCTGGGGTCCCAGGCGTCCTGGGCTTGCGGCCGTGTGTCCCTCCCGTCTCTGCCTCTGTTGTCACATGGCCGTCTTCTCTCGGTCTCTCCTCTGTGTGTCTCTCATAAGGATACTTGTTGGATTTAGGGCCCATTCAGATAATCCAGGATGATCTCTTCTTGAAACTCTTAATCACATCTACAAAGACCCTTTTTCCAAATAAGGTCCCGTTCACAGGTTCTGGGTGTCAGGATGTGGACACACCTTGTTGGGGTCCACCATTCAACCCACTACACTGGGGTTAAGGGTTTGGGGTGGAGCACACTGAGGCGAGGTGCCCTTCTCGTTGATTCCTTCCAGGGGGACCCTGACACCCCCAGGGCATCACCCTGAGGTCGACCTTGACCACCTGGCTGAGGTGGCATCTGCCGGGTTCCCCCAAGGTGGGATTCCAATCTACTCTTTACAAGCAGGTCCCCAAATCCAGCCCACCTGGGACAGAGGCGGGAGTTAGGTCCAGCCCGGGAGCATGGAGCACGGTATTAGGAATTTTCCCCACTCCTGTCTGTGTTCCATCAGCAAGGCTGCGAGGTGTTTCCTTTATGCGTTGGGTCACATCCCCACCTGCATTTTAAGCCAGCCCGTATGCAGGATGAGCCCCGGGCCACTGTGATAAGGACCTGGTTGGGTCACAGGGTCCACCCTCCCTGTGGCCCTGGGAAGGAGGTGTCTGAGTGGTCAGTCCCAGGTCCCGGGCGGGGGGGTGGCGGGTGGGGAGGTGGGGGGGAACTGAGGCTCAGCAGAGCCCAGGGTCACTCACGGTAGAGTCATATACCTGATCACTGCAGGTAAAATGTCAACAATGCGTATGAAATAACAACCCAAAGGCTGAAAACACAAAGAACCAGAACCTTCGATCTGGGAGGTCCACACAGCAGGAATGTGGGACAAGAAAGGCATGAGGGAGGCTGGGGGCTCACAGGTGACACATCAACTGGCCCCCTACTCACAGCTTGCGGGAGAGGGGGAGGACCGCAACACACACACAGGGCAGGGAGGTACTGGGGACCCCATCACAGGCCTGGAAGCTTCCTTGGACAGGAATCTAGACCTTGTATATAAATAACCAAGAAAAGCCAGAAAGAGGAATCTTGAAGGCACAAGTTAAATAAAGGCCACACGTCAGAAAAGTGGGGAGGACCCTCACAGCAGGTTGGGGGACACTCCAGGCAGAGTGGTGAGCACCCCTGAAGCCCCCCTCCCCACACAGAACCCTCCCCAGCACCCCCCAGCGAGCAGGGGCAGAGGAACCAGCAGTGGGCAGGACGCTGTCTGACATCAGTCCCACCCTACCCGGGAGTCTGGGGGCTGCACCCTGGAGACTGGCAGAGGGATGGGGCCTGGACCAAGAACACCCCCCGCTTTTGAAAGGAGGCCTGGGGGGATGGGGCGTCACGGAGCTGGGTGATCGCAGAGCTGGGAGTCACTGGGGGTCCTGGGTTCACAAGGTGGGAGTCTGGTGGGGCTCTGGGGGTCTCAGCCCCAGAAGGATGGGGCACTCGGGGGAGGAGGTCACTGGGGCGGGAAGGAGGAAGTGGAGGGAGATGGTAGTGTCTGGGGGTCCTCGGGCTGGCCGGGCTGGGGGTTGCAGGGCCTGGAGAGCCTGGCAGGGGCTGATGGGTCACAGGGATGGTAGGGGTGGAAAAGGTCACTGGGCCTGGGAGATCCTGGCCAAGGTGGCAGGGTCAGGGGTCACAGAGCCAGGAGACGCTGATGAGAGAGGAGGGGCAGGGGTCGCAGGACCAGAATACGGCCAGTATCTGGAAGTACGGGTGGAAGGGGGCCTGGCAGGGTCACAGGGCCTAGGGGTGGTAGGGCCCGGGGATGGTGGTTACTGGGAACAGCAGGGTCCCAGGGATGGTGGGTGTCCCGGGGTGAGGGCAGGTCCCCGGGACCAGCAGGGGTTCCAAGAATAACGGGTTGGGTCCTGGAACGACGGGGTCCTGAGGGTGGTGGGGTCCCGGGGACAGCAGGGTTTCCAAGAAGGGCGGGTCCTGGGGGATGACTAGGTCCCCGGGGGTGGCGGGTTTCCCCGGCGTGGGGGAGGGGTGGCGGGATCTCAGGGATGACTGAGTCCCGGGGGCTGGCGGGGTCTGGGCCCGGGGATGCTGGGTCCCCGGGGGCGGCGGGTCCCGGGACGGCGGCCCACCTGTGCGCCGGGATGCGCTGCGCGCCGAGCCCCTTGCCCACCAGGAAGTGCACGTCGCAGAGCACCTCGTTGTTGAAGAGGAAGGCGAAGCGCTCTTTCACCGTGGGCTTGGTGGCCTGCCAGTTGTAGACGGGCTCGCGCAGCAGCGCCCCCGCCCCCGGCTCCTCGGCCGCCCGCTCCCCGCCCGCAGCGGCCTGCGCGCCCGGCCCCGGCCCCGACACCGACACCGGCGGGGGCGGCCCGGGGGCGGCGGGGGCCGGGGCGGCGGCGGCGGCGGCCGCGTTGCCGGGGGCCGGGGTGGCGTTGGCGCTGGGCCCGGGGCCGCCCCCCGCGCCCGGGCCGACCCCCGGCGGGCACGACGCGCGCCCGCCGCTCCCACCCGCCGCCATCTTGTCGGTGCGGCGCCCGGCGGGGCGGGGCGGGAGGGGGGAGGGCCGGGGAGGGGGAGGGGAAGGAGGAGAAAGGAGGGGGCAGAGGAGGGGGAGAGGGGACGAGGAGGGAGGGGGCGGGGCAGGGGGAGAGAAGGGAGGGGGAGGAGGTGGGGGACTTGGAGAGCAGGGAGGAGAAGGGAGGGGGCCGGGGAGGGGGGAGGGGGAAGGAGGAGGGAGGGGGCGGGGCAGGGGCTCGCGGGAGCAACGGACTTCGTACCTCCGACCCTAGGCCTGGACCCCAGACCCCAGACCCCAGACCTCAGACATGGGACCCCAAGTGCTAGATCTCGTACTTCACACCGGGGGACCTGGACCCCGGACTCTATATCCTTTACCTCAGACCCCGACCCCAGATCCTGGACCCCTGATCCCTTACCTCAGACCCTGGACCCCATACGCCGGAACCCAGGTACAAGAGCCCAGACCCCCTACTTCAGACACTAGGCCCCAGACCCAGAAATTGCGACCCCACACCTCAAGACCCTGACCTCGGATTCAGGATCGCCAGCCCCAAATCCTAGATCCTCCATCCCAGCGGCCCCAGACCTGGGACCCCAGTCCCTATATCCCAGACCTCAGGCCTCAGAACTCAGGCTCTGGATCCCAAACTCCAGACCTCAGATTCCAGACCTGGGGCTCCAGAACTCAGATCCCCGGCCCCAGACCCCAAATCAGACCCCAGCTCCAGTCCCTGAAACCCAGATCCCAATCTCTGACCCAGGACCCCCAATCCCAAAGCCAGACCCAACTCCAGAGTCCAAACCCCAGACCTGGGATCCCAGACCCCATCCCCAGTCGGTCTGCCTGCCCAGTGGATGGGACACCACTGTGTGTGTGGCAGGGGAAGCTGAGGCCCGGGCAGGCTGCCACTGAATGCAGGGAAGATGCTCTGTGCCTCCCAGACTCAACAGATATATGGGGCCCTCCTCTGGGCCAGGTCTCGGCTGCCCGGCGCCGGCAGAGATGAACCCCCAAATGGCTAACTGCACCCACAGTGTCAGAGTGACAGAATGCCTTGAAGATGAGGCACAGGGAGCTAAGAGGGCATAAAATGGGGTCCCTTGAGCAACCTGGGGTTTGCAACCTGGAGATGCAGCCTGGGGGATGTAACGGGGATACAAGTTCAGGGGGGCAGGGGGCAGCCCGGAGGGCTTCCTGAAGGAAGGGATGCTGACCAGTGACTTGGAGTCAGGAAGATGAATAGGGGTTGGGTAACCTCTTTAAAGTCCCAGAAGTCAGGGGCTGGGTAGAGAGGGAGGGGTGAGGGGCCCTCCGCCGGCCCCCACCTGAGCATGGGACTTGAGTAACACCTGTGATAATTTAGCATCTAAAAAGTGGCTGGGAGACCCCCAGGGGTCTTGGACCTGGTCCATCCCATGGAGAAGGGATTTCTGCGTGTGGGCTGTGGCCCATGGACACCCAGGAGAGCCACAGGCAAGACATTCTGCCTCAGCGTCCAGTCTCTGCCAGAATCCTGGCCAATTCTTACCTCCAAAGCAGACCTTGAAGCGGCTCCCTTTTCCTGGGTCCCCACAGGGGCCGGCTTCACTGGCGTTCAGCCCCTGCACTTGATTGAATGCTCTGCTGTCACCATCGTGAAATTCATAATAATTTTTCGACAAGGGGCTGCGTGTTTTCATTTTGCACTGTGGTCCAGGTCCCACTCCTCCTCCTCCACTGCCGTCTAGAACCACCCAGCCCTCTCCCTGACAACCCCCAGCCCCAGCTACCTAACCTTCCTTACTCTTTTTAGAATCTAGGCTCCTCCCAACTTAAGCCAGGTCTCTGGGAGCCAGTGCTTAAAGCCCTACTAGTACTTCCCTCAATTGAAAGCCAAACCCCCTCACCTGGGGACAACATTTACCCCCAGGGCCGAGGACCCAGCTCCACAGATTTTACCAGCCCTCTTAGCTCAACGTCTTTCAGCCCCACCTCATTGGATGTACTCCCATCCTCAGCCTTGGGCTCTGGAGTTTATAAAATCCCACTTGCCACCCTCTGCTCTTTGGGGTGAGAAATTTCCCAAAGACCAAACCATACAACGTTATAACCATGGAAAAAGACATCCTGAACCCGGAGATAAGTAGTGTTTTTGTTTTTTAATATTTGCTTCTCTTTTCAAGAAAGTATTTAAAAAAAAATTTTTTTTTACAGTTTCTCTCTCTTTTTTTTTTTTGGCCTCACCATGTGGCATGCGGGATCTTCGTTCCCTGACCAAGGATCGAACCTGTGCACCCTGCAGTGAAAGCACAGAGTCTTAACCACTGAACTGCCAGGGAAGTCCCTGGAGATAAATTTTTTTCAAAGATTTTTCTTTTTCACTCTAAAAGTAATACATAAAAAATAAAGGTGGGAACTTGGAAATGCCAGAAAAAATTCAGGAAAAGAACATGAATGTCATCTATCATATTACTATCCAAAAATAACCAATGTTAATACTGTATTTATCTTTTTTTATTGTTTATTTTTTACAAAGAGGAGAATCATTTTATATAGTTGGGATCACCCTGAATATATATCATTTGGTAAGAAGATGTCAGCCTTTTTAAGTAGGGATGCTAAAAAATGGTTCACCCAAATAAAATCGGGCTATGGATATAGAACTAGCAGCTTGATAAAGAACAAAAATCCTGATTCTTGTCTTTTGAGGATAATTATGAATTCATGGCATTCAGACTTGAGTAGTTTCATGAATTGGTCATTAATCATTATTGACATGGGATACCTTTAAGTGGGCTCCGGTGTACCTTCAACACACCCAGAACTTAGAGAGGCATCCCTTCTTTCTGGCAACAAGATATACTAGGCCCATACTGCACCTTCCCTGCCCTGAAACATAAAACCAGCTATTCTCCAAAGAGCCCTTATTCCTTGGGGTGGGGAAAAGTACTGATGACTGCATTTTGGATATTGGGACCCCTCTCTAATTACTGCACACAAATTTGTGGTGGAAAACTGATTAAAAACTACTTCAGTGGTCAGGTAGAAATAATAAATTTCAAAGATTGGAAGATCGTGTTGCTCTAATTTAGTTCTAACAATGCTGCAGAACACCTGTACTCAGCAACTTCGGCCTGCCTGCGGACCAGACCCTGCCCACCACCTGTGGTTGTAAATAAAGCTTTATTGGTACACAGCCACGCCCACTCATTTACACATTATGTACAGCTGCTTCCCGGCTTACAGGGATTTGAGTAGTTGCCACAGAGACATTATGGCCAGCAAAGCCGAAAATATTTACTCTCTGGCCCTTTACAGAAAATATTTGCAGATTCCTGCTCTATAAATGCCTCACCCAAATTATAATTTTACTCTTTTATCGTTTTGTGAACCATGTTAGTCTCTGAAGATCCTATTATAACTAGTGTAATTTCTTGTTTTATCTGGCAATATAAAATATAAATCCAGGCCATGACAGTAAGGTGAACAATATCTAAAATAACTGCAGGTTGGAAATTAAGATCTAAGATCACAGAAGCTATCAGTTTGAGTGTGAATGACTCACTCACTGATTGGTTAAGGGACCAGGCATATGACCAGTCCTGGCCAATGAGATGAGAGGAAAAGCCTGCAGGGGTGGGGATGCCCCTAGCATCCCGAGCCTGGAGGCTGCCCTAGCTTGCAGCTATTTGTTCTGTAAGCTAATAAATGTCTTTATGGAGTTCAGCAAGCAGAGTTGTGTTCTCTGTTACTCATGGCTACAGGCGTGTAACTGGTGCAACTGGCCCTGGTGGCCACCTCTGAACACCTCCCGCTAATGACAGACAGGGAAGTGACTTTGTTCTTGAATCTGTTTTGATAATCCCTGACACTGTGTGGTTATTTACAGCTATCCTACAGTATCCTGGGGAGACTGGTTCCAGGACTGTTGCACATACTAAAATCCGAGGATGCTTAAGTCCCTCATATAAAATCGCATAGTATTTGCATACAACCTATGCAAAAATGATACATATATTATTTCTAGATTATGTATAATACCTGATACAGTGTTTTGTTTTGTTTTGTTTTGTTTTGTTTTGTTTTGTATCTCAGTTCCCCGACCAGGGATTCAACCTGAGCCATGGCAAACATGTTGTAGATCTTAATAGAAGTTCAAGTTGCACAGATGTGTGCATCTGTCAAAACTCAGCAAAAGCATACTTAAGACTTATGCAAGTCATTGTCAATTTTACTTCAAAAGAAAAAATATAAACAAATATTGGACTCTTGTTAGTCATATGCTAATGATATGCACACCAAACTGTTCAGGGAGCAGTGGGCTGATGTCTGCAACTGTGAAATGCATCAAAAATGAGATGAAGTAAAAAACCAAAACAACAACAACAAAAAAAAACGAGATGAAGTGATGCATGGACAAAGGGATGGGGAGATGACAGATTTAATAAAATGGGAATGGTAGAAGTGATGTGTTAGGAATGTGGGTGTTCACTGTAAACTTATTTAAAATTTGATACACATTTGAAATTTTTCACAATCAAATGTTGTTGGGAAAAAACTCGAATTTTGGTTTTTTTCCATTCGGCGGGTTAGGGGGCATTTCCTCTCTTGATCTCACCTGGGCTGATTTATGAGACCACAGACACCTGGAGGGTTCAGTCTGCTGCAAGGTCCAAGATGGCTCCACTGGCATATTGGGCAATTGGTGCTGGTTGTTGGCTGGGAGGCCTCAGTTCTGCATGGAGTCTCCCAGTCTCCAAAAAGCTACACTGGCTTCCTTACATCATGGTGGTCGAACTTCCACACCTCACTTCTGCCGAATTCTATAGGTCAAAGCAAGTCACATGGCCATGTGTCGATTTAAATGGGTGGAGAAACTGATTCCCCCTCTGGCTAGGAGTTCCATTGCAAAGGGGCATGCATATTGGGATGGGGGGAATTTGTGGTCATTGTACAATACACCCAAGTCCTTTGGTCTAGTTGTTTAAGTTCATGTTTAGTCAGAAGGTGTTCTATCGGGACTTCCCTGGCAGTCCAATGGTTAAGACTCCATACTTCCAATGCAGGAGGAGCAGGTTCAATCCCTGGTTGGGGAACTAAGATTCTACATGCCACGAGGCACAGCCAAAAAAAAAAAAGGTATCCTGACTCCTGACACTTCTTACTTGGTAGCTTACAGCCATCAGGTCTTCCTTGATAATGGCACTTAGCTATTGGAGGGTCAGGGAGGTCAGCTCTAAGCAGTTTGCTTTATGAGACAGAAGGAAAACAACATAAGCCATTCAATGTCTGAAGGTTTCATGAAGAGACCCTACAACCACCCACCTGCAATGCAATGAAAATTGTACATGGGTAATTTTTTTTTTTTTTTTTTTGGCTGCACCGCGCAGCTTGCAGGAACTTCCCCAACCAGGGATCAAACCCGCACCCCCTGCAGTGGAAGCACCGAGTCCTAACCACTGCACCACCAGGGAAGTCCCTGTACATGGGTAAGTTAAGATTCAAATGCACACTGCCTGCTCTGGCCCCACCTGACAGCATCACACTCATTCTGAAGTTGGAGGGCTTCTGGGCTTGAAGGCTGGTGAAGCAGATGAAATCTCCAAGAGTTTTCAGCTCTTCATGAAATTATTGATTCAGGCAAAGATTACCAACGGTGTTGAGACCCTTAGGTTCTTTTTTTTTTTTTAGCAGTGCTACATGGCTTGCAGGATTTTAGTTCCCCAACCAGGGATCGAACCTGGGCCCCCTGAAGTGGAAGCACAGAGTCCTAACAACTGGACCGCCAGGCAAGTCCCCCTTTGGTTCACTGTTGATGGAGAACTAAGCCATTCTATATGCGGGATTCTCATCACACACAATACTGTTTCAGATAGCTATTGAGACTTCTCAAACAGTTATACAGTAGTCAGTAAGAAAGGGGCTGAAGGATTGACAAATGGATAGATTAGGAGCCCAAGACAGACCGTATCCACATCCAGAGGGTTGATTTATGATAGAGGTGGTAATGCAGAGCAGTGCAGAAAGGACAATCTCTTCAATAAATGATGCTGTGACAACTGGATATCACTATGGAAAATACACAAAACGTGACCCCTACCTCACACCAAACACAAAGCCAATTTGGGGAGGACTGCAGACCTAATGTGAAAGATGAAACAATAACATTTTAGAAGGTGATACAAAATAATACTTTTATAACCTTGCAGTAAGGATTTTTTTTTTTTTTTTGGCCTTGCTGCAAGGCTTGTGGTACCTTTAGTTCCCTGACCAGGGATTGGACCCAGGCCCTCGGCAGTGAGAGTGCCGAGTCCTAACCACTGGACTGCCAGGGAATTCCCAAGGATTGATTTCTGAAACAGGTCACATAACAATAAAGGAAAAGAATGAAACATTGGGTTATATTAATATTAAGAACTGTTCGGGGACTTCCCTGGTGGTCCAGTGGTTATGAGGCCGGAGATAGATGGGCCCCAGTCTGAGCACCTGGAGTTTCTCCCCTGTGGACAGAGAGGAGGCTGGGCCCTGCCCAGATAAGAGATAAAAGAGCACATATTCCTCATTCTCGAGGTCAAGGAGACCTTCCCGACTACACATGTGCAGAAAGGCTCCTTGGAGGTCAAAAGAGAGGGGGCGTCACCCCATAGTAAGTGACGTCAACTACCCATAGGCCTCTTCGCTAGAATCCATCTTGGCTGAGAGATGCACAGGCCCACAGGGAAGGACCCTGAGGTATACCAAATACGGACTCAGAACCAGGCAAAGCAAGATGATTGGCCAAAGGAAACCTGGAAGAAATGCCCCATATAAGTGATTCAAACCACCATGAGGGCGCAGCTCTCTCTCTGAGCCCACCTGTGTGTCTATCCACACATACTCTTTTTCCTCCTAATAAACACTTCACTTGTTTCACCACTTTCCATGTCTTTGTGGGAATTAATTTCTGTAAAGCCAAAGGGCCAGGGCCTTGTCACTGGTCCCTGGTGGGCTAGTGGCTAGGATTCAGCGCTCTAACTGCTGCGACCTGACTTCAGTTTCTGGCTGGGAACTGAAATCCTGCTTCAAGCCACTGCAGGCCGAGGACACCTGAGATCAGTTAGGGCTCTGTGCTTCCAATGCAGGGGCCGCAGTGTGTGGGGAGAAAAAAAAAAACTATTCAAAAGACACCCTAGGAATCATTGAGAGAAAATCAGGCAGCCAAGTTGAAAACTGGACTATACCTAACTAAATGATTCACAGAAGGGGAAATCCAAATGGCCAATGAATCATGAAAAGATGTTCAACCTTATTAGTAAATAGAGGAATGGAAATTAAAACTGCAATAAGGGAATTCCCTGGCAGTCCAGTGGTCAGGACTCTGCACTTCCACTGCAGGGGGCATGGGTTTGATCACTGGTGCAGGAACTAAGACCCCCACAAGCCGTGTGGCATGGCCATAAATAAGTAAATAAATAAACATAAAAAACAAAACTACAATGAGATAACACTACAGACCCAACAGGTTGGGAAATAAAAATTCAGGTGTACTGATAAGTTTTGGCAAAGATGCAAGGCAATGGGAGCTATCGCATCCTCGTGGTGGGTGGCAATATAAATCAGTACAACAACTTTGGGAAAGAGTTTACCATTATCCATGAGTCTGAAGATTCACAAACACTACACCCTGGCAATACCACTCCTAGGTATATACTCTAGTGAAACACACAGACGTATATAGCCAGACATATCCATAGCCACAATTTTTGGGGGGGGGGTAAAAGCCCAAGTCTGAAAATAACTCAAGTCAGATAGTAAATAATTTGATGGTATATTCACACAATGGAATACATATAGTCATGAAAGTGAATGCACTCAGCTACATGGAATAACCTGGATGAATGTTAATTGAAAGAAACCAGACAGAAAAGAATACATGCCATACACTTTCCCTATGTAAAGTTTTAAAAGAGGCAAAACTAAATTTATTTGGGCTGCACACTCATGTGGTCAAACCATAAACAAAGCGAGAAAGTAATAATCATAAAATTCAAGTTACTGGCTACACTGGGGGAAGGGAGGACAGGGTCCAGATGACCCCTGTGGTTGCAAGGGGGGTGGGGTGGGGAGGACTCCTAAGGTGCTGGCCGTGATCATGTGTTGGCTTTATGATAACTTGTTAAATTATCCATTGGCATTGCATGCACTTTTCTGAAAATGCATTACAACTCACAATAAAAAGGTTTGCACACATGATGTTTTAAAAGACATCAGTAAGTTAGAGTATAACAAATTTTGGTATAAAGCCATAGTCATATTTTATTTTCCATTCTCTGGAATAGTAGTTCACCAACTGGTAGGGTTTTTATTAAAGCAAAGGTAGAGAATTCAGAAAGCTTTAGCCATTTCAACATCAATGCAAAAATGCAAATCTTTGCAGGAAGTAAAATAGGTGATGGGTGATCCCCAAGGTTCCATCTTTTTTTTTTTTTTTAATAAATTTATTTATTTTTGGCTGCCGTGGGTCTTCGTTGCTGCACGCGGGCTTTCTCTAGTTGTGGCGAGCGGGGGCTACTCTTTGTTGCGGTGCACGGGCTTCTCATTGCGGTGGCTTCTCTTGTTGCGGAGCACAGGCTCTAGGCATGCGGGCTTCAGTAGTTGTGGCACGTCGGCTCAGTAGTTGTGGCTCATGGGCTCTAGAGCACAGGCTCAGTAGCGCAGGGAAGCCCCCCAAAGTTCCATCTTGTTGTAACTGCCCTGTTGCTGCAAAGATGAATCAAAACTTAAAATCCTGGACTTCCCTGGTGGCACAGTGGTTAAGAATCCGCCTGCCAATGCAGGGGACATGGGTTTGATCCCTGGTCCGGGAAGATCCCACATGCCGCGGAGCAACTAAGCCCATGTGCCACAACTACTGAGCCTGTGCTCTAGAGCCCGCGAGCCACAACTGCTGAAGCCCGCGTGCCTAGAGCCCGTGCACCACAACAAAGAGTAGGCCCCACTACTCTAGATACCCAACTAAAGTCCGTGTGCAGCAACAAAGACCCAATGCAGCCAAAAATACATTTAATTAATTAATTAAAAAAACAAACAAAAAAACTAAAATCCTGAGACACATTTCTTTTAGCAACACATAAGGAAATATTCTGAAATGTGAGAAATAAATGTTCAATTTTAATATGCCACATTCTTTACGTTAAACTGAAAGCCTTTTAATAAAAGCCCTTAGATTTGAAACCATTTTAAATTTGTAAATATAAACTTTTTTTTTTTTTTTTTTTTATATTCATACAATGGAATATTATTCAGCTTTTAAAAAGGAAGGAAGGGCTTCCCTGGTGGTGCAGTGGTTGAGAATCTGCCTGCTAATGCAGGGGACACGGGTTCGAGCCCTGGTCTGGGAAGATCCCACATGCCGCGGAGCAGCTGGGCCCGTGAGCCACAACTACTGAGCCTGCGCGTCTGGAGCCTGTGCCCCGCAACGGGAGGGGCCGCGATAGTGAAAGGCCCGCGCACCGCGATGAAGAGCGGTCCCCGCACCGCGATGAAGAGTGGCCCCCACTTGCCGCAACTAGAGAAAGCCCTCGCACGAACTGAAGACCCAGCACAGCCAAAAATAAATAAATAAATAAAAATAAAAGTAGCTATAAAAAAAAAAAAAAATTTAAAAAAAAAAAAAGGAAGGAAATTTTGCAATATGCTACAACATGGATGAAACTTGAGGACATTAAGCTCAGTGAAATAATCCAGCCACACAAAGGCAAATACTGTATGATTCCACTTATGTGAGGATCTTAGATTAGTCAAAATCATAAAGACAGAAAGTAGAATGGTGGTTGCCAAGGACTGGGGGAGGGGGGATGGGGAGTTATTATTTAATGGAACAGTTTCCGATTTACAAGATAAAAAGAGTTCTGGGGATGGATGGTGGTGATGGTTGTACAACAAAGTGAAGGTACTTAATACCACTGAACTGTAAGCGTAAAAATGGTTACAATTAAAAAATGGTAAATGTTATGTTACATGTATTTTAACACACATACACACAAAGATACACTTATTGTACCATCTTGTCCCCCTGGGGGTGGGGCTTGGTTACCAGCTTCAAGTTTTATAGTCAGAGGTCATGGGTTGGGTTCCTGGGTATCCCCCCTCCCTCTGTTGAGTTGAGCAGTATGTGTATCATTCCCGCCTCCCATCAGGTCTCCTTGCCTTTCACATCTTCCCAGCTTCTCAGGAATTTTTCAGGGATGGGAAATCCCCTTCCTGCCCAAATATGGAAGCAGAAAGCATTCACCTATGTCTATCGAGCTGGAGGCCTTGGCTTTGACTCCACCCTTTGTCCCTTCTGCAGCTGCCTCTGGCCAGCCTTGATGGGCAGAGGGGTCTGGGAACCCATGTGTGTGTGTAGGGGGGGGTCATCAGCTCTGGGGACACTGTCCTGCATGAATCACATTTTGGAGGGGGCCTCTGACAGCCATCCCCCCATGCCCATCCATGGGTGTATCAGCCATGGCAGGGCCCAGCAGGCCCACTCAGCCCTCCTGCCCTTTATCAACAGCCTACATGCACAAAGCAGTTGCGTGCCCAGCACCATACATCCCTGGAAGCTCACGGTCTGTCTCCATACTGGATGTTCTTCCATTTGCCTTTTTATGGACTGAATTGTGTCTCCCCTCAAATTCATGTGTTGAAGCCCTAACCCCCAATATGACTGTATGTGGAGACAGGGCCTTTAAGGAGGTAATTAAGGTTAAATGAGGGAGTTCCCTGGTTGTCTAGTGCTTAGGATTCAGCACTTTCACTGCCACGGCCTGGGTTCAATCCCTGGTCAGGGAACGGAGATCTCACAAGCCCAGTGGTGCGGAAGCCAGGAAGAGAGGTCTCAGCAGAAACCCACCCTGCTGGCACCTTGGTCAGTCTCCTGATCACTTTCAGTCTCCAGAACTGAGAAAATAAACGTCTGTTGTTTAAGCAACCTGCTCTTTGTTTTGGCAGCCCGAGCTGACTGAGACAGGGTAGTAACAGCTCCCAGCTCCCAGCAGCCCTGGGGTACATCACCACTGTTGATTTCCCAGGATGTGGCCCACGCCTTCATTGAGGCTTCTTCCATTCTCCACTTTGGGTGCATCATCTGTCTCCCACCACTGGTCTCAACCTTAGCAGCCCACTGGGATCACCTAAGGAGGTTTAACAATGCTGACCCCTGACCCCACCCCCAGAGAACCTAAGGCAATTGGGTGGGGCTGGCTTTGGGGAGTTTTCAAACTCCCAGGTAATTCTAACGTGCAGACAGGGTGAAGAATTGCTGATCTAGAATGGTGTTTCTCAACCAGAGGGGATTCTGCCCACCCCCATCCCCAGGAGACATTTGGCAATATCTGGAGACATTTTTAGTTGTCACACTTGGGGCATGGATGCTACCAGCATATAGTGGGTGGAGGCTGAGGTTGCTGCTAAGTATCCTACAATGCACCGGACAGGACCCTGTAACAAACAATGACCCAGCCTTAAACGTCAGTATTGCCAAAGTCCAGAAACCCTGCTCTAGAGGTACATGAGCCAAGTATTCCGTCCGTGAAGGTGCACGACACCACGTCGGGGGTAGGTACTATTCTATACCCATTTTGCAGAAGGGAAAACTGAGGCTCAGAGAGAAGAAGTGACTTGGCCATGCTCAGACAGCAGAGCTGGTGCTCACACTGCTCTCTAGCAGACAAAGCAGCAAAAAGTGCCTACAATGTACTGAGGAGGAGAAGGAGGTGGGCAGTAATAAAGCCCAATTGCTACACGAATAGATTCAGCAGCCAGCCTGTCGCTCTCTGGCTCCGTGCCTCTAGCCCAGCGCTTTAACTTCCAGTGCCTCATGTTCCTACTCATAAAATACAGATTTGGCAGTAATGATACCTGCATGGGTAGTCACTGCAGGGGGCTCAGAGGATGCTGGGCTGCTTAGGGGGCAGGGCCAGCAAGAGGGTGGGATGGGGTCTGCTCAGAGTGGGTAGGGAAGACTCGGTTATTATTTGGAGAAAGATCATGCCAGGCCGGGGAACAGTGAGTGAAATGGCCCTGGGATGGAAGGCAGGAAGGCCTGCTTCACCTTCCTCCTTCTCCTCCCTTCTTCCTGAGCCCAAATTGCAAAAGGACCAGTTCCAGGCCAGAAGATGACACCAATTGGTGTACTTGAGTTGGATCAAACTGGCTCACAAGAGCCAATTATGCATATCTCTTCCTAGCTCAGGGCTCACATATCAGATACCACATTCACAGCCTGAAATCTGCCAAGATGGGAGAATTTACACCATGGAAATTGGCAAACACTATAAACAGATGCCCTTGTCCCAGCTGGTTTATGAGCACACTGTAGCTTACACCCACCTGGAGACCCCCTCATGCCCGCTGTCTCAGTCCATCGGGGCTGCTATAACAAAATGCCATAGACTGGGTGGCTTATAAACAATAAACATTGATTTCCCACAGTTCTGGAGGCTGGAGTAAATATAAACTTTTAAAACATCACCTTTGTATGGAGAAAGGGAATGCCATCCTCCCCTCTTTGAAATGTCAGAACCTAGAAAAGGTCAAGCTCATGATTTTGATCAGAACATCTCCCTTCTTGTTGGCAAGATGATCTTTTCTAGGGACTTCCCTGGTGGTCCGGTGGTTAAGAACCCGCCATCCAATGCAGGGGATGCAGGTGCCCTTGTCGGGGAAGTAAGATCCCACATGCCGCGGGGCAACTAGAGCCGCACGCCACAACTAGAGAGAAGCCCACAACGAAAAACGAAGACCCAGCGCAGGCAAAATTAAAAAAAAAAAAAAAAAAGATGATCTTTTCTAAACACAGGATGAAACGCAAAAACTGGTGAATTGACCATAATGCTATTTCAAGTCACCATTTTGAGGACCCATAGGTGGTCAAGGTGGTTAAATTACTTCTGAGGAATAAGTTACAAGATCTTTAGTTATTTTGTACACATTTCACCCTTCCACGTCTGCGGGGAAGAGACCAACACATCTATCCATAAAGGTGTTTATGTTTCAAGTAAAAAAAATGTTTTAAGGGACTTCCTTGGCGGTCCAGTGGTTAAGACTTTGCCTTCCAATTCAGGGGGTGTGGGTTCGATCCCTGGTCAGGGAACTAAGATCCCACAGGCCTTATGGCCAAAAAACCAAAACACAAAACAGAAACAATATTGTAACAAATTCAATAAAGACTTAAAAAAAAATGGTCCACATCAAAAAAGATTTTTTTTTAAATGTTTCAAATTTCTCTGAATACAAACTTTCTTACCTCACGTCATACCTTTGCAAAGTCACAGCTCTTTAGCCAGATGCTGAAGACATCCCGTGGGGGACCAACTGGATGAAGTTCCGGAACAGGCGTAATTTCTACGGTGCTAGAAATCAGGAAGACGGTTGTCTGGGGAAGTGGAGGGGACTTTTTAGGATGCTGGAATGTTCTAGGTCTTGATGGGGTGTGGGTGACATGGGTTCCCACACTTGCCTAAACCCATCGAAGTACACTTAGGATCTGTGCAGGTCACCATTAGTAAACTATACTGCAATTAAGTTCAGTTGGCATAAAAATATTACATTTCTACCATCAGTTCTGGCATCTTTTCAAAGACACAGAGATTAGCTGTGAATGCAGAAAGTTGAGCCCACCCAGATGCGGGGGTGACCAGAGAATGTCGCCAAGCCTTTCTGCCCCACCATGTTGATATGCTTCCTGTTTGCTATCAGACACCTGAGTCCCTCGCAGAAATTCTTGGAGAGGGTTTTGAGGTTCACACCCAGGGCTCCCTGAACCACCCCCAGCCCTGTCTAAGCTGGTGGTGGCCTCTAGAGGGCGCTGTTAGCATAGCCAATCCCAGGAGTTTTCATTCATTCTGGAGCTTCAGCAATTTTTAGGAAACCATCATTGGCAAGCAAGGTGGGAGATCATTTCCTACCCCACCTCCCTGACTCTTGGACACTGGGGCTGTCCCGAAGGCCTATGAGCTCTCAAATCTCACTGTTCCTTTGGGGATTCACTTCTTTCTGCGACGCCCCAAGCATGCAAAATTAAAAATTAATACATGTGTATGCTTTGTCTTCTGTTAAAATATCCTTTGTCAGTTTAATTCGCAGCTCCCAATTATGAACTTAAGAGGGTACAGGAAAACATTTTCCTCCCCCACACAACGAGGTCAGTTGTGGGTTGATGCTTCCTCCTTCTACTTGGCCTAAGTTAGCCGGCGTCTAAGGTGGAAACACTTCTGAGAAGCCAGCCTAGCCTCTCCTTGACATCCTGGCCCAGGAGGGGACCCCTTACAAATGGGTCAGTGACCGCAAACAGATGCGGCCCAGCCCGTGCCAGGTGCTCAGCCTGGATTTAATTTCTGGGCCATTTAAAGTCTCACACCCCATCAGACTACGGGGTTTGCCAAAGCACAGAACAGAAGATTCACCCACAGGGACAGCACGGCCCTTGTCACATCATAAATTGAGGATGTGACTGGATTTGGGGAAAGGAAGAAAGAGACCATTTCAACTGAGACCAGCCAGGAGTTTGGAGCTCTTAATGAAACTCTTGGTTCCAGCAGTGGTGATCAGCAGTGTTGAGATAACCAGGTGAGTCATGAAAGGGGAAATCAAGCCACTCTATGTGCTACAAGCTCGTCCCAAGAGTTTTATCCATGTGACTCATGTCACTCGATTTTTTTTTAAGTTATTTTATTATTTATTTATTTTAAAAATATTTCATGTATGTATGTATGTGTGTATGTATGTATGTATGTATTTTGGCTGAGCCGGGTCTTATTTTATTTATTGTGGCATGTGGGAACTTCCTTGCGGCACGTGGGCTTCTTAGTTGTGGCATGCGGACTCTCAGTTGCGGAATGCATGCGGGATCTAGTTCCCTGACCAGAGATCAAACCCAGGCCCCCTGCATTGGGAGTGAGGAGTCTTACCCACTGGACCACCAGGGAAGTCCCTCATGTCACTCCAGTCCAAGGATAAACTGTAGCACATGGAGCCACCAGATCCCACCTGAGGGGATGCAAGTGCCACCTAGGAAGTATTCAAGCCAAAAATGTTACCCTGACTCCATCAAGCCTTTGACTCTGATTTCCCACTTGTAAGAAATTCAGGGGTTCAGGAAATGAACTAAAAGCACTGGAGCTGCCAGAAGTGACATTCTGCAGAACAAGGGGCTTAGCCTCTGCAGGAAGTCAGATCAGGAGCAAAGGGCAAGGTGACATGGGCTGTTGGCAGGAGTCTCAGCCCTTCTCCACGTGGGCCTCTCCAGAGCACTGCTTGAGCATCCTCACAACATGGTGGCCGGCTTCCCCCAGATGAGTGATCCCAGAGACAGTGAGAGAAGTCACACCCCGTCATTTCCCCAGTATCCCATTGGTCACCTGGTCCATCCTATTCCATGTGGGTGAGGGCTACACAAAGCATGAGTATCCGACAGCACGATCATGGAGGGCCAACCTGCAGGCCTGGTGACCATCAAAAAGGAAGGGAATGGAAAACGAAAGATAGAGGCTACCATATGACCCAGCAATCCCACTCCTGGGCATATATCTGGACAAAACTCTAATCCAAAAAGATACATGACCCCAATGTTCATGGCAGCACTATTCACAATAGCCAAGACGTGGAAGCAACCTAAGTGTCCACTGACAGATGAATGGATAAAGAAGATTTGGTACACATATA
Organism: Balaenoptera musculus; assembly: GCF_009873245.2. Lineage (NCBI taxonomy): Eukaryota > Metazoa > Chordata > Mammalia > Artiodactyla > Balaenopteridae > Balaenoptera > Balaenoptera musculus. Next base: position 169,701,413 of record NC_045787.1, read on the forward strand.
CAGTGGAATACTACTCAGCCATAAAAAAGAATGAAATAATGCCATTTGCAGCAACATGGATGGACCTAGAGATTATCATACTAAGTGAAGCAAGTCAGAAAAAGAAAGACAAATATCATATGATATCACTTATATGTGGGATCTAAACTATGACACAAATGAACTTATCTACAAAGAAAACAGACTCACAGACATAGAGAACAGACTTGTGGTTGCCAAGGGGGAAGGGGGTGGGGGAGGGAAGGATTGGGAGTTTGGGATTAGCAGATGCAAGTCAGTATATATAGCATGGATAAAAAACAAGGTCCTACTGTAGAGCACAGGAACTATAATCCAGTATCCTATGATAAACCATAATGGAAAAGAACATGAAAAAAGAGTTGTGTATATATGTGTATAACAATCATTTTGCTGTACAGCAGAAATTAACACAACATGGTAAATCAACTGAATTGAATAACAAACAAAATTTTTAATTAAATAATAAATAAAAAAGGAAGGGAATGAACAGGACAGGCAACCAAGATTGGCAGTTCTACCCGAATGACCCCAGTGCAGGGTTTTTAAAGAGACCTTCTACCATCCTCGGGACATCCCTGGTGGTCCAGTGGTTAGGACTCTGCACTCCCACTCAGGGGGCAACCAGTTTGATCCCTGGTCGGGAGCTAAGATCCCCACGTGCAGCGAGTTGAGACCAAAAAAAAAAAGAGAGGAGAGAGAGATCCTTGAGCAGCAGGAGGTCTGGGGCTCAGCCACCTGAGCTCCGCCACTTCCCTGACTCCAGCTCCTCACCTCCTCCCCCCTTCCAGAAGGTTCTGGGTCCCTAAATTCTTCACAGGGAGAAGCCCCGCCCTCCCCAGCTCCTACCCGAGCCAGGAGAGGCCCCAGATACCAGCACCCACCCAACCGAGGAGGCAAAACAAACAAGACAGGACAAGCACACCAAAGAGGCAAGCGTGCAGGCGACATCACCTGACACAGCCAGGCAAGGACACCCACTGGTCTTGTGGGCAGCGGGAGGAGAATTCCTCTGTGGGCAGGGACCTCCCGCACCCCACTGGCCATCAGGAAACCCTTCAGTGTGTGTGGAGTGTGCCCTCCAGTGTGGGAGACTGTAAATGAAAACATTATTCACTGAGGATTTGTTTTAAACCCACGGGACAAATATATTTTATATACGTTCATTCTGGGGCGTAAAGTGGTTCTGGATGGAGAGCAGGTACAACATGTGCCTTCCTTTATGATAGGAAGGAAGGCAGACAGGAGGCAAAGAAGGAGGCGGGACCGGCTCCAACTGAGGACACAAAAGCTCTGCGCCCGCAGCAGGTGACTAGTGGCTGCACCTCCGTTTCCCCATCTGAGACTCCTCCTCCTCCATGCTGGGGTGCCCAGAGCACCCCCGGCCCCAGATGCAGCCCTGCTTCTATCTCTTGCTAGGGTGGGGGTCCCGGTGGCCCTCCCCCCAGGTGCCACCCACTGCTGTGGAGCGTATCCCCCTGGGTGGCTGTCACGGGGCGTGAAACCCCGAGGATCTACACCGGCGAGGGGTGAAGGTGCTGAGGACAGGGGGAGCCCCCTCTCCTGGAACTCTGGCGCCCTGACCCATTTTGCAGATGGGCATACTGAGGCCCAGGTGAGGGCAAACCCAGTCTCACGTGGAGGGGCCAGAGTCATATGGAGGGGGTTAGAAGGCCAGGAGGGACTGACCATCCAGAGACCTCACTCACTCAACCTGTCCCACCACAAACATTTATTGGAGCGCCACCATGTGCCCGGGGCTCAGATGAACAAACTGAGGATCAACCAAGGACCTGGGGTGAAACCCAAGGTAACGCACAGACGGGGCCTTTTGACCTGCGTTCTCCAATGGGGCAGCCAGCAGCCCCACTGGGCCACAAAAATGTAAATAAATGAAAGTGAAATCAGTGAAGCATTCTGCCCCTCCTCTTCACTGGCCACATTTCATGTGCTCAGTAGCCACATGTGGCTGATGGCTGCACAGATGGAGGACACGTTCATCACACCAGGCGGTTCTATCAGAAGACACCGGCTTCCACGGTCCAGTCTGACTCCTTCTATTTCCAAGTGAGAATGGGGTGAGTGGAGTTTTGTCACCTGAAAAGCATGCTCTATTTTGCTTTGAGCCCAGAGCGGTGTTGGTGGGTACCACGAAAGGCACACACACAAGGGGATACAAGAGACAGTGTCGACTTGTAGCAATGTCAGGATCTCGCTTGTGACACTGTAATAGACTTTTGCAAAAATGTTGCCACTGGGGAAAATGTTATTTCTTAACAACTGCTATGAATCTACAAGCTGTCACGGTAAACATTCTAAGCACAAAACATTATCTGGATGATTGGAGGTTTTTTTGGCACCCCCTTAAATTTCACGCCCAGGGGAGGGTCCTGGCCCAGGACTGGAGTGGTGGCGAGCCGGTTTCTCCCCATCGTGTGCCTGGCACCAGGTCCCCAGGGAAGGGATAAGTGGCCAGGGGTGACTCACTGGGCTGATGACCTCAGCTGGGGAGGCACCAGGGCTCCGACCCACAACTCCGACCCCTGCACCTGCGGGGTGGATGCAGAATGTGCAGATAAAACGCTGGCAACAGGGGACTTCCCTGGCGGTCCAGTGGTTAAGACGCTGCGCTTCCACTGCAGGGGGCACGGGTTCGATTCCTGGTTGGGGAACTAAGATCCCGAATACCGCGGACCAGCCAAAAAAACAAAACAAAAAACCCCCACTGGCAACAGGTTCTTGTCCCTGTTTGTCTGCAAATCTCTGCTGGGGACTTGCTCACCAGACGCTCTCCCCAAACGGCCTTTGGCACCAGCATCTGGGACCCAGACCCTGGAGGCCTCCTTGGTTCCAGAGCCAGGATGCAGCACTGGACAAGCCCCTCTTGTTGGTGTCCCAGGTTTCTGCCGCCTCTCAGGAGGTCACAAAAGGGAAACTGAGGCCGGGAGAGCTGGAGTTGGCGGACGTGACAGAAACCCACGGCACCTCCCGAAGTCGCCCACAAACCCCAACCCTATGTGCAGGGGAACGTGATGCCCATTGGACGGAGGGGATGAATACAGCCCAGTGTGGGGAACCGGAGAGGGTTCACGGCACACAGTGGCCCAGGGCCGACGGGCTCCAGATGCCCATCCAAATGCCAGAGGCAGGCGAGGTGGGTTGGCAGGTGACGCTCTTCGCCCAAGTGCCCTGCCCCCAAGAAGCCAGCCCTCCCTCCCCTCGCCAGCTCACCCCCGCAGGCTTCCACCAACGGGGTAAGTCCTTCCTCAAACGTCCGACTTGATTTCATCAGGAGGCTTCGCTTAAAAAACCAGTTTCTCCTCCTTCCTGGGTGAGTCTAAGACCAGGACAGGCCGCAGTTTCCTGAGAGGGAACAGTGAAAGAGGTTGTGAGATGGGATGATCCACGGGGAGGACGTTGGTTGGTGACTGGTGACAATGGCGGGGAACAAAAACCTGCACAATCCCTACACTCTGGGGCAGAGACACCTGTGCTGGTGATAAAACATTCCTCCATGCATTATTGAGCACTCACTGTGAACCAGATCAACACAGACTCGGTCACTGTCATTCTTTTTCATTCTTATTTAGGAGAAATTCACAGAACATGAAATTCACCCATTTAAAATGAACACATTCAGGGACTTCCCTGGTGGTCCAGTGGTTAAGACTCTGCTCTCCAATGCAAGGGGCACGGGTTCCATCCCTGGTCGGGAACTAGGATCCTGCTTGACGCACAGCGTGGCGAAAAAATTAAATAAAATGAACACTTCAGGGGCGTTTAGTACATTCACAGAGCTATGTAACCATCACCTCTAGTTCCAGAACATTCCATCCCCCAAAAGAAAACCAGTGCCCATCAGCAGTCACCCCCCACCCCCTCCACAGCCCTGACAACCAGCAATCCACTCTCTGTCTTTGTGGATTTGCCTGTTCTGGACATTTCACATAAGTGGGATCACACACTACGTGGCCTTTTGTGTCTGTGTCTTTTTCAGTTCACTTTATTTTTTAAAATAAAATTTCTTTCTTTTTAAAAGACAGTATTAGGTTACAGAAAAACTGCGAAGACAGTACAAAGTTTCCAGATACTCGCCCTGTTTCCCTACTCTTAACACCGTACATCAGCATGTGTGGCCCTCTCGTGTGGTGTGGAGCAGCGTGGAAGGCAGCTCCCGAATCACACATGTGATTCGCCGTGATCTCGGGGTGACACACCCAGTTTGCAGATGCCCCGGACCAGCTGAAGCACCTGCCATGAGCCCGTGAGCCCCGTTTACTGAGATGCAGACAGGTGGCCACGGTCACCAACTTGGGAAAGGCTTCAGCTCCTCCGGCTCCGGGATTTTCCTGCCACTCCTCCAGGGGACGTGGAAGGGGCGGGATCGGCCAAGAGGAAACCGCAAACATCAAATGTACAGCGGCGGCTCCGAGAACAAGCTGTGCCTGGCAGCTGCAACTTGGCAGGCGGCAGGGGGGCAGGCAGAGGTCAGCGGCGGGGCCCGGCGGGGATGGGCGGGGCTCGGTGCCACCTAGGAGGGAGGTGGTTTGGCATGCAGCACCCACCCCATTCCCCCCACATATACCGGGCCAGGCAAGGGACGGGGCGGGGCCTGGAGGCATTGGGAGGGGGACTGCGGGGTTTGAGAGGAGGGCTCTAGCAGGCGGCTGAGCAAATGCAGCGGTAGGGCCAGGCTCCAAGGTGTGCCTGAAGGTTCCTCCGGAAGGACCAGGTGGGGGAGGGTGCCACCTGGTGAGCCAGGGATCCTGGGCAGGAGAGGAGATTCTAGGGCGTACACCTGCCAGGAGGCCTTTTGGACAGCCCGGAGAGCCCTCCTCTCGCCGCCCCCGCCAACATGCAGGCTGTCCCCCGAGCGCTGGCAGACACCCAGCATCTGTGTGCTCTGTGGCCCTCCACCCTCACCAGGCCCGTCAGCCCTCACTGGACTGGCTGCAAAGGGTGACAATGGCTTCTCGGGGTCCTTTGGGCCCCAAGCCCACACTCCACCTGGTGACAAGAACAGTCCTCCCAAAAATGGCATCTGATGGGGTCTGTGCCCTGCTCACATTCTTCCTACGGCGTCCACCCGGGGACAATGAAACAACCACCAGACAAACGTACACTGATGTTCACAGCATGACTCACAACTCCAAAGAGCGGAAAACCTCAGTGACCATCGATGGGTGATGGATAAACACAGAGTGGTCCGGATGATGGACCAATCACTCAGCCATGAAAAGGAGTGAGGCACTGACACACGCCGCAACACGGATGGACCTCGAGGGCGTGATGCTCATTGAGAGAAGCCAGACACAGAAGGCTCCGGGGGCTGACCTGGACCGGCCCACCCTGGGACTGCCTGCTCCCCACCCCAGGCCCTGCAGAGGCGGCCACATCTACTTCTTTCTTGCCCTTCTCACTGTACTACCTGCTGGCCTCCTCACCTGGCTCCTCTCAGATCCCTGTTGTCAGTTGAGGAAACTGACAAGCACAGCAGTCTGGAAGAGACTGCGATGCCAGGCGGGGCTGCTATCCTTAACCACTGGACTCCCCTGCCACCCCCTTTTGCCTCCTGCCTGCAGGGAGCGCTCCCTGATCCACCGCCTCCCTCCCTGCATGCCCCCCCAGGATCTGAAGTCAGCCCTGGACTGTCCAGCAGAAACCCGCATACAGCAAGAACTTAATCATGGCTGAGGGGATGGAGTCTAGAGAGGGAGGTGGGCCAGCTATGAGGGGGAGGTTTGAATCACCGGGTTTTATCGAATTAGGTTGCGCTGTCTAAAGGCACCCCTCCCCCACGCAAAGCTGTTTTCCCGTTTCCCTTTGGATCTGGGACAGCTGTGCGCTTGACCCCAACCTAAGCTCGGACATGGGGAGGTGATGCAGGAAGGCTTCCGAGGCCAGGCCGCTCAGATCCACCAGCCATGCTGCGAGGGAGCCCAAGCCACGCAGGAGGCCACGTTTGGGCACCTGGCCCTCGTTCCCAGCCGGGCCAGCCTTGGTGCCAGCCCAGCCCAGCCCACACCTGCGGATGATGAGTCTTTCCCTGCCGAGGACCCAGGTCTCCTGGAGCAGAGAGAAGCCGAGCCCACCCGTGCCCCATCTGAATCAGTGACTCACAGCATCACCAGGAATATCAAAATGCCTTTGGGCCACTAGGTTTGAGGCAGCTTGTCGCAAGGCAACAGAAAGCCGGGGTGCGGGCACGCAAACTAGTTTTTGACTTTTATTAAATCCTTACAAAACAGAATACAAAATACCGGCGTTGACAGTTGGTGTAAAGGAAACTTCTGAGCTGTATCAGTTCACCTGGTACAGTGGAGTTAAAGTGCTTGGATGTTTTTCCCCCACTTTAAAAAAATTTGAGTTCTTTTTTTTGTCTTTTTTACACATCTTAACGTTGAAACACTGCTGTGCCCCCTTCCCCCCAGCGCCAGGCTCGTTCACAGTAACGGTTCTGCCCAGTCCTCCGGGCCGCACTGTCGTTGTGACAGGGGTGGGGGAGGAAGTGGCTGTCCCACCTTTGAGGAAAAAAAAAAAAAAAAAAGCTGCTCACAGCTCAGCTTTCCGGAGTAAAATGGCCATGGCGCCTGCAGCGGGCGAGAGTCCGTTTGTTTCTTTTTTACAAAAAGGCAGAATCCTCGGTTTGCAAAACATGGAATCACTGATGGGCGAGAAATGATGGGGGGTGGCCTCCCCACCCCCGGAGTCTTTGGAAAGGCCAGTCCACAGATCGGCGGGCGGGCGGGGCGGAGGCCCCCCCACCGGCCACCAAGGACGGCGACAATCTCCGAGACTCGGGGGGCCGCAGAGACGGCACTCGAGCCCCCCACGCCTCGAGGCCCGCCCCGCCCCCCCCACATTCAAGTATTCGTCAAGAACAGGGAAGTCAGCTGATGTTCTGGAAAACTAACGAGACAGGACGAACAGCTAGGAGCCGGAGGGCGATCTGGGCGGCTGCCCGCGCCCCCAACCCCGGCAGAAGCCCGTGTGCACGTGGAAAAGGAAGCCTGTGAATTGCATAGAGTCTCCCACCCGAGGACGAAGGGCGTCAGAGTCTCCCCAGCCCGGCGGGTCCACGCGACGTCCTGACTCGGGCGCGGGCGGAAGGGGCACGGCAGCTGCGGGCCTTTTCCTGAAGGTGGGCGGAACAGAGACGCCGCCCTGCGGGGGGGGGGGGTGTCCCGCGAGACCCCGGGGACGGGGCTGACAGAGCTTCCACGCCAGACCCGAGGGGAGGCCGGCAGGACGTGGCCGTGGTCAGACTGAGCCCTGAGAAGGGGGCACTCGGGTGCCCGGGTCGGGGATCCGCGGGACCCCCACGTCGGCTGACGGGGGGCCTGTCGGCTCCTCGCGCTTCCTCTGGCGCCCCCTCTTCCCGAGTGGGCAGTCCCCAATGGAGAGGGCCCGGGGAGGGGACCCGGGCAGCCGCAGCTTAAGGTCAAGGTTCGAGGGAGCCCCGATTGTCAGTCGGCGGGGGCTCCAGCGGGGGGCGCCACCCCGCCCGACCCAGGCCCCGCCCTGCGACAGGGGAGACCTGAGAAGCCCCCGGCCCGCCCGGCCGCCAGGGTGTCTGAGAGGAGGGAAGGAAGCTACCGTCTCGTCGAGGGGAGGTGGGTGGGGGTCGACCCGTCCCTGTGAAAACACTGTGAGGGCCGGGGAGTGGGGCGGCGAGGTCCCGCCGGCTCGGGAGGACGCCACGCCCTCCTCTCTGAGTCACGCGGGCGGCGGGGAGCGGCCTTAACAGTACCCGGCGCATCCCGGGCCGGGGCAGCGGGAGGGGAGGGCCCCACCCAGCCACAAGCCTCCGCTCTCCTCCCCGGGCCGGGCGCCCTGCTCTGCATTTAACACCATTGAAAGGAAAAAAAAAAAGGAGGGGAACAGGAAAAAAACCCAACAGCAAAAACCTTATATAAAAAGACCCCCGAGCTGAGCTTAGCGCCTCGGAATCCAGCCGGGGGAGGGCAGCCCGCTGGTCACCCGCGAGCAATAGCTTAAAAAATCTTTAGACTTGAGGGGGGGAGGGGCGGCCTATGTACAGAGGGAAGGAGGGGGTCACGCGTGGTCTCCCACCAGGACCACGGGGGCCGCGGACAGGCTGGCTCGCTGCCGCCGCTGGGCCAGCTTGGACTGGGAGGGCGGGGACAGCTGCAAGCAGCGTGAGGTAGCTCGGATGACCACGGGCTGGTCCTGCCCCGCCTCCTCGGCCGCGTCCTCCTCGCGCTGGGCCAGCTGCCGGTTCATGGCAATGGCCTCGGCCGCGAACGACGTGAGGTCTTTGGCGCAGCTGTTCCTGGGGACAGGGCCGGAGGTCACCAAGGAGAGGGAGGTATGCCGCCGGCCCGTCCCCCTGCTTCCCTCGGGACCCCCGGGGTCTGTTCAGTGCCCTGGGGGAGGGGCTGCAGGCCCCAGGAGGCCCCAGACTCCGCAGGGGCGGACTGGAATCACGGTGGGGTCACAAACTCATCACCCGGTACAAGGACACCCAAGCGCTTGGACAGACTTCCCCCCGCCAAGGCTGAAAGAGGGTCGTGTAGTCTTCCTTAAACATCTTAACATTTAGCGCCCCCTCCTGGACCCGGGGCTCCCCGCTCGGAGCCCGGGATCCCACACGGGCCTCACCTCTGCAGGACCATGGGCGTGGGCAGGGTGTTCTCCGGGGCGCACTGCAAGGACACAGGAGAGGTGAGGCTGGAGAGCAGAGCCCGCCCGCCTCGGGGCGCCCAGCTGGCTGCGACAGCACCGGGGGTTAAGGCGGTGCACCTGCCCGGGAACCGAGCCGAGCTGGGGGGAGGGGCGCGGCCCGAGCCGGGTGAGCGTGGTGGACGTTGCCACAGCGCGTCGAGGGCGGGGCCTGCCTCTCACCAAAGCTGCCCCTTCCAGAGGGTTCCCAGCTCCCAGCAGGGGTTGGGAGCCCCCTCCACCAGCCCATCCGCCTTGACAGTGGGGCCCCAGTCTTTGCTCCCCACAGTGCCAACTTGTATTTTTGTTAAGCCCCCTGCCCTGGTGGCCTAGGCATCTGCCCTGCCAGAACGACAACTAGGCGGAAGAAGAAACAGCAAGCCTCTTCTGAGCCTGGTGGGGACAGAGCCTTGGACAGGGGGGGTGGCAGGCACCCGCCTGCCACCTGGCTGACCTCAGCTTTGACACTCTGTTCCAGGTAAGAGGCCCCTGCGGCCTCCAGGACACAGGGCCTGGAGACTCGCTGAGAGAAGCAGCTCCTGCAGTCCCAACCCAACCTGGCCAGCAGCGCAGTGGGGGATCTCCCTGCTGCGCGCTTGCCCGCTCTGGGGGTGTCTCGATGGCTGAGCCGCCTAGGTCTGTCGTACCCTTGCTCTGAGTCACCCTAGCCCACTGGCAGAGACTGGATGGAGGCCAGCGGCCCTCCAGGCCTCCCACTCACCCCCTGCACCCAGGGTGCTGCCAGCACTGGGCAGCACTCAGCCTCTGCTTGGCGTCACGGACGAGAAGCTTGGAGATGAGGGTCTTTGGCAGCAAAGGAGATGTGGGCCCAATCCTTCTCCGGAAACTCGTACTTGCCCTCCTGGATGCTCTCAAACAGCATGTTCTGGAGAGGACATGGAAGGTGGGGTGAGCTGCACCCAGCAAGGGCTGAGGCCCGTCCACAGATGCCTGAAGGGGCAAGCCTGGACCCGCGAGGAAGCACCGCTGAGTGACAAGTCTGTCAGGGCCCCCAGCCTCCACCAGCTGCATGTGACCTGGGCCCAGGGTTAGGGTCGGGGAAAGTGCCCTGAGCTCAGCTGGCAAGGCCGGGGGCTCTGGCAGGCCGAGGAGGGCAGGGACCCAGGGCAGGGACCCACCCATCTGGGGGTGGCTGGGGGGCTGGGCCAGAGAGTGGCCTCGGGGAGGCACTTGGTGAGCTCTGCTCAAGTGGGGCCCGATTTACTGAAGGGTGGCTCTGGGCGGCCAGGCTTTGGGGGGATCAGGCCATGACGCCTGAGCCTCACATGGTGGGGTAGAAGGCTAGAACCTGGCCACCACGGCAGAGGACCCCACTCGCACCTGGCATGCCGGGCCAGGCCTCGCCGCGGTCCCAGCCGCAGTCGCTGCCGCAGTGGCCCACGAAGGGCGGGTAGCCGCTGAGCAAGGATGTAGAGAATGACGCCCAGGATCCAGAGGTCGCAGCGCTTTGTCATAGATCGCTTGCCTCCTCGCTGAAGGCTCCACCACCTCCGGGGCCATGTACTCGGCGGAGCCGCACTGCGGCCGGGGGCGGGAGCGGGGGCGTCAGGGCCCGCGGAGGGGGGAGGGGGGGCGCCCCGACAGGGACTTCCCGGAGCCCGCAGCCAGACAGCCCTGCCCGACCAATCACAGGTTGCTGAGGGAGCCAGCCCCGCCTTCGCCCTACCGGCCAATCAGAGGCTGCTGAGGGATTCGGCCCCGCCCCAACCCCCGCCCAATCAACAGGTGCCGGGAGCCCGCCCAGCCTCACCACGCCTGACCGCGGCCCCGCCCAGCCGCCCTGCCCGGCCAATCAGCGGCTGTTGCTAAGCGGAAGCCCGAGTTCCGAGGCCCGAGCCGCCAAGCAGGCTCCGCACCTCGAGGTTATGCAACTGCAGCCTGGGACCGGATTCGGGGCCATTCCCGCCCTCTCCGCCCCTGCCAGCTACTCCTCCCCCCCGCACCCCACTCGGGGCGCCCTGAGCCCGCAGGCCCTCACCGGGGTGAGCAGCTCCGGGGTGGAGATGGGGGAGCAGTCCCCGTTGAGTTTGATGCCACTGCCCAGGTCAAAGTCACAGATCTTCACGGGGGACACCTGGGCGGGGTCAGAGAGGGCTGTGAGGGTGGGGGTCCCGACCCTGGGGGCCCTGGCCCGCAGGGAAGGCCACCCCCAGGTGCCCCTCACCTGGTTGGGGTGCTCACAGAGGATGTTTTCCGGCTTTAGGTCCCTGTGGGCGATGCCTGCAGGGAGAACCAAGAACCACGAGGGCGGGTCAGGGGTCCGTGGGTGGGTGGACACGTCTTCCAGGAGTCCTGGGCAGGTGGACTGGGCTAGACACCCAGGGACCCCTGGGGCAGGCAGCGTGGCCACCCACCTTTGTTGTGCAGAAAGTCCAGGGCGCTGGCCACATCCTGCACCACCACGCTGGCCTCCAGTTCGTTAAAGTGCCGCCGCTTGTGTATGTGGCTCAGGATGGAGCCTGGGCCAGGCCATGGAGCAGAACACACAGGGGTCACCTCCACTGCCCAACGGCCAGCACCCACCCCACCCCACCCCACCCTGGCAGGGAAGCCCCCACTCTGGCCTCCTCGGGTCCAGAGTCCTCCAACCTGAGCTGGCGCGTGGACCCCACAAGGCCCCTCTGATGTGCAGGCCCCCCTGAAAGGTTCTCCTGGTGGCTAAGCCCCCGGCCCGTTAGGATCAGATGGAAAAGCCTGCCAGGCCCCACGTACCGCCCCCGCATCTTCTCAAACACCAGGTAGAAACGGTCGTCTTCCTCAAAGAACTCAATCAGCTCTAGAACGTTCCTGGGGTTGGGGCAGGGAGGCAGGGGAGGAGTGAGGCTTCCTCAGGCCTGTGAGCAGCCACAGCCCGGCCCAGCAGGGGCCCGCCTTCTCCACCCCACCTACCCACAGGAAGGCCGCGCCTGGGGCCACAGGCCTGCTTCCGCCTTGCCCACCTCGGGACTGTCAGCCTGCCTGCCGCTGGGCCCACCCACAATGCCCAGCACAGGGCCTGGCACACAGTGGGTGCTCACTAAGTGCTTGCTGGGGGTGATGAGGCACTCGGGCCCATTCAGCCACTGAAAGATGGCTCGGGGCCCAGTGTTGTGGAGGGTAGGTCACATTACCTGTGTCCCTGGCACTGATACAACATCTCCACCTCCCGGAAAACCCTACTCCGAATGTGGCCTGGCTGCTTCTCAATGATCTGAAACATCAGCGGGGGGAGGACACACACACAGACACCAACTGGGTCAGCCAGACCCCCTACAGCCTGAGACCCGCCCCCCCACCCCCCACCAGAAACTTCCCCTGTGTCACGCCTGAAGCTCGTCAGAGCTTAGATTTTGAAGTTCTGGAAAGCAGAGCTATCCTATGGGGGCCAGAATTTACCAGAAGTCAAAACTTTGGTGTCAAAACAAACTGGGGCAACGTGTTTCCCCAGAGGCGTCACAGGTAGGAAGCGAGCGGGACAGGACCTGGTAGCTCTCCGCCCCTGACTGCCACAAGCCTTCGGGTGTATTTGGGGCCTGGAGCCCCTGCAAGATACTCCTTTAGGGCAGCAGGTTCCTTAGCCTAGCGGCCTCCTCTCCCTGACCAGGAGACTGGGGGCCACTGTGCCGGCTCACACACCACCCAGGGGACTGGAGGGGCCTGGGGGCGCCTGGCTGCCAGCCAAGCCATCCCACTTGCCTGGGCACCAGTCTGGACAGATGCCCCGGCCCCGTAAGCCCAAGTCTGTTTCAGGCCAGGTCAGCGGGCACAGCCTCCCAGGACCCCAGAGCCTCAGGAAACCAGCCCACGCCTCTGCGCCCACTCCCCTCTGGCACCCAGGAGCTCTGAGGACCAGAGGGTTCTGGGCCCACCCCCTGGGGTGAGCCGCTTCGCTCCCAGAGAGGTGAGGTCAGAAAGCACATGCCAAAAAAAAAAAAAAAAAGTGCGTGCCAGCTCTCTCCCAGCAAAGCCAGGCCGCACACACCTGCTGGGAACCTCTTCCCAGGTTGCACCTAAGGCCCCCTCTCACTGGGTGGGCGGGCAGCCTGGGTCACCACTGTGCCTGGGGCTCTCAGCCCACCAGCAGCCTGGGGAGGGGACGTGGTGTGCTCCACTGGCCAGGCTCCAGCAGGATGCGGGCACGCACATCCACTGGTCACCGGGGCTTGGCCACCACCCTAAGCACTGTCCCACCTGTCTAGTGACAAATACACCTGCCCCACACAGGGGCAGAACCACCAGATTCCAGAGCTCCTTGAGATAATGCCAGCAGCCGTGCCCTCCTGGAGTTACCTGAACCTCATTCCATCCTTGGGAATGTGGCTAGGGCCCCCCCCCCACTCCACGGAGACAGCGGTCCCTCTCGGGAGGGAACAGCCTTCTGAGGGGTCACACACGGTACAACTAACCCAACCCTCTGAGCCTTGGTTTCCCTGTCCGTCAGAGTGACAGAAGCCAGGCTGCCCAGCAGGGGCCTTAGGAAGGACACTGACCGTGCAGAATGTACTTGATGCCAGGTATGCAGTCCTATGGCACCATCACCCACCCAACCCGGGCACTCCAGGGGCGGGGACCACAGCCACCCTGGTCACCACGCTTCCACCAGGGCCTGAGGCTTTCCGGCCAGCCCGCTTGCCACTGTGCACCTGGCCCTCCTTCCTGGGCAGCCAGTCTCCCGTTACCCCACCCCAGCCCAGATGCAGGGTCATGAGGGAAGCCTGGAAGGCTTGTTGGAACACAGGGTCTGACGGCCCGGCCAGGCAACACAGGCTGCGCAGGCGCACCCTGGGTCAGAGGCGGCCCAGGGCTTGCAAGAGGCTCTCGCGGGCCTGCCCTGGTCTCCCCTGATGCCCAGCTCCCCCGGGGCCCGAGTAGGGCATTGCCTTTCAATCTTTGTAACCACTACAGGGAAGCATTCGTCATCCCTGGGGACAGGGGCCTGGCCCGAGTGACCCAGCAGGTGAGCATCAGCTCTGACTGAAGCCCCCAGTTCTCGGCGGTCCCTCTGGCACCAGGTCCTTGGCCACCTGTGCAGCGGGGCCACCCCTTGTCACTTCCCACCCAGACTTGGGGGCTCAGCCCAGGCTGACCTGGATTCCCAGGTGTGGCCTGAGTCACCGGCCTTGAGGCCATTTTTAGACACTGGTTTTCCCCGGCTGCCAGTCGGCAGCTCAAATGCCAGCTCCCCTCCTTTTGCCACCCCTGGCGGGTGCCAGATTCCAGGCACGGCTGGGGAGGGGTGAGGGGGGCCGCCCAGGTGCTGGGGCCTGTCTCACCTTGACGGCATACTCCTGGTTGGTGATGAGGTTGACACAGGTCTGCACGCGGGCGTGGGCACCCTCCCCAAGCACGTCCTCCTGCAGCTGGTAGACATCTGCGGAGCAGGGGGCTGGTGAGAGCCACCCTGGGCCGGCCCATCTCCCCAACGCCGCTGCCCCCGCCGGCCCCACTCACCTTCGAACCTGCCCGAAAAGCTGTCGGTGGCCCGGCACCTCTTCTTCTTCTTGCCCCTTTTCTTGGCGTCGGGGATGTCGATGGGCTGGCTTGCGGGCATATCTGTGCAGGGGCAGCCAGAGGTGAGGCCCGCCTGGCTCAGGAGGTGGCCCAGCCCTCCGCCACCGCCAGAGGCTCGCCCTCCCCTCAAGCCCCTCACCAGGGCGGGCCGGGCACTCCAGGCCGAAGTCAGGCTCCCCGTGGTGGGCCTGGTCTAGGGAGAAGGCCAGCTCAAAAGGATTCTGCCCCTGCAGGAGAGGAGAGGACAGAGCTCAGGCCCCAGCCCTGCAGGGCAGCTGCACCCAGAGTGCCCCGGCCTCCACGTCCCCACGCTGCGGAGCAGAAAGCCTAGCTCTGCCTGACCACAAGGAATTGGACCTTTCACCCCCAGCCCAGGGCCCTCGGGGCCTCTGGGGAGGGGGTGTGGTATGGGAGGAGGCCAGACGCAGGCAGGGGAGGGGGTGCCGCCTCCCAGGCCAGGCCTGAGTCCCGTGGGGCACCAGGCCATGTCTTGAGCCTCGGTTTGCTTACCTGCAGGATGGGGCCAGCACCACAGCCCGGCTGACCGCCCGCACCCCTGCCGGCACAGGGATCAAAGGCAAAGGCGCAGGGCAGCCAGTGGGAGGGAGTGAGTCAGCGGCTTCCCGGGGCGGGGCTCCCAGCCAGACGGCCCTGCCTGCTTTCCCATGGCTTCCTGGCCTCAGTCTCCCCTCTGTGGAATGGGGCACCACTGCCCTCCTTGCCTCTCGCTGTCCGCTCATCTCCGCTGCACCTCCCGGCCCGAGACGATTCCCGCCACCACACCTCTGCTCCTGACGCACCCACAATGCGCCCCGTCCCCCAGCTCTGCGCCTCCTCTCCTGGTCCGACCCCCCTCGCTCGTCTGCTTCCAGCTCCGCACCACTGGGACCCGGCTCCGGGGGCTCACGGGAAAGGCACCCGCGGTCTCCCGCGTGAGCACTGGGCCGCTCCCTGGCCCGGCCACAGCGCACTGTCCCGTGTACCCTCAGACACCCCAGGACGGAGCCCCTCACAGGCCACGGTGTCCAGCTAAGGAAACAGCCCTTGAGCAGGGAGGGGCCTGCTCAAGGTCACCTGACGGCCCCCGGGACTGGGCGGGGGGTGCGTGGGATCCTAACAAGGGAACGAAGGCAGCTGGGGTTCCTCCAGTTTCTGCGGATCCAGCGTGAGGACTGGTGGCCCCCGGCAACGCACGAGACTGAGGCTTTAAAGTTGGGGCTCTGAGGCCCCACCGTGTTTCTCTATGAGTCTGCTCTCATTTAGCTCCCCGAATCCTGGTGGTCCAGGTGGCCAGGGCTTCGGGTGGGCGTGGGGGCCCTGTACACGCGGCAGTGGCGCCAGCTCTGATGCTGGAGGACCTGGGTCAAGTCACTGCCCCTCTCTGGGCCTTGGGACAAGGGGAAGCAGGGCTCCAGCAGGAGGGCCATCTGGCAGAGAAGGAACTCCGGGAGAGCCCCAGGGAGATACCCAGGGGCCTAACAGCAGAAGGGGCCAGGCCAGATTCCTGCAGACGGGAGGCCCGGAAGCCAGTCCGGCAGCACAGGGGCAGGCAGAGGTCACAGGGAGCGGCTGAAAAACAGGCGTGGGCCCTCCCGGCCTCGCCACCCACCCGCCCTGCAGATAGTTGCTAGGAGGCCCAGCGGGCGGGGGAGGGGAGGAAGGCAGCGCTCCAGCCAGTCGGCGCGGGATCGTCCACCAGCACCTGCCCCTGCCCGCCCCGGAGTCCGACACCCACGGGGAGCCAGGCACACGGCTGTGCCAGCACCGGCAGTCAGCGCTCTGAGAAGGCTCAGTCCAGGGGCGTCTGGAGGCGTCAGGTGACTCCCTCCTCCCAGGAGGAGGGGCCCCAGGGTGGCAACGTGGGGTGATGAGGAGGGAGGGTGGACGTGAGGCTCGGGGCCAGCGGCGGCCCGCACCAGCTACCTCACCTCGGCCTAGTGACCTCAGCTCCTGGCCTGACCAGCACCCAGGGGTGACTCGAAAGGACCACGAAGGGCACGAGGACCTCAGGAGGCCTGTCACCGACCCCACACCCCTGTGCCAGCCTCCAATGCAAAGAGCTGGACCCTGGAGAGAAGGGGTGGCCAAGCCACCAAGGTGAAGGGACACTAGCCATGCCAGCTCCTGTGTCCCTGTCACCACGTGCGGGGGCCGCTAAGACGAATGCCCATGCTGTCCAAGGCTCCACTCTCCCATGTGGAAATGGGGAAAATACATCAGAGACACCTGGCAGACGCTGCTGCCAGGCTGAAGGGAGGGCGGTGGCCGCGGCCCGAGGAAGCTTGGGGTGCAGTGGGAGGAGACGCCTAGCGAGGCCAGCCTCTGGCCACCGGGGGGGCCACCTCAGAGCCAGCACTCCCTGCCCAGTGTCCCTCCAACTCCCTCAGGACTCCCACAGTCCCACCTCAGCGCTGGGCTCTCGCACGGCCTGCAGAGGCCAACCCGAAGTACCAGGCAGTGTTGCCAGGCCAGGCCCAGGGCTGGCTGCGGGCCTCCAGTCAGCAGGCCTTGGCAGGAGGTGGCTGGAACCATCCAGAAAGTTCGACTTTGCTTTGGCCACTGTGCCGGCCCCATGCGCTGACCCCATCTCGGCTCCCACCTAGCCCCCGGAGAGGACAGACCACCACCAGTGACGTCTCAAGTCCACCCTGCTCCCGCCCAGCCCTGAACACTTGGATGTGCCAAGGCTGTGGCTGCCCTGGGGGGAGAAGCCAGGATGACAGGCGTGTGGGCAGGGGTGGGGCGCTGGCCCGGGACGCTGGCTGGACGGGCCTGGGAATTTTAACCCAAACAGTCTCAGCTCGCTCCTCCCACCCTGGTGTGCAGTTCGCCTGTAGGCGTGCACGTGCTGCACACACACACTCACACACGCACATACACCCAGGTCTTGCCTTCTCTAGAGGGCAACAGGTTCTTGCCCAAGAAGGCCCAGGGAAGCCATTACACAACACGGCCAGCGGGGTGGGGTGGCCGCTGACATCACTGTGTCCCCTGGGCCAGGCCCTGTGGGGCCCCTGCCTAGCACCTGCCTGCCCTCCCCAGACTCGCTCATCTGAGACTAGAACTGCGGCGGCCCCATGCCACAGCCATGGGGCCGCCGCAGAAACTTCCTGCTCCGACAGGAAATAGCCTTGGGCCTGGGGTGTCTGGGAGGTGCTGCGCTGGGAGGGCATCCAGCCCACTGCCCCATTCTGCAGACCACCCAGGAGGGTGCAGGGGAGGCCTGCAGCCCCGCCTGGGGTTCCAGGAGGAAGGACCCCGCAGACCCCCGCAGGCCCCATGACGCTGGGGACCGGACTGTGGCCTGCTGACAGTCCCCAGCAGTGCACACTCGGCTGGGCTCTGCAGGGGACATACAGCCAGGGGCCCCCACGGGCAGGACGCCCCTCAGCCCTGCCCGGGGTTCCTGGAGGAACGACCCCAGAGGCCCCTGGGCGCTAGGGACTGACTGTGGCCTACTGAACTCCCCCCTCCTCACCATACCAGCACATGCCTGGCTCGGGTCGGCAGGGGACACATATGTAGGGCTCCCCAGCCCGGTGTGGGGCTTCTGGAAGAAAGACCCGACAGGTCCCAGGGTGCTTGAGATTGGACTGTGGGCTGCTGACACCGCCCCCCGCCCCGCCCCCCGCCCCGACAATGCACACCAGGCTGGGGCAGCTCCAGGCGAAGGGTGGGGAGCTGGCACGAGCCCCGGGGGGTATCCTGGGGGGCGGGCTCCGCGTCCCGCCACCGGCCACTCGGGTGGTCCAACCCGGGGCGGCCCCAAGCCGACCCGGCCCTCACCTTGAAGGAACGGTGGAAGCCCTGAAGTTCGGCTGTTTTCTTCTGCACCATCTTCTGTCCGGGCCCCGCCAGCGGGGGAGGGGACGCGGGGCCCGGGGGGCGGCCCGTGGGCGGGGGGGCGGCCGGTGAGGGGACCCTGTGGGCGGGAGCAGACAAAGGAGGGCGTTGAGTGGCCGCGGCAGGCGCGCCGGGAGCCCGGGCCAGGACGGCGAGGCTCCGTGGGGCCCGCTCCCCGAGTCCGGGTCGGGGTCGGGCCGGGGTCGCAGGGCCACACTCACCGGGGTCGGGCTCCGGCCGGGGCCTTCGTGCCGCCGCCCGAGACGCGCAGCCCGGAGCCCGCTGCGCGGACCGCGCGGGGAACAGCGCCGCCGCCGTCGCCGTTGCCGCCACCGCGGACTCCTCCGCCAAGGCCGCCACCGCCGAGAGGAGCCGGGCGGGCCGCGTCGCCGTCACTTTTATAGGCCAGGCTCGGCCCCGCCCCCCACCCCCGCCCCGACGCAGACCCCGCCCCGACGCAGACCCCGCCCCTCATGGCTCCGCCCACGCACGCACGGCGGGGGCGGGACTGGAAGGCCGCTCTGGCGGCTGGGCGTGTCTGCGCGCCTGCGCTGTGTGGTGCGCGGGGTTCGGGGGGGCGGGACCCGGGAAGGATCCTGGTGGGCGTGGGCAGGGTTGCCGGAGGCTCCGGGAGGCCCGCGGGACCCTGACACTGAGCCGAAGCCCGGCCCTGCCCTCTGGCAACAACCGCAGTCTGTCGGCCGGGGTTTAGAATACACTGACTCCTTTGGACGACACCCCTGCTCTAGAACCTGCCATGGCTCCCTCTTGCATCTCTGTTCTAGGATCTGCCATGGCTCTCTTTTTGGGCTTCCCGATCCTGGCCCCAGCTGTCGTGCAGGCGCACCCCAACAGGCTTATAGGCCCGGCTGCCTCCCCAGGTTGCTTCCCAAGAGTTCATGCGACTGTTGGCTGGGAAAGGGGACCACATTAGGGGGTGGGAACAGACCTGTGAAGGACTCTCCTTCAGTCCTGCAAAGGAGCGTTTCCCCTGCCTGATGGAGAGAAAGCCCAAGGGGTGGGGGCGACCAGGACAGGAGGCAAAACACAACCCCATTTTGGCTGGGGCCCCTGACCCAGGCTCTGAGAGAATCAGTCAGCTCTCTGTCCCCGCAGCCCAGTGGTACATGGTCCTCAGACCCCGTGTCTGGACTCTTAGTGTTACAGGCCTGCGGAGTAAACTGTCCTCCCTCTCCTCCAGGCCCCAGCCTGTCCTTTCAGAGGCTTCCCACCACCCACCCCCAACTGTCCCCCAACGAGGCCTGAGCTGGACCATCCCCTTGCCTGTTAGGCTACCTCTATTTCTGTGGTGCCCCCCAAGCCCACAGCTCAGGCCACGGGAGCTGTAAGGCCTGACCTCAGCCAGCTCTGGGGTGTTTGGAGGGACCTGCAGGGAGCTCCCGGCCATCCCCCAGCCCTCCCCTGCCCCGCGCGTGCGCGTGTGCATGTGTGTGTGTGTGTGTCTGTAGACACACGTTGGCTCCAGGTGCTGGGGTGGGGCTGCTGGACTTGCCTGCCCAGGGGAAGCCTCAGGCTCCCTCATCATCATCCCCACCCCTCTCCTTACCTGGCTGTCCCTCTCTGTGTGTACACCGTCACCTGCAGGTCTTCATGTGCTTCTGGATGGCATGGGTGTGTACAGATGCCCCTCACCAGAAGGCCAGCTCTGAGAAAGCCCAGATCCCCGCACGGCTGGTCCAGCACCCAGCACAGGGCCTGGCACACACACAGGAAGTGCTCACTGAATAGTGCTGAAGAGAAAGGATGTATTTAAGCATGTGCGAGTGCGTGCGTGCATGTCTGTGTGCACGCATATAGGGGTTGGGTAAGGTATGAGCTTCCTGAGGCTGCTTCTGGAGCCCAGAAGTCTGAAATCAGTGTCATCAGCAAAGCCACACCCTCTCTGAAGGCTCTAGGGGAGGATCCTTCCTACTTGTTCCAGCTTCTGTTGGTTGCTGGCAATCCCTGGTGCTCCTTGGCTCATGGCCTCATCACCTCAACTCTGCCTCATTGTCACGGGACCATCTCCTCTGTCTGTGTCTCTCCTCGCTCCTAAGGACACCAGTCATTGCATTAAGGCCACCTTAGGGACTTCCCTGATGGTCCAGTGGTTAAGACTCCGTGCTTCCAGTGCAGGGGGCGCAGGTTCGATCCCTGGTCAGGGAACTAAGATCCCACCTGATGCAACCCCCCAAAAAAAGGCCACCCTAATCTAGTACAACCTCATCTTAATTTGATCACACCTGCAAAGACCCTGTTTCCAAATGTCACATTCACAGGTTCTGGGCTTTGGGACGTGGACATATCTTTCTGAGGCACGCAATTCAGATCAGACAGGAAGGGGACCCAATTTCTGGTGTGTGGCTATGATACATCTATCACCGGGTGCGGGTGTTTCGCTGTGTCCATCCTCATGTGTGGATCCATGGGGGTTGCCGGTCACGCTGACCTCAGGGAATAGAAATGAACTGAGGTCTTGCTGCAGGGCCATCTTCCTCGGTCCAGCCAAGCTCAGTTCCTGGGCAGCCTGATTTGGGAGTCCAGCTGGTGGGGGCAGATTTTTTTCCCAAAGCCAGAAGCAGCATCCAGCCCTGGGCGCTGCTCAGAGGAACTGCCTTACCCTCACGCAGCCTGGACAGATGGTCCCTTACTGGGCCCAGTACCACAGGTTGGGAAACAGGAAGCTCAGAGATGGGAAGATGACCCCCGGGCCTTTGGGGTCCTTCCACCCAGTCTCTGCCTCCTCAGCCCTGCTGACATCTGGGGCCTGGATCATTCTCTGTGCGGGGCCGTCCTGGGCACTGTGGGCTGTTGAGTGGCATCCCCACCCACTCAATGCCAGGAGCCCCCCCAGTCATGACGACCACAAATGCCTCCAGACACCGCCCGGCATCTCCTGGGGGGAGGATCACCCCCTAGGTAAGAACCACTGCTTCTGACCACTGGGTGCACTGAGTCCTGCCATCCCCCCATCCCGTGCGTGAGGAGGGTGGCCACCAAGGGAGCACTTGTGTGAGTGCTGGGAGGGGTCCTGGTACGCACACGGGCTCTTCAACCAGGGTAGGGGTCATACGTGTGTGTGCACACACGGCTTCTGTGCTGGAAACACGAGTGCTTGCACGTGTGCGTGTATCCATGGGTGCATACAGGCGTATGCATACAGTCGCCACACTTCCCCCGGAACAGGATAGGTTGGAGACTCACCCAAGCCCTCAGGAGGCACCTAAGCCCCCAGGACTTGCCTGCCCAGGGGAAGCCTCAGGCTCCCTCATCATCATCCCCGAGCAGTGGGATTGGGCTTGGTGAGGGCCCCTGTGGGTGCCTGGGCTGTGGTAGCCACAGCGAGGCAGCCAGGCCCAGCCCCAGCCCGGCCTGCACTGGGTGGGGGTAGGGTGCTGCCCGTGGGAATGGGGGAGGGGAGGGACCTCTGTGCCTGGCCTGCTGGCTCTGGGGCCTCAGCCCTGTCCTGCCACGGGCCGGCCGACAGACCCAGCCAATTCTGTCAACTTCCTTGACCCTATGTACAGGCCGAGCAGGGGCTGGGAGGTAGCTGGGGGCCTGGCCACCCTGCCCACCTTACCTTGGGCCCCAGGAGTCTCGCCTGCCTCTGGGTGAGTGAGCCAGAAAACCTGGGCCCTGACCTCTCCTCCTCCTGCCAGCCAGTTTCTTCCATCCCTTCAGAGTGCATTCGGGGTTGGGGCAGTGACACAGTGAGGGGCAGGTCCCGCAGGGCGAAGGACGACACAGAGCAGTGGGCAGGACAGGCAGAGTCCAGGGCAAGGATACTCCCCCCACCCAAAGGATGGCAGGGGAGGCGGCCAGCTGCAGAAGGGGGCTCAGGATTGCTCTGGGGGACCTGGAGTTGGGGGGCGCTGGCCTGATAAAGAAGGACAAGGCTTCTGTAGCAGTTGGAGCAATTCCCTGGCTCCAGGGCCTTCCCCTCCCCTACCCCAGCTTCCCTTGTGATACCCTAGGGGACCAGGAGGACAGGGGTGCTGGCCCCCATCTTCCACCCCAGTCATGGAGGGGGCTTGGCAAGCCTTAGGCCAAAGGGTCAGAGAATCAGCTCTCTGAGAAGCCCCTCCCTTCTGCAAGGTGACTCTCTTCCCATGTTGTATATGGGGTCTCCCCCAAACCCCGGAGGAGACACCAGGCAGGACATGATGCTGAGCCCTAGGGCCTCTGCTTCCCCTTACCTTCCCCTTAGCTGGCTGGCTGGGTGGGGTCCATTCTGACCACCTTCCCCTGGGCCTGGTTGGGCAGCCAGAGCCCTGGCATCCTGGGGCCTCAGTCGTGCAGAGTTCACCTCCTGGACAGCATCCAAGGGACCCCAGGACAGCTCAGGGCCTCCAAACACAGCAGGTGGAGCCCCCAGATTTAGCAAATAAAAATATAGGATGCCAAGTTAAAGCTGAATTTCAAGGCTTCCCTGGTGGCGCAGTGCTTAAGAATCCACCTGCCAATGCAGGGGACACGGGTTCGAGCCCTGGTCTGGGAAGATCCCACATGCCACGGAGCAACTAAGCCCGTGCACCACAACTACTGAGCCTGCACTCTAGAGCCTGCGAGCCACAGCTACTGAGCCCGCGTGCCACAACTACTGAAGCCCGCGCGCCTAGAGCCTGTGATGTGCAACATGAGAAGCCACTGCGATGAGAAGCCCGTGCACTGCAACGAAGAGTAACCCCTGCTCGCCGCAACTAGAGAAAGCCTGCACGCAGCAACGAAGACCCAAAGCAGCCATAAATAAATAAATAAATAAATAAAATTTAAAAAGATTATAAAAAAAAAGTTGAATTTCAGATAATGAATAACTTTCCAGTATAATTCCCAGGCATAAGTATATTCCATGCGTAAGTATATCCAAAACAATTATTCTTTGTTTATCTGAAATTCAGATTTAAATGGGTGTCCTCTATTTTATCTGGCAAACTTACCAAGGGGTAATGGTAAGACCTTTGTCTCCCAACATTATTTATTTATTTTTATTTTTGGCTGTGTTGGGTCTTTGTTGCCGCGCGTGGGCTTTCTCTAGTTGTGGCGAGCGGGGGCTACTCTTCTTTGCGGTGCACAGACTTCTCGTTGCAGTGGCTTCTCTTGTTGTGGAGCACGGGCTCCAGGCGCACGGGCTTCAATAGTTGTGGCTCGCGGGCTCTAGAGCGCAGGCTGCAGGCGCATGGGCTTAGTCGCTCCGTGGCATGTGGGATCCTCCCGGACCAGGGCTCGAACCTGTGTCCCCTGAATTGGCAGGTGGATTCTTAACCACTGCGCCACCAGGGAAGTCCCTGTCTCCCAACATTAAAAAGAGGCACCTGTTTGGTGTGATTGTGTGTGAGTGTGAGCAGATCGGGGTGTGTGTGTGTGTCTGTGCACATTTAGAGAGGCACTGAGCCTGTGTCTGTGTAGGGCAGACTGTGCACAGGTGGGAATGGAGGTAAAGCCCGTGCTTGGGGCCAGTGCTGGGACCACTGCAGTATCCTCATGAGCCCATGCCTTTGAGGGGGAGGGTTGGGCCCCTCCCTCCTCTTCTCAGGCACCTTAGGCTCAGAGCGGGCACAGGGCTGGCCCTAAAGCACTGAGAGGTTATGGAAGGAGCCAGATCCGAACGCAGCTTCCGAGCTAGGATCAGGGTGTCAGAATCAGGGTCGGGTCGGCACTCGGTGCTTGGGTGACTGTGGGCATAAGGGGAAGGTAGAGTTGGAATCCTGGGCTGGAGCCCAGCATGGCCTGTGCCCCCTCTGCATGTTCCCACCTGTCTGGACCCCCAGAAATAGGAACCACCAGCTCCCGGTCTTATCAGGTCCCCAGATAAGTGAGGGTCATGGGCAGGGTCATCACTGGGCCCTTGCTGGGCTGGGGCCTCTGGCCGTGGGGCCCAGCAGCAGGAACATCTGATGCAAGTGGCTGTAAGTGTCCCTTCCTACTGGCTGACTCACAGCCCGCTCCATTCCAGTGGCTCAGCAGTCCTGGGGACGGAGCCAGGTCCGCTGTCCTCTGTGGGGGTGGGGAGAGGGCAGGCAGAAGGGAAAGCACGGGCGGGTGTGGCGAGGAGCTCGGAGCTGGCCCGCCTGCCTGGCTGTGGGTGTCTCTGCAGCCGTGCGGCCTGCTCTGCTGTGATGGTGGCGGCTGTGTAGCCTCCCAGGGGTCAGTCACTGAAAGTCTCCAAGGGAAGGGTGGGGGTGGAGTCGGGGGCTGAGCAGTGCTGGCCCAACAGACGGCCAAAGGCTGCCACTATGCGACTGGGGATGGGGCGCTTGGCTTGTCATCCCGCTTTCCCTCCGTGTCCAAGGCAGTGGACACCCAGGTGGCTCTCAGGGGAGCCAGGTCTCCCACTCCCAGCTGACCCGCTCCCCAAAAGTGATCTGGGCGTCACGTACAAGAGCCCTTAGTTTTGAGGAGGGTGGGGGGCTTTCCCCGGAACCTGTGGATATGAAACCTTAATGTGGCAGAAAGGACTTTGCAGATGAGATTAAGGGCCGTGAGATGGAGGTGATCCTGGATTAGGGGGTCGGGCAGTGTCATCACAAGGTCCTTATAAGAGGGAGGCGGGAGGGTCAGAGGCAGAGAGAGACGGGAGATGCTGTGCTGCTGGCTGTGAGGATGCAGGAGGGGCCGCGAGCCAGGGATGCGGCGCCTCTAGAAGCTGGAAAAGGCGGGAACCGATGCTCCCCTGGAGCCTCCGGAAGGACCAGCCCTGCCCTTGCCTGGATTCAGCCCCGTGAGACCCAAGTCGGACTCCTGATCTCCAGGACTGTCAGAGATTAAATTTCTGTCATTTTGAGCCCCTAAATCTGTGGTAACTTGTTACAGCGGCCCTAGGAGGTTCATACAGGCACCAACACCCGTGGCATCCCACAGTTCCCATTTAGCAGATGAGAAAAATGAGGCAAGTCCAGCCAGGTCCGGAGGAGGCCAACTGACCCCGGCTTCCCGGCCAGGGCCCCTGATGGGGCTGGGGACAGGGGCGATGTGTTCAGTGGGCCTCGCAGCCTGGACTCCTGGGCCCGGTGTCTGCTGACCTGCCAAAGGCCCCAGAGGCCGCTGTGGCCGGAGGAGGGGGGTTCTGCCTGACCACGGGGCTGGCGCAGGGACCAGGCTCCAGGAATGTCCTCCCCCGGGGTCGGATTTGCTTGTGCTGCTAAATGCTCGAGCCGATCTGCTGCCTGGCGTGTGACCCGGCGCCTTTGAACCCTCCCCGCCCTCTGCAGCGAGACGCCAGCGGCGCCCAGCCCGTTCCCACGCCGTGACCCCCGGCAGGCATGCCCTCCCCGGGGCGCCTCCTCCTCATTCCAGTAGCGGGGACTCCCGGGGGGGCCCATCGCCGGCTGCCCTGGGGTGGCCGTCGGCCTGGGGCGGCGGCGGGGGGCGCCGTGGACTGCAGGACTGGGTGCCCTGGGGACCCGGGCGGCAGCGCCTGCGCTCTGGCGCTGGGCCCCCTCCGCCCGCTGCGTGACCGGTTGCCGGGCAACGCGTTTGCGTCACCGAACCCGGCACTGGGCCCGGGCTCCCCTGGAGCGGGAGGTCGGGCCCTGGCGCTGGGCCAATAGAATTCTAGGCACTGAACGCGAGGGGCGTGGCCGCGGCCTGCCCACCGGCCAATGGGATTGTTGTTGTCGAGGTCGCGCTAGGAGGGCCACGCCCCTTTAAAGGGATCGCGCGCATCTCACCGCGTTGGGCTTGCCTACGGGTTCTGAAAGAAAAACACGGCGCGGGGTTAGGGGTCCGCGGGTCTCCCTGAGCCTCAGTTTCCCCAGGTGCGCATAGCAAGGGCACGGGGACAGTGCATCCAGAGCCCGCAGCTCCCCCAAGGGGCCCCCTGCATTTATGCAGTGCCAGTTTGCACCTGGACCCCATGCAGCGCCATCCACCCCCCACCCCTCCCCCCGGCAGGATGACCCTGGCCGCACGGCTTCAGGGCGATCGCGTCCCCAAGAAGACCATACTGCAGCTGGGGGCCAGGTTTGTCCTCAGGCCTGGGCCCCTGCGCCCACCCCTCCTCCTCAAGGGCCAGGAAACATCCCTTACGAGGACCCCTTCTCTGCCTGTAGGTCTGGGAGGTTGGTTCCCCTGTCCTCAGGTCTTAATGCCCCAGCACTATACCCACTCGCCCTCAGTTCCGACAGGGGAAAGCAAAGGGGGTTGGTGGTGAGGGTCTGTTTCCTGTGGACTCTGGGGGGCAATGGCCACAGCCACGATGTCCCTCCACTCTGGACGGACCCTACTCTCTGCTGTCAGGTGGCCCATGTCAATGAAAGACAAATCAGGAGTAAGAAGTGACATTGGCTGATCCTGGGTGCAGAGATCAGCAGAAGTGACCCCTCCAAAAACCATTCACCTGCACCCTCTGTGTCCCAAGACTGGAGTGCCCCCAGGGGTGGCCTATGGGTCCTGGAGATGCCTGCGGCCTGGGTTTCTGCCAAGGATGGTCTCAAAGAACAGGGCTGGAATCTGGAGGGGTGACTGGGCCCAGAGATCTGGGGAGGAGGGGGACATTTAGCTGGGCAGGGTCCCTGGTCCATGTCAGGCTTTGGGATGTGGACTCAGCTCCCCCCTGGTGGCCCTCTTTCCTGTCCCTCCATCACCCCCGACCCCAGCACCCTGGACACCGCTAACCTGGGGTGTCCTGCTTTGATCCTTGTTCCCTGGTGATGTAAAATGTTAGCTTTAGGGGAAACTGGGTGGAGGGCATCCAGGACTTCGAAGTACAATTTTCGCAACTTTTCTGTAAGTCTAAAACTTGTTCAAAATAAAGTAAAATAATAAAGAAAGCACACCACTAGTGTTGAGTAATTTCTAAACATTTTTGTTGCCCCTGCCCATTGACCCATAAAAGATGACCAGCAGGTGCACATGGCCCTCCAAGGCGTGAAGCTGGACATGTCCCAGAAGTGTCAAGGCCTCCAGCTGTTCTGGAAGCAGCCTTTACTGCTTCCAGGAATGCTATGTCCTCGGAGGGCTGGCTTTAGTCTGCGGAGGGAAGGTCATGGGCACCCAGCCCCCCGAGGCCCTCCCCGTCAGCTGTCCATGGTCTCCACACTCTCCTAGGACCCCCAGCCAGGGGGAAGCTCACCCACTTGTCCAGGATTCTTTGGGGTTTACGGAGGTACCACTGGGGTGGGCTGTCTGTATCCAGGGGGCCAGCATGCTGCGCTGCTGGCTGTGAGGATGAAAGAAGGGGCCGCGAGCCAGGGATGCGGCGCCTCTAGAAGCTGGAAAAGGCGGGAACCGATGCTCCCCTGGCGCCTCTGGAGGAGCCAGCCCTGCCCACGCCTGGATTTTGACCTCCAGGACTATGAGATGATAAAGGTGTGTGGTGTTTTTTTTTTTTTCTCGGCTGCGCCCAGAAGCTTCCAGGAATTTAGTTCCCGGACCAGGGATCGAACCTGCGTCCCCTGCAGTGGAAGCGCGGAGTCTTAACCACAGGACCGCCAGGGAAGTCCCAAACACGTGTGGTTTTAAGCCACCGAGTTTTGGTGATTCATCCTAGCAGCCACGAGAAACCAACATGCCTTCACCCTGGGCTAACCCTAAGGGCTGAGCGTACTGCTGTGACAGACTGGCGTGGCTCCCGGGTGGTTTTGGGGGCCTGGACTGACGGACAAGTACGTTCACTTGACAGAGTTCCTGGAGGAACTCATGGTGGCCCCTGAGCTGAGCTGGAGAAACAGGCAGGGAGATGGGCTCACAGAAAGCAGGAAACGGGCCAGATGGCAGTGGAAGGACAGCAGGGCCAGCAGATGCCGGGCATCTCAAGGCTTTCTCCCTGCACCATGACCAACCAGGGACCTTGGGGGACCAGAGGTCAGGACCAGAGCCCAGTGCCTGGCCAGAGGGAGAAGTTTCCAGCAACTTGGCTGGGGTTCCTGGGCTGCGGGGCTTAGCAGGGACCACCTGATTCCATCTCTACTCTCCAGCAAAGTGCTGAAGGGGTCAAGTGTCCCCAGCGGGAAATGCAGGTTGACCCTCCCCATCGGCTAGACGCTCAGACGGGCCCCCGGGGCGGGCAGGGAAGGGGACCCTGATGGCCTGGCGGGGGTGGGGACTGGCCTCCCCCCTCACCCATTTCCCAGCTGGCCTTCCTGGGGCAGAATTCTTGTCCAGGGATGTGAGGCCCTCAGCGGGGTGGCTGGAGGGCAGCTGCTGGTATATGAAACGTCCAGAACAGGCAAATCTACAGAGACAGAAAGCAGGGAGCTGGGGGGCTGGGGCTAACGGGCTTCTTTTACAGTGGTGAGGAAGTTCTGGAACTGGATAGAGGTGACGGCTGGACGACCTGTGAATGGACCGTAAGCCCTGAATTGTCCATTGTAAACAGATGGACTGCAGAGCACATCAGTGACGGCTCACAAAGATGCTTATCAACAACAGAGACCCTGCACAGCCCAGTGGCGGCTGGCAACTGTGCAGTGACAGCGCCAGGTGGGCATTGAGAGGACCCTGCCGGCCTGTTAACTGAGGTTGGATGCAGAGCAAACATCCGCACACTCCACGTTTCCTGACCCTGATGGAAGGAAGGAAGGGGTCTGAGTGGACAAAGAGAAGGAAGCCAGCACGCGTCCACCACAGGTCAGGAGCTGGGCGCTGAAGGCCGCACTTTCGGAAAACATCCACGACGGGAAACAGGCATTTGAGAAAACACCTGCTGTCACTCGCAAGAGATTTCAGTGTACGCAAGAGAGGACATAGCTCAGAGGCGGTGCTGGTGAGGGTGTGAGGTCAGCAGGACCCCCAGACACTACCCAGTGGGGGTCGGGGAAAGCGCCAACCTCCCGTGCCAGGAGTGTGCCCTGGAGCCTTTGCACCTGCGGGGTCCTGCCCCCAGGGGACACTGGGTCATGTCTGGGGATGGCTGTGGCTGTCACACTGGGGGGCTCCTGGCATCCAGTGGGTGGGGCCAGGGAGGCTGCTCCACACCCCCCAGTGCCTAGGACGCCCCTCCCACCCCCGAGCATAACCAGCCCCAACGCCAGCAGCACCGAGGGGGACAGACCGTGGTCCAGAGAGACTCCCCAGGTGGGAGGAGGAGGAGACGTCAGGAATGTCTCTAGACGTGAACAACTCCAACTGCCTTCATGACATCAAAGAGCCACCGATCTGTGTTCCTGTCACGTGATGGAGTGACCCCAGTAGTTCAATGGTGGGGTTCACGTCCACTTAATGAGAAAAAGCTGGAGGCTCTCACGTGGCCACTGCGACCTGCCTCCTGGTGGTCATGCCCTGGTGCCATCCCCTCCCCTGAGTGTGGACAGCACCAATGAGTGAGGCAGTGGTCACATCAGGTCTTAATGCCCATCTGGCCCACTCCTCTTGCTGGCTCTGATGAAGCACGTGGCCATGTTGGGGTGACCCACGTGGCAGGGGGCTGAGGGAGGCCTCTGGTTGACAGCCCGCAAGAACCTAAGGCCCTCTGTCCTGCAACTGCAGGGAGTTGAACTCCGTCAACAACCACGAGAGCTTCGAATAGGATCGGTCCCCAGTTGGGTCTCTGGGTGAGACCCCAGCCTTGCAGACACCATAACTGCAGCCCAAGCAGGGCAGGGGAGGGCCTGGACTCCTGGCCCACGGGAACTGTGGACTGCAAATGTGTGTTGTCTCAAGTTTTGTTTGTGGTGCTTTGTTATACAGCACTAGCTGACTCATACAGCTACTCCATTACTATATAACTAACAGCTTCTCTTAAAGACACATACATGCAATCTCCACTTTACTCATGGAAGCTGATGTTTACAGAGCTTACATTTCTTGTTAGGTTTGTCTGACCCTACAGTCAGGACTCTCCCCTTAAAATGTGAGCTCTTCGGCTTCCCTGGTGGCGCAGTGGTTAAGAATCCGCCTACCAGTGCAGGGGACACGGGTTCCATTCCTGGTCCGGGAAGATCCCACGTGCCACGGCGCAACTAAGCCCATGCGCCACAACTGCTGAGCCTGCGTTCTAGAGCCCGTGAGCGACAACTACTGAGCCCATGAGCCGCAACTACTGAAGCCTGCGCGCCTAGAGCCGGTGCTCTGCAACAAGGAAGACACCGCAATGAGGAGCCCTCGCACCGCAACGAAGAGTAGCCCCCGCTCGCCACAACTAGAGAAAGCCCGCGTGCAGCAACGAAGACCCAATGCAGGCAAAAATAAATAAATAAATAAAATAAATAAATTATGAAAAAAACCCAAAACATCGTTTAAAAAAAAAAAATCTGGGCTCTTCCCCCCATGCAGAGGTATCCATTCTGGAGAAGGCTTAGTATGTTTCCGGTGGCTGAGAGTTACTTAATCTTTGGCTATTAATTTCTAGTTTTAGTGGTGTAGTATAAGCCCTGACAGTTGATTTTTTGTTTTCTTTTTCATAATGCAGGTGCCTGACTTAGATTGCTGACACACCTACTTCAAAGATGGCATCTCGAATAAACACCTTGCCAGCCATGGGACAAAGTAAAGAGCCAGGCGACCACCCCTCACTGAGTTAGAGATCTTGGTTGGTTTCCATAACCGACCATTTGGGCTGCTTGTTTTTTCTCTTCCCATGCTTTAAATTCCTGCTCGTATGTTTTAAAGTCACCAATAAAGAGTGAGCCCATGAAACCTAGGCCCTCACCCTCAACCCCAGTAAAACCACAACCAGACCCCTAAGCTCTCTCTCTCTCTCTCTTTTTTTTAACTATTTATTTTATATCGGAGTATACTTGGTTAACAACGTTGTGATAGTTTCAGGTGTCCAGCAAAGTGATTCAGTTATACATACGCATGT
The DNA here is from genome assembly GCF_009873245.2 of Balaenoptera musculus. Classification (NCBI taxonomy): domain Eukaryota; kingdom Metazoa; phylum Chordata; class Mammalia; order Artiodactyla; family Balaenopteridae; genus Balaenoptera; species Balaenoptera musculus. The sequence goes on from NC_045787.1 coordinate 169,732,206, forward strand.
ATCTATTCTTTCTCAAATTCTTTTCCCATTTAGGTTGCTACATAATGTTTCTCTTACCCAGGTGTGCCCTGTAATTCCCAGGTCCTATAGGTAATAAACTTTTTTTTTTTTTTTTTCAAAGTTTCCTGATGCTTATTGCAGGTTTTCCTGCAGTCATAATAAGAGCCACAGGGGCCGGTCCAGCCACAAGACTGGTTATCAAGAGGCTGAGATCTGCACACAACAACTGCGTTCTAATTGGAGGCAATGGCCTGTACAGTTTTGGGTATTATTTCATGTTTTTTGGAATTTGATATTTTTCATATAGTTGAATAGATCATCAATTGAAAAAGAAAATCAGTTTTCACAAATGCTTTGATGGTAGTCTGGAAAAATAGAGGCTCTCTAGTTGTTGAGTGAGAAATTTTACAAATAGCCAGCAAATAAAGTTTAATAAATAGCATGTATAGAAAATATTATTTTACTTTTAATTATATTGAATATATTAAATATTCAGTTAAATATATTAACTTGTAAATCAGTTATATAAGTTATGTTAATAAATTTATATATCATTTTATAATCAATCTATCAATAAATTTATATATTGCTATATCAGTATATTAATACATTTTCTTAGCTGGCAAGAGAAGTAACTTTAAATCATTTTGCCATGTTTTCCTTGAATTTCTTTTTTTTTTTAATTGTACTATAGTTGATTTACAATGTTGTGTTAATTTCAGTTGTACTGCAAAGGGATTCAGTTACATATACATATATGTTCTTTTTGATTCTTTTCCCTTATAGGTTATTACAAAATATTGAGTATAGTTCCCTTTTTTTTTTTTTCTTTTGGCTGCGCTGCATGACTTGTGGGATCTTAGTTCCCCGACCAGGGATTGAACCCTGGGCCCGGCAGTGAAAGCACCGAGTCCTAACCACTGGACCATCAGGGAATTCCCAAGTATAGTTCCCTGTACTATACAGTAGGTCCTTGTTGTTTACCTATTTTATGTATAGTGGTGTGTATATCTTAATCCCATACTCCTAATTTATCCCTACCCCCTTTCCCCTTTGGTAACCATAACTTTGTTTTCTATGTCTGTGGGTCTATTTCTCTTTTGTAAATAAGTTCATTTGTATAATTTTTTTTAAGTTTTCCTTGAATTTCTATTTCATTTAATATATTTCAGTACATATAGTTTTCTGACTAATATATTTTCCCTATAGAGCTATTAATCAGGAAACTTGATCAAAATAAGTATACTCTTTCTCGTATGCATTAATACTGCAATCCCTGCTTTCTCATGGTTGTCTTTGCTTGGACATAACTTGGCCTGATCTACTCTGAACCGTGCTGTGCCTTTTGTGTAACAGCTTTATTGGGATAGAAGTCACATGTCCTGAGATTCTCCCATGGTAAGTGCACAGCTCCTGGGTTAGCATATGCAGAGTTGTGCAACCATCACCACTGTCTAGGTCTGTGTGAAAAGAAGAAAGTGTTAAGATTGTGGTTTTACTCTTATGTGTGGTTCTCATATTTTACCAGGAGAAGCAACCTCGATGTCAGGGGTTGGCAAACTTTTTCTATGAAGGCCTGAGAGTGGCTGTTTTCAGCTTCTGGGTCGCAGCTGCTCCCCTTGTGCTGTAGGTGATGTGCAGGTGAATGGGCAGGGCCAGGTGTCAATAAAACTTTATTTACAAAACCAGGCATGGACTCCATTTATTTACCCAAGCTCTGTCCATGACTGCTGCCTTGGTTTTTCATGAGCTAATATCGAGCGATGCTTTAAAATATTCAACCTTGCTGTTTTCTGTATTTTCTATCTTTTGTAGCTGCTGTTGTTCCTGTGTTTGTCCCTTCAGGTAATCTCAAAGGATGCATATCGTTTTATATTTTACTAGTGGTTAGCCATATGTATATATATGAGAGCCATATGTACATACACATAGAGAACTTAATTTTGCCGATTGCCATCAGTATCTACTGATTCTGGCCAAAAAAGATGAACATATTCAATTAACATCACCTGCAATGTGACTCTCTGCCTAGTAAAAGAAGGAAAGTCAACTTCAAATTCAGAAAACTAACCAGTTATGAAATCAATTCCAAAATCAAGAGATTTCCTACATATTCCAGATATAAACATTAAGAAAGTACGGTGGGAAAACATCTCGTTCACAGTAACAACCAAAGATAACTAAGAATTAACTTTAAAAGAAATGGGCAGATAGGAAACGTCCAGAACAGGCAAATCCACAGAGACAGAGAGTTAGTGGTTAGTGGTTGTCAGGGGCTGGCGAGGGGGAGAAGGAGTGACTGTTGATGGGGACGAGGTTTCCTTTTTGGGGTGGATGGAATGTTCTGGAGTTAGATGGTGATGGTTGCACAGCTCTCTGGATATAGTAACATCCACTGAATTGCGCACTTTAAAATGGTGAATTTTGGGGCTTCCCTGGTGGCGCAGTGGTTGAGAGTCTGCCTGCTAATGCAGGGGACACGGGTTCGGGCCCTGGTCTGGGAGGATCCCACATGCCACGGATCAGCTGGGCCCGTGAGCCACAGCTGCTGAGCCTGCGCGTCTGGAGCCTGTGCCCCGCAACGGGAGGGGCCGCGATAGTGAAAGGCCCGCGCACCGCGATGAAGAGCGGTCCCCGCACCGCGATGAAGAGTGGCCCCCGCTTGCCTCAACTAGAGAAAGCCCTCGCATGAACCGAAGACCCAACACAGCCAAAAATAAAATAAAATAAATAAAAATAAAGTAGCTATAAAAAAAAAAAAAGAAAAGTGCTAAAATGGTGAATTTTATAGAGTGCAACATATCTCAATTTTTAAAATCATATGAAAGGGGAACGCAAGTGCTGAACTGTTCCGTGCTGGGAATGGCAAAGGGACCCATGGAGAGATGCATGAGGCTACTGGTGCCAATCTGTGTGCTGCAGTGAGCACCTGGGCCCACGGTATTTGGCACGATTTCTATTTTCACCAAAGTCCCAGAGGCAATTTTTTTTGGAACTTAAAGTAATTCTAAAGTTCATCTGGAATTTATCTTCGGAAGAGTCAGGAAAATATACTTTCATTTGTTTATTTATTTATTTATTTATTTAATTTATTTATTTTTGGCTGTGTTGGGTCTTTGTTGTGGTGCACGGGCTTCTCATTGCGGTGGCTTCTCTTGTTGCGGAGCACGGGCTCTAGGTGGGCAGGCTTCAGTAGTTGTGGCATGCGGGCTCAGTAGTTGCGGTGCACGGGCTTAGTTGCTCCATGGCGTGTGGGATCTTCCCAGACCAGGGCTCACACCCATATCCCCTGCATTGGCAGGTGGATTCTTAACCACTGGGCCACCAGGGAAGCCCTATTTGTTTATTTTTATTTTTATTTTTTTACTTAAAAAAATATTTATTTATTCATTTGGTTGTGCCAGGGGGGCTCCTTAGTTGTGGCTCGTGGGCTCCTTAGTTGTGGCAGGCGGGCTCCTTAGTTGAAGCATGCAAACTCTTAGTTGCTCCGCTGCATGTGGGATCTAGTTCCCTGACCAGGAATCAAACCCGGGCCCCCTGCATTGGGAGCACGGAGTCTCAACCACTGTGCCACCAGGGAAGTCCCTATTTGTTTATTTTTACTATTATTATTTTCTTTGGCCACACCACGCGGCTTGCAGGATCTTTGTCCCCCGACCAGAGATTGAACCCACGCCCCCTGCAGTGGAAGTGTGGAGTCTTAACCACTGGACCGCCAGGGAAGTCCCAAGAAAATATATTTTAGAAAATGAGAAACTCATATTGCCAGATATTAAAATTACTCTAACTTCATAAGGTACATTAAAACTGGAGGTGGAATAGGCAAATTCCTGGAAAAGCCAGAAATGGACCCCTGTGTAAATAAGTAACATTTCTGAGGCAGGAGAGTCATATGGTGTTGGAACAGGGGATTCACTTATTATTTAAAAAATAAAAAATTTGGGCTTCCCTGGTGGTCTAATGGTTAGGAATCCGTGCTTCCATTGCAGGAGGCACGGGTTCAATCCCTGGTTGGGGAACTAGGATTCTGCATGCTGCGGGGTGTGGCCAATAAATAAATAAATAAATAAAAATGCATCGAACACTGGAGCACCTAAATATTAAATAAATAAATAAAATTTTAAAAAATAAAAGTAAAAATTTCTCTAGAGCCTTTCCTTTCACCATACATGGAAATTAAACTCTTTAGTTTACCTGGTATTTAATATTTAAAAAAAAAGAAACATGGAGAACGAGAAGAAAACAGAGGTGAATATTCACATAAAGGCCTTCCCCAGCTCAAGTTTATAAGCTCATCACCAGGGGTAGAAACCATCAGGGAAAAGGTTGACCAAAAATATGAAAGTTCAAGAATAAAGGAAAAGTGGATATATGTGTATGTATAACTGATTCACTTTGCTGTACAGCAGAAAATAGCACAACATTGTAAATCGACTATACTCCAATAAAAATTAAAAAAAAAAAAGAATAAGGGAAAAGTATGTCAAAAGGATCATAAGTAATGTTAAGGACAAACAAGAAACCAGGAGAAATTTGTGTAACGTATATGACAAATTATATATAGGAAAGCTTTTATAAACAAGTATGTAAAAAACATTAATAAGTCCATATGTAAAATGTTTTCAGAAACCAATAAAAGACCCCTTCCCAATGGAAAAATGGACAAGGGATATGAATTGGCAATATCTCTGGTCAACAATGAATTACTACTAGGGAGTTTGGGATTGACATGTACACACTGCCATATTTTAAATGGATAACCTATCAGGACGTAGTGTACAGCACAGGGAACTCTGCTCAATATTATGTAACAACCTAAATGGGAAAAGAATTTGAAAAAGAATAGATACATGTATATGTATAACTGAATCACTTTGCTGTACACTTGAAACTAACACAACATTGTTAATCAACCATGCTCCAATATAAAATTAAAAAATTAAACAAACAAAATAATGAATTACTACAACGAGGATATTCCACCTCGAATCGATAAATGACTCAAGGCCTAAGTCCCAGTGTTGGGAGGAGGATGCAGGAAATGGGAACCACCAGACACCTCGATGGGGGTGTAAATTGGTTTCCCCTATCTGCAGGGTACTGCACAACACGTACAAAAATACCCTACAACGTAATTCCCTCTGACACCAACAGCAATATTGGCTATGTCAATAGTTAAGGATGTTTAAGGACTTCCCTGGTGGTCCAGGGGTTAAGGCTCTGTGCTACCATTGCAAGGGGCATGGGTTCGATCCCTGGTCAGGGAACTAAGATACCGCATGCTGCTCGGGGTGGCAAACAAAGTGAAAAAAAAAAAAAATTGAAAAAAAAAATTAAGGGGCTTCCCTGGTGGCGCAGTGGTTGAGAATCTGCCTGCTAATGCAGGGGACACGGGTTCAAGCCCTGGTCTGGGAAGATCCCACATGCCGCGGAGCAACTAGGCCCGTGAGCCACAACTACTGAGCCTGCGCGTCTGGAGCCTGTGCTCCGCAACAAGAGAGGCCGCGACAGTGAGAGGCCCGCGCACTGCGATGCAGAGTGGTCCCCGCTCACCGCAACTACAGAAAGCCCTCGCACAGAAACGAAGACCCAACTCAGCCAAAAATAAATAAGTAAATAAATAAATGTATTAAAAAAAAATTAAGGATGTTTATAAAGATTCAGCTAGAGGAATATTTATCATAGCTATAAAATAATGGCAACAACCCAGAGGGGCTTCATTTGGTTCTCAACAGAAGGACAAGTCTATCTGGGCTTTTTCAAATTCTCCATCTGTCCCCAGGGCCAACTCTTCCCCTCCATGACCCCACATGGCCTCTCCGTTTGGTGGTCCAGGTGAGAACCAATTCTCAAATTCCAGATTTCACTATCGAGTTTTATGAACTGGAAAGGATTCAAATCATCTCTACCTGACCTTCGTTCTGACTCAGGAACTGCTTCTAGAAGCAGTGCCAACAGACGTGGCAGAAACGGGCGGCCGTGGAGACACCACCGACAAGGGCTTAGTGCGACGGAGGAGCTGAGACATTTTCCTTTTATTTTTTATTTTAATTAAAAAAATATATTTATTTATTTATTTGGCTGCCCTGGATCTTATTTGCGGCACGTGGGATCTAGTTCCCTGACCAGGGATCAAACCCGGGCCCCCTGCATTGGGAGTGCGGAGTTTTAGCCACTGGACCACCAGGGAAGTGCCCATTTTCCTTTTAGTTGATCTTGAATTAGAAGTGAAACAGCCACCTGTGGCTAGTGGCTGCCATACTGGACAGCATGGGACACTAGGACAATGCCTGCCCCAGTTTGGAAGTTTCCAGTAGCACGGGGCTCCTGATTTTCCAAGGTGTCCCTACTAGGCAGTTCTCCACTTCCTGGAAGAACATCCTTTCCGGGTACACCAGAGGTTGCCTTCTTTGTCACCTCCATTGGGATGATACGAATCCACAGCGATGTCTAAGTGGCAGCCTCTCCCGTGCTGACCGGGAAGGAACAGGGCCAGCTGGTCTTGTACAAGCAACACAGCTGGTTTCTTCTACCACTGCCCCGGCTGACCAGACTTCCAGACACCAGTTCCTGCCCGCCACTACCTCTCCTGGTTGGACAAGTTTTGGGGCGAACTGTCCTGTTAAGACGAGTGATTCTCAGGTCCGTGGAGGGAGGAGTTGCTCAGAAGCTGGCCTGGCTAATTCTCGCATTCCAGGCAGCCCAAGTCAGCGGGTCCCAGGCATTCTGTGTGCGAAATATTTCCTTCTAAAGGGTGTGTGTTTCCCATGGCGGCTCTAACAAGTCACCACAAACTCAGTGGCTTAAATAATACGAATTTATTCCCTTAAAGTACTGGAGGTCACAAGTCCAAAATGGGTCTCACGGGGCTAAATGCAGGCGTGGGCAGGGCCGGTCCTTCCGGAGGCTCCAGGGGAACATCGGTTCCCGCCTCTTCCAGCTTCTAGAGGCGCCGCATCCCTGGCTCGCGGCCCCTCCTGCATCCTCACAGCCAGCAGCGCAGCATCTCCCGTCTCTCTCGGCCTCTGACCCTCCCGCCTCCCTCTTATAAGGACCTTGTGATGACACTGAGGTCCCCGGGGAATCCAGGGTCATCCCCATCTCAGGGGCCTCAACTTAATCCCACCTGCAAAGTCCCCTCTGCCCCGTGAGCTGACACATCCACAAGTCCTGGGACCGGGATGTGGATGGCTTCGGGGTCTGTTGTTCCGAATCACAGCTCCCCAAACTTTAAAATGGTCCTGGAAACCTCTGTGGTGCATTTGCAAAATCAAGGGGTAAGGAAACAGCGGCTTCTTTAGAAGGTATTTACAAGTGATGGGGAGTCCCCCCAAGTCACTCTGTCCGTCCGATGGAGACGGCACGCCCTCTAGGGGCAAGAAGGTCTGGAGCACAGGCCCCAACCCGCCTGGCAAAAGACCATCCTGTCAGCCCCACGTCCCCTGAGAGTAAGTAACCCCTTCCCATTCCTCACGTATAAGAGATTTTTGGGGTAAACCCATGTGTCAAGGTCACAGGATAGTTAGGACGGGGCTGAGACAGAAAACACCCTTCTGTCTGTTCCCACTCGGTTCAAAGTTTTCTGGAACCTTCTTTATGTAGCAAAGAGGCAACAGTTAAAATGTTTGCTGAGTGCCAAAAGCAACGTGAGACAAAGCAGAAACGGGAGAGGGAGTGGGCGCCTTCTCAACCTGCTTTCCGGACAGTGGCCCTCATCAGCCCCGCCCTGCACCCCGTGAAACTCTAATCCCACTGATATTCTGTGCATCTGTTTATCTACTGGGAACACTCTGGGGGGCCACAAACTGCTGTGACATCTAAGATTTCTTTGCCACTTGGGGACATGTCCCAATGCCAGGCCCTCCCACCAGGAAGACAGAAATGACAACCAGCAGGTGCAGGTAAGGAGACACATGATTTACTCTGATGGTCCTGTGGGAACATCCACGGGCACGGGAGGGTGGGCAGGGGAGCCCCCCCCTCCAGCCCCGCCACCTTTCCGACCTGGCTGGTGACCTGAGTGGCACAGTGGTTATGGCGTTTGGTCGTGGTTCTGCATTTAAGAGGAGCTACACGCGACCGGGCGGTTTCCTGCAGTCTTTCCAGGACTCCGGGAGCGGGATCCCGGCAACTTCGGGAAGGACCAAGGCCCAGGTCGCATTAATTGCACTTGTTGGGTGTTGGTGTCGGGTGGCGGCCCCGTCTCCCCGTGAGCGTCCCAGACACCCAGAGGTACTCAGAGCTGGTGTGGTCCAGGCGGGCAGGACCGCCACGGCGAAAGGCCACGGAGGATGCTGTGCGCGGGTGGGGCGCGAGCGGGCGGGGCCCCCAAGCTTCTGCGGGGAGACAGTGCTGGGATTTGGTCCTGGAGCCACGGAGGGCCACGCTGACAAAGGGTTTCGATATGAAGCTGGCAGGCGTGTGAAGCAAGGCCAAGTCCGGCTAAACATTCGGCGAAACTCAAAGGTCCCAAACCGGGGTAGAGGCGTTCCCTGGAAGAATTGTACTGCTACTCACGACGAAAAGGGGACATTTTTCTAGAGGGGAGGGGGATCACTCCTTGTAGGTAAAAAACTTTTTTCTTTCGGTAACATCTCATGGTGGTCGTAAATGCAACTAGACGAATTCAATCTTTTATGCGACATGAAGGGGCCCCAGGACACCTGGGATGTGGGTGTGGGCTCGGGAAGCCGGCACAGGAGCCTAAGGGTCCCGGAGGAACCGCGGGACGGAAGTGGCCGGTGGGGAGGACGCGGGGAGGACGGAAGCCGAGCGCTTGTACCACTTGGAACCAGGCCTGGGCCGCAGTGGGGGACACTGCGGGGTCTCAGCCTCGCTGACGGGGGCCTGGCCACCCACGGCCGAGCAGGCGGGCTGGTGCAAGAGATGGACCCGAGTAGGGCCAGCCTCCGGGCAGGTGCAAGCGGTTTGCAAACGAAGTGGGTTTTCCCGGTTGCTCATAACACATGGAATCACAGAGTTCAAGTTCTATCTATCTCCCCCGTGCTGGCCGAGGAGACTGGGGCTCAGGGAGGCTCAGACCCACGGGTGCTGCCACCTTGGGATCGGAGAGAGGACGCAGCCCAGACAGCACAGAATTTGCTGGGCTAGAAAACACCGGTCCCTGTTCTGGAGACGTGGCCCTCAAGTAGGACTGTCCCCCGGATGTGGACTCGGTGACAACGGGGCCGAGGGGCTCTCAGTGGCACATCCGTGCGGTCATTTCTTTCTGTTAAGAACAAGCAGGACATCAGGAAATCACACAGGAAATCGGGGGACGCAGTCTCATGGGGGCCCTCAGGCCTCACTTAAAGCAAATCTTACGAAATACAGAGCAGACGGCAGCGCATCTCAGGCTGGGGCGCAGACTCTTTCTGTGAAGGGTCCCACAGTCCCTGTGTCCAGAAAGAGCTAACTCTAAGCGTCAGTGTGGGACAAATGACCATGAGATTAGGGCACTGAGTTAAACAAAAGTGAGCTGATCACAAATCTGCACACGATGATTTTTAGTATTTGGTGAGATTCACATAAAAGGAACTGTGGTAAAGCGGCATTCACCTCCACAAGGGTGCACAACCCCACCTCTAGTTCCAGAACATTCCACTACCCCAGAGGAAAACCACAACCCCACTAAGCATGCACACTGTAACTTTAACTCTGGAAAAATGTTTACTGATAGGCAGAGCCTGCAAGGGAATATACAAAAATGAGAAAGTTCTGTAAAAGTGTTTTCAGAGATTTTTTAAAGTTGTAAAAGAATAGGGGCTGGGGCTTCCCTGGTGGTGCAGTGGCTAAGAACCCACCTGCCAATGCAGGGGACACGGGTTCGAGCCCTGGGCCGGGAAGATCCCACATGCCACGGAGCAACTAAGCCCGTGCGCCACAACTACTGAGCCCGCATGTTGTAAGTACTGAAGCCCACGCGCCTAGAGCCTGTGCTCCGCAACAGGAGAAGCCACCGCAATGAGAAGCCCGTGCACCGCAACGAAGAGTAGCCCCCGCTCGCTGCAACTAGAGAAAGCCCTCACGCAGCAACGAAGACCCAACACAGCCAAAAATAAATAAATAAATAAAATAAATTAAAAAATAAAAGAAATAAATAAAGTGGGTTAGTGGTTGCAGGGGCTGGGGAGGAGGATGGGGGTGACTGCTAATGGGGACGGGGCTTCTTTTGGGGTGGTGGAAGGAAGGTTCTGGAACTGGATAGAGGTGGTGATTGCCCAACCCTGTGAATGTGCTAAACACCACTGAATCGTTGACTTCATGACGGCTAATTTTACGTTATGCATATTTTACCTCAATTAAAACGAAAAAAATCCTTGTTCTCCGCAGGCAGGGGACGGGGGTGGGTGGAGGAGGTGTAGGTGGGGACAGGCACCCAGAGGCCCATCTGTTTCTCCCACAGGGAAGCGGGGGCAGCTGCAGGCAGGAGCCCCTCTGGGCTGCGCGACGGGGTGACCCGCCCACCCGCGCCCCGATGGGCGTGCAGCCCCAGGATAGGGGGCACTCGCCTCCCCACGACGCCCCGACCCGCTCACCAGCGGCTCCAGCTCCTTGGTGTCGATGAGGCCAAACTCCGTGACGAAGTAGTAGAAGTGCTTATAGCAGGTGTTGACGTGTGCCTCGGAGCCCAGCTGCGCGATGCGGTCGAAGTGGTGGATGTAGACGTGCACGAACACGCGGAAGAGCCGCGACAGGATCTTCTTCACCACCTGCAGGAAGTTCTTGGGGAACGGCGTGCCTGCAGAGGCGGCAGGGGCAGCTCAGCTAGGACACGCCCCCAGCTGCAGGCGCGAACCCCTCTCTGCAGGACCCCAGGCCTGGGAAGCCCACTTCTCGGCTCCCTAACAGTGCCTGGGGGCGGGGCGGGGCGGGGCGCCGGCAGATAGAGCGCCAGGACTGCAGCCCCCTTGCGGCCCAGCGCCCGCTGGACGTGTCCCGCACCCCTCGCCCCGCCCCACCCCGGTCTGGCCAGCTGTGGACACGCCATCCCGCTTCCGGTGGCTCACAGGCTTCTGTGTGTGTCTGTCTCCAGTTACGTTTATTTTTCGTAATAGAACTGGAGAACCCATAAAAACCTATGTTTTGGCCTTTGACATTTTTCACTTAATACACTTCTCTCTCTCCAGCGTATGTGTCATGACATCACTTAAATTTGAATGTACATATCCTAACTTAATTGCATGCATACACTATATTGCACCTTCTTGTCCAATTACTGAATTTAATACGTTTTATTTCTATTTTTCAAGTGTATTTATTATTTATTTATTTTGGCCGCGCTGGGTCTTTGCTGTGGCACACTGGCTGTAGAGCGCTTGGGCTCAGTAGTCGCAGCACGTGGGCTTAGCTGCGGCACGTGGGATCTTAGTTCCCTGACCAGGGATCGAACCCGGGCCGCCTGCACTGGGAGCGTGGCGTCTCAGCCACTGTGCCACCAGGAAGCCCCTCTGTTTTCTAAATCGCGGTGACACACACGTACTGTGGGACCGGCGGACCCAGCCCTCCTCCGGCATTAGTCTGCGCCCCCCACGTGCTCGCCCGCTCCCACCTCGTGTCCTCTTCGTCCCACAGGGCAGAGGCCACGCATTCGCTCCACCTAACCGGTACTACCAGGGGGCTGCCCAGGACCAGGGTGGACCGGCCCCAGTCCTTCAAGAGAGGGGCTCCCGAGCTGGCAGCCCAGGGGGAGGAGCACAAAGGTGCCACCAAGCGCAAGGAAAGCCACGGTGCACCAGGCACGCGCTTGCAGAAGATGGAGAGGTCAGCTGCTGGACGGTGCTGTGCTTCACAGCCCTGTGGTCAGCGAGCAAAGGCCCCAAAGACGTGCGGGCAAGTGTCGGAGATCCGTGCGCAGGGTGGCGTCACGGGATGGCGTCTGCAGTGAGACGGGGAACAGCCCGGCCCAAGTGGGAGGTGGAAGACGAGCCCACGCGGCAGCTCACACCAGGGAAAGGTCCCAGGCCTGTGGAGGCACAAGGCAAACGGGAAAGACGCTCCCATGAACGTGCGCCTTCCCAGCTCCCGTCCTGCTCCCTCCTGCGTGTCCTGGTGGGTGTGACAGCTGATGGGACTGGTATTCCATCAGCCGGAAGCGCCTGTGAACGTCTGTTACAGGTGGACAGGGTCCAGCGGCTCCAGGGATCTACCTCTGCGGAAGGTTCGTTCAGCATCAACGAGGCCTTTGGGTTCTCTCCCTCCATCCGACTGGAGAAAAAAGGCTAAACAAAAGTAATGCTCGGGGCTTCCCTGGTGGCACAGTGGTTAAGAATCTGCCTGTCAATGCAGGGGACATGGGTTCGAGCCCTGGTCTGGGAAGATCCCACATGCCATGGAGCAACTAAGCCCGTGAGCCACAACTACTGAGCCTGCGCTCCGCAACAGGAGAGGCCGTGACAGTGAGAGGCCCGCGCACCGCGATTAAGAGTGGCGCCCGCTCGCTGCAACTGGAGAAAGCCCTCGCACAGAAACGAAGACCCAACACAGCCATAAATAAATAAATAAATAAATAGATAAATAAATAAATTTATTAAAAAAAAAATGCTCCACCCTCGAGAGACGACCACATTCACGGGGCATCTCAGGAGCACACGCCGTCCTGAAGACCTGTGAAAGCCACTTGGTGGGACGGCGGTCTCCAGGGCATGGGGATCCCCATAAGGGAAGTCCCCTAACAGTGTCAGGAAGTCAGAGGGAGTGCAGAGCCCATGGCAAGCAGAGGAAGGTGAGCACAGGGTGTGGCTGGCACCAGCCACACGGGGTCCTGGGCCCAACGAGGCTAAGGCCCTGCCCTGCCCCCTCTCCTGGGAGAGGGATGCCAGGAGTCACCGAGGTCAACCTGGGCCATCCTGGGTGGAGGGGGAGTGGCAGCTCCGTAGAAGGGCCTAGAAACAGAAGATTCTGGGACTGCATTGCCCACACCTGCCACGATGCCCTCACACGGGGGTCACAAATCCAGCCCACCGCCCACTTCTGTAAATAAAGTTTTATTGGAACGCAGGCCCACTCCTTATGCACCCTTGTCTGTTTATATATCGTCCATGACAGCTTTCAGGCTACACAGCAGATCCGCGTAGCTGAGACAGACCATCTCGAGGGAAAAACCGGAAAGATTTACTGTCTGACCCTTTACAGGAAAAGTCTGTGAACGAACTTTTCTTTTACGGGAAAGATCCTGGGTCTAAGCTCAAGAGCGTGGGCAGGTGGCTTTGGGGCCTAAGTGGATGCTCAGGTGTGAGTGGAACCAGCACGGGAGGTAGGATGAACTTTGGAGCTGCCCTTTCTTTGCCCGGCCACAAATTTCACCTTGAGGAGCGCGGCAGGCTCTGAGCAGCACCACAGACGAGCAAAGGGAAGCATTCCAGTCTGCGTGCCTGGCTGGGGGGTCGAACCAAGGCGAGGGGTGAAGCTGGCCCCAGGGTCCGTGGACAGGGCTGGAAGGTGTGGCCTGGGCCAGGTGGCCCGAGGAAGGTGGCAGCAGCCACAGAACCCACTGCGGCCGTGTGGCAGAGGTCTCTGACCCCTGCTGGGCAGCTGAGTGATGTCTGCCAAGTTCATTTCTCTCGCCCTTCTAGTGCTTTCCTCTTTGGTAGGATTACTAGAACTTGCTTCCGTGGGCGAGGCGCTGACTAGAGGCCCTCAGGGTCTGAGTTCTAGGATGTGGACCGCTCAGGAGCTGGGGAGGCTTCAGGGGGTCCCAGCAAGGCAGGGGCTCAGGATGACAGGGAGCATGTGTAGACCTGGACCGGCAACCTGATAGGGGACTGCCCAGGAATCTCTATTTTGAGAAAGTGATGATTCCCGGATGGCCTTTTCCCAGATGAGTCCCTGAAAACCCCGCCAGAGTCAGCCTGGTTCACTGTACCGACAGCGGGCGAGAAACTTAACGAGGCACAGAGCACGCCAGCGGCCAAGAGCTGGGCCCTGAGGCCTGCACACTGGCCGGTTTGCCAGGAAGCCGTGTCGCCCCGGGTGAACATTGAGAACGACATCTACCATCGCCCGCAGCTGCCAGGACAAGTTACCACCTGCTCAGTGGCTTAGAACAACTCATACGGGTTCTCTCACAGCTCCTGAGGCCGGAGTCCCCATGGCGCCCCGGGCCGAAGTGCAGGTGTGGGCAGGGATGGGTCCTCCGGGGGCTCCAGGGAGAACCTGTTCCTGCCTTTTCTGGGCTCACAATCCCTTCCTCCTCCCGTTGCTTCACTGTCTTCCGCTCTCCTGGGTGTCTAGTCTCCCTCCGTCTCCCTCTTGTTAGGATCCTTGTGATGACATTTAGGGCTCACCCAGATAATCCAGAATAATCTCTCCATCTCAAGATCCTTAACTTGAAGCAAAATGTAGTCCCTCCACACATGGGAGCATCACTCAGCCATGAAAAGGAGGAAAGCCCTGACACTCGCTACCACGTGGATGGACCCTGAGAACACGATGCTCAGTGAGAGAAGCCAGACACAGAAGGACCCACAGGGGTGATTCCATTGACGGGAAACGTCCAGAACAGGCAGATCCAGAGACAGAGTGGGTTCCTGGTTGTCAGGGGCTGGGGAGGGGGTGGGGAGTGACTGCTGACGGGGACGGGGTTCTTTTAGGGTGATGGGTTTATTTATTTTTATTATTATTTTTTAAATTTTTGGCCACACTATGCAGCATGTGGGAGCTTAGTTCCCCGACCAGGGATCAAACCCGCACCCCCTGCATTGCAAGGCGGAGTCTTAACTGCTGGACCACCAGGGGAGTCCCAGGGCGATGGGTTTAGATAGAGCTGATAGCTGCACGACGCTGTAACTGTCCTAAAATGACATCAAACGGTGCACTTTAAGTGGGTGGGTTTTACGGTGTGTGGATTCCATCCTGATAAAGCTGTTATGAAAAGAACATGAAAGCGCAGAGACTCACCGACATTGGTGGGGAAGACGTCCTCGTTGTTGATCTGCACCTCGATCCAGTCCATGAGCAGGTCCATGTACCGGGGGGCCGACAGCGCCGTGGGCCGCCGGAACCTGTGCTCGTCCTGCCAGCGGTACTCGTACTTGGGGCCGCCTGACATGACGGGGCAGGAGCGCTCGGTGCAGCCGTCGCTGATGGTGCCGTAGATGAGGTTGACGCGGTTGAAGAAGTCCACCACGTGCACGGCCACCCAGTCGTTGAGCTCCTCGCCGGCAGGCAGCTGCACAGCCAGCTTCAGGTCTAGCCCCGCATTCAGCGACGCCTGCGCCTTCTTGTGCAGCTCGAAGCGCTGGGTGCCCGGCTCGAACTTGCGCTTGGGCCGGAAGGTCTTGTCCTTGTTGAAGACCTGCTTCAGGAAGGGGTTGGACATCTCTGCCGCGCACTCAGGACGCCCCCTGCGAGGCCTCCACGGGGAGGGCCGGGCGGGACGCTCACGATGGGAAGGTCACCGGGCCCCTGGGTCTCCCCCAGACCTGGAACACACAAAGAGGAAGCACTGTCACCCTTCTCAGAACCCTGTTCTGGAAGCACCGGCGGGCAGACTGGGGACACTCCCGGGACTTGTGGTTTTGAGTTTCACCAAAAGGGCGCACAGCACTGCCCAAGGCACATCCCCCTGCCTCAGAGCAGAAGACACTGAGCCGGGCCCTGCAGCATCCTCTCTGCGCCCAGAGGCTTTCGGTAAAGCGGAGAGAGCCGCTAGCTCCCACACGCTGGCTGAGGGCGGCCCTCGCAGGTGAGGTGGTCTCTTCGTCTCCACGAAAGGACGTCCACAGCCCTGGGACTTGCGAATGGACCTTATTTGGAAGAAGAGACTTTGCAGTCTTTGCAGATGTGATTGGGTTAAGGATCTTGGGATGCCCTCTTCCCGGATTATCCCCGTGGGCCCTAAATCCAATGATGAGTGTCCCTATAAGAGAAGACAGACACCCAGGGAAAGGCCATGTGATAATGGACGCAGAGACGGGGTGATGCATCTACAGGCCAGGGGACACCAAGGACTGCCAGCACCATTAGAGTCGGGAGAGAGGCCTGGGACAGATGCCCCCTCAGAGCCCCAGGCCGAACCGGCCCTGCCCACACCCATCTGGGGCTTCTGGCCTCCGGGACTGGGAGGGGGTACACTCCTGCTGCCTCTCTGATCTTCCCTGTGTCTTGTGTCCCAATCTCGTCACTGGATTGGGGGCCGCCGTGACCCATCGCGACCTCATCTCTCCATCGTGACATCTGCACAGACTCCATTTCCAAGGGGTGGATATGAATCTGGGGGGACACTATCCACCCCAGTGCACTAAGTAAAGATGCCTCTACGAGTCGTCTGGTCTCGTGACTGACGCCGCCCGTTTTGGGGCACGAGGCCCCGATACAGGGGCAGCAGCTGCCATGGCCCTGCCGTGATGCCCGGTCCCCCTCCGGCTCCTCCCGAGCCTTTGCTCTGCGCCGTCTCCTCTGTTACAAACCCCACCTCAGAGGGCACGAAAGGATGAAATCGAGCACAAGGAGCCCAGGTCGGGCTCATGCTCGGGACTGGTCACGCGCCGTCCCCGCCCCCATTGCTGCTACGATGACAGCGCTGGCCCGCCGCCCCGGCTCTCCATCTCCGGCACGGAGATGCGCTTTCCCGGGAGTGCGGATGTGGCCGGCACGGGGGTGTCTCGGGCGCTCACCCAGGAGCAGCCGCAGAAGGGGAAGTCGGCCTAGAGGGAAAGCGGAAGCAGAGCCTCTGCACCGCCCAGGCTGGGCTCCACCGCACGCACCCGTGCACCCCCATATGATGCACACCCCACTTATCTGTAACGTTTTAGTAAATCCCTCAGGAGTTGGTTTCTGGGCCCTGGGACCATCAGCTTTGTCCGGTGGCCCGCCCTCCAGACTAGCACACTGTGTGGCAAACTGCCACAAACTGAGGGGCTTCGAACAGCCCTCCTTCATTATCAGAAAGTTCTGGATGTCCCACATCTGAGCCAGGCCTGATGTGTCTTTGAGCAGGGACCCTGTCACCCCCCAGGCCCAGGGCGGCCCTGCAGAGAGGACGTCAACATCACCAGGATGGCCTCAGTGACAGAGAAGCCGTTCCAGGTGGGCAGGCCCGAGGCCGGCAGGTCTGGTCACCCCGGCCTTGGAGGACCCGTGTCCGCGGGTCCAGGCGGAGCGACCGGGAGGGGTAGGACCTCAGCAGACGGTTAGTAAGAGCTGAGGCACGACCCACCACGTCCTGTAGGCCAGCGTCTCCTGCAGGCTCAGCCTTTCCACAGCTCGGAGGTCTGGGAACCCCCGCAGGCCTAGGGCTCCTGGCCTGGCCTTCAGCAGCTGCCTCTAGAATGTGAGCCTCTGGGTTAATTCCGGAGGCTGGATAGGTGATGTCTAGGGCTCAAACCAGCGTTCTAGCCAGGGTGGTCCTGTCCCCAGGGCAGCAGAGCCAGGAGCGATGCAGACTCTAAGTTATGAGTATTTACAAAGCAAAACGTTGCTCTGGCCTAAAGGGAGATGGCGCTCAAGCTGAGCCTTGAGAGCAGATCCTTCTGGAGCCCAGGGGTGGGGAGGGTGGGGCCCGATGGAAGGGGGGCAGAGGAGACCCCAGCGTCTCTCCCCTTAGGGCGGGAGTGACCGTGACCCTACCTCCTCCTGTGTCCTCAGCGTGTCCACAGGGCCTGCTCACAGAGGGCTCAAAAAGTATCCAATGTGAAAGCACGGAGGAGGCCTCCCTGCGCTGGTTAGGGGAGAGGGCGTGGTCAGCAGGATAAGGGCCCCAGGGACACCCCCGTCCTGGTCCTGGGCCCCGAGGACGTGTCACCTCAAATGGCAGAGGGGACTTTGCAGACAGAATTAAGTTAAGGCCCCTGAGACGGGGATGACCCTGGATTCCCCAGGGGCCCCAGCGTCATCACAGGGTCCTTATAAGAGGGAGGCGGGAGGGTCAGAGGCCGAGAGAGAAGGGAGACGCTGCGCTGCTGGCTGTGAGGATGCAGGAGGGGCCGCGAGCCAGGGATGCGGCGCCTCTAGAAGCTGGAAAAGGCGGGAACCGATGCTCCCCTGGAGCCTCCGGAAGGACCAGCCCTGCCCACGCCTGGATCTAGCCCCGTGAGGCCCGAGTCAGACTCCTGACCTCCAGAACCGTGAGATAATAAATCTGTGTGGTTTTGGGCTACAAAGTCTGTGGTGACTTATTACAGCAGTCTTAGGAAACTCAGACAGAGGCTACGCAGATAATCCTAATGAGCGCTGGGCAAAATAACTTGCAGTTGATGTAACTGGGTCACTCAGGCCCTGGTAACATGTGGGCCTGGGATCTTCTGTTCTCCCCGCTGGCAGGCGAAGCCCGCTCATACTGCTGGGCCCCGCTGGACGCTACGGGTGTGGGAAGGTCAACTCAAGGCAGCATGAACTGTGCAAAACACAGGAGCTGAGCATCCGGGGATGGAGCCAGATGGCGGGAGGAGCTCCAGTGAAGAGCGGAGGGACCCACCTCCCCCAACGAGGACGGCCGTAAGCAAAAGACAATCAACAGGGCTGGTGAGGACGTGGAGCAGTCGGAACCCTCCTGCACTGCTGATGGGAACGTAAAGTGGGGCCACCGCTGTTGAAAACAGCCTGGCAGTTACCAAAACACAGTTAAATCTCACCCAGCGATTCTCTCCTGGGTGCCCACCCAAGAGAAGTGACAACACATGTCCACACAAAAACCTGTGCATGTGCCCAGCAGCATGGTTCACAACAGCCAAAAGGTAGAGACACCCAAATGCCCAGCAACGGGTGCACTGCTTCACACACAGGAACATCACTCAGTCGTGAAAAGGGGTGAATCCCGGACACTCGCCACCACGTGCATGGACCCTGAGGACACGATGCTCAGTGAGAGAAGCCAAACACAGAAGGACCCACGGTGTGTGATTCCACTGATGGGAAACGTCCAGAACAGGCAGATCCGCAGACACAGAGAGTGGGTTCCTGGTTGTCAGGGGCTGGGGGAGGGGATGGGGAGTGACTGCTGTTGACAATGGGGCTTCTTCTGAGGTGATGGAATGTTCTGGAACTAGACAGAGACGGTTGCTGCAAACGTTGTGAATGTACTGAAAACGCTGGAATGCACACGGGAGACAGGCGGAAAGTCCGGTATGTGAGTGACAGTCAGTGAAGTTGCCATGTTTTTTTTTTTTTTTTTTGAAGTTGCCATTTTTAAAGCAGGGCGCGGGGGACAAGCCGAGCAAGTGCGGGCTGAGCCGCTACCCCGGGCACCGCTACCCCGGGCACCATAAAGAACTCAAGCAGTTTCCCTCTCAGCTCAAACTGAGGTCAGCACTACCTGTAAAATCTGTTTACCGTGAAAGGTAACAACACAAGCACGGAAAACTACATGGGGTAAAAGGTGCAGTCACTGATGTGTCACAGAGTGAACACTCGCTGCGTAAGGAGCCCCTTGGCGACGCAGCTAGAGGCCACCTGTGCTCTGGAGCAAGGAGGCCCCGTGCCTCGTCCACAGACCAGAAGTGCCTTCACTTCCTTCCCCAAAGCCATCATCACTTCCTGCCACCTTGGTTAACACCCAGCGAGGCATTCACAGTAACCCTCAGAACAAAAGAGAACCCCCACTTTAGAGACTGAGGCCCAGACCTAGCACTGCTGCTATCAGGGCCGGCCCGGGCAGCATCCCTGCCCCCACCCCCTCGATGCCAGGAGCTCCGCCCAGTCCTGAAGACCACAGATGTCCCCAGACATGGCCCAGTGTCCCCTGGGGGCAGGACCACCCTAGGTGAGAACCACTGGGTTAGAAGATGGTGACTCAGCCCCACTAGTTAATGATTAGTAAATCAGTGCTAAGTCACGCAGCTGGCAGCGGGGGGGAGTCGACTCCGCACCCTGGACCGTGGGGGTGAAGCGTGGCTCCTTCTGCCGGCCACCCGCCTCCACAGCCCCACCCCTCCGCTATTCGAGCTTCTGCCCGTCTCATCCCGAACCCAGGGCCAAGTGCCCTCGGGGCCGGGGCTGCTCCCACACCAGGCGCCTCTGCAATGCCTGCAGGCCGGCTGGGTGCTTCCGGCTCCGACTCTCCCTGGTTTTGGGGGTGCAGGCACAGCCCCAGGTGCCCAGGGCCTGGAGGGCAGGAAGGTGGTGCCTCCGAGAAGGGAATGCATTTGAGTACAGGGTGCAGCCACAAACGCCCCACCTGCCTGCTTCTCTCCCGACGTGGAGGACCTCAGACCCCGCAGGAGGCACTGATTAAAAGAGGCCACCTGCCCCGACCCTCTGTTGCAGAGACTGACCGTGTCCCCTGCGCCGGGCAGCCGGGACCTCTCTACGCGAGGGCATGGGCGCTGGACGCGTCGCGTGGGGACCCTGCGGCCCCACCTGTGACTGCAAACTTCCCAGGGGGCCGTGAACCTGCCCAGGTGACTCATCTGCAAACCAGCCACTCTCAGGCCACTTGGCTGCAGGTCAAGGGACAGTGACCCTGTGCGGACCCACTAGCGACTCAAGCCATCCTGCCCCGTGCCCACCACCTGCCAGCAGCACGGACCGATTTCAGCTTCCAAACACCCTTCGGCCCGGGCTGAGCGCAGCCCCACTTTGGTCACGAGAAGACGGAGCGGGGTGCTCCCTGTCGTCCAGCCGGGGTGGGGCGGCGGGGGTCGGGGGGGAGAGCTGGGCCAGACCGGCCGCTGAGCCCTGGCAGCTGCTTCCGTGCACCCACCCGCCCAGGTTCCTTATCCACCCTGCAGCCGGCCTTCTAACCCTCACGGAAACCACAGCGTCAAAAGAAACGCAGCCCGCTAGTGTCCCACTGCTGCCTTCTATTGATTCTGGGGCCTCTCTGCGGACGGGTTTGGGAGTCTAACTCCCCACGATGTCACCTGGGGACGCGTGACCTGTCAGACAGGTGCGTCTGCGGGGTGGAGAGGAGGGCCTCGGGGAGGGGGCGGGGGCGACCCCGCGGCTCTACCCACAGCCCGTCATGCCGTGGGCTGACCCATGCCAGGACAGTTCTGGAAGACAGGGCGGGGCAGCGGAAGGGGCTTGGAAGGTTCCTGCCTGCCCTTCTGTCTCCTCGGAAAGTGGGAGGGTTTTTTCCTAAGTGGAAGCAATGATTTTCTGAAAAACTTCCTGGACGGGCAAAGGTCCCATCAAAAGCGAAGAGCTTTCTGTCAGAGACACACGCTCGCGCGGCCGCGGGGTGGCCGGCCACCGGAAGTGCCTTTTCCTTGAGGGGCGCTGCCCACCGGAAGTGCCTTTTCCTTGAGGGGCGCTGCCGCAGGCCGGGGCGCCCGGGAGTTGCTGCCCACCACCGCCCCGCCGTCCCGGGTACCGTCTCTGGGGCTGTTCTGTCTTGGTCCTTCTCAGAACGCCTCCAAGGACGGCGGGGCCGGGGGGTAGGCAGGACAAGCTTCTCGGAATTCAGCGCCAAGGGCCGCCCTGGTTCTTCCTGCAGACGAGATGCGTGTGGCACTCAAGCTCTGAGAGTGACGAAAGTTAAGATGACAAAGCTCGCCTCCCCAGCACACACGCACCCCCGTTTTCTTCTAAGAACAAAGTGAAACGGTTCCTGTAAAGCAACTGCCGCACCTTGGCCCGGCGGCCACCTCCTTCCGGTGCTTCCACATCCTGCCCCGCCACCGCCGCCGTGGGGACAGGCCCCAAGCTCGGAGGTCCCGCACGTTTTCGGTTGGTGTGTAAGCCCTGGTCCCTGGCCTGGAAGGCTGAGCGTCTGGCTGGAAGATGCTCACGGCCCAGGATCTGTCCTGTTAGAGATGGCTGCGCTCCAGAGCTGTCTTCCATCAACTAAATGTTTGTATTTAAATACTGCGACTGCAGCCTGGGTGGGGAGGCTGCCCGCCATCCTGCGGGACACACACGAAAGCCAGGTGCTTTAGCGGGTTCTGTATATTCCAGCCCTCCTGATAATCCTTTTTTTTTTTTTTTTTTTTACAAAAGCCAATTGAGATATAATTCACACAGCTATAAACTCCACCCTTTAAAAGCATACAATTCAATGGCTTTTAGAAAAATCATGGAGTATGCAACCATCACCACTATCTAATTCCAGAACATTCTCATCACCCCACAAAGAAACCCCGTGCCCATAAGCAGTCACTTCCTATCCCCCTTTATGGGCTAAATCACATTCCCCCGCCCCAAAAGACATGTTGAAGTCTTAACCCCCCAAACCTGTGAAGGGACCCTGTTTGGAAGTGGGGTTGTTGCATATGCAGTTAAGTTAAGATGAGGTCACACTGGAGGACGGTGGGCCCTAGGCCAGTGACTGTTGTCCTTATAAAAAGAGGGAGATCTGGACACAGACACCGGGAGACAGCCATGTGATGGAAGCAGAGATCGGGTGATGCGTCTACAAGCCCTACAAGCCAAGGAATGAGTAGGATGGCCGGCCGCACCAGAAGCCGGGAGAGAGGCAGGAAGGACCCTCCCTGGGGCCTCTGAGAGCCCTGAGCCCACAGCAGATGAGAGCTGGCCTGGGATCTAAACCCGGCTGTCCCCATGTCCACGGCCTTCACTCCACCCAGACGGAGAGGGGCTGCCGGGTGCACACAGCCCAGTGCCACGATTCTCCTCCGAACCTCCTTCCTCAGTCTCAGTTCCCCATGGGGGCAAACGCGATTTTCTGTTCAACAGAATGGTGTCACAGGGGGTGGGGGTGGGGGGACAGAAAGGAGAGAAACGCGGGGGGAGGTCGTGGGCGGTGTGTCTGTGTAGGAGCCACACCTCTTCCTTCTGAGCACCCGGTCCGAGGCTGCAAGAGCCGTCACCGCGTGTTTAATTGACCCGAGTCCTGCGTGTCAGAAAGGGTAACGGACAAGAAACCGTGGCCCGATCTCCCGTCCACCACGAGCTCCCCTTCGCTGGCTGCCCAAACTTCCTCTCAACATCAGGGTCCTCGGGATCTGGACTGGCCTGTGCGCTGACCCAGTCTGTGGGGAGGGCGTCCACCAAGGACCGCACTCTCTCCAGGCGCCGGCAAGAGCTCCTGCCACGCTCAGCCGCAGCCGTGGGTCTCGAATGAGGCGACCCTGCCCCCAGGGGCCACGGGGGACGTCTGTGGTTGTCACGACTGGGGATGCTCCAGGCACCGAGTGGGTGGAGATCAGGGAGGCTGCTCCACACCCCACGGTGCCCGGCACGGCCCCCCCAGAGAGTGACCCGGCCCCGGATGTCTTATTTGGGACTCAGGAGCCGCAGGAATGACCATCTCCTTCCCAGAACTCGGTTTCTGAAGTCGGATTCGCCTCTTTTGCTGCAGTAATCTGAACCTCGCAATTCCAGGAAGTCAAGAGCAGAGCTCACCAGCTGGGGCATGTCCAAAAGTTCCCAGAGTAAAAACCCAAGTTCCAAGCCGGCTGCCTGGGGAATTTTTGTTCAACCTCCATTTCGAGAAGCCCTGGAGATGAGAGAGCAGCTCCCGGAATGATGGTTAATGGCTGACTTTTCCATGAACTCTGGCTGGCTTGGGAGTGTCGTCACACGTGAAACAGACTAGCTTAACCTTCTTAGGAATACAAATCATCTAGAGTCCTGGAACTGAAACAGCACTTCCAAGAACCCCCTCAGGGACAAAAATAACCACTTATGCTTTTGCTGAGAGACAGAGGTGATCTTAGAACTCAGCCTGTCACAGCTATTTGGGGCACCTGGTGTGCGAACGCCACGGTCCAGGTTTTCAAGATGATAGAGTTACTCTTCTCCTTTAGGGAGGTCCAAATAAAAAGCAAACTATCAAGCCACGAAGAGACACGAGGAACCGTAAACACCCACCACCAAGTGAACGAAGTCCGTCTGACAAGGCGACACTGTGATTCCAACTCTGTGACGCTGTGGAAAGGGCAGAGCAGAAAAGGACCAGTGGTTGTGGAAGGCAGTGGGGGTGGGGGCTAAGGGACACATGAACGGGGGGCACAGGGGGTTTTTAGGGAAGCGAAACTACTCCGTGTGATAAATGATGGGTACATGTCAGTACACATTGTCCAAACCCAGAGAGCATACAACACCAAGAGTGAACCCAGGGGCCTTCCCTGGTGGCACAGTGGTTAAGAATCCGCCTGCCAATGCGGGGCATACGGGTTCGAGCCCTGGTCTGGGAAGATCCCACATGCCGCGGAGCAACTAAGCCTGTGCGCCACAACTACTGAGCCTGCGCTCTAGAGCCCGCGAGCCACAACTACGGAAGCCTGCGTGCCACAACTATCGAAGCCTGCACGCCTAGAGCCCGTGCTCCACAACAAGAGAAGCCACCGCAATGAGAAGCCCGCGCACCGCAACAAAGAGTAGCCCCCGCTCGCCACAACTAGAGAAAGCCCGCACGCAGCAACGAAGACCCAACGCAGCCAAAAATTAAAAAAAAAAAAAAAAAAGAATAAATGCCATGGAACACATTGAAATATAATGTACACCACGTATGTAATTTTTAACCTTTTGGTAGCCACACTGAAAAGTAAAAAATGAAAAAAGTGACTTAAACATTGATAATATATACTATTTAATCCAAGAGCACCAAAACATCACTTCAACATCTAACAAACATAGAAAATATTAAGGAAATAATTTGCACACACTCCCCGCCCCACCCCCACCTTAACACACAGAGTCTCCGGAAACTGGTGCATATCTTACACGAATGGCGCATCCCATTTTGGACCAGCCACGTTTCAGGTGCTCATTAGCCATGCGGGGCCAGTGGCTGCTGCACTGGACAGCCCGGCTCTGGGGTGGTTTAAAAGGGGAAAACCCACCTGTCAGAGGACAGGAGCAATGGGATGGGTGCTGTCTGAGGTGGGCGCTGGATTCGGACCCCGGGGAGGGGAGAGGCTCTGGATCAGAGAAGGTTGAGGTTTGAGGTGAACAAACAAAGGGCGCCTCCGGAAGGGAGGGGAGAAACAGGGCGCCCCGGGGTGCAGGCAGGGGCGGGGCAGCCAGGACTTCCACTTGCTCCACTCCATAATCAGTACAACAGACACTGACAGGCTACCATGAACTTGGGGTGGGGGGAGGTGGGTGGACGGGTGCTCAGGGCTTTGGGAGGCTGCAGCGCCCTGTCCTGACACTGGCCAGGGCCAGGATTCTTGGCATCACTCCGCGCTGAGTCTGTAAAATGGGCTGATAAAAGCCCCTGAACTTTATGTTGCGGGGCAGGAAGAACAAAGGAGCCGCCGGCGGGGGCCACTTGTAACAGAAGCAAGTCCAAAATCACGAAAGTGCCGACAGGCAGTGGGGGTGAAATATGCAAAGTGCTCGCGCATCACATACCAAAATTTATCCAAGTGTATGCTGTGAATGTGTGCAGTTCATTGCATGTCAGTTGAGCCTCTATAAAAGGTAAAAAAAAAAAAAAAAAAAAAAAAAAAAAAAGATGCAAGGAGCAGAAAGCACATATGAGCAAAGACTGGAAGACTCTTACCCCAAAATGAGCAGTGAGTGGCTCTCTGGGTGGAAGCATCACTGGCAATTTATTTTCTGCTTTGTGACTCTCCGTCACAAAGAGAATCACCCCGATCACACACCCCCTTCCCTCCTCAGTGACATTTTGTAAAATACATGGGCCTTTAAAGCAAACGCAAGCCCTACAGCCAGTGCACAGACGTAGCGGTGGAGTCAGCCAGTGGGCAGTGCTGACACGCAAACACCTCCCACTGCTCACGGGTTCTGGGGACCAAGAAGCCTGCTTTCAGAGGGCGGGGTCCCGGTGTGCTGGGAGCCGTAAAATCCTGTGGACTTTCCATCCACACCAGGAGGTGGGGTCCTGGTTACTGACACGGCCAGGGGGTGACCCCAAAGTGACACATGTAACCCCTAATTCCACCAAGGGCCGCCACCGGCTCCCCTCCCCTACACTACCGTTCACCCCCTCTGAGGGGCCCGGTCTCCCCGCCGCCCGCGGTCTCCTCTCCTGAGGGGCTCGGTCTCCCCAACGCCCGCGGTCGCCTCTCTGAGTACCCACCTGCCGCCTGCCGCCAGAAGAGTCGGGCCAAGCTCGCCGCTGAACCGCGTCCCCGGGCCGCTGGCCAGCGTAGCCTCGCCGCCAGGCCGGAGAAACTCCGCGCACGACCACCCCACCCCCCGGCCGGATATACTTCCGCTCCGGGCCGAGGCCTCCCCGGCTTCCGGGGAGACCTGCGGGCGGAGCTTGCGCGTAGCGCGGGGCGGGGACTCGAACAGAGGCCAGCCTGGAAGGAGGAGCTTGCGCCGGCCGATGGCGCATGCGTGGAGCGAGGTCGCGGGCGGGGCCAACAGAGAGGTGGAGCCTCCCCGGGAGTGGCGGCTCGTGGGCGGGGCCTGAAAAAGGAACCGGCGCCCTCAGTTGTCCGTTGCGGGGGCGGGGCCTACGCCGGGGGCGGGGTGTGGGTGGGGGGCGCGGCCCGGGCCCGAGAGGGCATCGTTGGTTGGTGCCCGGCTGGGGGTGCGGCAGGAGATACCGTTGGTTGGTGCGCAGCGGAGGGGCGTGGCGCGGGAGGCGCCGTCGGTTGGCCGGCGGCGGGCGGGGGCGGGCCATGGCACTGCTGCTGTGCCTGGCTCTGACAGCGGCGCTGGCCCGTGGCTGCTTGCACTGCCACGGCAACTTCTCGGAGAAGTTCTCCTTCTACCGCCATCACGTGAACCTCAAGTCCTGGTGGGTGGGCGACATCCCCGTGTCGGGCTCGTTGCTCACTGACTGGAGCCAGGACACAATGAAGGAGCTGCACCTGGCCATCCCCGCGGAGATCAGTGAGTGCGGGGCCGCGATCGGGAGCGCCCCCGGCCCAGCCAGGCCCCAGTCCGCTCACACGCCTCCTCCTGCCGTCCCCAGCCCGGGAGAAGCTGAACCAAGTGGCGAACGTCGTGTACCAGAGGATGGATCAACTGTACAAGGGGAAGATGTATTTCCCTGGTAAGGGGGCGACCGCCGTGCACGGGGAACTGAGGCAGAGCCCACCCGCCCCAGGACACCTCAGGTCCGCCCGCCGTCTGTGCGTGACCTCCCCCCTCTTGCCTTCCCGCCATCAGGGTATTTTCCCAACGAGCTGCGAGCTATCTTCCGGGAGCAGGTGCACCTCATCCAGAATGCCATCATCGAGAGTGAGCAAATGAGGGCTGGGGGGGAGGGAGGGTGCTGCTGCCCAGGGCCTGAGGACCCAGGGCCACGCGAGTAGTTCAGTCTCCTTCCAGGCCTGGGGTCCCGGCCAGGTCGTGGTGAGGCTGGAGCAATGTGAATAGGGCGTCTGGCCTGGTGCAGCCAGGCGTCAGAACTCAGAAAGGGCAGAAACGGGGGAGAAGGGCCACACCCTGAGGGGGGCCCTCTTCATCCAGTGGGCACCAACAGGAAGGAGGCCTTGAAGGAGAAATCCCACCCGTCCCTGCTACCTCCCCCCAACGGGCCCCTGGAGGCCTCAGAGTCTTGCGGCCGCCCTCCCCCGTGCTTTGCCCCATCCCAGGCTGGGGCCCACCTAAGTGACCAACGGACAGGCCCTGAGCCTTGGGCAGCCTGGGAGGGGGAGAAAGCGGGGGACAGGCCAGGCCTGCTAAGAAGGCGCCGGCTGTGCTCTCGTCCCCCCACAGGCCGCATTGACTGTCAGCGTCACTGTGGTGAGTGAGCCTCTGTCCGGGTTGTGGGGTGTGGCGGCAGTGGCGGCAGCTTGGGGCCCCAGAGGCTGAGGGTGAAGGGAGGGTGCAGCCGCCTCTGGTGTGTTACAGGCATCTTCCAGTACGAGACCATCTCCTGCACCAACTGCACGAACTCGCACGTCGTCTGCTTTGGCTACAACTGCGAGTAGGGCTCAGACGCGGGCGGCCCCCTGCCCCTGGGGTCCGAGGCTCTCCCTGGAGGGTCCCCTCATCACCCGGGCAGGGGATGGAAGCCCCCCACCTGGCCCCTGAATGTGGGCCGCGCCCCCTCCACACCCCGTGTCCCCGCAGGTCGTCGGCAGAGTGGGAGACAGCAGTGCAGGGCCTCCTCCAGCACATGTGAGTCAGGGCAGCTGGGCTCGGGGAGGAGAGCCCCCCGATCAAGGCCGCTTGGCCCTGACTCCAGTCCTGCTGTCGTTGTAGAAATAACTGGAGCAAGTAAGTAGTTCCCCCTCCCCAAAGGCAGTGTGCGTGTGCGTCCTCGTGGGTGAGTATGTGCCGGGGCAGCCACAGAAGGCAGCACCTGTCCCTGGTGTGGCGGGCCCAGCCTCTACCTCCCAGGGTCTCTGAGCTCGGCTGGCACGAGGAGCACATCCTGGTTAAGGGGTCCCCAGAGTCTGGTCCTACCCCTGCCCCAGGCCAGTGGCAGGCTGTGGTCGGAGCTGGGGAGGGCACCCCCTGGTGGAGGCGTGCCCCAGTGGAGGCGCCTCAGGGCCACAGGCACAGCCTCAGCCCCAAAGCTCGGAGCTAACTGGGGCCCCGTTGTGTCTTTCAGACAGGACACCAACACAAGGTAAGGCC
Source organism: Balaenoptera musculus (assembly GCF_009873245.2). Classification (NCBI taxonomy): domain Eukaryota; kingdom Metazoa; phylum Chordata; class Mammalia; order Artiodactyla; family Balaenopteridae; genus Balaenoptera; species Balaenoptera musculus. The sequence goes on from NC_045787.1 coordinate 169,760,556, forward strand.
CCCCCCCCCCCGGCCCGTCCTCCTGGAGCAGGCGGGGGTGTGTGGCGTGGGGTTGTCCCAGTCAGTGGGGGAGGGCAGGGGTGTTGGATGGGGTGGGCGCAGCCGGGCAGGACTCCCTCTCTGCACCTGGGACATGTGGACATCACATCTGCAACCCCGCCCATGCCATCACTCCATGAATGAACATGAGCTCCTCCTCCCCCTCGCCTGGACACACAGAACCACTCCAGCCTTGTGAGTGACCCAGTGGGGGTAAGCCGCAGGGACATGGGTGAACTCCAGGGGCAGGAGTTGTGCCTAAGCCAGAGATCAGAACCCCATGCCCCCCCCCCCCACTCATTGCTGCCTTTTCAGCCCTAGTCGTGGGAGTGTAGGGCGTGACCCCACTGCTGTCCTAGGGATGTGAGAACACGCAAGGCCTCCGAGTTCAGCTTGAGGGTCTGTCTGCAGCCCTGTCACATGCCCAGCTGGGACGAGGGGCCCAGGTCCCCAGCAAAAACCCACCAGGGAGAGCAAGGTGTGGGAGGGGAGGAAGGACCGGGGGCACCCACGTCTCCTTGCAGCTTGTTATCACCAAGCTTCAGGTGTCTGGAGCCCCCGCACCTGGCCAACCTGACTCTGGAAAACGCCTCCGAGTGCCTGATGCAGCACTGAGGGCAGCCAGGCCCGCCAGACCCGCCCCCGCCACGGTCTGACGCCGTGGAGCAGGCCGGCTGCTGCCTGGGTGCCCCACCCCCTTGGAGCCCAGGCTGGGCCGGCCGGGGCTGGGAGGAGGGGAAGGGAGGTAGATGGGTTTGTACATAGCAGCGGGATCACAGCTGTTTGACGGAATGATTAAATATCCCTGACACTTCTCATCCCGAAGTGGTCCTTGTTGGGGCTCCGGGCTGGGGCCCCAGGCGAGGTGCGACCTTGGCCTACAGGGCAGGGCTGCGGGGCTTCCCGGGTGCGAACCGCAACTAGCCTTCAGGGCAAGTGGTTCTCTTGATGACATGAAAGGAGGCTGGTGAAAGCCAGGGCCAGCGTCGGTGCATCGTGGGCCTCCTACCACATCGGCTGCATCTCAGCCGAGGCACAGGAACTGCTGTGCCCACCGCTTGGCTTCTTGGTTTTGAGGAAACACCCCACATGGGTCATGAGGGGACAGACCCAAACTGTGACCCAGGGCTCAACATCCATCCAGCAGACAGGAGGTGCCTCTGTGCCCGCGGATGCCGTGGTGAGCTTGGCAGCTGTCTGGCTCCTGGGCTGGCCCTTCACAGCCTGGTCAGCAGCCGATCCCTTCCCCCAGCTAAGGGGTGCCCTGCCTGGCGTGGCGCCTTCCTTCCAAGGGTTCACTGACAGAACACTGGCCTCTGCCTGCCCAGGAATGTTGCTGAGGTCAGGGGAACTGAGAGCGGGAAACTCCAGAGGGATGCTTCAATGCCCTGGGGCCTGTGCGGGGTCCACGAGCTGGAGCAGGGCGGGCCAGGCCAACGACCACCCGGGGGCCATCCGAGGCCTCTCTCCCCACCCGCTGCCGGAGGGGGGCTTCCGTGCGGGGCTCCACACCTGCCCACGTTTTGGATTCAGGCTGGAGTTGATTTGGGCTCTGCTGGCACAGCCCTCTGTCCACATGGCGTCAGTGAAGCCATCTGAAATGCTGAGAATCAAAACAGCAGCAGGGGGCTTCCCTGGTGGCACAGTGGTTAAGAATCTGCCTGCCAATGCAGGGGACACGGGTTCGAGCCCTGGTCTGGGAAGATCCCACATGCCACGGAGCAACTAAGCCCGTGCACCACAACTACTGAGCTTGCACTCTAGAGCCCGCGAGCCACAACTACTGAGCCCACGCGCCACAACTGACGCGCGCCTAGAGCCCGTGCTCCGCAACAAGAGAAGCCACCACAATGAGAAGCCTGCGCACCTCAACTAGAGAAAACCTGCACCCAGCAACGAAAACCCAACACAGCCAAAAATAAAATATAAAATTAAAAAAAAGAAAAAAAAAACGAAACAAAAAACCCCCAAAACAGCAACAGGGCCTCCCTTCCAGCATCTGCTCCTGCTGATTCCTGGGGCCCTGGGGTCTGTACACGTGTGTCTCGACTCCTAACCCTGCCCTTTTCTCACTGGGCGCTTCGAAAATTAGAAACGAGGGTGTGTGTGTGCGTGTGTGGACAAGCGTTTACCTAACTTAAACTTTCCTTATTTATTTCAGTAATGCTTCTGCTCACCCTGCACACCCCTTACGAATGGGGTTCCCTGGTAAGGGAGGGAGACCCGTGGACCCCTCAGAATCCCGTGGGGCGGGGGGGGGTCAGGTGGCTCCTCGTTACCACCGGAGCCCAGGGGCCTGGATAACGTGAGGACCACGTCCCCTCCCGAGGGGCTGAGGGGTGCATGGCAGGAGGGCAAGGGCTCCCCCGCACATTGCAACCTCCATGAGGGTGCCCTGCAGCCCCCTCGGACCACGAGCACTTCAGGGGCTGTGTGCTGACCCCCCCAGTGGGTCAGAATCCCCTGGCTGGGGGGCACACGCTGTCATGGGCCAGAGACCCAACAGGCAAACGTCTGTTTTGCAAGTTTATTGGATCATCTTGACACAGAATCATTACAGCAGCGTGATATGTCTCTCCTTTATACGGGAATGTCGATAGCAAATAAATTCTTATATAACACATCATACATTTCGAGATTCTAGAATCACTGCACAGGATTCTGTAATAGGTTACTCTACATGCTAAAGTGACAGTTTTCATCAAAAGGAAAAGTTAAAACGTCATTGAGGACTATCATTTCTGAGGAAAGTTCAGTCTCACGGGGGTGGGCTGGGGTCCCCCTCCCTGCCCCTGAGGTGCATTTCAGGGGCCCAGCCGCCCCTGAACACACGTGCTTCGCCGTCACGGCTGCGGAGCCCAGGACTAGGCCCTTCCGCACGTGCAGGCACAGACCTGCAGAGCGTCCAGTGATGAGCGGAGGGGCCAGAATCGCAGCTCTCCACCACTCACCCCAACACCCGACTGGGCACGGAAGCCAGTGAGGTCCGGGATCCCCGCTGGGCACCCCCCACTCGGCGGACACACGAACACAGTGGTGGGATGAACGGGATGTGATGGATGAGAGCCTGCATGACCCTCTCCCACCATGTGTCCTGCGGGGAGGACGTGACCCTTGGCGTCAGGGATGAACAGGAATGTCGCCTGGCTGAGCAGCTGGCCTGTTCTTCACCCCCCAGCTGCCAGTGGGCAGGGCATCCGGGGACTCACGGGACTCGGATGGCTTGACAGAAGCGGGACGCGCCACCCCGTCTGGTCCCCACCAGGAACCAGCCTGGATGGCGGTCACCCTCACCCTCGGGCAGCTCCTGTGGCCACGTGCACAGTCTGCTCCGGCTACAGAAGCCCCTGCTGGCCTGGGGAGTGGAAGGGGGCTTCTCGCCAGAGAGAGCGGTGAGGGCAAAGTGAAAAAGATGACAGGATAAATCAACGCAACATAAACCTCGGTGTCTACACAGTGGATGACGGTGGACTGGGTTATCTCCCGGCTGCACCCAGTCCTTGCGACAGAGGAGAAACCCGGCACTTGGCCGCCCTCCCCACGAGCCCTCCCCATGGCGGGCGGCGCGCTCAGCATTTGGCCAGCGTTTCCTTCATCTCCTCTAGCACGTTGCTCAGCAGTGTTGAATCGCTGCACTTCCCATCCACCGACACCGACTTCTCACCCTGCAACGGGGAAACAACGGCCAGCGCCTTGAGACGCCGCCCTGCGACTCCCGTGTACCTCCAACTTTTGCAAATGCTCTCCTATGCCCGGGTGCTTTCATAATCAAAAGGAGGGGCTCCAGGCAAGACAGAGCAGGTGCACCGCGCCCTGCTGTCCCCCAGGGGCCCAGGATGGACGCTCCGGCAGAGCGCGGCAGAGGCAGCGATGCCAGCCCTGCGGAGGACACACAGCCCCACCCGGCCCGGCCCCACAGGGGCACGCAGGAGGCAGCTGTGCAGAGAGGAAGGCTGTGAAAACCGGAGGGCGTGGGCCCAGGTGTCCTGCAGCTGGAACCTGTGTGTCAACGCCCTCCACAGGGTCTAAGGAAGGCCCAGGGTCTCCTCCTATTCAGAGTGTCCAGGATACAGTCCAAAATCACTCGGCACCGCAAGACCGGGGAAATCTCAGCTCACGTTGAAAAGACAATCAACAAACGCCCACCGAGAAGAGGTGGATGTTGGAATCACCTAACAGGCTTTGAAGTAGCTACTACGAGAACCTCCCATCACCAACCACGTACATTCCTGAAGCACATAGGAAAACACAACATCTCAGCAAAGTAATGGAAGAGTCAAGATCAACCCAGTGGAACTTCAAGACCTGAATACAACAGCCAAGATGAAAAGCTCACTAGATGGGCTCAACAGCAGAACGGACATGACAGAAGAGTCAATGACCCAGACAAGAGATTCATGAAAATAATCCAAGCTGAACAGATAGCGGAAAGGAGTCGGAGGTGGGGTGGGGTGGGCAGAGTAACAAAAGGTCTGAGATTCACATCACAGGGGTCCCGGAAGGAGGGGACAAAGAATGAAGTGCTGAAGAGGTACTTAAATCATAGCTGAAAACTTCCAAGTTGTGCAAAAGACATAAACGCACAGATTCAGCAAGTTCGGCAGACTCCACACAGTTAACATAAACCCAAGGAAGTCAATGCCCAGACACGTCACGAACCGCTGAAAACTGAAGACAGAGAAAAACCTAAAATAGCCAGAGGAAAACGATGCATTCCCTAGTAAAAGGAAAATGTTCCTTGTCAGAAACCACAGACACTAAAAGGAAATGGCCTAGGGCCTTCCCTGGTGGTCCAGTGGCTAAGACTCTGTGCTCCCAATGCGGGGGGCCCGGGTTCGATCCCTGGTCAGGGAACTAGATCCCGCACGCCTCAACCAAAGATCCCTCATGCTACAACTAAAAAGATCCTGCATGCCGCAGCTAAGACCTGGTGCAGCCAAATAAGTAAATATTTTCATTTTTTTTCTTTTTAAAAAGGGGGAAATGGCCTATTTTTGAGGTACTGAGTGAAAAGACCGACAAAGCCAGAATTTCATACCCAGTAAAAATAGCCTTGAGGAATACTGAAATAAAGAATAATCAATCAAATGAAGGAAAACTAAGAGAATACACATCCAATATACCTGATCTAAAAAGAAGTTCTTCAGACAGAGGGAAATGAGCCAGAAGGGTGGAACGTGAGGAATGAAAGCGACAGAAATGGGAGACATGTGGGCGAGCACAAGAGGCTATCTCACCCCCTCCCGCCCCCACCCGCACCCCGAGTTCTCTGAAATCTGTAAAGCTGTAATGTGGTGTAAGGCGTCTTCAACGTCTGCAAAGGCAAAACCTAAGACAACTGCCCGTGCGAAGGGATGGTCAAGGGACCGAGAGGGTGTGAGCTTTTTACATTCCGCCTGAGTTCCAAGTAGACTGTGCACACCAAGTGTGTAATGTAGTCCCTTGAGCCCCCCAAGCAGATACACAGAGACCATCAACAACACAGCCAACATATAAACACGGGATACTGTAATGCTCACATACACCACAGAAAGTGGAAGTGGGAAGAAGAGGAACGAAAAACACAGGGAAAAAACAAAATGTGGGACAAACCCAAATGTATCAGTAATACTTTAAGCACAAATGGTCTGAACACGACAACTGAAAGACAGAGATTGACAGGATGAATAAGGACACGTGACCCAAACTCCACAGCATTCACAAGGAATTCTTATCCAAACAGGATAAAGGCAGGTTCATAGCAAAAGACATACCACGTAAGCACCCATCAAATGAGAGCAGGAGTGCCTGTACTGATACCAGACAAGGTAGCGTTCAGACAAAAGAACACAGCCCAGGACAGAGAGGAGCACACCCACTGATGAGAGGGTCCCTCGCCAAGATCCCACAATTCTAACGGTCCACACAGCCAACAACAGGGCTCCCACACATGGAGTAAAGCCTGATGAACTGGGGGAACAGACCAACTGACCACCACTGGCCTCATACTCCTTGCTCACTCATCAAGGGCCGGAAGAGAGAAAATCTGCAAGGATCCAGAAGAAAAGGAAAACGCCATCAACCAGCAGGATCTAGGTGACACGTATAACACGCTTCCAGGCACCTATGGAATATCCACCCAGAATGACCACATCCTGGGCCAGAGCACAAGCCTCAGCACATTTCAAAGGCCTGAAAAGTCAAACTAGAAATCAGTAACCAAAAAGCAACAGGAAACTTTCTAAATGCTTAGAAATTAACATACTTCTAAGTAATCCATGGGTCAGAGAGGAAGGAGTGATAGGAAGTATTTTGAACTGTATAGAAATGAAAATGAATCACAAAAATGTGTGCAGTTCATCCAAAACAGTACTTAAGAGGAAAATTTATAACACTAAAAACTTTATTAGAAGAGACAGGTCTCGGACTTCCCTGGTGGTGCAGTGGGTAAGACTCCGCGCTCCCAATGCAGGGGGCCTGGGTTCGATCCCTGGTCGGGGAACTAGATCCCGCATGCAGCAACTAAAGAGTTACATGCCACAACTAAGAGTCCACATGCCACAACTAAGAAGTCTGCGTGCAGCAACTGAAGACCTGGCTCGAGTCAAAAATAAGTAAGTAAATAAACGAACAAACAAACAAACAAATAAATATTAGAAAAAAAAAAAAGAAAAAGAAGAGACAGGTCTTGGTCTAAGTTTTCACCTTAAGAAACCACAAATGAGCAAAATAAACCCAAGGCAGGCAGAAGTAAGGAGATATGCAGCAAAACTCAATAAAATTTATTGTTTAAAGAAATATTAACTTTTTTTATTTTTTGGCCGCACCATGCCAGGGATCAAACCCGGGCGCCCGGCAGTGGAAGCATGGAGTCCTAACCACTGCACTGCCAGGAAAGTCCCTAACTTTTTAAAAAGACTGGTTATCAAATTGATCTTTCAAAAGATCAACAAAATGGATAAGTAAGACTTCTGGCCAGGATAACCAAGAAAAATGAGAGAAGACACCAATTACCAACATCAAGAATGAAAAATAGGGCTTCCCTGGTGGTGCAGTGGTTGAGAGTCTGCCTGCCAATGCAGGGAACACGGGTTCGCGCCCTGGTCTGGGAAGATCCCACATGCCGCGGAGCAACTGGGCCGTGAGCCACAGCTACTGAGCCTGCGCATCTGGAGCCCGTGCTCCGCAACAAGAGAGGCCGCGATGGTGAGAGGCCTGCGCACCGCGATGAAGAGTGGCCCCCGCTTGCCGCAACTAGAGAAAGCCCACGCACAGAAACGAAGACCCAACACAGCCAAAATTAAATAAATAAATCAATAATTAAAAAAAAAAAAAAAAGAATGAAAAATAATCACCACTGATCCCTCAGACACTAAAAGGACACGAAGAGAACCGGCCAACTTGACACACCATCAGCTCCATAACCTGGATGAAACACATCAATTCTTTGAAAACTACGAACTACCAAAAATCACCCAATAAGAAACAGAGAAAGCAAGAAGTCTTACAACTATCAAAGAAAGAAACTGAACTCGTAGATAAAAACCTTTCAAAAAAGAAACCCCCAGACCCAAACGCTTTCCTTGGCGAATTCTACATAACGTGCAAGAAGGAATACTGACTACACGCAATCTCTTCCGGGAAGTGTGAGAGGAGGGAACACACTAGTGCCCTGATGCCAAGGCCAGATGGAGAAAAGGAAAGGCCGACACCCCTCACAAACACAGGCTCAAGGAGGCACGGCGGCGAGGCGTGGACAGGCCTGGCGGGGGCCCTCCCGTGGGGCTCACCTTCTTCACCAGGAGGCAGACGTGGTGGCCCTGGATGGAACGGCTGTACATGGAGGCGCAGGAGTCCACCCGCTCCACAACTGCAACAGAGGGCCTGGGGGTGAGGCCGGGCCAGCCCCTGGCGGCAGGGGACAGTCACAGGTGCGGGAAGAGGGCCGAGCCATCTGTCGGCATGTCCAGTCTTACCGGAAAAATGGTGGTGAAAACAGATCTTTGCCAGAAGGTTCTGGAAGGACATACTAATGCCATCAACCTTGACTGAGCTCATGCTCAGGTCCCCGGACTCCAACAACTTGGCAAACGCGTCACTGTGGGAAGGACACAGAACGGGGGGGGGGACAACAGGGGGATCCCCTGCAGCAGGGCAGAGACCCCAGCCCAGGGGGTGGGGCGCCTCCTTTGTGGGCCTGTAACTCAGGGTCCCCCAGGGTCTGGTAGGAAGTCAAGAGCTGAACGTGTCCCCAGGACACGACTGCACTTGGAGACAGGGCCCTAATCTAACGTGACCAGGGTCCCTGTGGGAACAGGAAATGAGGATGCAGACGTGCAGGGATGGATGACCACGTGAGGACACGGGGAGAGGGCCACGGAGAGGGGCCTCAGGAGGGCCAGCCCTGCCCGCGCTCTGGGCTCGGACGCCCAGCGTTAGGGCCACCAGGCCTGCGCTGAGAGTCAGGCACCCGAGCTGGCCGGCCCGGCAGACGCGCTGGGCGTTCTGCGCCAACCACGAGCCGGTCACCCAACACTCCGTGCACATCCTCGTCTCGGGTCAGAGGACGTTGCCAAGGTGACCGCATGGAGAGCTTCCCACGGAACAGAAGTGGGGAGCCAGGGGTGGGCAGGAGGGTGGCGCACCTGTAGCACGGCGTGGTGACCAAGTACGAGGTGCAGGTGAAGTGCAGCTTGAAGTCCAGCTTCTCATGGGTGGAACCTTCGTCATTCTGCAGGAGCAGGGGCGCAGGGTGAGCGGGGGTGGGGCACGCGGCTGACCCTCAGGGTGCCCCCCTTCCCCACCAGGTACCTTGGCGATGAAAGACAGGGTCCCTTTGAGCTTCTGCGCCGTGACGATGCTCTGAATGGTGAACACAAACTGGGCTTCGTTGGAGATGCCTGGTGAGGGCGAGAAGCGGACCTGAGAAGCAGCATGGGGCACGGCCTGGGGTGGCGGATGGGGGTGCAGCCACCTGGGCAGGCGGCAGGGACGCAAGCCTGGCCTGGGTCTGTCCTCAGTGCTGCCTGCCCTGGTCAGGGAGCCAGGCTCAGCCCTGAGGGGGCACCAGATGACAGGATCCGGGGGCTCCTGGCCGCCCCGGGGGCCACTCACCAGGGGGCAGCTGGAAAGGCACGGGGACACCGTCGTGGACCGAGGAGCCCTCTGGCCGGGCCAGCCGGGCGTTGAGAGAGTCCAGCACGTTGAGCTCCATGTTCTTGAGGAAGCTGCTGCTCTGGTTCTCCAGGACCACGGACACCGTGACCTGGCTGTCCTTCTGCAGATTGCCCTGCACGTCGTACGTCTGCAGAGCAAGGCCCGGCGTCGGCGGGGCAGGGAAGCCCACCAAGGACCCCCGTGGGCCTAGACGAGGGCCCGGGAGAGTGTGGGCACCACCCGCTCTCCCAGCGCGTGAACGTGCAAAGAAGGGAACGTCCTGAGCCCTCGCACGAGCACCCGAGTTCCAGCTCTGTCCGCGACTGTCAGCTGTTCCCGACCCCCAGTGAGCAGGCCCCGCTGGCCGCCCGGCTCCACTCCATGCCCTGCGTGTCCAGAGACAAGAGCCCTGAGCCCGCCCAGCCCCACCCCCCATAACCCCCACGTGGCTCACCATCTTGATGTAAGAATTTTCAGCCAGGAGAGAGTAGCTAGACATGGGCTGGAACAAAAGAGAAACGTTTCAGCTTCGGGCGGCGAGGACCTGGGACCGACGTCGGGAGCTGCCCGGTGCCGCCGGCAGGAAACACTGGGAGCCCCCGCGGGTCCCGGACAACACGAGTCTACACCCCGGGGCTCCTGACCCTGGCAGGGCCGGGAGGACCGCAGGGAGGGTGCAACGCCCATGGCCCGCTCCCAGCGTGCTTGGGAAGCACGCTCACCGGGAGGGGCTCCTCATCGAGCGCGCCGTTCTCCACGGGCTCGGCCTCCCCTTCCCTCGGAGGCGCCCTCTTCTTGGATTTCTTCTGGTCTTTGGAGCGCTCCTCCTTGTCCTTCTTGTGTTTCTTCTTCTTATGCTTGGAAGGTTTCTGAAACAGGAACAGGGCTCAGGCCAACCCCACGCTCCTCCAGCGAGTTACAGCCCCACGGTGCCGTGTGGAAGCAGAACCCCGCACGCACAGCGACAGGAGGCCACTGTGAGGAGGCCCCAGCGGCCCCCCTCGGTGGGACCTCGGTGGCGGGCTAGCACCTCCCCCAGCCCAGATCCTGCACACCACGCCCCCACCTTCTCGAGGTCCTGCTCCCCGTCCTCGGCGGCGTCCTGCTCCTCTCCCCTGGGCTCCTCCTGCTCCTCCTTCGGGGCAGCGACTGCGGCGTTCACGCCGGGCTCTTCCTGCAGGAAGACAGGTGGCAGGCTCAAAAGGCAGCTGGGGCCCGGGACGGGGTGGCCTGCGCCCTCAGCCCTGACCTGCCTGGTCCGGGACACCCCGCAGTGACGAACCTCCCTCCGCACGCCAGGCGTGTCGCCAGCACGCAGACAGACATGTGGCCCCCAGTAAGTGCCGGTGGCCAGCAGAGGGGAAAGGAGGCCCTGCCTGAGGCCAGCTGGCACTGACCAGGGTCACGGCTGGAGACCCCAGAGCCACCAGGCCCCAGCCACTAACACAAAGCGGTCGCTCAGGAGCGCTGACTGGCTCTGGGGGCCCGGGCTCTGCGCTGAGGGCCGGCCACGCAGCCACTGCCTGGGCGAGACCTCGGGCACAGAACCGAGCCGGCCCAGACCGGGCTTCTGCCTGAGGGTCCCCCACCTCCTCCACCGCCGGGGCAGGGCGCCAAGGTGGCACCCTGACGTCTCCAAGGCCGAAAAGCACAGGTGTCCGCCGAGGGGCACTTGGGGCCAGCACAGGTCACTGGCAGGCTCTTACCGGGGCCGGGGTGGCGGCAGGCGGCGTGGTGGACAGCCAGAAGTCTAAGTCCGCACCCTGAAACCACAGGAACACACGCCTTTGGCCAGAGCAGCAGCCCTGAGAGGGCACGGTGGCTCCGCCAGGCACAGGCCACTGCAGCCCCGCAGGACCCGAGTGTGCACGGAGCCGGCAGCACGTCCAGCGCTACCGCCACGGGAACGAGCGCCCGCCGAGACCACGCGGCCAGGCGGAGTCACGCTGCTCTGCGGCAAGGCCCACGACCCGTGCGTGACGGTTCTGTAGGAGCCCCCTCCACACGCATGACACGCACGCGATGGCAGAGGGGCAGCTGGCAGCCCGGGCCCGCCCCGCCCAACGTGACACACGTCGCCTGGCCTCTCACCTTCTCCGCCTCCTTCTTTTTCTTCTCTCGCTCTTTCTCCTTGTGCTTCTTCTCCTTCCTCTTGGGCTTCTTGCTCTTTTTTCCCACGACAGCGACGTCCTGTCTCTCCGGGGACTTGGAGGTCTCAGCGTCTCTGTGTTTCTGGACGGGCAGCTTCTCGCTGTCGGCTAGGGGCCTGGGGGTGGTCACAGGAGGCATGGCCCGTGACAAGGCCGCTCCCCCTCTGTGCAGTAAACAGAGAACAGAGGGAGGGACCAGGCCATGGGGAGCCCAGGCCACGTCCAGCCCCGCGGGGCAGCTGCCCAGGTCTCAGTCCCAGCACTCACTTGTCCAAGTCGATGTCCAGGGCCCTGTAGGGGTCGTTGGGGTCTTTGTCGTCCTCGTCGCTGGGCAGGGCATTCTGAGGGGGGAGAGGAGCCCTGCGTCCATCCAGATCAACCCGTCCGGCCCCCGACCCCGCCGAGCCTTACGGGTGGACAGGGCACCCATCTCCCTTCTCAGAAACAGGCCACCAGGTCCACACCCATGAGGGAGTCTGATCTGGGGCCTGGCGCTCGGCGCGGGCAGTGAACTCAACGCAGGTAATGGGGCAGGAGTGCAGGGGCCGCCTGCTCACGGTGCACAGGGCACAGCTGGCTGAGGCTGCCCCGTGCCACAGAGGCAGCAGCGATGGGCAGGCCCACGCGAGGGTGGAGCCCACCTCGGGGAAGGGTGCCTGCCCGCCCGCCACGCAGGCCCGCGGCTGACCTCGGGCATCTCCTCGGTGACGATGTCCACACGCTGGGCGGGGGTGATGTCCTCGTCGCTCTCCGTGTGCAGTGAGCTGTGGCGCCGGGCACCCCGCCTCTCCCGCTCCCTCTTCTTCCTCTTTCTCTTGTCCTTCTCCAGTCTCTGCCGGTGCCGCCGTTCTTCCTCCAGCTTCACGTACTGGTCTGACATGGGCATCCCTGCCGACAGGCACACACGCGGCACTCAGCCCGGAGCCGTGGACACGTCCCACCCGGCCAGCACCCTGCTGCCACCTGGTTCACCCACAGCCCCGAGACCCAGGCCTGGGGGAAGGGGATGCTGGAAAATGCCCTCTGGCTACCGGGACACAGACAGGGTCCCCAGGGCGGCGAGGGGTATGGGGCTGAACCTGGGGGCCGTGGCGTGCACCCCTGCCTGCTGGGACGAGGATGCAGCACGGGGTGCAGGGCAGGGCTGGAGCGCAGGCCCGAGGTGGCACCTGCACCTGGCCTGAAGCCCCCCCCCGTCACCCGTGCCACCGGGCACACACTTGCCTGGCACCTTCAAGGGCACCGAGAGGTCAATCTGCACCACGGGAATGTGGTCCACGCCTGGCGCGTCCTGGTACCGCTGGAGAGGAGACACCGAGGCCCCGTCACCGGGCAGGGCAGCGGGCCCAGCGTGATGCGCCAACGCCCCAGAGCAAGGGGTCACAGAGACGGGGGTGGGCTGCCAGCAGGGACGAGTACAGGATGGGGCGCAGCACTTCCATTTTTTGCATCTGAATCTTTTTTCTTTCCGAGTCGGAAAAACAGTGCAGGCTTGGAACCATGGTGACATAGCGCTTCCCGCCCCCAGGACGGCTGGAATCAGCAAGCCCGACACACAGGTGCCGGCGGGGGACAGTCTGCAGCCCCTCAGAGAGGTGACCCAGAAATCCCAAGAGCAAGGAAACCGCGCAGCACCCGCCCCGTGGAGCCACGTGTCCCCAAGGGAGCCCAACACGGACGACGGGTCTGCTGGGTGGAGGGTACAGATGAAGGCCGTGGCTCCAGGCAGGAGCCCAGGTCCCCTCGCGCCCCCTCCCCTCCCACCAAGGCAAAGGAGCCTGACCTCGCCCACGCAGGACTCACTCCCCAGGTGTTGGTGTCGGGAGCCCCTCACGGTCCTGCCCGCGGACCTGCTGACAGCCCCGCACGGGCCGTGGGCAGAGGGCGGACGGGCCCCGCGGGGGCGTGTCTCGAGGGCGAGCAGGCCGGCCTCACCTTCTGGGGGGACGGGGAACTCTTGATGTAGAACGGGTTGTTGGCCTGCTCCTGCTTCCGGGCCTCGCGGCGCTGAGGGGACAGGATGCAGCACGCACGTCAGCGGGCACGCGGAGCCCTCCCCTTCGCGTCCTCCCAGGTGGGGGCCACGTCCACGCGCCAGACCCGGGGGGGGGTGGGTGCCGGGACCCCTCGCCACTTTCACTGTCGGCCTTTGACCACGAGGAGACGGAGGGCGGCGGTGGGAAAGAGCAGGTGGGAGACAGGCAGGCGGCAGGCGGGACAACCCAGGAGCTGCACGGGCGGGGCTCGGAGAGGCTGCGTGCTCCGGGGCAGGGCCTGGGGTGGGGGGCAGGCCGGGCGAGGAAGGCCGGCGGGGGAGCGGGGGACGCAGCACGCCTTGCTTCTCCAGTCTGCACGGCACCCTGAGGCTCCGCACCCAGGAGTGCAGGCAGCAGGCGGGCGCGGCATGCCGGGTACCCCAGGGCCTGAGCGCGCTCGGGCCCCACGGTCTCCCTAGGGAGCTCCCGGCTCAAGAGGCCACTCCTGGTCTCAATGAGAACCCCACCCAAAGCCGAAGGTGGCTCAGCGCTGCCCACCGGACAGTGGACCCAAGCCCAGACCTGACCGTGCGCGGCCCTGCCCGCCCCGCCTCACCCGGGCCAGCTCCTGCTCGTCCGCCTCGGGCGGCCGCTGCTTGGCGTGCCGTGGCTCCTCGTCGTGGAAGATGGCCTTGGGCTTCTCATCCTCAGACTCACTGTCCGAGAGCGGCTCATTGATCCAGGCGTCCAGGTCCAGGCTGCAGGACACAGTGAGATCACACGGTGGCTCCGGCCTGCATGCCTGGCCCTGGACACTGCCGTCCCCTTGGAGACAAGGACATGAAGGCTGGGCAGTGACCCGAGGTCACAGTGGGCAAGGCAGACCAGGGACCCTGGAGCCTGGGCAGCCCCCCTCCCACGTTCTCACGCTGCCCCCAAGGTTTGTGGGCGACAGCTGCCAGCCAACCTGCTTCCCAGGGATGGCACCAGGGGCGGGGTCAGCAGGGCCCCAGGAGAACTAGTGAGTGACGTGCATACGGTCTGTGTGAGAAAGCTCTGTCCCGCCCACAGGGGGCTGGGGCCGCAGGGGGCCTTCCTTCCAGCCCCCTCCACCTCGCCCGTCTGGACGGCAGGTCGGGGCTGCGGTCCTGCTCCCACGGGCCCTCGTGCCACCCTGCATCTGTGTCCTCTGACAGACCGCACGGCTCACCCTTCGGGGACTGGAACCTTCTTCTGTGCCTTGGGAGCCACCGGGTTCAGCTCCCCAGCAAAGAGGGCGCTCACTTCTTCTGCCACTGGCACATCTCTGGCCTGAAGCTTCTGGACGTGCTTGACCAGCTGCAAGATGCAAGACGCCTGGGGGGGCCGTGGATGAGTCAGGAAGGAGTTACAGAGGCCTGGCCCTGAAGGCCACTCAGCCCCCACGGGGCATCGCTCAAACCGTGCAGACGCCCAGCCAGACCCCTGCTGAGGACTTGCAGAACACGCCGCGAGGAGCCGCTGACCGGGCCAGCCAGGAGGCCAGCCCAGCTGCTGTCTCCTTCACGAGGACACAAACGGGCTCCCGGGCGAGACAACGGGTTGGGGGTGGAGGGAGCACCGCCCCGCAAGGCAACCGCCCCAGCGAGCAGCAGCGCCGGCCACCAGGGCACTTTCACACGGCCCCCAAGAGCGCAGCTGACCCTCAGCCAGCAGACAGGCGCACGTCACACACCCGCCGGTGACCGCAGAAGCCGCCGGGGCCCGCTGAGCGCCAGTGCGGGGTCTGGGTAGCTGAGAGCCCCACGTCACCAAGGAGCCAAGAGGCGAGCTCCCAGGCCACCGATGCCCAGACGCCATGCCAAGCTCTCCTCCGACCAGCTCTCCTCCACCCTCCCGGCCAGCGCCCTCCAGGACCGCGGTCACCTCTGATGCTTCCCTCTCGGGCTGACCACATACCCTCACATGGTCTCCCGTTCGCTCACAGTCTCCCACCCCCCTTGACCCAGGGCCTCCCCAGCATGGGGGCTCCAGATCTGCCCAACCCCCGGGCCGAGCGCAGGGGAGCCATGAAAAGAACACCTGCCCAAGCTGCTCTCCCGGAGCTGACCCGACCCCGAGGACGTGCCGACGCGCGGCACTCACCCGCTCCTGGGCTTCCAGGTCCGCGCTCTGCACAAACTGGGGCAGCCGCTCCACCAGGAGCTGCGTGACCTCCTGGGCCGCCTGCGTGTCTGCGGCCCGCTCCTTCTGCTGCAGGATGGCTGCGTACAGCTTGACCACGTTCTGCACGTACACGGCCTGGATGTGGCCCGGCAGGGTGGTGACTTTGGGCCGCAGCATGGCCTCGAGGGTCTGCTGGGGCTCCTGTAGGTGCCTGAGGACAGGGAGGGCCAGTGAGCAGCCGCCCCAGCGGGTCTGTGTGCCAGGGCTGGCGCCAGCCATGCAAGTCCCCGCCCGATGCCAGGTGCTGAGGGAAGAGATGTGAAGGGAGAAACCACGGCAACGGCGAGACAGTCACAGAGCAGCCACACAAAGCAGTTGAGAAAAAGGAAAGGAAAACTATCAACGGCCTGAATTTGGCAAGATGACCTGTGGCTGCAGCAGTGAGGAGGGGAGGAAGGCTGGGCCAGCGGCTGGCAGACCTCTCACCGCTCCCCGTGACGGGAGACGTTCGCCGCGAGAGCAGTTGTTGCCCAACGAGGGCGGGAGAGAGGAGACGGGCCGGTGGGCGGGGCGGCTGCTGGGGCTGGGGTCTGGTGGGCACACCCGCTTCCCCTGGGGAGCAGGAGGCCCCTGGCCCCCACTCACTCGGAGAACTCCCCGCAGATCCAGGCAGCCGCGTAGAGCACCTCGCAGATGCCACTGCGCTGGGTGCTGCTGGCCACCAGATGGGCGCTGTCGAGCAGCGCGGACATCTGCGACACGGCAAACCGGCGGATGGCCTTCACGCGGATGGCCACATCCAGCATCTGGGCGGCGATGAGGTGGCCGTGGCGGGTGCCCTCCAGCCGGGTCAGCTCCACCAGGATGCTGATGTACCTGCGGGACAGAGCCCGTGAGGGCAGCGCCCCCACCTGCCCGCCCACCCGCCCGCACGCTGGGCCGTGGGCCGCACCACTCGAAGTTGGTGATGTGCTGGTAGTTGGACTGGCTGCAGATGTCGATGATCTTGGTGAGCAGCTCGTCGCGGTAGGTCGTGCCCTCGGCCTTGTCCACGTGGGTCATCAGCTTCTTGACGATCTCCATCAGGTTCTTCTTGGACACCTGGGTGGGGGCGGCTGGTGAGGGAGGGGCCGGGCAGGCAGGCGGGGCGGCCAGGCGGCAGGGTGGGCACGCACCATGCCGTACAGGAGGTCGAGGGCCCGCAGCCGGATGGACTCGTCCTTGTCGTCCAGGCACTGCAGGACAAGATCCTTGTGCGCCTGCACGGACTTGGGGTGCGTCCTCAGGATCTTGGACATGGCCAGGAGCCCCAGGTACTTCACTGCAGAGACAGCGCAGAGCTCTCAGACGTGGACGAGGTTCGGAGCGCGAGGCCGGGCCTGCAGCCCCACCCCAAACCACCTGGGCCCCGTCGGCCCACGTCTCACGGGCACCAGGCCCACCTCGCTGCCCACCTAAAGCAGCCCAACGCACTATCATCTAGACTGGGCCACAGGCCACGTCCGGCCGCAGCCCGTCTCTAGGGCAGCGTTACTGGCACACGACCGGCCTGTGGTCTACACCCGCCAGCAGGCTTCTACGCTACAGTGGCAGAGACCACACAGCCAGCAAAGCTGACGAGAATTACTATCTGGCCCTTTCCAGGAAAAGTTCGGCAACTCGTGCTCAAAAACAACAGACCTGGGTTCAAAATGAGCAGCCAGGGAATTAATCCCCTGGCTGTCCAGTGGCTGGGACTCCACACCTCCACTGTACGGGCCCAGGACCGATCCCTGGTCTGGTTGGGGAACTAGGATCCCAGCAGCCACAAGGCGCAGACAAAAACAAACAAAAACGAAAAACAAAAAACGAGCAGCCCACGTGAGCAGGCCCTCAGAAGCCCTCTCCACCGTGGTCCTGGCAGCAGGGGCGTGTGACTGGCTGGAACCCTCGACAGCACACGTCAGCTGAAGGAAGTGCACGAGTGGGCACGTGGGCAAGACAGACAGCGGCTCCCCCTCGCTCCTCAGGAGCCCCACGCACCACCCCACCTGATTAACCGCCGGGGGCGCCTGCAGCATGCCCGTGGGGACTTTCCTCCATGCCCAGCCTGCTCCTCCCGGGCCTGAGCTCGCCCTTTATGTCTCAACTGCGCTTCTGCCGGCCTCCCCGGCTCCTCCCTGCAGTCGGGTTCCAGCTCCCCGTGGATGTGGGCACGGGGCCCAGAGCTTAAAGACCTTTCCAGTGGACACGGCCAAGCCACACCCTGAGATGCTGGCTGGAAGGAACCTGCCGTGCAGACGAGGGGGCCGTGCCCAAGGAGGAATCTGCCAGCCATGCCAGGCCCACGCTCCTCTCGGGCGGGGATGAGCCCTCACTGGTGGAGGTCTAGGGCGCAGGGCCTGCAGGGCCTGCAGAGGAAGCAACTCACAGTTCTGATCGGAGTCTTCTATTAGTATCCTCAGTTTCTGAACACAGAGCTGTAAAGAGGGGAGATGCCACTGGTCACGTCTTCTAAACCAACGGCAGAGTCGGTGTCCCTGGGGCCTAGGAGGGGAGCCCCTGGTCCCATGACATACCTGGATGCTGGCACTATGGTTGGGCATGCCGGACGACAGCGAGATGAGCACTGAAACAGATGACCGGGGTGAGGGCCCCGCGTGACCGGCCCCAGTGAGAACCCCAGGCTGGGTCTCTGCGGCCAAGAGAGCAGACCACAGGCCCTGGGCACCAGGGCTCCTTGTCCGGGGCAGGTCTATGGGCCAGCCCCCAGCTGAGACCCGCTGGCCCCGCGACGCACGATGGACCAGGCCCACCTCCCGTCTGCATCCCCACTCCCTCTGCCCATCACCAGGGCCATCTGTGATCCTGCCACACCTTGGTCCTCCCCTTGGACCTTTCCAGACTCAGGGACCACTCTCTGGCCAGCCTGCCCTGCTCCCAAGTCCCATACTCGCCCTTCCTCTCCCTTTCACTGTCGCTGACCCTCAGCGACACTCACAGCCCACAGAGCAGTCACGAGCGTAGACCCCGGGCCAGCTTCCTGGGCTTTACTGAACTTAAGGCTGCCCACGGGCTGTGAGGAGCACCCCAACAGTTTGGGGCAGGGACAGGAAGGCAGCGAGAAGCTGAACCCCTGGGCCACCAACTCCCTCTGCCTGCCTACAGGAAACGGGGCTGCAGGGACAAGCCACCGGGCGGTCCGACTGCAACTAACGAACTCCGCGAGGCCCTCTGGGGAACACGTGCCGATTCTCTCTCGAGAACTCTCCTGGTTGTAGGTCCTATGCTAAAGACGCCACAGGGGAAGTGGCCTGAGATTTGCTTTAAAATGCTCATGAACAGCGGTCTTGCTGGTGGGTGTGGCAAGTGCCAGGGTGCAGTGTTTATCACTGGAGTCCGAGGTTGGCCATGGCTCTGGCTGCAACCGTGTCCGAGCTGACACTTCCAAAGGGGCTGCAGACGGGCCGGGCCAAGCAGCTTCCCAGCCGGGAACCTCAAGGTTCTGGTGAGGCCCGGGGACCAGCTCCCCCGCCAGCGACAGCTCCCTGCTCCAGAACAGGTCTCCCCGGGTGCTCACCTGCGATGACGGTGTTGACACACTCGTAGAGAAGGGACATGGCAGACGTGCTAGAGAAGGAAGCACAGGAGTCGGGAAGACAGGGCCGCCTGCCTCCCGCTCACCCCACGAAGACCCCTGGGGGCACCACCTCCGAGGAAACGCGGAGCCCAGGAAGCCTCAGGTCTGAAGGCCATGCCGGTGACACCCCACCCTGGGCAGTGAGGCCATCAGATTCCTCCAAGGGACAGAAGCACCCCTTTTAGCCCTCAAAAGCAGCCTGAAATGCTCCCGCCACTGCAGCCCACGCACAAATAACCTTCTGATTCTGCGACCCCCATAAAGAGAAGCCTAGTTCCCCAAAGGCCTCTCTCCTCCAGCCCAGACCCCGCCAGCCGGCTCCACTGGGACAGGGAGTAGGCCTGGCCACGCGCAGGCAGGAGGAACACGGAGTCATGCCCCATGTCATCCCTCGGGGGTGTCCAGGGCCACAGTGAGCACAGCCCAGGACGACCAGGGTGGGCACCAGGCACGTCCACTCCACTCTGATATTCTCACAGTGATGTTCTTGAGCCCAAATCCCCCAAACCCGAGAGCACGGGCCACCAGAGGCAGTCCACATGAACAGTCATAGGACTGATGGCTTCTCGTCAATGCTCTGAAAACCACAAGCTACTATAAACCCGGTGACTGGTGATTTGTTTAAAATCAGCAACGTCCCAAGCCCTTGGCCACTTCCCAGGGGACCCCAGGAGCAGAATCTCCTGGCACCTGAAGTTTGGCCCCCACAATTCAACCACAGGCACCTGAAGTTGCGTAGAAGCTCCTATAACATTCCAGAACTGGGCGGTGACACACTCACCTAGGGCTCTTCAACTAGACTGCTGAGGTCTACTTGTGAACCAGAGACTGGCTGGGACAGCTTTCTCCAACCTTTTTTTATTTTTAAAATATATCCTCGTAGCCTGCCTATCTGTCTGTCTGTCTACTTCTGGCGGTGCTGCACAGCTTGTGAGACTTTAGTTCCCCAATCAGGGATTGAACCCGGGACCTCGGCAGTGAGAACTCGGAGTCCTAACCACTTGACCGCCAAGGAATTCCCTCTCCATCCTGTCTTGACTGTGCTGTCTGCAGACTGAGGAAGGGAGAGCCCAGAGACGCGGCTCCTGGCGGCGGCAGGCCCTCAGGCCTGGGTGCCCCTCCACCCGCCCCTCCTTGGGGCACCCCTCCCACGCCCGCCCCAAGCCCTACCTGTGGATCAGGTTGGTGAGAGGCTCAATCAGCTTCTTACCCAACCTTGGCTCCAAGGGGGTCAGAGCACCAAACTAGGGGACAAGAGAGGCCAGCGGTCACCCGAAGCAGGGATGGGACGGCAGCCCGGGGCTCTGCTGGCTGCGCGTGTCCAGGAAACCCCAGGGGCAACACTTGCCAGTTTGATAATCTTAATGAGGACCCAGTTGTTAGTGGAGGAGGTCATGAGCTTGAAGAAGAGCGGGGCGAGGGAAAGGTAGTTCTTGGGGTTACGTCTGGCCAGCTCACAGATGACGTTGACTGCCGCTGACTGGACCCCTGTGAAGCGAGGAACGCCATCAGCAAGGGGGCGTCCTCCGGAGCAGGCCGGTCCCTTGGGGCGTGTCCCCAGCAGGATCAAAGTCAATCCAGGTGCTCCGTCTGCCTCCACCAGGGGCTGCCCCCGCTCACGCCCCCAGCTCGCCTCGCCTGCCCCTTGGCTCCTGACCCTAACCACGACGCTCCACACCCCGTGATCCTCTGCGATGCACAGCAGATTCTCCCGAGACAAGCAAATATTTGGAGAAGCTGTCTTACACCTGCATGGCCTGGGGTCTCCCCAGAAGGAGTTACAGAAAAGGACGGGCGGAGGCAGGAGTGAACCCTGTGGTGTGGGACTGCCAGTCAAGGCAGCAGAATAAACACGAGACAGCGAACACGCGGACAGAGAGGCCTCCCCAGGGAACGAGTGTGGTGTCTGCTGCGGCCTGGAGGCAATGACGGCTGGCAGAAATAAGCACACCCAGTGGTCTTGGTTTCTAAATCCCACATCAGCTAACAAAACTAGAGCTGTTTGGAGAAACGGCGGATTCCAGGACTGGCGGGAAAGTAGAAAGTGAACCTGGCATCTCGTGGTGCCAGGAAGTAAGAAGGTGCCCTATGGGGGAGGGCTAGGACGGGGTCCCGGGACCTAGTACCCCTCCACCAAGCCTCACAGACGCTGATGAAGCAGCACGGCCCCGCACGGGCCCCTTCTTAACTTAAGTCAACAAACCGGGATCGGGGTCCTCCAGCTTCTCCTTCAGGCGGGGAAAGGCGGGGCGCAGAGACTCAGGGTACTTCAGGAACACCTTGTACATGATCAGCACAGCCTTCTTCCGGATGTACGGCTTGGTGTGCGACATCTGCAGGGGCAGAGGCTGTCAGTCTCCCTGCTGACACCACTGCGCCCACCCTGCCCCGGTCCTTCCCGCACCCCCTGCTCCCCGCCCCCGCCTCCCCTCGCCTCCCACACCTGCCCGCGTCTCGCCTCCATCACCTGGAGGATAACCCTCTCTCCAGCTCATCTGGCTTCTGGCCTCTGAGCCCGGCCTGCATGTTTACTCCACTGCCCCCCCAGCCCAGGGGTTACACAACAGTGTCTTGGACGGAATCGAAACCTGCCTCCCTGAGTCCATGACCCCAGCTTGCCCTCTGGAGGCTGAGATCGGCCTCCTGGACTCACTGGGGCGCAATGAGGGACAGAAGGAGGGAGGGTGGCCCCAAGTGGAAGGTCACGCTGGAGAGAGCCTCCACCTGTCAACACTGGCCTCAGACTCTTCGGGCCACCCAGGCCTGTCCCCAGAGCAGTGCCCCTCGCCCGGGCCTCAGCCCCCTCCGCACCTCTGCACTGCACCCCTGGAGCTCCTGTCCTTCCTCGGGACCGTGCTCCGGCCAGGAGGGCCTCTCGTCTGCAGGTGGGCACACTCCTCACCTGTCAGGGCCCCGGGCAGCCTGGCCCTGAGGAAGCCACCCCGCCCCCGAGATGCATTGTGACAGCTCACTACTGCCCCACTGTGGGCTCGTGACCGCTTTCACCTAGAGAGCTCCTCACACTTCTTGAAGAGGGCCTGAAGATCAATACTGTCAGCTCTGCCGGCCAGAATCTCTGTCTGACTCTGCCCTTGCTGCTGGGAAGCCCAGGGACACCGTGTGGACGAAGGGGCGGGGCCGTGTGTGGACAAACCATCTGTAACAGGCAGTGACTGGAGGCAGCCCGGGCCGTGCTGTGCCGGCCCCGGATCTAGAAGCTGCGTGTACCCAAAGCCTTCCAGACCGCGGGCCAAGACCTGACCATCTGCACAGCGAACAGGCCACGTACGGACAGAACCCTCCCGGGAGGACCGTGCCACCCTTCCGCGCTGCTCTATCGTGGCTGGAGGGGAAAGCCTCCCGACCGTGGAGAATCTGGCATGCAGGCGACCCTCTGAGGGCCGTGATTTCTTTCCTTTTTTTTTTTTAGGTCAATTCCAGTTTTGTTTTAATTTTTTAAATTAATTTTTATTGGAGTCGAGCACTGTGATTTCTAAGAGCACGTCCACATTTCAGAACAAAGTTCTTGCCCACCTTGGAGATCAAGGCTGGCTGGGGTTTCTGCCTTTTGGATGGACTGGGCCCCAGACAACAGATTTGCTCAGATGAAAATAAAAAGTTTCCTGGCCGGAGAACCACCTGACCACTGCCTGCCAAGACCACTGCCATCACCACCCATGCCTCAGAACACAGCTGATGGGTCATGCGCTCACGACAGGCCATCGTCCCCAGCCAGACCCCGTCCCTCCCCAGCAGGACCATTTCAGAGGAGGTGAGGTGTGAATGCCGGGCCCCACCAGGTGATGGAAGGGGAGACGGTGACTCAGTGTCCCAGCTCATCCTGGGGACCCAGGCCGTTTCCGCCCACCCAAGTGCCCTCGACGTGAAATTACAACCTCGGTTTTCCAGGCACGTCAGGGAGCAAAAGCCAAGGGGGGGCGGGCACGCTCCCAGACTCACCAGTGTCATGATGTCGTTGGCCAAGTCTCTGGCAAGATCTGGGGTAACAAAACAGGACAGGCCAGTCAGCGCAACGCCAGTGTCATACTGGCTGGGGCTGCTCAGGTCCTGGAAAGGGAGAGAGAGGGTTAGAGGCAAGCGCCCGCTGCGCCTCGCTGGGTCCCAGCTGCGCCTGCCAGCCCTGCTCTGGGTCTGGAGACGGGCTTGGACGAGGACTCACAAGAAACAGCCAGCTCCACGCTCTGTCACCGAGCAAGAGCCGGGACGGCTCTAAGGGGAGGGCTGTCTCGGGTCCGCCCCTCACTCCAGGGGTGCAATGGAGCAGAGCCAGTGCCACCCACGGCTTCCCTATGGGAGAACCCAAGGGCCGAGGAAATGGTGCAGCCAGCCGGCTCCGACCGCCCAAAGGCACAGAGCAGGGGCCCCCCAGGGTGGAACCCTAAAACCTCTGCTTCCGTTGGGGTGTCTCCCCTACTACAACCAGGGGTGACTCCTCTGGGCCCCTCCCCAAAGCAGAGAGAAGCTTCCACCAGAGCTCTACCCCTCAGGGTAGCAGGAAAAGCAGCCACAGGAAGCGCACATCTGCCCTAGCCTCTGACGTCACTCGCCTGTGCTCCCGCTAAAACCGATGCGGAAGCCCCATCTCGGCACAAAGAGAGGACTCTGTTTACATAGAGGAACCTCCCCAAACTTCACACATGTGGTAAAAGATACACTGAGAGACGTTTTAAGAGTTAACCTTCCAGGGACTTCCCAGGTGGTGCAGTGGTTAAGAATCCTTCTGCCAATGCAGGGGACACGAGTTCGAGCCCTGGTCCGGGAAGATCCCACATGCCGTGGAGCAACTAAGCCCGTGCGCCACAACTGAGCCTGCACTCTAGAGCCGGCAAGCCACAACTACTGGGCCCATGTGCCACAACTACTGAAGCCCACGCGCCTACAGCCCGTGCTCCGCAACAAGAGAAGCCACCGCCATGAGGAGCCCACGTACCGCAACGAAGAGTAGCCCCTGCTCGCCGCAACTAGAGAAAGCCCGCAAACAGCAACGAAGACCCAACGCAGCCAAAAATAAATAAATTAATTAAAAAAAAAAAAAAAAAAAAAAAGAATCTGCCTGCCAATGCAGGGGACACGGGTTTGAGCCCTGGTCTGTGAAGATCCGACGTGCCGTGGAGCAACTAAGCCCACGCGCCACAACTACTGAGCCTGCGCTCTAGAGCCCGCAAGCCACACCTACTGAGCCCGCCTGCCTAGAGCCCGTGCTCTGCAACAAGAGAAGCCACTGCAGTGAGAAGTCCGTGCACCGCAACGAAGAGTAGCCCCTGCTCGCCACAACTAGAGAAAGCCCGTGCGCAGCAACGAAGACCCAATGCAGCCCAAAAAAAAAATGAAAAAAAAAAAGGAGTCACTAAAAAAAAAGAGTTAACCTTCCAGACTGTGATAACAATACGAAAACACAGGCTTTTAAAGTTCACTCCAGGGACTTCCCTGGTGGTCCAGTGGTTAGGACTCCACGCTTCCACTGCAGGGGGCGCAGGTTCGATCCCTGGTCGGGGAACTAAGATTCCCCATGCGGGGAAAGAAAAAAAAATCACTCCAGCCCAGGCTGAGCAGACAGGGCCTCATGGCACAGTCCCTCCAACTCAGCGTGATTCACAAAGAGCCCGACAAGAGCAGCAGGCACCTCGGGAGCTGCCCCGGGGCGTCAGCCAGCAGGTTTGCGGAGGGGCCCTCAGATGACTGCCAACAGCCTGCCTGCCCTGCAGCTCCCGCATGGAGCCCCGACACCAGCCACCTGCGGGGCGACCACAACAGTTCCGCCCCGGCCCTGGCGCCAGCCGTCTGAGAGCCCCGGGCCACAGGGTCCGATGCGGGGTCTGGGGTGGGAAAGGGTGCCTCTGACACACCCTCTAAGTGTTTGAAGAGAGGCGGGAGACAAGAGATACTCAAAGTCTTGAGGCCAAGGAGGAGCTGACTACTCAGTGCTCTCACTGCAGAGCATAGAAAACCACATGGGGCCGAGAGACGCACCCAGTCCAACTCACAAGACCCAGTGGGCACAAAGGCCCCCACGCTGGGAGGGGCGAGCCCTCAGCAGGCGCCCCCAAAAGAGGGGAAAGGGGCTGAAAAAAGGAGTGACCGAGAGGGCCGTCCCTGTCGCCAAGGGGGGAAAACGAGAGAGGAAAGTCCCGCGTGCCCCGCCGTCCCTTTTCCCATTTCCGAGGATCGCAGAAGGCTGTCCATCTGCCCGCTAACCTGCTCCCGCAGGAGGGGCCTACCTTGCGGATCTGGTTGGTGGTCAGCATGATGACGTCGGTCCCTTCGTGAAAGCACTGGGAAGCAGCGAGGTAGCCGATTCGCTGTGAGTGGAACAAATGGAGTCGTCAGGGGTGACAAGGGGACCGGGCGCCCTCGGGGAAGCACCCAGCCCTCCTGAGCTTCGCGCCAAGCAGCCCTGGCCGGCCCGTCACAAACCAGGAGGAGGGCACCCCTCGCCCTGTCCCAGGCGTATGGTCTCTGGAGCACAATGTCTTTCAGGGGTTGCCAAGCACGTCCTGTCGCTAACGTGTGCATCCTCACTGCCTTCTTGACAGCGGGAGCTGCTGTTATGGCCTGACGGAGTAAGTCATCACGAGCGCCTAAACTCGGGCTGAGTGTAACCTAAAGTCGCACCCGCACGTGCGTGTGATACTTAAACACACGTGCAGAGCACTGGCCCAATTTTGGCAAATACGGCATTTAGTTTCTTCACCAAGAGTAACCGGCAGGCAGGACAACTGTGTCCTTCAGGAGGACGGGAACCCGCCCTCGGCAGTGACCCGCCGGCAGGACACAGCCTCAGACGCCGCGTGGTGTGTGTTCCCAAGGAAAACTGAGCCAAGCCAGGAAAACCACGGGACACCCCCACATGGGCTGTGGGCACTGAAAACCGCTTTTCAGAACGTTTACTAAAGCAGGACACGTGCTTATTTGTTATGATATCAAGTAAGAAGCAATGTCTCAAACTGTGCACGAGTAGGATCCCTGAGACGCCAAGAAAAAACGCTCAGAGAGTGCTAAGAGACACCGGGACAAGTGACAAGTGGTGGCCTCTGGGGGAGACGATCAGCGTCTGCTTGTTTTTTTTGAAGAGTCACAAATTTAATTTGTATTATAAAACACATAACCAACCCTACAAACCCGAATTTCACTGACACTACTTAAAATGGAAAGAAAAACGTGATGCAAATAGTGGTAAGACCTAACTGGACAGAAGTGGTGATGGGAGTGGGTCACTGTTGTCTGTCACTGTGTCCCCTCCCAGCATGGCCTGCATCACAGGACGGACGCCCTCCTCCCCCAGGACCCCACCCACAGGGCTCAGGCCCCAGAGCGAGCTGGTTCCCTTCACCTTGAATGTGAACTTGGAGGCACTCATCACTTCTATGATGTTGAAGGCGGCCCAGCTGATGTCATATCCTAGCATCTGCAGCTGCGGAGGAAAGAGGCCGATTCTCACGCACCCGCCCCAGCTCCCCACCCCCATACACTTTGGGGAGATTCCTTTCTTTTTCTGACAGGTGAGTCTTCACGTTTAAAACCAAAGCGACAGGTTATAACACACTAAAATAATGCCTGATAAATAAACACCTGCAGTTTAAATACCAGCGTTACATGGGTTAAAATTCCCCACAAGGACCGGTCACCGGTCAGGCCGTTCATCTCCTTTCTCTGACCAGGGGAGGCCAGCATGGGGTTGCCTGGTCCAGGCTCACACCCCAACCAGGGACTGCAGGGCTCCACCCACCAGGCTTCGGGGCCCAGCCCGCAGGGGAGCCGTGACAGCTGGGGCGCTCCCGCCCCTCCATGTGGGAAAGGCCCACTGGACGGGGCCCCAGCTTGCCCTGTGCCACGTGATCACCACACATGCCTCACCCTCCACCCCAAGTCAGCCCGGCATGTGCCCCCAGGCTGGCGCTTGGAGCGGACGGTGTCCATCAGTGGTGGTGGGACGGATGGACAGACAGCAGGGGGATAGTGGAGCCAGACCCGGCCTGACAGAGCAAGCGGCCCGGCACTCACGTAGGTCAGCTTGCAGACCGCGTTTGCTTTCACCGCAATGTTGTCTTGCTTCAGCTCTTGCTTGATTTCATCAATGCACTGAGAGATATATTTTGCCTAAAAGGGAAAAAAAATTGAAAAGTTGCAAGTGTCTGGCTAAAACCTAAAGAAGCCAGACACAAGAGGTCACACAGTGTGCAATTCCATTTAGATGAAACGTCCAGAACAGGCAACTCCAGAGAGGCAGAGGGGAGTCCTGGTTGTCAGGGGCCGGGGGAGGGGGAAAGGGAGGGTGATGGAATGCTCTGGAATTCAACAGAACTCTGTGAATATACTAAAAACCACTGAATTACACATATTAAAGGGGTGAGCTGAATGGTACGTGAATGATAACAAGGTTGTTATCCTGAAAAGCCCTGTCAGTGCGATAAGCTGCCTGGGATCCCCCAAAGCTCTCCTCCCAAGGGCCAGGGGGCCACGGGAGAACAGGAGTGGCCCAGGCTGATCTAGCCTGAAGCAGGCACACTGAGCTCTGGGAATTCTGCTTCCCCTTCTCGTGTGTATATCTGACATTTTCTACAATGAAAAGTTTTAAAACTTGGAAAAAAAGAATAACCATTTCAACACAGAGCATTAAGACACGGAAACGTTCTTAGTCCTCCAGTTCAGCCCTTTAACCAGCTGTGAACGAGAGAAAGCGCAAGCCCAGAAGAGAGCCCACGTCCCACCACCAAAGGCCCGTCCCTCAGCCCGCGTGGCCGGGGGCGGCAGGTCCACCTCGGTCCCACGCTGCTGTGACTGGGGAGCCCGGGAGCTCTGCCCAGCACGGCCACCCACGTGGGGCGCCCCACTGGCACCCACAGCAGGAAGGGCCCGGCCGCCCCAGGAACCGTGCCCGGTGGGCCCCTGCCGTCCACCTCCACGCAGCCCAGGTTCATTACTGGCCCGTCCTGGGCAGCCGTCCTCCTTCCCCACACCGCGTATCACGGAGCCGGGGCCTCCCCCCAGGCACCTGTCACAGCGCTTCACATAACTCCACTCATAACTTCACATAACTCCACTTACGGAGACCCCCCTCCGTGCCCCCGTCCAGGTGAGTGCGCTGGTGCCTTCCAGCTCCTGCAGGGCCGGTGCTCACTGCCCACGTGCAGCGCTGCCCCCCAAGGGCAGGAGCACCCAAGGGTCCCCTGGGAGGGCCCCTCGCAGGCCTCTCGCTTGCTCTGGGGCTGGCCGCCCAAGAAGAGCGTCGAGGTACCTAAGGCCTAGGCGGGCCAGATGGCATGGGCGCAGGTGAGAGCTGCCGGGGGTGGGAGGGTGAACACCTCCGGCCCCCGGGACCCCCGACTCCTCCCAGGACCAGCCACACTGGCGGGGGCACTGCGGGCTCCCCTCGGGCTCCCCACTTCACTGAGGCCCTTCTCTAGGCAGCCTCTCCCGCAGGCTTCTCGGGCCCTGTCTGACAGGGTCTGTGTGCACGCCCCACCGGCCTCCCTGTGACGGACGCTGCAGCGTGTCAGCGCTCGGCGGCGCTGCCACCATGCGTGTCCACCCACCCAGCAACGCGAGGGCTTGGATCCTTCCCACTTTCCGGCTCCCGTGACGCACACTGCCGTGGATGTGTGTATACAGGCGCCTGTGTGGACACCTTTTCGATCCTCTTCAGTTTCCTCGCTACCCCAGCACTTGTACTAAAACACGGATCAAAAGGTCAGTACCGACACACACGGTCCAGAGTGAGGAATGTGTCCCATGGGGCGCAAGGCTCCACCCCCAGAGCCGCACAGAAGTCCCACTGGCAGTCTCAGGAGAGCCCAGCCCTGCCCAGAGGCGGGTCGTCACTCAGGGCTGGGAGGAGTGTGGTGCCCCGCGCTCCCGTCACCCACCAACAGTGGCATCACCTAAACCTGCCAGGCTGGCGAGCTCAGCGACCCCGCCCAAGTGGCTGCACCCTCCTCCCATGTCACCCCAGACCACTCGTAGGCCCAGCACAGGCTCCCGGGGAAGGCGCCACCCTGAGAGCGCTCTCAGCGAGCGTCTGATGAATATTCCATGACCAAGAGTCGGACAATGGAACATGGGTCACCAGATCCTTCCAACGGGCTTCCAGTTACTAATCCCCCAGGCGCCTCAGTTCCCATCCCAGTGCACGATAACCCCTTCGTGCACCCTGGATGTGCTGTTAACGATTCAAAAGGGAAAGAACAGAGAGATGATCCCAAGTGTGGGAGAACAGGCCCAGCACAGAGCGCTGCGGGAGATGGTCTGCAGGTCCCGGGTGCAAACTGGTGCACGCGCACACACACACACAGGCACACACGCACGCACACACACACGCTGGCCCCTCAACGCCCAGATGTCTGTCCGCTGGTGAACGGCCAACACAGTGCACCCTCTGCACAAATCCATTTCCTAGGCGCCCCAGTGACCCCTCAGCTCTCAGGAAGCCAGGCAGCGTCCACTCCCGGCAATGTCTGCACAGCCACCGTCAGACCATGCCTCCCACCAGCACTGTTTGGAGACAAATGTCCAGGCAGCGCAGGACAGGCGAGACCACTGGTCCTGCCCCGGCTTTGATCCTGAGAGCCATGCAGAGCAGGGAGCAGCCTGGGCAAACGCAGCTGCTGGGAAGTGAGGGGGAATGGGGGTGGGGTGCATCCTCACGTGAACTCTGCACCCACTGCATGCTGCACACAGCCCAGCACTCCAGCGGCCTCTTGCCCACTGCAGGACAGGCTGAGCCGAACTTCCAGCACAGACAAGCTCACTGCCCCTAAAACACATCCCCTCCCTGCAAAACCAACACTCCACTGAGAGTACAACAGAATCCAGTGTCTACAACATACCAGCCACAATGTCCGGGTCACAAGCCAAAATTATTCAAATTAGAAACAGGAAGGACTTCCCTGGTGGTGCAGTGGTTAAGAATCTGCCTACCAATGCAGGGGACACGGGTTCGAGCCCTGGTCTGGGAAGATCGCACATGCCGCGGAGCAACTAAGCTCGTGCACCACAATTACTGAGCCTGTGCTCTAGAGCCCACGAGCCACAACTACTGAAGCCCGCACGCCTAGAGCCCGTGCTCTGCAACAAGAGAAACCACCACAATGAAAAGCTCACACACCACAATGAAGAGTAGCCCCCGCTCGCCACAACCAGAGAAAAGCCTGCATGCGGCAACAAAGACCCAACACAGCCAAAAATTAATTAATTAAAATAATAATAAAAAAAGAAACAGGAAAACATAACCTATACCCAAGGAAAAAAAGACGGCCAATGAAAACCGGCCCTGAGGTGACCCTGGTGATGGCATGAACGCATTCATTTGCTGAGACTTCAACACAGCAACTGTAACCATGCTCTCATGACCCAAAAGAAAATATGCTCCTAATGAATAGAAAGGGAGAAAATCTCAGCAGAGAACGGAAAGTGACACAAACAACCAGATGAAAACCCTAGAAGTGAAAAACAATCTCCGAGGTAGAAGAGGCACTGCGGGGACTGGACGGGGAGCTGGAGCTGAGAAGAAAGTGGAGCACCAGGGCCCACCCAGTCTGAAGGGAGGAAAGTCAGGCAAGGCTGTGGTACACCAAAGGCATAGCGTGTGTACAACTGGGGTCCCAGGAGAGGAAGGACAGAGAAAATATGTGAAAACCAAACAGCTCAAACTTCCCCAAATGTGGTGAAAGACATAAATTTACTATTTCAAGAAGCCCAGCACCGCCCCCCCCAAACAGGAAATATAAAAGAAAATCACACCCAGACATATCACAGGCAAACTGCTGAAAACTGAAAATAAGGAGAAAATCTTCAGAGGAGCCAGCGGAAAAGGGTGTGCTGCTACAGGGGAGCAGGGGGCTGAGGGAGGTGGGAAGACTCCAGGCCCAGGGCTCTCCATCCAAGAACACCCCTCAGGAATGAAGGCAGAGTAACATCCCTGCACCTCGGAGCACCCACAGGGGTGACAAATGAGCCCACAGGAAGTGGCTGACCTGCAGGAAGACCCAGCCTCAACACGAGTTTTTAGCTATAAGACAGGTGCACAGGCTCATGGTTCCTACAGGCAGGAAAAGGGAGGAATGGGTTGTAAAATATTAAAATAATATTTCAGGAGGGTGGAGTCAAGATGGCATACTAGGAGGATGTGGAATTCGCATCTCCTCACAACCAGAGCACCTACCAGGCACCGGTGGGGGACCATGGACACCTAAGGGGACGGGAGGAACCCCCAACGACTGGTTGTTTCAATTATAGTTTTATTTTTCCTAATGTATTTTTTATCTCTAATTTTATTTTGGTTTTTATTCTTTGATATGGTACTGCTCCTTTTTTTCTTTCTTCTTTTTTTTTTTTTTCTTACTGCGCCACAAAGCCTGCGGGATCTTGGTTCCCAGGTGGGAGGTCGGGCCAGAGCTCCTGTGGTGGGAGCTCCAAGTCCAAACCGCTGGACTAACAGAGAACCTCAGACCCCAGGGAATATCAATCAGAGTGAGGCCTCCCGGAGGTCCTCATCTCAGCACCAAGCTCTATCCAACTGCCTGCAAACTCCAGTGCTGGACGTCTCAGGACAAACAATCAGTAAGACAGGAATACAGCACCAACAAAAAAAAAAAAAAAAAAGAAAAAACAGAAAAGACAAAAAAATTTGTTTCAGACGAAGAAGCAAGGTAAAAACCTACAAGGCCAAATAAATAAAGACAAAACAGGCAACCTACCTGAAAAAGAATTCAGAGTAATGATAGTAAAGATGATCCAAAATCTCGGAAACAGAATGGAGAAAACACGAGAAACGTTTAACAAGGATCTAGAAGAACTAAAGAGCAAACAAGCAGGGATGAACAACACAATTACTGAAATTAAAAATACTCTAGAAGGAATCAATAACAGAATAACTGAGGCAGAAAAACAGATAAGTGAGCTAGAAGATAAAATGGTGGAAATAACTGCCAGGGAGCAGAATAAAGAAAAAAGAATGAAAAGAATTGAAGACAGTCTCAGAGACCTCTGGGACAACATTAAAGCACCAACATTCGAATTATAGGGGTCCCAGAAGAAAAGAGAAAAAGAAAGGGTCTGAAAAAATATTTAAAGAGATTATAGTCGAAAACTTCCCTAACATGGGAAAGGAAATAGTCAATCAAGTCCAGGAAGCACAGAGAGTACCATACAGGATAAACCCAAAGAGAAACATGCCGAGAGACACATATTAATCAAAGTATCAAAAATTAAATACAAAGAAAAAACATTGAAAGCAGCAAGGGAAGAGCAACAAACAACATACAAGGGAATGCCCATAAGGTTAACAACTGATTTTTCAGCGGAAACTCTGCAAGCCAGAAGGGAATGGCAGGACATATTTAAAGTGATGAAAGGGAAAAACCTACAACCCAGGTTATTCTACCCAGCAAGGATCTCATTCAGATTCGATGGAGAAATTAAAACCTTTACAGATGCAAAAGTTAAGAGAATTCAGCACCACCAAACCAGCTTTACAACAAACGCTAAAAGAACTTCTCTAAGCAGGAAACACAAGAAGAGGAAAAAACGCACAATAACAAACCCAAAACAATTCAGAAAATGGTAATAGAAACATACATATCAATAATTATCTTAGGGCTTCCCTGGTGGCGCAGTGGTTAAGAATCTGCTTGCCAATGGGGTTCGAGCCCTGGTCCGGGAAGATCCCACATGCCGCGGAGCAACTAAGCCCGTGCGCCACGACTACTGAGCCTGCGCTCTAGAAACTGCGAGCCACAACTACTGAGCCCGCGTGTCACAACTACTGAAGCCCATGCACCTACAGCCCGTGCCCCACAAGAGAAGCCCCTGCAATGAGAAGCCCGCACACTGCAACGAAGAGTAGCCTCTGCTCGCCGCAACTAGAGAAAGCCTGCATGCAGCGACAAAGACCCAATGCAGCCAAAAATAAATAAATAATTAATTAAAAAAACAATTTATCTTAAGTGTAAATGGATTAAATGCTCCAACCAAGAGACACAGACTGGCTGAATGGATACAAAAACAAGACCCATATGTATGCTGCCTACAAGAGACCCACTTCAGACCTAGGGACGCATACAGACTGAAAGTGAGGGGATGGAAAAAGATATTCCATGAAAACGGAAATCAAAAGAAAGCTGGAGTAGCAATTCTCATATCAGACAAAATACACTTTAAAATAAAGACTATTACAAGAGACAAAGAAGGACACTACATAATGATCAAGGGATTAATCCAAGAAGATACAACAATTGTAAATATTTATGCACCCAACATAGGAGCACCTCAATACATAAGGCAAATGCCAACAGCCATAAAAGGGGAAATCGACAGTAACACAATAATAGTGGGGGACTTTAACACCCCACTTTCATCAATGGACAGATAATCCAAAATGAAAATAAATAAGGAAACACAAGCTTTAGATAACACATTAAACAAGATGGACTTAATTGATATTTATAGGACATTCCATCCAGTAACAACAGAATACACTTTCTTCTCAAGTGCTCATGGAACATTCTCCAGGATAGACCATATCTTGGGTCACAAATCAAGCCTTGGTAAATTTAAGAAAACTGAAATCATATCAAGTATCTTTTCCAACCACAACGTTATGAGACTAGATATCAATTACAGGAAAAGAACTGTAAAAAACACAAACACATGGAGGCTAAACAATACACTGCTAAATAACCAAGAGATCACTGAGGAAATCAAAGAGGAAATCAAAAAATACCTCAAAACAACTGACAATGAAAACATGATGACCCAAAACCTATGGGATGCAGCAAAAACAGTTCTAAGAGGGAAGTTTATACCAATACAATCCTACCTCAAGAAACAAGAAAAATCTCAAATAAACAACCTAACCTTACACCTAAAGCAATTAGAGAAAGAAGAACAAACAAAACCCAAAGTTAGCAGAAGGAAAGAAATCATAAAGATCAGATCAGAAATCAATGAAAAAGAAATGAATGAAACAATACCAAAGATCAATAAAACTAAAAGCTGGCTCTGAAAAGATAAACAAAATTGATAACCCATTAGCCACACTCATCAAAAAAAAAAGGGAGAAGACTCAAATCAACAGAATTAGAAATGAAAGAGAAGTAACAACTGACACTGCAGAAATACAAAGGATCATGAGAGATTACTACAAGCAACTATATGCCAATAAAATGGACAACCTGGAAGAAATGGACAAATTCTTAGAAAAGCACAACCTTCCAAGACTGAACCAGGAGGAAACAGAAAATACAAACAGACCAATCACAAGCGCTGAAATTGAAACCGTGATTAAAAATCTTCCAACAAACAAAAGCCCAGGACCAGATGGCTCCACAGGCGAATTCTATCAAACATTTAGAGAAGAGCAAACACCCATCCTTCTCAAACTCTTCCAAAATATAGCAGAGGGAGGAACACTTCGAAACTCATTCTATGAGGCCACAATCACCCTGATACCAAAACCAGACAAAGATGTCACACAAAAAAACTACAGGCCAGTATCTCTGATGAACACAGATGCAAAAATCCTCAACAAAACATGAGCAAACAGAATCCAACAGCACATTAAAAGGATCAGACACCATATGATAATCGCAACAGATGCAGAAAAAGCTTTTGACAAAATTCAACACCCATTTATGATAAAAACTCTCCAGGAAGTAGGCACAGAGGGAAACTACCTCAACATAATAAAGGCCATATATGACAAACCCACAGCCAACATCATTCTCAATGCTGAAAAACTGAAACCATTTCCACTAAGATCAGGAACAAGACAAGGTTGCCCACTCTCACCACTATTATTCAACATAGTTTTGGAAGTTTTAGCCACAGCAGAGAAGAAAAAGAAATAAAAGGAATCCAAATTGGAAAAGAAGAAGTGAAGCTGTCACTGTTTGCAGATGACATGATACTATAGCTAGAGAATCCTAAAGATGCTACCAGAAAACTACTAGAGCTAATCAATGAATTTGGTAGAGTAGCAGGATACAAAATTAATGCACAGAAATCTCTTGCATTCCTATATACTAATGATGAAAAATCTGAAAGAGAAATTAAGGAAACATTCCCATTTACCACTGCAACAAAAAGAATAAAATACCTAGGAATAAACCTACCTAAGGAGACAAAAGACCTGTATGCAAAAAACTATGAGACACTGATGAAAGAAATTAAAGATGATACAAACAGATGGAGAGATATACCATGTTCTTGGATTGGAAGAATCAACATTGCGAAAATGACTGTACTACCCAAAGCAATCTACAGATTCAGTCCAATCCCTATCAAACTACCAATGGCATTTTTCACAGAACTAGAACACAAAACTGCACAATTTGTATGGAAACACAAAAGACCACAAATAGCCAAAACAATCTTGAGAAATAAAAATGGAGCTGGAGGAATCAGGCTCCCTGACTTCAGACTATACTACAAAGTTACAGTAATCAAGACAGTATGGGAATGGCACAAAAAACAGAAATATAGATCAATGGAACAGGATAGAAAGCCCAGAGATAAACCCACGCACATATGGTCATCTTATCTTTGATAAAGGAGGCAAGAGTATACAATGGAGAAAAGACAGCCTCTTCAATAAGTGGTGCTGGGAAAACTGGACAGCTACATGTAAAAGAATGAAATTAGAACACTTCCTAACACCATACAGAAAAATAAACTCAAAATGGATTAAAGACCTAAATGTAAGGCCAAACACTATAAAACTCTTAGAGGAAAACATAGGCAGAACACTCTATGACATAAATCACAGCAAGATCCTTTTTGACCCACCTCCTAGAAAAATGGAAATAAAAACAAAAATAAACAAATGGGACCTAATGAAAGTTAAAAGCTTTTGCACAGCAAAGGAAACCATAAAAAAGATGAAAAGACAACCCTCAGAATGGGAGAAAATATTTGCAAATGAAGCAACTGACAAAGGATTAACCTCCAAAATATACATGCAGCTCATGCAGCTCAATATCAAAAAAAAAACCAATCCAAAAATTGGGCAGAAAACCTAAATAGACATTTCTCCAAAGAAGATATACAGATTGCAAACAAACACATGAAAAGATGCTCAACATCACTATTCATTAGAGAAATGCAAATCAAAACTACAATGGGCATATGCCCTGAGAAAACCATAATTCAAAAAGAGCCATGTACCACAATGTTCACTGCAGCTCTATTTACAACAGTGAGGACATGGAAGCAACAAGTGTCCATCGACAGATGAATGGATAAAGAAGATGTGGCACATATACACAATGGAATATTACTCAGCCATAAAAAGAAACGAAATGGAGTTATTTGTAGTGAGGTGGATGGACCTGGAGTCTGTCATACAGAGTGAAGTAAATCAGAAAGAGAAAAACAAATACTGTATGCTAACACATATATTTGGACTCTAAAAATAAAAATGGTTCTCATGAACCTAGGGCCAGGACAGGAATAAAGACGCAGACGTAGAAAATGGACTTGAGGACGTGGGGAGGGGGAAGGGTAAGCTGGGACGAAGTGAGAGAGTGGCATGGACTTATATATACTACCAAATGTAAAATAGCTAGCTAGTGGGAAGCAGCTGCATAGCACAGGGAGATCAGCTCAGTGCTTGGTGACCACCTAGAGGGGTGCGACAGGGAGGGTGGGAGGGAGACGCAAGAGCGAGGGGATATGGGGATATACGTGCACATATAGCTGATTCATTTTGCTGTACAACAGAACCTAACACACCACTGTAAAGCAACTATACTCCAACAAAGATGTTTAAATAAATAAATTTAAAAAATGTTTCATATTCCCTTGAGAGTATTTAAATATTTATCTAAAACATAGTTACACACATGAAGTTAAAGTAAGGAACGTGGGAGAGAATGATTAGTCTTTGCAGTCTTATTTACACACAGCACTGCTAACAAAGAACTATTTACTCTCCTTTTCACAAAAAAAGAAAAAAAAATGGCCAAGGCATACAGACATGATCTAGATCCAGGAAATTATACAGGCAGACCTCAGAGATATTGTAGGAAGGGTTCCAGACCACCTCAAAACAGCGAATATCACAGTAAAGCAAGTCCCACGTAAAAGTTACGTTCACGCTATTCTGTAGTCTGCCAGGTGTGCAGTAGCATTATGTCTAAAAAAAACAACATACAAACCTTAATTAAAATTACTTTATTGCTAAAAAATGCTAACCCTCATCTGAGCCTTCAGCAAGCCATCATTTTTTTTGGGGGGGGGGCAGGATCTGAGTTCCCCGACCAGGGATTGAACCTGAGCCCTCAGCAGTGAAAGCGCCAAGTCGTCCTAACCACTGGACCGCCAGGGAATTCCTAGCGAGTCATAATCTTTTTGCTGGTGGCGGGTCCTGCCCCGATGCTGTGGACGGGGCGGCCGTGGCCATTTCTTAAAATAAGGCAACACTGAAGTCTGCCGAGTCGGTGGCCTCTTCCTCTGACGAACGGTTTCTCCGTGGCGTCCGATACGGTTTGATGGCATTTTACCCGAAGGAGAACTTCCTTCACAGTTGGAGTCAATGCTCTCAAACCCTTTATCAACTAAGTTATGTAATATTCTAAATGCTTTGTTGTCGTTTCAACAATCGATTATGTCACGTCTTACGTGGGCGAGGTTCGTGGAGCCCCAAAACAACGGCAAGAGTAACATCAGAGATCACAGACTACAGATCACCATCACGTAATAATGAGATAGTTTGAAAACTTGTGAGAATTACCAAAATGTGACACAGAGACACGAAGTGAGCAAATGCTGTTGGGAAAATGGCGGCGACAGGCGTGCTCCCTGCAGGGTCGCCACAGACCTTCCATTTGTGAAAAACGCAGCATCTGCGAAGCACAACGAAGGGAAGCGCAAAAAAATAAGGCCTGTCTGTATCAAAAACATGAAATAGAAATATTTTAAGATCTAAAGTATAAATAGCTATCACATATCACTGACACTGTTTTCCAAAAAAGAAGTTGGAGATGCAAGCATGATGAAATTCTCAAACACCTCGGCCTGTTCTGAGCAGGGTCACACTTCACCACAGAGCAAACAGTACTGAAACGGAGGTGTGATTCAGAATTTACCTGAGAACAAAGGATACAAACTTCCCTCATATACGAACCCCGCAGCTATAATAAAACAGCCATTTCAATACTGCCTGCTCAGCAGAGTTCCCTGGGACACTTAAAAATCCTCAGGATCCCCAGGCCCTCCCAGAGGAGTGGAGTCAGACCTCGAGGGCCGAGGCCCAGAGAAGCTGCCGTTGACCCTGAGGTGCTGGCAGGCTGCAAAACCACGCAGCTGGACCCTGGACTTTTCTTTTGGACTCTTTTTAAGAGATTTAGGTTCACAGCAAAACTGACTGGGAGGCAGAGGTTTCCCACCCCCCGCCCCAGGTGTGCACAGCGTCCCCACTAGCAGTATCCCCCACCAGTGCGACGTGTGTTACAACTGACGAATCTACACGGACACTTCGTTATCACCCAGCAGCCACAGCTGACGGAGGTTCACTGGTTTGTGGGTTTGCACACACGTTCACTGACCCGCATCCACTGTTACGGCGTCACACGGCGTAGTTTCACTGCCCTAAAACCCCTCTGGGCCCCGCCCATTCATCCCTCCTCCCCCCAAGCCCCGCACCATTGATCCTTCCCCCGGCTCCAGAGCCCTGCCTTTTCCAGAACGTCCCAGGGTTGGAATCACAGCGTGTACCTTTTCAGACTGGCTTCTTCCTCTCGGTCATGTGCCCTTACGGTCCCTGCGCGTCCTCCGTGGCTTGATGGCTTTCTCCTTAGCGCTGAGGGACACTGCATCGTCTGGATGCTCCGTCCACCACCTGGGCGACATCATCTCTGCTGCCTCGTCCCCTGCCGTCTCCCAGAGGTGCTCTCCGGATCGTCCCGACATGCCGGTCCTGCCACCACCCACAGCTGCTCGCGGGCGCCCCGGCTCGGGACCCAGAGCCTCAGCACCCTGCTCTCGTGAGCACCAGCGCCAGCGTGCTCAGACCTTTGGGGGCTTGGACGGGTTGAGACCACCACCGCCGCTGCCAGAGATGGGTGTAACGACAGCAGCATTTCCAGGGCATGCCAGTGTCAGACCAGAAACATTTCAGAAGTCGTTACGATACGCGACCAGAGAGGGCTCTCCCCGTTATTCCATCCACCTTGCCAAGAACAACCCAGCTGCCATCTACGACCATCGCTTCCACAAGAAAACATTAACATTTTAACCCAGAAACGTAGGCGAGTCAGTGTCGAGACGAGAGGACTTCTCCTGACGAGATGCAAGCAGGACCCACAAGGAGGGCGCTGTCCTGTGCTCACCTGGCCAGGGATGGGCGCCAGCGCCTCTGCAGCCGGAAGAGCCAGGCCTCCTGCAGAAGCCCGAGCTGAGGCCCACCCTGGGGTCAGGACCCGTCACCATCCCAGCAACGAACACAGCCAGGGCACGGCGCTGAGCAGTGCAACGGACGGAGGCCAGACAGCCCATCCGGGACCACTGCCACCCCGTCCACCCCACGAGCCCCTCGTCCCCGTGCTCAGCCCCCGGGACCCCACGCAGGCAGGTCAAGCAGCTCCTGACGGCCAATCATGGCCCTTCTCGTCACCCAGTCGCCCTCGGCCCAGACTGGAGCCCCACCTCGGCAGAGACAGAAGCAGATGGGTGGGGGCCGGGGGCTGGGGGAGGGGAAATGGGGACCGTAGAGTGGGGACAGCATCTCTGGTGGGGTGACGGAAATGTAAAGGTAGATCGTTCTGACGGCTGTGCGCTTTTGTAAATACACTAAAACCTTCACTGAATTTCAGACTTCAAGCAGGTGGATGCTAAGCTATATAAACCATACTGTCTCAATAAAGCCACACAGAGAAAAACCACTTCGTTGCCACCAGAATGGAAAGACGTTATTCGACGACATGTGACCCGACGGGCCTGCGCCTCTGGTTCTGCAAATGCTCACAGCACTAGTCTACACCAGAGCAGCGACCCTCCTCCCTGCAGGGTGACAGCGGCCCGGAGACCCGGCCGCCCAGCAGTGGCCTCCAGGGCCCGAGTCATTCAAGTGGAGAAGGAGGAGACCCTCAGCGCCGGGGTCCCCCGGCAGTGGACAGTGACGGTGGCACCAGGGCTCACCCTGAGCCTCCGCGCCCAAGTAAGCGCTGGCGCCCGGCAAGACCAGGTCGGAGGATTCGTGGCGGCACTCTGGGGAGGCCGAGCCTCGGGAGACAGCGAGGGGGGCGTGCCCGTCCTGCCTGTGCCCACCGAGGACCCGGGCACAGCTGGGGGGCCCGGGACTCGGCCATGGGGCCGCAGTCAAGCCTCAGGCTTCCCGACCTTCGAATCCCACCCCATCCCCCCAGCAGAGCTCCCAGCGCAAAGGCTCTCAGCTCTGCGGCCGTGCCCCCAGGGGACGCCAGGCCACACCTGGGACGTCCCTGGTCCTCAGACTGGAGGGTCTGGCAGGCAGTGGGTGGGGCCAGGGAGGCTGCTCCACACCCCAGTGCCCAGGACGGACGCCCCCCCAGGGGATGAGCAGGCCCCAGAGTCCACAGTGCCAAGGGGGCACCCTAGCATTGAGCCTACCTAGGTCACCATTCCTTCCCTGTTTTTTCTTTTTTTTTAATACTTTTGACCACACCGCACGGCTTGCGAGATCTTAGTTCCCCGACCAGGGACTGAACCCACGCCCTCAGCAGTGAAACCTGGAGTCCTAACCACTGCACCCAGTGAAACCTGGAGTCCTAACCACTGCACCGCCCCCGCTCCTGCCTTTCAACCTCCTGGAATTGTTATGCAAATGGGCATTCCCAGGAGCTGATGACCCGCACAGACACAGCCCACTACAGACTTGGTCCTCACAACTGCCACCCGCCCGCAGCCTGGCCACCCACTGCGCCGGGCCTCGCCCTGTGAATAACTCCTCCAAGTCAGGGAGAGCTGAGAGCCTTGTGCTGGGAGCTCTGCTCGGGGGACGGGCTGGGGGTCGAAGGTCGGGAAGCTTGAGGCTTGACTGCGGCCCTGCAGCCGATCCGTGGCCGAGTCCCGGGCCCCCAGGCTGTGCCCTGGTCCGAGGCGGGCACAGGCAGGACGGGCACGCCCCCCTCGCTGTCTCCCAAGGCTCGGCCTCCCCAGAGTGCCGCCACGAATCCTCCGTTCTGGTCTTATCGGGCACCAGCGCCCAGACTCGGGCACGGAGGCTCAGGCAGACAGCGTCTGCGAAGGCTGCAGACAGCACTACGCCGAGGAAAGAGTAAAGGCAGGCGAGGCCGCGGCGGCTGCTGCTGGGAACAGGAGCCACAGGAGCGCTTCTAGTGGTCGTGACACTGCCCTGGAGGCCAAGGCTGCTCCTGCCCACGCTGCGGTGACTGCCCTCCCACGAAGGGCGCTTCATCAAATGCCCCAGGCAGGAAACAACCCAGAGGTCCGGCAACAGTCTGAAGGATAATCAACCACAGCAGACCCCTGCTGGCGACCAAAGCGAACAAGCCACCGTGGCCCTTCCCTGCAGCAGCGAGCGACAGAGGTGGCCACTGACACCAGCCTGCAAGCAGAAGTAAGCGAGACGTTCAGGGACATTTAAGGGACAAAACTATAAGCAAGGCAAGGAAATTACCCTCGGAGAACTTAGGATAATTATCATAATACTTCAGCTGTACGAATGTGCATTATATACTTCACAACTAACAAGAGTTCAAAAAAAAACACACAAATCTAGGAGACCCACCCTGTGGGCTGTCTAGGAAACCTCCCCGTTTCCCTTCACTCTGACCTCCAGCGCGGGCCTCCCACACCATGACCGACTCCCTGACACCAGCTGGGTGTCCCAAAACTCAGTTCGGATCTGACCCTCTCTGCCCGGTGTCAGCGCAGACCCCACAGTCTGAGGGCTCAGCCACAGGTCTGTCCCCACCTCACACACCCGCCAGCAGTAAACCAGAGCTCCCGTGACCCGCTTCTCCGCAGGGAAGCACTTACTCAAGTTTTCCAGTTTATCGCACTGCGAGAGGCACGACAAAGGATACAGATAAACAGCTGGACGAAGAGGCAGAGAGGGTGGGGTCCAGCGGGTCGGGAGGCAGAGCTTGTGTCCTCGTGGCACTGGGGGGCACCACCCTCCTGGCACATGGATGCTTTCACCAACCGAGAACCTCCCTGAGCCTCATACTTCAGATTTGTATGGAAGCTTCATCACGTAGGCGTGATCCATCATTAACTCCACCTGCAGCCCCTCTCCCCTCTCCGAAGGATTGGCGGGAGAGTGGGTGTGAAGCTTCAAACCACGGCCTGGTCTTTCTTGTGACCAGTCCCACCCAGGAGCATCTCATTAGAACAAAAGACACCCCCATCACCCAGGAAACCCCAAGGGATTCAGCAGGTCAGTGTCAGGAACCAGGGGCAGAGACCGAATATCCCAACAAGGATGCCCCTAGTACCTCTGTTGCTTAGGAAACGACAAAAGTTCCAGGAGCTCTGCGACAGGAGCAGGGACAAAGGCCATCTTATCTCACAATAGCACAGGGTCCAACAACACGATGACAACACAGGGGACAAGGGACACCTGGATGAAGGGCCAGCATTAGGGAATTCTGGGAAATTTTCCTTTATCAGTTTGGGTCAGGGGTTCTCATCTGGGCAATCCCACCCCCCCAGGGGGCATGGCCACGTCTGGGGACATTGTGGTTGTCAAGACTGGGCATGGCCTGGTATCAGATGGGCGGGGCCAGAGATGCTGCTCCACACCCCAGAGCGCCCAGGCCGGCCCCCCTCAGAGGATGACCCGGCCCTGATGTGGGCAGTGCCGAGGGGGAGAGACCCTGACTTAGGCTAACAACCTATTTACTAAACGTCCTATCTCCACTCTCCTCAGAAGCTGTTAAAATAAAAGGAATCTTACAGAAATAGTTTAAAAGCACCAAGCGCTTAGCCGTGCCAGACATGACATGTGCTTCAGTCACTGTCCCCGGAGCGAGGGCCAGCCCCGCACACCTCGGCACCAGGTTAAACCCCAAGAAATTGCCATTTTTGAGGTCAGAAGCACTAGAATATCAGCACTTCACACAGTTCCATCTTAATCCCAGATTATACCCAATTTCAAAATACCTCTCTACAGTCACCCCTTGGTATCTGTGGGGGACTGGTTCCAGGACCTCCGAAGACACCGAAATCCTCCGACGCTCAAGTCCCTTGTATAAAATGGCGCAGACTTGCATACAACGTGCACACAGCCTCTGGTAC
Organism: Balaenoptera musculus; assembly: GCF_009873245.2. Classification (NCBI taxonomy): domain Eukaryota; kingdom Metazoa; phylum Chordata; class Mammalia; order Artiodactyla; family Balaenopteridae; genus Balaenoptera; species Balaenoptera musculus. The sequence goes on from NC_045787.1 coordinate 169,803,872, forward strand.
ACTTTAAATCATCTCTAGATGACTTACAATACTTGATACAATGCAACTGCTGTGTAAATGGTTGCCTGCGTTCAGCAAATTCAAGTCTTGCTTTTTGAAACTTTCTGGAAATTTTTTTAAATGTGTTTAATGTATGTAACAGCACATATATGATATACGCTTTTAAAAAAAATATTTACTTATTTATTTATTTGGCTGTGCCAGGTGTTAGTTGCAACACGCGGGATCTTCGTTGCTTCGTGCGGGATCTTAGTTCCCTGACCAGGGATCGAACCCAGGCCCCCTGCGTTGGGAGCATGGAGTCCTAACCACTGGACCACCAGGGAAGTCCCGAAGCTTTCTGGAATTTTTTAAAAAAATACTTTCAATCCACAATTGGCAAATACAGAACCTGCAGATACACACAGCCGACCATACACAGTTAAAACTGAATTTTTTAAAGTTCAGAAACTTTGGGACTTCCCTGGTGGTCCAGTGGTTGAGAATTCGCCTTCCAACGCAGGGGATGCGGGTTCGATCCCTGGTCGGGGAACTAAAATCCCACATGCCACGGGGCAACTAATCCCATGCGCCGTAACCACTGAGGCCATGCACCGCGACGAAGACCCGACGCAACCAAAAAAATAAACAAAATTTTAAAAAATTTAAAATAAATAAATAAAAATAAAGTTCAGGGGACTTCCCTGGTGGTGCGGTGGATAGAACTCTGTGCTCCCAACGCAGGGGGCCTGGGTTCAATCCCTGGTCAGATCCCACATGCATGCTGCAACTAAGAGTTCACATGCCACAACTAAGGAGCCTGTGTGCTGCAACTAAGACCCAGTGCAACCAAATAAATATTTTAAAAGTAAATAAATAAATTAAAAATAAAGTTCAGAAACTTCAGTTAAGTGGTTCGGAAATTTTTAGACCCAGGAGAAAACGTTCAGACACCACCCAAACCCTGGCTGATACTGCTGAGTGTCGCCGATGGAATAAGCTGTGGCACCAAACAGAAAACATGGAACCCACCTCAATGCCACTGGGGGGCAGGGTACCTAAACTGCAGTGCCCCCACGTGGAACCCACACTCGTGAGGGCTGAGCCCTCAGGAGCACTCGGCATGCGTGGACAGCACTCAGGAAGGCTAACAGGCAAGAACAGGACAGAATCTTAACAGACAGAACCTCTCTCAATTTCTACGCACAGAAAAAATTCTCAAATTGACTTCTGGGGAGAAGAATGTTACCTTTTGACTTAATAAACGCTAAGCTCATTACAAAAAGTTATGGGTATAATTTAAAAGGCTGAAAGAAAAACCTTTCCCCAAAACATGAAAAGTACTCATAAGAATGAAATGGTAAAAAGTCATTTGTTTTTTCCTAGTCATACCCAAGTTTTGGAAGCAAGGACATTCGCAAGTGAATTTCCACCTACCTGCCAACATTACCTGTACTGTATCTTAGGAACTGAAGCAAACTCAAGCATCCAAGAAACAGGTGAATTAGCCCACTGTTTCTCAAACTTCTCTGACTCATTGGAAAACATACATTTTCCATGGTCACCCAACTCACAGGCATGCATACACTTAGTATCATAAGCTGAAACAAAAGTTTCAAAAAACAAGTTACTCCACCAGTGGTCCAGATTTTCTAGTTTCTTCTTTTGGGGGCTCACAGAAGCCTGCATTCCATCACTTGCTGCACCCTCACAGGCACTCAGCAAGGTGGAGAGGTGGCTGTCACCCCCACTTCAAAACATCAGGGGGCTCTCCCCAGGTCACCCAAAGAGACCCAAGAACCAGGATGAGGGTCTCCCAAACGTCACACACTAAACCACGCTGCCTTTCCACATGGCTTTTAAAGTCACCGCTAAGCCTCACTTCTGTGGTGCCGCACAGAAGTTTTAAGCTAAAATCTATTACTTTGGGGACTTCCCTGGTGGTCCAGTGGTAAAGAATCTGCCTTACAATGCAGGGAACGTGGGTTCGATCTCTGGCTGGGGAACTAAGATCTCACATGCCACAGGGCAACTAAGCCCACGCGCCTCAACTAGAGCCCGCGTGCCACGAACTACAGAGCCCACGTGCTCTGGAACCCGCGCGCCACAACTACAGAGCGCACGCACCACAGCTAGAGAGAAGTCCACGCACAACGAAGACCCCGCGCGCCACAACTAAGACCCGACGCAGCCAAAAATAAATTAAATAGATAAAAAAATAAGTAAATCCTTAAAAAAAAAAATCTGTTACTTTGAGGGTAAACTATACTGCTGCCAGAAGTCTTCCCTGGAATGCGCGGGGCGGGGCGGGGTAGAAGGGAAGAACTCATCTTGGAGCTAGAAGAGTCACCCCACAACCACCTGCTGTGCTCCAGAACATCTGGAACCAGTAATGACCCTCCAGATCATGACTCTTCTGATGAGGAAACCTCCACATCCCGATGCCACGTCTGTGGGAATCGCCAACAGGCTAAGGGCAGTATTCACATGGAACCTGGCCTTGAAGACTCCCAGCACCAGCGCCTCCACCACCAAAACCCCATTTAGTGGGCTCCGAGCCTGTGGGGACAGCGCCATCAATCCCCACCAATTCCAAATGAATAGAGCACGGCCCGGGGTACTACCAGTGATGACCGGCACACGCCGTAAAAAGCAGACCCCCTTAACTGCATTGTGCGTCTCTCTACTGGAAAGACCCCTCGGCACCTCCTCAGAATCCCGGAACAGACTGCTCAGTAACATCCAGTAACCAAGGCGGGAAAATCAGGAGACCAACCGGCACAGAAAAAGAAATCTAAGGGTGCAGACACCTTCCAAATTCACTTAGCCATGCTTAGTATCTAAAATGCAGGCCAGGGCTTCCCTGGTGGCTCAGTGGTTAAGAATCCGCCTGCCAATGCAGGGGACACGGGTTCCATCCTTGGTCCGGGAAGATCTCACATGCCGCGAAGCAGCTAAGCCCACGAGCCAAAACTACTGAGCCCGCATGCCACAACTACTGAAGCCCACACGCCTAGAGCCCATGCTCCTCAACAAGAGAAGCCACCGCAATGAGAAGCCCGCTCGCCGCAACTAAAGCCCGCACAGCAACGAAGACCCAACGCAACCAAAAATAAATTAAATAAATAAATAAATATTTAAAAAATTAAAATAAAATAAAATGCAGACCAACCAGCTACTCTTTCAACTCAAAGAGAAACTGAAAATCAGACCAAGAGTTCCCTACACTTGTAACCAACGCAGCTGGCCAGAGCTTCCAACCTGATGCAAAACCCAAGTGTAGCCAGAGAAGAGAAGGGGTGACAGAAATGAACCAAAACAACCTAATTACATTTCAGCAAGGTCACACCCATTCTGAGAAAGTGCGACAAAGAGGCAAGGAACTCAGGCCCTCAGCTGAAGGACAGAGCCCAGGGCCCTTGGTGCCTCCCAGCAAATTCCTTAACTTCTCTGCACCTTCCTCCGGGTACTGCTGGGCTTCCCGAGCGCCACTGTGAGGGCCGGCGGGGCGGAATCTGGTAGTGGGACCTGCACGATGTCCAACAGCTGCTCTCCATCGGGCAGTCTCACTCTCCAGCCGGGAAAAGGGGACCTTCTCCAACACCCCACTGTGTAAGTGCAGGCTTGGACCTCCATCCATGGAAGTCAGCGGCCTGGTGGTCACTAACTGTCCCCGATCCTCCTAAATCTAGGTCACAGGTTGGGGCGTGGCGGGAGGGAAGAAAATGGTGCCCACGATTACAACATTACTTATGGAAAACCTTTTCCCACCGACTTTCGGGTGTCTAGTTTAAGTCTGCTTCCCTATTGCAGGACCCCTGAGCGGCTTCCTCATTTCGGCCTAGGACGTCCGCTGCCCCACCCCCTCACCCCGTAAAAGGCGCGGCCCCACCTTCCCGGGGACACGGGCCCACGAGGCAAGGCCCAGTTCCGGGCCAGGCACCAAGGAGTGACCTGGACGTGCGTTTAGCCCACCAGGGGTTCCCTCCGGGGGCGACCCGCGGAGAGGAGAGTCCCCCAACCAGGAGTCCAAGGCCTGGGGCGGGGCCGGGGGCCCTCCCTTTTGAACAGGAGACCCAGAAACACATTCAAGATTGGAGATCCACCGCTGGGGGGACGAGGGGGGGGGCTGTGAAGTCTCTTCCGGGCCACCCTCGGGGAGGAGGAGGCGGGCCCCCAACGCCGGGCAGTAAACTGAGGCTCGGAGACGGAGCGGGCGTGCGGAGGCCCAGGCCGCGGACAGCTGGGGCTCGAGCCGGGAGCGGGGCCTCGGGGGCGGGCTGGGGGCCGGAATCAGGGGCAGAGCCGGGGTCGGGGTCGGGGCCGGGGTCGGACTGGGTCGGCGCGAGGGTCCGGGTTCGGATCCGGGCCCGGGCCGGCGCGCCGGGCTCACCTCGTCCTCCTTGTGGTTGCGGATGCCGCGCACCAGGTCCTGCAGATTCTTGTCGAACATGCGGTCGATGCTGCCCTTGACCATCTTGAGGGCCATCGCGGCGGCTGCCGCCGGGCCCGAACCCCGGGAGGCCTGCGGCCAGGCGCCCTGAGGGGGCCTGGGGGCCGCGTCTGCCGCCCGCGGAGCGCTGCGCTGCCAGTCGCCGCGGCGGGGCGGTCTCCGAGGCCAGGTCGGCGGCGGTTGGCGGGGCGGCGGCTGCAGCGGACCCGCTCAGCAGGCCGCGCTCCCCTCCCCTCCGGCTCCGCGCCGCTTGCAAATGGCGGACAAAATGGCGGCCGGTCAGCTGACGGCGGTAACCCGGACCGGGCGGCCCGCCCCCAGAGGCCCCGCCTCCCTATAAACCCTGCCCCTTCATCCCCGAGACGCCGCGTTTCCCTGGCGACGCCAGACAGCCCAATGGAAACGCAGACAACGGCCTCCGGGCGGCTCGGCCACGCCCCCTCCAGCTCAGGGCTCTTCCCTCTCATAGGTCAGTGACCTCCGGAACTCCACCTACTTCCTCATTCCGGTTGTAACCACGCCCCCTAGGCTCTCCCTCCCTGGCCCGCCCCTCAGCTAAGTGACAGGTGTGGGCGGGCCCATCTGTGGGCGGGGCCTGCTATGGGCGGGCGCGCTCACGTGGAGCTTCCCAGGGTGGTTCCTGGAGAAGAACCCAGCTCCGCCCTTTCTGATTCTAAAAGCTGATGGTGTCAGAGAACCTTCAAAACCGAGTCTGCGGCGAACCGATCCTGAGTCTCCTGCACGTCTCACAAAATCCTGTGATATGGGCAGGACAGGGATTAACATGGCCAGTGGAAAAACTGAGGCCCAGAACTAGGACTTCAACACAGTCTTTCATTCAGCGAACTACTTTATTGACAGCCTACTGTGTGCCAGGCCTGACCAGTGAATGAGATACACTTGGTTCCTGCCCACCGGGATCCACCATAAAGAGAGTAAAAAAGCAAGCCACAAACTGGGGTAAGATATTAGCAATACATATATCTGACAAAGGACTTATATCCACAATACGGTTAAACAGAAAATAAAGCAGAACCAAACAAAAATTCCTACAAATCGCAAAGAAAAAGACAAACCAGTTAAAACATGGCAAAAGATTGTGAATATGCGTTTCACAAAAGAAGACATCCAAATGGCCAATAGGCTGCTGTATCTCAGTTATGAGGGAAAAGTAAATTTAAACCACACTGAGATATTTCTGTACCCCCATAAAAATGGCTAAAATTAGAAAGATTGCCAATTTCAAGTGTTGCAAGGATGTGGAGCAACTGCAACTCCCTTGTCTTACATTTCAGGTAGCAATGTAAAACTACACAGCTACACTGGAAGCCTTTGCAGTGGAAGCACAGAGTCTTAACCACCAGACTGCCAGGGAAGGCCCCTGGCTGTATCTTTTAAAGCTAATGTATGTATGCCCTTTGACCCAGCAACTCTACTACTGTACCCAACAAGAATGCATAAATGCATCCACCAAAGACTTGGACAAGAATGCTCACAGCAGCCGTATTTATATTAGCCCAAAACTCAAAACGATCCAAATGTCCATTGACGTAAAATGGATATATAACTCCTGTGGTATATCCAACAACGGAATAATGCAGCAACAAAAAAGAACAAATCACTGGGACTTCCCTCGTGGCACAGTGGTTAAGAATCTGCCTGCCAATGCAGGGGACATGGGTTTGAGCCCTGGTCCGGGAAGATCCCACATGCCACGGAGCAACTAAGCCTGTGCGTCACAGCTACTGAGCCTGTGCTCTAGAGCCCATGAGCCACAACTACTGAGCCCATGTGCCACAACTACTGAAGCCCATGCGCCTAGAGCCTGTGCTCCACAGCAAGAGAAGCCACCGCCATGAGAAGCCCACGCACCGCAACAAAGAGTAGCCCCCAATCACCGCAACTAGAGAAAGCCCACGCGCAGCAACGAAGACCCAACGCAGCCAAAAATAAATAAATAAATAAATTTATTTTTTTAAAAATCAAAGAATGAATGGCCACAAAGTTTCCAAATATAGTAACTATAAAACCACAATCTAAGAAGCTCAATGAACTCCAGGAGAGATAAACACAGAGAAAAGCACAACCAAGCACATTATAAATTAAAGTGTTAGAAATCAGAGATAAAGTGGGACTTCCCTGGTGGTCCGGTGGTTAGGACTCTGAGCTTCCACTGCAGGGGGACTGGGTTAAATCCCTGGTCGGGTAACTAAGACCCCACAAGCCGCGCGCAGCATGCAGTATCTTAGTTCCCCGACCAGGGATTGAACCCGGGCTCCGTTCAGTGGAGGCGCCGAGTCTTAACCATTGGACCACCAGGGAAGTCCCAGGAAATACCTATTTTCAGATAAATAAAAGCTGAGTGAATGTGTGGCCAGTAGACATACAATAAAAGAAATGTTTTCATTCCTAGGTTTTGGCACCTAAAAAAAAAAAAAGAAAGAAAAAGAAAATAAAAAAGAAAGGAATGTTAAAGGAAGTTCTTTGGACAGAAGGAAATGTTACCAGAGATTTGGATCTATGCAATGGAATGAAGAACACAAGAAATTCTAAAAATTTGGTTAATGCAAATTTTTTGTTTTTTAATTTGGCTATGCCAGGTCTTAGTTGCGGCATGCAGGCTCTTCGCTGCAGCATGCGGGATCTATTTCCCTGACCAGGGCTCGAAACCAGGCCCCCTGCACTGGGAGTGCAGAGCCTTAGCCACTGGACCATCAGGGAAGTCCCAGTATAATTATTTCTTTTTCTTTTCTTTTTTAAATAGTCTCTTCCTTACTGCATTCAGGGTTTTTTAAAAATTTATTTATTTTTTATTTATTTATTTTTGGCTGTGTTGGGTCTTCATTGCTTCGTGCGGGCTTTCTCTAGTTGCAGTGAGTGGGGGCTACTCTTTGTTACCGTGCACGGGCTTCTCATTGCAGTGGCTTCTCATTTTGGAACATGGGCTCTAGGCGCTCGGGCTTCAGTAGTTGTGGCTCGTGGGCTCTAGAGCTCAGGCTCAGTAGTTGTGGCATGCGGGCTCAGTAGTTGTGGCACATGGGCTCAGTAGTTGTGGCTCGTGGGCTCTAGAGCTCAGGCTCAGTAGTTGTGGCACGCGGGCTCAGTGGTTGTGGCACATGGGCTCAGTAGTTGTGGCTCGTGGGCTCTAGAGCTCAGGCTCAGTAGTTGTGGCACGCGGGCTCAGTGGTTGTGGCTCGTGGGCTCTAGAGTGCAGGCTCAGTAGTTGTGGTGCATGGGCTTAGTTGCCCTGCGGCATGTGGGATCTTCCCGGACCAGGGATCGAACCCGTGTCCCCTATATTGGCAGGCGGATTCTTAACCACTGTGCCACCAGAGAAGCCCTATAATTATTTCTTAATGTCTTCAGATGATAATTCCCTTTTAAAGAAAAACTAACAGCAATGTACTATGAGATTTATTTTACATCATATTTGAAGTAAAACAATAGTATATACAGAATGGGAGGTGGAAATGGAAATGTAAGCTTGTAAGGGTCTTACATGATGTGTGAAGCAGTATGTTTTAACCCTAGTCATATTCAGAGACAGAAAGTAGAATGGTGGGGGCCAGGGGCTGGGGGAGGGGCTGGGGAGTCAGTGTTTCATGGGGACAGAGTTTCAGTCTGGGAAGATGAGAAAGTTCTGGAGATGGATGGCGGGGATGGTTGCCCAGCAATGTGAAGGTACTTAATGCCACTGAGCTGTGCGCCTAAAAATGGTTAAGATGGTGAATTTTATGTTTATGTGTATTTTACCACAATTAAAAATTAATGCATAAAAATCCACTATGAACAGTATATCAACATTTTACAGGAAGACAGGATCTGAACCTGCACTTGACCAAATCTCCTCCTCTCCTCCTCCTAATCCCAGCCCTGTCAGATGCAAGTGAAGGGATACACACAATGTGGTCCCTCCACACACGGGAGCATCACTCAGCCATGAAAAGGGGTGAAGCCCCGACACTCACTACAACGTGGACAGACCCTGAGAACACGATGCTGTGAGAGAAGCCAGACACAGAAGGACACACAGTGTGTGATTCCATTGATGGGAAACGTCCGGAACAGGCAGATCCGCAGACACCGAGAGTGGATACCTGGTTGCCAGGGGCTGGGGATGGGGGCTGACTCTGATGGGGACAGGCTTCTTTTGGGGTGATGGAATGTTCTGGAACTGGATAGAGATGATTGTGGCACAACTGTGGGAATGTACTAAATACCACTGGATTGTACACTTTACAGAGTGAATTGCACATGAACTGTATCTCAATAAGGCTGTTATTTAAGAAAATGACAAAGTAATTTCCCGTACAGCTGGGCTGGGCTGAGTGGTGTGTGTTCGATGATTGACTAAACAAAGGTGTGGATGGGTGACTAGGTGGGATGATACAAAAGCAGCCCACAATTGAACGTAAATTGGTGCAGACACTATGGAAAACAGTATGGAGGTTCCTCAAAAAACTAAAAATAGAGTTACCGTATGTTCCAGCAATCCCGCTCCTGGGCATATATCCAGACAAAACTCTAATCCAAAGAGATACGTGAACCCCTATATTCCTAGCATCACTATTCACAATAGCCAAGACATGGAAATAACCTAAATGTCCATCGACAGAGGAATGGATAAAGAACATGTGGTACATATACACAATAGAATACTACTCAGCCATAAAAAAGAATGAAATAATGCCATTTGCAGCAACATAGATACAACTAGAGATTATCATACTAAGTGAAGTAAGTCAGAGAAAGACAAATATATGATATCACTTACACACGGAATCTAAAATATGACACAAATGAACTTATCTACGAAACAAAAACAGATTCACAGACATAGAGAACAGACTTGTGGTTGCCAAAGGGAAAAGGTGGGTGGGAGAGGGATGGATTGGGAGTTTGGGATTCGCAGATGCAAAATAGTATATATAGGATGGATAAACAACAAGGTCCTACTATAAAGCACAGGGAACTATATTCAATATGCTGTGATAAACCACAATGGAAAAGAACATGAAAAAAGAATATATATACATATAACTGAGACACTTTGCTGTACTGCAGAAACTAACACAACATTGTAAATCAACTATACTTCAATTAACAGAAAAAAAAAAAAAACAGCCCACAGTTGAGCCTCACTGCCCCCCTGGGAGGAAATGACCCCACTTTCCAGATGAGGAAACCAAGGCCTCTGAGCTGTGCCTGACCCGGGTCAGCCAGCAGAGCCTGGGTTCTTTTCGATGGTGTCATCCTCCTCCCTGAAGCCCTCCCTGATGGACCCCGGCTCCACAGGGATGTGGTTGTTTAGCTGCTCCTGAGTCCGGCACACAACAGGTGCTCATAAAGGCGAGGTAACCATGCTTTGTGGGTGCTCCCGCCCCCCGGGACCCTCTTTTCTGAGGCTGAAAGAGGAAGCAATACTCCCAGAGTCACCGCGGCCAGCCTGGCGGTGGCTTTGTGCTCATGGGGGTGGGGCCAGCGCCTGGCCCTGCTCCGAGGTGGGGATGTGCCCCAGCAGGGACCTCAGGCTGGCCCTCCTTCCACCCCCGCGGCGGCTGAGGAGCTGATTGGCCCACCTCGCGGCCTCCAGCCACCTGCTGCTGTCTGTCTTGGGGCCACAAGCCCCGTGCTCCATCCTGCCCACCAGGCCCAGCGTGGCAACAGCGGGGTAAGAGGGGCAGAGGGAGGCCTGGGCAGAAGTGGGGGTCCCTGGGATCTGGGAGGGCGTCCCTGAGGTCCACGGGGGTCCCCGACTCCTGTGGCTGCCACACACACCCTTAGGGGCACCCCCTGGCCCACTGGGCCCCTTCCCCACGGCCTGCTCTGGCCCCAGGGATGGGTCACACTAACGCTGGCGCCGGAGACCCTGGGGACCCCAAAGAGCAGGGTTGTGGAAAAGCCAACAGACGGGTTTGGCTTCAGCTCTGCACAACCTCTGGCCCACGGCTCCACCTCCAGCCTCAGTTTCTTCACCTGCCCTATGGGAGCAGAGATGTCCAGAGGAGGCGGCGACCCCAGCGTTGGGGTCTGCAGGCCCGGGACCCCTGCCCCTGCCTGCCATGGCCAGAGCCAGGCTGGTCCCGACGGCTGGGGCTTGAGCTCCTACACCCAGGGTGTCTGGGGGGAGGCTGGGTGCCAGGAATAGGGGGTGAGGATGGTCCAAAGGGAGACCCCAGGGGGGCAAGGGCCTAGGAGGGGCTGGGCCCCACGTTGGCCTGTCCCGCTGGCCTCGGGCACTGGATAAAAATAGTCGCTGTTCTCTGAGAACATGAGCCGACCCTGGGGCCAAGGGTTCCGGTTTGGGCTCTTTGCTCACCTCTGTGTGACCATGGCCAGAACCCAGCCCACTCTGGGCCCCAGCAGCCCAGCAGCCTGTCAGGAGGGGTCCTGAGGCAGGCCTGAGGGGGTCAGGGAGAGTGCCTGGCGGAGGGCTGTGGCCGTGCCCTGCGTGTGAAGCTACCAAGGAAAGGTGGCTCCAGGCAGAGGGCCGAGCAAGGCGGTGTGGGGAGGAAGGGAGCCCCCTTCTCCCCAGGTCAGGCCAGGCCCAGGCTCCTACCAGGGGCTCAGCAGATGCAGGCTGCCTCTTCCCGCTACCCCCCAAGCCGGACTCTGGACCTGCTGCTTCTCAGACGTCTCCATGACAACCAGGGCCTTGGAGGAGTTGGATGGAGGCCTGGGCAGTTGCCAAGTGGAGGAGGACCTCTCTGCACTGCCTGACCCCTGCCCAGGCCGGCCCCGGGAGGACAGGGCTCAAGGTAGCCAAGAGGGTACCACAGGATGAAGCCCACGCCCCCATCCTCCTGTTGAGCCAGGTGGCTCACCGTCAGGGACCAGGACTTAGCCTCCCACACTGGACTGACTTAAACCATGCCCCCCATTTCCAACCTGTGTCCATTAGTGTGTCGGGGGTTTGTAAAGAGCCCAGAGAACACAGGTGCTGGGCCACACAGGTCAGGGTTTGAATCCCAGCCTGGCAGTGACGTGCTGTGTGCCTTTGTGCAAGGCTGCCTCTGAGTCTGTCTGCTTTCTAATCTGCAAAATGGGAGCAGTCACCTGCCCCTCACCCAGCAGGACTGAGCGGAGGGTGGGATCAGCCTGGGGGTTTCCACGACCGTGACTGTCCCTCTTTTCCCGCCAACAGTGACATCCAGGCTGGCCGACTCCAGCAGCTGGCCCCGTGTGAGTAGCCGGGGCCCTGGGGTTTCAGCCCAGGGTGCCCCTAGAGTAGGGGACATGTTGGCCAAGAGGGTGCGTTTCTGCAGCCCATGGGAAGGGTTTGGTCTCCCTTAGGGAAACACCCAGGATGACATGTTACTCCCCACAGGACTCTCAGGAGCCGGCAGCTGAGGGCAGCCCCGTAGGAGGTGTGGATGCTTGGCCCAAGAAAACAGAAAAGGAGCCTGTGGCCAAAGTGGCCTCCGGACCTGGTAAGGAGAGGCTGAAAGCAGGAGCAAGTGGGTTTCCGGGAGGCAGGGGTGAGGTGGGGGGTGGGTGTGGACCAGCATGGGGGTGGGTGATCGGTCCTGGGCTGGGTCCTTGGATCTGGGGGGCAGGGCGATAGCGTGCATGGGGCTCCTGACTGGGGGGTGTCTGGGTGTCACAGGCCGTAACTCAGTGGGCTGTGGGAGCCTCTGCTAATTCATGATAACACCAGCTCAGGTGCCACTAAGCTTCAGCTAATTATCTTCTAGAATATTCTCGGCATCCCAGTGAAGCGGCCAATCCCGCAGGGCTTAGTTCCTCGGCCCAGGGCCGCACAGCCGGGCAGGGCAGAGCTGAGTTTAGCCGCGGGTCGGCCCCACGCGGCCTGCGCCCAGCCCGCACTTGCTCCCGCAGGCCCCCGGAGCCCCGCGCGGAAGAAGGCGCAGGCCGCGTCGCCCTCGCAGCCGCCGCCCCCGCCCCCGCCCCCGGTCCTGAGTGAGGAGCTGCTCTGGGGACACCTGACGCTCAACAAGTGCCTGGTGCTCGCCTCGCTCGTGGCGCTGCTGGGCTCCGCCTTCCAGCTGTGCCGCGGTGAGCCTGCGCCTCCGCACGTGGTTACTCCCTCCCAGAAGCGCGGACAGCCCAGGGGGCGGGTCTGTGCGATCCCACTCTAGGCCGTGCGCGCCCCCTTCCCCCCAGTATGGACCTTGTGAGTGAGGGGGGGTTCCCCCGCCCCGTGCACTTCCTGCTCAGGGACAGACTGACCTTGTGCACCCCGACGGTCGCGCCCGAGTCCCTCTATCCAGGACCAGATTTGACCCCCGCCTCCAATAGACCTTAAGAGGAGCCCTGCCCCCCCACCCCCCAGCAAGGACCTCGGTGCACCTCCCTTCCCCGGTGACCGACCCTCACCGCCCCCGACTCCCACCCCGGGCCTTGCAGGCCCAGGATGGGCGTGTGCGCCCCCGTTCGGTAGCGTGCCGCTTTCTCTGTGCGCCAGGGCGGGCGCTCCTGCGGCCCTCAGAGAAACGGGAGCATCCTTTTGCAGCCTGAATGAGGGAGGTTTGAAGGGAAGGTCATCGCAGCAGCGGAGACTCCGACCCCCTTCCCAGGGCTCGGAGGGACCCAGCCCAGCCTCAGCGTATCCGGTGGGGTCCGGCTGGGCCCCCTTGCATGTCCCCAAGGAGAGGGGGCTCTGGGGGCAAGGGTGGGGATGGACGGTGTGCAGTGGTCGGTCCCCTGGGCCAGGCTGTTTTGCATCCCCTCCCGTCCCCTCCCAGAGGCCGTGGCGGGGGAGGCGGAAGCCCCTGCGCCTGTCCCTGAGCCGTGGGTCCCGCCAAGCTCGGCCCTGAAGGAGCCAGCGTCACCCCTGGTAAGCACTTCTTCAAGCGACCTGTCAGTGGGGCCTTCACTGGGGGAAGGGGCCTGGGCTGTGGAACCCTGCGCCGACCCCACCACCCCACACTGTCCGCGTTGCAGCCAAAGTCCGTGGCCTGGGCCCCCCCACTGGGACCGCCTGAGCCCCTGGCGAAGGTAGAGGAAAGGGCCGCGGTTCCCAGGAGCAGCGGGGCTGCAGGGAAGGACAAAGGGGAGTCTGAGGAGGCCGCTGAGGAGGAGCGCGTGCCGCTTGCCAACCGAGGGCCCAAGGAGAGGCGGAAGAAGGAGGAGAAGCCAAGAAAGGAGAGGCCCCGGAAGGAGAGGCCACAGAAGGAGGAGAGGCCGAGGAGGGAGAGACCCCGGAAAGAGGAGAGGCCGTGGGCTGCCGGGGAGGCCCTACCCCGACGCTGGGAGGCACGCGAAGGGGGCCATAGGGCATGGGCGGGAGAGTCCAGAGACCCCGAGCATAGGAAGAGGCAGGCCTGGGCCTCCCCACGGCGCCCCGACGAGGAGGACCGGCCTCCCGGCCGCCAGAAGCGCCACGCGGGCAAGGGGCGGGACTGAGCCAGACCTGGGTCCTGCACGGGGGTCCCTGAACCTCTGCTCGACCGCCCCGCGGTTCCAGCAAATAAAGCGAGTGTTGTGGTCCCCCTCATCGCCTGCTCCTTTGTGCCTGGACCCCAGAACCTGCCCGGGGCCTGAGTGACAGGGATGGGGAGCTTTAGGCGGCTGGGGGTGGGGGGTCGGGGGCAGGGAGGCAGTGGGTACCAACGGGGAGGACGCGGCCCTGCCCGCCAGAGGAGAAATGGGGGAAGGAGGCCTCCGCCTGTCCCCAGACATGCACGGACACCCCAACCGCGTGCTTTCTGGTCTTTATTGGGGGCGATGAAGGGGTCCGAATAAATATGGGCTGGCCGGGGCACGGCGCGGGGTCACCGGCAGCCACACTCGGTGGCCACCATGTTGGGCACGTGGTGCGCGCTGATGCGCTCCTCGGACAGGCTGATGAGGAGCTTGCCGGCGTAGGCCGTGGGCACGCAGCAGGGCGGGCGCTCCAGGGCGGCGCCGCGGGCCTGCATCTTCAGCAGGAGCACCACGTGGTTGCCGTACCGCGGGTTGCGGTCCGATTGCGGCCAGCCGCACGCGCCCTGGCAGTTGTTAGCCTGGTACGTCTCGGGGATGAGCACCGAGCGCTCGGCGCGGAGGTCCACGCTCAGCTCGCGCAGCCCGCACGGCCCGTCGGTGGCCGCGGCGCCGGCGCTGCGCTGCGCCCGTGCCGACCCGCTCCGCTCCCGCCCGCGCCACTCGGCGCGCAGGCCCTGCAGCGCTTTCAGCAGCAGCAGCGCGCGCAGCGGGCCGCCGGGGCCGCCCGGGTCCTCCGGGCACAGCGCCAGTAGGCGTGCCAGCAGCGGGTTGGCGGCGGGCGGCAGCCCCGGGAGGCCGCGCAGTTCCGCGGCCGCCGCCTGAAGCTCGGCGGCCACCCGGCGCGCTAGGCCCGCGGCCCACAGCGCGGACGCCGGACCCTGCAGTGGCGCGGGGACCCCGGCGGTGGCTGCCGTGGGCGGCAGCAGCAGCAGCAGCGGCTCCTCGCCGTCGAGCAGGCGCTCCAGTGCCGCGGGGTCCGACAGGTTGACCTGGCCCTGCGGGAAACCGGCCAGCGCGCCCGGGTCCAGGGCCAGACGCGGTGGAGACGCTCGGGACGCGGGTCCCCGCAGTGCGCGCACCAGGCGCGTGAGCGTCTCCAGGAAGGGATCGGCGCTGGGCGGCGTCTCCTCGGGCTCTGGGGACGGCCTGGACGGCAGAGTGGGGAATCGTGAGGGCGCAAGGCTGCGCCGCCCCCCACTCCCCGCGCCCCCAGGCCCGGGCCCGCGCGCACCTGGGCTGCGGGAAGGGCACCGAGTCCAGCCGGCCGTGCGCGGGCATCGGCGCGGGACCCCGCGGCGGCAGCAGGAGCAGCGCCGGGGTCATCCGTGTGAAGCAGCGGGAGTCGGCGCCGAACAGCAGCGCCTGCAGCTGGGCGGTGCTCAGGGGCGCACCTGCGAGGGGAGGCGCGTGCGCGGCGCTGCTTCAGCGCCGGGGGTCTGGGGGTCGAGGACAGCCGTCCCCACGCCCCGCGGCATTCCTGTCCCTGTCTGGGCGAGACCTACCGTTTCCGCGGTGCCGCAGGGTCAGGGCGAGCCCAGGCCCGCGCCAGGCCGCCTCGGGGCGTCCCACAACCAACGGCAGGTAGCTGGAGTCCTGGCTCAGGCAGAGGCTCTGCGGAAATGGGGGCTCAGTCAGGCAGTGGGTGCGCGGGACGCCAGCCCTGCTCTGCCTGCTGCCCTTAACATCCCTTCAAGATTCCAACCTGGGCACTTGCAGCCTTTTTCTTAAACCCAGTTAAAAAAATCAACAAAACCGTAACCCCTTCCTCGCCCTGAGCGAGGGCTCCTGGTGGCCCAGGGGCAGTCCCCTTCAACTCCCTGGTACCTGGACGCCGGGCAGCCCGGCCCCGGTGACGGTGACCTCCGGGCCAGGCCCTGGGTACAGCACCATCAGCGCCAGCTCTTCGGGGCTGGCTCCTCCAGGTGGAGGCTCCTGGAACCTCAGCGAGGGTGTCGGCTCCCACGTCACTGCGGCCAGGACAGCGGGGGAGGGGACACCTGAGCCCCTCCCCCAAGCTTGTCCCAGTCCTGCAGGAGGGAGAGCCCCCACCCCACCCAGAGCCCGGGGGAACCTAGTGGGAGAGGCTTGATGCCCCTGGACCCCAGGTGTAGGGCTTTCTTGGGACACGGGTGGCCTGGGAGGAGTGACGGACACTGTAGGCAGTGGGGTGGAGCCCTTGGGGTCTCTTGGTCTGGGGATGTCCTGGGGGGAAGCCCTTCCTCGTAGTGGGTCTGAGGCCAGTGGTCCCTGGGGACAGGCCCCCTGGGCAGCCTGGTGGGGGAGTGGGGGGAGGGGCCCTCCTCCGCTGGACCTTCAGGCTGTGCTGGCCCTGCCCCCTGTGGCTCCCAGGTCGGTGGAGAGGGGACCCTCCCCAGGCACTGCAGGAGGACTTGCGGCCCCAGGCAGGGCAAAGATAAGGTCACCCATCTCTGTGGCAATCAGCCTCCACTTCCCAAGGGGTCTCCCACCCCGGGGCACCAAAGCCGGCCCCCCCCCAGGCCCCCGGGTTAGGGCCCCACGTACCTTCCTCCAAGTGTAGGACCACCAGCCGCCGCCCCCCGGGCCCCCCAAGCCACGCCTGCAGCTGCCGCAGATGGGGCAGGGCGGGCTGCCCGTCTCTGTGGGGGCAGACCGCAAAGGTGGCCAGGTCCCGGGGCCCCCAGTGGGCGCGCCGCACAGCCTCTAGGAAGGCCCGCTCATAGCCGCTCAGGGCCCCCACCACCCGCAGGGGAGCACTGCTCCTGTTGCCACCCCCATCCAGGGTCACCAGGCACAGGGGGTCCCGAGGGCTGCCTGGTGGCCAGATGCCAGGGGGTGGCCAGTCCCAGTCTTGGTGGAAGATGAGCCCTCCGCTGCCTGGGGTTGGCTCCCTGGGCAGGGCCGGGGTGCTGGGGACCTCTCCCCTGAGGGTCCTGGCCCCCAGCAGGGCCCCCGTTGCCGACAGCACCAGGGCCAGCTGAGAGAGAGGTGGACCCTGCATCGTGGGAGCTTGGAGGGGCCGGGCTGCCCCAGCTTATATGGGGGAGCAGGAATGTTTGTGCCAGAGGGCGGCCCCTATCTCCTTCAGGGATGTGACCTTGGGGGCCAATGCCCGCCGTGAGCCCGGGCAGGCCGGCAGCCTTCTCAAAGCCCCTTCTGTTCCGGCCCGGCTGCCTATCTATCTCCTTCTCACCAGTGCTACAAAGTGTGGCCTGTGACCCATTTGTCAGACTGTCCTTGACGAGTTTTCCCCTTTGGAGCCAGGAGCAGGAATGTGAGCAGGGAGTGTGTGGCCCAAACGATCAACAATTTGGGAGGGTGGAGGGTGCTGGAGGAGGGCAGAGGTGCAGAGCCCCTGCCCCACAGGACCACTGGGTAGGTGGGTGGGGGGCGCCCCCCCCCCCGTGCCCACTGCACGCTCGCTCACCACGCCTTTGGGGCCCACAGAGACCCCCAAGGAGAGCGAGCAGCCTTTGCTCTGCTCTCCTCCCAGAGGACGACCCCAGACCCACTGCTGGCCAGCAGGGTCTGTCCTCACCCAGCAGCCTCCAGGGCACAGCATCGCCAGTGGCCACCCCCTGGGGTCCTGGTGGGGCCCCGACCCTGAGCCACCCCCATAGGTGGCGGAGGGCAGCCGTGTGTGTTCACCCACAGCGAGTGGGTGCTTCTCGCCCACCCGCCCGCCCGCCCGCTGGCCAGCCCACACAGCAGTGCACTCCAGGGTTAGCAGAGACTCTTTAATGGGCTCTGGAAACACGGCCCAGCCCTGAACAAAAAACTCAACTTCACTCTGGGGGGGGTAACACAGGAAAACAAGGCCAGGCTTGCTGGGACAGGGGTGGCTTTTCAGTTGGTAGGGGGAGGAGGAGGAATGTTCCCAGGGCCTTCGGAGGGCAGCGGGGGTCTCAGCATCGGGGGCATGGGAGTCGGGGGGTGCACCCCGGGATTTGAGGGGTGAACTCCAGGAGGCTGGGGATGGACCCCAGGAGCTGGAGGATGGACCCCAGGAGCTGATGGGTGGACCCCAGGAGGTGGGGGGTGGACCCCAGGAGGCTGGGGGTGGATCCCGGGGGCTGGTGGGTGGACCCCGGGAGCTGGTGGATGGACCCCTGGGGCCTGGGGGTGAACTGCAGGAGCTGGTGGGTGTACCCCCGGGGCCTGGGGGTGAACTGCAGGAGCTGGTGGGTGCACCCCTGGGGCCTGGGGGTGAACCCCAGCAGATGGGGGAGGATGGACACCAGGGGCTGGAGGGTGGACCCCCGGGGCTGGGGGATGGACCCCTGGAGCAGGGGGGTGGACCCCAGATGCTGGTGGGTGGACCACTGGTGCCGGGGGGTGGACCCCAGGAGCTGGGGGGTGCACTCCAGACGCTGGGGGGTGGACCACTGGTGCTGGGGGGTGGACACCGGGAGCCGGTGGGGGCAGCTGAGGAGGGCCCGGGGGTCCTGAGGGCGCAGGCCCACTGGGCGGCATGGGGGGCAAGGGCAGGCCTCCTGGCGGGGGCGGGGGCAACGACTCGGGCAGTGGCGGCCGAGGGGGCAAACCATTCATCAGCGGGGGTGGGGGTCGCTTCACCCCAGGAGGCCCGGCGGGGAGGCTCGGTGGGGCCGGTGGCTTCTCCATCTTAAAGTGGAACTGGAGAAAAAACTGGACAGAAAGGAGAGGCTGAGTGCGGCCCCTGGGCCTTGGGCTGGGAGAAGGTTCGGGAACTGCCGGGACCTGCAGTGACTCACCTGCTTAGTTTCCCGGTTCCAGTGAGTCCAAAACTTGCCTTCAGCCTTGTCAATCTCCCTGCTCGGCACCTGCGTGGGGCGTAGCAGAGGGCAGAGACGGGCCTTCAGGACCACGAGATGGCCCGGCTGAGGAGGCCCTTCTGTGAGGGGACAGGGTCTAGCGTGCGGGTAACAGAGTCGACTGACGTCCTCGCTCCCCTGCTCAGCAAGCCTGCAACCCCGAGAAAGTCGTGAGCTACGCTATCCCATTAACGTCCGTCTGGGGACCAGATCCGGTCACGGAATCCACGAACAGCCAGCAGCAGGGACACCTTACTGCTGGGGCCACGTCAGGAGTCTCTGCTTCTTGGCAGACACCCACCTCGGACGCCCAGCCCCCGGCCCTCGTGCTACCTCGTCCTTCGCCACCCCAGCAAGAGGCAAGGGCCCACAGGGACACCCCCGGGCCTGGCAGGAGGGGCATCCCGGAGTGGGCTGGATGGAGCAGACTCCTCGGCCGGCTCCCCACCTCTCGGGGGTCCAGCGCGCGCTACCTTGAAGGCGATGGTCTCGTAGGGCTCGGCGGCCATGAGCAGGTACTGCCAGCGCCGGTCCGGAGGCTCGATCCTCTGCTCGTAGGCGGACATGAAGCGGTGGCGGGGCATGATGCCCTCGGCGATCTCAGGGTAGTCGATCTGTGGGGACACGACCGGGTGGCAGCACTGCCTCTCAGGGAGCCCCTCCCCTCAGGACTGGGTCCCCAGCCTTTGCTCACCTGGAAGAGGAGGCTCTGCTGACCCATCTCCGTGTCCCTCTGCTTGGTCACTGCAACACAGGAGGGTGTCAGGACCAGCTAAGGGGCCCTGGGGCTGGCCTAACACCACCCACAAACGGGAGAGCAGGCATGGGGGTGGTCACCTGGCTGGGGAAGCACAAGAGCCATCTGCAGCTGGATGGGCACCGCCCAGGGCTGGGAGGGCTGCACCCCGGGTGCCATCTGCCCCAGATCACACGGGTGGGGGTGGTGGTGAGAGGGAGGCCTCCCCACTGCCCACCCCCCCCACCTGGGGAGCACCGAGTGTGAGGGTCGAGACTGTGCCCCCACTTCTGGGAGAGGGTGCCCACTGCCAGAGCTCTGCGGCTTTGGCTGCTTTCCACACAGGTGCTCAGTGTCTCCCCGCTACACCAAGGAAGACGCCAGATGGCCTGAACTGGCCAAAAAGCCTGTGGTGGCCTCCCCAGGGGGATGGTGCCATCCCTGTCCTGGCTCACCAAGCAGGCCCACCCCAGGGCCTTTGCACGCCACGCCCCAAAACGCCAACCACACGCAGGATGTCCCCACTTTAGCAGGACACCTACCAGGTGGCCTGCCTTCCCCCCACCCGGCAACACGGTCCTCTGTATCCCCTGTACTCCAGCTAGGCAGCTTGACTGGCTTTCCGAACCAGGTAACTCAGGTGCTACTGCACGCGCAGACCCTCCCCCTCCCCCTCCTTTCTCCTCAGGTGAAGAGGAGCCAGCACCCAGTTCCGAGGTCAGAGGAAAGAGCCACACCAGGGCCCGCGGTCGCATCCCACAAGCTCACCCACCTTTGCTAGGAGCATAAAGAATGATGACAGGCACGGACGGGACACCACGCTCCCCGCCCCTCCTCCGGCATGTGTGTGAAAGTTCACAGCGGGAAGGCGGGTCCCGGCCCCCAGAGAAGGAAGCCCTCTGACGGGAAGTAGAGACACTCCCCAGAGGCAGATGATGTGGGTGTGGGTGTGGGTGGGTGAGGGGCTGCCCGCCAAGGCCACAGAGCACCCTTACCTTTGTAGCCTGGGCGGCCGATCTTCACGAACTTCTTCACCTCCACCTTGACCTTCTCTGGCGCCGGCTGGGCGGGGGCCTCCTTGGCCTCCTTGGCTGCTCGCCGGGCCCTGCAGGCAGGACGGACATGGTGCTGAGGCCCCTCCACACAGGCCGCCAAGGCCACAGGCCCAGGTGCCAGGAGTGCCAGCCCCCCCGCCCTGCCCCAGCCAACCTTGGAGCTTCGAGGTTGGGGGGGACGGGGGCCAAGTGAGGTGACAGCTCTGGTGGGGGTGAGCGCCGGGCATGGGAAGGGGCGCGAGGTACTCACAAGTTAGTCTGATGCTTTTTCCCTTGAGTGTGCGCGAGGTAACTCCCCTAGAACGGGAGAGGGACGCACAGCTGAGGACAAAGCGAGCGGGGAGGTGCCGGTAGGCACCCGATCGCTGCTGAGTAGACGAGCGCTAGGGGAACGAGACCCCCAAAAGCCGGAGGTGAGGCGGGCCTCCAGAGGGTGTGACGCGGGCAGTCTCGCAGCTGCTGGGGTGCAGTGTGGGCTGTGGACACTGCTTGGAAGTGGTGGGGAAACCCGGGAGTGACCGTGTCCCGTGATTCCATCTCCACGATGCCCCAGGGATGAGACACGCGCATCAGTGGTTCTCAACTAGGGGGCGGGGGTGGGGTGGCTTCTGACCCCCGGGGACACCATACCCAGGACGGTCCTCCCCGGAGGATGAGCAGCCCCATTGCCGCGGGGAGACCCTCCCATATCAGGCTGTTCAATTCAGTGCTGCCGTGTGGGGCTGGGAAACACCGGAAACAAAGCACGTACTCCACGCGAGAAAAGGGACAAAGGGACCTACTCGTGCCAGGGGAGGGGCCCAGCGCGAGGGAGCATCAGACTCTCGCCTGCTTCAAAGGCGCAAACTAGAGCCACACCGGCTAGACTTCACGACCCCGATCCTGACGTGGAACGTGCCAGGGTGTCCCCACGTTCCCAGATACACATCTGTGGCAACGGTGCCACCGGTACTGAAGGAAATGGACGGAAGGACTCAGCGAGTCCACAGCAGCGCTGCGCGCGCTGTGCAGGCAGGTGGGGCGGGGCAGGGGCGGGGCAGGGCCGCACCTCATTGTTGTGCAGCGTCAGGCACAGCTTGCACTCGTAGGAGCCCAGATGGTTCTTCATGAAGTACGGGTCCTGCGGAGGAAGCACGCTTGTTACGCGGTGGGAGGGGCCCCGGGGCCCTGGCGGGCGCTGAGAGACCACCACTCTCTTCCAGGCAAACGCTCGCGGCGGGGGAGGGGGGGCAGAGGACACGCAGGAGCCCCCAGGGCAGCACCGCAGAGTCCACTGGGTGGGGCTGGGGCTGACCACGCGCCCCTGCAGCAAGCTCCGGGGAGGGGTCCTCGGCAGCCTGGGGTCCAGGAGGCAGAGCCGAAACAGCACCGCCGCTCATGCATCTCCACGGCGCGGACCGGGCTCTGTCGCCGACCAGGCCAGCACTCCTCGTGCCGCAGCACAGCCAGGTGCGGGCAGAGGAGAAGCAAGCGGGCCAACCCGACGCCCTAGGGGACCCCGTCTCTGCACGTCCCACGAGTGGGGCAGGGACTCCAGGGCCAACTGGTGACCACCCAAGAGGCGCAGAGCAGACGGCAGGGGTTCAGGTCCCAACGCCACCGCCCAGAGACTGTGTCGTCATTGGCGATGACAATCCCACCCCCAACTCTGTTTCCTCATCTGGAAAACGGGGAGAGTAACAGAACTGACCTCCCAGACCAGGCCTGTGAGGGACTTTGGGGGTGCCCGGCACACGGGGAGGGCTCGACACACCTCAGGGCATTTCAAAGTCTAAGAGGACCCAGACACCAAGGGGCACATCGAGGGCAACTCTGCCTCCAGGGGCCACTGGGCGATGTCTGGGGACGTCAGTGGTTGTCACGAGTCGGGGGGCTCCCGGCATCAAGTGTGCAGGTGAGGGTGCTGCTCCACACCCCACAGCGCCCGTGACGGCCCCCACCCCCCAGGGAGTGGCCCGGCCGCACGTCAAAGTCCACGCTGACAAACCCTTAGTTATTCGCGAAGATCTCGAGTCTGCTCCCTGCTCACACTGGACACCAGGATAAACCCCCGATGGTCAGCTGGTGTAAACCAGGGGGGCCCCCAGCATCTGTATCACCTCCTCTCCCTCCCGCTCAGGTGTGGATTTAAATGTGTGCAGCATCCCAGGACCTGAGAGGTCAGGTGGTCATGGAACCCAGTCTCCTGGGGTCAGTGGAATCCCTAACCCTGGGGTCTCACCGGAGGTGATTCCGCCCCCCAAGGGACACTGAGCGACATATGAGGACATCTGTGGCCGCTGTGACTAGAGAGCTCCTGGCATCTGGCGCGGGGGCAGGGCAGGGATGCTGCTGCACACCCCACAGCACCCAGGGGGGCCCACATACGTGTCCCCAGGGCCGAGGCGGAGGCCTGTCTCCCTACAGCTCTGTACGGATAAGCTGCTGTCCTTCGCTGCCTGTGGTGCCATCAGGGCCCCCACCACTGGCGACTCCCGACACCTCTGGTTAAGTATAGCTTCCTGTGGTAATAGACCCTTCAAATGTGGGGCTACGAACAGCAGCCGGCCTCTGGTGGACACTGAGAGCTGCCACTCCAGGTGAAGCTCCCTGGTGCATGGTGGGCACAGGCGGTGGGAGGGCGCGTGTACCTTGTTGATGTCGATTGTCTCCAGGGCCAGCTGCCGGAGGCGTTCCCTGCGGTCCCGGTTGCTCTCAGAGGAGGAGGCCACGCCCCCGCTCCCGGTCTTGCCTCCAGGGCGATGCTGGAAGTCCATGGTGAGGACCCTGGGGCTCTACCAGACCAGAGGGGAAACCTGTGGAGGCCAAGGGGCAGCTGTGAGGCTGTGCAGAAGGCCTCGCCCTCCTGGTTCAGCCTCACCCCCCGCCCCGCTCTCGCCGCCCTCAGCCCCACGCCCAGGCTTCACCAAGTCTCTTCCAGTGGCCGAGGGTCCACGATGGGCCAGGCACATGGAAACGAGGAAGAAGGAGAAACAGGGCATCTCTAGGTGACCTTGGGGGTGGACTAAGGAAGTCCCCCCAGGCTGAGGAGTGCAAAGGCCCAAGGACCCGAAATGGCAAAGGGCAAAATGAGACCAAGCTCTCACTAATTAGTCTCACCTCCTCCAGGAAGCCTCCCCAGACCGCCCAAGCCCATGCTGTTCACTCCCTCCTCTGAATTCCCTGATTGTCTTACACTTACTTTTTGCACCCTAAATTCTGCTTCTCTGGCTCAACTGTACATTTGCTGGAAACAAGGAACACATCTACCAACCTATCCCCACCCCCCACCACCACTGCCTAACGCACAAGATGTTCACGGCTCGTTCGTGGCTGAGGAAGGCTTTCCCGAGCCCTTGATGTCTCTTCCAGCCCAGCCACTGTTTCCCACCCTCCTTCAGGCTCAGCTCAGACCCAACCTCCAGATACCTCTCTCTCATCTTACACTCCCTTTCGCACTGGTCAATGTTGGCCCCAGGTGTCTGGTATCTTGTGTCTGTTGGGGTAAATTCACAGGGATGGGGCCCAGGAGTGAATATGACCCCCGCCAAAGATGTCACTATCTCAATCCCAGGGGTTCCTGGACGTGTCACCTCACGGGGCAGAGAAGACTTTGCAGGTGGGGTTAAGGCCCCTGAGATGGGGAGGACCCTGGATTCCCCAAGGGGCCTAGTGTCATCACAGGGTCCTTATAAGAGGGAGGCGGGAGGGTCAGAGGCAGAGAGAGACGGGAGATGCTGCGCTGCTGGCTGTGAGGATGGAGGAGGGGCCACGAGCCAGGGATGCGGCGCCTCTAGAAGCTGGAAAAGGCGGGAACCGCTGCTCCCCTGGGGCCTCCGGAAGGAATAAAGCTCAGTGAGACTCACGTTGAACTTCTGACCTCCAGAGCTGCATCATGAACTTAGGTCGTTTAAGCCACTAGGTCTGTGGTGGTTTGCTGCACCGACCACAGGAAACTAACAGTCCAGGCACCAGCCAGCTGTGCCATCGACCCGCAGTGTGACTTGATGAGTTTACAAAAACCTCACAGATGGTGACCAGCGCGGTGACCTAGTTGGCTGCAGGATCCCAGGGCTAGACTTTTTATTTCACGCCAAGTCCACCCAGAGCCGCCAACTGGTAAAGGCAAAACACTAACAGAGCCAAGAGTTCCAATCGGTTTGGGGGGAGCCCAGTTTCTTCTTAAGCAGCCAGAACAAGCTCTTGTTCTAACTGGGAGTACGTGCCACAGGTGTCGCGAAAGCACCTGTAGAGAGGATCTGACTGGCTCAGGAAACCCAAATGCAAACAAATAATCACTCACCACGTTACAGTGAACGCCAGTACCTATCAGAGACTGAGATGAGGCCGGGGTGAAAAGGAGGCAAGTCCATCAAAACCCACCGGCTGGGGCTTCCCTCGTGGCGCAGTGATTAAGAATCTGCCTGCCAATGCAGGGGACAGGGGTTCGAGCCCTGGTCCGGGAAGATCCCACATGCCGCAGAGCAACTAAGCCCGTGCGCCACAACTACTGAGCCTGCACTCTAGAGCCTGTGAGCCACAACTACTGAACCTGCGTGCTGCAACTATTGTAGCCCGCGCACCTAGAGCCCCTGCTCCACAACAGGAGAAGCCACCGCAATGAGAAGCCCACGCACCACAACAAAGAGTAGCTCCCGCTTGCCGCAACTAGAGAAAAGCCCGCGCAGCAACGAAGACCTGATGCAGCCAAAAAAAAAAAAAAGACAACAAAAAACCCACCCGCTGAGCAGCAGGCAACACCCCTTCCCCTGGTCTGTGTCCAGCAGGCAGGAGACCCAGCTGGTGCTCCCAGCCCAGGGGAGATCAGGAGTCTTTTCTGGGGAGAGTACCAGAGACAGTATTCTCAGACACTCACATTTGGGGGCCCCCCCCCGCACTCCCCAAACCCCAGCACTCTGCCAGGCCCACTGAGCTCACTAGATGAGAAGCACTGCTCTCCACGCAGACTGGTAACTTAACATAAACAGATGCAAAGAAACGTGTATCTCAGAGAAAAAAAAACCTGGTGGAAACGTCAATGGATGACAGGAGACGTTACCACACCGTGAAACTAAAACAGGTGCCAAAGGTGAGCACGGTGAATTAAAACCAGACGAAACCTGGGACTTCCCTGGTGGTCCAGTGGGTAAGACTCCACGCTCCCAATGCAGGGGGCCTGGGTTCCATCCCTCGTCGGGGAACTAGATCCCACATGCTGCAACTATGAGTGCGCATGCCACAACTAAGACCCGGTGCAGCCTAAATAAACAGATAAAGTTAAAAAAAAAAGACAAACCCTTTAAAAGCAAACGTGATGAACCTGACAAAACAATGAATACAAGCGCTTGAAGGTAAGAGTCAAAGAAGGCTTTCATAAAGAACAGAAAAATGAACAACAATAACAACAACAATAGCGAAATAACAAGAAGCAAAGCAAGAACCTAGAAATCCCGGACTGAAAACAGAACGAAACGTGGACACACTACTATATTTAAAATAGATAACCAGGGCTTCCCTGGTGGTGCAGTGGTTAAGAATCCGCCTGCCAATGCAGGGGACATGGGTTCGAGCCCTGGACCAGGAAGATCCCAAATGCCGCGGAGCAGCTAAGCCCGTGCACCACAACTACTGAGCCTGCGCTCTAGAGCTCGCAAGCCACAACTACTGAGCCCGTGAGCCACAACTACTGAAGCCTGTGCACCTAGAGCCTGTGCTCCGGAACAACAGAAGCCGCCACGACGAGAAGCCCGCACACCGCAACGAAGAGTAGACCCCACTCGCCACAACTAGAGAAAGCCCGTGCGCAGCAATGAAGACCCGACGCAGCCAAAAATAAATAAATAAAATAAATAACTTTATTCAAAAAAAAAAAAAAGATAATCAATAGGGACCTCCTGCATAACACAGGGAACTCTGCTCAATGCTCTGCAATGACCTATATGCGAAAAGAACCTGAAAAAGAGTGGACACATGTACGTGTATAAATCACTTTGCTGTATGCCTGAAACTAACACGATGTTGTAAATCAACTACAGACCCACATAAAATGACAACTAAAAAAAACAAACGTGAAGAATATCATCAAACGAATGACCTATGAAATAAAAGAAAATACCCTAGGACTGAAAGGACCTAATCTTCAGACAAAAACAAAGAAAAACACTCTCAAACGAAGAGACCATGAAATTTCACAGCACTAATGAAAACCTAAAGTTTCTACTAGACAGAAAGAAAATCAGAAACAAGAGGTCGGAAACCAGAAAGGGATGAGACCCTTCAGAACAGCACGGAACTCCTAAGACGGGCAATGCTTTCACAATTCCCACCGGGGGCTTTTGATCTGGAACTTTACACCCACATTTCTGACTGTGAGGGTAAATAAAGCCGTTTTCAGCTAACCGAGAGCTCAATATAAACAAATGAGTCGACTTTTTCAAAAGCTACCTGATGAGCTCTGACGGAAGAAAGGAAGGGGAGTAGATGGTCACACTGAAAACAAGCCAGCCCAGGGGAGCCCGGACAGCAGGTTCTAGGACAGCTACTCAGCTGCAAGGTGGGGCTCCAGTCCCGACCGGAGCCGGAGGATGCCAGCTTTGAGAGGGAAGTTTCCACGGGGGAAGGAAAAAAGGCATCCATTTGTTTCAACGTGTGGGAAAATACAACCGCTAGGCGTCTGAGGTGAAAACGCTTAGAGTACAAAGGTTTAAAAACAAGCAAAGAAAATCAGGCGAATAGGAAAAGTGAAGAAGTTAACGAGCTTTGGGGGGCAGGAGCGAGAATGGTATAAGAAAAGCAGCACAGCTCAACACACTACCCGCCTAAGCAGCGGACAGTATTTTCAGCCCTAGAAAATAAGACTGACAGGGGGTCCAGTGGCTAGGACTCCGCGCTCCCAATGCAGGGGGCCCCGGTTGGATCCCTGGTCAGGGAACTAGATCCCACGGCCCGCAACTAAGACCCGGTGCAGGCAAATAAATAAATAAATACTAAAAAGAAAAAGAAAAGAAAACCGACAGCTTGGCTAAAGTAGTGTCTACAACCACGTGCAGGAAGTGTAGGGTGAAGCTGGAGCAGGTGGGCGGGAGGCAGACGTAAGACCTCAGCAATCACGGTAGGAGGTCGAGAGACCACGTCTACGCCCGACGCATCCGGAAAAACTCACGCTATTTACAAGCTCCTATCGGTCGCTCTGAGCTGCCAAAGGGCAGAAGGGAGAAGAGGACGGACACCTAGACTGACAGGCGGGGAAGTCACTTAACCTCGGGGCTTCGCTTGCGAAACGGGCCCAGCTAACGGGCTCTGGTGGCCTCGGGCGCGGTGCCGGGCGCTCCGCCTCCGGACCTTCCTTTCTACTCGGTGGGCCTGGAACTGGGGCCACCGTCACCCCTATCCAGGTGAGTCCCGGACCACAGAGCCAGCAAGCCAACGGACGAGTCCCCGGGCGCAGGGAAGGCGCCCCGGACCACGGGAGCCGCCACCCGACCCGACCCGACCTGACCCAACCCGACCCAAAGGACCTTTGCAGCCGGAGCTCCTAGCGGGCGGGGGTGGGGGGGGTCGGGCCTGCCCAGCGCCGGGCGCGGACGGGGAGCCGGCGCCCGCCCCCAGCCCGCGCCCCTGCCGAGGCGCCCCTCGCCCACTCCCCTCCAGGGAGCCCCTCGCGGTCACCGCCCTAGCCCCGCGCGGCTCTTAACTCTCACCCGCGGCCGCACTGCCGTCGCCTGTTCAGCCGCCACCTCTGCCGCCGCGCCGACTCCGTTCTGCACATGCGCGCCGCGGGCTAAGGAAGCACTTCCGAGGGCAGGCGGGGCGGGGGTCTTCCGTGTGCGCATGCCCGGCCCGCCCAGCGGCGCGGGCTAGATGCTTCGGAGGCTGGAGGAAAGCGGGCAGCAGGGAGTGCAGGCCGGAAGCCGAAGCGCGCGTGCGCACCGGCTCTCAATGTCCTTTCCGTCGGGCAAACTCGCGCGGAGACAGTTCTCGCGGGAAAGCGAGTTGCTTCTCGTTTTCCACTCCCGTCCGCCTGTTCCCTTGAGTACGGGGCGCTATCGGTCGTGGGGGTGCTTTATTGTTTCCACCCCAGGTCCACCTTGTTGCCTGGTTACATGACAACCGTCCATCTTGCCTACTGCCCCGTGCGCCCCACGAGGGCTCTACTCGGCCCCGGCAGCCCCTGGGACGCTTCTGCCACTCGCCGGTGTAGGACAGGCTGAGCGGCCCGGGAGCGCGCAGGCGTGGTAGCTCCGGCCGCGCTTCCGGGACGGCGCCGTGGGACTCTTTTGGCGCCGGCACCGGCGCGAGCGGGGACGGCGGCTCGGAGGGCGCGGCCCAGCGCTCCGCGTTCTGGGTCCCAGCGGCGCCATGCGCTATAACGAGAAGGAGCTGCAGGCGCTGTCCCGGCAGCCGGCCGAGATGGCAGCCGAGCTGGGCATGCGGGGCCCCAAGAAGGGCAGCGGTGAGCGGCCCCGGGCGCCGGAGCGGGCGGGCGGCCGGGCGGACAGGCGGCCGGGGGGCGGGGGTGGGCAGCCGCGGAACCCGCGCGAGCCCGCCTTGTTCCCGCAGTGGTGAAACGGCGGCTGGTGAAGCTGGTGGTCAACTTCCTCTTCTACTTCCGGACGGACGAGGCGGAGGTAGGGCGGCGGGGAGGGCCGGGGCGGGGGTTTGGGTCAGGGTCGGGGTCCGGGTCCGCAGTTGGGGGGGGGGGTGGCGGCCGCAGTTGGAGGGCGGGGTCTGCAGTCGGGGGCGGGGCGGGGCGGGGCGGGGCGGGGGGCGGGCAGGTTCCCGGCGCCCGCCCCCATGCGCCTGTCTGTCCCTAGCCCGTCGGAGCCCTGCTGCTGGAGCACTGCAGAGTCACTCAGGAAGAGCCCAGCGGCTTCTCCATCAGTGAGTGCGGCCTGGGGCGAGGCTACTTGACCCCGTCCCGCCCCGCTCCACCCCGGCGCGGCCCCGCCAGAGTCCCCAGAGGCTGAGTCCAGTGTCCCGGGCAGCCCCACTCGCGCTGACTCCTCCGGGTGGGGGCCCAGGCCGAGCGCACTACCCCAGAGGCCGCCCTTGTCTTGTTGGGGAGCGCTGCCCTCTCGGGGTGCCTTTCTGTAACTGTTTCATTTCTCCTGGGATCAGGGCCCTGTGCTGGGGGACTGGGAGGATTCAACTGGGTCGTCTTGAGAGGGTGGGGTCTGCAGGCGAAGACGGAGCTTCTAACTAGTCTGGGGAGGCTGCAAGAAGAGTGCCACAGAATGGGGGGCTTAAACAGCAGAAATTTATTTCTCCCAGTTCTGGGGGGCAAGAAGTGTGACATCAAGAGTGTTGGCATGGCTGGTTCCTTCTGAAGGAGAATCTGCCTCCATGATCTCTCTCCCGGCTTCTGGGGGGTCGTTGGCGACCGTTGTCACTCCATCTCTGCCTTCCTTTTCATGGGATCTTCTCCACTGTGTGGTCGTGTCCAGGTTTCACTTTTCTTAAGAACACCAGTTCTGTTGGATTAGAGGCTCACCCTAGTGCAGCGTGACCTCAGCTTAACTACTTGTAACTACTTAGACCTGCAGTGATTCCACATCCAGATAGATTCATAGTCCTGGGAAATGTCTCATGTTCTAAGACTCGAACATACATCTTTTGGGGGACACAGTTCAACTGACACCCAGCTGGTGGGAAGCAGTGGGCCCAGGCGGGCCGGGGCTGGAAAGGGGCAGTCGTGGACAACGGCAAGAGGAAGTTGAGGGCTGGGTTGGGGGGAGGTGGGAGCGAGCGGGGACAGATGGGGGCTACTCCCTCCGCAGGCTTCCTAGAGGACCCAGAGAGGAAGTATCACTTTGAGTGCTGCAGTGAGGAGCAATGTCAGGAGTGGATGACTGCTCTGCGTCGAGCCAGGTGGGGTGCGGCCGCCTTGGGGGCCTGGGGCAGGGGCGGGGCAGGCCCTGTGGACTCACACCATCCTCCTCCCCAGTTACGAGTTCATGCGGAGGAGCCTCATCTTCTACAGGAACGAGATCCAGAAGATGACTGGCAAGGTGCGCATGGGTGCAGGGGTGGGAGGTGGGGGTCTTCTGGGCCCAGGCTCATGCCATTCCCCGCCCCCCCCCCCCCCCCCCCCCCCCCCCGCCATCGTCCACCCACACAGGATCCCCTGGAGCAGTTCGGCATATCGGAGGAGGCCAGGTTCCAGCTGAGTGGCCTGAAGGCATGAGTCTTGGTGTGGGGCTCCTCAGCTTTCCTGCTGGGGGCTGGATGAACCCTCCCTGGGTCCCGGGTTTCCTGGCCAAGCCTGGATTTGCCGTGGGAGGTGTCTTGGTTTAAAGATTTTAAAAGCCCCAGGGCCCACAGGGGCTGCCTTTTTGAAGAAACAACCCAGCAAGCCCCTTCTGGATGCACTGGGACCCACTGGACTGGTTTGGCACCTCAGTGCCACATGCTGCTGCCAGGGGACAGTTGTCCCCTCCCAGGAGCTGTGCCCGGCCCCTTGGGTGCGTCCATCCAGGCCTGGCAGGTGCCTGAGGCTGATGCAACTCTCCTGCCCCGTGCAGGCTGAATGTACAACATTAGGTGATGCTGTGAAGGGCGTGGGCCCATGCTGGGGCCGCTGTGAATTCTCCTGCTGAAGGGGCAGGCCCCGGCCGGACGCCTCTGGGCAGAGCTGGAAGGTGCGCCTTTGAGGTGGCCAGTTTGTTCTGTTCAAATAAAGGTACCTCTTTTTCACACGGGATGGCGGTGCAGTGAATGCAGAGAGGGACCTCTGTCCTCCGCAGGCTGCCGGTCCCGCAGAGTCACTGCGGGGTCCTGAGGGAAGTGAGGCCCTGCCCAGGTTCAAGGTTTAAGTGTTCAGTAGGAACAGAGGAGAGGAGGCCTAGAACCCAGAGCCAGGAAAGGTAGGGAGGCTGGGGCCCAGCCCACAGGGCCTCTGGGGCTCACAGGCCTCCCTCTGAGTGCAGGCGGGACTTCGGGAAGGGTTTTGTTGGTGTTGTGAAAAATACCCAAGCAGTTGGTTTCAGTTAGTCAAGAAGGAGGCCCACCCTGGGTGGGCCTGACCTAGTCAGGTGTCGGCCCTCGAGGAGGGGCTGGGCCTCCCTGAGGTGGGGCTCATTGTCTGCTGTGGTCACAGGGCCTGCCTTCCGGAGCAGGTGGGGCTTCTGCGAGTGACCGTCCTCCCCAATTGGGGATGGTGATCACGACCCGGGACTCTCTTTGCGCTCCAGGACCTTGCCGTGTCACGGTCAGGAAGAAACACTGCCACCAGACCAGGTTCAAGTGAAAACAGGTATTTTATTACAGCGTCTAGAGATGGAAACGCAGTGCAGTGGGGTTCCCTTGGGAAGAGGGGGTGGAGCCAGCGCCCCAACTGAAACACAGGCTACCAGAACAAGAAAGCAAAGCCCGTCTGCGTTACAAACCAAGGCAGGGATGCGAGAGGCAGCGTGGATGGATGTGTAAATGAGAACAAACAGTCCTAACTGTAGACGGGCTGGCTGGCAGGATAAATAAGGGTGGGGGGGGGTTCTTAAATAGGTCACAATTCATAGGTGAACAGAGGACGCATCCCCTGACCGGAGGCTGTCCTAGTTGTTAGGTTTTCCTGAGCAAAGCGACGGCAGCCGTCAGACCTGGAGCGCCCGCGTCGGCAGCAGCGGTGGGGCTCCCGCGGGGCCGCTCTCCACGCACGCCAGTCGGCGCCCTACTCCTGTGGCTGGCGGCAGCGGCGGCGCTCAGGCTGGGACCGGAGGGTGGGTGTGGAGAGGCCGAGCTGGGCCCCGCTGTGGGGCAGACCCCACGCGGGTCGTCCGTCCCCTGGTGCCTGCGTGTGCGTGCAGAGGACAGACGCGGCGCGGTCGTCCTCCCGAAGTGACGCAGTGTTTTGTACAGTGTCCTTTGTTCAGGTGGGGGCTCCGCTGGCAGCGCCGCAGCTTTCTCGGGAGCCCTGTGTTCCTGACACGGGGAGGGGAGCCTCTTGGAGAGGCCGGGGGTCGGGGGTCAGGACAGCACCATCGTGCACCGAGAGCACCGACCTGGGGGGAAGGGGGCAGGGTGGGCGGTCACAGGAGGAAGGCTCCGTCTCTAGCCTGATTGCTGGCCCGCACGGTGTAGAGGTGGCTGCAGGTAGCGCACTGGCCCGCTGTGACCCTCATGGCCTGCGTCCCGGGGGTCAGGAAGCGGAGCCGGGCCTCGGCCACCACGCTGACCCTGCTCGCGGGCAGGCAGAGGGCCCGTGGCGTCCACCTCTGGAGGGTGTGTGGAGTCGGCCAGGCCGGGGAAGGCTCACATTAGGCCGCCACACAGAGGCCCCCCTCCCGCGCTCCTTGATGGGTGCCACCTGGGGGGCAAGCACCTGAGGATGGTGCTCCGACTGCCCACGCTCAGCCCTCGCTGGGGCACCCAACCTTGGGTCCAGGCCCGCTGTCAGCACCTTTGGCCGATGTCGGCCCTTTCGGGGGACCGAGAGCTTCTCGGGAGGCACACAGACAACATTGCTCCACCCAGGGGCCCAGGACCGGTCACAGAGGTGCTGTGCTCGAGGGACCAAGAGCCCTACCGGCCATCTCGGAGCCTCAGGGAGCAGCCCTCCTGCCCGGCCACCCCCAGCGCATCCCTTCCCAAGCACCACCGTGGCTGCTCAGATGGGGCGGGTGTCACCCCAGTGGGTGGCCCTGGGCCAGCGCCGCTGTGCACTAGAACAGATGGGAGGGTTTCCTCCCACTTTCCTTTCTTCCTTTTCTCTTTAGTTTACTGTGTATTCGTCATACAGTCTAAAAATAAATGAAGTCCGTCTATGAAATTTATAAATTTTCATCACCTCTCTATAAAATACTGTCACCTGTCAGCGTGACTCCCCTGTAGACACAGCAGGCACCCACGACTAACCCGCCTGCGGCCCCGGCCACCACAGGAGCCGACCCTGCAGCGGGGGGCTGCGGCGGGAGCCCAGGGCGAGCGGAGACGTACAAATGCACCTGTCACACGAGCGAGCCAGCCAGGCAGGCAGCAGAGTCG
The DNA here is from genome assembly GCF_009873245.2 of Balaenoptera musculus. Taxonomy (NCBI): domain Eukaryota; kingdom Metazoa; phylum Chordata; class Mammalia; order Artiodactyla; family Balaenopteridae; genus Balaenoptera; species Balaenoptera musculus. The sequence goes on from NC_045787.1 coordinate 169,837,271, forward strand.
GGTACCAGACCCTCCTCACAAGCACCACTGAGAACGGGTCCCCTCCTCGAGGCTCCGCCACCGCAGCCTTGCCGCGCAGGACCGCCGTTCCGATGCCAAAGGCGCCATCCCGAGGGCTGAGCCGAGGCCGTTCACAGTGATGGCGGGGCGGGCCTCCACCGGAGACGCCGCCTTTGGTATGGGAAGAGCGGCGGGAATGAACACGCCAGGCGCTAGGGCCTGGCGTTGGCGTGGTCAACCTCGAGAGTCAGCACCAAGAGCACGTGGAGGCGCGAGCCTGGCGACGAGATAGCACCGGGCCAGCTGGCGGCGTCTCCGCGGTGGGCCGGTCCTTCGGCGATGTCTTTACATATATTCTCTCATATATATAGTATCTACATCTCTCGATAGGTTGCCTTCACGACTTCGGTGGAATAAAATAAGTCAAAATTGTTTATACTTTTTAAAAAACGATAAATACTTTATCTAAAACTATCGACAGTACAGGCTGGAGCCAGGCCCCAGCGCGCCGTCTCCGCAGCTCTGCGCGGCGCTGATTCACAGTAGAGCCTGTCCTCTGGCCTCCGTCCGTCCTCGCCGTCCTGCGGGGGGGCCCGCGCCGCCAGCCCGCCCCATCCTTGCATAGTCTCGCGGTTGAGGTAGAAATCCTAGTTACCTGCGGACACGGCGCGGGAGGAAAGGCAGCATAGCGTTAGCTTCGTGTCCAGACGAGCCCGTCGCACCCCCAGGCCAGGGCGCCAGAGCCGCCTACAGACGGATGGACAGACGACAGACAGCAGACGTGGTGGTGGCAGCACCCTGAGCCACGCCCCTGGGCCCCTTCAGAGGCAGGAGGTCCTGTCCCCGGGCCCTTCCAGTGCGTGTGGGGCGCTGGCTGGGTCCTGGCTTCCCCTCCTCCCCAGGAGACCCCCCCGGTCCCCACACCGGGCAGCGCTCCAGGACAAGCCTGCACATGCCAGGAGTGAGGCCGGCGTGGCCAGGATGGCAGGCAGGCAGCGTCCACCGTGGGCCTGGCCCCAGACCTCCCAGTGCACATCCACGTCTGCCCTCTCCAAGCTCCTCTGACGGCACGAGGCCACTGCAGGCTGAGCCGCCCTACCTTCTGGGCTTTTCCAACAACCGAGGCACAGCCCATCCCCAGGCCTCGGGTAGGGCTGTCTGCTGACCTGCACCCTGACCAGGAGCCCGTCCGACTCCAGCGGCCTCCCATCTGTTTCCACTTAAAAACACGACAGACAGCCAAGGACGGCAGGCAGACCCCCTGCTCCAGTCCTGGCCCCAGGGGGATGTGGACGCGGCACCAGCAGTGGCCGGGCCAGCTGCACCGGAGCCCAGGACCCTCCCTGGAGGCCTCGCAGGCACCTGCCCCGTCCAGCTCCCGAAAGCGGGCCCTTCCTACGCTTGTCTCCGCTGACCCCACACGGACGGTCTGAAAGGCACAGGCCAGGCCGTGCGCCTCGGGGGCCGGAGGAGCCGGGCCTCGGCCACAACTACAGAGCCCCACCACCCGCCCGGCATTCCTGCCTGTGGGACTGGCGCCACACTCACCCTGCTGCCCATCGGCCCCTGCAGGCAGGCCCTCTAGCGAAGGAGCCCAACAGATGTGACCCCCACGTCCTGAAGGCCTGCCGTGTACCTGGGGCCTTAAACGCGTTGAGCTCCCCCCAAACCCTACATAAGGCGCGTTTATGGAAACGGGCTGAGGGGCCCACGAGCACACACAAGGCCAAGCTGGGATCCTGAGCTGCCCCCATGACCCCATGCCAGGGCTGCCCAGGTCCCCGGCTGCTGCAGATGCCAAGCCTAGGGCGGCGGCAAGCTCGAGCTGGGCTCCACCCGGCCAGGACGCCAGCCCTGACTGACTCCTCCTGGCCCCCTCCCTCGGTGACCTGGTGGGAGGGCCCACCAGCAGCGGCGGAAGTGGGGGGGGGGGCCAGCCACACCCTCCCTCGCTCTGCTCTCGCCGCCCGGGTTCCCTTGCCTCCCTGGCTCTTTGCCTTCGCAACTCCCGGCCGCAGGAGAGCAGCCTTGGCCCCCGGGCCCCTCCATGGAGCCCCGCGGGCCTGCCTGCTCTCTGCAAAGGAAGGTCAGTTCAGGTTCTCGTATGGGCCGCCTGGTCGAGCTCTAGCCTTACCTTACAGAATACGAACTGCTAGCTAAGCAAGGTCTTTATCGCGGCTTAACCCCCGCAAGGCGCGCGGCATACGGAGGTGGCATGCCAAGGGAAACCCACACGGCGGGCGGCCCCGTGGAGCTGGCCTGCGGGATCACGGGCGCGGCCTGGGCCAGGGCCAGCCCGGGCAGGGGCGGGTGGTGCACCGTGAAGGAGGGGCGGGACACCTTGTGCGGAAGTGAGGCGAGCTTGATGGACAGAGAGGCGTTAGCAGGCGGCACAGAGGCAGCAGAGGAGGCAGGTAAGAAAGCTTGGTTAGCTGGGAGGGACGCGAGGTTCTGCAGGAGCACGGGCTCAGAGTTAGCCGGGAGCAGCGCGGGGGGCGGAGGCAAGGCGGCGTTAGGAGGGGGGGGGGCGTGGAGGGCGGGCTGCCCCAGAGGGGGCCGGCCCAGGTGCGGAGGGGGCGGGGGCGGCCTCGGCTCCGCAGGGGACGGGGCCTGAAAGGAAGAGGCCGGGGTGCTGGCCACCGCCTGCAGCGGGGTTAGGCTCAGCGTGGCGCTGCGACATGCAGCCCCACTGCCGAAACTGGCTCCAAACGGATGAGCGGAGGCGGGAGGCACCGCGTGGTTAAAGGCACCTGCAAACAGGAGAGAAAAACCCAGCTTCAACAGGCGGGCATCGCCAGCCAAGCCAAGGAAGGCGCGCGGAGAAGGGGAAGCCGACGGCGGCTGCAGCTCCAGCTCCGCGTGCGAGCGGCACAGGTGAGGGTGAAGCGCAGGCAGCGGGAGCGCAGGCGCTAGGATTACCTGCAGGACGGCTCCCCTCCCCTCCCCAGCCCAGCCCCGGCGCCCGTGCCCAGTAAGGGGCCGGCTGTGGCTCCCTGCGCTCCTCTCCACCCCGCACGCGCCACGGTGTGTGTGGCGGGTGCCGCGGCCCTTGGCTCTTCCCCAGCACCGGCCCCAAGGCTGCCCGGAGTCCGGGCCGCGTCAGGCCTGACAGGTGACCTCCGCGGGGAGGAAGGAGAGAGCCCCGTCTGGCGCCAGCTCCCGAGAGCGAGAGGGACGCCGTCAGACCAGAGAGCCTGGCACAGGCCGACTCACGCCTGAGCGCTCTGCCCACACGACAGTCACGTCTGCGTTTCGCGAAAAGGAACGAGGTGACGGGTGCAAAGTAGACCCAAGGGGATACGCGGGCACAGCCTCTCCCCCCTCAGGGGGCCCTGGAAGGGAACCTGCAAACAGCGGTGGTTAAACCCAGCGGTCCTGGAGGGCGCCGGTGACAGCGTGCGGCCCGCGGCCCGTCCCGCGCGGCCGGAGGGCGCTGCCTACCTCCGACTGCACCGCCGGCCACCCCGGAGGAGAAGCTGCCCATGGCGTGCGAGTTGGTCAGTCTGGTGGCAGCGGTTGAGACGTGCACCAGGCCAGCGGCGGGCACGGAGCTGAACAGGGACTGCAGCACGGACGGGCCCAGGTTGGCCTGCAGGGACATGGGGCCCAGCGCGAACTGCGGGCCGGGGGCGAAGGCGCCCAGGAAGGGGCGGTGGGTCTGGGCGGACGGGGCCGTGCCCCCTGCCGAGGACGCCGCCGGGGCAAGGCCCGGGCCGCTGAGGAGGCCCCCGGGGGGCGCGGCGGCGGCGGCGGCGGCGGCGGCGGCGGCCATGAAGAGGTTGTGGCCGTTCTTGACGTCGGGCTCGCGGTCACGGCCCTTGCCCGCCTTGCCGTGCGTCGCTGAGGCCTTGTCCGCGGGCCCGCACACAGGCGGGCCAACCTCGCCCTTTGGGGCCAGTCCGTCCAGCTGCCTCTTGTTCACGAAGGGGCCGGGCTCTGCGGCGCCACCCTCCTTGCCCCGCGGGCCGGGAAAGCTCAGGGGGGCGCCCAGGCCGGCCGCCTCGGGGGCCTTGTGGGAGAGAGAAGCACCATCGCTGAAGCTGTGTAAACTGAGGTCGGCTGCCAGGCCCCCGCCCAGGGCGAAGCCGCTGGCGGGATGGCTGCTGGGGCTCAGCCCGCCCGCTCCCGGCAGCGCGCCTGGGAAGCTCTTCCTGGGGTGGGCGGCCAGCTTGGCGTCAGCCGCGCCAGGTTCCTCCAGGCCGGGCCGGAAAGCGAACAGGGAGCTGTGGCTCAGAGCGGAGGCGGCCTGCAGCGGGCTGTCGGCTGCCTTGGCCAGGCCGAGGTCGGAGATGGGCGAGAAGGTGGACTTCCACTTGCTGCTGTTGACCGGCTCACTGGCCGGCACCTTCCTTCCCGCCAGGCCGCCACCTGCCAGGAGAGGCAGCAGCTGTGAGGCCTGGGCCGGGGGGGGCAGAGCGGAAGCTGCGGGGACCAGACCCCCACCGGCTCGGAATGACCCCCGCCCCCAAGACGAGCCCCCTTGGCGGAGGACGGGGCTGACCTGGTGAGGGTGGGGCCGTGGGAGAAGCTCAGGGAGCAGGGCTGCTCGTGCGGGAGGGCCGGCGTGTCAGCACAGAGCACCACACGTGCCCGATCTACCCAGGCAGCATCCAGAGCGCCTGCCACGTCCGCAGGGAAAGGGGCCAGGAGGCCGGGCAGCACCCACACCGCCCAGGGACCACTCTGGAAGCCCCATGTGGCTCCTCAGAGGCCGGGCACCAAGGACTCAGGCATCAGGAGCACTGAACTCACCATTTTCCAAGGTTTTCGGAGGAGATTTGCTTTCTAAGGAGATTGTTGCAATTTTTCTTTCAATTCTATCAGGAAAAAAAAAGAGATGATGAATGATGGCAGTCCACGGGCACACCAGAGCGCTATACGTTTACACCAAATTGCCCAGCGGGGTCGGTAAGCCGGCAATGCATGACCCGCCGTCAGGGCCCCCCGGCGCCCCCATGCCTGTGCGGTGGCGCCTGTGCCGGCACGATGACGGCCGTGGTGGGGGACACAGCTGAGAGCCGGGCCCCGGCGGAGGAGCAGGGATGCCGTTTCCCAACACGCAGAGACAGCCGCGAGTCCCAAACAGAACTGTCTCCGTGCTTAACGTGTTCTCAAGCTCTAGGAGACCGCGTCGTCCACAGAGGCGGATGCGCAGCACCTAACACGTTAACTCCCCAGCAAGCTGTACCCATAGCTGCACCGAAGTACACAGCAGTGTGTGTTTCACGTGTCAGGATTTTTGTGGACCGTCCTGAAGAACTACGACCTCCAAAGACACAGAACTCGCCAAAGAATCCAGAACTTGCACAACGTACTTTTCATACATGGAAGAGTAACTCAGCAAGACACTGAAAACACAGGCAACTAAAGAAAACACAGGGACGTCCCCGGCGGTCCAGTGGGTAAGACTCCGCGCCCCCAGTGCAGGGGGCCCGGGTTCGATCCCTGGTGGGGTAACTCGATCCCACACGCATGCCGCAACTAAGAGTCTGCATGCCGCAGCTGAAGATCCCACATGCCGCAACTAAACATGACACAACTAAGACCCGAGTGACCAAAATAAATAAATTAAGCATTAAATAAAATTAAAGAAAGGGACTTCCCTGGTGGCGCAGTAGATAAGAATCCACCTGCCAATGCAGGGGTCACAGGTTCGAGCCTGGTCCGGGAAGATCCCACAGGCTGCGAAGCAACTAAGCCCGTGTGCCACAACTACTGAGCCTGCATGCCACAACTACTGAAGCCCGCGTGCCTAGAAACCCTGCTCCGCAACAAGAGAAGCCACCACAATGAGAAGCCCGTGCACCTCAATGAAGAGTAGCCCCTGCTCGCCGCAACTAGAGAAAGCCCGCACGCAGTAACAGAGACCCAACGCAGCCAAAAATAAATAAATTAATTAAAAAAATAATAAAGAAAACACAGATACACGACACACGGGGCCTCGTCAACACTGAACACTCCTATGCCTCAAAGGACACCAGCAATGGCGCGAACACACCACCCACAGGACGGGAGAACACAGCTGCAGATCCCGTACCTGACAAGGGATCCCCTACGTAGACATCTAAAGACCTCTCACGACATAACAACAGCAGCACAAGACAACCCGACTCAAGCGTGGGCCCGGGACCTGAACAGACCATCTCTCTGAGGAACAGATGATGCTGAGCGGCGTCGGCCACGAGGGAGATGAGGTCAAAACCACGGTGACACCACCACACCCTCACAGAAATAGCTACCGTACTAAAAACAAACCCAGAAAATAACAAGTGCTGGTGAGGATGTGGAGAAACTGGCACTCTCGTGCATGGTTGGCAGCAGTGTGAGATGGGGCAGCTGCCGTGGAAAAGTCTGGTGGTTCCTCAAAACGTTAAACCCAGACTCGCCACACGAGATCCAGCAATTCCACGCCTAAGTACTGGGTACACTGAAAACACATTTTCAAGTAAAAACACATGTAGTATAGGAACGTTCATAGCAGCATGATTCACAACAGCTGAAAATGAAGCAACCCAAGCACCCACGGACACGCGGTGGGTAAACAGAACGTGATATATACACACAGAAGAACACTAGTCTTAAAAAAGAAGGCGGTTCTGACACCTGCTACACCACGGATGAACCTGAGAACACGACGCTCAGTGAAATAAACCAGACACAGAAGGACACACGCTGCCTGATCCCACTCACAGGGTCCCTAGAGGAGTCACAGCCACAGAGACAGGAAGTAGATGGTGGGGGCCGGGGCTGGGGGAGGGGCTCGGGAGTCAGTGTTTAAGGGTACAGGGGTTCTTTCTGTGGCGATGAAAATGTTCTAAAACCGACAGTGGTGATGGCTGCACAACCCCACGAATACGTCAAAAACCACTGGGTCACACGTTTCCAGCGGGCGGTGTGGTATGTGAATTATACCTAATAAAGCTGTTATAAAAAAAAAAACCCAGAAAGCAAGCACTCTTCACCGTCAGCTGAGTGGACACCAGGCGCCGATGGGAGCCGGCACCCCTGCCTCTTGGCTCTCTGCCGTGGCGGCCGCCCTCCCCTTCTCTCTGCCACCAAGAAACACCCGCCACGCACCGCTGCCCCGGGAGCTGCAGACTCAGGGGTCAGCCCCGCCCCACACGCACGTGGCGAGATGCTCTCAGATGCCCTGGGCCCTTCACGGGCTGTTTCTTACACAGTTAAAAGTGAACAATCCGGGAAGGGGCCTGTCTGCTCCAGGACGCGCCCCAAGTGGGGTCGGGACCCTGCGCCCACCGCCCAGCGGCAGGTGGGAAGCTGCCTGCCCCGCGTCCCGGCCACAGGGACCTGCCCCGTCGGCCCCACTCGCCTGGCACTGCCAGGCTCGTCCTCAGAGCCCTGCTCCTCATCCGAGGTCAGCGGGGAATAGTGGGCCCCGTTGGTCTGGCTCAGGGGCTTCTCCTTCTTGAGCACGGGCGGCTGGTCGTTGTCCTGGTAAGGGACAGGCGAGCTCTTCAGGGAGCTCTCAGGGGATGAGATGGCCGTGATTTCCAAGGGCTGGTTGATGTTGCTGACCTGAGGGGTCAGACACACAAGCCCGTCAGCAGGCCCCTGGAGCGCCCTGGACCTACCGCCCCCGACGCCACTCCCAGCCTCACCATGGAGTTGAGGTTCAGGGGGGACCCTGAAGACTGGGTGAAGAGGCCGGCGACGGACGGCAGGGCCCGGCGCTTGGGGGACACGCCCGAGCTGAGGCCGGGGGTCCCTGCCGCGGCCCGCTTCCTCCTGCCCCTCTTGCGGCTGTCCTGCCCGTGGCTCTGGCCGCCGTCACCGCGGGCGCCCGAGGACAGAGGGCTGTGCTTGCTGGAAGGCGACTGCTTGGCGCTGCTGGAGCTGGCCGAGATGGTGAAGACGATCCTTCTCTTGGCTTCACTCTCGGGATCCGAGAAGCCGGCCTCAGAGGGCAGGTCTCCTTTGCTGGCGTCGGGGAGCGGGCCCTGGGCGCCGAGCCGGGGACTGGCGCAGAGCTGGGGGGCGGGCGAGGCCGAGCCGCAGTTGCGGGGCTGCGCCAGCAGGGAGGGGTGCTGAGGGGTGGAGCTGCGGGACCCCACAGTGGCGAAGAGGCTTCCGGAGCTGGAGGACTCATCCAGGGCGGGGGGCTCGGCTCCAGAGACGAGTGGTGCCGGGCTGCCTGCCAGGGCCCCGCTGATGGCCACCGAGCCGGCGTAGGCGAAGCCTGTGGGAAGGACACGCTTTCTCAGGGGAGCTCATCCGGGAAAGGATGCCCACCTAGCCGAACCCGGCGGAGCGCGAGGAAGCTCAGCTCTCCGCGTGCTCAGTGCCCAGCACCTTGAGACGACACCACGGAACCAGGTTCGGGTGAGGACAAGTGGGGGCCCCCGGGCCGTCACTTGTGTGCTCTTCCCACTTCTGGGCCTGGGACGGTTGGGCCCTGGAGCTCACGCACAAGCCGGTGGACCCCGGGCACCTCCAGCGGTGATGCCCGCCCCACGCGAGAGCAGCGGCGCCCGAGGCGGGACGCCCATCCCAACAGCAGCCTCCTCCCTGTGCTCTTTACCCCCAGAAGAACAGGCGTGGATCAGGCCGTGCGGACACAAGGCAAGCAACCTGACCACACACGCCCGCCGCCCCCGACGGGCTCCATGGCTGGGCAGTGGCGACAGGCACCCTCTAGGTCGCAGGGCCCCGCCCGGAAGCCTCACTCGGAGCTCTCTGAGGAGGAGCAGAACCAGCTGGAACGCAGTTGGACGAGGATGCCACCGCCCAGAGGACCGGCATGGGCCCAGGCCGAGCACAGCCAGCTGAGATGAGCAGAGCGGGACAGCCCAGCTCGGAGCCCCCGAGCCCCAGGCCGCGCTGTGCAGCTGACGTGCTGAGCCCACCCGGCACCTCTGGGTCCTCGCACGGGACGGAGCCCTTACCCGCGGGGGCCAGGGCGAGGCTTCTGCTCCCAGCAGCGCTGCCCCCGGAGCCGTGGGCGCCAGCACCCATCTGCTTCTCCAGCGTGGACGAGGGCTCTCGGGCCTGCGGCACGGGGCTGGGGGTGCTTCTCTGCGGAGAGAAAGTGCAGATTGTCAGCTGAGCCGGCCACACGCCGCAGGACGTGCCAAGGGCCCGAGGCCGCGAGCACGGAAGGGCAAGTGGCTGCTCAGGGTGTGAGCCCGGTGGGCAGCCCCGGGAAGGTTCTCACAAGGTGAGGCACAGATGTCTGACCTCGGTTCTAAGGGATGGCCCTGGCTAATGGGCAAGCACTGGGCCAGGGATAAACGGGCAGGGAGAGCAGTGAGGGCAGCCGTTACGATCTGACCCAGCAACTCCACTCCTACGTGGAGCCAGGCAACAGCAAGCACCCACACAAAACCCGCACGTGCACGTCCACAGCAGCCCCAACGTGGAAACACCCCAGATGACCACCAACAGGTGACGGACGAACACAATGCGGTCCATCTATATGGTGGAACATCTCTCAGCCATGGAAAGGAGAGAAGCCCTGACACTCGCTACAACGTGGACAGACCCTGAGAACACGATGCTCAGTGAGAGAAGCCAGACACAGGACACACAGCGTGTGATTCCATTGATGGGAAACGTCCAGAACAGGCAGATCCACAGAGACAGTGGGCTCCTGGTTGTCAGGGGCTGGGGAGGGGATGTGGGTGACTGCTGGTGGGGATGGGCTTCCTTTTGGGGGGATGGAATGTTCTGGAACTAGAGATGGCTGCAAGACTGGTGAATGTACTAAAACCCACTGCACCGAACACCTTAGGTGGGTGAGTTGTGTGTGAGTGACGTCTCCATAAACACGAACAGCCCACTCCACAGGAGAGTGTCATTTCCAAGTCCATGCGTGTGAGACTGAATGCACATGTGAACTAGAAGGAGAAATTTCTACAGAATCTGGAAGTTTTAGTCCCTCTCCGTTTGCACACGTCACCTTTTACTAAAAGGATCTAACATAAAAGTGGCAAAATGTTACTGGAATTGAATGTGGACATCAGACATCGTTTTTCTCGGGCACCACGGTAAGCTCAAAACGTAACCACGTGCAATTGAACAAGGCGGCTCTAGGCCTCGAGGGGAAAGAACAAGAGCAGCGGCTCTCTCGGCGCCCACACACGGTGCCTGGGGACGCCAGGCTTCCAGGCCGAGGGCCTCACTCACCACCTTCTCGGCGCGGCTGGGCAGCACCACGCTGGCCAGAGGGATGCTGACTGGCAGCTTGCTGGGCTGCACGGTGCTGAGCGGGATGCTGACGGGCAGGCTGGTGATGGCCTCCCCACTGCTGGCGTAGGTGCGCTCCTTCCAACCCTGCAGACACACCACCGGGCCGGCCTGCTCCCGCTGACCAGGACACTGGGCCTTGAGCACCGCCCCGAGGGACACAGCAGCCCTCCAACCAGTGACAAGTCACCCCCACCCCAAAGCGATCCTCCCGACCTGCCAGGGCCCCAGCCCATCACCCCAGCACGCACCCCATCACGGGAGCGCAGCAGGCTTTTCCCTTCCCCTGCTGCTCAACCCGCCCTCTCCTTTCCCCAGAGACAACCCCACCCTTCCAGCCTCACCCCAGGGCTAGGGCGCGGCCAGGCAGCCTCCCACCCGCCCTCTCAGCCCTACACCACTCTGCGCGCGGGCGGGCGCTTTCTCAAGAGCTGTGGCCTCACCTTCTCACTGCCCTTCTCTCCCGTCATCTGCAAGGCCGCAGGGGACGAGGGCCGAGGGTCCTGCGGGCTCAGTTTGATGCCATTGGCGATGCCGGGGCTCTGGTACGGGAGGCCATTCTCCTTGGCATGCTCAGCTCTGGAAACGAGACGTGTCCTCGGTCATTTTCTGGGGAGCCCTCAGAGCCGCGGTTTTGCGTTCAGAGCTGGCCGCCTGGGCCTAACAACCCCCGAGATTCTCTTCCAAGCTGACGATCCCCCGGTCAGAAGGCCCCCCACCACGAGCTCACCGTGGGTGCAGCTCGCTGGCGGTCGCCCTGCTGTTGGCTGTGTGGTCCTGGCTCAGGTGGCGCCGCAGCACCAGCTTGGCAGGGGAGAGCCTGGTGTAGTCGGGCAGGGCCAGGCCGGACAACTTCTCGAGCCTCGGCCGGCCACTGTGGTTCGGGGTGCAGGGCACGACCTCCTGGTCCAGGGGGGAGGCCAGGTACTGGGGGGTGTTCTGCTTGGGCGAGGGCCGGCTCAGCGCGCCGCAGAGCTCGTAGCCGGCCGCGTGGCCGTTCATGGACAGCTCTGGGCTCATGTTGCTCAAGTGGGGCAGGGAGAACCTGGCGCAGTCCAGCTCCAGGTGTGGCCGGCCGGGCTCAGCCTCCTGCTCTCGGCCCAGGCCACCCTTCCCGCGCAGGTGCAGGGACAGGGCGTCGTCGGGCGGCACGCAGGACTTGAGCTGCAGGAGCTCCTGCTGCCGCTGGCTCTTCTCCAGCTCCACGATGCTGATCTGGGGGACAAGAGGAGGCATCAGGCCTGAGAGGCCCCACGCCCAGCACCTCACTGGCAGGGCCGGTCCTGCGAGAGCGAGAGGGACGTGGGCCGGCTAGAGGGACGTGGGCCAGCTAGTGTGATGGGCAGACGAGCGTCAGCGCGGGCGCGCGGGGGCCCCGGGGGCTGGGGCCCGAGGCATCGTTTGTCTGGCTCTCCCTACAATGAATCAAGGGCCCACAGCTTCGGGCCGCCTCTCGGTTACACAGGAGCGTCAGGACCCCGCACGCAGCCTCCTGAGACTCCTCTTGCACACAGGCTGGCAGCAGGGCCGGGCCACCACAGAAGGCAGCTCGACACCGTATCCTGGGACCTACAGCTGCTCCGACGGCTACTTGGGGGACGTGTGTCTTTAGGGACGTAGCCTCCAGAGCAGCCTCCGGTGCAGAGGAATTCACTGCATTGCCATTCTGCAGTAACCCATCCCTGAAAGAGCCCCCAGGGCCGGGCAACGGCGAAAGCTTCACGTAAATCACGAAACCTCACTGGGGAGAAGCAAACACGGCGGGAGGCCTCGGCCTGCAGACGGGCTTCCGGGAAGCCCGCACCCGCGCGCTGATCTGTCCGTCCTTCCTTCCCGCACCGTCCTCTGCTCACCTCGTCAGCACGAGCTGTTCTCACGGTGCAAGTGAGGGCCGCCAGCGGCAGCCTCAGAAACAAGGCGCTCGCCAGCCCGGGCGGTGCGGCGGGGACTGGGCCTAGGACGCTGGTCCTGGTGCCCCAGCTGAAGCCTGAGCCCCGCCGCCTCCGACAGGCCTCCTACCTGCAGCTCCAGGCAGTGCCTCTGCTTCTCCGAGATCTGGCTCTTCAGGGCCTGCTTCTCCTTCAGCAGGCCCTCCAGGGACAGCGTGGGCCAGTCCAGCTTCAGCTCCTCGCACCGTGCCTGGAGCTGTGGGGACGGGTGGGCGGCCGTGAGGCGTCGGAGGGCCCTGGGCGCCCCACTGCCGCAGCCTCAGGGCCCGCCCTCGGTCACCTCTCTGCCCCGGGACCCTGCCCGGCCTGGAGCAGGCTGCCCGCCCCGCCCCGCCCCGCCCCAGCCGCGCCCCGCCCCGCCCCGCCCCGCGCGCCCCGCCCCGCCCCGCGCGCCCCGCCCCGCCGCGCCCCGCCCCGCCCCGCCGCGCCCCGCCCCGCGCACCCCGCCCCGCCCCGCCGCGCCCCGCCCCGCGCACCAGCCGCAGGCTCTGGCTCCTCAGCTCCCGGTTGCCCTTTTCCAGCTGCTCCGTCTGCTCCCTCAGCTGCTGGTTGTGAGCCGAGATCTCCTTCTGCGCTTGGATCAGGTCGTTGTAGGTCAGCGCCTTCACTCCCAGCTGAGGACAAACGACGGCAAAGGGGGGGCTCTCACGGGGGGCCGGGGGCATCACGAGGCAGGAAGCCTCCCTCTGACCACCTCCAGGCCGCTTCATCAGGGACACTTTCAACGTGAAGAGCACCAGGAGGGCACCAGTCCTTCTGGATCTTGGCCAGACGTCCGGGCTGGGCCCTGGGCCCCGCCTGCCCCCCATCCCGCACCAGGGCCGTCTGCCTGGCCTCAGGGTGTCCAGGGCAGGGCGTCTACCTCATCCAGTTTCTGCTGGAAAAGCCTCTTGATCTCCTCCTTCTGAGCTTGGCAGTGGCCGAACAGCTGCTGCACGGCGCCCACCAACCGGGCGTTCTTCTCCTGCGGGGCAGGGCCGTGAGCGCGAGGCCCCCGGGATGGGCGCCCCGCCTGACTCGCAGCCCGCCTGGCGGACACGGCGGCGGACACGCACCCGTGAGGAGGTTGGCCAGACCCCCGTCGGGGCCTCACCCCGAAACGTGGCACCACGTTACCAGGAGCCACAGAGCCTGACGCTTCCCGCCCTCAGGAAAGCCGGGGTGCCCGCACCGGGCCCGAGGGCGGCCGCACCACACAGCCCCCAACCCCAGCTCCGCCACCGAGGCTGCAGGGCACACTGTCCCCAGATGAGGACGCCTCAAACGGGGCAGCAGGGCCCGGCCAGCCGTGGCCCGGGGGCCATCAGGCCCCGCAGGTGAGGGGAGCTGGGCCTGGCAGCACCAGGTGCGGCTCACCTTCTCCTGGTCCAGCAGCTGCTGCAGGTTGGCCTTGTACTGAGGGGTCTTTGTGTATGCCAGGAACTGTAGGTACTGAATCTTGAAGGATTCTACGAGGGGAGCCAAGACAAGGTTTTAACTCAGAAACCCTCCCGCTGAGGCTCGAGGCGGGGGCGGGTGGGGTTCGGGAATGGGCCCGAGTGGTGCTGGGGTCACACGGTGCCGTTGTCGTGCCGGGGCCCGTGTCCCACACTGCCTCAGCATGTCCCGCCCCACGTGGGGACCCTGGCAGCCCCTGCCGTCCCCAGCCCGCTTTCTCGTTCTCCCCAAGGACACGTGGGTTGCGGTCAGCCAGTCTGCCGGTCTTCTCGGTAAACATATGCTACCGATGTTGAATTGAGAAAACTGTACAGGAGTTTCCTTCATCCACTTTCTGAAGGGGACAAGGCATCTCAAGGCAGCCCAGCCACGTGAGCACGAGCTCGACTTGGCAGGACAGAGCCCTGCTCCCTCGGGGCACCGGGCTCATCCCGGACAGGTCTCCCTGACACCGCAGACACGGGGCTGGGTCCTCCTCTGCAGGGCACCCTGGGCACCGTGGGTGGTGGAACAGCATCCCTGGCCTCCACCTTCTCGACGCCGGGAGTCCCCCCCCCCCGCCAGTCGTGACGATGCCCCCAGACGTGGCCTCGCTTCCCCTGGGGCAGGACCGCAGCCTCAGACCGCCGCACGGGCCCCGCTGACCCCAAAGCCCAGGGGCGCCCTGGCAGGGCTGAGCCTGAGCCCTGGGAGTGGTGCGCTTGGCCACGCAGTGTGGGTTTCCCAGGGGGTCTGCAGACAAGCCGCTCCTCGCGCTCCGCCCCGCCCGCCCGGCCTCCCTCCCGGGGCAGCTCACCTAGCAGCCTGTGCAGGGCGGGCGGGGCGGGCGCCAGCAGCAGCTGCTCAGGGGGGCGCCGCTGCGTGCTGGGAGGTAGCTGGTAGGGGGCGCCTGCGGGGAGACAGCAGGTCACGCTCCCTAGACGCCAGGCCCTGCGCGACGCCCCAGCTGCCCAGCCAAGCCGCCACCAGACCCCGAACCGCGGCACTTCGCCCTGCCTGAGCGGGGCTTCTGCACGGGACCCCGCGGAGCCCTCGGGAGGCTTTGGAGCTGGAGCACCCCCCCCCCCCAACCGAGTACTCAGCGCAGACGCTGCCGCAGTGGCTTCTGCCCGAGCCGGCAGGAAAAGGGAGAGCGGTGAGGCTCCCCGGGACCCCAGAGCACAGCGGGGCGGGGGCGAGGAGGCACTCACCCTGCGGCGAGGGTGACGCCGCCCGCGACACGGTCTGGGCGTGCAGCAGGTCCAGTGCGCTCTGGGTCTTCTTGGGCTTGCGCTCGGGGTTGGCGGTGCTCATCTTCTTGGGACGTCCGCGCTTCCGGCCAGCCATCTTCCGGCCCTTCTTGTTCAGCTTCTTCTTCCGGGCCTTGGAGGGAGACGGCTTCTTGACAGCGGTCGCCCCGGCTTTCTCTTCCTCAGCACCAGAGTCCTAGCGGAAGACCGTGTGAGGGACCAGCCGGCGACGTGGGCTCCCGAGGGCAGCCTGGCTCCCTCCCCTGAGACCGGGGCCGGCCCATCTGGCCGGGGGCGTGGCGCTCACCATGGGGGTGTCGGCGGGCATGGCCGCCTTGCTCTCGGGCACCTTGGTGGGGGTGGTCGTGTTGCTCTTGTTCTCCCGCTGCTGCCGGCGCCGAGCTGCCTCTTGTTCCTCCTGGGGAGCAAGCGGGGGGCTCGTCCTCTGAACCGCGGGCACCGCGGAGACCCTCCTGCCTGCAGGGGCCCTGCAGCCCTGGCCCCGGGGGAAAGCGAGGTGCACACACCCCACATCCCGTCTCTGCTGGGAACCCAGTGGCCCCCCGGACGGCCTGGCCTGGCCCCCCCCACGGCGGGTGGTCCCAAGGTCCCCACAGCCACTTCCCCACTGAGGGGCGCGCTGTCCACAGGCGACGGCTGCGGGACACCCACGGCAACAGGAGGGAGGACAGGGCCACCCTCAAGGCCATCCTCTGTCTCCAGGTGGGGGTGGCCGTCACCATGCCCTGACCCGGAGGCCCTAGTGTGGCAGGAAGGGCCCGGGCGGGGGGCTCCTTCAAGGCTCACGTGCTTGTCTGAGCCTCCAAAGAGAAAGACTCTGGGACAGACGTCCCACAAGGTTCAGAGACAAAGTGATGACCACAAGGCTGCAGGACATTTTGAAAGGTTGTAACTCCAACCTATCTCCCCCAAAAATCTCTCAAGAAACGTGGCCAGGGTGAAGCTGCTCAAGACGCGGCCGCCACAGCCAGGGGGCCCCGGCACCCAGGCCCACGCCCAGCCACTCGGGATGCCTCGGGCCCTGGTCAGCTTAGAGATCAAGGACAAATACACAAACTTACCCTGAGTTTTGGATTTTTCAGACTAGAAAAATAGTTTTCAAGCTAAAAATGGAAAAGGAAAAGAAAACGTCTCATTAGCGATGGAAAACCCTGTCAGGACAAGAGCCACAGCCCAGACCCACCGACATCAGGCAGTGATGGGCGCGGTGAGCGCTCGGGACCCCGGGTTGGGAGCAGGACCTCTGCCCGCCCACGTCAGCTGGAGGCGGGTCGGGGAGGAAGGGGTGCCACTCACTATGGTGCGGTCGATGGTGTGCAGGTAGTAAGACACCGGCTTCCCCGTCCACGACACCGAGCCTTTTAGCGGCGACAGCTCCACGACGCGCATGATGGTGCCGATGTCTGCGCACAACGGGGCGCAGGGGTCAGGGGTCGCCAGGGCACCAGGGGGAGGGGTATGGCGGGGCTCAGGTCCCAGGCGCGTCCCAACCGCCGGCTGGGGAGGTGCCCATGGCCCTCCCCGCACCCAGGCGCCTGGCCAAGGACAAGGGCGACGAGTCCACAGGGCGGGCTCCAAAGGCCCGCGGGGGCCGATGTGGCAAGCAAGCAGCCGCGAGGATGCGCAGCGCCTGAGGGTCCCACCTCCCCGCGGCCCCACACACACTGCTGCTTGTCCTTGTCACTGCTCCCTCGGGTCCCGGCACCACGGTCCTGCCCAGGGCCACGTCTGGGGACGTCTGGGGTTGTCACAACTGGGGGCCTCCCGCATGGAGTAAGTGCGGCCGCCGCTCCACATCCCACAGCGCCCGGGACGCCCCCGCCCCCGTCACCACTGCTGGCGGGCGACCCCGTCTTAACCCACGGCAGGTGCTCATAATTGCACGTGTTAAGAACTCGGCAACACGAGAGCTCTTACCACTCAAGTTTCTACTGTTTATTCTGAAGTTCAGAGGTGCAAAGGGCTTCGAGGACACAATTCTGCCACCTGAAACACAGAGGGGGATCAGTGCCGGCCGTGGGGACACCAGCGCGCGATACGAGCAAGAGCCTGATGAAGGTTAGAGCACCAGGACGCAAAAGCATCCAGAGAAACCAGCCCTCTGAACACAGAAAAGCCGAGGGACTGGGAGTCCTGAGCTAATCTCACAGCTAAAAGCAAAGCGGCGCCTGAGAGCTCCGACCCCGTCTCACGATTTGCTTTCCTGCAAAACGCGCTCAGGGCCTCACAGTCCCCTGGGTCTCGCCGTGGGGCCCGCTGGGCACCCCCTCTACAGCTTCTGCGCTGTCTAGATGCGCCACACCCACACCAGATCCGGGCCAGAACCAGCCCTGACCCCAGAGACAGACAGAACCTGAGGGAGAACCGGGTCCGGACACACAGACAGAACCTAAGGCTGGACCAGGCCCTAACACAGAACCAACAGAACCTGAGGGAGAACCGGGTCCTGATCCACACGCATAGACAGAACCCGAGGCAGGACGAGGCCCGGCTCCAGGGAAACAGGACCTCAGAGAGAACCGGGCCCAGACTCCACACAGACAGAGCCTGAGGGAGAACCAGGCCCTAACCCAACACAAACAGAACCTGAGGGAGAACCGGGTCCTGATCCACAGGAACAGACAGAACCTAAGGCAGAACCGGGCCCTGACCCCACACAGACAGAACGCGAAAGGGTCAGGTCGGGAACAGCTGCACAGAAAACGGTTTTTCCAATTAACTCCCGGCATGTGTGCAGTCACTGTAGGGAAAAGAACCCCAAGGACTCGCAGCCTCCTGCAGAGAGGCCACCGTGATTGACGACGTCACCCTCAGGTGACAGACGCTTCCCCCATCCTGTACGAAACACTGTCAGGAAACGTAATACACCGGAACGTTCCAGCGTAGGAAATGCAGAGCCAAATATAAAAGTCAAAGAAAACGCGTGACGAGTAAACTGAAGCAATCAGGATGAGCCCTCTGCTAGCGCATGCGCTCACGGCTCCCCGAGCCCCAGCCTGGCCTCTGGGCGCCCCCCACCCCGAGGAGGCGGCGACGCCAGGTCCCGGGCTGGCCAGGGGCGAGTTTAGGCAGTCGGCTGGTTGTGCCAGCAAAGTCACGGCAGCCAGAGGCTGAGGAGGTCCCCCGGGCGCACCTGAGGAGTGTTGAAGGGAGGACGCTCGAATTAGGAATGTGCCCCCTGCAAGGCTTCCAGGACAACAGGTGCCCTGAGGGGATTTCTGTGGGCATGTCACCAGGGGCCCCGAGCCGGCTGCGTGCAATACCCGGGCGCTCAGCTGGGACACGGGGTGCGGAGGGCGAGGTCAAGATGACCAAGAGGGACGAGTGCAGAACGGGCGACATCCCACCAGACAACGAGGCCAGATGCCCAACGGGCCGCGTCCAAAAAGATGGAGGGGCCACGGCCCGAGGCCTTAAGGCTAGAGAGTTGGGACCGCACAGCCCAAGAGGCGCCCGGGGCAGCCGGCGGAGCAGGAATCCACGCCTCTCCCAGGTGGGGCGCGGGGACGGGCGCCGAGGGCTCAGGAGAAGGGCCCGGGCACGGCGCTCGCTCCCACAAAACCATCGGGGGCGACCCTGCGCTCCCCCGCACACGCACACACGCAAACACACACGCAGCCGGCAGTGCTGAGGGCAGCTGGGAACTCTCTGTGCCTATGCTGGGTGATCCTTTCCCCTCTCCTGTTTGCTTGAAACGTTTCATAACAAAACTTGGGGGACACACCCCGTTCCTCTCTCCCGGCCACAGAGGAGGTCAGGACGGCATGGGGGCCTCCCCGCAGCTGCGGGGACAGGGAGCAGGACAGAGCGCGGCGCGTCTGCAAAGACCTGACGTGGGAATCGCAGCAGCAGCGGCGGCAGCAGAAGCCGCCCTCCTGAGCCCGAGGACGAAGACGCTTTCTGGAGACCTCCCTGCAGGACAGGTGACTCCTGCCATCTCATGTCACGACTGGAGAAGCATGGGGACACCCTGTCAGGGCCGCATCCCTGGCCAGGCCCCAGGAAGGGGAGCGGGCAGAGCCCAGCAGCACCGTGGGCACGCGGGGCGGCATATCCGACCTCACGCTGAGGTCATAGCCCACGGGGGGCCCGGGAGACCGGTCCCGTCCTGCCAGGAGGACCCCGAGAAGGATGGGCACCTGAGGCTGGAGCTCTCACACGGATGGCGACAGCCCCCGGCCGAGGACCAGAGCCCGGCCGTGTGCGCCTGGGCGTCCAGGGAAAGAAGCCCGCGACTCCACCAGCGGTGGGATGACCCCCAAGCTCCTGGAGCAGAGCGCATCACAGGGCACAGACAGAGCCGCCGTCACCCCGAGTGTTCACCACACATGGGAAGCTACTGGCCTCCCCACGGGGAAGAAACAAAGCAGCAGGTGAGAAGCAGGCGCGAGGGCACAGGACAAGGGGAAACGCGGGCCCTCCCCGGGTCCCCAAGCTGCTGCCCTGCTTGTCAGGACCATCGATGGTGCTGGGACAGAAAACGCCCAGCTTTCTGAGGGAGACGGACTGAGGAGGACGGCCTGGAGAAGCAGCCGCTCCTCCGTCCCCTCTTCCTGGAACACACCGGACCTGCTCTCCCACTCTGAGCCTGAGCCCAGCTCACCGTGGGACCCAGGGGCGGGCACGAGCACACACACTAGGCTCAAATGAAGCTGGTCAGCTCCCAGCTGTGTAGAGGGCTCCGCCCAGGTGTCCGCATCGGTCTGATGCTCCACGTGCATGAGGACGCCCCAGGCACAGCTAAGGGACACCTCCCGGGTGCTGCTGGGCCTGGGCGGGCCTCGACGCAGCTCCCTCCCTGCACCTTCAGTGGCCTGGAGGGATCTCACTCGGGGACCACCACGCCAGAGGGAGGAGCTCGGGACACAAGAAGACCGAACAACCCCCGGCTGCGTTCCTGAGGAGGGGAGAGTCCGCTCAGACGCCAGGAGCTCCCAGGAGCTCCCATCGTCCAAGCGCTCGGCCTTGGCACTTCCCTCCCAGTCTCTTCACGGCCTGTCGAGACCTCCCCCATACAAGGTTCTGGCCAGATGCCAACAGCACTCACTCCACAAAAGCACCAAGGTAACCCGTGAGTCTAAACGCTTTCATAAGCACGGGGAGAACATGCCCCTCCTACATGCTAAACGGATCCTGACTTGAGAACAGACTCAGCTTTCAGCTTCACCCCGTGACCTCTCCTTCCAGAGCTGTGCCGAGCAGTTCTGGCAGCACTTCCAAGACTCGGACACAAGAAAGGTGAGGTCCCCTCCCGCTTCCGGGGTCTCGACTGGCCTGGGGACGGAGGGTGAGGGGGAAGGGGAAGCAGCGGGGGCGGCTCTGGCCAGGCAGCCCGGGTCCAAGTACAGGAAAGGCCCGGCCGGCAAAGGTCGCAGGGGCCGGCCAGGGGAACCCCCGTGCCCTCAGCGCCCCCAGGTTAGGGTTCTAGATCACGTGGGGACACCCAATCAAGTTTCAGTTTCCCATACACAGTGAAGAATCCCTTAGGAGAAGGCAGGATGTCCTTGAACTAAGAAGTCACTCCCTGTCTCCCGAAATCTGAACTAACCAGACAACCTGCAGCTCCCTTGCTAATCTGGCCCCGCCCCAGTCCTTTGGGCCGGCTGCAAGCTGGGGCCTGAGCGGGGTAGGCGTCAGGTCTATTCCACCACACGCGCTGAGCTGCGAGGCACCCGCCCACAACCTAGGTGACAGTGAGAACCACGATGGATGGGACCCCCTGCCTGAGGCCTCTCCACCAGGGCCGAACCCGACGATGCCAGTCAGGACCCCGCCACCCGTGACCAGGGCCACAGCCACCCAGCCCCGAGCAGGTGCAGGCGCGGACGCACAGGGCAGGGAGGGGAGCTCGTTACCTTCCTTCATGTTTGCGAACCGCTCCTTCAGCTGGTGATCCACCTCAGGACCAAAGGCAAAGTTATTCACAAATATAACACTGCAAAATAATATTCCAGTTGAGTGAAAAGAGGTTCTACCTGCACACACGTACAGCGCCGCGGCGCCTACCACGCCCACCGCCTCTGCCGCCGGCTCTGCCCGCACCACCTCCGCCCGGCCTGGGGACGGGTGCCGGGGCCCACGGGCTGTGACTGCCACCCTGGGTGCCGTGAGCATGGACACCGCGACAAGCAGACCGCTAGCTCCCTTGGCAAGGCGCGCACGGACACGGGCCCAGGGCAACGGGCTGCCCTGCCTGCCCCTCAGGCGCCCCGGGGTTGGAAAGCGGGCAGCTCAAGCACCAGCTGGGCAGAGAGGTGCGAGGACACCCAGGCAGGAAAGCAGCACAGACCCGTCAAGCTGCACCACCACCCGAGGGCCCAGCGCCAAGTTCTTCCGAGGCAGGGCCTGGCCCATCCTCTCCCATTTCTCAAGCGTTCTCTGGCACCCGACGGCCCGAGGAAGCGCTGCCTGAAGACGCCCACCGGGCAGTAGGAGGCTGCTGCCCGCACAGGCCCCCAACCTGTCCCCTCCTCTGCCCGCCGGCTCCTGCCCCCATGTAGGACCCCCACCAGGGATCCCCTCCCCATCTGAATGTGACGGAGAGCAGCGACCTGTCTGCTGTTCCACGCCACTTGTCTGGAATCTCGGTACTAGGACAGTAACGGAGGATCTGACTGGGGCGAGGACGGACACGGGCAGCAGGAGAAGCACTGAAGGCGTAAGCCAAGCTCTCTCGCTGCCGACCGCTTGGAAAGAAACCCAGATGCGGTGCGGTTCAGGTTGGGGCCGACAGGCAGAGCCCTGATGAGAGCGGCGAGCTGGGGAGGCTCCGACAGGGCGTGGGGCCGGCCTGGAGAGGTCCCTGCTCTGGGATGGAGCCTGGGAAGGCTGCACACCAGGGCCTCAAGGTGGCCAAGGCGGGGAGAGGGGGTAAGCCAGGACAGACCCTGGGCTGCCTGAACTAGAATCACCCGAGAGGAAACAAGGAAGCTCCCTGAGGCCCGCGGAAGCCAGGATGAAGACCCCTGAGCGCAGAGGAGCTGGTCAGGGCAGGGACACCCCCAAAAGGAAGCAGAGCGCCTAGGGCACTCGCCGTCTGGGGGGCACCGTCTGGGGGCCCCGGCAGAGCCCAGCCTCGGGGCCTCGCGGTGCTCTGGGCGAGCTCTTCCTCGCCGGGCCACAGCTGCTGGGCGCCCCCCACGGGAGAGGCCCCCACGGCAGCTGCTCCAGAGCCCCCCGACCCCATCTGATGGGGACACCCATGGGGTCAGCACAGTCCCCTCAAGAAAAGGGGGACGGCGTGCCCAAATCAGGTGAGACATTCTCACGGGAGAGCGAGACAAGGACAGGCCTTTGTGAACGAGGGATGCCTGTTTCCTACCTGCCTGCACGGAACCCAGTGGTGGGGCCTCGGGGAGCCGTGCAGCGAGCACATGCAGAAGGAAGCGGGGAGGCCAGACCACGAGGTCGAAGGGAAAAGGTGCGACCCGCCCCCCTCCAGAGAGCTGAGAGAGTGACACGCCCGCCCCGCGGTCACCAAGGCCCGGCCACCCCCACTGAGCCACACGAGCGCCTCGCGCTCCACAGGCACTGCCACTGCTGCCGCCAGGTGCGCAAGCGCGGGGTCCAGCCCGCTCCCCGGCCCCAGGTCTGGGCAGGACAAGGGAAGGAACCACGGAGGCAGAGCTGCCCGCAAGCTCAGGATACGCGGCGGTGTCGGCCTGGAGACTGCTTGCCACGGCGCTACCATCCATCCCGGGGAGGCCCAACGGCAGGAACCTGCACTGAGCCCAGGCCCTCCCCGCGCTCTCCGGCCCCTGCCTGCTGGGGTGACCCCCGGGGAGGGGGAGCAACCCGGGGAGGGGGATCTGCGCCGCCCCGCGCCATCCTGCCCTGCCCGGCAGGCCCCCGCGGCCCTCGCAGCCTCACTCTGGCCCGGCCGTACCTCGTGTTGGCGATCCGCTCTCTCCACTCCTCCGAGAGGAAATCTCCTCTCTCCAGCTGAAAGGAGAAAAGAGGGACAGCCCATCACTCAGGGGTCTCGCTCGCCTCTGCACCCCGCCCCCACCTGCCCCCCAAAGAAGAGATGGAATGAGCAGAGGCCCTGAGTTGGGAGGCCGCGGCAGGGCGGTGGCGTTGGGGCCAGGCTCCCACAAGGGGACGGCGGGGAGAGGCCGAGACCACGCCATGCCCATGCAGGGCCAGCAGGGGGCGCCCCGAGGCGCCCGTGCTGGACAGAGCACACGCGGCGAGGGCGCAGTTCTCCTGCACCACCTCGCCTGTCTCCCGGGCAGCAGGGCTGTCCTTACGCCCTGACCACTATCTTTGTTAGCCGACTAATCTCATTGTGCTTCAAGGCCAAAGTCTGCCTGAGACAACTCAGACCTTATTAACCTAACTGCCCAGAACTGTACCACTTAACAAACCAAGAAATCTGGCTTTATAATTCTTAAAAAAAAGGCTATCATCCCACTCCTGGGTGTCCACCCCAGAGAAGTGAAAACAGACCTCCACAGGAAAACCTGCACACCCCTGTCCGCAGCAGCAAAGGTGGGAACCCACGTGTCCGTCATGAACGTGGACATATAAACACCCTGTGGTCCCTCCACACACGGGAGCAGCACCCAGCTATAAAAAGGGGTGAAGCCCCGACACTCGCTACAACGTAGACGGACCCTGAGAACACGATGCTCAGTGAGGGAAGCCAGACACAGAAGGACACACAGTGTGTGATTCCATTGATGGGAAACGTCCAGGACAGGCGGACCCAAAGACAGAGCGTCTCTGGGGGAGGGTGGAGGTGGCTGCTGGCGGCCCCCGTCTGCACCCCACAAGCCACCAGGTGACCGGAGGCCCTCCAGGCAGCAATGGGGCAGCACCACCCAGCAGGGCTGGCCCCTGAGCCTGCCTCGGACGAGCAGGAGGGAAGACCCCAAGCGGAGGAGCCTGTGAGTGCCACGGCACCCAGGCACAGCAGCTGCAGGTCCGGCGCCCTCCAGCACCCAGGAGTCACCCAGGGACATGAGGGGCCGAGCCCCGCAGGGCAGAACGGAGATGGCTGTCCTAAAACACGAAGGTGCCGTGGGAGGTCTACGTCCTGGACGTCTGCGTCTGCTCGCTGGGTCCTCTCCCCTCCTGAGGCTGCCACGGTTCCCTGCGCACAGCCCAGCAGGCTCGGGACACTGACCCAAGTCCAAAGTCCTTACGATGCCGCAAAGGAAAAAGCTCAAGCTGCAGGCCTGAGGCCGTGTCCTGGGAAGGCCGCTCGGTGTCTGGAACCGGACCTCAGGGGCTCCCTGTCCGCACACTCTCCGGGAAAACATGGGGTCCACATGGGCACCTGCTCTCCTCCCAGAGTCTGGGGTCTCGGCTGACCGGCCCCCAGTGAGAACCCTGGGCTGGGTCCTGTGAGCCTCCCTGGGGCCCGCACCTCGCTCGTGCTGTCGCGTCTCGCTTGGGGGAGTGAAGCGCGCCCTGTGGAGTCTGGAAGCTGCGCCCGGTCCCCTGGACCCACCCGACGCCTCTTCCCTCCGCTGGTTTTGCTCCGTCCTGTCTCTGAATAAACTGCAATGTGAGGACGACGTCTGCTGCGTCCTGGGGTCCCGCAGGCTTGTCCTGATGTGGCTTCTCTCTCCATGGGGGCTCACCCATCCAAGCCACACCGTTTCAAGCCACAGCGCCACTGCTCTGTTGTGGCCTCACGTTCAAGGCAAGAAAACAGCCATTGTCCCGGCCCCGCCGCCATTCGCCTCTTGACACAGACTGGCTGAGTCGGCTCTGTGTCGCTGGGGCCAATGTGCCCAAGTTAACCGTGGCAGGAAGATGTCACCCCCCACCAAGGACCCGTGACTGGCCCCAAGATAACCAACACCTCCAGTGTGGAGAAACGCACGCGGGGATAAGAAAGAAGAACGGGGCTTCCCTGGTGGCGCAGTGGTTGAGAATCTGCCTGCTAATGCAGGGGACACGGGTTCGAGCCCTGGTCTGGGAAGATCCCACATGCCACGGAGCGGCTGGGCCCGTGAGCCACAACTACTGAGCCTGCGCGTCTGGAGCCTGTGCCCCGCAACGGGAGGGGCCGCGATAGTGAAAGGCCCGCGCACCGCGATGAAGAGCGGTCCCCGCACCGCGATGAAGAGTGGCCCCCGCTTGCCGCAACTGGAGAAAGCCCTCGCACGAACCGAAGACCCAACACAGCCAAAAATAAATAATAAAATAAATAAATAAAGTAGCTATAAAAAAAAAAAACGCAGCTTTCTTTAAAAAAAAAAAAAAAAAAGAGAAAGAAGAACGGACTCCAGCCCGCATAGGCACAGGGGCTGCCACTGCCTGCCCGGGGACCTGGCCGGGGGTACCTCCCCACACAGCACTTCCGGGAGGCCGCCACCGCCCCAGGCACGCGAAACCTGTGTGCCAGGCCCACTGCCAGGGGCCGACAGCACGGGGTCACCCGGCTGTCGCCAGGCGGAGGGGGCGCCCTGAGGTGTGACAGACGCAGGCAGAAGCCGGGCGTAGGGAGGGCCCAGGGGCTCCGACGGGAGGAGAGCTGTGGGCTGCAGGGCCGGGCAGGGACCGAAGAGGCGGCTCGGGCGCCAGGAAACATGCCGGGCTCGGAGGCTCCTGCTGGCTTCGTTCCCCGCTCAGCTACTAAGTGACAGAGGCAGGACCCTGCCCGCCAACCAGGGCACCTGCTCCCAGCCACAGAGAGCCGCAGTGGGGGCACCTTTCCAGACCCAGCCGGCAAGCTCCTGCCAAATCCAGGCGTTGGGCAGGGACTGTCGCCACACCCTCCTGGAGCAGCGCCACGTGGGCGCCAGAGGCACAGCTGGCTGCCGCTCCGGACACGGCCGCCAAGGCCGCGACCAGGAGTCCTCTGAGCCGAGTTCTGCTCGCAGCCACCTCGCGAGGCCGCAGAGCAAGGGCAACTGACAAGCGCCCTGGACCTCACGAGGCCAAAGAGCGAGAAGGTTCACACACAGGGAGCCCCGCCAAGGAGCCAGCTGACGTGCCACTGACCCCCAAACACCCACCAGGCCAGGCGCTGCCGCCCAAAGGTGACGAGGGGAGGAAGGAAGGAGAGGTGACCCGCCGGGGCGGGCAGCCCACCAACCTCACCCCCGCCTCTCCCTCCAGCAGCGGGGATTGTACCAGCAGCTAGAACCACACTCCGAATAAAGCAGCGAAGGCTGCCCGCGGATCCATCGGGGCATCCCTGGGACCTATGTCAATGCAGACTTCTATGCTATGGGCTTGAACTGCTTGGCCCTCTCACCAGAAGCAGGAGGCACTTCTTAAATTTAAAAACCTATGTTTTAGGACGTCATGAGGTCTTAGGAAAACGGTAAACCACCCAGGAACTCTTAGCAGCATGCCGGTGGATCTAGGGACTGGGCAGGAAGAAGTTTCCTGGAAACAGAAACCAACTGGACTGACTGCCCTGAGCCTGAGCTACGAACACCAGAGGACTTGAGATGCAGGAGGGACACAGGAGGACAGAGGATACACCCCTCGTTTTTCACCGAGGGGAGAGAATCCTGCAAGAGATCCCACCAGGAAAAAGGGGAGGGGAGCTGGGCCCAGCCTGTAGATGTGCAACTCCTGGTCCAGGAACAGCAGAGCAGAAGCAGAGAGGGCACGGCCAAGCTCACGCCACGAAGCCACACCACCCCGATGCCAAAGCCAGGCGTCACGAGAAAGGAAGACTACAGACCAGCATCCCTCTTGGCTGCAAACAACCTCAACGAAATAGGAGCTATACCCCAGGGCCAGGTGGGATTTACCCCGGGCGTGGAAGTACATCAACCTCCGTACTCTGTCCCCTCAACAGGCCAAAGGAGAAAATCACACAATGCAAAAGCAGCTTTAACAAAACCCAATACCCCCCCCCCATTCACAATAAAGATTTTCAGCACAAAAATAACAACAGAGGTGAACTTCGTCAACTTAAAAAAGAACATCCACAAAAAAACCCTGAAGCTAACATCACACCCATGGTGAGAAGCTTGAGGCTTTCCTGCTAAGATCAGGGGCAAGGCAAGGGTATGCCCTCTCATCCCCGCTCTTCAACACCATACTAGAAGCCCCGGCTAATGCAATAAGACAAGAAAAGGAAAGGGTACAGATCGGGAAGGAAGACATAAAACTGCCTTTGTTCAAAGGTGATGTTATCGTCTATGTAGAAAATCCAAAAGAATCAACGACAGCGACGGCAACCCTGGAACTAACACAGCAGCTACAGGAAGGCTGCAGGATGAGGCTATGGCTGTACGTCAGCACAGAGCAGACAGAAGTCAAGTGCAAACCCCTCAGAGTGGCCAGCACATCACTGAAGGAGGAGGACGAGGCTGGAGGCCCGATGCCACGTGGTTCAGGACTGACTCTCACGAAGACGCAGCTGTCAAGACACTGCGGTGCCACTGAGAGAGCAGACGGGGAGAGCGTGGGACGGAGCGGAGCGGCCGCTGGCCTCGGACGAATCAACAAAGACGGCTCAGCAGACAGAGGCAGCCCTGCAGCAGACGGGGTGGGGCAGCTGGATGTCTGCACACGGAGAAATGAATGTAGACGCAGACCTCACTCCCTCCACAAGAAGTAACCAGAAAGAAACCACGAACCTACAGGCAAAACGCACAGCCACAGAACTCCTATACGATACCGTGAGGGTAAACCTAGGTGAGCTGAGGCTTGGCTTTTAAACACGACACCGAAAGCATGACCCATGAAAGGAGAAATGGCTAGGCTGTTCTAAGAGCCTGGAGCCCCCTCTCCTGCGCCCCCATCTGCCTCCCACCTACGATTACGTGACCCACTCTGGGTCCCCGAGGCGACGGGGACGCCGATTCTGGCCCCACAACCCTGCCCGCAGGACGGCGCAGGGAGAGCAGCGAGCACGGCAAGGAACTCTGGGAGGGGGCGTCAGGACCACGTCGCAGCCAGCTGGGGTCTAAGTGACCTGGGGGGGCGTGAGATGGGAAGTGGTGGGTGTGGTGAAGATCCGGTTGCGGACCCCGCCCCCTGCGATGCCCCAGCAGCGGCCCAGGGTATGGTGGCTGCGTGGCGGCCGTGCGTCCACAGGCAACCGAAACCTGGCAGGAAGACTGATGGAGCCTTGAGCACAGAAACGCACTCGAGCCGAGGATGCGGACGCGGACACCCTGGGCAGGAGGAGCAGAGAGAGAGGCCAGAGCGTCCAGGATCCAGGAGCGAGACCTGAGGAACCTCGGCGTCGAAAGGCCGGGCTGAGCGATGCTGAGTGAGGGGCAGAGGGGCAGGCAGCACCGGGACAGCTGGGGGACTCATCCGCTGGGCCCCACACTGCTGCGGGGGGCAAGCAGGAGAAAGATGCCCTCAGACGGCCCGCGGACGGGGCAGAGGTCGCCTCGCCCACACCCTGCCGCCCCCACCTGCCGACCCGGGAGGGGCGCTGCCTCTGAAAGAGCCGGTGCTCCGAGGCCTTGCCGGTGCCTGGGGGGCTGAGGAAGAGAAATGCCACGTGGGCCACCTCTGTTCTCTGAGCGCCCGCAAGGGCCCCCAGGAGGGAGGACGAGAGTGGCCGGCAGAGGGTGGAAAGCGTGGGGAGGGCGCTCCGGGCAGGGGAGCTGCCCCCGCCCCCGGGGGCGGAGGCTCAGGGCAGGCACTGCACCAGCAGCCACGGGGCATGGAGCGGTGGCACTCACTGTGTATTCTGCATGCTTTTTTCCATACCATTTCATCCACTTCCTGAACTCTCGGTCCATGGTCTGCAAGGGAGCCGAACCAGACAGCCCGTCAGGAACCAGGCAGCCGGGAGGGCACCCACGGCTCCCCAAGCCCCCTTCCTCCCCTCGCCCGCCCGCTCCGGGGTCCCTGGCAAAGGCTTCCCAACCACAGGGAACCCGAGTCAGCGGGCATGCGAACCACAACTCTAAACACGTTCCTGTGGGGATGACACCGCTCAGACGTGTGCTCTCCCCAGACCCTGCCGCCCCCCAGGCAGACGCTGGCACAAGGGTGACGCCAGCTGACCCCACGGTGCTGGGGGAACTCCCCTCCCCTTGACCCCCGGCACAGGCCACGCCCTCGCCCCACAGGCCACCACAAACCAAGGTTGGAAAGAAAAGCGACAGATGCAACCGTGCCCAGGGCCCAGAAGCGCTCACCTCCGCGTACTTGGCCGGGATGTCAGCTTTCTCGACACCATAGTGATGTTTGCAGTTGGTAGCCGCGGCGACCTGCAGCACAACCTGGCCCACTCCTTCAGAGAGAGAGAGAGAGAGAGAGAGAGAGAGAGAGAGACAGCAGCAGGTGTCAGATGCGCACTGTGACAGAGGCCACACCCCAGCCACTGGGGCGATGGCCACAAGGTCACCAGGCAGAGGCCACGGGCTCTCAGCAAAGGTGCCCGAGCGCTCTCCGAGGTCACAGAATGTGTTCAAATGCCCCAGGCCGTGGGCTGAGCCGCCACCAGGGGACAGCCATCTGGGTTCCACTTCATCATCCAAGGACAACACTCCACGGCACCCCAACCAGAATCCGTCCTTGGTCCACGGCCCCATGTGGCATTAACTGTCCAGACACAGACCCAGCTGTGTGAGACCCAGGAACCCCTCGGGAAGGCTCCCGCCCGCCCCGGACACACCACGGTTCCACTACACGGCCAGCTCGCATCCTCAGCCGAGTCTGAAGCGGGCTCAGAGAGGGGGCGGGAGAGCCCCACACCACACATGCCAGCAGGACGGAGGCAGAGTCTGCGGGCATTTAGGCTTCATGACAAAAGGAAGCTTTTTAAATGGTCTCTCCTTGAACTTAGATCAGTTGCACTTCAAATAAAGTGTCAGGAGCCCCTTGATTTCCCATTTTGAATAGAATGTACTCCAACGATGAAAACAAACCTCTATTCAGAAACACGGGGTAAACACGGGAGAGGATGTGCGGTCCCTCCCAGGGGACAGGGGGAAGGTGTGGAGAGCTGGACCTGAGGAGGCTGGCGCTTCTCAGAAATCATAAGCCTTCTGACACTAGGGGAATTTTACAGGCTTTTAAAGGAATGACCTTTGAAGTACGTGCATTCTTATTAAAATATGAATCGTACACTTAAAGAGGACTTAAACCGACGATGACACCACGAAAGAAGCCATCTTCGTCCCCATCTGCAGGGCGCCTGCCCGGCTGAGACAGGGCTTTCGGGTCTGTGAGCAGATCACATGGGGTGGCAGAGATGCCCCAGCGGGCTATGCTGGGGGTTCCTGATGGAGCTGCCCAACGACATGCCAGATAGCACCCCCGTCAGCCCATGACCTCACGGGTCCCACCAGGAACCAGTCAGCCCAATGCTTACTCAGGCAGCACGGCGTGCCACGTGTGCGCCTGCCAGGCCCTAACCCCAGGAGTCTCCACTCTGCGCAGAAGGACGCCCCGTGAGCAAGCAAGGAGGCCGCTTGGGCTGGTGAGTGCGGGCAGGGGGGAGGGACCGCCAGCAAGGTGGGGGCTGGTCCACCTCGGTGGTCCCTGGGGCCACCTGTGGACCAAGAGCCAGGAGCAGCCCCAGGCCCAGGAGGGAGCAGGAGGGAGTGCAGCCACGAGGCCTGGGAGCACAGGGAGCAGGGCTCTCCTCTCCGCAGCAGCAGGCACGGGGGGGTGGGGGGAGCGGGGGGCGGGAAGCAGAGCTGCAGCTCAGCGCTGGCGGCTGGGCGGAGCCCACAGACCTTCTCAGGCTGGCTGAGCAGGAGTGAAGGGGCAGGTTTCTGGGCACTGGAAAGGCAGGCTTGGTTTGCGGCCTGCCGGGTGGGGGGAGGGGTGTGCTGACTAGGACTGCAGGGTCAGGGCTCCCCCACTGCCTAGCACTTGCCCCGGACCCCTCCCGGCGGGCACACGGGCTTGGCCCACACTCACCGCTACCCAGGTCCACAAACAGGTCGTCCTCGGTCATCTTGATCTCGTCGATCATCTGGGCGACCAGGTCGAAGGAGGTCTCCCCGTACACCTCCGGGGAGAAGGGCTCGTAGTTGTTGAGTTTCTCGGGGTCGGTCACCGAGTGGTTGTAGACCTGCTGCAGGATGTGGCGCAGGAGCCCCGTGGACGGCCGCGTGTTCAGCTTCATGGGCTGCGTGGTGCCCTTCCACTGCGGCACAGGGGGCGCCAGTCGGTCCACCTGGGCCCCACCCCGCCGGCCACGCCACTGCCCCCAATGGTGACACGTGTGCGCGGGAGCGTGTGTGTGAGCCTGTGTGTGGATGTGTGTAGTATGAACCTGCGTGCACGCGTGTACCCGTGCGGGGGTGCGTGTGCACACGTGTGCACCCCTGGACCCAAGCAGTGTGAGCTCCCCAGCACAGCTCCCCTCTCCTAGCTGGTCTGTCCCAGCGCCCAGAGTGCCCGAGGGGTGGGTGAAGGACGGAGAAGCCCCAGGAAGGCTCCCCGTCACCCGCCCGCCTGCCGTGGCCCCCAGGGGCGACCAGGGCCCGGGACCCCCTTGGAAGTAACGAGGTCGCTCAGTTCCGACTGTCTGCGTCACAGCGGCTGCGGTTCCCCGCCCCCTCCCCACTACACGGTCCAACGCCCTGGGGTGCTGCAGACTCTGCACTCCCAGGGCCTCAGGGGTCGGGCTGAAGCACCCAAGCGACTCGACAGGCACCGGGGTCCTGAAGCACAGCGTGGGCCGGAGGCGGCGGCGGGCCCGAGGGGCAGGTGAAGACCACATACCAGCTGGTGGATGCTGTCGATGGCCCGGTTGTACTTGTCACAGAGCCTCTGCATGCTTTCGAAGCTGAAATAGGCAGGGGATAGCCGCTGGCCACGCCGAGCTCGGAACAAGGCACCGGGCCTCGTGGGAGGGGGCAGAGGTCCCAGGGGCATCATGGGGCCTCGAGACCAGAGCGGAGGGGTCGGCTCACGGGTCAAAGCCTCGGGCAGCGGCGCCCTGCGGGCCTTGGGTGAGGAAAGGGCTACGCACAGCCATCCGCAGAGAGAGGCGGGCGGGACCAAGGCTGCCTCACCCCCAACCCGTGGATGCAATGAAGTCCCACCGCCCCAGGGCTGGGCCGCCCCTTCCCCGTCCTAGCCGGGGGGAGCCTCCATGTTTACCCCTCGGCCTAACGTGAGTGGGCGGGGGGACAGCCGGGGCACCGAGGGCCACGTGGAGGCAGACGGGCTCCTGCTCTATTGGTCGGGTGGAAGGGGATGACAGCCGACAGCCCGGCTCTGCAGAGAGTAGGGTCAGCACCTCCCCCCTCACGCCGACATCACTTCTGTTTACTATACCTGTTTAAGTTTCTGACACTTTCACAGATATAAGCAGCCTGTGTTAGACGCCTAACAAGGGAGTTGTCAGGAGTTTTTAACAAGACTAGGCTCTCCCAAACACCAAGGGAATGAGTTTTCAACGGAATCCCCTAACCCAGGGGTACCCCCGGGGCGGTATCTGGGGCCATTTGTGGTTGTCACCAGTGGCATTGAGAGATGGGGCGGGGGCTGCCTGGGACGGCCCCGCGGAGAACGACCTGCCCGAGGCCCGCAGTGAGGGGCTGTGCCTGGTGCCTGCGCTGCACAGGGGAGGGGCTGTCACTCGGGGGCTCGTCCAACACCCCCTACAGGCAGGGCAGCAAGACGGCTGCTCCCCAGTGAGACGCCAGGACCCCGGGGAACCCAAGGATGCACACAGGGGTGCAGGGAGCACCCCCCGCAGCCCCTCCCCACCTGCATCTTCGAGACCCCCCGGCCCTCAACCCTGGCCCTGGAAGGACTCTGGGAATTTAAGTGCACCTTCCTTCCTTCCTAACAGAAGTAAAAGAATTCAACTGGGACCTGTAACCATATGGCAAGTTCAGTTTCCTAGAATGGCAGCTGCAGCTGAAAAGCCAGAGATCTCAAGCGGGAAAGAGCAGGCACGGCTGAAGCCTGTGAAACTCACACACAGACACACAGAGAGGGATACGCGGCTCCAACACGCTGGGAGCAGGCTGACACGCCGCAACAAGGCAGGAAACCCACATTCCGGGGGAGCTAACCACGTGCACAGGCACGAGGGGTCCAGCCCAGCACCGGGCCGCGGGGTCCCGGGGAGCACGGCCCAGCAGCCACCCGAGTGCAGTGTCTGTGAGTGACATGCCCGTCCCTGGCCCCAGGCACCCACTCTTCGAAATGGAAGGGTGGACGCGATGGCCAGTCCATTTCCAGCTCCTGTCTTCCTACGCAGGCCTCAGGGAGAAAACAACGCACTAGTTCGCAACCTCACTTCCTTGTGTTCTGACTTCTACACCTCCTTCAAAGCCTCTGGCTACACCCTGGAAGAGACCTTTTCCTGGGAGGATGAGCAACACGGAAGCTCAGGGGAACCTGGGCACCCTGATCCCTGCCGGGATCCACCCGACAGAGGAGCTCGGCCCTCTGTGCCGGCCCTGCCGTCACAGACCCTGAGGTCGCACGGGTCCCTGGGGTGGGCGCCGTCAGACCGCCCCCTGCCCTCGCCCAGCCCCACGTCCTTCCAGTCTTTCCTCAACCGGCTGAACACGGAGGGAAGAACACCAAACCCCCACCTGCAAGCACCTTGCACCAAAAGCGCCCTTAAGCACCCCGGCTGCTCTAGGCCGGGCCCATGGCACTCAACCGTCATGAGACATGAGCTGCACGGACCTCAAGACCATCATTCAAGGTCAGCGGCCACAGCCGCCCTCACCCCAGGGGCAGGAGGCGTCCTCATCAGGGGTCAGGACCCACGGATGCGCTGGCCGCCCGAGCCCGTGTGGCCACCTGTGCCGACGCTGCGGGGGTCTGGTTGCTCTGGACGAGGGGCCAGCACGGGTGGCCTCTTGTCACAACAGCAAGTACTGATGACTGAACAGGGAGGAGGGGGAGGCAAGGGGGTGGGACCAGGGGCTGACTGAGGCCGGGAAGGCCGGCCAGGACCACAAGTCCTCCAAACGCGGAAGTGAGCCCACGTGAGCAGGTCTGGCAGCAGGGCCTGTGCGGGGCTCGAGGGCGCCTCGGGGCCGCGTTCTCTGCCACGAGCAGCTACCTAAGCTGGAGCCTGCAAGCCACCTCGAGACTGCCAAGGACCAAGGACGGAGACAGGCAGGAGCGTTTCTCAAAGAAAAACAAAAAAAATTCCAGGCAGGCATTCCAGACACGGCCTCGCCCTTCCCCACCCACAGGACTCTCCTCGGAGACCCAGGATGTGGCTGTAGGAAACTGCTAGACGTGGCCAAAGCCAAGTGAGACCTTGACCAGAGCTGGGCAGGGCCCAAGGCTCCCCAGGCCAGGCCGCCGGCGCTGGCAGCTGCCTGCCGTGAAGAGTGACTCCTAACTTGGGGTAGTTTCACACACACACCAATCCCAGTTGCTGCAACGTGCCGTTTCCAATTATGTCCTCACTCTGACAGCCTCTGCCAATATTGGATAAACATTTCCTACCAAAATAACTCAATGCTGGCTCTGAAAGGAAACTCTAAAAGGAACTTTCCCATCAGCCTGCAGCATCGAGGAAGATCTAATTATAGGCTGTGTCCACACACGCTGAGCCCGTCCCAAGTGCAGACGCAGCCCAGGCAGAACCCGGCTTACCTTTTGGTGTCGTAGTCGATTAAAACATAATTCTCCATAGCGAGCTTGAGATCTGGGATTTCTTCACAGACCCACCTGAAACACAAAGAAAACTAGTATTAGTGCTCTGTTTTTTACTCTCAACACTGTTCTTAAACACTGTTTACTCTACAAATACAAAAACAAAACATCCTCATTACCCAACTCAAAATGTGAAAGAGTGAAGGGAGGTGTTACTTCAAAACAAAGGCTGTGAAGTTTACAATGCTGTCATTACAATGATGCTGTCCTTATGAATTACACAAGTATTACATTGCTTCAAGTTCCAACAATGTTGTCCATTGGGAGCTAAATGGACTTAATGTGTTACAGGGTCTAGGAAACCAAATCAGCTCAAATCAGGGAGTCTGAAAAGCAACGTATCCACCAGAAATGAAAGGGAACTATTATTTGAAGAATTAACTAATCCCAAGACAAACAACGGGGCTTCTTCAATAAACACACTGAAGGAATTCCCTGGTGGGCCAGGCCAGTGGTTAGCACTCCGAGCTTTCGCTTCCAAGGGCCTGGGTTCAATGCCTGGTTGGGGAACTAAGATCCCAAAAAACAAAAACAAAAACAAAAAAACACTGCAAGGGAAAAAAAGAGATGGAGGGGGAACCTGCGGACTGAAAGACAAAAATATATCCACCAAACCCAAGGTGTAACCCTGACTGGATCCTGATACAATCTTGAGAAAAGTTGTGAAAGAGGAGTCATCACTACAGAACTTACAGAGAATAAAAGGAAAATAAGGGATATTATGAAAAATGCCATGTCAATAAACTCAACAACTTGGGAGAAATGAACAAATTCCCTGAAAGACACAAATTACCAAAACTGACAGAAGAAGAAACAGAACATCTGAATAGCCCTATACCTATTACAGAACGTGACTTCCTAATCAAATACCTCCCACAAAGAAACTCCAAGCCCAGGTAGCTTCGCTGGTGAATTCTATGGATCACTGGAGAAGTAACACTAATCCTTTTCAGCTTTATGAGGCCAACGTTACCCTGACAGCAAAACCAGAGAAAGACAAAGCCTTGTAAACATAAAGTCATCACGAGGAAGGAAATCTACAGACCAGTATCCCTCACAAACACAGACACAAAAATCCTTTAGAAATATTAGTAAACTGAAGTCAGCAATACATCTTATTCACGTAGAGTTTATCCCAGGAATGAAAAGTTGTTTAACATTCTATAACTAGTCACTGCAGGGACTTCCCGGGCGGTCCAGTGGTTAAGACTCTGTGCTTCCACTGCGGGGAGCACGGGTTCGATCCCGGGTTGGGAAACTAAGACCCCACATGTCGTGTGGCACGGCCAAAACAAAAACAAAAACAGAAACAAACTAGTCACCGTAATTTACCTCATTAAGAGAATAAAAGAGAAAAAAAGTCACACGATCGTCTCAAAAGATACAGAAAACGCACATGACGAAATTCAATTCCTATTCACATAAAAACTTTCAGGAAACCAGAAACAGAAAGAGCCACCCTCCACCTGATGAAGGGCATGGGGTCGTGGTGGAGCTGCTGTCTCTCAGCAACAAGCCCGCTGCTGCCTGGGGCTCTGCCAGGAGGGGTACAAGGAGACCACAGGCCTGGAGAGGAAGGAGAGCCGGCTCTCTTGTGCCCACCTGGGTCCCTGTGTCATCCAGCCAGACTGCCTCATCCAGCAGCAGGTAGTTTTCTCCATCGTGCAGACCCCAGGCCCCTCCAAACACACACACTGGCCCTAGCCACTGGTGGCCGGCGCTCCCACGTCAGGGGTCTGGCTCCCCTCCCTGTGAGACCCGCCCAAGCTCACAGTCACCAGGGCAGCTGAGCAGTGCTGGCTCCCGTGTGTCATCCCCCCCAGCCCCCGGCTCCCTCAGACCCAAGGGCCCCTGGAGTCACTGCCCCCATGGTCATCACAGCCTCTCCACCTGGGCCTTCAGGGTGATCGCCTTCACTGCTGGCGAGCTCTTGTCCAGCACACCTGCGTTCCCTTGGGAGGCCCCTAGCACAGAAGGCAAGGGCCCCCGCAGCCAGTACCAAGCTGGCAGTGCGAGCCTGCGCTCCCCAAGGATGGGATGGGCAGGGACCCTCAGCCTTCTACCACAGGTCCTGGACAGCACCACAAGGCAGGAAAAAGGAATGCACAGCATAAAGACAGGGAAGGAAGAAGCAAAACTGTCCCTACTCACACACACATGACTCAATACACAGACCATCCTAAGGAATTTACAGAGGACCTACCAGAACTCATGTGAATTCAGCAAGGTCACAGGACAAAGATCAACTACATTTATAAATGCCAGCAACAAAGAATTTTAAAAAGGAACAATTTTTTTTTTTAAATAAATTTATTTATTTATTTATTTATTTTTGGCTGGGTTGGGTCTTCGTTGCTGCGCGCAGGCTTTCTCCTAGTTGCAGAGGCGGGGGCTACTCTTTGTTGTGGTGTGCGGGCTTCTCATTGCGGTGGCTTCTCTTGTTGCGGAGCACGGGCTAGGGCGCATGGGCTTCAGTAGTTGTGGCACGCGGGCTCAGTAGTTGTGGCTCGCGGGCTCTAGAGCGCAGGCTCAGTAGTTGTGCCTCACGGACTTACTTGCTCCGCGGCATGTGGGATCTTCCCGGACCAGGGCTCGAACCCGTGTCCCCTGCATTGGCAGGTGGATTCTTAACCACTGTGCCACTAGGGAAGCCCAAGGGAACAATTTTACTTTATTTTTTTTTTAAATTTTATTTATTTATTTTATTTATGGCTGTCTTGGGTCTTCGTTTCTGTGCGAGGGCTTTCCCTAGTTGTGGCAAGCGGGGGCCACTCTTCATCACGGTGCGCGGGCCTCTCACTATCGCGGCCTCTATTGCTGCGGAGCACAGGCTCCAGACGCGCAGGCTCAGTAATTGTGGCTCACGGGCCCAGCTGCTCCACGGCATGTGGGATCTTCCCGGACCAGGGCTCGAACCCGTGTCCCCTGCATTGGCAGGCAGATTCTCAACCACTGCGCCACCAGGGAAGCCCAAGGGAACGATTTTATATGTTACTTAAAATAACATTAAAACGTGGACTTCCCTGGTGGCCCAGTGGTTAAGAATCCGCCTGCCAACGCAGGGGACATGGGCTCGAGCCCTGGTCCGGGAAGATCCCACATGCCGCGGAGCAACTAAGCCCGTGTGCCGCAACTACTGAAGATCCCACATGCTACGGAGCAACTAAGCCTGTGCACCCCAACTACTGAAGCTCACGCGCCCTAGAGCCTGCGTTCCGCAACTACTGAGCCTGCAAGCCACAACCACTGAAGCCCGCGCACCTAGAGCCCATGCTCCACAACAAGAGAAGCCACCGCAAATGAGAAGCCCCCGCGCCGCAGTGAAAAGTAGCCCCTGCTCGCCACAACTAGCAATAGCCTGCGTGCAGCAATGTAGACCCAACAAACCCAAAAATAAATAAATAAATAAATGTAAAAACAAAAACAAAAAAACAACATTGAAACGTAAATACTTAGGGATTATCTTAATGAAAAACTTGCAAGACCTCTACATTGAAAACAAAACATCACTGAGAAAAAGACAACATAATAGTAAATATATAAATAAACAAACAATGCTCATGGAATACAAGACTAAATATTGTTAAATCTCCTCCTCAAACTGAACTGCAAAATAATTCCTATGAAAAAGTCCAGTAGGCTTTTTTCTGAGTAACAGACAAGCTGATTCTCAAACTGACATACAAAGGCAGAGAATCTAGAATAGCCGAAATAGTCTTCAAAAATAACAGCACTGTTTCAAGATTCACACTGCCTTAATTTGAGACTTAATGTAAAGCTGCAGTAACCAAGAGTGGGGTATTGGCAGAGAGGTGAACGAACAGATCAATGGTACAGGACATGGAATCCACAGATAGACTAAATTTTAACAGCTGATTTTTGACAAAAGCACCAAGGCAATTTGATGGGGAAAGGAACATCTTTTCAACAAATGAGGCTAGAACGATCGAATATTGAATGGAAAAAAAAAATCTTGACCCCCCATAAACACAAACCCTCATCAGACATAAACAAAGATTAATTCCCAATTGATCTTAAACCTGGATGTAAAAGCTAAAACCACAAAGCTTCCTGAAGAAAACGGGAAAATAACTGCATGACTCTGCAGGCAAAGATTTCCTGGCTATGACCCAGACGACCCACCAACACAGAATAAATTGATAAGTTAAAAACTTGCACTCATCCAGATGCCATTAAAGCCGCAATCACCCACACTACGCATAACACGCTATCTCACTAGGCCCTCAGTCGGAATGTGTTAACGATTCCTATAACTCAGGAAGAAGACAAACAACCCGTTCTCAAAAAACAGCACAGCGCTTCCCTGGTGGCGCAGCGATTAAGAATCCGCCTGCCAATGTAGGGGACACAGGTTTGAGCCCTCGTCCGGTTAGATCCCACATGCCGCAGAGCAACTAAGCCCGCGAGCCACAACTACTGAGCCCACGAGCCACAACTACTGAAGCCCGCACGCCTAGAGCCCGTGCTCCGCAACAAGAGAAGCCACTGAAATGAGAAGTCTGCGCACCGCAACCAACAGTAGCCCCCGCTCACGGCAACTAGAGAAAGCCTGCGCGCAGCAACAAAGACCTAACAGCCAAAAATAAAAATTAACTAATGAATTAATTAAAAAAAAAAAACAAAAAAACAAAAAAACAGCACAAACTCTTCTCCAGGGGAAAAACCAGAGCTCTCTGGAGCAGTGGCCGACTCTTGCGCTGGGACACAGCAAATTCAAGATGACTCTGGAGCATCTGGCGGCTCCAGAAAGTGAGGATGTGCTCAGAGTGGGCGGGGCCAAGTCAAAGGGACTGGGCACAAACACAAAGAGCCCCCCAGGCCAGCACAGGAACAGCCTGAGGAGCAAAACAAGTAATACAGCAGCGGGGTATGACCCACAGAATGAAGTCAATGCCTGAGGAGGAACAGCCCTTCCTCACAGAAAAGTTCCAATTAATAAATGGTGGGAGAATGACGGAAACAGAAAAGCACCTTTTGGGACTTCCCTGGCGGTCCAGTGGTTAAGACTCCGCGCTTCCCCTGCAGGGGGCATGGGTTCAGACTATGATCCCGCATGCCGCGCAGCACGGCCCAAAAAAAAAAAAAAAAAGCATCTTTCAAACGCCCCAGTAACTAGTCCTTGCAGTCCACCTCTGGATGCTAAAATCAGAGGCAAAAGTCCAAGGAGAAACAGGATATCTGCACAGCCTTCAAGTATTGGGTTGGCCAAAAGGTTCGTTCAGAAACCCGAATGAACCTTTTGGCCAACCCAATATTTCCCCCACGATTTTTATTAATTAAAAAGGGGAAAACAGTAACTTTACACTGGAGAAATCTGGAAGATACCACCTCAACCACGTGATCCAAGTTAATGTCATCATGGCAAGACATGTGGATGCCACATGCCTCTTGCTGTACTCAGAGCTCTTATCAGGAACACTTTTTGGTCAAATGCTTTTTCTGCACCCATTCCATACTATTTGGAAGCAGACCACACGTGACGTTTTCATGCATAAATATTTCAGTATTTAACTGTAAAACTTATGGCTTTTTTTTTAAACGTAAGTGGATGCCACTGTCACACCTAGGGAAAATAACACCAGGAATAGTAGAGAATTCCTCAAACTCATAGTGGGCATCTGTGAAGAACCTACAGCTAACATCACCTCAGTGGTGGAAGGCTAAATCTTTCCCACCAGGATCAGGGAAAAGGCAAGAACACCAGATTTCACCACTTCATTGCAAAACAGTCTTGAAGGTTCCAGGCAATTCAATAAGGTCCAGAAAAAGAAATAAAATCATGAAGCCTGTAAAGGAAGAAGTAACGCTGTCCCCACTTACAGGTGATACAATTATTTCCACAGCAAGTCCCAGGAAATCTATAAAACTACCACTAGGATTGATGAATTAAGCACAAGGTCATGGTTAATACACAAAAATCAACAGTATTTTTACCCAGTAGCAGAAGGCAAATAGAACTTAAAATTTAACACACAATCCCACTTATGGTAATGACAAAAGCATGAATGAGCTAGGAATAAACCTAACAAAAGGTTGTCCAAGACCTCCACACTGCAATGCCAGAGCTGCCAAAAGAAATGTTGAAAGGCCTAAGTAAGTGCAAAGGTATACCATGTTCATGGATTGGAAGACTCAACAGAGATGGCAAATAACTCCAAGATGACCTACAGATTCAATTCCTAACTAAACTGTGCAAAAATCAACAAGCTGATTCTAATATTTACATGGAAATGCAAAGGAGATGGAATAACCAAAGCAACATTTCAAAAGAAGAACAAAGATGGAGGACTGACTCTGTCTGATTCCAAAGCTTACCATAACGCTGTGGTAACCAAGGTTTTGTACTGCCCAAAGGACAGAGCCATGGATCAGCGGCACAGAACAGAGTCTAGAAATAAACCACCTGGTACACTGTCAACTGATCTTTCACAAGGGTGACAAGGAAATTCCACAGAGAAAGGACAGTTTCATCAACAAATGCTGCTGGAACTACTGGACGTCTGGCATGCAAAACAATAAACTTGAGCCCATACTTTGCACCACATGTAAAAATTTATTCAAAATGGATGAAAAGATGTAAATGTAAAACCCAAACTATAAAACTTCCAGAAAACATAGGAGAAAATCTTTGTGACCTTGAGTTAGGCAAACACGTCTTAGCATGCAAAAAACCCACAAACCATAAAAAAAAAGGTGATAAACTGGACTTCTATCAAAATTTAAGATATCTGCTCTTTAAAAGACAATGTCATGAGCGTGAAGAGACAAGCCACAGACCAGAAGAAAACATACCTGATAAAGGATAAATCACAATGATAAAGAATGCTCAAAATTCAATAATTAAAAAACAACCAGTTTTTAAAACCAGGCAAAAGATGATGAATGTCATCAATTATTAGGAAAACTCTCATAAAAACCGCAATGATACCACCACACGACTCGAACAGGACCAGCAAAAACAACGCAGTGAACATCACCTGCCAACAACGGGCGCCACGGGAGTGGTCCTGCACTGCTGCCTGCAGCGCCAAGTGGGGAGGCCCCTTTGGAAAACACTTTGGCAGCCTGTCTTCAAGCACAACCCAGCAATCCCACTCCCGGGTATTTACGCAGAAGGAAGGGAGATGTGTCCACACAAAAACCTCCGGGGGATGTTTACAACACCTTCATTTACAATTGCCAAAAATCGAGATCCACCCAAACATGTCTGTCATCTGGTAAACGAATAAGTGAACTGTGGTCCATCCTGCAATGATGCACTCCTCACGAATAAAAAGGAAAAACTATTGTTACATTTTTTAAAAATGTAAAATTCTAGAAAATGCAAAGTAATCCACAGCAGCAGAAAGCAGGTTGGGCTGCCCGGGACAGAAGGGACGGAGAGGTGGCCGACAGAGGGCACAAGGAAACACAGGGGTGACGCCTCTGTACACTAGTACATGGGGACACCCACACATCCACGTCGGCCACTGTACACTTTCCACACATGCAGTCTCCTGCACTTCAACCACACCTCGACTGTGTCATGATAAACCCTAACGTGGAAAAGAGGAAAGTGGGTGGAGGTACAGGTGAAACAAAAGCAGCTGAGAGTCGGCGAGTGCTGGGCTGGGTGGCTCATCACACCCACTGCCTACCTCTGGGCATGTCGGAAATCCCCCAGGATAAAAA
This sequence comes from Balaenoptera musculus, assembly GCF_009873245.2. Lineage (NCBI taxonomy): Eukaryota > Metazoa > Chordata > Mammalia > Artiodactyla > Balaenopteridae > Balaenoptera > Balaenoptera musculus. Next base: position 169,879,338 of record NC_045787.1, read on the forward strand.
GTAAAATAAGAGGAAAAACAAAATAGGTTAACTACTCTCTTTGCCAGTGAACAGAACCCGTCTTCGGGGACACGAGGGAAGGAGGTGAAGTCGCCTGTGAGATGAGGAGCAGGCCTGCGGCTGGCAGGCACCACCAACCCGGGAGGGGACCAGGCCTGGCTGGACAGCTGCAAACCCAGTCCTGACGCCCCGCACTGCAGGGACACCCCCTCCCTGCAGAAAGGAAGCAGGTGGGGAGGCCAACCCGCCCCCCGGAGCTCGCTCAGCTCCGGGGAGTGTGTGAGAACCCAGGCTGGCCGACTCAGTGCCCCCCGCCTAATCACACAGCCCCACTTCCTAACCAGCAGCTTTATAAACCATTATTATTTATTTTTTTTTAAACGTTCACCTAGTTTCTTCTTCTTTTTTTAAAATTTATTTATTTATTTATTTATGGCTGTGTTGGATCTTCGTTTCTGTGCGAGGGCTTTCTCTAGTTGTGGCGAGCGGGGGCCACTCTTCATCGCGGTGCGCGGGCCTCTAACTATCGCGGCCTCTCTTGTTGCGGAGCACAGGCTCCAGACGCGCAGGCTCAGTAATTGTGGCTCACGGGCCCAGCTGCTCCATGGCATGTGGGATCTTCCCAGACCAGGGCTCGAACCCGTGTCCCCTGCATTGGCAGGCAGATTCTCAACCACTGCGCCACCAGGGAAGCCCCTAAACCATTATTTTTATGATAGATTACACCATTAACAAAAAAAAAGTAGATCCCAAATTCTCAGCACCACCCCTGGACAGGCCCACCCTGCGAGACTCACACCCATGATTTCACTCAGTCTTTCAGACAATCCTGCAGGAGGCCCTGCTCAGCCCCGAGAGCAGAGAAAACAATCTCAGGGAGTCTGAGGCCACTCAGCCACCAGGGGCAGGACAGGGCCTCACATCACAGCCCAGACCCCCATCCTGACTCCTTCTTGGGGCACTGCCAGCCTGTCCGCCCCAGGTTCAAGCGGATATAATGGCGTGTGGCCCAGGCAGTGGCTACACAGCTAAGGATTTTAAGGAACAATGCAGCGAGATGCCAGGGCCATGGTCACACACGTGGAACATCTAAAGCCAAGAGTGGTCGCAGGATTCCGCGCATGGGCCCCCGAGGGCACTCTGGAGGCCATCAGACCCTCAGGTCCCACGTGAGGAGACAGCCCACTAGAAACACAGCAGGCGGCCCTCCTCCCAGATCTCGCCCGGGTCAGCCTCCTGGGCACCCGGCCTCCTCTGCACAGCACGGGGCAGGCTCACAGAGGGAAGAGCAGCCCAAACCCAAAGGTCACAGCAAACCCCACGGGAGAAGAGTAAAACAAGGTGATGAGGTGAGAGGGGAGGGGGTCCCTCGGGAAGCTGGCCACTCAGGACTTCCAGCCTCTTCCACAGGAAGCCAGCTCACGAAGCACCAAGACCTGTCCTGGGTCACACTCAGAGGACTTGACCCCCTGACCCCACAGTCCCGCTTCCCAAGCCTCCTCGATGCTGACGATGCTGACGCAGATCAGCACGGAGGAATGGGGGCGCGCACAGCTGGGGGGCTGCTGGGAACTCAGGACTGGCCCACCCCGAGGCCCCGCCCCCGAGGCCCCGCCCCAGCAGGCGCCACACTCACCGGATGGTCTCGATGATTTCATGAGCAGCATCGTGGTGTTTGTCCTGAAAGACAATGGGACAGGGTTTAGAGCCGTCCCTCCACCCTCCGGTGATGGTGGCGACCAGAGGAGGCGGGTGCTGCAGCCCCCAGGACTCCCCGCCTCATTTCCCGACCCGCGGGACCTACCAGAGAGCCCTACCCACAGCGCTGGGGCCATGTCCTGCCACGTGGGACACGCTGGCTTCGGGAGCGCCTGTTCCTGCAGTGCCCTGCCGCCCAGCGGGCTGCGGGGAAGGGACCGGGACGGAGTCTAAGCCCCCGACCCTCCTTCCCCAGGACTTCCCCCGGGCGCTCCTGCAGCCTGGAAGCCACAGGCCTGGCTCTGAGTCCCTGAACCGCTGCAGGCCTCGGTTTCCATCTGTAAAATGGGGAAACACCAGTCGTGCAACCACCGGGAGCAGGCGAGCAGCGGTCCTCCCTCCCGGCCACAGCGGCGCTCTCCTGGCCCCACTGCGCCCGGCGGGCTGGCCTCGCCGCTTTCCCCGAGGAGCACGTCGGGGGTCGCTCTGGCCTTTCGCCGGGGTCTTGGCGGCCAGCTAACCCAAGACCACGCAGAAACCAAGTGAGGACGACGCATCGTGTGGACGGTCTGTAACTCTAGACTGCACCTCCACCCCGCCAGTGAAGGTTTCTATCGCGGTGAGGAGGGGCCGCGAAGAGGATGGGCTGAAGCCGGAGGTGAAACGGTCAGGCCCAGAGCTGCCAGCCCTGCCCCGGGACAGCAACTGCCCCTCTCAGCCCAGGCCACCATTTCCATGCTTCACAGTGGAGGACAGCAACGCGGGCAGAGCCCCTGCAGGCCAGGGCACGGATGCCCGGAAGGTCCCAGGGCAGGGCCCCCCATGGCGCAGCGTTCCTAACAGGTCAAACAACTCCGGAAACATCCTTCGTGTCCTAAGCCTCATCTTTGCAACAGCAGCCCTACTGAGATATAATTCATACAAACTGGGCCCCCGCTTCAAGTATACAGTTCAGTGGGTTTTAATACATTCAGAGCTGGGCAACCATCAACTCTATCTAGTTCCAGAACATCCCATCACCCCATTAGCAGACGTGCCCCAATCCCCTCCCCAGCCCTTGACAACACTAATCCACTCTCTGTTTCTGTGGATTTGCCAGTTCTGGACGTTTGTAAATAGAATTACGATATGTGACCTTTTGCCCAGAGTCTTATTTTTTAAGGCAAAGGAAAAAACCCATCTTCTATCGTTCTTAATAACATCCTCCAACTTACCAAGGATGGAGCAGTAAATATCCATTGAACTCACATTACTTAGACAAGGCTGGGGGTGGGAGATGGAGCATGTGCGGTCCAGCACAGGACAGCCCTGCAGACCAGTGGTTCCCGAAATGGGAGAACCGACCCGCAGCATCAGCGCCACTGCTGACCCAGAAACCCTGGGGAAGAACCACTGATCGGCCCCAAGGCCTCCTGGCAAACGTCAGAAAACAGTGAGGACAGCTGGGTTTGGAAAACAGTCTGGCAGCTCCTCAAAGGTTAAACAGTTAGCAAATGACCCAGCAATTCCTCTCCTGGTGTCTGCCCAAGAGAAATGAGAATATTCGTCCACACAAAACCCTGAACATTGGGCTTCCCTGGTGGCTGGTGGCACAGTGGTTAAGAATCCACCTGCCAATGCAGGGGACACAGGTTCGAGCCCTGGTCTGGGAAGATCCTACATGCCGCGGAGCAACGAAGCCCGTGAGCCACAACTACTGAGCCCGCATGCTGCAACTACTGAAGCCCGCGTGCCTAGAGCCTGTGCTCCGCAACAAGAGAAGCCACCGCAATGAGAAGCCCGCGCACTGCAACAAAGACTAGACCCCACTCACCACAACTAGAGAAAGCCCGCGCGCGTAGCAACGAAGACCCAACGCAGCCAAAAAAAACCCACACCAAAGACCCGAACATTAATGTTCACAGAGGCGTGATTCACAACCGCCAAAAGGTGGAAACCACCCAAATGTCCATCAACAGATGAACGAATAAACAAATGTGTCCCTCCACACACTGAAATATTATCCATCCATGAAAAAGAGTGAAGCACTGACACTCGCTACAACGTGGATGGACCCTGAGAACACGATGCTCAGTGAGAGAAGCCAGACGGACAAGGACACACAGGGTGTGATTCCACTGATGGGAAACGTCCAGAACAGGCCAATCCACAGACACAGAGAGTGGGTTCCTGGCTGTCAGGGGCTGGGGAGGGGATGGGAGGGATGCTAATGGGGATGGGGTTTCCTCTTGGAGTGATGGAATGTTCTAAAATTGGTAGTAGTGATGACTGCACTCAATGAATACATTATAAAGCAGGGAACGGCACGATTTAGGTGGATGAGGTGAAGAGTGTGGAAATTACACCTCAAAACAGCTATCAACAACAACAATAACAACAGGGACTTCCCTGGCGGTCCAGTGGTTAGGACTCTGTGCTTTCACTGCCGAGGGCCCAGGTTCAATCCCTGGTTGGGGAACTAAGATCCCACATGCTGCACGGCGCGGCAAAAACAAACAAACAAAAAAACCACAACAAAATCTACAGGAGGAAACGCACAGTATCGTTAGAAGCACCCCCGCCTCAGTAGGAAGATACTGAGCATCTCAGACACTCACACGGCAGACGGACTCTGTTCCTGCTCCACAACATTCAGTGAGTCCAGATAGACAGTCCTGGCAGCCCTGAATTCCCTGGGCTCCTGTACCCACTGAAAGCAGAGAAGACGCCACGCTGTCCCGCAGGGTCTGCTCAGAGACAAACGCACACAGCACAGTGTACAAGGCGCTGAGTAGTCACAGGGTGAGGAGGAGGATCTAGAACTTTCCACCAAGGCTCTCTCGCATCACACTCCTCCTGAGGGGAGCCGGCCCCCGTGCACTGAGGAGCCTCAGCAGCCCTGCGGGGGCCCACGTGCAGAGGAGCCACGGGAGGGGCCTCCTGGAAGCCAGGCATCCCGCCCGGTCCGGCCTTCGGATGGGGCAGCCCCGGCTGAAGCCCCTACTGCAGCCTCCTGAGGGACCCTCGGCCGGAATCCCCTCGCCCGCCTGCTCTGAATCCTTGCCCTCAGAAACCACGGGGGGTCATCAGTGTGCGTCGTCTCAAGCTGCTAAATTCACGTCCGCGTTTAGGCCGATACACTACCCTGAGAGCATGGCCCATAAGAACAAGTCTTAGAGCCACAGGAGGACATGACAGTACCCAGGAGAGTCTGATTCCGGTCACCACCGTGGGGTTACAAAACAGGGTGCGTGCTCTGAAAGGACCCCGTGAGCACATGCGTGTGCCTGAGTGTGCGCCGCGTGGCTGCCCCGTGCCGGCTCGGACTGCGCCCCCTCCCTCGGCGCCCCCAGGAGGCTGGACGCGCCCCAGAGACGCTCCTCCTGCAGGGGCGGCAGGGGCCCTCACGCAGCCCTGGCTGAGCCACCGCGTCTCAGGCCGCGTCACGCCGACCTGGGAAGACAGGGGCCTGGAACGTGGTCTCATCTGTGACGAGATGAACTCAAGCTTTCCCAAGCTTTAAAACCAGAACGAAAGGAAGGCAACGGTTTATGACGTGCCTCCTACGATCTGGGGATGCTGCTTTGGGGACTGGCCAGCTTCCAGCGACCGTCCTGAGTCGTATGATTTAAGATGCCCTGATCACCGTCGATGATTCAGAAGCTCTCACAGCTTCTCGGCTGTGGCCTCTTCTTCTGCTTCACAGGCCTTCCGAACAGAGCGACGCCAGAAGCCGACCCAGAAAGGTCCGACTGAGAACAGCCCTGAGGAAGCCCGCGCTTAGGAGCACCCGCACCTCCTCCCCAGGGGAGCCCTGGAACTCCGGGGTTTGAGGCCAGCCCTGGGCTCGCTGCACGGGACGCCCGGCCTCCCCGTCCCAGCCACAGCCCCGGCCCGCTGCTGGCTGCTTGCTGAGTCAGCGACTAACCCACGCTCTTCTCACTAACGGCGTCAGAGCCTCCGCAGGAAGCCGCGCAGAGGCTTAGCGGAATGCTGCTCACCACAGAGCCGGCGGCCTCACTCCGGGATCCTGGGAAAACAACCGCAATAAGCACAACCGTTCCCGCCTGAAAAAGCACCCTGTGCGGAAGCCGGAGGCTGTCATCAGGCCTGAGCCGCCACCAAGCCCGTCCCGTCCGCCTGCTCCCCTCCCCTGCCCAGCTCAGGTGAGGGCGGGGGCCGCCCACGGGGCGGGGGAGTCTGGCTGTCCCACTCGGCAGGCCCCTGCCTCCTCCTTGACCGTGAGGACAGGTGTGGGAACAGGAACTCCACCCGGACGCCCGCAGATCTGGCTCTGCCCCCGCTCGTCCCCGCAGGCCCTGCACCCGGCGTGAGGAGCCTGGACAGGAGGCCTCCTGGGTGCTGGCTGCCAGGGCACCGCCCACCCCTGAGCACGCAGGCCGGTTCACGGTGACAGGGGCACGACATCTGGAGACATCATCCCTGGAGGACCCGGCGAGAGGCAGGAGGCAGAGACTAGGGAGGAGACAAGACGTGGACTCCGTCCTCCTCTTCCCACTTGCAGCAGGAAGACGCCGGGACCCAGGGGGCCTCCGAGGCAGGGGCATCACACCGGGACGAGCGTCAGAATCCCTGGTCAGAGTGGAGTTCTGGGGCCACCCGCAAAGTTTCAGAGTCAGCAGGTCTGGGCCCCAGGAACCCGCATTCCTAACCAGTTCCAGCTGGTGGGGAAGCTGCTGGCCCAGGGGCCCCGCTCAGAGAACCACCGGCCTGAAGCAAGCAGGGACCACACTCTCTATCACCATCTGCTGAGGGCACGAGTGCCCAGGAGGTGCCGAGGGGGAGCACCCTGGGCCTCTGCCCGCGGTCCCCACTCCCCAGCAGGCTGCAGGGGGCACTGCCTGCGGGCTGGGGGTCGCTGCCTTCTTCCCCGAGGCTCTGCACACCTCCGGAGCCCTGGGGTGGGGGCCAAGGCAAGTGGGACAGAGCGGCCAGGGTGGGATGCACGCACTGTTTCCCAAAGTGGAGAAGCACAGCGGGAAGAGTCAAAGGCAGGGGAGATGGAACACGGCGGGAGGTCTGCCGGCTGTCTCTCTGCCTCTCCCAGTGGCAGGGCTTTGAGAGCAGAGATCTGGCTGGAAGAGTGGAAAATCCACAGAAGGCTCTCCGTCTGGGAGGAAAGCCAGGCGGGTGAGCAGAGGGCCCTGAGGCCCAGCGAAGGCGCTCAGCCTCACCTCTCAGCCTGCGGCCCCGCTGGGAGCACCCACTCGCCAGGGGAGGGAGCAGGGGGTGAAGGGGGAGGGGGAGGGCCAGCGCCTGCGGCGGGCCTGAGTATTCAAGAAGCGACCAGGTTTTCACTTGAAAATGAGTGCATCTCACACAGGGGCGGGGGTGGCAGAGAGACTGGCCGTGGAGCATCACATGGGTCTCGTCCACAGTCAGCCCCGGACGTCCGCAGGCCCCCAGCAAGGGGGTGCTGCCTGGCCCCAGGACCGTACCGGAGGACAAGCCAGGCCAAGGAGGGGAACCGCCTGGTAAAGCGAGGCAAAGGAGAGAGCCAGGAAGGAGGCTCTCCTCCCACCGCCGACCCGGCCCTCTCCCCGCAGGGCCAGGCGACAAACCAGGCTGGTCTCGGGACTGAGCTGCGTCGCAAAAACCTGCCCACAAGACCGGCACTGCAAGGAACAGTCAACATGGGAAAACAGGAAGGGGCTGCCGGGACCCCATGAGGCCAAAGTCCAGCTGGAGGAGGAAGAGAGAAGAGGGAGCGGGCCCGTGGCTCCCGGGCCACGGACACAGTGCAGGACACGGTGGGCCCGTGGCCCGGACCCGGGCGGGTGGGACCCGCTGTGCACACAGGGGCCCCGATGACCAGGGTCCAAGGAAGGAGTCCTCACGAGGGAGAGGGGTCTAGAGCCTCACTGTGCCCACAGCGGCCCCTGGCCACCTGGACGAGGGGCAATGGTGCTCACTGGCCCACTCCAGTGCCATGTGCTGTGAGCACAAGATGCACACGGATTTCTAAGACATAGCGCGCGCATGCACACACACACGAAGTAAAACTGCCCTTTACTAATTTTTTAAACGATACGTTGAAAACGTAGTATTTGGGCTATACTCAGTTATGTACAATCATTGCTGTGAAAACGTACCTCGCCTCCTCCTTTTGACTTGTCACGTGGCTACCAGGAGGGCACGTGCGTGGGTCATGTACCACCTCACCTACCGCCGCACCTGCGGGAGCGTTTCCAGACCTGACCCTGAGCCTGAGCTCCACGCCTGGGTCCGCAGCTCACGGAAGCCAGTCTGCGCAGAGCCAGGACCGGCCGGGACGTTCTGCTGTCCGGGCAGCCGTCCTTCTGTAGGACGGGCATGGGTGTGTCCCCAGGAGGACGGGGCGCCACAGTGGCTCCAGGGGTGACAAGACCATTTCAGTTGCTTCAATCCAAACTAGCCCACCTGTAACAGCCCAGGCCGCCCAGCCACCCAAGGAGCTCCTGCAAGTGCTGAGCGCCAGACGCCGGGGGCCCGCGTGGAGGGGCCATTGTGCAATGACTCTGGTGGGACGGGGGAACGCGACGACCAAAAGTTCACCACCAGAACTTTTCTTGCCGTCACCAAAGAAAATGCTTTACTGCCACAGAGCAGTCCAGCCTGAGGCCAAGGCCAAGGCCGTGACGGGAAGGGAGGGAAAGCCCAGGGATGGAGGAGGCCCTTCCGAGGGGGCACAGCTGGAGAAGGACTCGCCCGGCGCTCTGCGAGCGACAAGCGGCAGCACGGCCTCCACCCCGCGGTCTCAAAGGCCAAGGCGAGCCGCGCCCCCAGCCTTCCAGCTGTCTCCCACTCCAGCAAGGGGTCCTGTTAGCACCGTATCAGTGCAACTGGCGTCACCCCACCCCAGGACCAAGCCAAACGAACGCCTCTCCAGGGGCCTCGAGACCCCACGACCTGGGCCACACGCACGGGAGCATCACTCAGCCACGCAAAGGGGTGAAGCCCTGCCACTCACAACAACGTGGACGGACCCTGAGAACACGATGCTCAGTGAGAGAAGCCAGACACAGATGGACACACAGTGTATGATTCCATTGATGGGAAACGTCCAGAACAGGCAGATCCACAGACACAGAGAGGGGGTTCCTAGTGTCAGGGGCTGGGGCAGGGGACTGCGGGCCCTTTGCGCTGATGGAATGTTCTGGAATTAGAGGTGATGGCTGCACAGCTCTGTGAATATAGTAAAAGCCATTAAATTGTACACTTCATATGGGTGAGTTCTGTGGTGTGTGAATGCGATCTCGACAAAGCTGTTATTTAAAAAGACACAAAGCCCACAAGACCCAGCGCGGCTCCTCCTCCCCTTGTCCCGCCCCTTCACCTGGTGTCTGTCCCAGACCAGGTGTGGGCCCAGCGTGTCCTGCGGCCCCAGCACCTGCTCCCCGGTGGGAGCCTCACTCAGCGCGCAGGATGAGCACAGAGCAGACGCCAGGGAGCCACCTGCACACCAGGGGAAACGTGAGCCACCACCACCACGCGACGTGCAAATCCTTCCCGAGAGCTCCCCGCCCCGAGCCCCACGACTCCCGCCGTCCCCGTGGGCACCACTCCGTGGCGGCCCCCCGCTCCCCAGCACACAGCCTGCAAAACCCCTTCCCCACCCGGGAAAAGACGCGTCAGGTTTTCAAAGGACCAGCGTTCTCAGAGGTAACCTCTCTCACACACCGGCTGCCCGTGCACCTGGTGTGAGTCTGACGCGCTTTCCAGGCATGGGCCGCGCACCCCATGACCAACTGAGGGGATTCAAACGGAAGCCCCTCAGAGATGAGGAGGCATCGTCATCCAAGGTCAATACTCAGTGAAGCACACAGCCTCCGACCTCCCAACTGCAGCTCACGGGAACCTGTGACTCGGCAGCCCTGCCAGGCGCCGCGGACAGGAAGAGGGCCTGGTCCCACACGGGGGCGCCGAGGAACAGAGCCCCGGGCCAGGCACCGTGACAGCGGCCGTGGGTGGGGAGAGAGAGTCCGGGAAGGAAGAGAAAGGCGGGCGGTGAGGGAGGCACTACAGTGCCACGCATGAGCTGCGGAGGACCACGGACAGACACCCGGCACGTCCTCTGTGAACAGCCTCGGCAGGAGACCCGGCTGGTGGGAACGGCAGGGACAGCTTGAAGGGACAGAGAAGATGCCAAAGAGGCCTCCAGGCAGCACCCTCAGTGGGAGGAAGGAAACAGGACTGTCATCCCACAGCCAGGGAGACAAGGCGCACGCACTGGGGAAGAGCGCCAGGACCACGAGACGAGGACACGGCAGAAAGAAAGAGGGAGGAGAGGGGTTTCCTGGGAGACGTGCGCCGGGCCCGGGACCCAGGGATGCACAGACACAGCCAGTCGCACCCTACAGGTCCCCGAATTCAAAAGGGACACCAAACACTCTGTATCTTGATTGTACCAATGCCAATGAAATCATTACATCGGTGCGTAGCTTTGTAAGATGCCACCATCGGGAGAAACTGAGTAAAGAGAACGTGGGATGTGTCCGACTTATTTCTGACGGCTGTGCAAGAATCTATGATCATCTCAAAATAAAAAGTTCAACTTAATTAAGGAAAAAAGGACGCAGCTCCTAGAGGTAGACTGGGGGCGGGTCCCCTGCAGCTCTGCCACCTCCTGCCTAGTGAATATCCAAAGGGCCGGCTGCCTCTGGCTCCTCCCACCAGGAACAGAGCATACAGGCGGCATTTGGATGTTAGGGACCAAAGTACGAAAGCTAACAGCCACGTACGTACGGAATACCAGGCTTTTCCGGTGATCCCTTCCTCTTTAAAGAGGCTACTTCACCCACGGAAAGTCGTCAAAGGGTTAACCTGCCTTCCACCTGAGCTCAGATTAGGCAGGACTCACACCAGCAGAGGTCAGATCAGAAAATATTTTCTGAGTCACAGGGAGGGATGGCTCACTCGGCCGCCCACTTCAGCTACTACTCACAGTCGAGTGAAGGGCGTGACTGCTCAGCGGGCATTCATCAGAGACTCATGGGCTCTCAGGAGGAAGCCAGAAGCAGGAGGGGACAGTCACGCTGGGGCCGCTCCACGCCCACAGCCTCAGTGAGTCACGGAGGGGAAGGACCGCTGCACGCCCTCGCTGGCTCCTGCCCTGCCATCAGGCAGCCGAAGATACCACCTGCTTCCTCCTGAGCTGAGACCCGGTTTTCCCACCAAAAGAAGGGCCATGCTGCTTTAGAAACGCCACCGTGAGCTGCAAGTGGATATCTGGGAACTCTCAGTCACAGAAGGAACAAAACTCGCCCTGCACCCCGCCCTCCCATTTGTCAATTGTGCAAAAGCCCATTTTGGAGGCTGGACACTTCCGCATACAGGCGGTTGTGGCTGTTTGCACTTCCTCCTGCGGGTGCCCCCTCCTCAGAGAAGCCACTCACACCTCCCCCAGGGTAAATCTGGCAGCCCCACCCTCTGGGACCTCAGCTGGTCCCATATACGGGGCACTACACCTCAGCTGAACTTCTGTGTTTATAGATCACCTACCGTCCTTGGTTCATAAGTTTCTTGAGAGTAAGAATACTGTCTACTGTCCTCTGCGCCCCCTGGAACACTCACTGTAAATATCCAGGAGGTGCTTGCAGAATGAATGAATCAATGAACAAACAAGCTCAGTCATTTCAAACGTGCGGTCACATGAGTAATCTGACCTTCTGAAAAGTTAAGCTTCTGGAAGGAGCCCATTTTCTTAATGTATTCAGCATCGAGTCATCACAAAATATGAACTCTTATAAAGTACTGCCCCCTCACTTCCCATGAGAAAGCAAAATTCCTCAGCAGGGAAATGGGAGGGTAACAGACGTTACCCGCAAAGCTTTAGGAAGGCTGCGGCTCGCTGAGCACTTCACTAGGGCCCCTGACCGCCTGCCTGGTAGTAGGACAGACACACCAGGAACGGCTGCTGACCGGCAGAAAGAGCGCCCGGCCAGGCAGGCAGCACACCCCGCACCCTGCCAAGCGAGGTCCGGCCAGCAAGGGAAAGACGCTCTCCACTTCAGAACCGCCCACCACTAGAAAGCCAGGTCCTGCCAGGGCCTGGGCACACGAGGCCTCCCTTACAAGGGTTACAAATCTGTGGCCTTGCTCTGCCTCGAATAAAAGACAGTGATGGGGACAACGTGACCATCTCCAGATGAACTTTCAACTTCGTTTCAAGTGCCTGGGTGCTGGGTCACAGTGGATTTCTAAACTCTTCCAATACTCAAAAATACCAATTTCTAAGATGCAGAAGGGTTGTTAAACATACACTTAGCACAGACCCCAGTCCCACTCCTGAGTATTTTCTCAAGTGAGGTAAAAACCCAAGTTCACATGGAAACCTGCCCTGGGATGTTTACAGCAGCTTTATTCCTGATCCCCTCAAAACTGGAAACATCCCACAAGTCCTGCCACCCGCAGGCAAATGGACAAACGGAAAATGGAATACAACACAGCAAGAAAAAGGAGTGACTTCTCATACCCGCAACAACAGGGATGACGGACTTCCCTGGTGGTCCAGTGGCTAAGACTCCGCGCTCCAAATGCAGGGGGCCCGGGGTCCACCCCTGCTCAGGGAACTAGATCCCGCACGCCGCAACTAAAACATACTGCACGCGGCAATGAAGATCCCATGTGCCGCAACTAAGACCCGGCACAGCCAAGTAAATAACTAAATAAATAAATATTTAAAACAACAACAACAAAAAACAAACCAGGGATGAATCTCGCATAGGTTTTGCTGAGCCAAAGCAGCCAGAATCAAAAAGCTACATGCTGTTGTTCCGTTTATCTGACTTTCTGGAAAAGCCAAAACCTTAGGGACAGAGAGGAGATTAGTGGCCAAGAGGCTAGAGGCGCGCTGGCGCCAAAGGGCAGCAAATGGGATGACGGGATTGCTCTGCCACCTGATGGCAATCATCTGTCAAAACTCCTACAACTGTGCACTACAAGTGAACTATGCTTCACGGCTACTAAGGATAAACAAATTATTACATTTTGAAAAATGCGCCGGCCAGCCAACCCGTACATGACAAGTGCAGTAAGAGGGGCGGGGAGGCGAGGCAAGTGGATCAGCTGGAGTTCTGAAGGTTCTCCCCACTTTCAGTTTCCCTCCCCTGGGATGTCTCCCCGCCCTGCCCACTGCTCAGGCCGCCCACCCGGGCCACCCAGAGTTACCCAACCGGAAAAGCCAGAGCCCAGGCTCAGCCGCGCCTCCGGGCACAGGAAGAGCAAAAATAGAAAGCGCCAGCGCGCAGTGGCGGGCTGGAAACCCTCCGACCTCGGAGAACTGCGGAGAACCGGGGACCGGAGTCAACAACAGCTCCCAGGCGGTCCCAGCGTCCCGACCCCGCCCCCGGCCGCGACACAGTTTCCACAAACTGACACACACGGAGCCCGCGCGAGGGGCGGGTCGCGCGGGCTTCCCCGCCGGCTCCCCTGGAGGCCGGTCCCCCGCAAGCCGAGCGCACGAAAGGGCGCCCCAAAGGCGCCGGCCCAAGGCGCCCGCTGCGCTTTCCCTCCCGAAGGTGGGCTGCAGGGCCCAAGCGTAAACCCTGAGGCAACAACACGCGCACCACGCCGCCACGGGGGACGAGAGGCCGGGCGCCCACCTGCCCGGACACCCTGCATTTCTGGAATCACCGGACGCCTGTGTAAATTTCCGTTCGGCGTGTCATTTTCCAAAGGCCACTCAAGATCAGGGGACAGGATGCCTCCTCTCCAAGGGTCCAGCCAGCCCACCCACTCAAATTACAGGACACAATGCCTCCGTTCCAAGGGCCCTGCCAGCCCACCCACTCAAATTAGGGGAGACAACGCCTCCTCTCCAAGGGTCCAGCCAGCCCACCCACTCAAGATCAGAGGGACAAAATGCCTAACTAAAACAAAACAAAACAAAAACACAAAAAACTGGAGAGAGGAAGGAAAGGGTGTCCTCAAAAATAAAAAAGCTAAGCACGTTGACAGCGCTAAGAATAAACTACCAGGAAAAAGAAACCCTACATGTCAGATCATAAAGTACGGAAGGGCAAGCCCGCCGGCAGTCCAGGCCCGGGGGACCGGGGTCCCCAGCCCTACAGAGCCAACGGCAGCCCGGCTCGGGCGCCCCTCGGAAGCGCGGGGTCCCCGCGGCCGAGTCTGCGCCCCCGGCCGGCCCCGGCTCCCCTCTGCCCACCCTGCGCGCGGGGGCTGGACACGGCCGCGGAGAACCACGGCGGGGCGGGAAGGGGGACTCCAAAGAGGGTCTGGCGACTCGAGTCGCTCCGTTTCTCGGTGGGCTCAGCGCGCGCCGTGGGGAAGAGGGGCGGGGGTCCGGGAAGAGGGGACGGGTGGCACTCACGTAGACCGGCAGCGGCCACGGGTAGACGGCGGGCTCGGCCCCCACGGACGACTCCAGCCTCAGCTCCAACTTCTCCCCCATGTCTTCGCGCGCGGCCCCCGCACCAGGCTAGTCTGGCGGTTGGGGGAGGGGCGGGGCGCCGCCGGCGGGGGCGGGGCAGGCGGGCGGGCGGGCGGGCGGGAGGCTGAGGGGAGGGGGCCTGGCCTGGCCTCAGCCTCCGCCGCCGCCGCCGCCGCCGCCGCCGCGCTCCCGTCTGGCCCCCGGCTCCCTCTTTGTGCTCACAGGCCCGGGACCTCCAGCGCTGCCGCCAACTCGGGCCGGCGTGAGGCGAGCACAATGAGCCGGGCCCGGGCTGAACCACTCACTCGCGGCGCGCGCGCCGCCCGCCCCGTGGACTCGCCCGCTCCACGTACGCACGCACGCACGCACGCACGCACGTCTTCGGCTGCCCCCGGCCACCCGCACCGGCCCGAAGTCGGGACCCGGGGAGACCCCCCTCGGGGCTTGGGGTGGCGGGTTCGACTCCAGCCCTTGACGTACCGTGACACACACACACACACACACCCACCCAATAATAAGACTATAATTCCTCATTAAATATGACAGCCGGAATCCCGGCTTCTGTTCACAAAAATGCCCTGTATTTAGCCTATGCTAGGCACCAGACCCTGGACGCTCAGTACTGGCAAAAAAGGAAATGCCCTGCCCTCATGGCGCTGCCATTTTAATTGGAATAGTAGTGACAATGGTCAAGGGAGAAAATAAAGTGTCATCATCGCCACGGGGGTGGTTAATCTCATGTGCGCACTGCGTGGGGCCCCGGCAACCACAAACATTATTCCAGATGTGGCCAGGAAGGTATTTTTCAGAAGAGATGAACACTGAAATTGGTCCACTTTGCGTAAAGGAGATTGTCAATGCCGCGGCGTGGGTGGGCCTCGTCCATCAGTTGAAGGACTGGAGAGAAAAATGAGGTTCCCTAGAAAGAGGGAACTGTTCCTCCAATGGCCTTGGGACATCAGCTCTTCCCTGTGTCTCCAGCCCAGAGTCCTGCCCTGACTTGCCTGCCTCACGGTCACATGAGTCAACTCCTTAAAACAAAACTATATATGTAAAAATACTGAATATATACAAGCCTATTAATTTGTATATGTGTGTATACATATTATATATATGTATACACATATGTTTATATGTGCGTGCGTTTGTAGTATATGTGTAAGTACTATATACAGTATACATACAAGCCTATATATTTGTGTGTATATATTGTATACATGTATGTATGTGTATATATATAGTATACATATTTATAAATGTGAACATGCTGTATATATACACACACCCATATATTGATATATGGGTGTGTGTAGATATACAGTTTATGTACACTGTATGTATGTATACAGTGTGTATTTATATATAGGTGTGTATATATGTTGTATACCTGTCTGTGTATATGTTTCTAGGTGTTATATGTATATATGTATATACTATTATATACACACTTGCGTATGTATTTATATGTGTATGTACATGCGCATATTTACATATAGGTGTGTATGTGTGTGTATACATTGTATATATGTATATATCTTATATATATGATATATGTACGTATACATACGATGAATTTATATATACAGTACATATATATTTTTATGCTATATGCTTTTATATGTAGGTGTATATGTGTGTCTATATGTATGTACGTGTACGTATTGCATATATTATATGTGTATGTATGTATACTGTCTATATACACACCTAAATATCTTTGTATGTGTGTATATATGTATGATATATATGTACCTAGGTGTGTATATTGCATATGTTATTCGTATGTGTACATACTGTATACATACAAACGATGCATTTTATATGTGTGTATGTATAGTGTCTATGTCTGTGTGTATTGTATATGTTATGTGTATATGTGTGTATACATACTGTAGATATACAAACTATGCATTTTATATGTGTGTATATATGTCTGTGTGTATTGTATATACTATATGTGTATATGTGTGTATGCATACTGCATAGATACACAGCTGTATATTTTTGTATGCGTGTACATATGTACGTGTGTGTGTATATACACACACACACCCTATGGATTCTGTTTGTCTGGAGAACCCTCACTGATACGGACACTTATGACAATTGAGCACCTGCTCTTTGCCAGCCAGGGAGCCAAAGGCTTGTCCTTGCGGTGTCTCCCTTAAGTGTCACAAGTCCCAGGAGGGAAGGTGATGCGGCTCCTACCAGTTGAGGTGCCTCAGGGTCAGAGAGGTGCACAGGGTGGGGGGCTGGAGCCTGGTGGAGCCCAGGTGGAGTTCTAGCAGCAGTACAGCCTAGCAGTCCCACTTCCCCGGGTGCTTCTCACAAAGACGCCAAGGGAGAGACGGGATCTGAAGGAGGGGATGAGGAGGCTTCCGTGGGTCCGCAAGCCCAGACCAAGGCTGACTCGTCAAGGGTGTTAGAGGTCAGGACTGTGGTTACCCTGGGGGTGGGCTTACACAGAGCCATTCACATTCTGAAAAAGTATCCATTCTGCTCTTGTTTGTATGTTTACCCCCCTCCCCCAAATCTTTTAAAAACAGATTCTCTTGGTTGCTGGGAACACACACGGGGAAGTTGTGTGTGAGGGGGTGTGATCCAGGGGACAGGGAGGATAAGCCCCGCCACTCGTAGGGCCAGGAGTGGCTCAGCTTTGTGAGCTGAGGATGGCCCACGAGGTCCCAGAGAGAAGGGTCCCTGCTCCGTCCCTGCTCTGTGCACCCCATTCCCAGCCTGAGAAGCCCAGAGCCACCCCCCGCGACACACACACACCAGGGAGGAGAGCCAGTCACCCTGGCTCCCAGGCTCTGGCTCCAAGGCTCCTGGCACTAGGAGCTATTTTCAGCTTTCATGCTCTGTCTGTCTCTCGCCCGCCCTCCCTCCCTCCTCCGCTTCTTCCCCTCCCGCTCCATCTGTCCTCCCCTCCAGCCTGCATTTCTACACAGGATGGCTCACAGACAGCTGCTCCCCGTGCCCACCTGCCACCATTCGATGGATGTCAAAGCAAACCCTGGGGACTTCCCTGGAGGTCCAGTGATTAAGACTCTGAGCTTCCACTGGCAGGGGGCGCGGGTTCGATCCCTGGTCAGGGAAATAAGATCCCACATGCCGCACGGCATGGCCAAGAAAAATAAATGAATAAAAAATAAAGTTATAGTGATGAAACAGCCCTAGTGGTGCAAGGATGGGACGTATAGCTCTATGGTATAGAATAAAGGTCCAGAAACAGATCTATGAGAACTTGATATGACAGAAAGTGGGGAAATTAAGGAGTTTTCAATAAATGGCATTAGGACAATTGCATATCCATGTGGGAAAAAGTAAATTAGAAAAAAAAAAAAAAGGCAAGCCCTGGTCAGGTGTGACCTTGGGCCCAGGGCCATTGGCACACGTTGTCATGTGGGACGTTCTTCCTTAGACTCCTCCCTCCCCCCTGTGTCACTGTCACTTCCTCCAGAACCTTCCTGGACTCCCCTACACAAGCCCGGGGTGTGCCCTCACCCGCCCTGGATCACCAGAATTCCAATCCCGGCCCACCCTTCCCTGCCAGGTAAAGAACTGTGCATGGTCAATAAGACCGTAGAGGTCATTGGCCATTGCTATTGCAGCTGGAATTGTTACTGTGTTTAGATAGGGTGACCAACACCCGCCCCCAGTTTGCCCAGGACCGCTCAGGTTTGAGCGCTGGAACTCTGGGGAAACCCTCAGTCCCGGGGAACCCCAGAAGGCTGGTCAGCCTATTTAGGACGGATCTTTCACTTGATCTCCCAACCCCCGAGAGCCAGAAAGGGAATCTCCCCCCTCCTTCCATTGTAACCTTCATTCATTCATCCACTCATCCCTTTATTCAACTCCTTTATTCAGCAAGTATTTATGAAGCATCTACTACACAGCAGACACTCTTCTAGGTGCTGGGGACATAACAGCATCCCTGTCCTCAAAGAGCTCACGTTCTAGCGAGGGCAGCAAACAGTCAACTGAGAAGGTGTGATTTATTACATGGCGATGATGTCTCGGAGACCACTGCAGGGCAGAGGAGGTGGGAGAGGAAAGGGGCAGGTCTAAATGCAGGCGCTGACGGGATTGGGGCAGACCTTGCCCTGGGCCAGGCTGGTTGCTTCAACACAGCTGTCCTCGCCCAGGGCCATCCTGCCCCCGCCTCACCCAGTTCTTCCGTGATGTGTGGGGAAAATCTGTGGTTGTCACAACTGGGGGGGAGGGGCCCCTGGAATCAAATGGGTGCGGCCAGGGCTGCTGCTAAACCCCACACAGTGCCCAGGAGGGGCCCTCAGCAGAGGATGACCCGCCCCGAATAACCCCAGAGCCGCGGGGGAGACCCTGCACTAATATTATTCAGACCCGCTGGTGCCCCCAGATTCCTGCACAGGCAGGGACTCTAACCGGGTCACCTCTGTATCCCGAGGTGACCTAGAGTGGGGCAGCCAGGAGGGCTGAGATGAGCATCGGGGGTGAAATGACAAATCTCTGTGCCCACTCTCCCCGCCGCACCCCAGGGGCGATGGCCTCTATCTCCTCCCTGTGCAGGTAGCTTTTCCCTGAGCCATTTCTTCTTGTCAAGGTCCCTGTCGCAGGTTGGGTTCCCCAAAGATGACGTTGAGAGCAAGGATTGGAGTGCAGGTGTTTGATGTGAGACGTGCAGCAACAGATACAGCTGCCATAGGGTCCCGCAATTCCACTCCTGGGCATAGATCCGGAGAAAACTCTAATTCAAAACTATACACACACCCCTGGGATCTCCCTGGTGGTCCAGTGGTTAAGACTCCGTGCTTCCAGTGCGGGGGGCACGGGTTCCATCTCTGGTCAGGGAACTAAGATCTCACATGCCGTGTGACAAAAAAAAAAAGAAAGAAAGAAAGAAAAAGAAAGAAAGAGAGAAAGAGAGAAAGAAAGAGAGGGAGAGAGAGAAAGAAAGAAAGGAAGGAAGAAAGAAAGAAAGAAAGGAAGAAAGGAAGAAAGAAAGAAAGGAAGAAAGAAAGGAGGAAAGAAAGGGAGGAAGAAAGGAAGAAAGAAAAAAAAACAAAGAAAAGATACATGCACCCCAATGTTCATTGCAGCACTATTTACAATAGCCAAGACATGGAAGCTATTTAAATGTCCACTGATGGATGAATGGATAAAGAAGATGTGGTACATATATACAATGGAATATTATTCAGCCATAAAAAGAATGAAATAATGCTATTTGCAGCAATGTGGATGGACCTAGAGATTACCATGCTAAGTGAAGTAAGTCAGAAGAGAAAGACAAATATCATATGATCTCACTTATATGTGAAATCTAAAATACGACACAAATGAACTCGTCTACGAAACAAAAACAGACTCACAGACATAGAGAACAGACTGGTGGTTGCCAAGGGGGAGAAAGAGTGAGGGAGGGTTGGATTGGGAGTTTGGGGTTAGCAGATGCAAACTATTAAATATAGGATGGATAAACTACAACATCCTACTGTCTAGCACAGGGAACTATATTCAATATCCTGTGATAAGCCATAATGGAAAAGAAAAAAGTTTTATTTATAGGTTCCATCCCTAACTGAGCTGGCCCATCCCCTCCCATGGTTCTAAGTGCAGCCCGAGGCTGCAGACTTCCCACCGTGGTCTTCAGCTCCAGAGCAAGCCACCTGCAAACCACCCACATCTTTCCAGGGGCTGGCAACTCTCCTTTGCTACTGATTCCAAGACACATCCAGATAGCAAAAATGTGACCATGAAAAGAAACTCAGGCATGTTCAAATCAGGGAAATAACATTCTTCTCTCTGTTCAGTACTCGCTTAATTTTAGAATAGCTTAGAGTTACAAAAAAGTGGCAAAGATCTGTACAGAGTGTAGAGTGCCGTGGACCCTGACCCAGTAACCCTATTTCCAACACGTTAGTACGTTAGTATGACATGTTTATCCAACTAAGGAACCAAGATGGATACATTGTTATTAACTAAAGTCCACACTTCATTAGCATTTCCCTAGTTTTCCCCTAACATCCTTTTTCTGTCCCAGTCTCCTCTGGGCTGTGACATTTCTCAGATGTCCCTGGGTTTTGATATCTTGAAAGTTTTGAGGAGGACTGGTCAGGTATTTTGTCCCTCAATTTGTTTGTCTGTTTGTTTTCTGATGTTTTCTTATGGTTGGTCTGGAGTTATGGGGTTTGGGGCGGAAGATCCAGACAGAGATAAAAATGCCATTCTCCTCAGGTCACATCAAGGATACACACCATCAACGGGACTTATGACAAACGAATTTACCCTTGATCACCTGGCCAGTATCGTCTTTTTTTTTTTTTTTTTTTTTTCTGCGTTGGGTCTTCGTTGCTGCGCGCGGGCTTTCTCTAGTTGCCGCGAAAGGGGGCTGCTCTTCGTTGTGGTGCGCGGGCTTCTCATTGCGGTGGCTTCTCTTGTTCCGGAGCACGGGCTCTAGGCATGCGGTCTTCAGTAGTTGTGGCTCGCAGGCTCAGTAGTTGTGGCTTGCGGGCTCTAGAGCGCAGGCTCAGTAGTTGTGGCGCGGGCTTAGGTGCTCCACGGCATGTGGGATCTTCCCGGCCCAGGGCTTGAACCCGTGTCCCTTGCATTGGCAGGCGGATTCTTAACCACTGCTCCACCAGGGAAGTCCCAAGTATCGTCTTTTAACACTCGGGTGGACATTCCTCTTCCTCAAAGAGCCAAAATTAAAGAGACAGACAATGCGGAGTGCTGGTTCAGCTGGGAGCCACTGGAACACCCGTATCTTCCTGGTGGGAGTGCAGATTGGAGCAACTGCTTTGGAAAACTGTCCAGCAGGATCCACCAGAGCTGACATTACTACTCCAGGTCTCAGCAGTTCCCCTCCAAAGGTCACACCCCAGAGAAACATGTCTACTCCCTTCTAAAGGACGTGCATCAGAATGTCCATGGTGGTTCTGTTCACAGTAGCCAACAACTGGAAACAATGTAAATGTCCTTTCAGAAGACAACGGGTGAGGGACTTCCCTGGTGGTCCAGTGGTTAAGACTCCGTGCTCCCAATGCAGGGGGCCCGGGTTGGATCTAGATCCCGCGTGCCACAGCTAAGACCTGGCACAGCCTAAAATAAAAATGAAAGAAAAGAATAAAATAAAACTAGGTCTGCGATGGTGGAAGTGTAAAATGGCGCAGCCACTGTGGAAAACAGTTTGGTGGGTCCTCACATAGTTAAACATAGAATTGCCATATGATTCACTAAATTCTATTCCTAGGCGGACAGCCAAAAGAATGGAAAACAGGGACTCAAACAGATATTTGTACACCCATGTTCATAGCAGCACCATTCACAGTATGCAAAAAGCAGAAACACCTCAAATTTCCATCGACAGGTGAGTGGGCAAACAAAATGCGGTCCCTCCATACAATGGAACATTATTTAGCCTTACAAAGGAAGGAAATTCTGACACTCATTACAACGTGGATGAACCCTGAGGACATGATGCTCAGTGAAATAAGCCAGGCACAAAAGGACAAATACTATATGATTGCAGTTATATGAGGTCCCTAGACCAGTCAAATCCACAGAGACAGGAAGTAGATGGTGGGGGCCAGGGGCTGGGGGAGGGGGAGTCAGTGTTTCATGGGGACAGAGCTTCAGTTTGGGAAGATGAGAAAGTTCTGGAGATGGATGGTGGGAATGGTTGCACAACAATGGGAATGTACTTAATACCAGTGAGCTGTGCACTTAAAAATGGTTAAGATGGTACATTTTATGTTTATGTATATTTTACCACAGTTAAAAGAAAAACAGTGGTAGCACATACAATCATAATAACCAGCTTTGCAGGCAAAGCTTCTGCCCCAGAAATCTGGACCCCTCTCAGCGTCCTCTTGATGCATTCCCGATGCCTCCTTTGCTTTGTCCTGGGGTCAGTGAGCTCATTCTTGGCAAGACTGGGAGCACGGATGCATCTGTCTCAGCAGGGAAGGAGGATGAGAAATCTGTATGCCAAGGTGAAGGTCATCCAGCAGATGTAACTTTGGACAGATGTCCTCGTGGAGAAAGATGGACACAACACGTTCTACGAAAAAAGCAAGGTGCTGAGGGGTGTGCAGAAGAAACTCATATTTGCACACACACACGTACATACAATGTGCTTGCATATGATGGGCTCTTTCTGGCTCACAAGAAACACACCACACATGGTACCTGGAAGGGAAGAGTAGATTGCTATTCCCAAATATTCGAGTCTCTCCCAACAAGGGGACTGTGCAGGTCCCCACACTCTGCCATATGTGTTTACAGGGTCTCCCGCTAGAGTGCTCAAAACATACCCCCCTGCCCCACTGACCCCAGGCTTGATGATGCAGAGCAGTTACATGCTGCTGCGTACAAACCAGCACACAACTTAGAACATCCACCATGTAATACACTCCTTGCTCTGTAGATCAGCAATTTTTCAAAAAATTTTTATTGGAATATAGTTGCTTTACAATGTTGTGTTAGTTTCTGCTACACAGCAAAGTGAATCAGTTATACACATACATATATCCTCCCTCTCTTTTTTGGATTTCCTTCCCATTTAGGTCACCACAGAGCACTGAGTAGAGTTCCCTGTGCTATACAGTAGGTTCTCATTAGTTATCTAGTTTATACATAGTATCAATAGTGCATATACGTCCATCTCAATCTCCCAATTCATCCCACCCCCCTCTTCCCCCTTGGTGTCCATATTTTTGTTCTCTACCTCTGTGTCTCTATTTCTGCTTTGTAAATAAGATCATCTATACCAATTTTTTCAGATTCCACATATATGCATTAATATACTATATTTGTTTTTCTCTTTTATTCTTTTTTTTTGTCTTTTTTTTAATTCATTTTAAATTATTATTTATTTATTTTTTGGCTGTGTTGGGTCTTCGTTTCTGTGCGAGGGCTTTCTCCAGTTGCAGCAAGCGGGGGCCACTCTTCATCGCGGTGCGCGGGCCTCTCACTATCGCGGCCTCTCTTGTTGCGGAGCAGAGACTCCAGACGCGCAGGCTCAGTAGTTGTGGCTCACGGGCCTAGTTGCTCCGTGGCATGTGGGATCCTCCCAGACCAGGGCTCGAACCCGTGTCCCCTGCATCGGCAGGCAGATTCTCAACCACTGTGCCACCAGGGAAGCCCTGTTTTTCTCTTTCATTCTAACCAGTATGAGGTGATACCTCACTGTAGTTTTGATTTGCATTTCTCTAATGATTAGTGATGTTGAGCATCTTATCATGTGTTTGTTGGCCATCTGTATATCTTCTTGGGAGAAATGTCTATTTAGGTCTTCTGCCCATTTTTGGATTGGGTTGTTTTTTTGATATTGAGCTTCATGAGCTGCTTGTATATTTTGGAGATTAATCCTTTGTCAGTTGCTTCGTTTGCAAATATCTTCTCCCATTCTGAGGGTTGTGTTGTCTTTTTTATGGTTTTCTGCCATGGTTTTCTGTTCTGTGTAGCAGAAACTAACACGACATTGTAAAGTAACTCTACTCCAATAAAATTTTTTAAAAAATTGCTGATCTACAGAGCAAGGAGCGTATTACATGGTGGATGTTGTAAGTTTTGTGCTGGTTTGTACGCAGCAGCAGATAACTGCTCTGCATCATCAAGCCTGAGGTCAGTGGGGCAGGGGTGTATGTTTTGAGAACTCTAGACCCTGTCTTTAATCAATCCTCCTTAGGGGAGAAAGCGTGGGCCCTTAAAGCCTCTCCAAATGGCCTCAAGAGGTCTGGAAACTTCCATCCTTGTCCTCTTACTGGAACATCAGGATGTACTGTACTGAAGTCTGGTTTGCCTCCTGGAGGACCAGGATCAGAGATGAGCCAGCCCAGCTGAAGCCCTCTAGAGCAACCAGCCTGCCACCCACCGGCTAAATGAGCACATATATTTGAGTGACTCCTGGCAAGACCAGCAGGGGAACTGCCCAGCTGGGCCCAGTCCAAATTGCTGATCTACACACTAGTTATTAGCCAGGACCATTTTTTACAATAGCCAGTACCATTTTTTTTTTAGAGTCCATATATATGCGTTAGCATACGGTATTTTTCTCTTTCTGACTTACTTCACTCTGTATGACCGACTCTAGGTCCATCCACATCACTGCAAACGACTCAATTTCGTTTCTTTTTATGGCTGAGTAAAATTCCATTGTATATATGCGCCATGTCTTCTTTATCCATTCCTCTGTCGATGGACACTTAGGTTGCTTCCATGTCCTGGCTATTGTAAATAGTGCTGCAATGAACACTGTGGTACATGACTCATTTTGAATTATGGTTTTCTCAGGGTGTATGCCCAGTAGTGGGATTGCTGGGTCACATGGTAGTTCTATTCTTAGTTTTTGAAGGAACCTCCATACTGTTCTCCCTAGTGGCTGTATCAATTTACATTCCCACCAACAGTGCAAGAGGGTTCCCTTTTCTCCACACCCTCTCCAGCATTTACTGTTTATAGAGTTTTAAATTTTATTTATTTATTTATTTTAAATTTTACACTTTATTTATTTATTTTTGGCTGCGTTGGGTCTTCGTTTCTGTGCGAGGGCTTTCTCTAGTTGCAGCGAGTGGGGGCCACTCTTCATCGCGGTGCACGGGCCTCTCACTATCACGGCCTCTCTTGTTGCGGAGCACAGGCTCCAGACGCGCAGGCTCAGCAATTGTGGCTCACGGGCCTAGTCGCTCCGTGGCATGTGGGATCTTCCCAGACCTGGGCTCGAACCCGTGTCCCCTGCATTGGCAGGCAGATTCTCAACCACTGCGCCACCAGGGAAGCCCTATTTATTTATTTTTACAGTTTTTATTGAATTCGTCACAATGTTGCTTCTGTTTTATGTTTTGATTTTTTGGCCACATGGCATGTGGGATCTTAACTCCCTGGCCAGGGATCGAACCCACACCCTCTGTGTTAGAAGGGTGCTTCCACTGGACCACCAGGGAAGCCCCATATTGTCTGTAGACCTTTTGATGATGGCCATTCTGACCGGTATGAGGTGGTATCTCATTGTCATTTTGATTTGCATTTCTCTAATAATTAGTGTGTAGATCAGCAATTTGGACTGGGCCCAGCTGGGCAGTTCCCCTGCTGGTCTTGCCGGGGGTCACTCACATATATGTGCTCATTTAGCCGGTGGGCGGCAGGCTGGTTGCTCTAGAGGGCTTCAGCTGGGCTGGCTCATCTCTGATCCTGGTCCTCCAGGAGGCAAACCAGACTTCAGTACAGTACATCCTGATGTTCCAGTAAGAGGACAAGGATGGAAGTTTCCAGACCTCTTGAGGCCATTTGGAGAGGCTTTAAGGGCCCACGCTTTCTCCCCTAAGGAGGATTGATTAACGACAGGGTCTTCATCCTGACCACCTCTGGTTTTTGTAAATAAAGTTTTATCAGAACACCCATTTGTTTACACACTGTCTGTGACTGCTTTTCCACTGCAACAGCACAGTTGCACCATCGGACGGAGACCACCTGGTCTGCAAAGCCAACAACATTTATTTACAACAACATTTACTCCAACAACATTTACTCCCTGGTCCTTTACAGGAAGTTTGCCAGCCCCTGACGTAAAGCATCAGAACACCCTCCCCTTGGAATCAGCTGCCGAGCTGCCAAATTTCCCTCCAAACTGAAATGATGGAGCTGCCAGCTCTTCGAGGCCTACTAAAGTCTCCAGAGGTGGACTTCCCTTGCAGTCCAGTGGTTAAGACTCCGCACTTCCACTGCAGCGGGCGCAGTTTCGATCCCTGGTCGGGGAACTAAGATCCCACATACCGTGCGGTGCGAAAGAAAGAAAGAAAGAAGGAAGGAAGGAAGGGAAGAAAGAAAGAAAGGAAAGAAAGAAAGGAAGGAAGGAGGAAAGAGAGAGAGAGAGAAAGGAAGGAAGGAAGGAAGAAAAAGAAAGAAAGAAAAAAGAAAGAAAAAGAAAGAAGGAAAGAAAAAGTCTCTGGAGTTGTTAAGGGAACCATTGACCGAAACCCCCCGTCCCGCCCGGCCAGACACGATAGTAACCACTTGCATGAGTTATCTTACAACAGGAGGTCCTGGTAGGGATGTGGAACTAACAGGCTACCACCAACTGGAAGAACTTGGGAAAGGTCAAAAGGAGAGAGGAAACACCAGTCCATGTCCTACCAACTCCTAGAATCCTTCTCGCTGGAATCCATCTCCTCTGAGTGATGCACGCGCCACCAGGAAGGACCCTGAGTCATAATGATTGCCCAGAGGGACTTCCCTGCTGGACCAGTGGTTAAGACTCTGTGCTCCCAATGCAGGGGGCCCGGGTTTGATCCCTATTCAGGGAACTAGATCCCGCGTGCCAAAACTAAAGATCCCACACGCTGCAACTAAGACCCCTAGCAGTCAAAATAAATATATAAATATTTTTAAAAAAGAATGATTGGCCAGAGATAACCCGGAAATTAACCCCATTATCATAAAACCCGAGACTGTGAGCCCCGTAGCAGAGCAGTTCTCCTGGCTTCCCTTACCCTGCTGCTGTCTGCCTGGGCGCCCCTTCCCAATAAAGTCTCTTGCTTTGTCAGCACATGTGTCTCCTCGGACAATTCACTGCTGAGTCTTAGGCAAGAGCCCACTCTCAGGACCTGGAAGGGGTCCCCCTTCCTGCAACAGAGGGACAGCAAGGGCTGCAGAGAACAGAAGAATCACATTGGCTCTGCTGGGCCAAAGTCCAGCCTGCCAACCCCGCCGGAGCCCAGAGTCTCTGAGTTCCCTGCTACTGGGGACTTAGGCAACTAAAACACCTCCAATTACTGAGCAACTACTGCATTCCTGGGCTGGACCATGCACTTTACACACAATCCTCACTCGATCCTTCAAGGAACCCCGTGGGAGACATTCTTTTCATATCCGTTTCCTACAGCTGCTATAACAAAGGGCCGCAAAGTTAGTGGCTTAAAACAACACAAATTCATTATCATACATATATTGTTTCCCTGGAGAACATTGACTAGTACACTGGGCTAAAATCGAGGTGTCATCAGGGCTGCATCCCTCTCTAAAGGGTCTGGGGCGGGGGGAATCCATTCCCTTCCCCTTTTCAGCTACTGGGAGCTGCCTGCAACCCTTGGCTCGTGGCCCTTTTCTCCATGTTCAAGGTCAGCAACATCAGGCTGACTCCTTATGCTGCCATCCCTCTGGCCTTTCTCCACTTTTCAAGAGCCTTGGGATTACCTTGTGTCTACCAGCATAAACCAGGATAAACTCCCCGTTTAAGATAAAATCCCCAGTTGGTCTCTCAACAAGGTCAGCTAAATCACAACGTGAATTCCACCTATAACCTTAATTCTTTTTTAAAAATTTTATTGAAGTATAGTTGATTTTTTTTTTAATTTATTTTTGGCTGCATTGGGTCTTCATTGCTGCGCACAGGCTTTCTCTAGTTGCAGTGAGAGGGGGCTACTCTTCGTTGCGGTGCGTGGGCTTCTCATGGCGGTGGTTTCTCTTGTTGCGGAGCACGGGCTCTAGGCATGCGGGCTTCAGTAGTTGTGGCACGTGGGCCCAGTAGTTGTGGCTCGCGGGCTCTAGAGTGCAGGCTCAGTAGTTGTGGCACACGGGCTTAGTTGCTCCGCGGCATGTGGGATCTTCCCGGACCAGGGCTCGAACCCATGTCCCCTGCATTGGCAGGTAGATTCTTAACCACTGCACCACCAGGGAAGTCCCTGAAGTATAGTTGATTTACAATGCTGTGTTAATTTCTGCTGTACAGGGACTTCCCTGGTGGTCCAGTGGTAAAACTCCGAGCTCCCATTGCAGGGGGCCGGGTTCAATCCCTGGTCAGGGAACTAGCTCCCACATGCCGCAACTAAGAGATCCCGCATGCCGCACTGAAGATCCCATGTGCCACAGTTAGGACCTGGTGCAGCCAAAACAAACAAACAAACAAATACATACATACATACATACATACATATTTTTAAAAATTTCTCCTGTACAGAAAAGTATATACATTCTTTTTCATATTCTTTTCCGTTATGATTTGACACAGGTTATTGAATATAGTTCCCTGTGCTATACAGTAGGACCTTGTTGTTTATTTAATTCCTTTTTATCCTAACATATTCACAGCTTCTGGGGACTAGGATGTGGACATCTTTTGTGGGGAGGCCCTTTGACCTGCCTACCATATTTTATAAAACATCCCATGGGTTCAGTGACTTGCTTGGGTCACAAGGGACTAGTCAGTGGTTGGGCTGGGTGGTCTAACTCCAGAGCCCAGGCTATTCCCCAGAGCTGTGATTGTCAGGGCCCCAAGTGCCTGTGGACAGAAGGAAGGCAGTGGAGGGCTGAATGCAGGGTTTAGAAAAGTGAAAACCTGGTCTTTCACTAAGTAGGCGGAGCTATTTTAGGACACTCCACATTCCCCATAAAGTCCCTGGGGTCTGAGGTTGCATCTCCTCTGCCCCCTTTGTCCAGGCTGCTGCGTCCTCCCCACTTCAGCAGGATCTGGGCTCTTGTCTCTTTCTGGGCAGCTTGGCGCTCTCCGTGGTACTGAAATGCACCCCCCCCCCACCCAGCTTGTCTCTAGAGAGAGGTGAGGGTCTCTGAAGTTCTAGCTCCTGCTTTGTCTTGCTGACTACACCCCAGGCCTCCTTATTTCCAGATCCTTACTTGGTCTCAAGCTGGGGGTCATCCTCAAGTTCTAGGGCAGCCCATATCTTGGATCTTTCCTGGAACCTCTAAATATTTTTGCACTTAGAGACTCAATGGATGTGAAGTAGGGGAGGTCTGTAACTGAAGGAAGCGCTCCCTTTACTGACACGTCTCTTAGGAATTAGGCAAGATCAAGTGTCCACGTTTGGGCTTCAAATTATACCAGTTGGTTTGAGCATGCTGATTAAAAACAAAGGGAAAATAAACAAAAAACAAATTCTCTTCTGCTATTTTGACCTCATGACAGCCTCCAGAAGCCATCTGGTCAGCCACATAGGATCCCTGGAATCTCCAGATGTGCTTTTTAAAAAAACTGTGGTAGGGACTTCCCTGGCGGTCCAGTGGTTAAGACTCTGGGCTTCCACTGTAGGGGGCATGGGTTCGACGTCTGGTCAGGGAACTAAGATCCCGTTTGCCACGTGGTGCAGCCAAAAATAAATTAATTAATTAAATAAAATAAGAAATTTAAAAATTTGGTAAAATACACATAACATAAAATTTACCATTTTAATCATTCTAAAGTGACAATTCAATGGCATTAAGCACATTCACATTGTTGTGTAACTATCCCCACCATCATCACCAGAACTTTCTCATCTTCCCAAACTGAAGCTCTGTCCCCATGAAACACTGATTCCCCACCCCTCCCCCAGCCCCCTGGCCCCCACCATTCTATGTTCTACTCTCTGTCTCTATGGATTTGCCAATTCTGTGTCCTTTTTCTGTTCCAGGATCCCATCCAGGGTACCACATGATACTTAGATGTCACGTCCATTCTCTTAAGTGCCTCTTGGCTAACACAGTGTCTCAGAAATTCTTGCTTTTGATGACCTTGACAGTTTTGAGGAGTGCTAGTTGGAAATTTTCTGGAATATCCCTCAAATGCAGCTTGTCTGGTGTTTTTCTGATGATTAGGCTGCGGTGATGGGTTTTCAGGAAGGAAGACACTGCAGAGGTGAAGGGCACTTCTCATCATGTCGTATCAAGGGTCTGTGCCATCCACATGACTTATCCCTGTGGATGCTGGTCTTGATCACCTGGCTGAGGTGTGTTTGTCAGTTTTCTCTACCGTAAATTTACTCTTCCCCACAGTCTTTCCAGCCCATGCTCTTTTGAAAGAAGTCAAAATGCACAGCACATACTTTTTTTAAAAATTTATTTTATTGGGACTTTCCTGGTGGTGCAGTGGTTAAGAATCCGCCCGCCAGTGCGGGGGACACGGGTATAATCCCTGGTCCGGGAGGATCCCACATGCCGCGGAGCAACTAAGCCCGTGTGCCACAACTTCTGAGCCGGTGCTCTAGAGCCCGCAAGCCACAACTACTGAGCCCGTGTGCCACAACTACTGAAGCCCACGTGCCTAGAGCCTGTGCTCCGCAACAAGGGAAGCCACCACAAAGGGAAGAATGTACATCACAACGAAGAGTAACCCCTGCTCGCTGCAACAAGAGAAAGCCCTCGCACAGTAACGAAGACCCAATGCAGCCCAAAAAATAAATAAATAAATTTTAAACATTTATTTTATTGAAGTATAGTTGATTTACAATGTTGTGTTAATTTCTACTGTACAACAAAGTGATTCAGTTATACATGTATTTACATTCTTTTTCATATTCTTTTCCATTGTGGTTTATCACAGGATATTGAATATAGCTCCCTGTGCCATACAGTAGGACCTTGCTGTTTATCCATTCTCTATATCATAGTTTACATCTGCTAACCCCAAACTTCCGATCCTTCCCTTCCTTACCCCCCGGCCTTGGTAACCGCAAGTCTGTTCTCTATGTCTGTGAGCCTGTTTCTGTTTCATAGAACCCCGGCCCCCTGCATTGGGAGTGTGGAGTCTTATTTATTTATTCATATTGATTTTATTTATATATTTGGTTGCACTGGGTCTTAGTTGTGGCAGGCAGGGTCCTTTGTTGTGGCATGCAAACTCTCAGTTGTGGCATGTGGGATCTAGTTCCCTGACCAGGGATGAACCTGGGCCCCCTGCATTGGGAGCTCGGAGTCTTAACCACTATGCCACCAGGGAAGTCCCAATTGTCGTAGATTTCTTAACACTTACTTTCTGTAGCACAAGATGCTCCAGGCTCATCTTCTGTATTTCCTGCCCCAGCCTAGAATCAGCCATTTCTCCGCAAAGCTCTGGTTCCTTTTATTGGAGAATGGTATTAGAAACCAAGATCTGGGTGCTGGGTGTCATGAACTTTTTTTTTTTTAATTAATTTATTTAATTTGTTTATTTTTGGCTGCACTGTGCGTGGGCTTTTTCTAGTTGCGGCGAGCGGGGACTACTCTTGGTTGCGGTGCGTGGGCTTCTCATTGTGATGGCTTCTCTTGTTGCGGAGCACGGGCTTTAGGCGTGCGGGCTTCAGTAGTTGTGGCACGCGGACTCAATAGTTGTGGCTCACGGGCTCTAGAGCACAGGCTCAGTAGTTGTGGCACACAGGCTTAGTTGCTCCACGGCATGTGGGATCTTCCTGGACCAGGGCTCGAACCCGTGTCCCCTGCATTGACAGGCGGATTCTTAACCACTGTGCCACCGGGGAAGCCCTGTCATGAACTTTTAAGTGTTCCATGTGATGGGGCAGGGATATGTGATGTGAGTCTGTATAAATGGCTTTTATGAATCACATTGAGGATATAGTGCTGGACCACACTGTACTCTAAAATTATAGACTGCCATTGCTGTTCTGAGTCCCGTTAGTGAGAATGCAACATCTTGCTCTTGCCTGGAGAGTGTGAACCCCGTAGGTCACTTTGACCCAGAGAAGCAGCCTGGTTTTCCAGCCCAGGTGTGGAGCTTCAAGTAAAGGTTGTCTAGACACAACATTCCATTTGGTAGTTTCCAAGGAAACAGGACCCTGCATCCTCATCTCAGCCATATATATATATATATATATATATATATATATATATATATATATATATATATATATATGTATGTATAATTTTTTTTTTCTGGCCATACTGCACAGCTTGTGGGATCTTAGTTCACTGACTGGGGATTGGACCCGGGCCATTGGCAGTGAAATTTCAGAGTCCTAACCACTGGACTGTCAGGGAATTCCCATCAGCCCAAGCTTAATGCCAACCTCTTTACTCATAGCTCTGCCTAGCTTTGAGCCTAACAAACTCCACTTTATGTAAATATTACCTAAACTCTACATTTCCCCCAAATCCTATAATATGTCTCTGTCTTTTTGTTTTTTTGTTTGGGGAGACACGCCATACTTTCTCTACTAGGTGGTGTCTCTTGCTGCAGCAAGTTATTAAGCCTAACTTTCAGAGACCAAAATTGTGTCCCGGGAGGTCTTTATCAGATGGGCTTTACCAGTGAAGGGGATGGGGGTGGCGAAGGGCCATTTCTGCAACACAGAGAAGGAAGTGGGGATTAGCCCTTGCTAAGTCCAGGTCTTTAGACTCATTTTTTTCTGTGTAGTGTTCCACAAGACATTCGGCTGTTCTGAGACACAGTTTTTTCATTAGCATAATGGGGTCAGTAAATTTGTTCCAGTGAACTTCCGTGGATGTTGTGAGAATCGAAGAGGAGAGAGAAGTGAGACATATTTCAACTGTTCTCTTCACGGGAGGAAAGAAAGGAAGGGGGCTTCCCTGGTGGCGCAGTGGTTGAGAATCTGCCTGCCAATGCAGGGGACACGGGTTCGAGCCCTGGTCTGGGAGGATCCCACATGCTGCGGAGCAACTGGGCCCGTGAGCCACAACTACTGAGCCTGCGCGTCTGGAGTCTGTGTTCCGCAACAAGAGACGCCGCGATAGTGAGAGGCCCGCGCACCGCGATGAAGAGTGGCCCCCGCTTGCCGCAACTAAAGAAAGCCCTCGCACAGAAACGAAGACCCAACACAGCCAAAAATAAATAATTAATTAATTAATTAATTAATTTAAAAGAAAAAAGAAAGAAAGGAAGGGTCTTGGGGAAAGGTGAGGCTGCAATGTGGGTGGGAGGAGGGAGAGACAGGATCAACAATCCAGATATTTAGTCCCTTTCCGCTTCCCTCCCTGTGAAGCGTCTGCAGTAGAGAGTTTCCAGAATTAGGATTGTCAGATTTAGCAAATAAATATACAGGATTCCCAGTTAGAGCTGAATTTCAGATAAACCATAATTTTTGTAGTATATGGCCCAAATATTGAATGGGACATGGTTATACTAAACAAAATTCACTATTTATCTGAAATTCAAATTTAACTGGGCAGTCCTGTATTTTAGGTGGCATTCCAACCCAGAATTATACTGGCAGCCTTTTTGGAAAAATGGTTCTGGGCAATTCCTGGGGCCTGGGTAACCATATTTGTTATCATGTGACCCTGTCACGTGACCATAGTTCCTTGACAGGGATTGGATCTCCCAAAGCTGCCAGCCATATGTTTGGAGAAGCAGCCTATCAGGTGGCCTGGAGCTCTAGCCAATAGGGGCATTGGGCGGTGACATACTGGACCAATGAGAGCCTTCCTCTGTAGGAATATTGAAGGTAGAAATAGAAGTGGGTTCAAATCCTGCCTCTGACCCTTAGTGGCTGTGTTTTGGAGGGTCCTCAGCCTCAGGGTTTTTTTTTTTTTAATTGGGGTATAGTTGTTTTACAATGTTGTGTTAGTTTCTACTGTACAGCAGTACAGTAGTTCCCTACTACTGCATGAAGTAGAGTTCCCTGTGTTATACAGCAGTTTCTCATTAGTTATCTATTTTTAAGCCTCAGATTTTTATATGACCTTCATAAAGGGAATTAATCGAGGCACCATAGGCAAAGCTTATACTAAGTGCTCAATAAATCTGCCCATTGTTGTCATTATTATTATTATTTGGCCGCGCCACACGGCTTGCGGAATCTTAGTTCCCCGACCAAGGATCAGACCCCGGCCCCCTGCAGTGGAAACGCAGAGTCTTAACCACTGGACCACTAGGAAAGTCCTATTGTCATTATTAATGTCCATATACTTAACACCTTTACCCTTCCTTCTTTTTATTTTCCTGTCAGCGCTGCCTTTCCTTCTTCCCATGAAATTAGGCAAGCAGGGAATACAATAACCCCACTTTACAATTGATGAAACCAAGGCCCAGGATCACATTGTTGAGTTGAGTTCCTGGTGGAGCCTTGGCTATGACCAGGCCCCTCCAGGCTCCTGAACCACCTCCCTGGCAGCCCAACTCACACAGAAGCCGTGACAGGAGTTACCAGCCCTTCCATGCCCTCCCAGCGGACCTGGTGCCTGTGTTTATCAGTACCGCAGGTGATGCAAGATGATGGGTACTTTGGTGGGATCTCCTCCCTGGCCAACAGGGGCCTGAGGCAGCCTAACTGGTGTGTCTGGGGGCTGGAAGTGCCTAATCACTCACCCAGACACCAGCCAGACACAACCCTTGGGACTCCACCTTTCAAAGGCAGAAGCAGAGGTGTCTTCTGGCTCTGAGCCAGATGGCCGTTCCTCTGCCATTGACCTTCTGAGTGACCCGGGAAAGCTTCCTCACCTGCCACGTGGGCACCAGAACTGCGGCCTTATGTGCATGTATTAATTGAACAAACTTTTTGACAAAACCAGGAGTTGGCGAGAATAGATAGCACCAGAACTCCCACCCATTGCTGCTGGGTTTGTAAATTTGTACAATGCTTTGGAAAACTGTTTGGCATCAATGACTAAATCTAGCAATCACTTACCCCATGACCCAGTGATTCCATTCCCACATACATAGCCAAGAGAAATGAGAGCACTTGTCCACCAAAAAACATGCACAAGAATGTACATCTTTTTTTTTTTTTTTTTGGCTGCTCCATGAAGCTTGTGGGATCCCAGTTCCCTGGCCAGGGATTGAACCTGGGCCACAGCAGTGAAAGCGCCAACTTGTAACCACTAGGCCACCAGGGAACTCCCAAGAATGTACACCATTTAGATAAATGTCACATCATCGGAAGGAAAGCCTCTGTGCTTCCAAGCACACCACTGAGAAAATGAAAGGACAACCCACAGAATAGGAGAAAATATTTGCATCTAGATATCTGAAAAGGGACTTCTATCTAGACTACATAAAGAACTCTTACAATTCAAAAAATTTTTAAAAACTCAGTAAAAAAATAGGCAAAGTAGCTGAATAGACATTTCTCTAAAGCAGATATGCAAATAGTCAATGCGCTCCTAAAAGTTGCTCAACGTCATTAGCCACCAGGGAAATGCAAATCAAAATCACAATGAGGTATTGCTTCATTTCCACTAGGATGGCTAGAATCAAAAAGACAGATAAAAAAAAAAATATATATATATATATATATATATTTAAAAAAAAGACAGATAATATGTTGGAGGGGAAGTGCAGAAATTGGAACACTTATACATTGCTGATTGGGATGTAAAATGGTGCAGCTGCTTTGGAAAACAGTCTGGAAATTCCTTAAAAGTTTGAACAGAGTTATCATATGACTCAGCAATTCCACTCCTGTGTATATGCCCAAGGGAAATAAAATATGTGTCTACACAAAAACCTGTATATGAATGTCCACAGCAGCGTTATTCCAAATTGCCAAAAAGTGGAAACAACCCAGATATTCATCAACAGATAAATGGATAAACAAAATGTGGTCCCTCCACACACGGGAACATCACTCAGCCATGAAAAGGAGAGAAGCACTGACACTCGCTACAACGTGGATGGACCCTGAGAACACGATGCTCAGAGAGAGAAGCCAGACACAGAAGGACACACAGCGTGTGATTCCATTGATGGGAAGCATCCAGAGCATGCAAATCTACAGAGACAGAAAATGGATTCCTGATTGCAGAGGCTGGAGAAGGGGGTGGGGTGCGACTGTAGTGGACACAAATTTTTTTTTGTTTTTCGGTGATGAAACTATTCTAGAATTAGATGGAGTGATGGTTGCACAACTTTGTGAATGTACTAAAAACCACTGATTTGTACATTTAAAAGTGTAAATGTCATGGTATATAAATAATATTTGTGGGACTTCCCTGGTGGCACAGTGGTGAAGAATCCACCTGCCAATGCAGGGAACACGGGTTCCATCCCTGTTCCGGGAAGATCCCACATGCTGCAGAGCAACTAAGCCCGTGTGCCACAACTACTGAGCCTGCGCCCTAGAGCCCACGAGCCACAACTACTGAGCCCACGTGCCACAGCTACTGAAGCCCACACGCTCTAGGGCCTGCATGCCACAACAAGAGAAGCCACCGCGATGAGAAGCCTGTGCACCGCAACAACGAGTAGCCCCCGCTCGCACAACTAGAGAAAGCCCACGCGCAGCAACAAAGACCCAACGCAGCCAAGATAATAATATTTGTGAAAGAATAGAAAAAATATATATATATTGGTCTCTGCCCCCTAGTTTCTGGGGTCCAAAGCTCCTAAATCTCTTTTAATTTTCTGGTTGATTGGAGTGTTTTTTGGTGTAATGAGATAGCTCTGGGTGGGCTCCTGGCTGGGACTGGTCACCAGAAAGACCAGGCCATGGGTAGAAACTTGGAACTTTCAGCTTCACTGCCACCCTCCAGGGAGGGGAGAGGGGCCAGAGATGGAGTTAATGACGGATTGTGCCTCTATGATGAAACCTCCATAAAAATCTCTAAACTGTGGGGCTCAGGGAGATTCTCGGTCGGTGAACATGGGGAGGGGCTTGGAGAGAGAGCATGAAAGCTCTGTGCCCCTTCCCACATACCTCGCCCTATGCATCCTTTCATCTGGAGGTTCATCTGTATCCTTTATCACACCCTTTATAATAAAGCAATAAGCAGTAAGGAAACAGTTTCCCTGAGTTCTGTGAGCTGCTCTAACAAATTAATCGAACCCAAGGAAGGGGTCATGAGACCTCCGATCTCTAGCCAGTTGGTCAGAAGCACAGGTGACAACCTGGACTTGAGTTTGGCATCTGTGGGGAGGGGCAGTCTTGTGGGACCGAGCCTTTAACCTGTGGGGTCTGATACCATCTTCAGGTAGAGCGTGTCAGAATTTAGTTGAATGGTAGGACTCCCAGCTGATGTCACAGAGAATTGCTTGCTCTGGGGGAAAAAAACCCATGTATCTGGTGTCAGAAATGTGAGTGGGCAGCAGTGTGCAAGTAAAAGAGAAACACAAGAGGACAGAGGACTCAGGAGGTGATATTAGGAGGTGGGCTATTGGGATGAGGTCATAAAGGTGGAGCCCCCACGAATGGGATGAGTGCCTTGTAAAAGAGACCCCAATGAGCTCCCACACCCCTTCCACCATGTGAGGACACAGCCAGGAGATGGCCACCTAGGAGCCAGGAATCGGGCTCTCACCAGATGCCAAATCTGCCAACACCCTGATCTTGGACTTCCAGCCTCCAGAACTATGAGAAATAAAAGTCTGCTGATATTCTGTGACAGCAGCTCAACAGACTGAGACAGTGTGTAATGGCCCACCCTCCATCTTCTTCCTAATTCTGCACTCAGTGATGTCAAAATGGTAGCTTGAAATCAGTGGAGAGTATTTACACGGCAGAAATTGGCAAAGGTGACAAATCAATGCCCACCACCACACCCCTGCCTCAAGGAGCCCCATGGTTAACATTTGCAGCTCACCTGGCATGGAACATACTTGGGCGAATTTAACTTTGGAATCAAGACCATGTGAGCCAAGGTTTAGACCTACTGAAGCCTGGCTGACCATGGGTGACTCATGATCTAAGCCACTGAGCTTTGGTGTAGTTTGTTACATGGCATTATCCACAACACTTCGCTTATTAATACCCAGGTGTCCACCAGTTGGACTGAGAGAGCGTCAAAGCAGTGAAGCCAAGTGCAGATGTGAGTCTGTTAAGGGTGATGGGTGGGGTCCAAAGGTAGCTGGGAGCACAGGCGAACATGAGACCTGGGTTTCAAATCTGGCAATTAATAATAGCTGTGGGGTTTTGGTAACTGACCTCAATTCTCTGCGCCTCTGGCTGTCAAGAGCAAATGGACTCCTCGGAAAACTAAAAAGAGAATTACTGTATGATCCAGCAATCCCACTCTGGGCAGTCTACCTGACATCACTATAATTAAAAGGTACATGTACTCCTATGTTCATAGCAGCACTATTTACATAGCACAAACGTGGAAACAACCTAAATGTCCATGGACAGATGAATGGATAAAGAAGATGTGGTACATATATACAATGGAATACTACTCAGTCATGAAAAAGAACGAAATAATGACACTTGCAGCAACATGGATGCAACTAGAGACTATAATACTCAGTAAAGTAAGTCAGAAAGAGGAAGACAAATATCATATGATATCACTTATATGTGGAATCTAAAATATGGCTCAAATGAACCTATCTACAAAACAGAAACAGACTCACAGACATAGAGAACAGACTTGTGGTTGCCAAGAGGGAAGGGAGTGGGGGAGGGATGGATTGGGAGTTTGGGATTAGCAGATGCAAACTATTGCATTTAGAATGGATAACAACAAGATCCTACTGTATAGCACAGGGAACTATATCCAATCTCCTGTGATAAACCATAATAGAAAGGAATATGAAAAGAAGAATGTATATATATACATATATATATGTATGTATATATATACTCACACACATATATGTGTGTAACTGAGTCACTTTGCTGTACAGCAGAGACTGGCACAACATTGTAAATCAACTACAATTAAAAAATAATAATAATAAAGAGCAAATGGAGATAACCCCCACCCATTGTCTCGAGGATCAAAATAGAACACGTGTGCAGTACACCATAGGCACTCAATAAATTCTCCGATAAGGTGATGCCTGATCTGGTCCTTGATGACCTTGCCAAGCTCACCCTCCTTCACTCCCTTCCTTGCTCACTCTGTTCCAACCACACTCGCCTCCTCTCTGTCCCCCCATCATACCAAGCACCACAAGTTCATTCTAACCCTTCACTTTGTCCTGACACCTGCCTGGACCATTTCCCCCAAAACTTTTCTTGGCTATGACTTTGTTTTCCACCTCTGCTCACTGCCAAAGTCAGCACACAATAGACACTCAGTATACTGTTACTGAATGAATGAATAAATGGGTGGGTGGATGGGAGGATGGATGGGTGGATGGATAGATGGGTGGGTGGATGGATGGATGGGTCATTTTGGGATGAGAGAACTGATTCAGGGCTGGAAAAGGGACTGATCATATGTGTCCAAACCTCTGGCCAGATCCCCATGCTCAGAGCTCCAGGCCAAGATCATTTCAGAGAAGAGCCATCCCTTCTCTGAGGCTGACTAGCACTGCCCTCTGCTGGCTGTCCTGGAGTTTGCATGCAGCCCACCAGTTCCCAGTAATGTAAAAATAGGCTCTTGTCAAAATCCTGCTTTAGTCTTCATCTTCTTCCTTTTTTTTTTTTTTTTTCCGACATGCAAGAAATTTTTTAGTTGTGGCATGAGAGATCTAGTTCCCTGAACAGGGATCAAACCCAGGCCCCCTGCATTGGGAACACAGAGTCTTAACCACTAGACCACAAGGGAAGTCCTCAGCCTTCATCATCTTAATAAGCATTTATTAAGCACCTATCCATACAGCAAACAAAAAGACAAAGATCCATAGATCATAGAATTTGAGTTCAGGGTGGGAGAAGTGGTGGATACTGATTATAAGCCTAGTGGTCAAAAATATGGTGCTAGGGACTTCCCTCATGGCGCAGTGGTTGGGAATCTGCCTGCCAATGCAGGGGACACAGGTTCGATCCCTGGTCCGGGAAGATCCTACATGCCGCGGAGCAACTAAGCCCGTACACCACAACTACTGAGCCGGCATGCCACAACTACTGAAGTCCCTGTGCCTAGAGCCCGTGCTCCACAACAAGAGAAGCCACCGCAACGAAGAGTAGCCCCCGCTCACCACAACTAGAGGGAGCCCATGCACAGCAACAAAGACCCAACGGAGCCAAAAATAAAAAGATAAATAAATAAATTTATTTTAAAAAAATATGGTGTTAGAAGATAATAAAGTTTATGGAGAAAAATTCACCAGGAGAGGGAGCAGATATCACGGGGTTTCATTTTATTTTTTTTAATTTATTTATTTTTTAAAAATATTTATTTATTTATTTGGTTGAGCCAGGCCTTAGCTGCGACAGGTGGGCTCCTTAGTTGTGGCATGTGAACTCTTAGTTGCGGCACGCATGTGGGATCTAGTTCCCTGACCAGGGATCGAACCCAGGCCCCCTGCATTGGGAGCTCGGAGTCTTAACCACTGCGCCACCAGGGAAGTCTGGGGGGGCTTCATTTAAAAAAAAATAACAGCTTTATTGAGGTATAACTGACATACAGTAAAATGCACATATGTAAATTACAGAATCTGGTAAACTTTGACATTAGTATACCCTGTGAAACTATCAGCACAATCAAGATAGTGAACACCCCCATTATCCTCAAAAGTTTCCTCATGCCCTTCTGTGATCCCTCCTTCCTTCCCTCCCCACCCCTTGTCCCCAAGCAACCAGTGATCTGCTTTCCATCACTATGGGTTACCTTGCATTTTCTAGGGCACAGTTTCTCTACTTCATCACGGCTGACATTGGCCCTGAAAAGGTGAATCCGACTTAAGAAGCTGGATTCTGGGAAAGAGATGATCACTCCTGCAGCTTCTTAGCCCTCCCCCCGCCCCGAGTCGTGACAACCACAGATGTCCCAGACATGACCCAGTGTCCCCTGGGGAGCAG
Organism: Balaenoptera musculus; assembly: GCF_009873245.2. Classification (NCBI taxonomy): domain Eukaryota; kingdom Metazoa; phylum Chordata; class Mammalia; order Artiodactyla; family Balaenopteridae; genus Balaenoptera; species Balaenoptera musculus. The sequence goes on from NC_045787.1 coordinate 169,919,727, forward strand.
GATCACCCCCAGGTGAGAAATTCTGTATTAATCCTAGTTCAACCCCATGAATCAAGGACTTTTGTTTAGTTTTCGTCTCAAAACAGATGAGGAACTGAGGCTCCAATAATGAGCTGCCTGAGTCCCCGACAGAGTCGTGGGCATAACCACCGTGTGCAGGCCGCCCCTCACTCCACCTCACCCCCCCCCATTCAACCTTTCTCTAAATTTGTGCTCTGCAACACAGCAGTCACTCGCCACCATATCCAATTTTTTTTTTAAAGGAATTCCTTTATTTTATTTATTTATTTATTTATTTATTTATTTATTTATTTATTTATTTATTTATTTATTTTTGGCTGTGTTGGGTCTTCGTTTCTGTGCGAGGGCTTTCTCTAGTTGTGGCGAGCGGGGGCCACTCTTCATCGCGGTGCGCGGGCCTCTCACTATCGCAGCCTCTCTTGTTGCGGAGCACAGGCTCCAGACGCGCAGGCTCAGTAGTTGTGGCTCACGGGCCCAGTTGCTCCGCGGCATGTGGGGTCTTCCCAGACCAGGGCTCGAACCCGTGTCCCCTGCATTGGCAGACAGATTCTCAACCACTGCGCCACCAGGGAAGCCCCATATCCAATTTTTTATTGCGGTAAGATACACGTAACACCAAATCTATCATTTCAACCATTTGTAAGCGCACAGCTCGGTGGCATTAAGCACACTCACATTGTTGGGCAACCATCCCCACCATCATCTCCAGAGCTTTCTCATCTTCCCAAACTGAAGCTCTGTCCCCATGAAACACTGATTCCCCATCCCCCTCCCCCAGCCCCTGACCCCCACCATCTACTTCCTGTCTCTGTGGATCTGACTCTCTAGGGATCTCCTGTGAGTGGGTTCACACTGTATGGGGCCTTTTGTGTCTGGCTTCTCTCACTGAGCATCATGTCCTCAAGGTTCATCCCTGTTGTAGCAGGTGTCAGAATCTCCTTCCTTTTTAAGGCTGAGGAATATTCCACTATAGGGATGGACCACATTGTCTTTATCCATCATCCATCAGTGGACACTTGGGTTGCTTCTACCTTTGTCCATTGTGAATACACTGCTTTGAACATGGGTGAAACCCTGCTTTCTTTTTTTATACCAGCTTTATGAGATATAATTTACATACTGTACTCTTCACCCTTAAAAAGCATACAGTTGGTAATATTGAAATGTGTGAAGACAACCCAAGAGTTACTTATCGATGGATTCCATTTCCTATGGTCGAATGAACAGTACCGGCCCTGTGAGCTTCTGTAGAATCTTAAAATACCACTTCACCTGATAATTACTAAAACATCCATTGGTCGTTACCAAAATGGCATACAAAGTGACCGAAAATAATTTAACCCCCTTCCACAAGGGCTGCCTGTACAAACCTCACCCTGACGAAGAAGCTAACGTGCATTGGCAGAGTTACACGTCACAGGCTTATCTCGAAACCACTGAGGAACTTTGGGATACTCTCCCTGAGCTATATATTTTGAAATTTGTAAAAGGACGTGATGTCTGGGATGGTAGGTCTGTGGTTCTCAGCTGGCGGTGATCCTGCCTGCGGGGGACACCGGGCCACATCTTTGGTTGTCACCACTAGTGGGGGCTCCCGGCATCAAACGGGCGGGGCCAGGGAGGCCGCTCCACACCCCACGGCGCTCAGGATGGACCCCGACAGAGGGTGACCCGACCCCAATGTCAGCAGTGCTGGGGGAGACCCTGTTTAATTTAAACCATCAAAAAACATGACACAGTATAAAATACCATCAGGACAAAGCCTTGTTAGTCCAAACACTTTTAGCACACATGGGCCGTCATAGTAGTTACCCATGAAAACAGGTCTGCAGGAGGGGCTGAGAGGGCTGGCTCTGGATTCCGAGGCCCCAGTTTGAGTCCCAGCCAATTCTCCCACGTCCAGATCCATGTCGTTCGCTGGAAGAAAGGTACTGTTCGTGCCTGTCTCTTTGAGTTGCTGTGGGAAACCCGCCTTCATTCAGACTGGGAGTGCTGTCACCCCACATCACCTGGTCCCCAGCTCCCTGGTGTTCCCCCGCCCCAGTTATGGGTTAGTGCACTACCTCCAAAAGATACGTTCGAGTCCTAAGCCCAGACCCATTTGGAACGGGGTCTGCTATAGGGTGAATGTTTGTGTTCCCCGCCTCCAAATTCATATCTTGAATCCTAACGCCCTCCACTTGTGATGGTATTAGGAGGTGGGGCCTTCAGGAGGACACTAGGTCAGGAGGGCAGAGCCCTCGTGAATGGGATCGGTGCCCTTATGAAAGGGACCCCAGAGAACACCCTTGCCCCTTACGCCACGTGAGGACACAGCGAAGAGGAGGTGCCAGCTATGAACCGGGACACAAAATCTGCCGGTGCCTTGATCTTGGACTCCCAGCCTCCAGAACTGTGAGAAGTACACTTCTGTTTATAAGCCACTCAGTCTGAGGAATTCTCTTTTTTTGTTTGTTTAATTTATTGTATTATTTATTTATATTTTGGCTGTGCCGGCTCTTAGTTGCAACATGCATGCGGGATGTAGTTCCCCGACCAGGGCTTGAACTCGAGCCCCCTGCATTGGGAGCGCAGAGTCTTACCCACTGGACCACCAGAGAAGTCCCAGGAATTCTGTTGCAGCAGCTCGAATGGACCGAGATAGAGTCATTGTAGATGTAATTAGTTAAATGAGGTCATACTGGAATGCTGGGGGCCCTAATCCAGTATGACTGTGTCCTTATAAGAAGAGGGAAATTTAGAAACAGAGTATCCACGTGAAGACGGAGACAGAGATTGGGGTGATGTATCCAGAACCCAATGGAGCCCCAGAAGCTGGAGGGGGCAGGAAGGACCCTCCCCTGGAGCCTCTGGAGGGAGCTCGGCCCTGCCACACCTGGGTTCAGACTCTGGCCTCCTGAACATTCGAGAACAAATTATTGTTGACTGAAGCCCGCCAGTATGCAGTCACCTGTTACAGCAGCTGCAGGAAACTCAAACACCCTGAATATTCATTCCCCCCCCCCATTTGGTGGTGCAGAGAAACCCAGCTCCCCTGCTCTGGGGGGACCTCAGCCTTCAAAGGGACATCCTAAGACCTGCAGCCAGGTGTTTGCAGCTGGGAAGCGTGGGCCACTTTGGGACCCCTGAGAAGAAAGGGAAGTGGATTTCGTCAATGAGTCACCACCAGTAAAAATCCTGAACACATAACCCCGCTGCCCTCCCCACCCGCGGAGGCACCGGGAGGCCAGACACACCTGCCCACCTTCGGGGCGAGGCCGGCGGCTTCCTGCCCCCTCCCACCTCGCTCAGAAACAGCTCTTACTCTCTGCCTTATGGCGCAGGCAAAACCTGAACATTAGAAACGTACCCAACTTCAAAAAGGACAGTTTTTAAAACACCCGCCTGCTCCCATCCAAAAACAGACGCTGTTTAATATTCGAGGGTTCTCTCCTCAGATGTTTTTGCAACCTTGTGTTTCAATATTATTTACATATTTATTTTTACAAGACTGGCATCATTAGTGAAGGTCTGAACATCTTGTTTTGGAACCTACATTTTTTTTTTTCCTCTTAAGAGTATATTACGGTTTGGCAGTTCCTCAAAACGCTAAACGTAGAATCACCATATGACAGCAATTCCACTCCTACGTATACACCCAAAGGAGGAGAAAGTGGGGACTGGAACTGATATTTCTACATGCACGTCCATGGCAGCATGTTTCACAAAAGCCAAAAGGTGCGAATGAGTCAAATGTCCTTTGACAGATTAATGAGTGGATAAACACACGTGTCCCTCCACACACGGGAGTATCACTCAGCCACAAAAAGGAGAGAAGCCCTGACACTCGCTGCAACGTGGACGGACCCTGAGAACACGATGCTCAGTGAGAGAAGCCAGACACAGAAGGACACACAGTGTGTGATTCCACTGATGGGAAACGTCCAGAACAGGCAGATCCACAGACACAGAGACTGGGTTCGTTTTTAACTTCTTATTTTGAAATAATTTTAGGCTCGCAGAAGAAATTTACCATTGTACCCATTGGCGGGATCACGTCCAGGCTGGGGTATTGAGCTGCTGGCGTGATTCCTTCCAGGGCCACAGTGAAGTCCAAGAGGGTAGGGTGCCTGGGCCAGTCTGGGAAGCAGCACCCCGTGTGGGCCCCAGAAGGCCACCGGGCAAGAGGAAGAAATACCACTGGATTGTGGGTGTGGGGTGCCATTTTTTTTTTATTGTGGTAAAATACACATAACAAATTCACCATCTGAGCCATCTTTAAGTGCACAGCTCGGTGGCATTAAGTACATTCACATTGTCGGGCAACCATCCCCACCATCATCTCTAGAACTTTCTCATCTTCCCAAACTGAAACTCTGTCCCCATGAAACCCTGACTCCCCACCCCCCCCCCCAGCCCCTGGCCCCCACCATCTACTTCCTGTCTCTGTGGATGTGACTCCTCTGGGGACCCCCTGTGAGTGGAATCAGACAGTATTTGTCCTTCTGTGTCTGGTTCTCTCACTGATCATCATGTCCTTGAGGTTCATCCATGATGTAGCAGGTGTCAGAACATCCTTCCTTTCTAAGGTTGCGTAACATTCCAGTGTGTGGATGGACCACATAGTGTTTATCCATCATCTGTCAAATGAACATTTGGGGTGTTTCCACCTTTTGGCTGGTGTGACTCAAGCTGCTCTGAACACGGGTGTGCAAATATCTCTTCAAGACCCTGCTGGACTTCTCTGGCGGTCCAGTGGTTAAGACTCCATGCTCCTACTGCAGGGGGCACGGGTTCGATTCCTGGTTGAGGAACTAAGATCGCACATGCTGCAGTATGGACAAAAAAAAAAAAAAAAAAAAAGACCCTGCTTTCAGTTCTTTTGGGGATGCACCCAGGAGTGGAATTGCTGGGTCATACGGTGATTCTATGTTTAACCTTTTGAGGACCCTCCAGACTTTTCCACAGCAGCTGCACCATTTTATATCCTTTGGAGCAGCCGTGCACAAGGGTTCCAATTTCTCCACATCCTCTCCCACACTTGTCATTTTCCATCTTTTTGATAATAGCCACCTTACTAGGTGTGAGGTGGCGTCTCACTGTGGCGAGCCCCTCGTGCTTTAAGCCAATGAGCTGGAGGCTTTTGTTCCTGCAGCAGACCCCAGACCCCAGCCTTCCTGACTAACAGAAACACAGCAGAAAAAAATCTCACCACGTGGAAACTCTCCAACCCCACAAGTGACCATTAACATGCAGATCAAGGCAAAAAGAGTTCCAAAACATTTTTTTTTTATAATACTTCCTTTTGGTGAGGCCATGGCAAAACAGGCCTTCGCCTCTGCTGCTTGTGGGAAAGTAAATTCTTGTAACATTTCTAGAAGCTCTGAGGTAATAGCTATTTCTTTGACCTAGAGATTCCACTTCTAGGAATTGATCCTAAGAAAATTATCTAGAATGCCACAAATATGTACACACCAAGAGAGTCAACACAGCCTTTGTGTAATAACCACAAAAGCAGAAACTCCAAAATACACAGCAAGGACCTACTGTATAGCATACGGAACTCTACTCAGTATCTTGTAATTACCTATAATGGAAAAGAATCTGAAAAAGAATATAAATATATATGTATAACTGAATCACTTTTCGCTATATACTTGAAACTAACACAACATTATAAATTAACTATACTTCAAAAAAATATATATGAACAACATAAAAAGTAGCCCAGAGTTTGAGATAAGCCTGCTCATTTCCCCCATCACCCCCTCCAGTCCTTGGTGATGGTGTTTTTACGGGGCTGTCAAAACGCCAGGAGCATGTTGGGGTGTCCTGTGCTTTATCACTCGGCAACAGACGTGTGTGCGGATTTGTGGCCAAATCCGGCCATTTGAGGCTGTTGTCCTTTGGCCCGGTTCTCACTGAGGGCTGTGCAGGCATAGGAAAAGTCGTCGTTTTTTGTTTACTTCCCTCTTCTGGCTGCTTCCTCAAGAGGCCAAAGGCCTCCTGACTTTCTCTTTGGAGAATAAGGTTAGGAGAGAGGGCCAGGCTTGAAAAGGATGCTGAATGTGGTGAAAGGACTTTAGCCCCTTTTATGTTTACTTTTTAGCAGTTGATGACGAAATTTTTCAAACGAACAGAAAGCTTGAGGGAAATTTACAGTGAAGGCCCACATTGCCGCCGCCTAGATTCTACAAGTCATATTTTGCTGTGTTCGCTTTGTCCTGTCTTTGTTTACCCACCTTACTTGTAAAATTTCATTCCAAAGTCTACTGCAGGCATCAAACCCCTTTAGCAGGCGCACTGTTTACTGGGGATCCATAAATGTTTGTGTCTTTAATAGGTACTTTCATGGCAGTGCAGTGGTTAGGGTTCCACGCTTCCACTGCAGGGGGCGCGGGTTCGATCTCTGGTGGGGAACTAAGACCCCGCAAGCTGCGTGGCCAAAAAAAAAAAAAAAAAAAAAAAAAAAATCATTTGACAAATGTTTGTGTCTTTAATGTTTGGATGAAATTCACTTGAGGGAAATGTACACGTCCCAACTGCACTGTCAGATGGGTTTTGTCCAATGTGCCGAATGTCACCCATGGCCCATGAAGATCCTGAATATTCCCCTCACTCCGTGTGTGAGCTCCCTGGGGCGGCTGTAACAAATCATCATCAGTGTAGTGACCTAAAACAACACAGATTTATCCACTCACAGTCCTGGAGGCTGGAAGTCCAACTCGGGTCTCACGGGGCTAAAATCCAGGCGTGGGCAGGGCTGGTCCTTCCGGAGGCTCCAGGGGAGCATCGGTTCCCGCCTTTTCCAGCTTCTGGAGGCACCGCATCCCTGGCTCGCGGCCCCTCCTGCATCCTCACAGCCAGCAGCGCAGCATCTCCCGTCTCTCTGCCTCTGACCCTCCCGCCTCCCTCTTATAAGGACCCTGTGATGATGCTGGGCCCTCCCAGGGAATCCAGGGTCACCCCCATCTCAGGGGCCTTAACTTAACCCCACCTGCAAAGTCCCTTTGCCAGGTGAGGTGGCACATTCACAGTTCTCAGGACTAGGACGGGGAGGTGTTTGGGGGCTGTTACTCAGCCGACTACACTCCATGAATCTTTCTAAAAATCAGAGTGAGATCCCTGGCATCCTCCCACCTCGCCATACTGATTTTAGCAGGACACCGGGCATGGGCCCTCCATCCTTGACGTGCCTGTCCCATGTCTTCTGTTATCCCTTCCCAGCAGCTCAGCTCTCACCTCCTCCAGGAAGCCCTCCCTGATGCCCCCCTCTTCCTCCCTGCAATCTGGGGCCCTCGCCTCTCACAGACTCCCTGCTCCCAGTGAGGCACCTCCCCTCTGTCTGATTTCTTTCTTTTTTTGGCCTTTTAATTTTTATTTATATATTTACTTTTTATTGAAGTATAGCTGATTTACATTGTAGTGTGAATTTCTGCTGTACAGCAAAGCGATTCCATTACACATATATACATTCTTTTTCATATTCTTTTCCATTATGGTTTATCACAGGATATTGAATATAGTTCCCTGGGCTATACAGTAGGACCTTGTTGTTTATCCATTCTCTATATAATAGTTTACATCTGCTAATCCCAAACTCCCAATCCTTCCCTACCACAGCGCCCCTGTCGCCCCATCTGATTTCTCTCTCCATCCCCAGCAAGCCCAGCCAGGGTGGCTGCCTTGGGCACCTGTGCCCACCCTGAGCCTTCCCCACTGTGGTCTGCTCAGTGTGTAGGTTCCCCCTTCCCAGCACATGCAGGTGCCCCCAGGTCAGTGGGAGAAAGAAAGAGAAGGTGACACTGGGGGGGGGGAGACTGGATGATGTCTGGGGACTTCTATGGTTGTTACACTGGGAGGGGGCTCCTGGCATCGAGGGGGTGGGGGCCAGGGAGGCAGCTCCACACCCCACGGCACCCGGGATGGCCCCGAATGTGGAGAGTGGGCATTCATTTCTGCCTCAAGAACCCAACCCTAGGACTTCCCTGGCGGTCCAGCGGTTAAGACTCTGCGCTTCCAAAGCAGGCGGCACGGGTTCGATCCTGCATGCCACGTGGCATGGAAAAAAAAAAAAAAACCCCACAAAAAGCACAAAAATAACCAACCCTGACTGCAGGCTCACAACCGAGATCTGACAGTGAGCAAGGCTTTTGGTGCCGGATGAAACCTGGAAGGAGAGTTTGGTCTTGTTCAGAGTTTACAATCTCAGTGGCAGGTGCTTTGGTGCCCCCAACATGCACACACAGGGATAGAGCAGAGGAACATGGTCCCCATCCTGTGTCATCCTGTACCAGGTCACTCTCACCTCCCCGACAGCAGGCAGAGAGAGCTGTCCCTAGAACCGGAGCCCACCCTCCCCACGAGGAAGAAGTGACACTGCTCCCCATATCCCCGCCCAGAGCTGGGGGCCCTGCAACCCCCGGAGACCCCACGGTGACTTTTCCGGACACGTCTCACCCCGACCTCATGTACACCCATTTTCTCCTCCACCCGTTTTTTTTCCCCCAGCTGCTGCAGTTTGTTTTTTTTACCAAGAGGTTACATATTTTTCCCCTTTCCACCCACAGTGATTCCAAATTAAAGCGTGCTTTGGCCAGCAAGGGCGCAGGGCCTGCTGATGAAGAAGGAACCTCCCACCCCAAGTCCTGGGTCTGGAGTTTTCTGCTGGTTCCCCTGGACTGCAGAGACCTGGACGTGGCCTAAATGTCATCCCCCAGAGACTGGCCTGGCATGCGAGGCATTCTTGGAGACATCTCCCTGGACCAGGGTCTGCGTGGCTGCTTGAGCCCACTGTGCTGGCAGTCAGCTGGGAGCCCTGTCACCCCCTGGCCTCAGTCATGGGGGGTAAACACGGCTCGACCCAGTGACCAGTGGCCAGCCATGGGCAGTTACAGATCCTGGACTCTTAGCCCAGAATCGCCCGTCTGTGTAACACACCCGAGAGTTGCCATGAGGCAAAGACCCAGATTTCGAAACCCATAGGTTCTTCCAGCCTCAAGAAAATAGAGCCTGAATAATGGTACACCAGGGACTTCCCTGGCGGTCCAGTGGTTAAGACTCCGCGCTTCCACTGCAGGGGGTGCAGGTTCGATCCCTGTTCGGGGAACTAAGATCCCGCATGCCATGCGGTATGGCCAAAAAGTTAAAAAAAAAAAAAAAAGCATACTAGCCTCACAAATAGTGAGGACACTTAAGTGGCACCCTAAGTGGGTCGGTGGGAGTGAGCCCTGGCAATAAAAGAAACACTGAAAACAATAAAGTTAACTACAAATTCATCTGGTTTTGGTTTTGACCATGAGCGGCAATTCTAAGCAATGTCATTCATTAAATATTCTTTCTCTGGTAAATTTCTTTGGTTGGCCTAACATTTGCAATTATTACAGTCTCTGTTGAGTTTTAATAATGTACATACAGAAGCTGTAAATTAGATGTTTGTATTACTTATAAATGCTGTATACGTAAACAATAAATTCTGCATTCCACATGGAAGGGTATCTGGAGACACACAGGGACTTCGCCACATGCTTTGGAGAGTAAATTTCTATCAGTTTTGTAATAATTCAAGGTCCTTTTGCAGAAAGTTTGTGCCTCTAACCCCAACGGACACAGTAGCTTGGAAATAAAAATGAGATAAAAAGGACAGGCAGGGATTGTAAAGACAAAGAAACAAGTAGGAGTTACTTCATTCCATGTAACTCTTCAGAGACTCTGTGCTTAAAACGTAAAAACATGAAACAAAGTGGGACCTGCAAGAACAATATTTTTGCTTGGGGCAAATTTTAGTTCACACGTGAAATATCTTTGTGAGTTTATCTGCAAGGAAAAGCATTTTTGCTTAAGTCCAAATGTGACGCGAAATATTTTCCTGAATTTGAATAATATCTTTGACATTTAAAGTAAACTGTAAATTGTTTTAACACGTGAAAGACCGAATCCAGAAACACCATTATTAGGATCGATCATTATGAGGTTATTACTGAAAATAGTTTTGTTCTATGGGGCGGTGTGGGAGCTGGGACCCTTCTCTCCAAATACCCGGGGCCTTTGTCGCCAAGAGCCGCTAAGGGGAGGGAGTCCTTTAGAGGGAGGGGACCCTAGCGAGGGCGACAGGGACCACCGCGGAGACGTGGCCACCGCGAGTCCCCCGAAAGCGGGCGCAGCGACACGCCCAGGCCCCCAGGCCCGGCTGCGGGGCGGGGCGGGGCGAGGCGCGGCGCGGCGCGGCGCGCGGCGCGCGTTCCCGACGCCACGCCGGCCCCGCCCCCTCCGCGCGCCCGCAGAGCTAAGACGGGGAGGGGGAGGGGGCGGGACCCGACGCGTCCTGCTCAGTCCGAGGCGCGGCCCCACCCCGGGTCCCTCGCCGTCTGCCAATCAGACGCCGAGAGGGGCGGGCGCTCCTGGGCTTCCTGGTGGCCCCACTCCCTCGTGCGGCCGCGTTCCCGCGGCGTGGGGGGGGCGTGGCCTGGGCGCGGTACGTATAAAGGCGGGCGGCGGCGGAGGCGCCATTTTGCGAACGGCGAGCAGCGGCGGGGTCGCGGAGAGGCGCAGCGGAGGTTTTCCTGGTTTCGGACCCCAGCGGCCGGATGGTGAAATCCTCCCTGCAGCGGATCCTGAACAGCCACTGCTTCGCCAGAGAAAAGGAGGGGGATAAACCCAGCGCCACCGTCCACGCCACCCGCACCATGCCGCTCCTCAGCCTGCACAGCCGCGGAGGCCGCAGCAGCGAGAGGTGAGCGCCCCGCCCCCGCCCGAAGCTTCCAGAAGCGCCGCCGCGCAGGCCCGCAGGCGGCCGGCCGCGGGGCGCCACGGAAGTCCCGGGAGCGCGAGGTCCGCCCCTTTGTCGAGGCCACAGTCGCGGCGGGGGGGGAGCAAAGGGGGTCTCTGATTGGATTGAGGGGCCCGCAGTCTACTTGGTCGGATTGGGGGGGACACGAGGATTTGCGGTTGGATTGGGGGGTCGCCAGGGTATCTGGTTGGGATTGGGGAGCACGGGAGTCCACGGTCCGGTTTGGGGGTGGGAGGTTCCGGGGTCGGGTTTGGAGGGCGGTCGGGCCGGCGGGTCGCGGGAATCTGCGCTTTGCGGGCGCGGAGGTTTTAAGCGCTTAGCGGAGCGGCCCTTCCCCCTATCCCGCGCCCCGACGTGGCCCCGGGACGCGGCCGCCCTCGCGGTCACTTTTTAGCCCCGAGGATGCGCGGAGCTGGGCGGCGCCACGTAGACGGCGCCCGGGGCCCTTCTCGGCGTGGCGGCCGGCCCGCCTCTCCCCCGTAGGACGGCTGGGTCGAGGGCGGTCGTGGCCGGGGGCGGGGGTCTAGGTGAGCCGCGCTCGGCGCGGATCGCGAGCTGTTTGACCACGGCCCCGGGGGTGCTCTCGCGCGGGCCTTGAGCCACGATGCCGACGCCCGCGGGTCGGGCGCCCCGGATGGGAGCCGAGCAAAATGGAGGCGACCGCGGGGCCTGTTGACACTGCGCAGCAA